>NC_044559.1:3695288-4904174 GCF_007565055.1 Rhinopithecus roxellana | reverse complement strand
GAGAGAGAGAGAGAAAATGATTGGACTCAAAGTTATGCTGCAAATTAACTGGCACTATAATCCCTACTCAAAATCATTCTGTGGCATAATCTACAATCGAGGCAAACTGCTGACACCTATAAAGCCCCAGGGGGCCTTCTGAGTCCCACCTCAGGGGAGAACCTTGCTAGGGTGTATCCAATGACGTGTGTGGTATCTGTGCTCCTGGAAACAGATGGAGGCTTTGGGATGAGTACAGTGCCGGAAGGGTGGTCTTGAGCACTCGTATCCTCAGTTGGAGGAGAAAGCACAGAGTGAATTTTATTTTTCCACATTTGCCTCCTTTGATGCTGTATATCTGTGATGGTTAATAGTAGATGTCAATTTGACTGGATTGAGGGATGCCTAGATGGCTAGTGAGGCACAGTTCCTGGTTGTGTCTGTGAGGGTGTTTCCAGAGGAGATTGACATGTGAGTCAGTGAATGGAGAGAGGAAGATCCCTGCTCAATGTGGATGGCAGCATACAATCAGCTAGGGGCATGGCTAGGACAAAGCAGGTAGAAGAAAGGGGATATTCAGTGCTCCCTCTTTCTTACTCTCTCTCTCCCTCTCTCTCTCCCCACCCCCTACCCCCCTACCCCACCCCACCCTGCCCTGTCTCCTCCTCATTCCAGAGCAGGATGCCTTTTTCTCCTGCCCTTGGACATCAGATTCTAGGTTCTTTGACTTTTGGACACTAGGACTTGTACCAGCAGCCTCCTGGGGTCTCTCAGGCCTTTGGCCTCAGAGTGGGGGCTGCACTGTTGGCTTCCCTGGTTCTGAGGCTTTCAAACTATTGAGCCATGATGCTGGCTCCCCTGGGAGCCACGCTGTCATTCTCCAGCTCATGGGACTTTGCCTTTGGGGTCATGTGAGCTAATTCCCCTTATATATCCTATTGATTCTGTCCCTCTGGCAAACCCTAATACAGTGTCTTCCAGTTCCATTTAGCATGATTACAGGGATGGGAAAATATGTTAGGGGCTGGAAGATGGTTCTCTGGGAGGAGGTATCAGGCAGGGTCCTGAAGGCAAGAGCCTCCAGGCTCTGTCATGGCAACTTTGCTGACCAGTACATGGTCTTCTTGTCCAGGAGTCCATGGACACTCAGGGCAGTCTAGTCAAAATTTGGAGTCTGTGATGGGCTTGGAAATTTCAGTGAAGATTTGGGAGCATCCTAACCCAAGCTATTTAAGAGCCTCTGCTTTAGATGGTGTGAAGGACCCGACAACCACATTCTATATAGCTGTCCTGGGCATGTTTGGTCTTCCCAGCAATGAGTTTTTTGTGGTGTGATCTCAGAGCTCACCTCACTCCACCCTGAGACTCTTGTACAGTGAAGTGCAAGGATGTGGCCAGGCCAATTGTCAGCGGTCAGCTCCTGGCCTGCCTAACTCAATGTAGAGCATGTGTCCACCGTGTGCTACTGTGCTGCCCAGAGTCATTGTGCTCATGAGTCAGATATAAATGCTGAGTTTGGGGCCTGTGTGCCCGAGAAGCCCTGTCCTGTCAGTTGGCCCAGGGAGCATCACACAGGGGACTCCTCTCCTCAGGCTCTCTCACATCTCTCTGGCAGACAGGTGGTCGTGATCGTCTGCGCTGTGGGGCGCTATTATTCCAGAGCAAATGCTGGAGCCAGACTGACTCTATGGAAATGCACAAGGACATGGGCTGTGGTGATGGGCGCCCTCAGTCAGGCACCAGCTGTCCTGCGTTCCTGGCTTCCACCTCTGGGGCAGCTCCCCGACATTCTCCAAAGTCTGTCCATTTCCTTTTCTGTTACAGTTGCCCTTGTCAGGGGGAGCAGTGGGCTTTGGCCTGTTTCCCTATACCTTCATGTGTGTGCTACAGCCTGGCTTGGGACACATTTGGTCTCCATGTGAAGACTGAGATTGCGGCTTTCTGCACTTGGAGCCCCAAAAGGACAGGTGGGCCCTGAGGGACAGATGCCCCAGTCCCAGGACAAGGAACTTCCCCCAGGAGAGCTGCTCATGGCCCCCTTTAACTCCCAACTCCCATGGAGGGGCTGACAGGGGGTCCCTGCAGGCTGAGGCTCTGACACAGGGACACCTGGGACCCTACATACCAGCCCTATGAGAAATAGGGCCAAAGAGCCTCATTCCCCATTTGAGTGGCTGGTCACCCACACTTCAGGGCCTCATCCTGCGCAGGGTCCTGTAGCTGATCCACACCTGACATGCTGAGTCTTCCTTGGGCTTCATCCCCTGGAGTTGTCCCCTATTCCTGGCTCCCATGCTGGTGGCCCTGCCTTCTCTCACAGACACCCAAGGACTCTCCAGGCCATACCTCACTGACAGCAGCTTTGCTATCCCGCTGGCCTCAATCCCAGAAAAACTTCAAGAGAACAAGGCCCACGATTTTAAAAGGGCTAAGACTAATGTTACAGAAAATGGACTGTAAGATGAGGAATTTTCACAAGTGTTCTCCAGTTTATACAGAGAATGAAACAGAAATTGTGGAATTGAAATTTGCAAAAAGCAGCACTAAGAAATAGTGGTTTAAGCAGATGATGCTTTCATGGATTCAGGGCAATGACTGCTATCCACAGAGTGTGCAGAGGAAGGGCCTGGTCCTGGTCGGTAGCATGGCTGTGGCTCATACAAGAGAATGAGAAAGGCCTGGGCAAGCCTCATATTTGGAATTCACTGGAGTGAAACTTGGCCAGTGACGCCAGGGAAGGGCCACGATGGTGAAGGTGTTGACCACCCATCTCTGCCACCATCAACCCTGATTCAAAGCATTTGTTGAAGAACCAGAGCACGACTGACAGTGAGATTTTGGGCCTCTGGGCCAGTCAGCCCTACAATATGACATATTTCTCCAAGAACAGGACAAGAAGTCACCATTTTCCCAAACCACAGACCATATCTTAATAGAACAACTTTTTAAAAAGTTCTTATTTTCTTTTACTTTAAGTTCCAGGATACATGTGCAGAATGTGCAGGTTCATTACATAGGTATACATGGACTATGGTGGTTTGTTGCATCTATCAACCCATCATCTAAGTTTGAAACCCTGCATGCATTAGGTATTTGTCCTAATGCTCTCCCTCCCCTTGCCCCCGACCCCCCGACAGGCCCCGTGTGTGATGTTCCCCTCCCTGTGTCTATGCATTCTCATTGAACAGAAGAACTTTTAAAAATGTGTAACTGGAGCAGCTTTGAAGGGAATTGGTAAGCAGTGGGTGGAGAGTGATGTGTTTCAGGAAGGGTTGGACTGTCTGGCTTGCAGGTGACCCTCTTGTCCCACAGAGGCAGTCTGCCAGTAACTCATCAGGAAGCCCAGGTAGTCTTCCTCAGGCACTTCCATCATTCCTGGGATGGCAGAGATAAGAAGGGACTGGAAGAGATGGGGGCAGAGAACAGCCCTCACTGACAGCACAGAGCCTCACCCCTCCACACAGTCTCTGTCTCCTCTCTTCCTCTGCCCACACAATGACTCCCAGCCTCTAAGATTCCTGCTTTCAGCAATGCCCCTGATAGCACACCAATTATCTCAGGAGTTCTCAAACACCAACTCTTCACTGCCCATTAGCACAATGAAGAAACTGAGGAAAATGTGTATGTCCCTGAATGTTGCTAATGGTCTTAGGGCAAACTGCTGCTTATTCTGCATGATGTACTTCTTGGTTAATTGGGGTTAGGGTGTCGTTTTTTAAATGAAATGATGTTAATAGTGTCTGTAAAATGAATGATGTGCAACCCCAGGAAAAACTCTATGCTTTTCGAAGGAGTAAAGGAAGCAAGGAGGAGTGATACAAATTTTGATTGTTGAAGTGGCATGGGGGCAGGTTGAACTTGTCCAAGATTGCTTCCCTGCAGGCCAGCCTCCTTCAAGGCTTCATGAATGCTCTCCATCGCTGGGTGTTAAGGTCATCAAAGCTGAATTCTAGTAGAAGAGACATTCTAGAGGTCTAGAATGTCTTATACTCACACACTTAGAGGTCTAGAGACATCTGTTCTAGTAATCCACCATTATGCCTCCACTCCTTAGGTCTTGAAGCGAAATCATAATCATTCATTCTACAAGTATCTACTCAAGACGTGATATTTGTCAGGTGAGTGATGAGCACAGTGGCTGATAGGCAGACACAAACAATAATCAAAAAATGAGTAATAAAGGGTAATGAAGGCCGGGCGTGGTGGCTCATGCTTGTAATCCCAGCACTTTGGGAGGCAGAGACAGGCGGATCACCTGAGGTCAGGAGATTGGGACCTGTCTGGCCAACACGTGAAACCCTGTCTTTACTAAACATACAAAAATTAGCTGGGCGTGGTGGCCTCTCCTGAGCTCTCTTTTGTGTTTTAATGTCAGGTTAAGGAGCTCCGGGGCCTTTGGGGATTCTCAGCCAAACCAGGTCCCATCATCATGGCTTTCTCCCCTCTCTGCACAGGCGGACAGATAATCTGCTGCTGCACACAGGACACACAGAGCTCACCCCTGCTCACTCAGGCTCACCTCCTAGGATGCCTCCTACGCAGGCAGAAGTTGAGGCTGCCCTGCCACACTCACATTCTGGGACCAGGGACCTGCACCTGCCCTTGCTACACTCAACTGTCTCTTGGGCTGTCACCACTGCCCTCGGAAGAGCTCACACTGCTGGTGTGCCCAACTGTTTCTCAGGCTCTTGCCAAGAGATGGCAAGAGAGTTAGTTTTCCCTACTTACCTGCCCACTGGGAATAAAACTGTTTACTTTTTATTGAGGGTAAAACAGATTTAACATAAACTACCATTTTAATCATTTTTGAGTACAGGATTTATTGGTGTTAAGTTTATTTACATTGTTTTCTCACCATCACCGCCAATCCATCTCAAGAACTTTCTTATCATCCCAATATCAGACTCCGAACCCATTAAACACCCAGCTCCCCTTTTTCCAAGTCCCTTCATCTGAAGTGGAATGACGAGACTATTTTTGAAATTAGAATGTTTACTTTTTGTTGACTTTCTCTCCGATGAAAACCTTCCCTTGATTGAGTCAGAGGTCCCCACACCCTGGTTTCTGGGACAGATTCCCCCCAGTCCTCAGGAGACTGTGCCCCATCTGCTGATGATGCCATAATGGGACCCCAACAGGAAAACCAGGATACCTAATGTGCAAGGGCAGGGTTTTCAGGGGAGAGGGGGTTCCCAGAACTCTGGAAGCATGTCTGGAACTAGAGCCTTGTGTGGGAAGTGCAATATTTTCTATCAGCGAAGCACCGAAAATGGGGAGACACCTTCTGAGGGGGCATCACAGGCAGGGGAGAGGAGAGGCAGACAAGACTGACTGTACTTACACTCAGGCCATTGAGCAGGGGAAACAGTCCGGAGTGTGTGGTACCACTTTCCCATTGGGATGTTGTGCCTTTTCTTTTTTTTTTTATTTTTTAATTTTTTTATTATACTTTAAGTTCTAGGGTACATGTGCATAACGTGCAGGTTTGTTACATATGTATACTTGTGCCGTGTTGGTGTGCTGCACCCATCAACTTGTCAGCACCCATCAATTCGTCATGTATATCACATATAACTCCCAATGCAATCCCTCCTCCCTCCCCCCTCCCCATGATAGGCCCCGATGTGTGATGTTCCCCTTCTCGAGTCCAAGTGATCTCATTGTTTCAGTTCCCACCTATGGTGAGAACATGCGGTTTTTGGTTTCTCTTCTTTGTGATAGTTTGCTAAGAATGATGGTTTCCAGCTGCATCCATGTCCCTACAAAGGACGCAAACTCATCCTTTTTATGGCTGAATATTCATGGTGTATAGTGCCACATTTTCTTAATCCAGTCTGTCAACAGATGGACATTTGGGTTGATTCCAAGTCTTTGCTATTGTGAATAGTGCCGCAATAAACATACGTGTGCATGTGTCTTTATACGAGCATGATTTATATCCTTTGGGTATATACCCACGTAGTGCGATGGCTGGGTCATATGGTACATCTAGTACTAGATCCCTGGAGGAATTGCCATACTGTTTTCCATAATGGTTGAACTAGTTTACAATCCCACCAACAGTGTAAAAGTGTTCCTATTTCTCACATCCTCTCCAGCACCTGTTGTTTCCTGACTTTTTAATGATTGCCATTCTAACTGGTGTGAGATGGTATCTCATTGTGGTTTTGATTTGCATTCTTTGATGGCCAGTGAGATGAGCATTTTTTCATGTGTCTGTTGGCTGTATGAATGTCTTCTTTTGAAATGTCTGTTCATATCCTTTGCCCACTTTTTGATGGGGTTGTTTGTTTTTTTCTGTAAATTGTTTGAGTTCTTTGTAGATTCTGGATATTAGCCTTTGTCAGATGGTAGATTGCAAAAATTTTCTCCCATTCTGTAGGCTGCCTGTTCACTCTGATGGTAGTTTCTTTTGTGTGCAGAAGCTCTTTAGTTTAATTAGATCCCATTTGTCATTTGGCTTTTGCTGCCGTTGCTTTTGGTGTTTTAGACATGAAGTCCTTGCCCATGCCTATGTCCTGAATGGTACTACCTAGGTATGTTCTAGGATTTTTATGGTATTAGCTCTAACATTTAGTCTCAATCCATCTTGAATTAATTTTATATAAGGAGTAAGGAAAGGATCCAGTTTCAGCTTTCTATTATGGCTAGCCAATTTTCCCAGCACCATTATTAAAATAGAATCCTTTCCCCATTTCTTGTTTCTCTCAGGTTTGTCAAAGATCAGATGGCTCTAATGTGTGGTTTTATTTCTGAGGACTCTGTTCTGTTCCATTGGTCATATTCTCTGTTTTGGTACCAGTACCATGCTGTTTTGGTTACTATAGGCTTGTAGTACAGTTTGAAGTCAGGGTAGCGTGATGCCTCCAGCTTTGTTCTTTTGACTTAGGATTGTCTTGGCAATGCAGGCTCTTTTTGGTTCCATATGAACTTTAAAGCAGTTTTTTCCAATTCTGTGAGAAACTCGTTGGTAGCTTGATGGGGATGGCATTGAATCTATAAATACCTGGGCAGTATGGCCATTTTCACGATATTGATTCTTCCTATCCATGAGCATGGGATTGTTCTTCCATTTGTTGTGTCCTCTTTGATTTCACTGAGCAGTGTTTGTAGTTCTCCTTGAAGAGGTCCTTTACATCCCTGTAAGTTGGATTCCTAGGTATTTGATTTCTTTGATAGCAATTGTGAATGGAAGTTCATTCATGATTTGGCTCTCTGTTTGTCTGTTACTGGTGTATAAGAATGCTTGTGATTTTTGCACATTAATTTTGTATCCTGAGACTTTGCTGAAGTTGCTTATCAGCTTAAGGAGATTTTGGGCCTAGGGTTGGGACTGTGGGCCCCTCAAAGATAACCCAGGGGCACAAGGCCTGGGAGACCCATGATCAGGAAGAAGCACAAGCTGAGCCCAGAGGACAGGGCCCCTTTCCCTTGAGGCTGCTGTCTGTCTTCATGGAGGGGACTGCCCAGGAGCAAAGGCGGTCAGGCCAGAGATGGGGCTCATGGTGTCCTGGGCACAGGTCTCCCTGACCCAACTCCCTGGTTGGGCTGGAATGGGAGAAAACCAACTTCTGGCCACTGCTGTGAGGAGCCTGCCCCCCACTCTTGTCTATAGTCACTAGCACCCCTTCTCCCCATCCCCACAGCTGGAGGTGACCCACTTTGGGCTGCGATGCTGGCTGCTCCCGCCATGACCTCCAGTGTCAAGGCAGGGGTAGGCCCCAGGCCAGGCAGGGGCTGCTTCCCAATAGGTCAGGACTGAGAGCCCAGAGCACTCTAGGTGGTAGGAGCAGCTTCCTGATGGAGCCAGGGGCCCAGAGGGTCTCGTGTTTGTCCACATCCTCCTCATGCTCCATGCTGAGAAGCCACCACGGCCACCAGGCCTCTGTCATTCACTCTCACCCTGCTCTGCGGGCCCTGCCCCCAGGACCCTAGACTCACTTTTCCGCCATCTCGTAGAAGATCATCCGGTCAAAGTTGCTTGTGTGCTGCCATTCCCGCACGGCTCGCCACAGTCCCTCCTCCAGGGTCATGGTGGGCTTCCGCCGGCCCAGGGATCGGAGAACTGGGCTGTAAACCAGTGCAGTCAGTCCCAGTCTATAAGCCCACCGTTCATCCCAAGCCGACCTGGTCCCAACACCTGGCCCCTGTGCTCCCCACACCTGTCCTGCCACGTCCCTGTCCTGTTCTCCCCCATGTGGGCTCCTCAGGCCCCAGGACACGACTGCAAGATCAAACATCAACACAAGCTACCAAGTGGCCTCTCCGACTGCCCCTCGGGTCCTCAGTGTTGAGAAGTGAACTCAGTACTACGGGTGGAACATGTGTGCCCCCAACATTCCTGTGCTGAAGCCCTCAGGGCCAGTGTGTCAGTATTTGGAGGCAGTCAGGGTCAGAGCAGGTCATAAGCATGGGTGCCAGTCATGGAATCGGAGCCCTGATAAGGGCAGGAGAAGACGCCAGGGCTCTTCCTCTCAGCCACAAGGGGACACAGCCAGAGGCAGCTCTCTCCAGCCAGGAAGAGGGCCCTGACCAGACACCCAATCTGCTGTCACCTTGATCTGGGACTTCTGGCCTCTGGAACTGGGAGACATGAATGTGTCTTGACAAAGCACCCAGTCTATGGGATTTGTTACGGCAGAGCCTGAGCTGACTGAGACAGCGTGCACACAGAATGACCTGGGAGCAAGGGTTAAAGTGCAGGTTCCAGGGTCAGGACTGAGTATTTAACCAGCTTCCTGGGGACTCTGGAGTAAGGCAGCCCCTGGGGACGCAGCCTCAGGGTCCCGGAGCATGAGGAGCAGAAGCGCACATCCAGAACCAAAGCAGAGCCGTGTCCAAGCCCACTGCAAGCAGCCAGGTACAGCTTCCCACATTCCCACAGGAGACATGGCAAAGGCCCGTGAGCCTGGGGCAGCTCCACTCCAAGAATCGGGGTTCCCAGTGCACCGGGACTCCGCTCCAAGGGGGAATGCAACCAGTTCCAGGGTGCGGGGGCAGTGAGATTGTTGGGGATGAAGATGGGGCCGCCTTTCACCTACACCCCAGGCAGGAAACTTCCCTAAGGGAACGGCCAGTGTGTTGCAAGGTGGATGTGCTCAAGCTCCCGTTTGCTCATCAGCGGGAAACACAGGGTCACAGAGGCACCGCAGTGTGGAGAGAGGCAGGGACTGGGAATGAAACCACAAACTCTTCCAGATGCTGACGTTGCTGCCTCACAGTCACCACAGTCCACGGCCCTGGGCTGCTGGGCTCGTGGTGTACTCAGAGCTATCACTGGAGCCTGTGGCTTTGGGGAGTTCTCTCCTAGATGGCCTAGTCCTGATAATGATAGTAATGGGGACAGTAATCATAATTGCTATCACATAATGTGTCATAGCATGTTCCAGGCACTGTGCTATGCATGTCATATGTGAGCTCAAGTCATCTCTTCACCATTCCCTGAATGACACATCATTGTCCCTTTTTCTAGGAGGGATTGAGGGTGAAGATGCAAATACCTGCCCAGCATCCACCCCAGTGTGGGGCCCAAGACCATCCCTATGTGAAGGCTCCACCAGCGCTGTGCTAACTGGACCTCGGCAGAACTGCGGGCATGTACCAGGTTCTTTCTGGGCCCTGCAGCTCCTCCTCCCAGCCTGATGTGACGTGCTCCTGGCCATCGATACTGGGTTCAAGGGGAGGTACTGGGGTGTGTACTCAAAGACCTAAACCCAAACCATAGCTCACGTCACACCAGAAACCCTCTCTGACCTGGGTCTTCTGTAAATATTGTTGTGAAAATGATTGAAAGTAAGGATTGACTGGACTCATGGGACAGTGACGGGCAGTTGAGATGAGGCCCCTGACAGTCTGTCCTGAGCCACAGCCAGATTAATGTTGTTGAAAATGTACCTTCCCATAGTGCAACCCATCACTCTCACAACTGCCCTGCAAGCTCCCCTGAACAGCGGATGAACAAGCTCTCCTGTCCATCCAGCAGCCTCTTTACGTGTGAGCTGCAGGACAAGCTCCGGTGCCCCGAGGGCACTCACATGAGGAAGCAGGAAAGTGCTTCGGTGTCAGGACTCTGGGGAAGGTGCCTCCGGGCCAGGGGCTTGTAGTGCTGCCAGAGTCGGAAGTTCTCATAGACACTCTTGGGGTTGCAGGAGTTGTCTGGTGGGGACTTAGCCTGGGAGGAAGCCAGGCTGCTCTCTCCATGAGCCCCTTGTGGCCATGGCCCAGCATTCCCTGAAGACACGATGGGGGGCATCTGGGCAGCCGGTGGTGGTGCTGGTGGAAGAGGAAGGCCCTGGGACCAGCCTCCCTCACAGGCCTGGGTGCCCCCAACCACCTGGGCAGCCATAACAGGCACCACAGGAGCAGCTGCCAGCAGTAGGGGAGGCGGACACACGACACCTCCGCAGAGGGTGCCTGGAGCCTGCCAGACGAGGGGGGCCTGAGTTAGGACCAAGGTCTGCACCTGAGGGGCCTTCACAGGCCCCACCTCTGTCCTCATCTGGACAAAGACGTTGGAAGCCGCGGCCCCACTTGGGCCGTGGCCATCCTGTCCTGCCACCAGAGATGTGCTGGGCAAGGCAGACAGCACCAGTGGGCCGCCTGTAGGAACCCCTGCAGTCATGAGGGGTGGCCCGTGTGCTGGGCCGGGAGCAGGTGTGGCGAAGGGCAGAGCCGTGAACACAGACAGGGAGGTGCCAGGGTTCACGGTCACGGCCGGTCCCAGCACTGGGTATGCTGTGGAGACAAAGGAAAGAGGTGAATGAGCTGGGGTCTCCAGGTCCACACTAGTCACTGGGGAATCAGAGGGGAGTCCCAACAGCTGAGGGCATGTGACAGGGAAACTGTGCAGCTTGCAAGTGTCCCTGAGTGTGCATCGGATGCTCTACTCCTCCATGGGAGAGTCGCTCCACTAGAGAGCCTGGCCCCGGTCATCAAGACTCCCTGACCCCTGTGCCCCAAGAAGCAACAGCTAAGCCTTCGCTGCCCAAGGCTCTCCCTCGGGTGTCCCTGGCAGACCCTGTCAGCCTCACAAGATCTCCCAAGCCATGGGTCAGGGATGAGTCTCTCAGCAGCTTGGCGGTCCTCAGCGTGCTCAGCAACAGGTGAGGGGCCTACCCCAGGGCAGTGCTTGGCACTCAGAAGGCCGACAGGAAGTCAGGAGCTTCCGAATATTATGGCCCCATCTCCTCTTCAATCTTTCTTTTCCTGAAGCTCTTGTAAACCTCTGTCTTTTGTTGCTCAAACACAACAAAAGAAAACCACTGGATGGAAATCTTTCCCAAACCAGTGCCCTACGAACCCTGAAGATAATCCATAACTCGTCATGCCCAGCATACAAGTGATTGCCCTGGCACCACCAGCAGCAAGTGCTAAATAGGGGTCAGATTCGGGCCACCCTTTCCTCAGTACTTGATGGTCCCAGCTGCCACTCAGGAAGCTCTGTTCCCAGGGAGCAGGTTTGAGAGGCAGTGGTGGAGTCCCCTGAGATAGTGTCACTGCACAGCCAGCAACAGCTGCACACGATTAGAACACAGCCAGCAAATGGTGAGCAGCAGGGCTATCAGGGGAGGTGTCTAGGGATTTTCACAGCTGCTGCTCAGGTTACAATAGGTAGTGGGACAAGGAGCCCATCTCTGGTCCTTCTCCTTTAAGCTCCCAATAACTGAACATAGTGGCAAACCAAGAACAAGCGGTTCTTGGGCCACGGACCAGGTGAGGCAAAGTTGTCTGGAACTCATCCCTATTCACTAGCACCTCATGCAGTCTCTAGTCAAGGGGAATAAGGGATACGGCACATGCACATCCTAACTTGAATAATAATATTAAGAGAACCATCTTCCTATTTGTGCGCTACTCTCCTTCGGAGTAGAGGAAGGAGTAGAAACCAGGCTTTCCAGACCCTTCCACTGAGAACCAGCAAGAATCCACACCTGTCCCCCGTTCATGAGGTTGTATAAATGGAATAGGAGCAAATTCTTCATCTCCACAGTAACACAAAGTGCAGAGGACAGGCCATGAGCTAGCAGACAAGAGGAAGTGGGTCTGAAGACCTGAGCTTCCACAAAAGGGCAAGCAATTCAGAATAACTCAGGAAGCCCAGGCCCTGTGTTGCCTGAACTTCCCCATCTGCCCCCACCCCTGTTAAATCAAAGCCAACAGCTACCTGAACTGACAGAGAAGCCAGCTCTGGGAGGGAGCTGAGAGGCTCTGGGCTGTGGCAGTTACTGGGCTGAGTAGCCCCCAGCCTCGCCCACCCAGTCACTACAAGGTCTGTCACAGTTAACCCACCCAACAGTTTTCTGGCTGAGACCACTTCTCCCCACTCCTCCCTAAGATCTAGAAAACCCCAGTCTAAATCCCTCTGAACAGTATGGAAGGGCACCTTCCAGGTGCCTGAAGACACGGCACAGGACTCAGGCTTGCCAGTCATCCTCCCGGGGCCACCATCACAACACGATCCCACCACTCCCTACAAACACACAATGACATGACCTGTCTCCCTCTAGAAAGGATCAATCCATCCACTCCATCCTTTCCCCTACATGGTGTATTCCCCTAAGCATCTTGGTCCACCTCTAAGGATTCGTCCTCCCTAACCACAGACTCAGGGTGCCATGGCCATCCCCAGGTGTGATGTCCTTGGGGACATCCAGTGCTCCCTCCCTCCTCAACATCAGCCCTATCAACTGTCCCCAGGGGCAGTGTCAAATTTGAATTCCCAAGGAGTTGAGGCATGGCAGACTCGGATAATGCCCCCATCCCTATAGGCTCACCTCCATTTGAAGCCATCCCCTCAGGCTGGGCACTGACCACCGCTGTCTGGCAGTTTCCGCAGTGAGAAAAGTCAAGGGTAGGACCAAGAGAGTGACCTGGCTCAACAGATGCTCCTGAGTCCAAGTGGAGCAGGGAAAATTTGAATTTAAATAGGTTTGGAACACAGGACCCCAGACATTCTGCAGAGGGGGAGGGGCAGTGGGCAGCTGGTAGGGGTGGGGGACATTCTGTGAAGGGCTTCAGCCATTAGGCAAGAACCTGAGTTTCCCTTCGAACTGGACGGCAGCAACACAGATGGTGTGCATCTCTTTAGGCAACTTTCAAATTGTCCTGACTCACAGCAAAAGCTTATACCTGATTTCCCCTTTACTTCCATTCTTTATCAACAGACCTACTTTTGTGCTAATCAACCCATGCTCCTTCCCACTTTGGCTCTTTCCCACTCTTGATGAATTTCAACAGGGGATGCACTTCCTGAACACAATTCAGAACATGTTTTCAGTCTGAAAACACAGGGGTTCTTAGGAAGGCAAGGGGACTGGCTGTTTGAAATCAGGATGGTCTCAGCCGATCCAGGCTATTAGGTGGTTGTGTGCTCATCATTGTTTCGGAAGCAATCCTTATGCCCCCGGGTCATGTATGTCGCTGGAATCTCTGTCCACACCAGCAGGCCAGCCTTACTTCCCATCCCCTTAGCTGGAAAGCCTCAATCCAGGAAAGAGTGGCTATGAGACCGATAGCACCAAGACCAGAAATCCTTTCATTTTGTTTCCCAGCATACTGTGCTGGTGTTAAATGTTTATTTTTTATCTTTTGAATGATTTTAATTTAACCAAACAATACTTTTGCATGGTTCCAAATTCAAACTGTGCACAGTGGAATAGGCAACGACCAGCCTTCCTCCCATCTCTTTTCCCTGGCCACCACATTTTCTTTCCTGGAGGAAACAAGTGTTATCTGATTGTTTTTCATCTTTCCAGAGATATATTATGCAATCAAAAGCATAATGAAGCTATTTTTGCTGTCTAAAAATGCTTTCAGGTTTTTTGGGGTAAAAATTAATATATTAGTATGTTCCAATGTTTTCCTGATATTTACAATGACTGTGTTTATCCTAGTAATGTGGCTCCTCTATTTCTGTAGGTAAATTCCTAGAAGAAGACATTGTTCCATTCCTTAAAATCAAAAGAATAGAGTGGCAGGATTTAGCAAGCATGAATAATGAATACCAAGTGGAATTTGAACTCAAGATAAACAGTGAATTAGTTTTTATTATAATTGTGATCCATGTGATATTTAGAGTATACTTTTACAAAAAAATCTTTTTCCTTTATCTGTGTTTGTCACATTTCACTGGGATCTTGCACTTTATCTAGTAACTCTTCCCAAAAAAGTGCAACATATGAAGTGATTATTGTTAACTCTCCACTGGGAGAGTGAGAACTTGTGGTAAGGAGACTCAGGTGTGAATCTTGGCTTCACCACAAAACACAACCATTGCAGAAAACAATAGCAGGCTGATTTGATGAGAGGAAGTCAGGAGTAGCCATTATACCCTTCTCAGCTTCCAGGTTTAGTGGTAGCAAGCACAGTTGTAAGGGACAGGAGGGCAGAACATCGTCTTTTTCTTTCCTAACATAAAGCAGCTTACAATTCCTAGAGCTCTGGTTTCTATAGGAGTTAGAAATCCACAACCTATGTTCATTCTGAGACAAGCCAGGATGCTATCCACCAATGTCCCATCCCCATTCCCATGCATCCCCTCACATGTGTGAATCCCGGCTGGCCTCTGTCAGCTCACTGTTGGCTTCATCTTCACCATACATTCTTGTTGTTTGGAATCTAGTGTCATCGCATGTGCTTCTCTGAGTGGGAATTATTGTAGCCTGTTTTTAAAAAAACTTCATTCTCATTTTCACACTGAGAATCACTGTCCGTTTATCAGCGTCAAAATGACAGGAAAGAACACTCATGTTCTGTGTTGTGAACAAGGGGAGTGTTAGGAAACCAGTCAAAGGAGATGAGGAATGAGTATTCAGACCACAGCAACAAAATCTTCTGAGACACACACGTCACTCCCTGCTGGGCGGGGTAATTTTGCACTGATGGGAGGGTGTTGGGGAACGGAAGAGGCCTTCAGCCAGACCGGTGCACATTGCTAACATTCACTGAAACACACCCTGTTGGCACTTACGAAGCGTTTACCCCTTTCGAAGACATTTGGACTCAAGAAGGCAGAGTTGCAGGAAAATGTAACAGGGACCACACTGCAGGGGCAGGCGGTGGATTGATTGCAAGTCTCAAGCCCAGGTTCTCCCCTCCTTGCCCCAGCTGTGTGAGGTCATTTCCTAACTCCTGTCCAATATCCTCATGAATTGTTGGTTTTGTCCCAACTCTAAACCTGAATGGTCCAGCAAGCATTTCTTTGAAATGCCTCCACAGCAGCCACTGAGAAGGGAGTGACCTCCACACAGTGACTGCCTGCCTGGGTGCTCCCAGGCCTTTTGTCCTCTGACACAGAACTGCCTTCTTACACGCAGCCCTCTTCCGCTGTGCAACTCTATCTCGATCTTAGCTGAGAAGATCAACAGAGAGCAATTCAAGCAAAATCATGGTAAACTTGACAAAACAAAACAAAACAAACCGTAAACGCTTTGGAGATCTTTCTGAGGACTAGATCTTTCATCACGGGGCAAACTTAAATGATTTTCAATCAATAACTTCATCTAAGAGGGATGTTGAGGCAAAAATATCATACTCAGAATTCTTGGTTGCTTCCTCCCTTGTCAAGTCAGTCAGCTGATGCTTTCTCAAGATTCTCACACATGGCTTTGATACAGGATTTGAATGAGTCTTTTTCTGACCAGTATACAAAAAATATACTGTGGAACAGTGTCTTGTCTCAATTCTGCAATCACTTCTGTACATGTCTGAAGTCCTAGACCCCAGGAGGAGAGACAATCAAATTAGCCAAAGGTAATTTGTGAAGACTGGCCATGGGAGGTGGTGGCTAGAAGTCCTCTGGCCACTGCTCTCTGAGCATGCCCATAAAAAGTCCTGGGCCACACTGACTGTTGAGAAAGAACATCTCAGGGCTTGGATCACCTGTTCATAGGACACATGCTCTTCCACCCCATCAGGGAACAGTAGAGGAATGCTGGCTCCATGCTGTGTCCTGCCCAGCTCTCAGTCTCTGCATTTGAGGCCCTGGGCCGGCGTAGACATGAAGGCTCTTCAGTGTTACCACATGGAGACAGATGATAGCAATCCTGCAAATGAGCAGAAAGGATGTGACGATTAAAGTTTCTTCTGAAGCTATTACAAACTCGAGTCACTGACTTGCTTCTCTACTAGTTTTTTATTGCCAACTGGAATTCTGCACTGTGTTGCAGAGTCGGGGGTGGGGGAGTGTGGAATTGTTCCCTTACTATCTGCTGCTTTGTCAACTGAAATTGATCAAAGCTATAACAAAAACATTTCTAGAAATCGTTTGAATGCAGTCGGAAAAACTCTGGGAATGGAGTCAGAAGAAAGTATATTTTGAAGTGTGTTTTCAGGTCTAAAATTCTTTGCCAGAAATGTTCTTTAATGGAATCTCCAGACTGAGTAGGAAAACAGGGCATACTATTTTATGAAAGGAATGAGCAGGAATGAAATAAATGCAGTCCAAAGGGAATGCAAGACATGCAATTTGAGGATACTCTGCTTTAGGATAAACCCTCCAAAGGTAAACCTTTCAGCAAGAGTGTTCCCTAAGTGCATGGACTGCAGGTTTGTATTACTGAAAACTGGGAGTGGCCGTTGCGGACGCACTGGTTTCTCAGAGGCACGGTCATGGAGGTTCAAATGAGGAGGCCTTGTCTGGCCCCAGGAAGCACCCAGGTACCTCATCCCTCCAATTCCCCATCTCCAGCGGGGCGCTCCCAGGGTGGGCTCCAGGCCTGCCCCGTGCGCCTGCGCACGAGCCTTGAGGCAGGCGGGGTTCCAGCGCGCCGCGGGCGCCCTCAACCGCTCCCAGCGTCTGTTGCTGGCGGTTCATGGCGGGGAGAGGCGCAGCGCGAGAGCAAAGGGCGGTTACCCAACCGCCTTCGCTCTCATGGCGTCCTTCTTGGTGTTACCTAAAAATAAAGCCAAGTGTGATTAGAAGGTAATCGCCTCCTGCTCATGCTCCCACTGGTCACCAGTGTCCGCGGGGCGACCCCACATTGTGACCAGAGCAGGCCTGTGGCTGCGCTCAAGGCGGGAGCGTTCATAGCTTTCCTAGGGGAGGCCCTGCGGGACGCCCAGGCCTTGCTCCTTTCCCTTGCTAGCCTGGCCCTGAAGTGAGGGGGGAGGGTTTCACAATGCAGTGGGAACCCCAAAGTGTGTCTTGGCCGTGCCTCTCACATTCCAAACAATGCAAAAGCTTGAGGAAAACCTCAGCAGTTGAAACCGTGATGCAGTTCAGCAAAGAAGTCGCTCCTGTCCTCGTAAAATCAGTGAAGTTCTCAGGGATGACCTCATTGGGTAAGTTGTGAAGCTTGTTGACTTGATCAGAATGATCAGCCAGCATGCATGTTCTAATACACTCATTTGTCAATGATATGAGCAGCTGCGAAGTGGAAGAACAGGCCATTAGTCATAGTCTGTTCACTTAGTAGCACAAGTTGTTTGTGGATGCAAGAGTGTGGCCAAAGTCAAGAAAAGCTTCTATAAGAATCGCTTACTTATGTGGCATTTACAAATAAAAAGTAGTGGTATATTATTTGTCAATTGTAGGCTACACATGTATCTAAAATTTACTGCACACACGTATGTATCTTGGGTGGTTGGGTTAGTGTGTACTTGAGAATGTCAGGAAGATTTATTTTGGATTTTGGAGGATGTGAGATTTGTGGGAGTGGTTTTGTGTATGTGAAGTTGTGTTTGTATGAATTCTTAGTTTGGAATTTGATATGTATTTAATTGGCGAGAATCTAATATGTATTCACATGTGTGGGTTGGTGGTGTCTGTCTGGAGATTGCAGATTAAAGGTCATAACTGGGCCGGGCGCGGTGGCTGAAGCCTGTAATCCCAGCACTTTGGGAGGCTGAGGTGGGCGGATCACCTGAGGTCAGGAGTTGGAGACCAGCCTGGCCAACATGGTGAAACCCCGTCTCTACTAAAAATACAAAAATTAGCTGGGTGCGGTGGCGCATGCCCAGCTACTTGGGAGGCTGAGGCAGAAGAATCACTTGAACCCAAGAGGCGGAGGTTACAGTGAGCCCAGATCGTGCCACTGCATTCCAGCCTGGGCGACAGAGCGAGACTCCATTCCCTGCCCCCCAAAAAGAAGGTCATAACTGTTTTTGTGAGAGTGTGTAGGAGTGAGAGTTTATATTTGGAGGATATGAGATGTAAGATATGTATACCAGAAGAATTGGGGTTAGATATTTGTGATTTGGGTTGTGAAGATGTATTTTCCTTGTGTTTTCTCAGATGAATGTTGGGGATTTGTATTTGTCTAATGTTTGGCAGATTTGGAAGAATTATCTTGTGCACATGGGCAATAATAGAGAAAGTGCTTGTGTCTATTTTTGTGGATGTACACCCTGGTTTACGTATTTGGGAAATGTAGGAAGACCATTTGTGTACTCAGGACATGTTGCATGGTGATGCGTGTTTCTTTTTATGATTTTCAGGGGGTGTGTATGGCTATTTCAATGTGTGAGGGCAGATCCATGTCTACTGGGGGACTGGTAGGATGAATGTGTGCACTTGTGAGGTGGAGTTTGTATGATTCTGTGTCTTGGAAGATGGAGTCATTTCTGTGTGAGCATTTGGAAGTATGATTACATATGTGCTGGTATTGTGGAACTGTATGTGTATTTGGGAATATGAGGTGGCATGTTTGCATATTTGTGGCGTGTTAGTTAATTGTGGTTATATGTAGGGCATGTAGAGAACTACCTGAGTATTGAGTTTGTGTGTGTGTTCAAGGGCATGGCAGTTTAGATGAATGCTTTGTGGAGCTATGTGCTTGTATTTTTCAGTAACTGGTTATTAGGGTTGTATATTCTGGGAATTTGCATGTGTGTGTCTGATAGAGAGATGGGGTTCTCTTTTTATACAGGAGAGTGAGAGAGTTGAATTTATATCTATTAGAGGTATGTGATATGGTTATTGGTTAGTACTTGGCAATGTGGGAGCTGGTTCATACTAGATTGGGATAATTTGGGATTGGGAAGTGTTTTTATGGGTATTCATAAATGATATGCTGGAGATATTTCTGTGCATCTTGGGAGTGTATACTGGTTTGTGTGTATATTTATCAGCAGACAGACGAATTATCTAAGTCTTTATAGCATATGGGATTGTTAGTATTTAAAGTGTATTGCTTTGGAGAACGCTAGGGTGTTCGTACATGTGTTTGGGCATGTTTAGGGGGATGAAGTGAGGAGGTTGTATTCCGGAGATGTAGCATATTGATTGGATAGTGTTTCGGGGATTTATACATTCAGGGATTGAGGATATTTGCGTGAATGTGTATGTGCCCACGGGTATATGAAAGTTGTGTGTGTATATTAGAGTTTTATTGGTGTTTTTGTGGGTTTTTTTGTGTTGTATGGGTTTTATCTGGGAGGGTGGGGTGTGTATTCATGGGTAGTTTGTGAGTATGTATATGAGGGGTTTTGGGTATATTAAGACTTAGTGGTCCTCTGTGTCTGTTGTGAAATGTAATGCTCGCAGAATTTGGTGTTGCCACTCTTATGTGTGTTCTCAGTGTTTGTGAGGTGGACTTATATGTATTTGATAAAACTAGTTTGTGGTTCTGTGTGTATTTGAGTTTATGTGTCTTCTGTATTTTGTACTCTTGGAAATGTGGGAGGTTCAGTGCAGTGGTTGATCAGAGCTCACTGCATCCTTGACCTCTCAGACTTAAAAGAGCCTAGCTACTCAGGAGTAGCTGGGACTACAGGCCAGAGCCACCATGCCTGGCTAAATTTTTAAATTTTTTTTGTAGAGACAGTGGTCTCTCACTGTGTTGCCCAGACAAGTCTCAAATTCTCGGACTCAAGTGGCCCTCCCACTTTGGCCTCCCAGACTGCTGGGATTAATGGCGTGAGCCACCGTACCTGGCCATATTTTTTTTTTTCAAAAAATTCATTTGTAGAGTTTAAAAAGTATCTTTTGATCAAGAGTTCTCACTGTGTTTATGTTAGCAAATTTCGTTTTCCATTCTGTTGCTTGCCTTTTCACTCTTAGTGAGTTATTTTATGATTACAAATCCTTATTTTTTATGTTACTTTATTACTATTTATTAACCTATTTATCTTTATCTTATTTATTAGCCTTCAGTGGTTAGTTTTTGAGTCTTTTTTTTTAAATCTTAAGGTCATAGAAGTGTCCTCTATATTACTTTTTAAAAACTGTACTGTTTTATGTTACACATTGGCTTCTATATGAAATAATTTTTGTGTATGTTGTGAGGTTGGATGTTAATAATCATTTTTCTCTGTATGGATGTATGAAAGACAGCACAATTTATTGAAAATGAATCTTTTCCTCACTGTACTGAAGCACTATTTTTTCACAAATCAGCTAAATATATTGTGTTGTTCTCTTTATGAGCTCTCTATACTGTTTCACTGAAATGTCTATACTTGTACCTTTTCCATAATCTCATAATTAATATACATTTATAAAAACTTAAATAGTGGAAGTCTTCACATTATATTTTTTCTTCAAAGTTATCTATACACAGCATTTTAATTTGCATTTTATAGTCAATTTTTCAGTTGCCACCAAATATAATGCAGATATATTATGCTACTACTAATCACAGTATTATGATTTTCAGTGTATTACAAATATAGATTTATTTAAAATACTGAATCTTTCTTCTAATACAAGGAATTACATAGGAACATAGTACATCTTTATTTCTGTTGAATGTCTTTAATTTCTCTCAATAAAATTTCACAATTTTCAGTAAAGGGATTGCATATGATATGTTATATTTTATATTAGGAATTCAATGTTTCTTCCTAGAAACATTTCAGATTTTTAATATTTTATTTGATTTAGACTCACTACATTTGGAAAGCTTTAATTATGATTTCATTTTTAATGATATAAAGCTACTCAGATTTGCTATTTATTCTTGTGTCACTATTAATGATTTTCTAGAAATGTATCTGTTTCATCAAATTATTTCAAAATTTTTGACTTAAAGTGACTTATTACATTCTCTTTTTCTCTCTCATGACTATAGAATCTATAATGATTTCCTTGTTGTTATTCATGATATTTAGAATTTGTGGATACTCTTTTTTAATTTCATGCATAGTCATGGTATATTTTTATCAATCTTTTCAAAGTAACTTTGGCTTTTGCTGATTTCATTTATTTTATGATTATTTCCTTTTCTCTTGCTTCTTATGTATCTTCTCTTTTCTAATTCTTTGGATTTAATTTGACATCACATTTTAAATTTTTGAGATTGATGATTAGATTATTAATTTTCAAGCTTTAATTTTTAAACATATTTATGTAACCATATACATTTATCTCCAAGCTGAGATTTGCCTAAGCCTCCCAACTTTTACAAGCAGTATTTTTACTTTCCTTTTTATTAAATTCAAAATATATGTTAATGTTCACTGTAACTTTTTTGATCCATGAATAACTTAGAAATATGATGTTTAATTTCCAAACATTTGTTCACTTCCAAAGTCTTGCTACAGATTTCCAGCTTAATAACGTTGTACAAAAAACACTGTCAAGGATTTCAAATTTTTGGTATTTATTGATTCTTGTTTTGGGCCTAACCTCAGCCTATATCTGTCTATCTTATCTATCTATCTATCTATCTATCTATCTATCTATCTATCTACCTACCTATCATCTATCTATCTATCTATCATCTGTCTACCTAGACAGAGATATCTATAGATAGCTGTGGTAAATTTTGAAACATGTTCCAAATACATTATAATAAATTGTGTGTTTTGCTATTTTTGGGTGTAGTTTTTATGTCAAAATATTTAATCCTACTGCTTTAAATTTCTGTATTATTATTGATATTTTGTATCCTTTTTGCTATCAGTTATTGAAAAAGGTATATTAAAGTCTTTATGATTGAAGATGTGGCTATTGCTTCTTTTAGTTCTATAAAAATTGTAAATGTGTGTTAACTGTGTGTGAGTGAATATACATACACAAGTTTGACAACTTCCTCAAGAATTGATTCTTTTATATGGATGATGGATACATCTTCCTTTCAGGTAATAATTTCTGCCTTAAAATCTCTTTTGTCTGATATTAACATAGCTAAACAAATTTTCACTTGGCTTGTGTTTGATTACCTTTTATGTACATTTATGAAAAATTTTTAAATTAAGATGATTCTATAGATAGTAGAAAATATACAGATAGAAGATAGTAGATATCTTCTACAGGTATAGCTATATATATGTATCTATATACATATATAGATATGTTTATATTTATATCTATATGTCTATATCTATATACAAATGTATATATGCAGATATCTCTATATGAACATCTACATATATATCTACATACTGATATATATGTTTGTGTATATGATATCTATATCATGTAGACAAAGATAGATATGTATATGCATATATACAGATGTCTATGTATATATCTATATACATATATACATGTAGATGTATACATACCTATATACATGTAGAAATACAGATGTAGATATAAATATATATCTATATGTGTATAGAGATATGTGTAGACATATATAGATATATACATATATAGATAGATAGGTCTATATAGAAAACATCTATATCTAGATAGAGATAGCTATCACTAGATATCTCCACCTATCTAGATACATTATTTATCTGTCTAATCCATCTATAAAACTATCTTAAAACCATCCTAATTTAAAAATCAAGATTCAGTCTTAATTTAAAAATCTTAATTTAAAAGTTAAGAACCATCTTTATTTTGTGGTTCATATATACCATGGAATAGTAGGCAGCCATGAAAAAGAGTGAGATCAAGTCCTTTGCAGGAACACAGATGGAGCTGGATGGAGGCCTTCATCCTTAGCAAACTAATGCAGGAACAGAAAACCAAATACTTCATGTTCTCATTTACAAGTGGGAGCTAAATTGTGAGAACACATGAACACATAGAGGGAAACAGACCCTGGGGCCTCTGGGAGGGTGGAGGGTGGGAGGAAGCAGAAGATCAGGAAAAGCAATTAATACTAGGCTTAATTAATGGGTACTGAGTGGTGAAATAATCTGCACAACAAAACCCTGTGACACTAGTTTACTTATATAACAAACCTACACATGTGCCATTGACCTGAAAATAAGTTTAAAAATTATAAAAAATATGTAAATAAAAATCTTTAACCACCACAAGATGGCTTATCCCAAGAATCATCTTAATTTAAAAATCTTCACATCTTAAGAAGCTACACGGGAGGCTGAGGCAGGAGAATGGCTTGAACCTGGCAGGCGGGGGTTGCAGTGAAGCAAGATGGTGCCACTGCACTCCAGCCCAGGAGACAGTGTGAGACTCTGTCTCAAAAAAAAACAGAAAGCAACTTTGCTGCTTAAATTGAGTGTAATACCCATTTATATTTAATGTGGTGAATGAAAAATTTGGTTTTCATTTACCACCGTACAATTGAATTTTTAATTCCTCCACATATTCTATTTGCCTTTCTCAACTATTATTTTATAGATAAAAGGACTTACAGAAAGCAAACATATAACTCAATATTCGAATAAAAGTGCTTGAAATAATTTATATTGAGCACTTTATCCTTCTTTCTTAAAAATCTTAAGCTATACACATTACATAGCCAGGCACTGATGAGAATCTAGTACTAGATAACCTTTTCAAAGGCACGGATAGAATGCTTTCCAGGTATGGATTGTTTCCATGCTCCCCTTCCATACATTTTAAAGCCATTGCATAAAAAATATGGAATTTTGTAGAGAGGAGTGAGTTTATATCCTTTAATATTTTCTCACTTTAGAAATGTAGTCTTGGAATGATATAAACTCTGTAAACAGACTATCATGCTACATTTACAGATAATTATATCAAGGTGTCTATTTTTAAGACAAGAATACAAATTGTGTTTTTTCTAATAATAGAAATGGATAAGCAGAATTCTGGCTTGTAATAATGAGAACATACTCTCCCTTAGTTTGAAATAAGTTAGATAATTTAACTTTCTCATGTTATCTTGAAATTAATACATCATTTGTATTGAATGTATCAGTGCACTACTTGAAGGGGTACATTTGGTACCATCCCTTTTATCCTCCACATAAAGTGATTCAGTGTTTTAATACACCTCTTTCCATATCCTGCAGTTTTGCATAGCAGAAGAAGCATGCACTTTGAGGAAAATATACCTTTTAATTTTTTGTATTTTAAATATTATGGGTACAAAATATTTGTATATAATTATGGAGTACAAGTGATGTTTCAATACCTCCTTTTTGATCCCAGATCTTCCCTGAATTTTTTGTCCAATTTGTATTGCATTATTTGTGTTTGAAAAGGAGTCATGATGTTCAGTATATACTATTATAAAATAACTGATTCAAAGGATGTAAAGTATCTGATACTTACTATGTCCAAACATGATTTTTAAGCAAATGTTCCTAACAATATGTAAATAATAACATGGAATAAAATAAATTCATATAACTTTATGATAATAATTTTACCTAAATTAAAGAGTGTTATGTGCAAACAGATGGTATACAACACTTAGTGTTTAATAATGCAGTTAAGTCCAATTGAATATATTGTTTGATTTATTTCCACAATCTTTGACACATGTATTGTAGATTCAAACATCAAAAACCATAAGTAGCCTGTATAATACCTTTTTTATTCTCTGTAATGTTTTTAATATAAATATATAAAAGAACATCTTAAATTATTTAAATGTCAGTTATTTTATATGCGGATTTAGTATTAGAATATATATCTTCTTTTGCACGATAAACTTTTTTAAGTGTCAGAAATTATATAATTATATAGTGACTTTTGTTCACAAAGTAGTTAGTTGTACATACCCACAAGGTACTCGAAAAATATTTTTGTCAACATTGGATGCATTTTTCTCTTATGGACTCTTAAAAATGTTAACAAGCCAACACGTGAATGTACTGAAGTATTTTTTAATCATCTTTTCTAATGTTGATAATGAGTTGATTTATATAAAGTCATTAGAGTGATAATTCAACAAATATTTTCTGTGGCATAACAAATGTCATTAACTTGCTAGTCTGTCATGCTGTTGCAAAGCTAAAACCATGTTCATTAGTGTTTTTCGTTGTTGCGGTAGTGGTGGTTTGTTTGTTTTGTTACATGAAGTGGCCCACTTCTTGTATTAAATTATTTATTCTTTCTGAGAATGTTCTATCAGAATGTAATAAAACCTTTAAAAAATGATTTAAAAATGTATTCCCATAGGTGGGAACTGAACAGTGAGAACATTTGGACACAGGGTGGGGAACATCACACACCAGGGCCTGTCATGGGGTTGAGGGAGAGGGGAGGGATAGCATTAGGAGAAATACCTAACGTAAATGACGAGTTAATGGGTGCAGCAAACCAAGTCGGCACATGTATACCTGTGTAACAAACCTGCATGTTGTGCACATGTACCCTAGAACTTAAAAGTATAATAAAAAAATATATATATATATATTTCTACTGAACACAGTGTCTGTATATTAGATGACCTAGGACTGGTAGGGGACTCTAATCCAGGGGATTGTTGATAAACTCAGACAACTTCTATAATGTTTACATCGTTACTCTTAAAGTCGTGTCATTGATTGTCTCAATATTGGAAAATAACATGTCAATATTCAGTGTATCAATAAACTGGAGGAAAAAATGGGCCAATATCCCATTCAATTAAAGACATTAAAAAGAATGTGTATGTATTACTTCTGCTCACATCTTAAATGTTCATCATGTTGTCACCAAGCCAGATAGAACCATATACTGGGGAATGTAATGTTTATCTGAGAAACCAAATGTCTAAATACACATTTTAGTAGTATGAAGTAAGAGGAAATAAATATGGGGAATTTTCTAGTCTTCTCTATTACATATAAGTTGCAAGATTTGGCTACTTTAAAAACTATTAATATTTACTAATTTTTCATCAATTCAAATATATTGTAGAGAGCAATTTAATCAAATTAGATAACAGTCCTAAATATAAAATTTAACTGTACATCTTCCAGAAGCCAAAAAATGAGAAATTATTTGTGGCTTTTGGCTAGACAAAGATTGCTTAGATGTGGCCCAAAACAACCTAGAGAACAAACAGATAAAACAATTATAACAACAATAAATACGACTTCATAAAAACAAAAAATTCTATGTTTCTACCCTATATGCCTCAAACTAGGAATACACATTTCCAAATTATATCTGATAAAGAATGTGTATCTAAAATATGTAAACTCAATTATAAGGAAAATTGCAGACCAATAATAAACAATAAGGAAAAGAATATATTTGAACACATACTTTGCCAGAGGAAATTCAGAGACAGCAGGCAATCACATCAAAAGATGTTCAATATCTTTAGCCATTGGAGAAATACAAATTAAATGAGATGCCATTCCACACCTACTAGAATAAGTACAATTAAAAATACTCATTATCATGTGTGTGGGTGATGATTTAGAACAACTAACTCTCAAATACTGATGGTAGGAAAGTAAAATGATGTAGTCATTCTGGGAAAAAAAAATGGACTGTTTCTTACAAAGTTAAATAGACACCCACTGTTTTACCTACTTATTCTACTGTTGCTCTTTAAGCAGAAAACATTATGGCACATATACATACAAGAATGTGTTTACACGTGTCCATGGCAAACTTATTTATAACACTAAACTGTAGACAACCCCAAGTTTATCAGTGGGTGAATAAATAAACCAAACACGGTATACTCATAACGCAAGATATAACTTCACACAGAAACACACACACACACGCACAAAACCATATTTTCAACAGTGATGGAACAATTGAACATCCACATCCAAAAAAAGAATATAGACACTGTGTTTACACAATATACAAGAATGGATAATAGATTTAAATATAAAAATGTGAGGCTATGGAAGAATGTTATAGGCTGAATTTTATAAAAATTAAAACTTTTGCTGTAAGAAAGACATAGTTAATATTTAAAAAAACAAGCCAAGACTGGGAGACAATATTTACAAAACATGTATCCAGTAAAGAACTGGTATGAGCACTCCACAGAACTCTTAAAACTCAAAAAGAAAAAAATAAAGATAACTAATCCAGTTAAAAAATGGGCAAATGTGAACAGACATTTGACCGAGGAAAATATATTGATGGCAAATAAGCAAATGAAATATGCTCAACATCATATGTTATTAAAGAATTGCTCATTTGAACGAGATACCACCGCATGCCTACTAAAATGGCTAAAATCCAAAACACTGACAACACTAAACTGTGTTGAAGATAAAGAGCAAGGGAAACTCTCTCATTTATTGCTTGTGGGAATGCAAAATGGCACAGCCACGTTAGAAGATAGCTTTGCAGTTTCTTACAAAGTTAAATGTAGTCTTACCACATGGACCAGTAACTTCATTCCTATCCAAATGAGTCAAAAATATTTCTACACAAAAATGTCACATGACTCCTTAGGAGTCATGTGTCAAGTAGCCAAATCTTGCAATTTATATGTAATAGAGAAGACTAGAAAATCCCCCGTATTTATTTCCTCTTACTTCATACTACTAAAACTTCTCTCATAACAAAACTTGGTAGGTACCAGATGCCCGCAACAGGTGAGTAATGGTTCAATAAACTGGCATATCTATAAAATGGGATATTCAGTGATAAAAAATAAGCTATCAAGCCATACAAAACATGCAAGAGCCTAGCATGCATATAACTTAGTGAAAGAAACTAATCTGAAGAGGCTGTATACTGTGTAATTCCAATGATATAACATTCTTAAAAAGGGAAAAACTGTAAAAAGATCAGAATTTCCAGGAGTCTCCAAGGGAAGGGATGAATAAAACAGGCACAGAAATGTTTAAGAAAGTAAAGTTATTCTTATAATATTGTGGTAGTGGATACATGACATGTGCATTTGTCCAGATGCATGAAATGTATAATGTCAAGAGTGAACCCAAAACTAATGTATGGACTTTCATTTATAATAGTATGTCAATATTGATGCATCACTTATAACAAATGTACCACACTAATGCAAGATATTAATCATAAAGAATATGGAAGGTAGAAGACAGTGTATGGAAATTCTCTCTGCTTTGTTAGTTTTTACTACAAACCTAAAATCTATTAATTAAAAAAAGAAAGAACTGTTGTTACCCGTATCAGCACAGGCAAAAGTCAGAGTAGTTATATTGAGTGCAAAAGACAGACAAAAAAGAATAGATTTTGTGTGACTCCATTTACATAAAATTCTACAAGTGTAAACCATTCAGTAGTATCAGAAATAGATTAGTAGTTGCATGGAGATTGAGTAGGGACGAGGGGAAGAAGCCATTACTAAAGACACAGAGTAACTTTGGGGAAGTGAATATGTTCATGATCTTGATTGTCATGGTGTTTTCTTCTGTACCAATATGCCAACACTTTAAAAATACACTGGCTATGTTCAGTTTATGTCAATTACACTTCAATGGAAAACATTTTAAAGTATTATGTATCTTGATTTTATGTTTATGCAGAGATAATATTGTTCTACATCTGCCATATATACCTTTTGGCATAGTGTAAAGATATACAAACATGGTATGTAAATAAGGTATTTATAATATTCTTCTTCATATGCAAAATATAGTTTACATTTAATTTTTTAACTTTTCCTCTATTTTTATTCTATGTCCTCCAGACATTAACATTGAGAACTTTATATACAATTACATATTTAAAATGAGTCATGTCTAGTATAATACAAAATTTCAGCAATGTAATGTGACAGGAACAAAATATAAATGAAGCTGCCTTATATAGATTCATTTTTCTCATTAAAACATTTCATAGCATAATGCACTTATTCAAAAGTATTAACATATATATTTAAGTGCACTATGAAAATCAGAATCAAGAAATGGATACCATATGGATACTCACTAAATCCTATGTTAAAATATATTGAATAATTTGTAGTTTTTCACAAGTAACTCAGTCATGTCACATATTAATAATGTATTTATTTATTTTAGGAACTCCTTTTAGATAACTATTAGGTATATAGTTTTATGCTGAGTTTTATGAGAAATACAATAAGCATATCATTTTATGTCAGGAATAGAGAGTATATTTGTCCCTAGGTCATTTTCTATAGCTGTCAAAATGTTTCAACATCTTTTAAAACTCAAGAAAATGAGGAAGAAATAGAAATGTTCCTAGGTTTTTATATCTTTAGTTTTTTCAATTCTTAATTATATTAATTCTTCCCAATGGCTTAGTTAAAAATGGGTCTTCAATTGTCTTACATTAAAATTCTATGGGGTCTCATTACCTGTAAGAAGGTTTTATTCACACAACGTATTTTTCTGTTATGTAAAAGGAAAATAAAGCTCTGGGCTAAAGAAATAGCTTTTTAAAAATGTTCCCTATTGGGAAGTAGTTGAATATATACTTTGCTGTATTCAGCTAAAACATAATAGAATGTGATTTTATTTACAATAAAAATGAAATAAGGCTGTGTTACATTGGCAAGCTGTAATGGGAAATGTATTTGTCACCCTAGGCAAACTGAAAAGACAGTTATATTGAATTCAGTAATGCTGAATAATTAAGCCTTCACTTATAACCCTTATATTAGAGAATTCAACTTAATAAGTCATTTTCCAAGTGTTTGTTAATGTATCAAAAGGATTTATACATTTCACAAAGAGGGGGGACTCAAGCTAAGCTAAAGATTTATAAACACAACCAATTCACTAGAGAAATAATTTTAAGCTTGTTTTTCTTGTTTTTCCAAACCTAATTCTTTCATGAAAAAAATAAAGGCAATATTATAAAATAGATGAAAGTGCAGGGTAATTACCTTAAGTGACATTGAGAAGCCTAGAGCTCACCTGATCCACTATATATATTAATCTCCATTTCGTTTTACTTTTGCACAACTTTTCCAATGAAGTGATCCTCTGAGATTAGGACTAGTTGAAA
The DNA here is from genome assembly GCF_007565055.1 of Rhinopithecus roxellana. Taxonomy (NCBI): domain Eukaryota; kingdom Metazoa; phylum Chordata; class Mammalia; order Primates; family Cercopithecidae; genus Rhinopithecus; species Rhinopithecus roxellana. The sequence goes on along the minus strand of NC_044559.1, from coordinate 4,874,218 downwards.
TCGTAGGGCAAATATATAAATTGCTTAGAAGGAAGACTTAAGATGCTTTAACTCATGCATCGATTTTGAACACAGAAATGAGAGGAAAGCTTGGATAATTTTATAATGAAATGGTAAGCATGTTTTCCCTTCAAGAGGAAAAAATTTCAAACTGAATATTACTCAAACATTAACCATTTAACTGTATAGCATGGGACATTTTGGGCATGGCAAATTCTAACGGAGGAGACTGCTAGAAGTCCTCAGCCATACAGAAATCTGACTGCTTAATTTTGAAAACTGCAGAGCTGTGAGTAAATTTTTTTATCTTGATTATATATATATATATATATGTTAGATGGAGTCTTGTTCTGCCGCCCAGGCTTGAGTGCAGTAGCGCGTTGTCTGCTCACTGCAAGCTCCGCCTCCCGGGTTCATGCCATTCTCCTGCCTCAGCCTACCGAGTAGCTGGGACTACAGGCGCCCGCCGCCACGCCGGCTAATTTTTTTTTTATTTTATTATTTTTATTTTTTTTAGTATAGACGGGGTTTCACTGTGTTAGCCAGGATGGTCTTGATCTCCTGACCTCGTGATCCGCCCGCCTCGGCCTCCCAAAGTGCTGGGATTACAGGCGTGAGCCTGCGCGTCCAGCCGATCCACAATATTTGATAATCCATGGCACCCCTGGTTTACTTCCACAGTTCCTTTAAAGATTGAAGAGCTGTCTGAAGGCCACAATCTTACTATACTATGTTTTGTAAGGAAACCAGCCCACTCAACAACATCTGTGAGAGCCAACCCGTTCAGCATGTTAGGACGCTTGCTTCCATGTATGATTCAAGCCCACTTGGTCCAGTGGATTGGACGATGAATGAACGCTTGATTTAGGTGGAAGTTATCCATTTATTGGTTGGAAATCAATAAGTCTCTTTCACTTGAGAATTCTAATTGAGATGAAGAATATAATAATGATGCATACTGGATGTCATATAGCCTCCATAATGTTATAAAGAATAATATTATTGACCCACAGGCAAGCAATGGAGATGCAAAGAGCACAAGAGTAAGAAAACAAATGTTGCCCTGGAATGAGAGAAATTGATAAAAACGTACTGCCTTGATGTTGGACAGGTTCTTAGTTCTATGTTCAGCCTTTATTTTCTGCCCTTGGATTCTACACTGTACATTTCAAGTTTATTTACAAAATGGTTTTGACTACAGAAAAAGCAAGTGTGCCATTATGCTATTTTTGACATATTTTGGGAGAAATAAAGTAAAAACTATTTGTTTTCTTTCTTTCTTTCTTTCTTTTTTTTTTTTTTTGAGACGGAGTTTCGCTCTTGTTGCCCAGGCTGGAGTACAATGGCACAATATTGGCTCACTGTAACCTCCGTCTCCCTAGTTCAAGTGATTCTCCTGACTCAACCTCCCGAGTAGCTGTGATTAAAGGCATGTGCCACCACACCCAGCTAATTTTTGTGTTTTTAATAGAGGTGGGGTTTCACCTTGTTGGCCAGGCTGGTCTCGAACTCCAGACCTCCGGTGATCCAACCACCTCGGCCTCCCAAAATGCTTGGATTACAGGCGTGAGCCACCGTGCCTGGCCGTAAAAAGTATTGAGAGAGTTTTTCAGAGTAGTTTCTGAGTTACATGTAAAAACAAGATAAAAAAATTTACTCACAGCTCTGCAGCTTTCAAAATTAAGCAGTCAGATTTCTGTATGGCTGAGGACTTCTAGCAGTCTCCTTCGTTAGAATTTGCCATGCCCAAAATGTCCCATGCTATACAGTTAAATGGTTAATGTTTGAGTAATATTCAGTTTGAAATTTTTTCCTCTTGAGGTGAAAACATGCTTACCATTTCATTATAAAATTATCCAAGCTTTCCTCTCATTTCTGTGTTCAAAATCAATGCATGAGTTAAAGCATCTGAAGTCTTCCTTCTAAGCAATTTATATATTTGCCCTACGATTTCAACTAGTCCTAATCTCAGAGGATCACTTCATTGGAAAAGTTGTGCAAAAGTAAAACGAAATGGAGATTAACTATACTAAATTGTCATGTTGAGTTTCATAATAAATTTAGTTACAATGATGTTATTCAGATTGGAATTAACTGCAAATTTCCTAGGTATGTAAATGAAAGTGGAGTGAAATTACTGTATAAACCTAGAGTTATGACCATCAAAATACATGATATAGCGATAAAATAATTTAACGTTGACTTAGGGAGTCATAAATCAGATATTTTATTCAACAAACTGATTTTTAATTATAACATAAGAATTATAAGTTAGTATTTAAAAGTAATTATTTCTTAATAAATCATGAGTTCACAAAAATTATAGTTGAAAAATAAAATTATATAGAATGGTTATATTGTGAAAATTTACATTAAAAATTAATATAATAAAAAAACACCTTTGGAAACTACTTTTATTTAAAATATCAGGAGTCCAGAAAATTGCTAGTTTTCTTGATCTACATAATCATTTTTACAGGAAATTTTAATTCCAAATCCATTGCAAAGATGTATTATTTTCTTAATAAACATAGTATTAAGTATCAAACAGCTTCTGTGAAAGTACAATAGAATGCAAACATATATTAGAGGTATTGTTTTCTGCATTTATGCATGAACAATAAGATTTTTAAAATTTTTGACTTATCTGTGGAAATATGATAGAGACAATTGTATGGTGTGATTTAAGGATTATTCATTTCCACACTTCGATGAGGTACTTTTTTCTTTTCCAGATAAACTGTAGTTCCACTTTTTAAATACAGTACACACATATACATGCATATATATGTTTCTGTTAACAGTAGTGAGATTTTAACAAATGATTTACCTGTCTTTCTGAAAAGTGTCTGTTAATGTCATTTGAGCCTGTAAGGGAAGAAAGGGACTATATTACAAGGGAACAGAAATGATCCAGGAGAGTATGAATACAACTGTATTCTAAGAATACTGGGGTATTGGGTGTTGGGATATAGATTGGGATAAAAGAGTATACCCCTATCAGAGCATTGTCCATTTCACTATTGATATGGTACAAACACATGATAGGATGGTTCGTAGCATCAAGGAAAAAGTGATGGCCTCAGGTGAGGTTGCATCAAATTTCCCATGGAAGATGACAGAAGATGCACATGTCACAAAGAAAAATATATGTAGAATAGTTAAAATCTACTCTCATTAATTTTTAAGTTATTTTAAATTATATACTATTGTTATTAACTATAGTCACTATTTCCATAGTCACTATAACTATAGTCACTATTTCCATAGTCACTATAACTATAGTCACTATAGATCTATTACATAATGTACAATAGATCTCTGAAATTTATTTCTCCTGTCAACTGAAATGTTGTTTTCTTTGACCAACATTGGGATAGCAACTTCTATCACAATTTAAAAATTATAATAACATAAAACAATATAATTTTATAACAAGGAAAAGGCATTTCTTGAAAGTTAATTCACAAAATTGAATGAATGAATTGCTAAACAAAACAATGTCAAGAACCAAAACAACTCTAGATATCTCAGCCAGAATGAATTCAAAGAAAATGACTGACTGCACATATTTCTTCTCAACATTAGATTCACAGTGGAATCACCTGGGGCAATTTTTTAAAAGAAATGAATGCCTACATATCATGTCCAGATTCTGATTTATTTGTTATTCGATATGGTCTGGACATCACTCTACTCCTGACGTCCCTGCTCAAGAATCAACTTCCAGGAAGAGAGACTGGGACTCACTAATTTTGGTGCTATTCAGTTGAACTATGTCCTTACTGATTTTCCACCTGCTGGTTCTATTCATTATTGATAGAGAGATGTTAACATCTCCAATTACAATAGTGGATTTATCTGTCCTTGCAATTCTATCTGTTTTCACCTCATGTGTTTTGACAGCCTGTTACATGCAAACACATTAAGGATTGTTACGTTTACTTGGAAAATTAAACCTTTCGTTACTATGTAATACCCCTTTGTATCCCCCTATAATTGTTCTTTCTCTGAAGTCTTTTTGTTGGAAATTAATATATTAATCCAGCTTTCTTTTCATTAGTATTATCATGTTATATATTTTTCGAAGTTAGCTCTCAAGCTTGTTCACAATGGGCTTCCAGAAATTAATCCACTACATATTAAAGTTTTCTACTCCATTACTAACTCCTATGGGGGCTCCTGGGCTTTTGCTCCACTAAGCTACAATTCTTTGCATTTTCCCATCTCTCTAATTTAGTGGGGATTTAGGGTGGGGGCAGCAGTTTTTCTGTGACCCCAGTCCTCTAACGGATCTAAAATAAGTCGTTGATAGTCTATTTGTACAGAATGTTTCTTGTTGTAAGGATGGGAGTGATGACTTCCAAGTTTCTTACATGTTCGAATAACTGACATTTTTTAGTATATGCTCACCCCTGTGGTGGTAGAAGAATGCTATAATTTTTGGATCCACAAAACTAAAGTACTAGGAGAGGGAATTTTTCACAGGAAAGATGGTTGCTACTGAGAAAAAAAAAAAAAAAAAAAAAAAGATAAAGTCTTCTCTGCTATCTCTGCTAGACTCTCTAAACTCTCTTCCTGTTTCTGGAGTCCAGACACACAAGCCTCCTTTTAGTTTTGAGTTTCACTATGCTTTTATCTTAAAGACTTTGCCTACTATGTCCTTTCTGCTGAGAAAGCACCTTATCCCCTCGATTACCTGGTTAACATCAAATACCAAATCATACTTCTTGCTGAAGGCCAAGTACCACCTGTAGAAGAAATCTTCCCTAAGAACAGCCTACATACAGTTAATTGTGTGAGCCCTTTTCTTATATCCTTCGAATACTCTTCCTTCACATGACTCTTCCTTCACAGCCTCTAGCCAGACAATATATGACAGGAAAACAGGGAGAACATGATTTTGCCATTCGCTCTTACCTTTGCCTAGCCCAGTGCCTGGCAAATAATAGATTCTCATTATACATATATTTTTGAATGAATCAATAAATCCAAGTAAAGTAATTGATGTTTTGGAATTATCTAAGACTGTTAAAATCAGTTAACTATAGTTAATGTGAAGCAAAAAACTGTAAACAAAATTAATGTAATACAATGTAATGCTGATGTTACTATTTTAGAAAAAAACAATAATTTACAAATTCCTCAATAATTCAATTAATGTTTATGAGATTTGATTGAAGACAAATCTGTCACAGCAATCTGTGAATGCTTTGTTGTAAATAAAAGGTAATCCTTGTAATAAGCAAAAATAAATTAACATAACAAATGTCGGCCAGGCGCGGCGGCTCAAGCCTGTAATCCCAGCACTTTGGGAGGCCGAGACGGGCGGATCATGAGGTCAGGAGATCGAGACCATCCTGGCTAACACTGTGAAACCCCGTCTCTACTAAAAAATACAAAAAACTAGCCGGGCGACGTGGCGGGCGCCTGTAGTCCCAGCCTACTCGGGAAGCTGAGGCAGGAGAATGGCGTGAACCCGGGAGGCGGAGCTTGCAGTGAGCTGAGATCCGGTCACTGCACTCCAGCCCGGGCGACGGAGCAAGACTCCGTCTCAAAAAAAAAAAAAAAAAAAAAAAGTCAATTTACAGATAGACAAAAAGTGATTGTTTGCTAGATGAAAAGAGGATTATTAATAGTTGGCATAAGAAATCAAAAATTAGTTCAACAATTAGTCATATGGAAATGTCAAATATTGACATTAATGTGATAAAGAAAACAAGAGTTTCTGCAAATAACCTCCCATCCCTGATGTGAGTGTTTCACGTCATTCTGTAGTTCAACCAGTTCTTAATAACTCAAAAACAGGAAAGATAAGATCCATCATTTTGTTTTACTACCCAGATCCCTCCTGTAGCTGTCATACAGAGTGTGATTTATGACTTGTAAATTGTGCTATGGAGCTTGACAAGTAAGTTTGATTTCATTTAATATTCTCTTTAAACCATCTTAGATCTTCTCTTTAACAAGTATTTCATCTATTAGTGTTCTCAAAATGTAAAATGGGTAACTTAATGAGAACAAAAGTTGTACCCTAAGACATATTTGCATTATCTACATATTTGCAGTTAAATCTTAACATTTCAAATATACCCATTTGTAATACAATCTAACAGTTTTTGGGAGGGGGGAGGGATAGCATTAGGAGATACACCTAATGTAAATGACCAGTTAATAGGTGCAGCACACCAACATGGCACATGTATACATAGGTAACAAGCCTGCACGTTGTGCACATGTACCCTAGAACATAAAGTATAATAAAAAAATAAAGTAACAAAAAACATGAAAAAAAAAGAATCTAACAGTTTTCCTCTTGAATTTTTTTAAACACCAGAAATTTTTAGTCCTAATAAATAATGTTTAGCTTCGTAGTCACAAACCAAACAGAAAGCAAATTTCATCAGAGTTTAGAATGGTTAAAACCAACATAGCTGCAATATTTTTATTTTTTTAAAACAATTTTGTTTAATCAATCGGAGTTGACCATTATGTAATCCACAGACCTTGAAATAGCAGAGAGATGTATGTCATAATATAGTAAATAAAAATGTTACTTTTTCTGCTTATTATGTTCCAGAATCTGTACTAAGCAGTTCAGAGGATTATTTTACTTAATTCACACAATAATCCCTTGAGAGATGTACTACAATTATTATCTTTAGTTCACAGTTATTGAAAATGAGACACACAGAGGTTAAGAATTTTGTCCAAGATCAGGCAGCTAGCGTGACTCAGCAAGGGCGTAATTAAGAAAAAATATGTCCTTCCTATCTTACGGAAAATTTGGAAAAGCAAATATCTACATTCTCTTTTTAATTAAAAAAATATAATATATAAAATATGAGTCTCTCTTAAAGCAGGGAATCAACTTTAATTAAATTGAAACAATACACAATCCTTTGTCGTTCAGACTCTATATTATTATTATCTCTGCTGACAGCAAAAGCTAAAAATAGGAAGTATTTCTGACCCAAGTTGGTAAATTATGAATCAACCTGCTAAATAATCAGAATAGACTAACAAGTGGAGTTAAATGTGATTATTCTATATTACATATATAATATAAAAATTCTTATTGTTATAATTTTACTAAGATTCTACCAGTTTCAACTAAAATATAACATTTTAAATCTAAGTGTAATAAAAACTTGGCATGAAATGTTTTCATAGGAAATAGTTACAATTCATAGTATTTTTAATTAAGTGTAAATGAGATGTATTATTTCTGTATTTCATTTTCCTTCTAAAAGTTATTTTTAAAGTTTTAGTTTTTCTGAAGTTGATAGCTATTACTAACCCTTCTGGGCAAAGTTTTTTGAGCTAGAGTAATTTATAAAATTAGGAAGAAACTAAAGTAGTTGCGAAAGTTTCTAAAAAGATAATCAAGTAGTTGTCTCTATGTTATAATAGAAAATGAGAACATTGTGAACGCAGATCATTTTGACCTTCAGAGTTTGTGTTTTCAGCAAATATTCCTGAACATTGATATATAAATTAGAATTCCCCAAAGGAAAACATTGAAAAACATTACAATTAATAAAATCATTAACTTATATACTTGTCCTTAGTATCAGGACAATCTCCCGTGGATTCAATAGAGCATCTGCAGTTTCGTTGAACAAAGGTCTCTGCGATATAGACTCATGGTGTGAGCTTACTGGGTCACATTCTTTGTCCCTTCTTGGAGCTTTGGGAGGCATTTATGAAAGAGCTGCTGTAGCAGAAGGACTGAGTTGTATCACCCTGAGGATTTAAGTTTCTATGGGAGAATCAAATTCACTTTAGCATAGGGATTTAGCAGGTTTCCCTAGCCTTATTAATAAAATACTAATACAACATGAAAAATGCGTACTTTGTCTTCCAATAATCCAATTAAGACACTATTTTTGCATAGTAAAATTCTTTACTCAACACCATTTGCAAATCAAGTGAAATTGCATTGGCAGGAGCTGATCATACTGCTCTCCTACTCCTGCGCTGTCCTCCTCCTCCAGCTGAAAATACTTGCTGCAAATAACCTTTTACAGGAGACTTTGACCCCAGGGTGTAGAAAAGGAAAGGAAAAGGTCACATATATATGTCTTGTCTATAACTTAAACCTAATACCAGCACAAAAGCCTAAAAGGACCGCTTTTTAGAGGGTGTTGGCAGGAAACTCTTTGCTCTGCTACCATCTGTTTTAAGCTGCTTTTATACAAGATTTATTTTTTCAGCTTCTACTCTACTACTATTCAACTGCAAATGCAATTTGTTATATTGTACATGTCGACAACTTGAAGAGCATCTGAGTTATTATTGAAATGTTTTACAATTTCATAAAGAAAATGGCATTTTGTTTCTTCTGTCATCTACTTTGGATGAAAGTGTTATTTAGAAAAGAATAAATGGGAAAAATGATACATTAAAAATAAAAATTGCATATTAACTTTTTAGATCAAATAAACCAACTTTTTTTTTTTTTTTTTGAGACGGAGTCTCGCTCTGTAGCCCAGGCTGGGGTGCAGTGATGGATCTCAGCTCACTGCAAGCTCCGCCTCCCGGGTTCACGCCATTCTCCTGCCTCAGCCTCCCAAGTAGCTGGGACTACAGGGGCCTGCCACGTCGCCCGGCTCGTTTTTTGTGTTTTTTTTTAGTAGAGACGGGGTTTCACCGTGCACCGTGTTAGCCAGGATGGTCTCGATCTCCTGACCTCGTGATCCGCCCGTCTCGGCCTCCCAAAGTGCTGGGATTACAGGCTTGAGCCACCGCGCCCGGCCAAATAAACCAATTTTAAACATTTTCATGGACCTTTATAACCAAAATAGATAAACATTTAACTACAGATGATTTAATTCAGTATTTTGTTTCTTGAAAATATTGGAATATGTGTTTTAGATAATGCATATGTTTCCGTTATTGAAAAATAAGCTTTCAATAGTCAGCTAACTCCATACGTAAATAATAATACCATTTTAAACTTACTCAAGGATTTAGGTGTTTTTAAATATGATTTTATACCTTATTTTACTCCCTTAAAGGAAATATTTATGGCATCTGTAAGTCATTGTAAAATTGTAAAATTGGTATAGAATAGTATTCAGATTGTCCTTTGTAATATTTTATAGTATTCACATTTGTATTTAATCACAAATTTGATACAATTTAGCCAAACCTTCAATACATTTATGAAGAGAGCAGTACCAAGACTTTATACAATGGAATAAAATAACAAAATGTGCCGACAGCATTCTTCCACTCAAAGAGGTGTATATATATTTTTATTGTATCTAATTCTTTAACTAATTTTATTTTTTAGCAACCAATGGTGGGGAAGTTACTGGAAGTGTAATTAAGGCTATTATAAGATACATAAACGGTGTGGCATAAGCATTCTCAACTCAACTTCACAAACTTAGTATGCCAGCTTTTTAAGTGTGGTGGGATCTGGTATTCCACACCTACAGGTCTCTGAATCCCACCGTTGTACTGATGCCAAGATGAACTAAAGCAGGGACAAATTTTCTTCTTACATGGAAACATAAATATATTTCAAGCTGGAGTGAGCTCTCATCAGCGGTTTACCTATGGTAATTACTTTATGCCTTGTAATGGGTCACATAGAATCCTCATAAAGGTGTGTCTGAGTCCTAGACCCTCTCCCATTCCAGCACCTGTAACTGTCACCTCATTTTGAAATAGGAGCTTTACAGATATAATAAAGTTCAAGATCTCAGGGTGAGATCATCCTGAATTTAGAGTGAGTCCTGGGTATTTGGGACACAGAAACACAAGCAAGGTCATGTGAAGATAGAGACAAAGGTTAGAGTTATGCTGTCACAAGCCAAGGAGTGCCGGGAGCCACCACCAGAAGCTAGAAGAGGCAAGGAAAGATTCTTTCCTAGAGCCGTCAGAGGAAGTATGGTCCTGCCTCCACCTTGATTTTGGTGTTCTGGCCTCTATAATTGGGAGAGAATTTTTAATGCCTCTATTATTTAGTTAAACAAAGAACACTATTAAGTATTTTTAAAACAATGTATAACAGTATTGACTATGGTAAGCATACAGTTTATAATCAGATAGGCTTCTATGTAAAATTTCATGTTATTATATTGATTTTGTTTTGTTTTAACCATACAAGAATTGCTTGGATGTGGTACCATTGAATACCATCCCCACTCCCTCCTGTCCCACAGCTTTTTGAAATTCATGGGACTTTGTTCTAGACTGAATATCCCTTTTCCCTTAAACTTCATATGTTAAAGCTCTACCCCACAATGTGACAGTATTGGGAAGTGAGGCCTTCGAGAATTAATTAAGTTTAGACAAAGTCATGAGCGTAGGGTCCTCATCAATGGAATTAGTGTCCTTGTAAGAACAGGAAGAGAGTCTATAGAGTGCTCTCTCTCTCTCTCTCTTTCTCTCTCTCTCTCTCTCTGTCTATCTGCTGTGTGAAGATACAGCAAGCCAGGAAGAGAACCCTCACCAGGAAACAAATTTGCTAGCACCTTAATCTTGCACTTTCCAGCTTCTACAATTGTGAGAAATGTCTATTGTGTAAGCCATTCAGTCCATGATCTTTTGTTATAGTAGCCTGGACTGACTGATATAGGCTGGAACATGCTGGAGAGAGGGTACAAAAACGAATTTTAGAAAAATATTTTAAGTTGTAAGATCTGAAGCAAAAATCACTTAAATATTACCATTTACATTACCAAATTACTCCATTTACAGTATCAAATTAAGGAAATTTATGTTTTATTCAAGCCTTTTAAAATCAGCACACCTACCTTGCAGAAGTAATTAATAACCCATGATTATTAATTATGTTCACCAAGTTAATTTTCATCCAGTATTACTTGCATGGGAAGTTTGAAATTGATGAATCATCTTCCTTTTGAGATGTCACTTGTAGAACTAAAGGCTAGCTATAATTTCTGTAATTGTTGCTCTTTAATGGAACTTTAAACTTCTCAGAAAAATATTTCAATATATTGTTAAATTGACTTAAATGACTAAGATTGTAGTGGAGAGGATATTTCCCCGAATTAACTCTTTATCTGATATTTAGGGGTTCATTGTAATAGTAACACCTTGCTAGCAATCATCTGCTAGTGATTTGCTCATGGAAGAAGAAGGCTAAGGAAACTGAGGTTTGATGACCTTTTTCAGATTTTCTGGGAAAGCAAAACCTGCCTGTCTCTAGCACTCACTGTAAACAAGCGTGTTGTCCAAGCTACTGCTGCCAACCAGGTCACATCCATTAGTGAAATTAATGCTGTGGAGAGAGACATTCAAACCTGGATCACTGATAATATCATTTTCAATTTCTGACCCAATCCATTCTGGGGCTTCCAGTTCCTCTCTCCATGGTCTTATGTGTAGTAATACATTATTTAAACTGTTGAAGTCACATTGAGCTGAAATTTCCCTTAATTACAACTCTTAATATTTTGACTGTTTATGCTAAGTTTATTTGTTCCAGAAAAAGTACTTTAACTCACTTCCATTTTTGTAGGACTTGAATTTTTTAGGGCAGTTTCGGTTTCACAGAAAAATTAAGAGGAAGACATAGAGATTTACCATATATATATGGTAATATACTATATATATTATAGTATATATAGATACTATATAATATATAGATACTAGATAATATACTATATATATTACTATATATATAGTATATATTTTATATATATAATATATATATATATATAGTATTATTTATTATTATAGTAATATATATATAATATATATATACCCTGACACAATGTATATACATAATATGTATTTTATATGTATAATATATAATATATATTTTATATATAAATAAATATAATATATATAAAATATATAATATATAAATATATATAATATATATAAAATATATATTATACACACACACACATATATATACATACATACCCTGCCTCCACATGCATGGCCTCCTTCATTATCAATATCCTCCTCCAGAATGGTACAACTGTTAAAATTGCCTCACCTACTTTAATACAATTTTATTAGCCAGTGGTAAATATACATAACATAAAAGGTACCATTTGATCATTTTCAATTCTAAAACTCAGTGATATTGGATACATTCACAATGTTGTATAATTAACACTGTTTTCATAACTTTTGTATCACATCAAACAGAGGTTCTGTACCATTAAGCAATAATTCTCCATTCCCGTTGCCCCAGCCTCCATGCTCTGGAAACATGCAATCTGAATTCCCTCTACATGAATTTGACTATTCATGATCTTTCATATAAGTAGAATCATATACTATTTGTCCTCTTGTGTCTGGCTTATTTTATTTAGCATAATATTTTCAAGGTTTATCCATGTTGTAAACATGTATCAGAACATCATTCCCTTTTTATGGCTAAATAATATTCCCTTGTATGTACATGCCACATTTTGCTTATCCACACATACAGGTTTGTTTTCACTTTTTGACTCTTGTGAATAAGAAGGAGTGATGGTATCTGGCGTGTGCATGCAGCCATTTTCTTACTAAAGACCAATAGCATCAAGCACTCTACTAATGGTTGTTATTTATCTGATTAGGATCCAGAGTTACAAAAAGGTTAGTTCTTATTTTTTGCAGTTTAATGGCAATTTTTCTGGAGGGATTGACTTCTAAAACTTCCTATTCCAATCTTCTAAAATCCACTTTAAAAGAATGGTTTAAATTGTGTGCTTGTAGGATGAAATTGTTAAAAATTATTTTACCAACTTTCAAAATTGTATCACAGAGATAATCTCCTTTGACTATTGGGTGTTCACATATTTGGCATGTTATAAACAACTTTCTGGAAGATAAAGGCCTTTTGTCTCACACTTAATATTAAGACAGGAACCAGTGTGCAAGCAATGGCTTTTAGGTTTGATGTGATATATTTGTATGTAATGATTTTTTTAAAAGATAGAGTGAAAAATCCTCTCATACAAAACAAAATAGTTTTTATTGTTATGAGAAAGTAATTATTAATTACTTATAAAACACGCAAGTATCTTTATGATATTTGGTGATTTATTTTTCTCCAGTCATCTTGTGTTGTTAGTGGAGAAAAAAATAGGGATGCTCTTTATCTATGAAATGTGAAAAGTAAATACACATTTTAACTATATATGGTTTCCCTAAAAATTCTTCTTCTAAGTTTCTAATCCTCTAAAACGATCATTGATAAGTACAAATAAATATTGATGATAGCAACTGAAGGATCATTTTTGCTGTTATCTGAAATTAAAAATACTGTAACAGTCCACCAATAGAGAAATGGTTATGTATATTATGATACATAGCATATGTCCATGTATAGAATATGTACCAAATGTATACAACAAAGTACAATGAATACATGATTATACTAAGATGGATAGGCATGGATCTACATATTACTCTGTTTGTACATGGTCTTTTCCAAACAGAAATAAAATGTAAGAAAGAAGAAAGGAAAAATAAAGAGAAAGAGAATAAAGGTGACAAAATAAAATATAAACTAGGATGCATAAGCTGGTCTCATCTTAGGACTGGGACCACCAGTAAAGCCTCTCTTCTCTGGAAAAAGTTTAGGTCTCTGAAGTTTTCTCAGTGCATCATAACTGACAGCAGCAGGAATGTGGTTTTGCTAAAGGCAACAGAAAAGCAAAATTGTCTCAAGATTTTAATATTAATCCAAAGATTAAACTTTCTTACCTTGATGTTGCTGCTTTCTGTATGCACATCCCAAAGGACGTAGGATGGTGGAAAGGACAGAGGAAGGTGGAAAATGTAGAAAATTAGAAAATCAGGGTAAACTTAAAAGGTAATAAGACTAACATTCATTCATTCACATTAAGCTCCTACCTTGTACCACATTTTGTTGTAGGCACTGCGGATATAGCAGTGAAAAAAGAAAATAAAAAAAAATGCCTTTTTGGAGCTTACATTCTCTTGGAGATATATAATAACATAAATAATTAATATGTTAAGTGTTGCTAAGTGCTATGGAGGAAAGTAAAGCAGACAAAGCTAATAAAGAACATGAGGAGGAGATATAATTTTAAGTAGGGAAATAAGAAAGGCATGATGGGGACAGTAGCATTTGAGTGAAAGACTTGAAGGAGGTGATATGGTTTGACAGGGTCCCCCACTAAATCTAAAGCTCGAATGGTAGTTCCCATAATCTCCATGTGTCATGGGAGGGACCTGGTGGGAGATAATTGAATCATGGGGGCAGTTACCCCCATGCTACTGTTCTTGTGATATGAATGAGTTCTCATGTTTTCTGATGGTTTCATCAGGGTTTTTCCCCCCATTTTGCTTGGCGCTTCTCCTTGCTGCCACCATGTGAAGAAGGATGTGTTGCTTCCCCTTCCACCATGGTTGTAAGTTTCCTGAGGTCTCACCAGCTGTGCAGAACTGTGACTCAATTAAATCTTTTTCCTTTATAAATTACCCAGTCTAGGATATGTTTTTATTAGCAGCATGAGAAGGAACTAATCCAAGAGGTAAGGAAACAATCCAGGGGGAAATTTGAAGACAGGTGTTTTCAGTCAGAGAAACCATGTACAAAGCATCTAATGTGAGAGTGCTATGGTCTGAATGTTGACAGTCCCCCCAGATTCATATGTTGAAATCTAATTCACAATATACTATTAAAAGGTAAGGTCTTTGGAAGATGATTATGTCATGAATCCAGAGCCTTCATGAAGGAGATTGGTACCTTTATAAAGGATGCCTGAGGGGGTTGATTTGTCCCTTCCACCATATGATGACTCCACCATCTGAAGAAGAAGATGGGTCTATGAACTAGGAAATAGGGCCTCCCCATATACAGAATATGTCAGCACCTCGATCTGGGACTTTGCTTCCAGAACTGTGAAAAACAAATTTCTGTCATTTATAAGCTACTTAGTCTATGGTATTTTGTTATAGCTGCTCGAATGGACTAACACAGAGACAATTCGCAGCCTGCCCAAAGAGCACCAGGAAGTGTTGGGTACAGTAAAGCTGGAACAGAGGCCGGAGGGGAAGAGCAACAGGGCTGTGAGCAAAGAGGTGTGCCTTGTAGGGAGCATGAGTAGAGCTGTATAATCTGTACAGTATTGACTCAGAGTGGAAGTCCTTAAAAGTGGGTGAGTAGAGTGGCATTATCTCCACTATATTATGTTATATTCTTGCTTGGGTATTGAGAATAGATTGAAGGTGAGGGCTAATGCAGAAGCAGGAAGGGGGATAAAAATTCAGGTGAGACATGATGTTGGCTTGGCCTGGGTGGATAACAGCAGCAGTAAAAATTATTTAAATGTTTTGAAGGTAGATTTGTGGAGAAGTAAAGGATGTGTGGATAACATTGGATTGAGAATTGTATAAGGATTATATTGTGTATTGTATGAGACTGTAGATTCAGGATGAGTCACAGTATTTTTGAAGATGTAGTAAATGGAATGAACTAGAAACGTAGAAGTTAATGTTCAGAGGGCAGGAGACTTACAAGTTAGATTGTAAAAATTTGCAATTATGAGTAATAACGTGGTTTGAGCTGAGATCATGAGATTGAATAGCTGGATACTGAAGACAGCAAGTGCATTGGAAATGACAAGGTCAAATGTCAAAGAAGATAAGTAATTTAAATGAGATATCAAAATAATGGCAGTAAGACAGGTTGTAAAGACTTCAAAGAACAAGGGAAAGTGACTGAAAATTGGGAGAGAGTGATCAGTATAATCAAATGGTATGAGATTCCAAGCTGGAGGGGTTTGAGGAGAAGGAAGTAAAAGTATTTGGCAAGAGGACACTTGTTCTACTTCTAGAGGCAGTGGTTAGAGAGCTGAGGGTGAGAACTAGTCTGCACTTAGGGGGCTACATGAGAAGCAGCAGCATCAGTGAGAGACAGATGACAATAAGAATGAGAATGTAAAGGGAAAAACTGAGAAACATAAAATTTGAGATTCTTCTGTGCACTCTGTACATTTCTTACAGAAGCTTTCAACACATTTAATTTCATTTAAATCTTGCAACAGTCTTGAGAGATATTATCATTCCCTTTTTACCAAAAAAAGGCTGAGTGGCCAAGATCACATAATGATGGATGGAATTGGGGAGGATTGGCAGTAGTAACCTTTGTTCCTCATTTTGGTAATCCACACATTATCTCTGTTTTCTTTATGTTTTTTTTTTTTTTTTTCTTTCTGTTTTGAGATGGAGTTTTGCTGTTGTCGCCCAGACTGGATTGCAGTGGCAGGATCTGGGTTCACCATAACCTCTGCCTCCTGGGTTCAAGTGATTCTCCTGCCTCAGCCTCCCGAGTAGCTGGGATTACAGGCGCCCGCCACCATGCCTGGCTAATTTTTGTATTTTCAGTAGAGACAGGGTTGCACCATGTTGGCCAGGCTAGTCACGAACTCCTGGCCTCAAGAGTTCCACCTGCCTCAGCCTCCCAAAGTGTTGGGATTACAGGCGTGAGCCACCATGCCCGGCCTTTTTTATTATTCATCATCTAAATATTTCTCAATTTTGTTTATCTTTTCAAAGATTCAAACTTTGGATCTTTAAACTTCTTTATTGTTTTTTGTTTTCTATTTGATTGATTTCTGCTCTAATCTGTAATATTTCTTCATTTTTTTTGCTTTGTGTTCACTTTAATCTTCCTTTTCTAATTTCTAAGGTTGGGAGAATGAATTATTAATTTAAGAACTCTCTTTTTAAAATAACCTTTAAATTTTGATATAATTGTAGATATACTTACAGTTGTAAGAAATAATACAGAGAGATCTCTTGTAACCTTATCTCAGATCTCCCAATGGTAACATCTTGCAAAAGTATAGTACAATATCATAACCAATATATGGAGATTGATATAGTCAACATACAGGGTATTTCCATTACCATGGAATCCCTCATGTTGTTCTTTCCTAGCCATATCCATTTTCCTCTTTTTCACCTCGTCTTTAACCCTTGACAACCACTAATCTTTCCTCCATTCTCACAATTTTGTCACTTCAGTAATGTCATACAAGGGAAATTCTACATCATATAATCTTTTGTGATTAGATTTATTTACTCAGCATAACTCTCTGAAGATTTATGGAGGTTGTTGTCTATATGAATAACTTGTTTCTTTTTGTTGCTAAATAGTGTTTCATTGCACAAATGTGATACATTTTGTTTGAACTTATTCACTCCTTCAAAAATGTCTGGTTTGTTTCCAGTTTGGGGTTATTACAAATAAAGCTGTTCTGAATATTTGTGTAAAGTTTTTGAATTGACGTGGTTTTTAAAAATTACTCTGCTGTAAATGGCCAGGAGTGAAATTACTGAGTCATAATGTCATTGCCTGTTAAACTGTTTGCTTGCTTTTTAAAGGAAATATCAAATTGTTATCGAGAATGACTTTGTTATTTTACATTCCCATCAACCATGCAGCAGTTATGTAGTTTCTTTGCAGCCTTGCTAGCACTCAGGGTTGTCATTATTTTTTGTTTTAACTATTCCATTGGGTATACATTGAAATCCCACTGGGGTTTTAATTTGTCATTTCCCCAATGGCTCATGATGTTGGTATCTTTTCATGCTCTGATTTTCCAAACATACGCTCTTTTCAGTGAAATGTATATTCATGTCTTTTGCCCACTTTCTAATTTAACTTTGTTCACTCTTAAGTTTTGGAAGTTCTTTATATATTCTTGATACTAGTCTTTTTCGGACACATGGCAGCAAAAGGGGAAGGAAGGATCACCTTTTTATTGTCAAGTTGAGATGAAGATCAAGGTTCCCCATTAGGCCTCCTTTGCCACACAAAAAGTACATACTCTGTGTTTTTAAGATAAAGTAATGAATGCCAAGAAAGAGTCAAATTTATTTATGTACTTATCATAAAAATGAACTATATTATTTAGATAATCAGAAAAAAATAGACAACTTAAAACAAGGCAGAGTGAAGGAGACTGCAACTGTGGTTCTGCTGTCTTCAACTCTCATTGCTAATTGTATTCCTGAAATAAAAATCATGACCAAGTAAACCAGGACAATAATGTTTTACCCCATTTTAAATTACTGAATGGGAGTCGTATTGGTGGCAATCTTTGTTTTGGTTAAGTTGCTTTGTTACCTAAGGGGGTTTCATAAGAGATTTATTTCACAAAATATACATGTTTAAAAGACTGCCATTTGGGGCACAAGAATAACCAAAATAATCCCTTCCAAAATGTGTTTTCTTTTGAAACTCTTGATCTTGTGTATATCTAGGGTTGGGAAATGAAATGGATGGTACTTAAAGATAATGTATAGCTGGGACATAGTTGTCACATTTTTCTTATTTGTGCTTGACCCATATCGAGCTCTGTGTATGAATGGATCAATACTAGCCATTATTTGTTGTGCCAATAAGCAGTGGCAGTTTTGTGGTGGTGATACTATCACAGTGGGCTAAAGAAGGACATCAGGTTTGGGGTTTGTTTGTTTTCTCTCTTTTTTGCTTTATCTTACAGGTTTTGTGTTTTTTTTTTTTTTTTTTTTTCTTTTTTTCTCTTACCTAAAGCTGGTCCTCCATTGAAAATGGCTTCTTTTACCTTTCACTTATATTCTCTGAAGTGATACTGGACCTAATTTTTTTTAAACTTATACTAACATTTATAACAATTATCTAGAGAAGCAATATGGTATGATGGTTGTAAGTATAGCTCTGATTTCAGAGAGCTTGTCTTTGAATACCTACAATGGATCCATTTGAATCACACAATGGATCCATATAGTAACTGTTAAAATGTTCTCTGAGTTTCATCTTTCATAAAATAAAAATAATAGTGTCTTACTTGTAAGCTTCTCATGATAATTAAATTGCTAATAGATATATGTCACCAGAATACTATGCCTTCAATAAATGATAACAATTATTATTATTGTATTAGAAAAGTTCCTTCTTCATGTCACTCACCTGCCATTAACCTATAGTGCCTTTTCTGTAGCTCACACACAGTTCTCTGTACAGCCATCATGAGCAGCTATATTATATTCATTTCATTAACTGTATTTGTTCAAATCATTGCAGGGCTCCTACTAACTAACCTATGTAATCCTCAGTGCTCCAGACAATATTTTCTTATCATTATCTTTCTACCTTTTAAAATTCCCTTGACTTTAGCCTTAATTTTCTCTTTGTCTGCTCTAACCTGTACTGTTACTTTTATTAGATTATTTAAAACATTTTTTCTTCGAGAAAGCCTTCCCAATTTATCAGTATCTTACTCAGAACTGTTTTAACTCAGGCCCTCTTACCATTATTTGATATACATTTATTTATAATGAATGGTATATTTTAATACATTTTCTCTGATTTTATTTCTTTAAATAAGAATGTCCTTGAGAAAAGATATTTATTCCTTCCATATTTTCCTATAAACTCAAAAGCCTATTAAAATGTTAACTCTATAGAAAATACATAGGACATGCTGGTGACAAACTTATTTATAATAAAAATATCTTAGTATCTTTATATGTGGATGACATTGATGAAATTTTTCTCTTTAATGATATTACAATTGTCTTTTAAAAGGTCTTGTTATTCATTAACGTCTGTAAGTACTTTCCAATAATAACTGAGAAAAATAGGTGATTGAGCCTTGAGAGTTTCACAGGCTTATTCTACTTCTGAGGTGAGATGAGAAGCCACAGACAGACTATCTCTCAACTATGATAGTAATCAGAATTGATCTCAGAATTAAAAGAGGAATTTTGCTTTCCTAGGTCTTAAGCTTATTGTTCTTTATTACCCATTATTTCACACTTTGCAAATGACTGGGCATTTTGCCGGCAATCACGACGAATAAAACGTGGCTTTGGTGGCCTATGATTGTGCTCGATGTCTTTGCAAGCTGCTGGCAAACATGATTTTATTTTACATACTGTTATATGAAGTCCTTTTTTAAAATTTATAGTTTGCCGATTTATTCATAAATTCCTTAGTATCTCATTTTCATTAACACACTTACATACAGTGCTTCACACTTATCTGTAAAATAGTGAATTCTACATCAAAAGTATTTAACAAGAGCACTGGTGAATAAAGTGACCATACTTCCACAGCAAAAATCATCCCTTTTTTACTTATCAGTTTAGATGGAGAATGTTTACTTGTAAAAAATGAACCAACAAATTCCACCAGTCCTACTTTTTGGATTTTTATATGCAAAATAGAGTTGTATTAGACGGTCTTGAAATTGACTGGTCTGCTCTATATAAAGGCATGAGGTGATTAGGAATACTGTATTCTAAGGATGTGGGAGTTTCAAAAATTCCCCCACATAATATGAATGGGGAGTGCATATGTACTTGTTTCATATACATTCTATTCATGCATACACATTTATTAATGACTTTCTGTGTTAGCCTGCCACAACGTCATGAATGCTGAGAAGATACAAGACCCCTGGTTCATGGAGAAGGTCTTTATTTCTCAAGGCATAGCAAGGGGCGTGAGTTGCTCATTCTTATTGTTCCTTTTACCCGAAAAGTCTATGAAACATACTGTATTACTAAGCCAGTATTAGAAATGAAAAAATCATGGGAAGGATATGTATAAAACTTGGTCAAAGTTACCCAGCTAATAAGGACACGATTAAACACCTATGTAGTTTTCTTTGCTGAGCTAAAGTTCCTAACTCCTTGACTATACGGTCCTTCATTCAAAAGTCCTAAATTGGCTAAAATTTATATAACAGAAAATTCACAGAATCATTTTCTTCTACTTTTCCACTACCAGGACTGTTAACAGTCCCAAGCAAAAGGGCAAATTTTTTTTCTACTTGAGATAAGAAAAATATAGAGTGTGACACAAGGTATTCTACCAGTATAAAAAACACTTTACTAGGAAAACTGAGAAGAGGGCTGTTAACCTTTGGGGAGATGTAGGTCCTCAGTGGATTCCTGTTAGAGACATAAAGATGTAGAAAGAAGATTTTCATTTAAAATCCTCCTCTCTTCAGCAAAGTATGTTCTGATTCCATTATAGTATTAGGCTCCTATATAGTTATAAGTAACCCCACGTGGTTTTAGAATTCTTAAATATTCACACACATAGTCATCTGAAGAATGCATAAACCCATGAATGACTAAACGAAGTTTATTCCTATATCATTTTCAATATCCTTAAATTATGATTACATCCTTAAATCTGTTGCCTCATTTTCAAAGCACATAGTCTGTAACTCATAAAAATAAACCCGTCGACCAGGCACGGTGGCTCAGGCCTATAATCCTAGCACTTTGGGAGACCGAGGTGGGCAGATCACCTGAGGTCGGAAGTTCGAGACCAGCCTGACCAAAATGGAGAAACTCCGTCTCTACTAAAAATACAAAATTAGCCAGGCAAGGTGGCGGACGCCTGTAACCCCAGCTACTTGGGATGCTGAGGTAGGAGAATCACTTGAGCTCGGGAGGCGGAGGTTGCCGTGAGCCGAGATCGCGCCAGCCTGGGCAACAATAGCAAAACTCCCTATCATAGAAAAAAAAAAAAAGTTGTAAATAATTCCATGAATTTGTTAGCTCTTTCTGAGCTTCACTTACAGTTACTTTCCCATTCTTCCTTGCACACTGTCAACACATAAGGACTCAAATTAAAGTGATGTATATGTTTACACTCCAAAATTTTCAAAGAAAAAGGAGAGAGAGAGAAGAAAGTAAAAGAAAAGAAACCCAAGCCAGGTGCGGTGGCTCACGCCTGTAATTCCAGCACTTTGGGAGGCCGAGGCGGGCGGATCGCCTGAGGTTGGGAGTTCAAGACCAGCCTGAACAACATGGAGAAACCCCATCTCTACTAAAAATACAAAATTAGCAGGGGTGGTGGGGCATGCCTGTAATCCCGGCTACTTGGGTGGCTGAGGCAGGAGAATCGCTTGAACCTGGGAGGTGGAGGTTGCGGTGAGCCAAGATCGTGCCATTGCACTCCAGCCTGGGCAACGAGTGAAACTATGCTTCAAAAAGGAAGGAAGGAAGGAAGGAAGGAGGGAGGGAGGGAGGGAGGGAGGGAAGGAAAGAAGGAAGGAAGGAAGGAAGGAAGGAAGGAAGGAAGGAAGGAAGGAAGGAAGGAAGGAAGGAAGGAAGGAAGGAAGGAGAAATGCAAAAGAGAAAATATAGCTAAGGTGAACTGATGAGTTTCTACTCAGAATCCTTATTATTGAGCATGATGTATTTTGTTTTCTTAATTTATGTATAATGAAAATGGAAGGGAAGAATTATAAAAGATGACTTTAGCTGATATCATTAGATGAGAAAGTTGGTATCTGTAATTGTGCATAAATCCCCAACCACAAGCAGAGACCCTGTAACTTGTATCGTAGTTGCTGCAGTCGTCCTTTGCAGCTTCCTCACAATTGCAATAATGCCCCCCCAATGAGGTTTACTAACTGCTGCAGAGGAACTTAATTCTGTTAAATGCAGATAATGAACACTTCTCTTACTAATCTCACGTTCCAATTCATTTCTTAGCAAGCAACAAGAGCCAAGATAAAGCACTGCTAGATGATACTGAATGGCATCTAAACTACTGAGGGCAGGGCTCAGCCCCACCTCACACATTTCTTTTGCCATGGATCCCAAATTAAATGCTTTCGTGATCAAAGAACACATATCACTCCTTTATTCATCCATCATCATTTAACTACAAATGCCACTGTATACGTCTCTGAGCTCTTTCCCTCATGATGGAAGAAAAATGACACGAACAATTAGAAAATACCACCTGCTCAGTGCTTAATGCAGAGAAAAACATATGGCTGTAGAGTTTGAGATTAAAAATCCATTAGCCTATGCTCAGTACATTACTTATACCACCAACCATGGAAGATTTAAGGTACTGAAGGTGTAAAATAGAATATTACACTACAGATGTCTGTTTTCTCTTTGGAAATTTCTGTCTGAAG
The DNA here is from genome assembly GCF_007565055.1 of Rhinopithecus roxellana. Taxonomy (NCBI): domain Eukaryota; kingdom Metazoa; phylum Chordata; class Mammalia; order Primates; family Cercopithecidae; genus Rhinopithecus; species Rhinopithecus roxellana. Next base: position 4,851,329 of record NC_044559.1, on the reverse strand, counting down.
ATTGTCAAGCAAGGAATGTGACTGATAAGGCTACTGCAGGCCTGTCTCTATATTCAACACTTGCTGTTTGGAGCATGATAACAACAGTTGTTATAAATGAATATAATAAGTCGACAACGTAGTACATCAGATGGCCCAAAAGTGGCCTGTTGAAGCCTGATTTGTGGCTGACAGCTTCCCTGATGTAAAAAATGAGGGAAAAGATGGTTTTCAGCAGGCTTATCTGATGCTAAAGCTCAAAACTCAGAGAATTTTTATTTATCTCTAACAATAAAAGAGAAGACCACAGATCATGTGGTCTCATACTTGTATGTTTGAGCAAACACAATCATGGTAGAAAAAGAGGCAGAGAACTGCAAGGGGACAGATGACTCAGTATTGAACTAAGATTTGTTCTAACTGTTCTCTATCATTTAGCATCCTGCCAAGAATACAAGTGATTACTCTTCTTCAAAATTTCTCACCTTAGGTTCATTTGTAATCCATTTTCTTGTTTTTGGTTTTTTCTTTAGGTTTTTTTTTCAGTTGAAGAAGTAATATTCAATAAGATTACATTCATATTAATAGCAGTTTTTTATTTCAATAGAATATAGGATGAAAATTTTGACTATACCTGAATAAATATTTTTAATATAACTGTTGAGAGTATACAAGTTTAATATTTTAAGGAAATACAATGTCAAATTCTATCAAGCTCTATTCTCAAACTAAAATAATAGCAATTTGCTTTCAAATATTTTGAATATTATTGTGACATTTCCCCCTTCTACCTTTCTGGGACCTTGGACATAGGAACCACATAAGGGTAAATAGTCTAGGTCTTCGTTTTGGGACAGGGGTAATATACTACAGTTCCACAGAGGCTGAGCCAGGTTTCAAGGTTGAGATAGAGAGCTGATGGTAAAAATAACAATGAGAGCAAAGGCCAAAATGTATGGAATATTTATTATGTGTCATTTTTCACTAAGCATTCTAGTACAATATTTCTTCAGATCTATGAAGATCTTACTCAATCTTATATAGTAAATGGTTTTATTATAACCACTTTACAAAATAGAAACACTAACATAAAAAGGTTAAATAATCTGTTTAACTTAACTTGGATTATGAACCCAATTAGCTGTATCCTTAGAACAGAAGCTGTTAGCACTACACTGAACTATACCACACTTGCAAGCCTTCAGAGGAAAATTCCCTAAGAGAAAATGGTATCTATGATTCAGTATTTCTTCCCATACCCTCAGTGACTTACGGTATTTATTTACTAAATGCTAAAGCAGATAGTCCAGTAGGAAATGTGTAGCTAAATGGCCTGGGAAGAGAAGGGAATGCCAAAAAACAGGCAAAATAGAATCTGACACCCTAGGTCTCAGCAAGCGTTTTGAATGGACAAGAAAGAAAGTGACTAGAATGTAACCTCTGAAAAAATGTTGTGAAGCACCAATGGCCTTGAAAAAATCTAAGGAGCTCATGTAAAGGACATCCAGTTCATACTGACAATTGTTGAACAAATTACCTGTTGGAGATGGAGTTGCAGACAAAACAAATATTTGCCACTGCTTTAAAATATGTTTATTGTACTCAGAAGAAAAGTCTGGAACTGTGGTTTCAAAATGAGCTTATCCAACAGTAAGAAGAGGACTGGGGCATACCTTTTAAAATAATAATGATATATTTATAATCATCCTGGTGTGATTTATTTACCTTTTAGTAAATCAAGTTCTCAGAAAACTAAAGTAAAAAAATCTTAACATTACATATGCAGGACTTAATCTGAATAATCATAAATTTTCATAAACATAATTTATATACCACACCATAGCAGCTGTGATATAGTAAATTAGTGAGTTTTCTCTACTGTGGTGTAGCTCTTTCATTCTAAGAATAAAAAAGATTCTGTTATGTCACAAGACATGTATCTGGATGATTAAAAAAATCCAGTCATATATAACTGAAGAAAATATAGTATTTTAGTGGAATGAGAATGTGATATATGAAAACAGAAAATAATTAAATATCTTCAATGGTACTTAAAGAAATAGAACTAACAAAGTTGTATCATGGAAGAGAGGATAGATAGTTCTGTAAAAACACATAAAATAACTTTCTAAGATGAAAATTTTACATATGTAAAAGCATTTGTCAAAGAAAGTAATAATAATTCCATTTATGCATTTGTTCATGTATAACCAATAACTTGTGATGTCATAGAAAAAAATCAAGCATCAAATGGAAAAGCAAATTTTAATAGATAAGAAACTAGTAGCCTTTAAGCTGACAATATATTTGTTTGAATAAAATATATTATTACTTTAAAATAATCAAATTAGCAAAATACCAAAAAAAACTTCACATGAACATCTTAATTTTTGGTATGTGTTTAAATATCAGGACATCTACTCATATTCTTTATAAACAGAGTCATAAGTCTTAGTAGATGCTGCCATGTTTAGGCAGGTTGTCTTTTCTAATTATCCTCAGTTCCCACCATTCCATAGTGTCCCCAGTAGAGATATTACTGACATTTTTCATTTATTGCCATAATTTAGCTGTTGTTTTTCACAGTCAGCTTGCCTTCTTTATTTTAATATTTATGTACCATGTAGGCAGCTCAGTGCTTCCACTCTTGCTGTGAGACAGTCATAGATCTCTTTCGGCCTAGAGTTTTTTATTCTCTTTTTCAAAATTATTTTCCCTAAAAGAATGGAACCTGGGCCGGGCGCGGTGGCTCAAGCCTGTAATCCCAGCACTTTGGGAGGCCGAGACGGGCGGATCGTAAGGTCAGGAGATCAAGACCATCCTGGCTAACCCGGTGAAACCCCGTCTCTACTTAAAAATACAAAAAACTAGCCGTGCAAGGTGGCGGGCGCCTGTGGTCCCAGCTACTCGGGAGGCTGAGGCAGGAGAAAGGCGTAAACCCGGGAGGAGGAGCTTGCAGTGAGCTGAGATCCGGCCACTGCACTCCAGCCTGGGCGACAGAGCAACTCCGTCTCAAAAAAAAAAAAAAAAAAAAAAAAAAGAAAAAAGAATGGAACCTATAAGCCTCCACATAGTGCATTTAAGCTCAATCACTTCTAGAAAACAATGCTAAACTATTCAGAAAGAATGAAGAGAATAAATGAATTCTCCAAACCCAGAACTAATGAGTGCCAGCTCTGAAAATAAAGTTCTTGATTCTTGACATCTGGCCTAGTGTGCCTAGGAAGTATTATCAGTTATTCTGACTCAGTCATTTTAATAACTGAAGTAAACTACTTAACGGTTAAATATTATATACTTAAAATACTTAAATTAACTTAGATATAATCAAATAATTTCACTTTTCAATTCCAAATAATGAAGCGCTTGGTTGTAGGGTATTAGATCTTTCATGGAAGAAAGTAGTCCCGTAAGTCTAAGTACAAATTTCAAATGTAGAATAAAACTGATCAAGCCAGAGACCAGGTTTGGTGAAAAGTATTACATGATATGACTTGTAAAGTATCAATTATTGTGAACAATTTTAAAAAGATCTCATCAGAGCATATTGCATGTACTTGTAAAGGGAAAGGAAGTAAGTATCAGCATATATTGAATACTTTATGCCCATTATACATCAGGCTTTTTAGACTCATTTTACCATTTAATTTTCATGGACATGCTGGGGATAGGGTATTGTTATCATCCCTATTCTTTAGTGAGAACTGAGATTTACAAAAGAATAAGTAAATTTTCCAAAATTAGTTATTAATAATGTGTACACAGACCATTTCCAAATTCATGAGATGATTGCTGTTTTAGTTACTTTGGGCTGTTAAAACAAATTACCGTAGACTGGGTGACTTAATCAGAAAATGCTTGTTCTCACGGTTCTGGAGGCTGGAAAATTTAAGACAAAGAGGTGCTTGCACATCTAGTGACTGATGAGGGCCTATTTCTTTGTTTGCACATGGCCATTTCCTCATTATATACTGACACAGCAGAGACTGAGAGAGAGAAAGAGATTATCTCTTTGGTGTCTCTTCCTATAAGAGTATTAATCTCCTTTACCAACTATTTACTTCCCAAGGGCCCACCACTGAATACTGTCACATTGGGGACTAGGGTTTCACCATATGAATTTTGAAGGTACATAGACATTCAGTTTTAGCAGCTGCTAACAATATTACTCTTACACAACCATTTTTCTTACCTAAATATTTTCAATCAATTATTTAATAAATGGAAGCAGTGGGATTACCTTGGTATGACCGTAAGAATTTATCTGGGAGATGCGTGTGTGTGTGTGCGTGTGTTTGTATGTTTATCGTGGGGGAGAAGTTTGTGAGTAGAAGCAGTGGATTGAGAATCTGGATAATAAGAAAATATTCTATTGATCCTGGTGATTTTAATGTAAGATAGGAGCTGGTTGTCAACTGATTTAATCAGTGAGTATTTCAGTATGAGGCATACTTAGTGACTAAACTTTCACGTGATAATCTGAGGTGAATATTGACATAGAATTAGAATTATAACTCACATAAATTCACACAAAACATTTTTACATTGCCTACTGATTTTTATGCATATAACCAAGAAATAAAGTGCATGGTGGCCACCTTTCTCCAGGAATTTCTAGGGTAATTAGACAAAGTCTTCTAATAATTATAAAAATAAGAACTGAAATAACAAGTACATATTCTGAATTATAAAAGTCATTCAAAGTAACAAAAAGCTTGTATCTTTGATCCCAATAACCTAATTTTCTTTTTAAAATAAAAGTGTTCGAGGCAGGAAAAAAAAAAAAAAAAGCCATAACTAAACCAAGTACAGATCAAGGAAACAGGAATGCGAAACAGTGTATGTGTGTGTGTATGTGTGGCCATGCCTATAGGTATAGTTGTGTATGAATTTAAGTGAACACATTTACTAATTGAATAAAATACAGTAAGTGTTTGTATATGTATATGCATGTTTGTGTTGTATTTTGGAGTTGTTATTCAGCTTTGACAGAATATTCAAATAGAAAACCAAATAGGATTGTCACCTATATTGCATAAATAACCAGAGAAAAGTCACTTAAGTGGTTATAAAAGAAATGTTGAAAATAAATGCAGAGAATTATATTTAGAGTAAGAATGCCCACATGTATTACAGTCCCCAAAAAGCAATTAAGCAGAAGAAATTGCTTTTGGAGCTTGGAAAGATTTAAAGTGTTGCCATTAAAGTTTGAGTTGAATGTTACTCCATGAAAAGAATATATCCTTAAACACTGCTGCCCTGTGCACCAGAACATAACTCACTTTGTGGACAAAGACATAAAGACTCCGATATTGGACCTGTTGCTGGTTAGAAATGTCTTGACAAATGGGATCTAATTAAACTAAAGAGCTTCAGAACAGCATGAGAAACTACTATCAGAGTGAACAGGCAATCTACAGAATGGGAGAAAAATTTTGCAATCTATCCATCTGACAAAGGGCTAATATCCAGAGATTACAAAGAATTTAAACAAATTCACAAGAGAAAAACAATCCCATCAAAAAGTGGGCGAAGGAAATGAACAGACACTTTTCAAAAAAAGGCATTTATGTGGCCAAAAACATATGAGAAAAACTCATCATTACAGAAATGGTCATTACAGAAATGCAAATCAAAACCACAATGAGATACCATCTCAGGCTAGTTAGAATGGCGATCATTAAAAAGTTAGGAAACAACAGATGCCAGAGAGGATGTGGAGAAATAGAAACACTTTTACACTGTTGGTGGGAGTGTAAATTAGTTCAGCCATTGTGGAAGACAGTGTGGTGATTCCTCAAGGATTTAGAACTAGAAATACCATTTGACCCAGAAATCCCATTACTGGGTATATACCCAAAGGATTATAAAGCATTCTGCTATAAAGATACATGCACACATATGTTTACTGCAGCACTATTCACAATAGCAAAGACTTGGAACCAACCCAGTTGCCCATTAATGATAGACTGGATAAAGAAAATGTGGCACATATACACCACGGAATACTATGCAGCCATATAAAAGAATGAGTTCATTTTCTTTGCAGGGACAAGGATGAAGCTGGAAACCATCATTCTCAGCAAACTAACACAGAAACAGAAAATCAAACACCACATGTTCTCACTCAGAATTGGGAGTTGAACAATGACAACATATGGGCACATGGAGGGAAATATCACACACTGGGGCCTGTCGGGGGGTGGGGGTCAAGGGGAGGGATAGCATTAGGAGAAATACCTAATGTAGATGACAGGTTGATGGGCAGCAAACCACCATGGCACATGTATACCTATGTAACAAGCCTGCACCTTCTACAATGTATACCTTAAGTATCATTTAAAAAAAAGAAATGTCTTCGTTAATAATATTTCTCACCTTTTCTAGATATAAATTTAATTCACAGTTGGGTGGGGCATGGTGCCTCACACCTATAATCCATGCCCTTTGGGGGGGCCAAGGCGGGCAGATCACTTGAGGTCAGGAGTTCAAGACCAGCCTCAGCAACATGGTGAAACCCCGTCTTTACTAAAAATACAAAAATTGCTACTCGGGAGGCTGAAGTAGGAGAGTCGCTTGAACCTGGCAGGCAGAGGTTTCAGTGAGCCAAGACTGCACCACCACACTCCAGCTTGGGCAGTAGAGCGATGCTCCATCTTAAAAAAGATAAAAATCAAACTAAAATATAAAAATAAAATTTAATTCACAGTTGTAACCAGCCTAAATTAAAAATATTTCTTAAGAAAAAGATTGAGACTTTATGTTTTAGATAATTGTGTTTTTATGACAGAACACCTACACACACACACACACACACACACACACACACAAACTAAAGAACTTTTTCTGTTATATACCAAATCATACTTTTATTAGTGTGGTTAATTTTATTTTATCTTTCTCTCTGTGTTTCTCTCATCAATTTATCTATTATCTGTCTCTTAATAAATCCATCCATTCATCCTTCCATTCAACCTTCTATTACTTTTAATATTTTTAAATAAACTGCCTATTGCTCTGATTTGTATTCATGTAGACTGGCAGAACATGAAATGACAGAAAGACTTTTATTTGCATGGAATCTCCTGAAATCAGCTAATAATTCACTATGGACTCTGTTTACTCAGATTAATAACTGTGCAGAAATGTCATTATCTGAAGAACACAAATCTGGGGACAGACAGAATTTTAATCATGGGCTCTGTTATTGACTGACTGTGTGATTTTGGTGGCTTAAATAATCCAGACTCTAGTCTTCTCAATTATAAAACAGTAATAATAATGGACTTAACTTTATTATATGTTAAGCAACATAAATTGCTTTGGGTATTTGAAGAAGATAATTAATTGCCATGGATTAGGAATCTGAAATAGAAGCTTGAATTCCCAGGAGTAAAACAAATTTAGCAATACTTGCACGACTGTCGGAGAACCAGGCCACCTAGCAGGTATACATATGCCCCTCTGACTACCTCCTAGATATTTTCTGCCATGTCAGCAGTAGGCAGAGGACCAGTTGGCTTAATGTTTATATTGTTTACATGTGGCAGCTCAAACAATGTGATATGAATATTAACTAAGGAGGGAGACCCTTCACATTTAACATCTGTTCTTCAAGAAAGCCATTAGATAATCACAGTATCCATCTTTTAGGCATACACATCTAAAACACGCATCCATTTGTCTTATTTTAAATCCATATTTTAATTTTCAAAATATTATTTCATGAATATCTTGCCACACAATTATGCTAGTTTTTACTATTTTCTCCCCTAGTGTGTAGAAGAACAAGAGAATATAAATTCCTTGGCATGTCAGTTATTTAGTCACTTCACATTTTGATATTTCCAGAAGTCATAAGTGGATTCTTCTCTCATAGATGTGATTATAAAACACATTTGATTAACCAACTTTTAGTCTTCTGTTTTCTACAAATTAACTCTCTTGTGCAAATGGATTTCTTGATTAAGCCACAACTGGTGGACCTCACAAGTGTCAAATATGTTGTTCCAAAGTGTCAGTTGTTTAAACTCATTTCTCAGCTTGCTATGGATGAGTTTCCTTTCATATCTGGAGGTATCCTGTTGGGGAAACTGAAAGACAAATGTTAAAACTTTATTCACAATATATGCAACAAATATATTTGCTGAAAAACAGTAGAGAAAAGTCATTATACCAAGAGTTTACTACAGCTTTCAATAATTACAAATGAGCAAATCCTGAGAAGCAGGAACATTTGATTTCCAGAATCACACTGTAATATTCAAGCGTCCGTTTTTTAACAAAAAAATCACAAGGCATACAAAGAAACAGGAAATAAGACATATTTAATAGAACAAAATAAATTAACAACTACCATCCCTAAAAATATCTTTAAAATTGTAATTACTGGCAAAAAGATTATTTTTAAAAAATGTTTTAAACCTGCTCAAATAATTGAAGGAAAACCTGAACAACCAAATAAGAAAAATCAGAAAAATAATAAGTGAACAAAATAAAAATATCAATAAAGAAAAACTATAAAAGGAGCCACAAATTCTGGAGCTTTAAAGTATAAAAACTGAAATAAAAAAATTAAATAGAGAAATTCAACAAATTTTACCAGTCAAAAGGCAAAATCAGGAAATTCACAATAGGGCAATAGAAATTATCTATTCTATCTATCAAGTCTAGAAGTAGAAAAAAAAATAACAAAAGTAAATGGCACGTAAGGGGCTTGTGAGATGCCATCAAGAGGACCAACATATGAAGGAGAATCCCAGAAAAAGCAGACAGAGAGAAAAGGCAGGACAAATATTTAAAGAAATAATGGCTGAAAACTTTCCATATTTGATGAAAGATATAAATATACAAATTCAAGAAACATGAATAAACAGCAAGTAAGATAAAGAGATCCACACTGAGACATACAGTTGTCAAATCATTGAAAGCTAAAGACAGACAATTTTGCAAGTAGCTAGGGAAAATCAATTTATTATGTACAAGGGGTTTTCAATCAGATTAAGAACTGTTTTCTCATTATAAATGATAGAGGTCAGAAGATAGTAGAATAATATGTTTTAGTCTGAAAGAAAGACCAAAAACAATAACAACTGCTTACTGAGAATTCTTTATCTGGCAAAACATTCTATCATAAATGAGTAAAAAATTAAGATATGTACAGAGAAACAAAAGATGAGGGAGTTTATAACTTGCAGACCTGCCCTATGAAAAATGCTAAAGAGATTCCTTCAGGTTGAAATGAAAAGACACTAGACAATAACTTAAAGGTGAATGACGAAATAAAGGTTTCCTGGAAAAAGTAAGTTCGTAGACAATTATAAAATTTAGTATTACTTTATTTTTAGTTTATAACTCCATTTTTATTTTCTATATGTGTTGAAAAAAATTATAAAAATAATTATAAATTTATGTTATTCAGCACAGAATGTATATGAATGTAATTTGTGAAACAACATGAAATGGGTAAAGGGACTGCACAGACATGGAGTGTTTCGTGCTATTGAAATTATGTTAGCATTAACTAAAACATAGATGATCATAAATTTAAGATATTAAACAGAATCCTTATGGCAGTTAGAGACAATATTTTTAAAATGCAGACATAAGAAAATGACAAAGGTTTTAAAACATTTCATTATAAAAAATCAACTAATCACAAAAAAAGTATTAAGAGAAGAAATGAACAAAAAATTATAAGCCATACAGAAAACAAAAAGCAAAATGGCAGTAATAATTCTGATCAATAATTTCTATAAAAGTAAATGAAGTAAACTTTCCAATTGAGAGGCAAAAGTTAGTGTACTGGATTTTAAAAATCATACAACTACATATTTTCTATAAGAGACTCAATTTAGATGCAAGCCACAAATAAATTGAAAGTGAAAAACAGAAAAATATATTCCATACAAATGGTAACCAAAAGAGAGGTGTTGTGGCTCTACTCATGTGACATGAATTGACTTTAATTTAACCACTGTTACAATTGGAACAAGGGGATTAAACACTAATAAAAGTATCAATTTATCAAGAAGATATAACAATTATAAATATGCATACACTAAACAACAGAGCCCCCCCAAAATATACAAAGCAAACACTGACAAAATTTAGGGAAAGAAGACGTAGTTCTGCAATAATAGTTGGAGACATCAATGGGCCACTTCAAATTCCTGATAGAAAATCTGCAACAAGAAAATAGAGGAATTAAACAATGGTGTTTATATAAATCAACTATACCTAATAGACATACATAGGACATTCCACTCAACAACAGCAGAATACATGTTCTTTCTGATAGTCCATGTGTTTGGCAACAAAGAATTCTTCAATAAATTTTAAAAACATTAAACTTATACAAAGCAGATTCTCAGAGCACAGTGGAATGGAACTTTAAATCAACAACAAGAGAAAACTGGAAAATATACAAATATATGGCAATTAAACCATGGGTGCCTTTTCAAGCAATGGATCAAAGAAGGGAAATTACAAATATCTGAAGATATGTAATAACAACACAACATACTAAACTTATGAGATGAAGCAAAAGCAGTGCTCAGATGAAAATTTATAGTCGTAAGAGCCTACATTAAAAAATGTACAAAAGATCTCAAATCAATAACATAACTTCAGACTTTTATGAACCAGAAGAGAAAATTAAACACAAGTAAAAGAGAGGAAATAATAATAATTAAAATAGAAATAAATAAAATACAGGGCAGGAATTATAGAGAAAGAAAGAATAAAAACAAAGTTGATTTTATTAAAAAATCGACAAAATTGACAAATTAATCTATATTGATAAAGAAGAAAAGAGGTAATAAATAACTGAAATCAGAGATAAAATTGGGGCTATTACTACTGACCTTATAGAAACAAAAATGATTATGAGGATAATATGACCAAATTAGGCCATAAACTAGATAACCTAGAGGAAATTGTTGAATTTTCTAGAAACACACAAATTACCTAAGCTCACTGAAGAAGAAATAAAAAATACATATCAACAGACCAAAAACAGATAAATACAAGTCGTAGTAAAAAACCACCTAATCAAGAAAATTCTAATACCTACCTACCTACCAGATGTTTTTCTTTTTTTGTCTGAGTCTCCTCTGTTGCCCTTGCTGCTGGAGTGCAGTGGTGCGATCTCGGCTCACTGCAAGCTCCGCCTCCCGGGCTCACGTCATTCTCCTGCCTCCGCCTCCCGAGTACCTGGGACTACAGGCGCCCGCTACCACGTCTGGCTAATTTTTTTGTATTTTTAGTAGAGACGGGGTTTCACCGTGTTAGCCAGGATGTTCTCGATCTTCTGACCTCGTGGTCCGCCCGCCTTGGCCTCCCAAAGTGCTGGGATTTCAGGCGTGAGCCACAGAGAATACCAGATGGTTTTAATGGTAACTTCTAGGATACATTTAGAGACGAAATGGCAGCAATTGCTTGGCAAACTTTCCCAAAAACTGAAATGTAGATATTACTCATTAATTCATTCTATGACGCAAGTATTTCCCTTAGTGTAAATTCAGATGAAGAGATCATAAGAAAATTGCAGGTGAATATTCTTTGCACATATAAATGCAAAAATCTTTACCAAATACTAGGAAACCAAACTCATAAACAGGATTATGCCCTATGACCAAGAAGGATTTATCTTATAAATGTAAGGGTAGTTCAACATAAGAAAATCAATCAATGTAAAGCAGCACATTGAAATTACCGATGTAATACAGCAAAGAAGAAAAAAGAGATGAATTCATTTGACACAGAAATAGCATTTGACAAAATTCAACACACCTTCATGATGAAAGTCACTGAGCATATAGAAGGGAATTTCCTTAACTTAATCAAGGACATTCTAAAAATACCCCCAGCTAACAACATATTCAATGGTGAAAGACTGAACACTTTTCTTTAACATCAGGAACAAGACAAGGATGTCTGCTTTAATCACTAGTGAACATTGCAACTTCTAGCAGAGCAATTGGCAAGACAGACAAATAAGAGGCATTCAAACTGGACAGGAAGGAATAAATTATCTCTTTTTTCAGACTACATGATTCTATATATATATAAAAAAATCCATCAGAGAGCTACCAGAGCTAATAAAAAATTCTGCAAAACTGCATATTACAAGGTCAACATACAAGATTCATTCATGTCTCTATATCCTAGAAATAAATAATCGAAAAACAAAATTAGGAAACAAATTCCATTTATGATAGTATCTAAAAGAACAAAATACCTAAGAATTAATTTAATGAAGAGTGTGAACACTTGTACACTGAAAAGAGCAAAGCATTACTGAAAGAAATTAAAGAAGTTCTAAACAAATTGAAAGTAACCCTATGTTGATGGATTTGAAGACAAATTAATAGTGCTAAAATAGCAGAACTACCTAAGCTGTCTAAAGATTCAATACAATATTTAGTAAAATTCCAACAGTCATTTTACTGAAGCGGAAATGCCATTTCTCAAATTCCTAGAATTGTACATGGAAATCCTAAAAAGCAAAGACAAAGTTGGAGGACTCAAACTCTGCCATTTCAAAACTTATCAAAAACCTGCAGTAATTAAAATAGCATGGAATTAGCATAGGATAGGTATATAGATAAGTGGAATAGAATTGAATCCAGACATAAACCCATATATTTATGGAAAATGTATTTTCAACAAGCCTGCCAAGTCTATTCAATGGGCAAAGAAAAATCTTCAGCAAATGATGTTAGGACAACTGAATTTCCAAAGGCAAATTAACATTAGGCTTCATCCCATATACAAAAATTAACTGACACCATATGTAAAAATGTACTCATACTATATACAAAAATTTATGCAAAATGAATCAATGACTCAAATATGAGAGCCAAAACCAGATACTCTTAGGGATAAATCTTTGTGAACTGGGATTTGGCAATGGATTTTTTAAATACGACACCAAAAATACCACAGCAACAAAAATATATAGATAAGTTGAACTTTATCAAAATTAAAAACATTGGTTCATCAAAGGACATTATGAAGAAAGTGAGAGATAGCTTACAGAATGGAAAAAAATTTGCAAATCATATATCTCATAAGGATTTAGTATATAAATATATGAAGAATCTTTAAAACCCAATAACAGAAGACAAAGAATCTATTTTTTTTAATTTCCATAGTTTATTGGGGAACAGGTGGTGTGTGGTTACATGAATAAGTTCTTTAGTGGTGATTTGTGAGATTCTGGTACATCCATCCCTGATCGTTAGTGATGCTGAGCATTTTTTTCATATGTTTGTTGCCCATTTGTATATCTTCTTTTGAGAAATGTCTATTCATGTCCTTAGTCCACTTTTTGATGGGATTGTTTGTTTTTTTCTTGTGGATTTGTTTGAGTTCATTGTAGATTCTGGATATTAGTCCTGTGAATATTTTTTCCTGCTGTTTGGATTGTCTGTTTACTCTCCAAACCGAGCTATACAGCCAGCAGTCAAGTGCAAAAGGAGCCCACACTTTCAAAGCACTGAGAGAGGGCACAACAATCCTTAGAAAATAGAGGAGCCACATGACTGACTAAGAGCCTACCTACTGGCCATTCCACTTAAGTGCCATCAACTGGATCATAGCCCAAACTTTAATATTAAAAATACTTTGTTAATATATTCTAATATATTCTTCTGTGAAACCAAGGACAAGAGCTCAGTCACAAATAAAGTTCATGCACAAAACCTCAGTCCTCTGGAAACATCCAAATAAGCCAACTGAATGTACTCAAATTAGTTTAAAGAACATCAGCCAACACAGATGAGAAAGAACCAGTGCAAGATCTCTGGCAACTCAAGAAGGCCTAGTGTCTTCTTCTTTCCTCCAAACAACTGCACTAGTTCCCCAGCAAGGATTCTTAACTCAGCTGAAATGGTTGAAATGTAAGAACTAGAATTCAGAATATGGGCTAAATACCGCAATTTAAAGGCACAGAGTGGAAAGCTGGATAAAGAAGCAAGAACCAAGGTTATGCTGTCTTTAAAAGGCCCATCTGACATGCAATGACATCCATAGGCCCAAAGTAAAGGGTTGGAGAAAAGTCTACCAAGAAAACAGGAAACAGAAAAATCTGAAGTTGCTATCCAAATTTCAGACAAAAGAGCCTTTAAATCAACAAACATCACAAAAGACAAAGATGAACTTTATATAATGGTAAAGGGTACAATTCAACAAGAAGATCTAAATATCCTAAATATATATGCATCCAACACAGGAGCACTCAGATTCATAAAGCAAGTTCTTACAGACCTACAAAGAGACTTCAATTTCCACACAATAGTGGGCCATTTCAATACCTGATGGACAGTAATAGACAGATGATCAAGGTGACAAATTAAAAAAGATATTTAGGACCTGAATTCAACACTTGAACAAATGGATGTAATACACATCTATAGAACTCTCCACCCAAAAACAACAGAATATATATACTTCTCATCACCACATGGCACATACTCTAAAATTGACCACACAATTGGACATAAAAACAATCTGTAACAAATTGAAGAAAACTAAAATCCTAAGAACCACACTCTCTGAACATGGTGCAATAAAAACAGAAATCAATACTAAGAAAAACATTCAAAATCACACAATTACATAGAAATTAAGCAACTTGTTCCTGAATGATCTCTGGGTAAACAATAAAATTAAGGCAGAAATAAGATACTTCAAACTAATTGAAACAAAGATACGACATACCAGAATCTCTGGGACACAGCTAAAGCAGTGTTAAGAAAGAAGTTGATAGTGCTAAATGCCCACATTTAAAAAGTCAGAAAGATATCAAATGAACAATCTAGCCTTACATCTAGAGGAACTAGAGAAATAAGAGCAGACCAAACTCAAAGACAGCAGAAGACAAGAAATAACCAAAATCAGAGCTGTACTGAAGGAAACTGACATGCAAAAGACTATGTAAAAGATAAATGAATTCAGGAATTAGTTATTTTAGTTGTTTGAAAGAATTAATTAGATAAATGGATGAATAGCTACATAAATAAAAAAAAGAGAAGATCCAACTAAATACAATCAGAAATGACTGACTGAATGTAAAAGGACATTACCACTGACCCCACAGAAATATAAAGGAACCCTCAGAGACTATGAATACCTCTGTGTACACGAGCTAGAAACCCAAGAAGAAATGTATACATTCCTGGAACCATTCAACCTCCCAAGTTTGAGTTAAGAAGAAATTGAATCCTGGCCAGGCACGGTGGCTCATGCTTGTAATCCCAGCACTTTGGGAGGCCGAGGCGGGTGGATCACGAGGTCAGGAGATCGAGACCACAGTGAAAACCCGTCTCTACTAAAAGTACAAAAAGTTAGCCGGGCGTGGTGGCAGGCGCCTGTAGTCCCAGCTACTCAGGAAGCTGAGGCAGGAGAATAGCTTGAAACCAGGAGGCGGAGCTTGCAGTGAGCCTAGATCACGCCACTGCACTCCAGCCTGGATGACAGAGCGAGACTCCGTCTCAAAAAAAAAAAAAAAGAAAGAAAGAAAGAAATTGAATCCCTAGGCAAACCAATAATGAATTCTGAAATTGAATCAGTAAAAAAAGAGCCTACCAACCAGGAAAAGTCCAGGGCCAGATGGATTCACAGCCAAATTCTACCAGATGTATAAAGAAGAGCTGGTACCATCCCTACTGAAACTATTCCAAAAAATTGAGGAGGAGTCATCCTCCCTTACTCACTCTATGAGGCCAAAATCATCTTGATACCAAAACCTGGCAGAGACACAACAACAACAACAAAGAAAACCTCAGGCCAATATTTTTGATGAACACAGATGCAAAAATCTTTAACAAAATACTGGCAAACCAGCAGGACATCAAAAAGCTAATCCACCACAATCAAGTAGGCTTTATGCCTGGGATGCAAGGTTGGTTCAATATAGGCAAATCAATAGAAGTGATTCACCCCAGAAACGGAACTAAAAACAAAAACTACATGATCATCTCAATAGATGTAGAAAAGGATTTCAATAAAATTCCACATCCTCCCATGTTAAAAACCCTTACCAAACTAGGCACTGAAGGAACATACTTTAAAATAATAAAAGCCATCTATGACAAATGTGCAACCAACGTCATACTGAACGGGAACAAGCTGGAGGCATTCCTCTTGAAAAGAGAAACAAGATAAAGATGTCCTGTCTTATCACTCCCAGTCATCATAGTAATGGAAGTCCTGGCCAGAGCAATAAAACAATAAAAAGAAATAAACCCCATCCATTTAGGAAGGGAGGATGTCCAACTACCCCTGTTTGCAGATGATATGATTCTACACCTAGAAAACCCCATAGTCTCTGTTCCAAAGCTCCTTGATCTAATAAACAACTTCAGCAAAGCTTCAGGATACCAAATCGATGTATGAAAATCAATAATAGCATTTGTATGTACCAACAACATTCAAGCTGACAGCCAAATCAAGAATGCAATCCCATTTACAATAGTCACACAAAAAGTACCTAGGAAAACAACTAACCAGGGTGGTGAAAAATCTCTACAATGAGAATTTAAAATATTGCCCAGGTGAAATCAAAGATGACAGAAACAAATAGAAAAACGTTCCATGCTTGTGGAAAGAAACAATCAATACCATTAAAATGGCCATGCTGCCAAAAACAAAGTACAGATTCAATGTTATTCCTATTAAACTACCGAAGACATTATTCACCAAACTAGAAAAATTATTCTAAAATTCATACCAAAACAAAAATGAGCTTGAATAGCTAAGGCAATCCAAAGCAAAAAGAAAAAAGCTGAAGATATCACATTTCTTGACTTCAAACTAGACTACAATGCTACAGTAACCAAAATGCATCATACTGGTATAAAAACTGACACATAGACCAAGGGAACAAAATAGAGATCCCAGAAATAATGCTGCATACTTACAACCATCAGATGTACAGCAAAGTAAATAAAAACAAGCAATGGAGAGTGGACTCCCTATTCAGCAAATGGTGCTGGGATAACTGGCTATACATATGTAGAAAAATGAAACTGGACCCCTTCCTTACACCATGTACAAAAGTCAACCCAAGATGGATTGAAGACTTTAATGTCAAACCTAAAACTATAAAAACACTGGAAGATAACCTAGGAAATATCATTCTGGACATAGGCCCTGGCAAAGATTTCATAACAAAGATACCAAAAGCAATTGTAACAACAGCAAAAATTGACAAATGTGACTTAATTAAACTAAAGAGCTTCTGCAGAACAAAAAAACCTATCAACACAGTAAACAGGCCACCTACTGAATGGGAGAAAATGCTTACAAACTACGCATCTGACAAAGATCTAATATCCAGAATCTATAAGGAATTTACAAATCAATAAGCAAACAGCAAACCACCCCCTCAAAAAGTGGGCAAAAATATGAACACATACTTTTCAGAAGAAGACATACATATGGTGAATAAGCATATGAAACAATGCTCATCATCACTAATCATGAGAGCAATGCAAATCAAAACCACAATGAGATACCCTCTCACACCAATCAGAATTGCTATTAAAATGTAAAACAACAACAACAGCGAAAACATGCTGGTGAGGTTGAGGAGAAAACGGAACACTTATACACTGCTGGTGGGAATGTGAATTAATTCAGCCATTGTGAAAAGTAGTTTGGCGATTTCTCGAGGAACTCAAAGTAAAATGACCATTTGACCCAGCAATCCCAGTTTTAGGTATATATCCAAAGATAAATAAATTGTTGTACCATAAAGACACATCCACGTGTATCATTTGTGTCATGCTATTCACAATAGTAAAGATATGAAATCAATCAACCTAAATGTCCATCAATGGTAGACTGAATAAAGAAAATGTGGCACATATATGCCATGGAATAACTCTGCAGCCACAGAAAAGCATGAGATCGTGTCCTTTGCAGCAACATGGATGCAACTAGAAGCCATTATCCTAAGTGAACTAACATAGGAACAGAAAACCAAATACTGCACATTCTCACTTAGAAGCAGAAGGTAAACATTGAGTACAGAGGAACACAAAGATGGGAACAACATACATTGGGGGATGCTTGAGGGTGGACAGATGGGGGAGAGTGAGGATAAAAAAACGACCTATAAAGGTACTATGTTTATTACCTGAGTGGCAAAATAATCTGTACAATCAAACCCTGTGACAGACAATTTACCTGTATAACAAACCGCACATGTATGCATGTAACCTAAATTAAAAGCTTTAAAGAAAGAAAAGTGTTGGAAATTACTCAGAATCATTTGAATAACTCAACTGAGCATGCCCTAAACCTTTTGAATTAAAATAATAATATGTCTTCAGTTACAAGACACAACATATGTTAAGATATAACATTTTTATTTTATTTTATTTTATTTTTTGAGACGGAGTTTCACTCTTGTTGCCCAGGCTGGAGTGCAGTGCCGTGATCTCAGCTCACTGCAACATCCATCTCCCAGGTTCAAGCGATTCTCCTGCCTCAGCCTCCCGAGTAGCTGGGATTACAGGTGTGTGCCACCACGCCCAGCTAATTTTTTGTATTTTTAGTAGAGATGGGGTTTCATTATGTTGGCCAGGCTGATCTCGAACTCTCAACCCAGGTGATCCACCTGCCTCGGCCTCCCAAAGTGTAGGGATTACAGGCGTGAGCCACAGCATCCGGCCAAGATGTAACATTTATTTATCAAAGTTTTATAAGTTACAATAGCAAAGACTTGCAATCAACCTAGATGCTCATCAATGGTGAATTAGATAAATACAAAAGGGCACATATATACCATGGAATACTATGCAGCCATGAAAAAGAATAAAATAATGTCCTTTGCAGTGACATAGATACAGCTGGAGACCTAAACAAATTATCCTAAACAAATTAATTCAGGAACATGAAATCAAATACTGTATGTTCTCACTTCTAAGTGGTAACTAAATATTGGGTACTCATGGACATAACCATAGACACTGAAGATTAATAGACAGAAATTGGGTGGGTTAGGAAGTGAAGAAGCAGGGGTTGAGAAAGTAATTATTGGGTACTATATTCACTACCTGTTTGACAAGGTCATTCATATCCCAAACCTCAGCTTCATGCAATATACTTATGTAACAAATGTGAACATGTAATGCCTGAATCTAAAATAAAAGGTGAAAATGTGAAATAAGACACCAAAAAAGAAAAAGTAGTGGAATACTTCCTGTGTTTCACTGTGATTGCAGAATTATCTTAAAAAAATCCAGACCCCAAAATTTTATGGTTAAGAACATTAACCTACCTGAAAAATACAGTTATGCTAATTATGTATTGGTGAAATCTTTTTTCACATCATTACTTTGTTGTCTAAGAAAATCAATAGCATATATCTAGCTATTCAGCAGCATAAGAGTCAAACAATAACCTAAGAAAAGTGATTATTTCGTCTTCCATCATTTCAAATAAAAGAAAATCTTATTTGTAGTCCCTGTAATACGAGAATTGTAGAAAAGTTGCCTATGACCTTGTTTACCTTATGACCCTGGATACATATAGTCTTCTACTAAGGTCCCTCAGAGACATTTGTGTTGCACATGCATAATCTGAATGATCTCACATAAATGTACTGGCCACTAAAATAAAAAATTAAAAACAAACAAACAGAGAGTAATCTCAGGAACTTTGTCTTATTTTTAGACGGAAATGTATCTGCACCTTCACACAGTCTTCAGGTAGCCAACAAAATCCAAATGATATGGAATTGTTAGTAATTTATCATAGGTAAATTCTGCTAAACAATTCACCTTAAACACTTAATGGACTGTAACTCTAGCCACTTCAAAAGAACAAATGAAAAAGCATTGATGGGAACAAAATACAACCTGAAAATGTAATACTGGCAAAGTTTAAGTGAACATGGATGCCTAGAGGTATCTGCATGATCTCCAGGATTAGATAACCTAACAAAGTTGGTAAGTCATGTAACTTTGATCCCACTCAGCTCTTACACACTTTTAGTGACTATATAAAGCATGAATAGTACCACCATGTAGTAGACAATATGTAGTTGCCAAGATTTCATTCTAATCCTATGGTATGATCCTGCGACTAAGCATTTATTAAAAATGTCCACATCTTTCCACATTTTTCTATCTAAGCCCATAGATTTCATTGATTTTTAACAAAGAAACTTGATATCTATGGTCACCTGGTAAAATCTGAGCCATAATTATCAATTATATTTTTGGGGGTAGAACATAGATACAACTGTGAATAAAATATAAATCAAAACATCTATACTAAAGTTAAATTGTTTATTCAATTAATTACTCATATTCATCTATTTTATGCATGGCCATTGAAATACTCTATAAGCTTCTTTGCAAGTGCTTCATTTATCTTACAGATCTTCTGTCTTTTTCCTCCCTCTACTGCCCTTGCTCTGTGTGGGTATCTCTATTTCTTTCCGAACAGCTCTTTTTCATCATTCAAAATCTATTCAGGAAGCAGGAAAAAAAAAAAAACAAAACACTTTAATAGGACACTTTCAACTTTCTGTTTTGTTCCCTTACCAGAACAAAAATTTTTACAACGTACCATGATAGTGAATGAACTTTTACTTTATATCGCCTAAGAAATTATTGTCATGTAAAGTCAATTTTTAGTAATATACTCATTTAGTAAAGTAACTTGAGGATTTCTGTATAGGTATTTTTGTAATTGAAGTAAATTTCTCAATATGGGATTCAGATGTCTTGTATAAGAATCATCTGTGTACTTTTCCAAAATGCTGATGTTTATGATGGTCCCCATGGGACAGGTCCTTCTTTGGGGAAGGAGTGGAGAAATCTGAAAGTTTCAGATGGCACTCAGACGAACTTTGTATGTACTACTATTTGAGAACTGATCAACTTATAGTGCTTCTTCTCATATCTACTTGTAAGTTGTCTCTTAAAAATCATTAGAAATTCAAGAGGTTAAAAATGCCATGCTCTTTCAGGCAATCATCTGGCACAGGATATTATAATAAATGAGATAACAAATCCAGAGAGGTTAACAAAGTCCCCAAGGTCATAGAGCTTGAAAAGCGTTGAGCCGGAATTTAACCCTAATTCCATCTAACTTGGAAACTTATTTCATCCCAGAGGTTTGGGTTTCAAAACTAATTTTGGGACCTAAGAACTCTTGGCTCTTCAGAGTCGTTTACAAAATTGTTTTAGTTGAAGGATTTGTACCAAATAATTATGCCTGATGCTGTGGAGTTTGAGCTAAAATCTAGTTTAGAGAGGTTATGACTTGATGGAAGTCACAGAGCTCATGCAGACTCACATTTCCATGGTCTTTGTACTCCTATTTAGTGCCTCTTTCAAATTTATCTTTTATAGTAAAAAATATAGTTATTTTTTATGTATTCATAAATATTTCCCATTGGAAAATCTATGTTCTGGGTCCGATACCACTGTGTCATTAGGAATTGTTATCAAAACATATTATAGATATAACAGAAGAAACAAAACCTGTATGTAGAGAGAGCAAAGCAGGCAACCTGAAGTCATCTCTAGTCCTTACCTTTATAATCACTGTGACAGTAGCAATACCAGGTGACGTTTTTCCATAAATATCAAAGGCCTCCACCAGAAAAGTGATACCTGCTTCTTAGTCTGGAAATACCTTATAGTCTAAACTCCTTAAAAGGGATAGTTCTCCTGTAAATGGATGTAGTGTAAAAAAGTGCTTCACTTCTGGGCTTCTCATCTGGTAAGACACATTTGCTCCAAGGTCGACATCTTTGGCCTGTAATAAGCAGAAGAATGGTTTTATTAATGACGTTACCAAAATAAAGAAATGCAGGAAGGATGGAAATCATGTGTCAGTGCCTAGGACAGCATGAATTTAACGAGGACAAAAAGACACGTTTTAAAAGAAAAGCACATTATTCAATAATTTACCAGAGAGAGGGAAGGAGGGATGAGGGAGAGAAAGATGGAGGGAGGGAGGAAAGGAGGGAGGCAGTGAGAGGGAGAGTCAGAGAGAGAGAGAGAGAGAGATCTTCTCATAAGATTCTGTCATTGTTGATGTTATTACTATACCTATATAACTTGAAAAATCACTAAATGAATTATATCACAGTAAAGAAATAAATATTGTCTTAAATGGTTGTTTCTTATTTTTGCTGATTTGATAACCTTGAACAAATATTTTTAATAAAAATAAATACTGAGTGATTTCCATAAACATGATAGATGGCTAAAGTACTATAAGAAAACTAAGAAAACGTAAGTAGTAATTCTTTTCCACAGGGATCCTGTAATACATCTCTAGAGATCGCTCTACTATACTTCCCTTCATTTAACTAGCATTTGAGTAGTAGTTACGCACAGGTGCTGTAGAGAGCACCAAAAGGAACCAAGACACAAATATTGCCCCACAGATTATGGTCTCAGAGAAGAAACAAGAAACAAATACTAAAATAGAAAGGAAAAAATGTGACATGCTATCTAAAAGATGTTCTAAATTGGGAACGATGTCCTTTAGCTGAAAGGGTGGGTTTTCATGGGAGTCTTGTAGAATGGCTATTTCACTCCGTAGTACAGACTAGCAAATGCACCTCAGGTACAGAAAACCGAATGGAGCAAGAATGAAAATTGGGAAGATTCAGAGTATGTTATAATGTGCATTTTTTAATGCAAACACCTCCTATGTGAACCTCAGCCTTGGTCTCCTCCAGTCAATTATTGACTTAACAATCAGAAAGATGCTATTAAAGCATACATTTTATTATGCAATTTTTCCTGCTTAAAATCCTCTGGTTTTTAATTCAATTTTCAGTCAATGCCATTATCCTTAACTTGGTAAGAGCCACTACATTTTCTAGACCTTTAGTCCCTCACCCCTCACCCCTTCCTGTCTTCCATGATTTTGACCAGGCTTTTTTCCCCCTACTACTTTAAACAATCTTTCTTCTTTTTCTGCTTGAACAGCTCTTACTTGTCCCTCAGTTGCAGGCTCAGCTGCAGACACTCAGCAATGTTGACTGCATCAGGAGGCAGCAGGTGACTCGATGTTATGGGCTCATAGGAAAACCCTTCTCCTCTTCAGAGGGCCTTACTCTGAGGTGGCCTCACCCCAGTTGTCTTTACTGGGTAAGGGCCTCTTTGCCCACCCCCTGGTGCCTCACTAACCTTCCTAGCCTCAGACAAATCTAAACTCAAGTCAAAACCAGGGTGGAGACAGGCCTACCTCAGCTCCAGAGAGAGACAGCCTGAGTTCCCCTCCCTCTGGTCCCACTTCCTTGCAAGGATCAGCCTCTTCCTGGATGATGACACCAGGGCTCTTCACCCCCTGGGGAGGGGTCCAGCCCACGTCTGTGGCTCTGGTCTGGGCCCTGAGGGGACACACAGTAAGTGGTAAACACAGAGGGACAAGGTCGTGAGCCAAACAATGTCCTCAATGGTTAAGATGTATAGGCCAGAGGGAAGTTGATCAGGGAATAACCTTAGAAGCATCCAGGGACTGATGGGGAAGGAGCTGTACTTGGAGGACCTGTGATGCAAGTTATAGAATCAAAGGTGTGGCCCCTGGCTTTGCTGTGTCCTCCTGGGATGGGTAGCAGGACAGAAGCCACCATGCAGAGAGTAGTCACACACACTTGGGCTTGCTTTAACCTGGGTCTTTCTTTACCAATGCATTTCTGGTTACACTGGGGAAACCTAGGTGGCTAACACATGTTTTTAGGGGTCAGAAGACCTGGCTGCACTTTTCTCTCTTTCTGCCTGCACTCCAGCCACACTGGCCTTCGAGTTTGTAGAATGCCTATACTCTGCTCTGCCTCAGGGCCTTTGCATATACTGTGCTCACTTTATGGAAAGCTTTGCTCTCAATCTCATCCAACCCCTTTAATTATTTGAATGCTATCCATCCTTCAACATTCAGTTCAAATATCACAGCCAGAATAGGTAAAATCTGTGTAATAAACTCTCTTAGTTTCCTCCAATTTTTTCTTCCTGACATTTATCTAGGTTTGTAGTCATGTATTTTTTGTGGCGGTTAGGCTAATATCTGCCTCCTCACTAGTGTTTAACCACTAGTTAAAAACTAGAGGCTTAATCTCTGAGGTCACATCTCTGAGGGCAGAGAGATGAGTGACTGGTCCAGTCTTATTCCCAATATCAAGGCCAGAGCCTGTCAGGCAGCAAATGCTCAGTAAGCATTTGTTGAGTTGACTTTGAATTGTCAGAGCCAGAGGGAGGGTTTAGCACTGACACATGGAGGACATCATGAGAGAAGCCACATTTCGTTAGGACCTGGCCCTGGGGAGATTTCTTAAGCCAAAGGATTGGGTCTGCCATCCCTTCCATCCAAGGAGGAGTCCGAAGACAGGGTCAGCATTTTGCTTGTCCTCCACAGTTGCTAACGTTTTTTTTTTTTTGAGACAAAGTCTGCCTTTGTCACCCAGGCTGGAGTACAGTGGCATGACTAAAACTCACTGTAACCTCCACCTCCCAGTGTCAGGCAATTCTCCTGCCTCAGCCTCCTGAGTAGCTGAGATTACAGGCATGTGCCACCATGCCCAGCTAATTTTTGTATTTATAGTTAGAGACGGGGTTTCACCACATTGGCCAGGTTGGTCTTGAACTCCTGACCTTGTGATCCATCTTCCTTGGCTTCCCAGAGTGCTGGGATTACAGGCATGAGCCACTGAGCCTGGTCCACAGTTGCTAACTTTTAACACACAGGAGATTTCATGTAAAAATTGTGACTTGCATTCTTCTTTGGAAGAATCTGAAGTCAAGCAGCCCTGGCCTGCATTCGTGCATGGCTGCCTTTGTGGGATCTTGGTCACAGCTGGCCCTTTGCGTGGGCATGCTACCCTTCAGTTAGTTGGACCCTCTTCACTAATTTTTAGCCCTGCTTGCTTCTGTTAGCAGGTGTGGACTTCTACCTGAGCACACAGATTAGAAAGAGATGGAAAAACCACATGGCCTTGCAGAATAAGTGAGATCTCATCTCCACGCAATGAAGAATCAGTGGTAGGCCTCTTTGCAGAACCTCCCTGGAGGGGGATTGCTATGGTTGCAAGTGTTCCACAAAGTTTATGTGTTGGAAACTTAATCCCCAATGCAGCAGTTTTGAGAGGAGGGAGTAACGTAGAGAAAAATATCCAGAAATCTGTATACAGGTGATATGGTTTGGCTCTATGTCCCCACCCAAATCTCCTGTTGAATTGTGGTCTTCAGTGTTAGAGGAGGGGCCTGCGGGGAGGTGATTGGATGATGGGGGTGGATTTCCCCCTCACTGTTCTTGTCATAGTGAGTGAGTTCTCATGAGATCATCACTCTCCCTCCTGCTCCAACATGTGAAGGATGTGTTTGCTTCCTCTTTCCCTTCTGCCATGATTTTAAGTTTCCTGAGGCTTCCCCAACCATGCTTCCTGTACAACCTGTGGAACTGTGAATCAACTAAACCTCTTTTCCTCATAAATTGCCCAGTCTCAGGTCATTCTTTACAGCAGTGTGAGAACAGATTAATACAACAGGGTTCCCCATGGATCTGTTATAAAAATTAGGTTGTGGATGTCTATCATGAAACTCCAGGAGGATGGACAAAGGGTGACTGGAAAGCAGAGAGCCGGCACTTTCAGAGTTCATGTGGGGCATGGGGGGACTCCTGCATTCCTACCAGCCAGAGTGGAGCATCCTTGTAGAAAATCTGGTGTGTTCGGTTTAGATCCCAGAAAAGTCATATTTTGGCAGGAGGAGTAAAGAAGCCCTAAAATAAAGTCTAATCCAACCCCTTTCCTTCAGTCAAAGCTTCAAAACAAACCTTAAAAGGGTCAGGGTAATTTGTAAGTAACTCAGTTGGCTGCCAGAAAAATATCTACCAGTCTTTACAGGAGGACAACAAAATCCAGCATTAAATAAAGTATAATTAACAATGTTCAGTGGCATATAAGAAATAGAGCCGGGCGCGGTGGCTCAAGCCTGTAATCCCAGCACTTTGGGAGGCCGAGACGGGCGGATCACAAGGTCAGGAGATCGAGACCATCCTGGCGAACACGGTGAAACCCCGTCTCTACTAAACAATACAAAAAACTAGCCGGGCGAGGTGGCGGGCGCCTATAGTCCCAGCTACTCGGGAGGTTGAGGCAGAAGAATGGCGTAAACCCGGGAGGCGGAGCTTACAGTGAGCCGAGATCCGGCCACTGCACTCCAGCCTGGGCGACAGAGTGAGACTCCGTCTCAAAAAAAAAAAAAAGAAATAGAGACATGTAAAGATGCACAAAAGTGCAACTCCTACCAGGAGAAAAACCAGTCAATAGAAACACACTCAGGAATGATGGATGTTGGAAATAGCACACAAAGGATTTAAAGCACCAATTACAGATATGCACATGAATTTAAAGGAAACATGAAAGTAATCATCAAAGAAGGAGAAAAATTAAAAAGGAAATACTAAAGCTGGAAATAAAATATCTTAAATAAAAAATTTCTTAATGAAGTGAACAGATTAGACGTGAAGAAGAAAAGATCAGTGAACTTGAATGTTGCAATAGAAACTTTCAAAACTGAAACTCAATCAAAAGAGACTTAAAAAATGTAAATGAATCTTTAGTAACCTGTGGGAAAATACCCATACAAGTATGGGTCACATACTTGTAATTGGAAGCTGAGAAGGAAAGGAAAGAGGGAAGAGAAAAAAATATTTGAAGAAATAAAGGTAAAAAATGCTCCAAATTTGATGAAACATATAGCACCACCCATCCACGATGCTCAATAGATCAAAAGCAAGATAAACACAAAGAAAATTATGCAAGGTAAAACATAATCCAATTGCTAAATACCCGTGGCTAAGAAATGTGGGTGGTTTCATCAAATCTAATGAAGACCTGAATAGGACAGACAGACTGACTCTCCTGCAAGTTAGAGAGAAGTTCATCCTGACTGACTGCTTTGAGCTGGGACATGGTTTTTTCCTGCCATTGGACTTGAACTGAAGTATCAGCTTTTTATGAGTCTTGGGCCTGCCAGCCCTTGAACTGGAAGTACACCATTGGCTCTGCTCTTTCCAGCTTACTAACCACAGATTTTGGGACTTGTCAGCCTCCATAATCATAGGAGCCAATTCCTTACACACACACACACACACACACACGTTATGTATACGTATAAAATTATATGTCATTATATATTTAAGTATAATCATATCTATCTATTCCAAAATTGGTTCTCTAATCTGATTACATTTAAAGTTGCTAATAACTTTATTTCCTGTTGTAAAGAGAGCACTAATAGTCCATGGCATGATCTAGCAATAAAGATATCACCAATGGGTACTCCTAATCAACCCCTTATAAGAGACAAGGAGCTGGGTGAGTATGTATACTTTCAATTATTTTCCTCAAACTAACAAATATAATAAGACTGTCCAGGTGTTTCTAATGTGAAGTGATACCAAGTGGACAAAGGATGAAAAACACTTAATAGTATGTGGGTAAATACAAAGGCTTTTCTCACTTTTAAATTTCCTTAAAAGATAATTGATTGTTTAAACAAAAATAATAACGACATACTGTGTGGTTTATAACATATTAAAGCAAAATATGTAATGATAGCATGACAGACAGAATGGAGGAAATGGAAGTATATGATTGTAAGGTCTTATATTGTACATAAAATGTTATAATAGTCTATTTGTGACGAGCTAATGATACATATTGTGTACCCTAATGCAACCACTAAATATGAAGCCAGAGTTATAGCTAATGAACTCACAGTGGAGATAAAATAGAACCATAAACATTTTTAATTCCTCTAAAAGAAATCAAGAAAAGAGAAATAAAGGATGAAGAACAGATGAAATGAACAGAGAACAAATGACAAATGGTAGATTTATACCCAACTATACTGATAATTATATTAAATGAAACTAGTCTAAAAATTCCAATAAAAAGACAAATATTTTTAGATGGTATAATAAGGCAAGATTCAACTCTATGTTGTCTAAAGACTCCAATAATTTAAAGGCACATGTAGGTTAAAAGTAAGAGGATGGAAAAAAATATACAATGTAGCACCAATTACAAGAAAGTCGGAGTGGCTAGTTAAATATCAGAAAAAGTAAACTTCAGAACAAGAAATAAAAGGGAACATTTCATAACGATAAATTTATCAGGAAGAGAAAAATTCTAAACATGTATTCACCTAATAATAGAACTTCAAAATATGACAAAGAAATGGACAGAACTGAAGGGGGAAGTACAGAAATCTACACTTATATTTACAAGTTGTCATACTTGTCTCTCAGTAACTTATATAACAAGTAGAAACAAATGAAAAAAGGAGTAGGACACTTGAACAATACTATTAACCAACTTGATTTAATTGACGCCTATAGAACCTTCTACCTAAATACAGATTTTTACATGGAGTGTTCTATATCCTACGAATGCAAAGTCAGTTTAATCAACAGTGCAATAAATCAATCAATGCAATTCACCATATTTGTAGAATCCACATTTTTTCCAACTGAACACAAAACATTCATTAAAATGGACCATATCTGAGGCAGAAAACAAGTTTTTATACATTTAGGAGGACCAAAGTAATACAGAACATGTTATCTAAATTCAGTGGAACTAAAATAGAAATTAATAGCAGAAGGATATCTAGAAAATCCCCAAGTATTTTTAAATAATACTTTTAAATAATACATGGATCAAAGAGAAAATCACAAAAGATCTTTTAAAATAATTTTTTCTAAATAAGAATTAGAACACAGAATGTCAAAATTTATGTAATGATTAGAGACAAATTTATAACTTTAAATAATTTTTATTAGAAAATATAAAAAGTCCGAGGTCAATGATTTAAGCTTTACTTTAAGAAGTTGGAAAAAGAGGAACCAATTAAACCTAATGTAAGTAGAAGAAAGGAAATCAAGTTAATAGCAGAAAACAATGTAATAGAAAAAGGAATAATAAAGAAAGTCAATAAGATAAAAAGTTATTTGAAAAGATCAATAAAATTGATAAACTCCTAATAAAAAGTCATAAAACAAATTACCAACATCACTAATAAAAGAGGGAATAAAAATTACAGACAATGCAGAGATTACAGAAATAATATGGGGATATTATGGAAGCTTTATGGCAACAAATTTGACAACCCAGAGGAAACGGGAACATTTTTCCAAAGAAAAATTACTGAAGCCCACTGAAGAAAAAAATAGATAACCCGAATAGCTCTATAACCAGTTAAAGAAATTAACTTTGTAATTAAAAACCTTCACACAAGGAAAATTCCAGGCTCCAATGACTTCACTAGTGAATTCAATCAAATATTTAAGGAAGTAGTAGTATCACTTTTATACAAACTTGCAGAAAGTAAAGGAGGAGGAAAGACTTTCTAACTTAATATATGGGGTCAGCATAACCCCAATATCAAACTCAGAGAAAAAATACTACAAGAAAAAAATCTTATAGGCCAATGTCCACAAGGAATATACATGCAGCTGGGCACCATGGCTCATGCCTGTAATCCCGGCACTTTGAGAGACTGAGGCGGGTGGATCACTTGAGGCCAGGAGTTCAAGACCAGCCTGGGCAACATGGTGAAATCCCATCTCTACTAAAAATACAAAAAATTAGCTGGGTGTGGTAGTGTACACATGTAATCCCCACTACTCAGGAAGCTGAGGCAGGAGAATCACTTGAACCTGGGAGGTGGAGGTTGCAGTGAGCTGAGATTGCACCATTGCACTCCAGCCTGGAAGACAGAGTCTTGCTCTGTCTCCAACAAACAAACAAACAAACAAAGGAATATACATGCAGATATCCTTAAAATATTTTAGTATGGTGAATCGGGGAATATATGTAAAGGGTAATACACCATGACCAAGAGTGCTTATCCTAGAAATACAAAGTTAATCAGTGCAATTGATCAATCAATGAATGCAATTCTAGTAGTTTAAAGCAGAAAACCCATGTGATGATCTAGATAGATGTTATAAAAACATTTGATAATATGCAATACTCATTCATGATGTACTTTTTTAAAAAAATAAAATCCTCTTAAAATACTGGAGTAGAAGGGGACTTCATCAACCTGAAAAAATGCCGTCATGAAAAACCTACAGGTATTATCAAACTTAATAGTGAAAGACATAATGTTTTCCTCCTCAGGTTGGGAGTGAGGCAGGAATGTCCACTTTTGCCATGGTCATTCAACATTGTATCAGAAGTCCTAGGTGGTACAACAAGGTAAGAAGACATACCAACATAAGATTTGAAAGGAGGAAGTAAAACTGATTCCATTCATAGAAGAAATAATAATGTACCTGAAAATCCTAAGGAACTTACAAAAAAGTTACTAAAATAAGTAAATTTAGCAAGGTTATAAGATATAATGGTCAACAAACAAAAGATCAGTTGTTTTCCTAAATTCTGGCACATTGGAAGATTAAATTCTATAAATAATACTGTTTATAGTGCCATTTGAAAATAGTTACAAGATGAGCAAAACCACTATGTAAAAAACTATGAAACGTGGAGACAAAGTGAAGCAGGCCTAAATGAAAGTAGAGATGTACCTGTATGTATGGATTGGAAGCTCAGTATTGTCAAGAAGTCAGCTGTCCTGATTTTTGGTGGAAATGGACAAAGCGATTCCAAAATCTACATGGAAGTAGAAATAATCTAGAACAGTCAAAGCAATTTTTAAAAAGAACGAATGTTGAATACTTATCTACTTTATTTCAAGATTATAGGAAAGCCAGTAATTAAGACATGTGGTAGAGGTTTTAGTTTAGACAAGTCGGTCAGTGGAACAGAATTAGATGTCCTGTTTCTGGACATACATAATATTTTGATTTCTGATGAAGTTACCAAAGTAAATTGATGGGGAAAAAGATAGTTTTTGAATAAATGGTGCTAAAACAAGTGAAGATCTATATGTGAAAAAAGTGAACTTCAACCCTTACCTATACTATAACTTGAAATGGATCACAGACAAAATAAAAGCTAAATTTGTAAAGCTTCTAGAGAAAAACATAAAAGAAAATCTTCACAACTTGGGCAAGCAAAGATTTCTCAGGGCACAAAAAATTTTCAAGGAGAAAAATTGATAAATGGGCCTTATTGAAATTAAAAGCTTTGGTCTACAAAAGGCACCATGAAGGGAAAATGAAAGGGCAAGTTGGAGACCAGGAGAAAATATACACAGGTATCTGGCAAAGTAATGGTATGCAAATTTAAAAAGAACCCTGGAAGATCAATAAGAAGAAGACAACATAACTTGATCAAAATGGGCAGAAAAGTTCGAGCAGACACTTCCCAAAACAACCAATAAACACATGAAAAGATGCACTGCAGCATTACGTATCAGAGAAATGTGACAGCCCCTCAGACCACAAGGATGCCTGAACTTAAAGATCGACAGTTCTGAATTTTTGTAAGAATCGGGAGCAACTAGAAGTCTTGTACAATGTTAGTGGAAATTCAAGATTAATACTGTCACTTCGAAAAACAGTTTGGAAGTTTCTTATGAATTTAAATATATACTTACTATACGAACTAGAAATTTCCATATCAAGTTAAAAAGCTGCACAGCAAAGGAAATGACAAAGTGAAGAGACAGCCCACAGAATGGGAGAAAATATTTGCAAACTACTCATCTGATCAATAACCAGAATGTATGCAAAGCTCAAACAACTAAATAGGAAGAAATCTAATAATATAATTAAAAATGGCCAAAATATCTGAATAGCCACTTCTCAAAAGAGGTCATACAAATGACACATAGGCATATGAAAAGGTGCTCAACATCATTGACTATCAGAGATATGCAAATCAAAACTACAATGGGATATCATGTCAACCTGGTTAAAATGGCTTTTATCCAAAAGAAAGGCGATAAAAAATGCTGGCGAGGATGTGGAGAAAAGCAAACCCTTATACACTGTTGGTGGGAATGTAGATTAATACAGCCACTAGGATGAACAGTATGGAGGTTCCCCAAACAACTGAAAATAGAGCTACCTATGATCCAGCAATCCTACTGGTAAGTAAATACCCAAAAGAAAGGAAATTAGTATATCAAAGAGATATCTGCACTCTCGAGTTTATTTCAACACTGTTCACAATAGCCAAGATTTGAAATCACTCTAACTGTTCACCAGTAGACAAATGGATAAAGAAACTGTGGTACATATATACAATGGAGTACTATTCAGCCATAAAAAGAGAATAAGATCCGGTCATTTGCAACAACATGGATGGAATTGGATGACATAATGTTAAATGAAATAAAAAAGGCACAGAAACACAAATTTTGCATGTTCTTACTCATTTATGGGAGCTAAAAATTAAAAATATTGAACTTATGGAGATAGAGGGTGAAATGATGGTCACCAGAGCCAGGAAAAGGTTGTGGGGGTTGAGGGGTAGGAAACGGGGATGGTTAATGGGTACCAAAGTATAGTTAAATACAATGAATAAGATGTGGTATTAATAGGTTGGCCAGTCAACGATAATTTTTAGTATATTTAAAAATAAGCAAATGTGTATAATTGGAATGTTCATATCACAAAGAAATGATAAATGCTTGAGGTGATGGATACCTTATTTACCTGATGTGATTATTACACATTGTATGCCTGTATCAAAACACCTTGTGTACTCCGTAAATATATACACCTACTATGCACCCATAAAAATTTAAAAAACCCAGAAATTCCACTCCTAGGTATTTATTTACTCAAGAGGAATAAAAACACCTGTGTTCACAAGGACTTATAAACAAATATTTATAACAATTTTAGTAGCCTCAAACTGGGGAAAAACCCCAAACAGTAGAATGGATAAGCAAATTGTGATATAGCTGCAGAATGGAACACTACCCAACACTAAAGCAGGAGAGATTACAGATACACATGACAAGGAGAATGGAGCTCAGAAACATTATGATGAGTGAAAGGAGCCCACACAAGAGATGACAGTCATGGTGATATAGTTTGGCTGTGTCCCCACCCAAATCTCATCTTGAATTCCCATGTGTTGTGGGAGGGACCCAGTGGAGGGTAATGGAATCATGGGGGCAGATCTTTCCTGTGCTGTTCTTATGATAGTGAATAAACCGCATGAGATGTGATGGTGTTATAAGGGGGAGTTCCCCTGCACAAGCGCTCTCTTTGCCTGCTGCCATCCACGTAAGATGTCACTTGCTCCTCCTTGCCTCCCACCATGATTGTGAGGCGTCCCCAGCGACTTGGAACCGTAAGTCCATTAAATCTGTTTTTTTTGTAAATTGCCCAGTCTTGGGTATGTCTTTATCAGCAGCGTGAAAATGGATTAATACACAAGGGATGCTCGATGACAGTGATGCATTCTCAGAAACACATCATTATGGGATTTTGCCATTGTGTGAACATCATCGAGTGTACTTACACGAACCTAAATGCTATAGCCTACTAAACACCTGGGCTCTATAGCATAGTCCACTGCTCCTAGGCTACCATGTTTTATTTCCTAGCATGTGACTATACTGAATACTGCAGGCAACTGTAACACAGTAATATTTGTATATCCAAACATAGCTAAATATAGAAAGGGTAGAGTAAAAATACAGCATAAAAGTAGTGCACCTCTGCAGGGTATCTACCATGAATGAAGCTTGCAGGTCTGAAAGTTGCTCTGGATGAGCTAGTGAGTGAGTGGTGAGTGAATGTGAAGTCCCAGGACATCACTGTACACTATTATAGATTTTATAAACACTATACCCTTAGGCTACACTAAATGTATTTAAAATCTTTTTTCTTCCTTCAATAATAAATGAATCTTAGCTTTTTTATGTTATCAAGTTTAATTTTTTTAACGTTTTGAGTTTTTTATAAATAATTAGCTTAAGACACAAACACATTGTACAGCTGTTCAAAAATATTTTCTTTCTTTATATCCTTATCCTATAAGGTTTTTTCTTTTTTTTTTAATTTTAAATTAGAAAAAAATTAAAATGAAGACACACACACATTAGCCCACACCTACTTGGGGTCAGAATTATCAATATCACTGTGTTCCACCTCCACATCTTGTCCTACCAGATGGTCTTCTGGGGCAATCACGCACATGGAGCTGTCATGGGAGAAACCGCCCCCACTATCCAATTACCTCCGCCTATCTGGTCCTGACTTTAACACGGAGGGATTATGGGGATCATAATTCAAGATGACATTTTGGGTGGGGATACAGCCAAATTGTATCATCGATGTTATCCTCTCAGAACTCAAGAGAGGGGTGAGGGCTGGGAGAGGGCCAGTGGATGAGCGCATCTGAAGGGGCCAGTAGAAGCAGTTGACCTTTTGGAGAAGGAGGCAGGAAAGGCCGGGGAGGTAGGTGGCCTGGGAGGCCCAGAGGGTTGGGGGAGAACGTGGGGGTGGAGTGACAGTTGGGCATCCCGAGGTAGGGACTGGAAAAGGAGACCTAGGGAGTTCCAGATGTACCCACCTTTCTCTTTGTGACTTAATGCTGGTTGCATGACCTGTAGGTCACATTGCAGGGGATTTGGTGTACAGTATGAGCTCTGTGGTTCCCTGCTTTGAGAAAAGGGATCCTCCTTACCAACTTTCTATGTGATTGTGGTAAGGGTAATAATAAAGAGAGCTCTCCACTGCCCACCACAAGGGCAGTCAGAGGACCTCCATTGGCCAGAGTGTGTCACACATTGGACGTGCTTATTTGGGATCAGCACTGTGGAAAACAGGGCCAATCAGGATCTATTGTTAGGAAACTGAGTGCTGGGAGAGGAAATGTCTCTCCTTCTGCATGTGCTCCAAGGACTCTGAGC
This sequence comes from Rhinopithecus roxellana, assembly GCF_007565055.1. Lineage (NCBI taxonomy): Eukaryota > Metazoa > Chordata > Mammalia > Primates > Cercopithecidae > Rhinopithecus > Rhinopithecus roxellana. The sequence continues at coordinate 4,816,524 of NC_044559.1, read as the reverse complement.
TTGGACCTGCTGAGCACCATAGCTGTCTCCTGGGGAGCCTGTGTCTGAAGCTGAAGCCCAGGAGAGCCCTGCAGAGGCCAGAGACGGGGAGGGAAAACTGAGGACCTTGCTTGAACTCCTGGATCCAACCTCACTTCAAAGTCATGGTCACGGATTTCCCAGTTAGAGAGCTCACTTTGAGAGGTGGGGTCTCTGTCCCATTCCCTGGAATCTAGGTGAGCTCTATGAATTCTCTGACCCATAGAGTGAGAGGACATGGTGCTGTACCTGCTTCTAAGCTCAGGGCTAAGAGGCTGTCAGCTTCCACTTCCTGCCTTTCTGATCCAGATGCCATGCAGTGAGAAGCCCAAGCCACATGGAGGAGCCGTGCCTAGGCCTACAGACCACAACCTTCGCTTGGTTCCCAGCTGCCAGCTATGTGAGGAAGCCACTTGGGATGTCCAGCCCTGTCAGGCCTTTGGATGACTCAGACGCCATCTGACTAACCCAGGGAGAGACCCCACACAACACCTGCCCTGCCTTAGCCAAGCCAACTCCCTCAACTGTGAAAGATAGTGACAAATTATTGTTTTAAGCCACTAGGTTTTGAGGTTGTTTATTATGCATTATTTAAAAATAATTAAAATTATTTCAAAAACTGTTTATTGTGACTGATATGGATGCTTAAGGTCCTAGCATAAATGTGTCCTCACTTGATTTAGATGTCAAAATAGGAATCTGCACCTTGAATCTCATCATAGAGCTCCATGAAGCTTTGGGTAGCCTCAAGAATTTTAGAGTGCAGGAGCTTAAATTCAAGTAACTCTGGCAGAACACTGATGACCTCCCTCCTCCGGCTGTATCATGCACAGCCCGCTTCAGCTAAGGGGACAGAAGGAGGGAGCCAGCATTTCTCTGAGGACCAATTCTAAACACCTTGGGATCAATAAGATGCTTTCTGAGCATTGCTTTACGCCTATGCTAAGAAGCTGGGGCAAGAGTAGCTTTTTTTTTTTTTAAATAGGATATTTTATGTAAATTTTTATTCAAGTGAACAGACATATACAAAAATATGCAAATTATAAGTATATGGTTCGATTAATCTTTGCCAAGGGAACCATGTCACCGGCACTCAGATTAAAGAATTGAACACTGTAAGCACCCAAGAAATCTACTTGCACCCTGTGTTGGTCATGCTCCCCCAACAGTGATAGTCACCTCATTCTCCAGAGGCCTTAGGCATTGCCTCAGGATCGTGGTGAAAGCTTCTCTGGGTGGGGCTGCTTGGGGACCAGCCATCCTGCGGTGGGCCCATGATAAGCACCTGTGGCACCACACCTCTGGCCAGCAGGCCTGCTGGGAACACCTGTAGGAAGACCTTGGCAGGATCATTGGCCCTTGAGTCAGCTGCTTGCTCAACTTCATGACCAGAGCTAAAGGTAAATGCAAATACTGTGGCCATGCCATGCTTAGGACTCGAGCATGGTGCAGCCTCTCTGTAGGCCAGGGGAGGACCATTAATATGGCTCCCTGCCAAGGGTCTCAGGGATTCTGAATGGCACAGTCTCTGCAGACCTTGCACTGTGTGGCTTCAGGTCATCCAGGAGAACTAAAATGTGTGGGCCCTGAGGGTGCCTTTGGGTGCTCATAGCCTCATTAAGAAGATGGAGAGGTGAGCAGATGTCACATATGCCAGGACAGTGGAAGCATCAAGGAAGGAGAAAGGATGGGGAGGATATCATCCCAAAGGGATGGGAAAGGGCCTGGTATGTCTGGAAAGTGAAGAAGGCCAGAGTGACCGGAACAAAAGACACCTGGCCAGAGAGCTGGGAGATGAGGGCAGGCAAGGAGGAAGGGGCTTTCCAGGCAAGGCTGAAGCCTGGATTTACCCAGAAGGCAATGAAAAGCCACCAGATACTTTAGGGGACCCATGGTGTTGTAAAATGAAGAATTTGGGCTTTGCCTCAGGTTCCTGGAAGGGAGCTTCTGCACCCTTGGCATTTTCAGGGTGGCAGGGGTGTCTTTGCTATTCCTCGTGGGTCCCTGGGCCACACCGGAGTTTATGCTGACCAGGTGATTCATGGTGGGACTCCATAGTTTCAGGATGCAGGCTGGCCAACCCTGGAAAGACCAGCCATGTGAATAGAGGGTCAGGACTTTGAGCCACATGATATCGGCCTGACCTCTGGGGAGAAAGCGGGTATCAGAATTGGGTACAAATGTGTAAGCAATGATTTCATCAGTCATGCCTACATAACAAAACCCAAATAAAAACTCTGGACATTGTAGCTCAGTGGAGCCACCCTGGTTGGTAATCGTATAACCACATTCTGGGAGGCTTCGCATTTGGGAATCTTCCCAAAACTCTCCCTGTGCATCTTTTCATTTAGCTTGTCCTGACTTGTACCAATCAAGAAAATCGGAATTGTAAGTACAGAGGTTGGTGAGGCATTCTAGTGAATTATTTATTCAACCTGAAGCCCTGAGTGGGAGCCTCTATCTTGGTAGCCAGTGATCAGAAGTGTGGGTGCACTGGGAAAGCAGCTGGTGTCCTGCAGGGCCCTAAGCCTGTGGCATCTGTGCTAACATCCGGTGGTTACTGTCAAGCCTTCTTTACTCCGTCAGGTCTGTGCTTCAGATGCACTGCTCTGTGGAGTGGGGAGGGGACCTGGAATGCATTTCAGCTCATGGGGCTCATGATTTGAACTCAGGCCTAATATGTTAATGAGCAGACACCTGGCCAAGCCCTGGGGGACCTCAAAAAACCAAGAGAGGGGAAGCATCAAGAATGTGATGAGAGAGTTTGCGGCCATGGGAGTGTCACCTTTGCCTCCTCTTCTCCCTGTGCCTGGAAAGGCTGGCCTGTCTGGCTGCCCAGAATAGATGGGGAGAGGTTTAATTGAATCACCTACTGGGTTGGGTAAAGTAAACTGTCGTCATTGCAAATATAATCAAGACTGTATTTTAACAATAAAAAATGTGATTATAATGACATATTTATTAGCTCCTTTCACCTGGGTGGATCTGAGGACATTTCAGAACATAAGTGATTGGAATTGCTTGGCCTACCTCACACACTTACACACACATACACACACACACTCACAGAGACACACACTTACACAGTCCTGTGCATGCACACAAGTGTGTACATACCCACACACATTTCCACTCGCATGTGTGTGTGCACACTCACATACACAAACACAGAGACACATGCTTACAGGGCATCTGGCACTCCGGCCGGCTCTGACACACAGCCCCTCCTGAGAGTGGGCAGTAAGCATTGGGGGGACATCTAGATCCTCCCTGGGGAAGCTGGAAGGCTGACCACCTGGCGAGCAGCAGGGCCCACTCACTGGAGCCCCTGCCTGGATGAGCTGGCTTTGCTCAGCTCCAGCTGCGTTTCCCTCTGTAGACTGTGGGATTGGAAAGCCCTCATCACATGATGTAACTCTCACAAGGCTGTAATCTTCTTCCCTGTCCAGGTCCCAGAGGCTTCAGGCTCTTTGTGGAGTCACCTGCTTGGGCAGCCACGGTTCTGTGGGGCTGCTTGTCAGAGAGTGCAAAGGCTGAGGTCAGTCAGACTTGGGTTTGACTGCTGACTCCATCTCTTACCTGCTGTGTGGCTGTAAGCAAATGCTTATTCTCGCTGGGACTCAGTTTCATCATCTACAAAGTGAAATGTGTTCATACTTCCCTTATGGTCAGTGAGGATGGAATGGGGTAACATTCTGCATCCTGCCTGGCACCACAGGCATATGAGGTGTTCCATAAGTGAATGTTGATTGTGTCAGACAAGAAAGCTGCCTGCCCTCCTCCTCCTCGGCCCTGTGCAGCGGCTGGGGTGGATGAGAAAGCCCATGTTTCCTGAATATCTGTTGGCACCAGGCACTTCTTTGGCTGCTGTCTGAATGTCTGTCTTAGGTTCCAGCTCAGGTCTCTTGGACCAGTCCCCTGGTGTGGGGTAGGGATGCCTGGAACGGCTCTAGCGGCAAGGCCATATCTTGCCAGGTTGCCGGGATGAGCTGAGCATTGTGTCCATGGTGGGTGTCTGAAGGAAATAATGTACACAGTGGTCCATTTCCAAGACCAAGTGCCTTGAATCGGCTTAGGTCAGCAAACTATAGAAGAAAGAGGACACACTAGGCCCCTGCTTGGATAGCTGATGCCTGCTTGTCGGCCTCCTCCTTCCTCCTTCTTCCCCACCCCCTTAGTTGCCCTCACCCGAACCAAAGAAGTTTAAGTTAAAAGTTTACTAGTCTGCAGAATAGCTTGATTTGTCTGTTCTTGTCAGCCTGCCTCGCTACTTAGGTCATAAGTCAAATACTCGAAGAGCCCCTGAGCTGATTAGGATTGCAATGCATTGTGAGCTGCAGCAAAACGCAGCAAGACAACCCTAAAAAAAAACACCTAAAGCCCCTGCCTAACAATCAATTGGCAATATCTGGGAAGATTGTGATCCCACAGTACTCCGTCTATGAGCAACTTGGGGAGGGACCCACAGTACTCCGTCTATGAGCAACTAGGGATAAACTGCTTGTCGAAGCTTCTGGGTGTGCCTGTCCCTCAGACACCCCATCTTGCAAGACCATCATTAAAAGTTTCACTTTCGCTGCTCTCCAGGTCTCTGAGTCCATTCTTTGGGTTTGGATGGGTAAGTTTGTTTCTCACATGTACAAGCCAGAGGTCCATGGGTGACAATCGGGGACCAAGGAGCTTTGTCCATGGGGCCGTAATGGAATGACAGGGCAGAGGTTATCCGACTCTGAGGGCTGGAGGAAGATATGGTTTCTACCTCTTGTCTCATTTCCTACTCATTTAGCCTTCGGAGGCAGGCGCTGCCACTATCCCATGGAGGAGTCTGACACTGTGGGTGGGGAAGGCTGCAGTTACCCTGTGAGTAGCCGGGCTGGACTCCACCCTTGCTCCCTCCTACAATCGACCTCCTGCTCCTCCCAACAACCTTCCTGAAGGAGGCAGTAACCACTGTGCCCTTGCAGCCTCCCTGGCAACCGACTTCTGAATCATCCCACTGCAGAGATCTCATTACTGCAGTGAGTGTGGCTCCAGCCTCCCCTCCCTTGGCTGCTAATGAGCGCCCTAATTTGATTGCCTCCAAATGAATGTGATGCAAAATTAAAAGATGCCAGAAGACATGACCATAAATCCAGTGAGTTGGCTTCAATTTATTATGTTTGAATTCAATTAGATTTCTCCCCCGATCTTTTCCGAATATTTATCTAACTGCTGACTACAGAGCGATAACTGGAAGGGGCTATTATCGTTTAATTCCAGCCTCCTCCATTCAGCTTGGGCTCTGGCAGTACCGTTGGATGGAAAATCTCAGCCTGGATGTGGGGAGGTCAAGGGAGTTCAAGGTCAGCTGCTAAGCCTTCTGCCAGTCAGCCAGCATATTTCCTGTTGGTGAAGAGACTCAAAGCAATATACTCGATTAAAATGTTTTAAAAATGATTTTTAGTGCATAAACACTTCAAGAGACTCCACAGAAGGGAGTGTTGGTGTCAAGGCCTTTGTTGTGTGACAGGCAGCCAGGGGTATGGGGATCTAGGGTCTGGGCTCAGCCTGGCCACAAATTTGTGTGACTCGGGAAAATCACTAACCTTTTCCAGCCTTGGCTTCTCCATTTGCAAAATGAAGAAGTTGGACTCTGGGAACTGTTTTCAGTGACTCTGGATTCTGCACTGCTACTCTCCTTTTAATTTCAGGGTGTTTGCCCACTCTCCTTTCCCACCCCCACAGCCATGTGTCCTGTTTGACCCTGGGAATCTGACTTCTTTAAGCTGGCTCTCGGGCTTTCTTACTGACTGGACAGAGGTTAGCCCGTGGGAGACTCTAGCTGGAAGGCAAAAGTATAGGAAGAGAGAGAGAGTGATCAGGGTATTCCCCCACCCCGTCCCCACTGCCCCTGCCCAAGGCTATGTCTCTCCAAGACATCAGCTCCTGCTGGAAGCCCCTTCTCCACATCTCTAGCTCTTACTGGCTCTGGCAACACTATTCCTCTCTGTCCCTTTAGTCCCATGGGTAACAGCATCCTAGAATTGTCTTCGTGCTTCTCAACATCCCTTGTTCATCCTCTTCACCTGGCCACACTTCTGTAAGGACTACTGACATTAAAGTCTCATCATCTGAACCATTCAATGCCATTTCTTGCCATGATCCTGAGCAATGCAGATGCTAAATCCACTTTTAGACTGCGGTTTTCCATGGAGGGCTCCCTGAGTCTCGAGGGGAGATGAGACAAAAGCAGTCCTGGCTTGGGAGCCTGTTGTGCAATTGGGGAGGTGCCAGAGCAAGGGAGACGCTGTCCCTATGGGCATGGCCAGGCCTCCAGCCTCGGGGAGGCGAGGGAGACGGTGACCGTCTCCTGGGAGTGAGGAGCTGGGGGGATGGTTCCACCCTGCCCCTCACCCCCACCTCCAGAGAGTGAAAGACAATGGGATGTGGAAGGAGGGCAAAGGGGAGGAGGAAGAGGCTCCCTGTCCTGCTGGGTCCTTAGCCAAGTTTGAAGTGGAAGAGTGAGAAGCCCCCATCTAGAGCAAAGGAGTGTGCCCTCAGGGGAGGGGAGAGAGGCTGATGACACAGAGGGCTCACTGGCTCTGAAATGGGCCTCCCAGTGGAACAGTGACGAGAGGCAGAGTCAGCGGTGGCAGAAGAGCAGGAAGGAGAGGAGTCCCAGAGCAGGATGGAAGGAGTAGCAGGGAGATGGCATGGCCAGGGCTGGCCTATGGGGCGATGACCAAAGGTTGCAGGGATGGGTTCAGGAATGAGACCAGTGAAGGATTCTGATTTATGGCTCCCAGCTTTGATGTAAGTCGATGACCGGAACCCCTGGAGGAGGGTGGAGAATCTGACTCCGAATATGTGGCCCAGGAGCCCTGCATGAAGGAGCTGGGGCCTGAAGAGTAACTCTGCATTGAGCACTAGGCCTGGGTCATGGCAGACCAGCATCTTGGGGCCACAGCTGGCTGCCTGGGGCTTCTGCTGGCAGGGCAGGCCGAGTTCTGCCTCAGTGGTTCCCACAGCTTGGACCTTGTGCTGCCCCTTGCAGGAGGGAAGCCTGGCGGTGAATGTTGATTTACCTGGAGACATCTGGGGATGAGCAGCCACCAGGAGGGATGGTGCTCCCGGCCTTCTGAAAGACCAGGGCTGATAAAGAAGGGATGTGAACGTAAGAGATGGGTGCGGATGGGAGCAGGTGGCCTTAGTGAGCTTCCTAGCCTTGGGGCTTTGGGTGGCTGTGACCTGTGAGTTGGTAGGAAACTTGGGTACCAGGTAACCAGGCCAAGACTTCTGGGCAAGCAGAGTTGGGATCTAGGGAAAGAGTCTGGGCTCCAACCCAGATCCCAGAGATGCAAAGGCGAATCAGATCCTGGCTGGCTGCTCTCTCTGATGGCTCCCAGTCCTCCCCCAGACCCAGGGCTATAGGCCAGACTGGCAGGGGCAAGAGGCAGGAGCTGAGTGGGACATGTCCAGTGTCCTGACCAAACATAGACTGGACCCAGATGAGCCATATGCCTGGGAAACAGAGAAATGGGGCGAGGCCAGGTCTTCTTGTGAGAATGAATGTGCCTTACTCTCTCCTGAAGAGAGGGTGAAGACAAGAGTTCATTCATTCATTCGTAACTGCTTTTTGATTTAAGCAGGCGAGTTTGTTTAACAGGCTGGGAACATCTCTCTTTTATTGAAACATGTGACATAGCAGGTTAAACTCCTAAAGATTCAGCATAGCAGATGAGAATCGAGGAAGTTTCCTTCTCAAAAAGCATAACTTGCATGTGAAGAAAGATGGTTCCAAATTATGTTTTTTCCCCATGACTCTAAAATTTTATCCCAAATGGAGTTACAATATTAGATATTGATCAGATCAGCACTTCATATCAAAGCTCAATCCATCCAAATATTTAAAAATCTTTCACTCTCACAGCACATCTTGTGATCAACATAAAACAAACAGCAACAAATCAAATATGAGAGAAGGGTTTATGGTGAGAGAAAACAGTTTCTAACCTCTCCCCTCCCCAGTCCTGGCCTCACTCTCCAGAGCCAACTTCTTGTAAACATTTCCATTTTTAGTACTTCTGGTGGGTGCCTCCACAATGCTTAGTAGCACGTATAGGCACTTAGTTTTTTATTCATCTGTAGCAAATGTATCTACCTCCTATGACGGAACATAAGAAACGGCCTCATTATGCACCTCTTCTTCCTCCCTTCATCATTCCAAAGCTTTATCATTTTGGCATAATTATTTTTAGTTTTCTGTTATTTACTTTTAAAACTTTAAACCATAGAATTGTACTTTGATTCTGCATTCCATCCACCTCAGGGAGGGTGACGGTCTGGGGCAGCCAGGTTGGGTCTGTTCCCATACCCTCCCCTTCTTCTGAAAGGACTCTCCCCTCCTTCTCAGGGGCCTGTGCCCATGACCGGCCAGTCACAGGGCCAGGCGTATGTCCTGGGCCCTGGCCACTGTGGGATACAGGCATGCTCCCCAGTCTTGACCACTAAGAATCCTCCAGGACTTTCACTACAAAAACTGCTCTCTTTTGTTCTGGGATTACCTCTAGGAAGGAAACGTAAAATCGGCTGTAGTAGGGTGCCTCCAGGCCCCTGACATGTGGAAAGATGGTGCAGGAGAAAACCAACCCAAAGGTCAGTGGGGGTGGAGAGGAAGTTGTGAGAGAGATCAAGCTGTGGTGGTAAGAAAGGCGGCCGGTCCTGCTCACTGATGCCTCCATTGCTTCCACACTGTTACAGTTACACTGGCTTGACAACTTCAGTATTAGCATTAAGAGAATTGTTTCAGTTTTCCAGCTAATGCAGGGTGTATTGTACACCCCACCTCAGGTAAGATGAGAATTAGCGCATAGGCTGCCTGTGCTACTTTTCTGTTGCTGCTGTAACAAGTTTCCACAAATTTACGATTTGCTTAGAGCATCACACATCTTACAGTTCTGGAGCCAGAAGTCCAGCATGGGTCTCACGGGGCTAAAATCAGTGTCACAGGGCAGCTGTGTTCCCATGAGGCAGCTGTGTTCCCATGAGGCTCCGGTAGGAGACCGTTTCCTTGCTTTTTCCAGCTTCTAGAGGCTGATGGAGTTCCTTGGCCAGCCACCTTCTTCCTCCATTGTCACAGCAGGCGTAGTTTCACTCTGACCTCTTCTGCTTCTCCTTTCCACCAAAGGGCCTTTGTGGTTACACTGGGTACAACTGGGTGCTTAGCCTGTCTAATATTGCCACACCCTCTTGTGAATCTTCTTTTTTCTTTTTTAAGAGATAGAGTCTCTCTTTGTTGCCTAGGATGGAGCAGAGTGGTGTGATGATAACTCACTGCAGGCTTGAACTCCTGTCCTCAAGCGATCCTCCTCCCTCAGCCTCCCAAAGTGCTGGGATTACAGGTGAGAGCCACAGTGCTAGGCCTCTCATGAACCTTGTCTTCCAGAAATGTGTTGGACTCTTATCTATTAGTAAGCCATCTTTCTCTCTTTTTTAATGCTTTTCCCTTATAGATTTATTCCATTTCAAATTTATACGCTTAAATTTCAGTGATGTCTTAGGAAGAACAGGAGAGGAGGAACAAAGGAACAAACCTCTTTAATGGGAAGGTGAAAGGACCCTTTTAAAAGTGTGCAGTGGGGACAGCCTGGGCTTGGGCTCTGGTAAGACCTGGTGAATGGTGGGTTAATACTCCCTCCCTCACTTGGTGTTGCTGGGAGGATAAAACAGAAGATGTGGTGAACAGGTGTCCAACAGCTACCTCTTGCTTTGTGCAGCCGGCGTCACATCCAGGCCGAGTGCTGTGGGGAGTGTGGCTCATCCTGCTGGGGCCACCCCAGGCCTCGCTCACTGGAGACTCTGGAATCAGGGCTGACTGAGCAGCCTGTGGCACTGAAGAATGTTCTAGGAAAGGAGGTGTGTCCTCCTTGGAGGGGAAAGCTTCATGGTGGCTGAGCTGAGGGTAAGGGGTGGGTGAGGGCCATTTGAAGAGTCACCGCCCCTACACTCTTTTATATTTTGGAGCCTCCACCCACGCCACTTCAAACAACAAAACACACACATCTAAGTCAGTAAGTGCACTTCGTGTATATCTATATAAGTGATGTGCAATTACTATATAATGGTTCACTAGCTGACCTGACATTACTCACATATCGTAGACATGTGACTAACTGTAGGCGTGTAATCAAGTGTTCACATCTTATTACACATTTAATTCCTAAGGCATTTCTACAATTTTATTTGAGAATTTTAGAACTGCCAATTTTTTTTTCATGTTTCAAACCTTTTTACAGGTGCTGAAAAATCCCAAAGGCCCTATATTCTGGGACCAAAATGGACAAAATAGCCCTAGGAAGTATGCTTGGGAGGATGGTGACGGCTGGGCTTGCTGAGGGAGGTGCCAGCTAAGGTGCTGGGCACACCAGAGGCAGGGGATCTGGACCACAACTGTTAGTTTGATGAATACACTAACAGCGGAATGACCCCACCGGGAGTGGCCAGCAAGCAGGGTCCAACAGGAAAGACATCTGGGAGGCCAGCAAGTGGAATCCTGGCTCTGCCACCTTCGTGCTGTGTGATATCAGCCAAGTTACTTGTCCTCTCTGATTCTCAAATGCTTGGAGGCCCTTTGACCTCTAGAGTCTATGGGACCAGAGTGACCACAAGGCTCTGGTTTGTTGGTGGCTGCCTCTTTATTTAACTCCTTTTCTCAAATATGGTCTATGGACTTTGCTTAAAGTAAGGTGTCCTGTGCACACTCTTCTCCCTGACCTTGAGGCCATGAAGAAGCCTGCCCTGCAGAAGGACTGAGGAAACTAGTGAAAGGAAGGGGAGAGGGGAGATAAAGTGCTCAGGTTACAGAATGTGAGAATCATGCCCCTTTTCTCCAACCGAAGACATTCCTAGGCGCTTTATCTCCCCTGTTGCAATTCCCAAATCACAAAAGCCTTATGCATCCAGTTTGGCTGACATCCACCCCAATGGGAGTGAGTGAGATTGAACCACTCCTCAGGTGAATGGAAAATTAAGGCCAACCGAGGCCTACCCAGTGCCCCACTGTGGGGCCTAAAAGGAGCAGCCACTGGCCAGAAAGCTCTTTGGGGACCCAGCAGAAATAGCAGAGGTGGGGATGCGAGCTTCCGCCTGCATTTGTTCCAGGGTGGTCCAGTGAGGATTTGGAAGGAATGGTGTGGAAGGACCCTGCCCAAGAAGGTTGGATGCTGGCTGGGAAATGCCCAGGCTGCCAGTTCCCTACCCTGGGGAAAGGCCAGGCTGGCACAAGCCAGAGCCAGAGTCCAAAGTCACAGAGAGGCCACACCTGGGCACTGCTCCCAGCAAGGGAGGGTCCAAGCTGGGAATTACTTCTCTTTGGAAAGCGAGGTCCCAGTATGGGGTCATGATGGGGGTGGTACAGAAATACTGCTATTGTTGCTGTTGTCCTGTCACTTCTGGCATTAGAAATGGTGTTAAGCTTCTATGTGACGGGCATTGGAGGTCAAACCTGAAACAGATGAGGTCCATCCCTTTACGAGGCTCACATTCTAGGTAGGGAGACAGGTACCTTCTCCACCTAAGAAACAACAAGAGATACAGAATGCAATAACTGTCCTGAAGAGAAAAACCAGGGGATGGAGAGAGAATAATGGTGGTAGGACGGGTCAGACTTTACGATGGTAAATAAGGAGTGGTCTCTGAGAAGGGGCGAGGCAGAGGAATTGAGGCTCAGGGAAGTGAAGCACTTGCGCAAGGCTGCTTGCTGGTCATGGCAGAGCCAGCAAGCTCATTCCCTCCTCATTATGTCAACCTTTGGGACGAGGGTCTGGGCAGGACAGAAACTACTGCACCAGGGGTGTGTGGCTCCAGCAGAGAAAGCCAAGGTGCCCCATGCAATCCAGAACCTGAGCCTTCTGGGCTCAATCTTCAAAGGAATGACACTCAGAGTTGTGTCCCCTGCCTTTTCTCCACCTTCCTGAGCTTTTCCCACCTCCACTCTGGTGGGTTTGGGGACAGGACCTGCCCTCTGCAAAATGATGACCGAGAATAAGTTGGATTTTCAAGGAGACCTTGGAGAACACCACCTGCTTACTGTGCAAAGCAGGAAACAGGTCTGGAGAGGGTGCACCATTTTTTCAGCATCATACACCTGACCTACAGCAGAGTTTCCTAAAGGCTCCCTCGGTGCTTTTTCCATTGCTGTGGCCAGATCCCTCCACAGGAACTTACAGGAACTCAAAGGAACGAGTCACTCATGGCAGAATCACTAATGTGATGGAGGATGGGAGTGAGAGACGGCATAATGTCAATTCTGGCACATGCCTGGCACATGGGAAACTGTCCATGAGTGGTTGCTTCCCACCACTTCCACCGCCTGGTTTGGGACATGTCTAAGCTCCCCTGCTGAGCCCAGGGTCTAGCATGTCATGGGAGCTCAGAAGTTTGCTAACTGACTGCATGAATGCTGAGATGTGGGATGTGCTCCTTCTTGCTTTCTCATTCTCAAAGAACACTCTTATACACCTGTTTGGGGGGGATGGTATATAGGCAATCGACTTTTGCCTACCCACTTCCATTATATGAGCATGCACGCAGCGCACGCGCGCGCACACACACACACACACACACACACACACCACACACACCCCTGCCTTCTCAAACTTGTGGAACCAGAAAGGATGCTGCAAGGCCTAAGATAATAATTGCTGGTCTCTTTTTTCTTATGCTTTAGCAGGAAAAACGCACTCCTCCAAGCACACAGCTGCAGAGGTCTTTCGGAGCAGCATGCAGTCTTTAATCACGTTGTGGAGGACAGGATGATCTGTGCCTCAGGAATCTGCTTAGTTGATAACTCAATTCCACGGTTGGGCCCCATTTGTAAGCAGTCATGGCACATCCCACAGAAACCTATAATCTAATTATGGCTGCTGCATCAGTCCTCATCCTTCATGCTGTCATCCACAGCTCCTCACTACCCATTTTACGTGGATGAAGGCTATCTGAGGTACTGAAGGGCAAACATCTGATCTTCCCACTGGAGGCCTGGGCTGCTTTCCTTATTCCCACAGCAGCCACAAGTATTGGGATCACAGCTTGAAAGGCTCTTGTTGGTCCCTGGGACTGGGGCAGTCAGGACAATTTCAGGCCTTTATGAATGGAGGCATTTCATTACTTCAGATCTCACCTAGTCTTGGAGGTCCTGGGCATTTTTAGAACTCACCCAGCCAGATAGCCACTCAGGGTGAGGCTACCTGGATTGTTTATTGGCAACGAATGTTGAATCAGAGACTGTTAGAAAACCAGAAATGAAGATTTTAACAACACACGTAGCGGAACCTAAAGAGGTTTAATCAGTAGGATTGGTACCAGTTCTTTGTACGTCTGATAGAATTTAGCTGTGAATCCATCTAGTCCAGGGCTTTTTTTTGTTGTCGTTGGTAGGTTTTTTATTATTGGTTTAATTTCAGAGCTTGATATTGGTCTATTCAGGGCATTAGTCTCTTCCTGATTCAATCTTGGGAGATTGTATGTTCCCAGGAATTTATCCATTTCCTCTAGATTTTCTAATTTGTGTGCATAGAATTACTCACAGTATTTTCTGAGGATCTTTTGTATTTCTGCATGTATCAGCATGCCATACTGTTTAAGCACATGGACTTTGCAGTTGGACATTCCTGAGTACAAACTCTGCTTCTGACAGAGCATTTAGGTGACTTAGTCTGCTGACTAAGCTGCAGTATCTTCATCTGCAAATGAAGATAATACCCACCTCAGCGGGTAGCTGAGGTCATTAAATGATATCAGATTTCGAAGCATTAGATGCTCACCTTGTAGTAATGATTACTATTGTAATTACTATTAGTGTGGAAACACACACAGGCCTCTAAACTGTCCTGGGTACAGAGAAGGCTCTACAGACAGGTCCTGTTTTAAATTGCAAGAGATACTCAGGCAGTCTTCAGTAGACAAAGGCAGAGGCCATTCAGTGCAGAGGAGGACATTCTGTCCCCTGGTTAGGAAACCTGAACTATGAAGGAGAAAAAAATATTGAGTTAATATTCAGAACAACTTTCCTGAAGTAAATAAATAAATAAAGGAAGACTTGAATTTTCAGACTGAAGGGTAAACTGATTTAGAGAAGTCAATGCTGAGATGACAGATCCTAAAAAAATGAATGTTTGACTTTAAGAAAAAGAATCATAGGTGTATCCAGTAGAAAACCATCTCTCCAAAAACCAATCAAGACAACAACAAAAATAAAAACAACTACCCCCACACAATCACATGAAAACTCAAACCAAGAGAAACACTTGCAGAATGTCAGAATAAGGACTTCTGAAAATCCTTCCTTAACAACGAGTGCACTAGCAAAAATGTCAAAATCAACCTTTTCAGAGTTCTGGAAATTAACCAAATTGCTTTCAGCAATCCAAGTTAGATTCATTCAAGAAACATAGCTGAATCTCAGTAAGAATAGCGAATTTTGTGGTGTTTTAATTTGCCTTATTCATAGTCTTCTTTTCTAAGCTCTATGATAGACTTGAAAATAAATGTTCTCAGCTAGGCATGGTGGCTCACACCTGTAATCCTAGCACTTTGGGAGGCTGAGATGGGAGGGATTGCTTAAGTCCATGAGTTTGAGACCAGTCTGGACAACACAGAGACAACCTCTGTCTCTACACACACACACACACACACACACACACACACACACACAGACACACGCAATTAACATTCTCACAACCATGGCAGCTGTGAAAACCAGCAGCCTGGTAGCCACTGGGGAGGACAGAATAGTTTTGGAGCCCTCCAAAAAATTCCATCCTCAGAAGGTTGTCACTATTTGATCCGTCTGACAGCTTCTTGGAAAAGGCACATTCTTAAGGATTGTCTTTTTTTTTTTTTTTTTTTTTTGAGACGGAGTCTCACTCTGTCGCTCAGGCTGGAGTGCAGTGATGGATCTCGGCTCACTGCAAGCTCCATGTCCCAGGTTCACCCCATTCTCCTGCCTCAGCCTCCCGAGTAGCTGGGACTACAGGCACCCACCACCACACACAGCTAAATTTGTTTTTGTATTTTTAGTAAAGATGGGGTTTCACTGTGTTAGCTAGGATGATCTCGACCCCCTGACCTTATGATCCGCCTGCCTCGGCCTCCCAAAGTGCTGGGATTACAGGCGTGAGCCACCGTGCCTGGCCCTTGGGATTGTCTTTGCTTAACATGGTTCGGAGCTTAGTCTGTGTGAACAGCCCTATCCTGAGGGAATCTGTCAAAAACAATCAGCAAAAATTGTTTAACATTGCAACTGCCTGAAATGGCAGTACCAGTTGGGGCTAATGAGAGGCTGACCAAAACACTTAAAAGGGAAAACTGGGGAATGAGGTAATCATAGTGGCTTTGGAAAAGCTCTGACATTTTCTTAAGAACCTAGAAGGCCATGTGCATGTGCAGGGTTGTACACATGTCCAAGACAGATCTAACTAGAGCTCAACTTTTGTTTAGCTTTGAGGCTCTGTGCAAGCAGGAAGTAAACTCTGAGGCAGAGTTGTCAGCTGCTTGCTGAAGCATTGAAGGCATGACCCAACATGCACAAAGCTTCTCAGAAAAGGTAGGGAGATTTAGTGGTGCATGGAATTTAAAGAAATCTCTGTCCAAAAATTAACGGACAACTAAACTGAGGAAAGACTTCAGTGGCTACACATGACAAAGAGTATACATTAAAACTTAGTCCAGGTAATTCACTAAACAGAGAGAAACAGCAGCATCAGCAACAACAAACAGAAGCAACAACAAATTGTGAAGAGGGGTGAGGTCTGATTTCTAGAGATGCCACGTTATTTATTTAAAACGTTCAGTTTTTAAGAAAAAATTATGAGAAATGCAAATAAACAAAATGTGTGGCCTATTCACAGGGAAAAAGCAGCCATTAGAAACTTTTTCTTGAGGAAGCCCAGACATTGGACTTACGATCAAAGACTTTAGAACAAGTCTTAAAAACATGTTTAAACAACTAAACAAAAACATGTTTAAAGAATTTTAAAAAGCATGACAATGATGTCTTACCAAATACAGCATATCAATAAAGAGATAGAAAGTTATATAAAAAAGGGAACAAAATAAAATTCTGGGTTGAAAGTGCAACTGAAATAAAAAATTATTAACCAGAGGGGCTTAACAGCCAATTTGAGCAGGCAGAAAAAAGATTCAGTAAGTTGAATATGGGTCAATTGAGATTATACAATCCAGGGAACAGAAAGTCAAAAGAACGAAGAAAAATGAACACAGCCTCAGAGAGAATACCCATATGTATATAATGAGAATCCCAGAAGAAGAGGAGATAAAGGGACAGAAAGAATATTTGAAGAAATAATTGCCATAAACTTCCCAAATTTGATGAAGAACATTAATTTACATGCTCAAGAAGTTCAGTGAACTTCAGGTGGTATAAAAACAAAGAAATCTATACCTAGGTACATCAGAGTCAAACTATCAAAAGCCAATGACAAAAAGAGAATCTTGAAAGCTACAAAAGAAAAATAACTCAGCATATACACTCTAGTTTCAAACACTTCAATAAGATTAACAGCTGACTTCTTATCAAAACCATTCAGGCAAGAAGGCAATGGGATAACATATTAAAAGTATTGTGAGAAAATGACTGTCAACCAAGAATTCTATATTTAGCAAGGGTATCTTTGAAAAAAGAATGAAGAAATGCCTAGCTAGATGAATGAAAAATGAGAGAATCCACCATGAGTAGATCTTACCTACAAGAAATACTAAAAGGAGTACCTCAGGCTGAAATGAAAGGACACTAGATGGTAACTTCATCCACACAAAGAAATAAAGAGCACTGCAAGGTAATTACATAATTAAAAAGACAGTGTAATGTATTTTTATTTGTAATTCTTATCTGATTTAAAAATAGCTACATAGATGAGTAATTGTAAAACTGCATTGTTGGGCTTATAATGTATAAAGATGTAATTTGTATGATAATATTTACACAAAGGAAGGGGGCACTGAAGCAATCTTTTAATATATTGTTGAATCTTTAATATATTGAAGCAATCTTTTAATATATTGTTGAAATTAAGTTGGATTGATACGGATTAGATTGTTTTAAGGTAAAATGTTATAATCCCCAGGGCAAGAATAAGAAAATAACTAAAAATATATGGTAAAACAAATAAAAGAATTAAGATGATATGCTAGAAAATATCAATTGAATTCAAAAGACGGCAGTAATAAAGGAATAGAAGAACAAAAAAGATGTAGGACATATAAAAATAGCAAAATGGAAGGTGTAGAGTCTATCTTTTCAGTAAATCATATTAAATGTAAATAGAGTAAACATACTATTCAAAATGCAGAGGTTGTCAAAATTGATTTTTAAAAACTGAATCAACTATGTGTTATCTATAAGAGACATATTTTACACTCAAAGATACAAATAGGTTGAAAGTAATAGGATGGAAAAAGATAAACCATGAAAGTAGTAACCAAAGGGGAGCTAGAGTGTCTGGCTATACTAACAGTAGACCAAATAGACTCTAAGGCAAAAATTATTACAAAAGACAAGGAAAAACATTTTATAATTGTAAAGGTTTCAATCCATTAAGAATACATGGCAATTAAGAATATATATGCACTTAATAGCAGAGATCCAAATACATGAGGCAAAAACTGAAGTGAGAAACAGAAAATTTGACAACTGTAGTTGGAGACATTATTACTGCACTTTCAACAATGGATAGAACAACTAGGCAGAAGATCAACAAGGACATAGAAGATATGAAAAAAACAGTAAACCAACTAGAGCTAGTAGTTACCCATAGAACACTCCACCACCACCAACAGAATAGACATTCTTTATATGTGTATATGGAATGTTCTCAAGAACAAATCTTGTCATGAGAAGAATAGTGGCCCCCAAAGATATCCATGCCCTAATCCCTGGAATCACATTATATTACATGACAAAAGGGGCTTTGCAGATATGATTAAGGGTATAAACCTTGAGATGCAGAGATTACCCTGGATTGTCTGGGTGGGCCCAATCAAAATACATGATTTCTTAAAGGTGGAGACACTTTCCTGGTCATGGTAGGGAGATGAAATGGAAGAAGGAGGAGACAATTGAGGTGTGAGAAAGGTTTAAGTGACTACTAAACTGATGGACTTGATCCACCATTGCTGCCTTTGAAGATGGAGGAAGGGGACTATTAATAAGGGAATGTGGGTAGCTTCTAGAAGCTGGGAACAGTTCAGCTGACAGCCAGCAAGGAAGTGGGAATCTCAGTCCTACAACTTGCAGGAACTGAATTCTACCAACAACTTGAAAGAACAAGAGAACTCTCCGAGAATTTCCACAAGGGAATATAACCACACAGATTCCTATTTTTAGCCCAGTAAGACATGTCAGACTTCTGATCTTCAAAACCACAATATAATAAATTTGTGTTAGGTACAAACTTGTGGTAATTTGTTATGGCAGCAATAGAAAACACATATGTGTATATTCAGCCATAAAACAAAACTCAGTAAATTTATTTTATTTTATTATTTTTTTTTTGAGGCGGAGTCTCGCTCTGTCGCCCAGACTGGAGTGCAGTGGCCAGATCTCAGCTCACTGCAAGCTCCGCCTCCCGGGTTTACGCCATTCTCCTGCCTCAGCCTCCTGAGTAGCTGGGACTACAGGCGCCCGCCACCTCGCCCGGCTAGTTTTTGTATTTTTAATAGAGATGGGGTTTCACCGTGTTAGCCAGGATGGTCTCGATCTCCTAACCTCGTGATCCGCCCGTCTCGGCCTCCCAAAGTGCTGGGATTACAGGCTTGAGCCACCGCGCCCGGCCAAAACTCAGTAAATTTAAAATAATTGAAATCATATAGAATATGTTCTCTAACAACAGTGGACTGAAATTCAAAACCAAAAACAGAAAGAAATTTCGGACATCCACAAATATGTAGACATTAAACGACACACTCCAAAATAATCAATGGGTCAAAGAAGAAATCACAATGAAAATTAGAAAATTATTTGAAATGAATGAAAATAAAATAACAACATATCAAAGTATATGGGATGCAGCCAAAGCAATACTTAGGGAGACTTTTATAGTTGTAAATGCCTACATTAAAAAGAAGAAAGATCTCGATAACCCAAACTTCCACATTAAGAAAGTAGAAAAGGAAGCTCAAACTAAGCCCAAAGCAAGCAGAAAGAAGAAAATAATAAAGGTTGTAGTGGAAATAAATAAAATAGGGAATAGAAAAAACACTAAGGGAAAAAACAAGAGTAATTGCTTCACTGAAAAGAACAATAAAAGTAGTAAACCTTTAGCTTGACTGACAGGAAAAAAGTTATGTGTCCTATTTCATTCCCTATACATTAAATCATTAAATTATTAATGTATAGGGAATTAAATTATTTATGTTTAGAGAATGAAATATGGCACACCACTACCACCTCATAGAAATAAAAGGATTATAAAGGAATACTATAAACAATTGTAAGACATCAAAATTTTAACTTGGGTGAAATGGAAAAATTCCTAGAAAGACAGGAACTACCAAAACTGACTCAAGAACAAATAGAAAATTTGAATAATAAGTAAGTCCCTTAGTAAGTAAAGGGATTAAATTAGTAATTAAGAATCTCAATGGGCTCAATGGGGAAAGGATTCCCTATTTAATCAATGGTGCTGGGAAAATTGGCTAGCCATAAGTAGAAAGCTGAAACTGGATCCTTCCTTACTCCTTATATGAAGATTAATTCAAGATGGATTAGAGACTTAAATTTTAGACCTAATACCATAAAAACCCTAGAAGAAAATCTAGGTAGTACCATTCAGGACATAGGCATGGGCAAAGACTTCATGTCTAAAACACGAAAAGCAACGGCAGCAAAAGCCAAAATTGACAAATGGGATCTAATTAAACTAAAGAGCTTCTGCACAGCAAAAGAAACTACCATCAGAGTGAACAGGCAACCTACAGAATGGGAGAAAATTTTTGCAACCTACTCATCTGACAAAGGGCTAATATCCAGAATCTACAAAGAACTCAAACAAATATACAAGAAAAAAACAACCCCATCAAAAAGTGGGGAAAGGATATGAACAGACATTTCTCAAAAGAAGACATTCATACAGCCAACAGACACATGAAAAAATGCTCATCATCACTCGCCATCAGAGAAATGCAAATCAAAACCACAATGAGATACCATGTCACACCAGTTAGAATGGCAATCATTAAAAAATCAGGAAACAACAGGTGTTGGAGAGGATGTGGAGAAATAGGAACACTTTTACACTGTTGGTGGGATTGTAAACTAGTTCAACCATTATGGAAAACAGTATGGCAATTCCTCAAGGATCTAGAACTAGATGTACCATATGACCCAGCCATCCCACTACTGGGTATATACCCAAAGGATTATAAATTATTCGACTACAAAGACACATGCACACGTATGTTTATTGCGGCACTATTCACAATAGCAAAGACTTGGAATCAACCCAAATGTCCATCTGTGACAGACTGGATTAAGAAAATGTGGCACATATACACCATGGAATACTATGCAGCCATAAAAAAGGATGAGTTTGCATCCTTTGTAGGGACATGGATGCAGCTGGAAACCATCATTCTTAGCAAACTATCACAAGAAGAGAAAACCAAACACCGCATGTTCTCACTCATAGGTGGGAACTGAACAATGAGATCACTTGGACTCGGGAAGGGGAACATCACACACTGGGGCATATCATGTGGGGGGAGGAGGGAGGGATTGCATTGGGGAGTTATACATGATATAAATGATGAATTGATGGGTGCTGACGAGTTGATGGGGGCAGCACACCAACATGGCAGAAATATACATATGTAACAAACCTGCACATTATGCACATGTACCCTAGAACTTAAAGTATAATAAAAATAAAAAATAAAAATAAATAAATAAAATAAATAAATAAATAAAAAGAATCTCACCATGCACAAAAAACTCAGTACCAAATGGTTTCGCTGATTAGCTTTCCCAAACATTTAAAAAAGATTATTGTCAATTCTTCACAATCTTTTCCAAAAATAGAAGAAACAAACTTCAACTGATTCTATGATGTCCTTATTATTATCATGATACTAAAACAAAAGACATTCTAAGAGAACAGAGCAATATCTTTCACGAATATTAATACAAAAATTATCAACAAAATACTAGCACACTAAACCCAGAAACATATAAAATGATTACGTATCACAATCAAGCGAAATTTATTTCAGGAATGCAAAGTTGGTTTAACATAATAAAACAAATCTAATTAATACACCACATTAATAAAATGAAGGACAAAATTCACCTAATCTCAATAGATGCAGAAAAAGCATTTGACAAAATCAATATCCTTTCATGATAAAACACTCATAAAACTAGAAATAGAGGAGAATTTATGAAATCTAATAAAGAGCATCTATGAAAAACCACAACTGACATCGTCCCAAAGGGTGAAAGAGTGGATACTTTCCTTCTAAGACCAGGAAGAAGGAAAGGAAGTCCATGCTCACCACTTCTATTCACCATTTTATTAGAGCTCTGAGCTAGGGCAATTATGCAAATAAGTAAATACATAAATTTTAAAAATAGCATCCAAATTGAAAAGAAAGATGTAAACTATATTTACAGATGATATAATCTAAGAAATTCACAAAATAGCTATTACAACTAATAAATGAGTTCAACAAGATTGCAGATACAAGAACAATATGAAAAACAAATATATTTCTACACACTAGCAATGAATAATCTGAATATAAGATTAAGAACGCAATTCCATTTACAATGGCATCAGACAAAATAAAAGGCTTCTGAATAAATTTAACAAATAAGCCTAAGACTTGTACGTACTGAAAACAATAAAACACCACTGAAGGAAATTAAGGAAGATCTAAATAAATGAAAAAACATCCTATGTTCACGGATTGGGAAGACTTAATATTGTTAAGATGTCAATGTTTCCCAAATTGGTCTACAGATTCAATGCAATCTTGATTGAAAGATTGTGTGCCTTTTTCTCAGAAATTCATATGGAGATGCAAGAGACCCAGAATAGCCAACATGATCTTGAAAGGGAGAGGACTACACTTCCTGATTTAAAAACTTACTACAGGTTGGGTGCAGTGGCTCACACCTGTAATCCCAGCACTTTGGGAGGCTGAGTTGGGAGGATTGCTTGAACCCGGGAGTTTGAGATCAACCTGGGCAACATAATGAGGCCCCGTCTCTAAAAAAATAAAAAAAGATTAGCTGGGTATGGTGGTGTGTGCCTGCAGTCCCAGCAACTTGGGAGGCCAAGGTGGGAGAATCACTTAAGCCCAAGAGGTCCATGATGCAGTGACCTATGATCAAGCCACTGCACTCCAGCCTGGGCAACAGAACAAGACCCTATCTCAAAAACAAAATGAAACAAAGCAAACCCCCCAAACCCCAAAGAAAACCAAACTCATTACCAATGTCTAGTAATCAAGATAGCCCAATACTAGAAATGTAATAGAATAGAAAATCCAATATTAAACCTTCACATTTATGGTTAACTGATTTTTGACAAAGGTGCCAAGACAATTCAAGAGGATTTAAAAAAAGGCATTAACAAATGATGCTGGGACAACCGGATTTCCACATGTAAAGGAAAGAAACTGGACACTTACCTTACATCATGTACAAAACTTGACTCAAAATGGATCAAAGTTCTAAATGTAAGAGCTAACACTATAAAACCATAGAGGTAAATGTTTATGACCTTGGATTGGTAAAAGGATTCTTAGATATAACACCAAAAGCAGAAGTGACCAAACAAAAAAAAATAAGCAGGACATTATCAAAATTGACAGCTTTTGTGCTTCAAAGGACACCATCAAGAAAGTCAAAAAGCAATCCACAAAATGGGAGGGAATATTTGCAAATCATATATATATGATAATCACATATATATGATGTGATATATATATGATGTGATATATATGATGTGAAATATATGATGTGATATATGTGATATATATGATGTGATATATGTGATATATATCATGTAATATATATCATGTAATATAATTTGATAAGCGACTTGTATCCAGAATATATGAAGAACTCTAACAACTCAGCAATAAAAGACAATAAACTAATTAAAACATGGGCAAATAATTTGAATAAATATTTCTCCAAAGAAGATATACTCATGATCAAAAAGCACATGCAACGATGCTTGACATTATTAGTCATTAGGAAAGTGCAAATAGAACCACAATAAGATACAACTACACGCCCATTAGTATGGCTTTCATAGAAAAAGACAGGAAATAAGAAGTGTTGGTGAAGATGCAGGAAATTGAAAACCCCATTCATTGCTGATGTGAACATAAAATGGTGCTGTCACTTTGGAAAACAGTTTGGTAGTTTCTCAAAAAGTTGGGTGTAGTATTATCATATGACCAAGGAATTCCACTCCTAGATACATACCCAAGAGAACTGAAAACATATATCCACACAATATCTTGTACAAGTGTATTCAAAGCAGCATTATTCATAATACCCTAAAAGCAGAAACAATCCAAATGTCTGTCAACTAATGAATGGATAAACAATTGTGGTATTCCTTTCCAGTGGTAGGAGAGAGAATTGATTAGGGAAACGTGGCAGATTCACTAAACTCCACTAAATGACGGACCTGAGCCAACAGTTCACAGGAAAACAACACAAAAGGCCTTTAAATATATAAAAAGCATCACTTTAAAAACTTGACTTGTCATCACAGGAAGTCAAACTGAAACACTGAATTACTATACTTTGTCCACCAGATGAGTGAGGATCAAATTTTGAAGATTACTGTCTTAGTAAGAGGTTTAGGAAATTGGTATTTTCCTTCCGTACTGATGAGAATGCTATTTTTGGGACATCTTGACAAAAATCTATCTTAAGTACAATTCCACATACTCTTTGATCTAAACACAATATTTTAGGAGTCTATCGTATGGTGATACAAAGTAATATAAGAATGTTTATTGTAATAATTTCCAATAACAAGTTACTAAAACCAGCCTAAACAACCAAAAACAGACTAAATGAGTAGAGATTGGTTAAATAAATTATGGTACATTCACAGTGAAATTTTACACTGCTATTAAAAAGTATTAATTTTTCCCAAAGATATATTAAATACATATAATTTCAAATCGAAAGAAGACTAGCATTAGACAAAAGCTAGAGAAGGAGGGAAAGTACATATATTTTTGCATATATCTAGAGAATTTCTAGAGGCATATACAGGAAACTTAATAACTGTGAGAGAGTTTGGAGAGGACTTTGGCTGGGGGTTCTGGAGTGGTGCAGAGATTTATTTTCACCATTTACTCTTTTGTACTTCTTGATTTTCTAGAAGCACGTGCAAGAGGAATTTCTAGAAGCATATACAAGAAACTTAATAACTGTGAGAGCGTTTGGAGAGGACTTTGGCTGGGGTCTCTAGAGTGGTGCAGAGATTTATTTTCACCATTTACTCTTGTAGTACTTGATTTTTATCAAGTGCATGCATTACTTTTTTGCCTTTTAGGTTTTTATTTTAGGTATGTTTAGACTTTTAAATTTTCAAATAATCGTAGATTGACAAGAATTTGTGAAGGGGTCCCAATATCCTTCACCCAGTTTCCCCAATGTTTTACGTTCTATAGAACAATATCAAAACAAGGAAACTGACATTAGCACCATGTGCATTCTTCTATTACATTGTATCACATGTGTAGATTCCCGTAACCACCAAGACACAAAACCATCCCATCACCCAAGATCTCTCCTGCTACCTCTTTGTAGTCACACTTCCCCACCACCCCCTCTAACGCCTGCCAACCACTAATCTCTTTTCCATGTTTATAATTTTGCCCCTGGAAGAATGTTACACAAGTGAAATCCTACAGTATGTGACTTTTTGAGATTGCTTTTTTTTTCACTTGGCCTAATGCTCTTGAGATTCATCCATTTAGTTATTTGCATCAATAATTTGTTTCTTTTTATTGCTGAATATTGGCATAGATGTGTCACTTAGTCTAAGCATTCACTTAGTGAGGGACATTTTGGTTCATTGCTAGTTTCTGGCTATGATAGGAAGACACAGGAGAAAATCATCTGGACCTAGGAGATGAGGATACACAGGCATGGCACCCAAGTACGATTCATTAAAGAAAGAATTGATAAATTGGACTTCATCAAAATTAAAAACTTTGCCTCTGCAAAATATTCTGTTAAGATGATGAAAGGACAAGCTACAGAGGGGAGAAAATATTTGCAAATCGCGTATCTGACAAAGGACTCACATTTACAATGCATAATGAGCTCTCAAAACTCAACAGTAAAAAAATAATCTAGTAAGAAATTGGGCAATAGACATGAAGAGACATTTCATCGCTGAGGAAAGTAAGCATGTGGAAATATATTTAACATCATTAGCTTTTGGGGAAATGCCAATTGAGATCATGAGAAATCACTACACACTTATTTGAGCGGCTGAAATAAAAACGTAGTGATAAAACCAAATGCTATCAAGGATGCAGAGAAACCAAATTTCTCACCCCTTGCTTGTGGGAATATAACATGATACACACAGCCACTCCCAAAAATAGATTGGCAGTTTCTCAGAAAACATGTACTTATCATATTAGTCCACAATCACATTCCTGGGCATTTATCAGAGAAATTATAATTTAAGTTTGCACAAAAATCTACACACAACTGTTCATAACTGCTCTATTCATAGTGTTTTTATTGGCAGGTAATTTACATACAATGAAATGTAAAAATCTTAAATTTTACAATTCAATGTGTGTTGTCAAATGCCTGCATTCCTGTCCTCCCCCACTGTAAGATTTAGAACATTCTAGCACCCCCAAAAAGTTCTTTCATGCCCCCTTCAGCTAACCTCTGCCATGCCACTCCATCCACAAACCCCAACGCAACTATTTTTATTAAAAAAAAAAAAAAATGGCAAAAATCGCAATTACTTTTGCATCAACTTAATAGTAGTCTGATTTTTAAACCACAGATTTGTTTTCATATAAATGGAATCATACAATGTATATTCTTTCATACCTGACGTCTTTCATTCAGGAACCTGATTCAGAGCTTCTGCCGTGTAGTAGGTGGCATCAATAGTTCATTTTCTTTTTATTGTCTGCTAAGATTCCATTGTATGGATTCAATCTAGTCTGTTTATTCGTTCTCCTGTGAATGAATATTTGGGTTATTTCTAGTTTTTGTCTTTTATGAATAAAGCTTCTATTTTCATTGTTTTATAAATCTATTTGTTAGATATGAGTTTCACTTCTTTATCCTTGGATAAAAACCTAAGGATGGACTCGCTGGATTATATAATAGGGTATTTGTTTAAATTTACAAGAAACAACCAAACCATTTTCAAAAGTGTTTGCATTCTTTTCCTTACTCGCCTGAAATATATGAGGTGGGCTTGTTTGAAGTTTGTGAATGTGTATGAGTTTCTCATGTGTGTACTGGCATTTGTCTACGTTCCTTTGTGAATAGTTTACCCAGCCTTTTTTAAAAAGAATGAACATTTTGTTGAGTTATAGGAATTATTAAATACTTCAGAATCAAGAATCAAGTCACTTGTTATGTTTTACGCATATTTTCTCCTAGTCTTTGACTTGCCTATTGATTTGTTTCTTACTGAAGTTTTTTTTTCTCACGGATTAAGTCCAAGGTGTGTCTTTTTCGTCCAGCCAGGTGGCCCCGGCGGGTCGCTACTCAGGGACCCACGTGGGCCAGGGCGGTGCAACAGTGACCCACAGGGGCCAGTGCAGTGAAGTGGCTTTGAAATCTGATTGGAGAAACAGACTGCTCAGCTGTAAGAACACACAGCGCTCCAGAAAACTGGTGTTCAACAGAACGCGTCACTCCGGCTTCCGCTGCTGCGGCGGAGAGTCAGGTTCTCGCGCAAGGCCCCGCACGTCCGCCCCCGCGCGCCCGCTTCTCTGTCCGGAGAAAGCCTTTCTGCGGGGGCGGAAGCCGCTACAAGAGAGCGGGTTTCCAGGCACGCCTGGCGCCACTAGGCGGCACTGAGGCGGCGCTGCGCCCTGACTGCCGGTTGGAGGCGACACGGGCTCTGGGGCAGGGACCGCTTTTAAGAGTTTGCTGGTCACGAGGGGAGGCATGGGGGCGCGACCTTGTCCAAGATCTGTCTGCAAGGGACCCTTCCCAGCCTTTGTGAACACAGCCCGGGGAAAGGGGCCGTCCGGGGAGTAAAGGCAGCAAAGGCAGCCCGGGAAGAGGAGGAGGGGCTGAAACCAAAGGCATCCTGCGTACCCAGTTGTTCCCAGGGGACAAGTCCCCCGGTTAGCTGGGCACAGGGAGGCATGGGGAACGGCAGCGACTGCGTTGGGATGGGGCGGCTGCCCCCAGGTTGGGGCGGTGACCCGTGTTCCACCAGGCCAGGCACAGGGCTGAGGTGGCTGACTCCTGTTTCACAAGTGAAGACCTGGTCACCCCAGCGGCAAGGCATTCCGGAGTGGGAGAATTCCTGAGTCCTGGGAAGGAAGCTTTGGTTACAGGGCTGTGGCCCTGAGCAGGAGCTGGCTGGCCCAGCAGGGTGGGCCAGCACTTAAGTCAAGGCTGAGCGCCAGGCACCAGGGACTCGGGTCTGAGAGACCTGATGTACATCCTGCTGCAGAGCAGATCACAGATGCGCCCGCATGAATCCCCAGGCTGAGCCCAGAATTCCCTGGAAAATGCCCAGGAACACAGGTAGTCACCACGCTAGGACATCACACAGGGCCCACCTTGGCCAAATACCACGAGGGATCTTGGACACCTGCATGGGGCCATGGAAGTGCCTGCAAACTCACACTCAGGCCTGGTGCTCACCGAGGTATTGCAGATATTTGTGGTCTCAGAGTAGGAGCTTGGGGAAATCAGTGTCTGCTCTTCACTGCAGGAACAGAGATGCAGTGACCTAGGACACATGACAAATATTTAAAACGACGTCCTTTGTCAAGGACAGAGGTAGCCAAGGCCAGCCTTCTCCAGGAAAGTACCCCAGGACCCCAAAGCGCAGGGCTGTTAGGTGGGAGGGAATTGGTCTGTGTGTCTCCCTAGAGTGTTGCAACACTTTGGCGCTGGGCTCCCTGTCGCAGACTCACCTTCCATACTTAAGCCAGAGGCTTATGAAAGCCAGGCTAAGATCCTCCCCTGCCTATCCCTGTAAAGCCTCCCCACTGGTCCCTGGAAATCCTTTGAGCTTCTTAGCCCCACAGCATGAGCCTGCTCTGACTCAGGCCCTGACCTGCTCTTTCTCTTCTGTCTCTCCCTCCTCTGTTGATATGGACACACGATTCCTTTGGCATGTCCGGTACAGACCAGACCCCCTGCTGTTGTTAGCATTCCTCCCTCTCCCTGGAATGTTCTTTCCTATCTGTCTACCTGATAAGCACTGAGTCGTCCTGCAAAACTCTGCACAGCTTTCACCTTCCCTGTGGAGCCTCCCCTGGCCAGCCCCACCCTGTTGCAGGCAGAATGCTTGGCGGTGTAACAATGTGGGTTGCTGACCACAAATCCATTCCCTCTTTATTCCTTGCCAAGGGAATGCTGATTTTGAGGTCTGTTTTCACTTATTGGAATAGTCCTGAATAAAATCTGGTTTTACTACTTTATCGTCTAGCTCTGGTTTTTCTTTGCCGTAGGTATTCCCTGCTTGTAGCCTTGCCATAGCTCTATCATTGCTGCTGATGATAGTTATCAACCCTCGGGAAGGTGACCCTAAACAAGCCAAGTCCAACACGCTAGCTCTACCCCCTGGGAGCATGAGACCAACAAGGGTGGGCATGTGCCCGGTTCTGGCCTTGCCCTCATGGACTGCGGGTCAGGGGTGGGAAGCTCTTACAGAGCAGCTGTAGCGGCCATAGGGGCCATCCTGCTGGCCATGCCATGGCAGTGTCAGAACCCCAAACAACACCTGGGGTGAAGGAGCTGCCGAAAGAGTGAAGCGACCCCACTTTGTCCTGTTAGATCTGTCTGGGAAGTATTTTTATTAGGGTTGGCTGGGTAAGCTTTCTTCCACAGGGAGCCTAAGGGGGCCCAGAGAGTCTTCTTAGAACTGGAGGCCATCAAAGATTGGCTCAGGCTCACTGACTAGTAGGCTCTCCTGTTCCCAAAGTCCATACTCTTGTTTGTTGTTATTCAAAAATATTTGTTGAATGCCTGCTATCTACTAGGCCCTGAATGTTTAAAAACAAATAAAGTTCCTGCCTTCAAGGGGCTTACAGTTTTTCTGAGAGGACACGTAAAGAGATAAAATGTCGTTAGGGTGTAGTTCTGTGTAATTGAGAGTGTTCTTAGGTGCTAACAAGAGCATCTACTCTGTAGTTTAAGCAGAAAACAAATGTATGAAAGGCTATTGGAGAGCTCACATAATTCTGTGTGGCACAAACACTGTGTCTCAAATCATGCTGCAGAGCAAACTTGGGGCTCACTATGCTGGACCATGTTGTGCCTTCTCTCCCAGCCAGTGCTGCAATGGAAGAAAAGGAATTCAGCTCCTAGGAAATGCAAAACATTGATCTGTGGATAGAGAAGGAGTATATGTAGGTATCATCTCTTGGAGGGAATTAAAAAGTAACGATGATAGAGCTATGGCAAGGCTACAAGCAGGGAATACCTTATGGCAAAGAAAAACCAGAGCTAGACGATAAAGTAGCAAAACC
Organism: Rhinopithecus roxellana; assembly: GCF_007565055.1. Lineage (NCBI taxonomy): Eukaryota > Metazoa > Chordata > Mammalia > Primates > Cercopithecidae > Rhinopithecus > Rhinopithecus roxellana. Next base: position 4,786,773 of record NC_044559.1, on the reverse strand, counting down.
AGATTTTATTCAGGACTATTGCAATAAGCGAAAACAGACCTCAGTATACAGTCAGGCTCATTCTAAAAACAGCATGAGAAGTTGAGAGTTGGAGCCATGGAGCAGGTAGGAGTTGAAAGATGGAAAATTACCAAGAGGAAACGTCAGGGGTGAGGGTGATGCTGGCTAAACTGACCTAACAGGATACCTGCTGAAGAAAGGCCAGGGTGACCAGATATCACCTGGGAAGGTGGAGGATGAGGACCCTGATCAGATATTGGGAGTGGTCAGATAGGAACAAGGGGGGTTCTTGCTGAATTGACTTTGTGGGGTTGTTGCTCAAACTGGATTTTATAAGAAAGTACACAGATGAGCCTAGCAGATTCAGGAGCCTGACTCTAGTTTGCTCAAGCAAAGAATCTTTGTCACTACTCCCTTGTTTTTCCCCTATGCTGAAATTAAACTAGGCAGGCTCCAAATTATCTTTAAAAACATAGGTGTGTTTTTAAAACATTCCAAAGAGCAATTGCAAAAGCACCTGTGGAATGTGTCTGCTTTACCAGAAGTGCCCAAAAGGTTACTCCAGCAAAAATGATTAGCAGGTGCTGTGGATGCTGCTGGTGTCCTGGCCAGGTCCCCTTTGCTTCCTTCCCCAGGTGCCATGGGGGTCACCTGGTGGGAGTCAGCACAGGGGGCCGTGACCCCCTACACCCATGCCGCTCCAGCTTTGACATCAGGCAGAGAGAGCTTCCCCTCTAATCTGAGGAGACCTCCTGCTGCCAGGCCTGTCCCAGCTTTCTCTGCTGGTAGGGAGGCAGTGGGGGTGATGTCCATTCTGCCCCATCAGGGGAGATGAATCAACTTTATGGCTCTGCTTAAGCAGATCCTCTTGCTGGGTACATACTTGGATGTGACCAAATTTCCTTGGCTGCAGCTCTTCTCAAGGCTCCTGTTTGGCCACGTGAGGCCTGTTTTGCGGTGGGCTGCAAAAGAAGCCATCGAACCAGTGGTCAGGAGGGCTTGCAGGGCAGAGAGATCCTCTAAGTCTGTTCCTTCCTTTTCCCTCTCCTCTCCTCTCCTCTCCTCTCCTCTCCTCTCCTCTCCTCTCCTCTCCTCTCCTCTCCTCTCCTCTCCTCCTCCCTTTCCTTTCCTTTCCTGTCCTTTCCTCTCCTCTCATTCCCTCCCTCCCTCCCTCCCTCCCTCCCTTCCTTCCTTCCTTCCTTCCTTCCTTCCTTCCTTCCTTCCTTCCTCTCTCTCTCCCTCTCTTACTTTCTCTCTCTCTTTCTTTTTCTTTTTTTGACAGAGTCTCACTCTGTCACCCAGGCTGGAGTGCAGTGGTGCGATCTCCTCTCACTGCAAGCTCTGCCTCCTGGGTTCACGCCATTCTCCTGCCTCAGCCTCCCCAGTAGCTAGGACTACAGGCGCTGCCACCACGCCCGGCTATTTTTTTTTTTTTTTTTTGTATTTTTTAGCAGAGAGGGGGTTTCACTGTGTTAACCAGGATGGTCTCAATCTCCTGACCACGAGGTCATCTGCCCGCCTCGGCCTCCCAAAGTGCTGGGATTACAGACTGAGCCACCGTGCCTGGCCCCTCTAAATCCTTTCTAAAGGGCTTTGGCAGAAAGCAGCTGGGCAGTGGCTCAGCACTGAAAGCAAGTTGGCACACAAAGCAGGACTTGAACTGAAAGAAAAGGAAAAAGAATCCTCACCCAGGGCTGGGATCCAAGAGACACACACTGATACAGCTACTAAAAGGTTGTTAAACTCCCGAAGGGCCCCCGCCTTGCTGTGTTATGGTCTGATTGTGTGTTGTTGAAGCCTTTACCCCCAGTTTGATGGTGTTTGGACATGAGCCTTTGGAAGGTAATTAGGGTTAGATGAGGTTAGGAGGGTGGGGCCCTCATGATGGTATAGTGGTCTTATGAAAAGAGCAAGAGAGAGAGAACTCTTCCCCGCGTGACTATGTGTAAGCACAGAGGAAAGGTCATGGAAGGACGTGTCAAAAAGGCAGCCTTCTGCAAGCCAGGAAGAGACCCTCCCCGGAACTAAATTGATCTTAGACTTTCCAGTCTGCAGAACTGTGAGAAATAAGTGTCTGTTTTTAAGCCACCTATTTATGGTATTTTGTATGTCAGTCTGAAAAGACTAAGACATGTTGGTGAATAGCTGCTGCACCCCAAACACCCAGGAGCCTCCCCTGGGGCCCCACAGACTCCCTGCCATCCAGCACTAAGAAGGGTTGAGGCCTGGCCCCGCAGGGGCCACTATTCAAGCTCTGCTCCACCCCTGCAGACAACAGCCATTCAGGTGAGTGGGTTGTGCCACAGCAGTTGTTAAATATTCTGAGCACCACTTGTGGTGGATTTAAAAACAGTCCCCAGATTCATTGAAACTCTTCTCATTGACAGATGGGGTCTGTGTCCCCTTTCCTTGAAGCCGGGGTGGCTTGTGATGTCTTCAGCTGATAGGGCACCGGGGAAGTGATGCCATGTGACTCCTGACACTAACTCACAGAAGGCAATGTGGTGTCCTCCTTGTCCACTGGGAGACCGTGGAGCCCCACCCCTTGCTACCCTGAGGCCGCCATGCTGGAGAAGCTACGTGTAGGAGCTCAGGGGACAGTCCCAGTTGAGCGTGGCCTTTCAGCCATCTCACCAGGGGCCCAACATGTGAGTGAAGAGGCATCCAGATGATTGCAACCCTCTGCCTTAGAGTCACCCCAAACTTCAGGTCTTCCCAACTGAGACTGAGTCCCCTTACTTGTTGGGGCAGAGACAAGCACCTTGCTGTGCCCGCCAGAATTCCTGACCCACAGAGTCTGTGAACATTATACATGAGGATTTTACACCACTGGCTCTGGGATGGTGTGAAAGGCGGCAGTTGTAACTGGGAGCCCACCCTGTATAGAAAGGTGAGGAAACAGGCTGAGAGAGTAAGTGACTCAGTCACTGATACAGTTTGGATATGCCCTCCAAATGTCATGTTGAAATGTGATCCCCAGTGTTGGAGGTGGGGCCTGGTGGGAGGTGTTTAGGTCAGGGGGCGGATCCCTCATGGCCTGGTGCTGTCCTCACCGTCTTGCGCTCTGACAGGATCTGGTTGTTTAAAAGTGTGTGGCACCTCCCCCCACCTCTCTTGCTCCCACTCTCACTGCGTGATGTTGGCTCACCCTTCACCTTCCGTCATGACTGTAAGGTCCCTTCAGAGGCCTCCTCAGAAGCTGAGCAGATGCTGGCACCATGCTTCCTATAGAGCCTGTAGGATTGTGAGTCAGTAAATTACCCAGACTCAGGTATTGCTTTATGGCAACACAAGAATAGGCTAACACAGTCAAAGTCATGGAGCTGGCACAGGGCAGAGCCAGAATCTGCCTCCCATCCAAGTGAATTCAAAGCCCACGCTGTTCCCATCTCCCTGATCAGGGAGGTTCCTGGGCACACGATTACCCCTCAGGGCCACTTGAGGGGAAGTTCAGAAGCTGGAGCATGTTCAGGGGTGATGGCCCCAAACCAGGCTCCAGGAGGGACCACTGAAGGAATTGGGGACACCGGGCTTTGACAGAAGTAATCGCAGAATTTGTGGGGCTTCTTCAGATATCCAAAATGTTGTTACTGGGAATGAATAAGTGTTGTGGCCCCAGATGGCAGAGGTGTGGGCTTGATGCGGCTGATTTTAGTTCAGGTGAAGCAAGAACTTTGCCGGTCACATCCACTGGAAAAAGACTGGGCTGTCAAAGGATGCAGTGAGTCCCCATCTTTGGAGGCAGCCAAGTGCACCCGGAGTACTTAACTGCACCCTGAGTACCCCCAGTATACCCTGAGTACCCAAGTGCACCCCAAGCACACCAAGGACCACTCCCGGGTGGATGCCAAGGAGATAGTCAGGCTGCAGGTTGGAACAGGACCAGCTGACTTTAAATCCCTCTCTAACCCTGAGATACGAGGATGTAGCCTACACATCAAGAGGTGAATAGAATCTACCCTCATTTGCAAGGGTTGTCCCCAGGGCAGCGGTGGGTGCAGCCCATCCAGTGTTCCCACTGGGAGATGCCCACCGGGTGCTCAGGCTTTGTGGCTCCCCAAAGCTCTGTTTCTGACAGATTAAATTGGTCCTACTCTGGTGCCTGCTAAACATCCAAAGGCACTTTGAGTTGAATACAAATCTTTATTATTTTGAAAACCACAGCAAAGGCACTTCAGAATCTCCAGGTACCCGGTCTCAGTTGCTGTTCGGTGGGGACAAGAGTGGTGCTGAGGGCATGGTCACGCCCTTCTGTGCTGCATGCAGAGGAGTGCGAGGCCAGGGCACTGACCTGGTCAGCCACCAGGGGAGCCCACGCCGCTTAGAACAGTGTCCTTAGGTCAGGAATTTGTAGTTTGTTTTGTTATTAAGGTGGTAAGAGAATTTTTCATCCATTTAGAGCCTAACATTTTTAGATGAATGTTAATGGCTTCTTGGTTAGGATGGATACGTGTTCGTTTCTCAGCTGCTGAAGGATGTGTGTTCTAAAACAAAAGGGCTCCCAGCCAGCTCTCCGGCTGCCTGATAGAGAAGCATATCAGTAAGACACTTGTTAAAAACCCATATTCCCTGGCCCCTCTTGTGGAGACCCTGTCTCAGTAGATGGGAGTGGGGCCGAGGTCTGTATAACCTGTGCCCAGGAGACTCTGTGACCAGCTTGGGAAGCTCCTGCAGGGAGGAAGGAATGACCCAAAAGCCCCCAGGCCCTTCATGCCGAGGCATCTGTCTGGCTGGAGAAACGCTAAGGTTGGCGTTGTGCTCACACTGGGAAATGACCTGGAGGAAGTTGGGAAGAGGAGCCCAGGCCGGTTCTACCCTCTGGGTCAGAAACCCAGCTGGAAAGCACTGGAAATAGGGAAATAGAAGACTAAAAGGCTGGGACTCCCCCTCCCCCACACCCAACCTGCGTCCATGGCTGAGGTTGAGTGAGGAGGCCTGGAGACTCTGGCTTCATGGCCTTCGCTCTTGTTCTTCTGTGCCTCAGGGGTCGCTGCCCACCAGGCTCAGCAGGGTGTTCTTGTAGTCACCACTGGTGTCTTCCTGTGGGCAGGAGATGCATGAGCATGAGAAGGGGCTTGTTTGTGCCTGGCTTGGCAATGGCGGTGTGTTGTTATGACTAATAGCTGTGCCCCTGGCCTGCACCTGGCCCTGCCCTCCAGGGTTCCTAGCCGCAGGGGTTGTGCCATCACCCCTCTTTCCTTGTTTTTAATTTCATGCCATTCCTTTGCATGTCCTTTTGATTCTCTTAGCAATTACATGCAGGAGTGATGTGGAAAATGAATCAGAGACAGTTCAACTGCTAAACAAGGAAGATGTCAGCTGTCCCAGAGTTCTTCTATTCGGGAGCCAGGGGTGCCCAGCCATTCATTTACACAACACGATGCATCGTTATTCAACACCTGCTGTGGCAGCTTGGGAACCAAGGCTGAGAGTGAGGCACCAGCACACACCTGGGGGCAGGGCCGGGGGTGGAAGGAGCCTGGACCATCGCGCCCTGATAGTGTGGCTGAGGCAAGCCCCTTCACCTCTGTGGGACTCATCTGTGAAATGAGATTGATGCTGCGCTGCCGTGCATCCTGCTGAGACGTGGTAAGGGCAGAGCAGGAGAAAGGCAAGCTGGTCTACCCTGCAGCTGACTCACATCGGGTCCACAGTGTTTGTCTCCTGATGAGACTGACCTTGTGGTCTGATGGCTGAGGAGCCCTGTTTCTTAGATACTGGTAGGTCCTGATGGGACTGGCTAGTCCAGGGTCTGCACACAGAGCTGGGAAATGGGCCAGGTCAGATCATCCAGATTCTTCTTCATGCAGTTGATGACAATGGGGCCAAGAGAGGGGAGTGGATTCATTCACAGCAGCATGGTGAGTAAGGGGTAGGCTGGGGCTAGACTTTCCACACTCTGAAGCAGTTTAGGTCTCATGGTTATTGTCTGTTTTTCACCGCTTAGTAAAATTTGCCTGTTTTGAATCTGAAATCTTGTCACAGGTTTCAAACTACAATTAATTTTTTTTTTTAACTTTTTTCTTTCTAGACACAGTCTCACTCTGTCACCCAGGCTGGAGTGCAGTGATGCAGTTCTAGCTCACTGCAGCCTTGAACTCCTGGGCTCAAGCGATCCTCCCGCCTTGGCCTACCAAAGCACTGGGATTACAGGTGTGGGCCACCACGCCTGGTGATTTTTATTATTTTGAAGACAATTTTTGTAATAGTTTTTAGAAAGAGAAGCATTAATTTTGTTTACTTTTTCAAATACATGAGTTATACTTGGAGTGTTTATATGTTTGCCTCTTAATTTCGATGCAAGAGTTTTTAGTTCATATTAGTATTGAAAACCATTTTTGCTTTAATGACATCTGTGGTCTACACTAAAAAGAAAATGTTTTGTCAAGGTATTTGTGATTCTAACTCAATTTTCTTAAGTTACAACATTAGATAAAATTTGAAGAGGGTGGCTTTATCTATCTCTAGAAATCTCTCTGATGCCGTAAGTTACCATGTGTGGTTAAAAGGGTTAATGACAATCAGCTCAGACCGTCTGCAGGTGACAGCAGCAGTCCAGGCTGGTGTGTGCCTTGCCCTCCTGTCTCCCAACAAGATTGGCTGGGGAGCCTAAAGTGAAACCAAGAATAATTCCAACCATCCCTTCCCCCTGCCCACCTGCTGCCCCATCTTGAAACATCTGGAAACAGAAATGTCTTTTCCATCTATTGCCAGCTATGTGTTTCTTGAAAAGTGCACTTAACAACGACATTTGCGGAAGAGCTAGAGACTTGACTTAGTAGCCAAAGACGACTTGGGGATATATTTGTCCTAATGTGACTTCTGCTAATGAAATCATCAAGACCTCAATTTGCAGACACCCCCAGATGAGCTGTTTCTCCTGATTATCACAGTGTGATAATCACTCTGTGTTTTGAAGGCTCCAGAACTCTTGCTAATTGGAATCTGGTTAGACAGATCAATTAGACAGTCTATTGACGCTCATCTGACTTAGAAGTTGGCTGCCAGGACTACTTAAATCTGGATTTGAGCAGTGGGCCCGATTCCTACCGGACTAGTGCATCTCATTGACTATTCAGAGGTGGCTTCTTCTGCAAGGATTTGGTGTCTTTTCCAAGGAGCAACCATAACTCAAATGTGAAACCAACTTCCTGAGTGGGACACAAGGGAGCCTCTGTGCCCTGGTCTCTGCATCCCCCCTCTGCCCCCAACTCCCCTTGGGATCCAGCCACACTGACCTCTGCTATTCCCTGCACACAACACATGGTCAGGAATACAAGCGCATGGTGCCCACTGGGAAGGGAAGGGCTCACGTGGCGTTGGCCACAGCCTCCAGGTCTCCCCGAATGTCTAGGTTTCAGGCTGGCCTCAACATTGGGAATGGCTGCTTACCATGATCATGCTGCTGAGGGTCTTGCCGTACATCTTCTTGAAGTGACACTTGATAAGATTTAAGTCAATCTCGCTCCTTGAAACGATGTTTCTTATCAGGGTCCCATCGCGCGTCCCTGCTCCCTGGGCAAGACAGCAGCCATCAAAATCCTGCCTCACCTTTCCTGTCCATCTCTGAGTGATGGATGGATCTGTGTGGTCGGGTTCTGGGGCTTTTAGAGGGAGGGAAGGAGCCTGTGCTTCAGTCAAGGAAGCATTAGGAGGGATGCTTTGGTGGCTTAGGGTGTCCACTCCTTCAATCCCTTCTCACCCACTGCCCAGAACTCTTCCTTTATGATGCCAAGTGCTCCAAACTGCATTATGTTTGGTTTGCCATATCATATTCTAGACACGAAATACTCACTGCTCCAGGAACAAGACTTCCTACTAGAGCAACAGCAGCAGTCAGCTCAGCCAGGAATTTCACAGGCAGGGCCTTCCTGCTCACCTTCATCCCTGACCAGTCTCATGTCAGCTAGGGCCACATGGCCAAGGGAATCGCATGCCCTCTCTCATTTCCTGGGCAGAAGTGGCCAGAGGGCTTGGGTTTCGGGTGTGGAACTAACTTCAGGGGATATCAGCAACCATCAATCAGAGAAAACAGGCATTGGTTTTAGTTTCAGGGAATTATTCACCTCTGGAGAGGCAGCGTCCCTTTCCCAGACTCAATTTCACCTCTGAGAACTAAAACCTTTCTGATCCACAACAGGTTGGGGTAAGAGAACTCCCCAGTGTGGAGGATGGTGGTGGCTTTGAGCTCCTTGACTTTGCACTTGGTGCTATGTAGGGTGACTGTCAGGAAGCAGAAGACAGGACAATTACCTTCATGGCATAGTAGAGTCTCTCTGCAAAGTAGCTGTGGAGGTTTCGGGTGCATTTCACTGGCAAACAAGAAAGCTACGTTAATGTCTGGAGCTGGTAGGTGGCACTGCCTACAACTTTATGTCTTCCCTTGGGTCTTAAGAGTCAGTGTTGTGCAAGGCTGGGCATATTTCTTTGTGCCCTGCCTTTCCCAAAGTGAGAGGCTTTGTGTCAGGTGGTGTGGGACAGGGAAGGAAGCCCGGGGCACTGGGCACAGCTCCAAAGGCCCAAGCAGGCAGGCAAAGTGTAAGATGTGAAATGCACCGGACTGTGGGGCTCATCTGAAGACACCAGCTCAAGCCCATCCGAGGGCAGCTCAGACTCAGGACAGGCCCTGGGCTCTCAACTGAAAATCCAGTCACTCAGCTCCACAGAGGCACTGTGGTATGGTGGCTGCTGGCCTTAGAGTGCCCTCTCTCTGTCACTTATCAGCAGGAACGCTGCATTTTGAATTCCCATGTGACAAGTGGAGTTTGGCCCCAGAGGACTAAGGCACCTGGGGGTGTCTGGTCCAGAGAGTGGGCCCATGCTTGCTCCCATGGGTGCTGCTCAGAGACTTGGCATCTGAGTGGGGAAGTTTGGCGTTTTCACCCAGGGCTGTAGAAGGAGCGTGGGCTTTGAGTGAGCTAGGCGTGTATTCACTTCCTGTCTTGATGGTGCAGTATGGTTTCATTACTTGACCTCCCTGACTCATCTGGGAAGTGAGACTGATGCAAGGCTTCAAGGGTAAGTAAATAGGAAGGCCCAGCATGACAGGGCACTGCATGGCTTCACTGTTCCCTGCTAGCAGACTTCATTCATGGCGGGTTCAGGCCAGATCCAGGGGTGGACTTTGGAAGCTGAGATTGGAGCAGGGGTGTGATTAGATGTCCTGACATAGACCGGATTGTGTCACAGCATCCAAGGCCAGCTGGGGTGTCTCAGATCGCCCTGTCCACCGAGAGAGGCAAGGACACAGCAGGGAGCCTGCTGGCTGCTGGCCTCTGCACGGAGGCAGCCTGGTGTGGAGCTGAGAGCTGCAGACCAGGAGTCCGGACCTGGGCTCTGTGTGTAAGTGAGAGAAGAGACGTCCCTCTGTCCTGGGCCTCAGCTCTCTACTCTGCAGGGACTCTTCCCATTGTGATCTCAGCCCTGGACCCCATGAGAGCTCTGGAGTGGGTCCTCCTGAGTAGCCTGACTTCCTGCTGTGGGGAAGATCCCCAGTGTTTCTCAGCACCAGACCATCCGTCACTCAGTTTGGACTCAAGCCACACATCACTGTTTCTTCAACTGGCAATGAAGGCAGGGGCCGGGCCCCCGGCTTATGTCCAGAAAGGTGACTTTGTGCTGGCCAGGGCTTCATAACCAGAGCCAGAGCGCTCCCTGCATGGCTGCCATGAGTACACAAAGGGTTGGGGCTGGCATAATCACTGGCATATGTATTCGTGTGTGCACACACACACTGTCTCTCTCACACACACTCACATCACACTGTCTCACACACACTCACATCACACTGTCTCACACACACTCACATCACACTGTCTCACACACACTCACATCCCACCCACACAGTCATGCATACACACCCTCAGGCACACTCTCATGCAAACACGTTCTCACGCACACACACTCTCATGCACACACACTCTCATGCACACTCATGCACACACACACTCACGCAGACACACTCTCATGCACACACACCCTCATGCACATACACCCACACAGCACTGGGCACCACGTGGGCATCACAGAGATCAATCCTTGGCAGCACACACTGGGACTCTAGAGGTGGAGCAGTCCCTGGGTGAAGGGGACAGGCAGAGTGTGCACTGAGGGGACATCCCGTGAAGGTGACATGGATTATTTCTCTTGCGGTCACATCTCTAGGCCCTTTGTTCTTTTGGTGCTGCCCCACGGTGAGCCCTGTGGCCTGAAAAATGTGCATGTCTGAGCTCTTACCCACAGTGAGCATGGCCTCTTCCAGCGAGCCGTGGGTCTCACTCTTGATGCTGTCCTCAATGCTCTTGTTGGCAATTTTCTCATACTCTTCAAACACTGTGGAGAGGGCTCTGCTCAGGGGATGGTCAGACCTCCTTGTGATGCCCCTCAGTGTCTCGGATCAGAGACTGCACATCAGTGTGCTGCCCTGACCTCCCACTTGGTGGCCAGGGAAAGAGTCCTGGCCTCTGTGGCTCTCTCCCTAACTCTAGACTTGGCAAGGCAGAAGCATGAGGGAGAGACTCATGACCAGGATACGCCCTGTGACCCCGGCCCCAGCCCCCTCCCTCCCTGGTACCTCTCAGCAGGTGAGTGGCACTGCACGTGCACAGGATGGTGATGAATTTCATCTCATCAGTCCCACGGATCTTCTTGCCTGCCGCATACAGATCGTAGCATTGGAACACCCACAATAAGCCGGTGAGGGAGACCAGGGAGGTGAGGGACTGAGCCCCAGAGTCCCAGAGCTTTGCAGCCGTGGCTGGGCCCTGTCCACTCTACCAGGCCAGCATGCTCCTCTGCTTGGTCATCTCTGACAGGGAGCTCCCCTTTCTCTAGCAGCTCTGGCTTAGAATCTTTTCTCCATCCTGGGCTACAATCTGCTCTAGGAACTGCCCAGTTCCCAGGCTTCCCTCTGCCAGCAGGCAGACCTACAAAACCTGGACACATTGTGTCCAGCCCTGGGGCTCAGCATCCCCAGGTTCATGGGCTGTTGCTGCCAGGACAGAGCTTTAGTGCTCCCACACCCCCAAGTCACGCTCCTTCCTCCCGAGTCTCCCAGCACCCTCACTCTCCTCCCCAGACACCAGAAGGCAAAGGCCTATAGGGAGCTGAGCTGGGTGGGTCCCAGCTTAGTGTCAGAGAAAGCCCCCACAGGCAGAGGAGCTGGAGTCCAGATGGCAGGGGGTGGGGCCACATGGCCAGCTGGGCGCAGCCTCACCTGTGCGTCTTGGAGGGCCAGTCCCGGGTCCACAAAGCTGCTCACATCATCCCTGCTGCCCTAGGAGCAGAGGAGGTGGATCTGTAAGGCAGGCCAGCTGACGAGAGCATTAAGGGCAGAGGCGGGATCCTGGGCTTGGAGGGTAGGCATGGCTCTGCTGCTTTTTGGCTGTGGAAACTTCAGCAAGCCAGTTATTCTCTTCAGCCCTCGGTTTCCTCATTTGTACAATGGGGGTGGTAAGGACTGTCTCATAAGGCTTGGGGGATTCAGTGAGCTAAGGTAAGCAAAGTGCCTGGCATGAGGCCTGCACGAAGGCTCTGCTCTCCTCGCCCTTCCAGGACGCTCTCACATGGCTGAGTAAGGACAGGTGTGGGGCCTCTGCAGTCAGGACCCTCTAACCATGCTGAGACACATCCAATGAGCCCTGGCTGCTGGGCTATCCCATGCCCCTGCCTTGATTCTTGTGGCTCTATTCCAGGGCTACTCCCTGGAGTGGAGCTCTTGGGACCCCCAAACCACGGCACTCCCAAGAGCCTAGGTTGTGATACCTGCAGGAGGTACACCAGGATCCTCTCCAGGTAGCCACTTGTGTCTGCTTGGATGTCCTCCTCCAGGCTGGACCCGTAGTCTGCAGGGAAACAGGACCATGAGGCACAAGCAGAGGTCCACAGCCTGATTTCTTCCTTCCAGCCCTGTTCCCCATACTTCTCCTGATTAAAGCCTTCTAGGAATGAAAGTCCTTGGCACAGGGCATGGATGCAATGCTCGGATGTCCAAGTGGCTGCCACCTGGGTGGTGGTTCACAACTAGAAGCAACATGCATACACAACCAAGCGCAAAGCACAAGATGGACCAGATCAGAGAGCGAGGCCAGGGGCTGCCAACCAAGCTCCATTTCATCTCAAGGCTTGGCAAAGCCAAAGCCTCCAGCAAAACTCCCCACTGGCTACACAATGTGGAGGACTGACTGGCCTGTGCTAGCCTGGGGTCCACACCCCCCACTAACACAGTCCTCAGGGCAGAGATTTTAGTTGGTCACGTGCCTCTCTCCCCTGTAAGGGGCTGGTGAGCTTACAGATCAAGTCTAAGTCATGTTCAATGTCACCATCAGGCACAGATCTTGGCACACGGTTGGTGCTCAGCACCTGTGGGTAAAAAAGTCCCCAAAGGGTCCTTTCTAGTGTGGTCCAGGTTACTTCTTGATCCTTGTTCCCCGCCAGGCTGCCAAAGCTTGTGGCCACTCCTGAGCCCCTCCATCTGTGCCACCCCTTACCTTCCTCATACGCCTTCATTATCTCCTACAGCTGGTTCTTGGTCTGAGAGGCCAGGATCTCAATGATGACACCCTCCTTGGTTCCTAAGCCCTGTGGACAGAAACCTCTGCCTGCTGGAGTGCTCTGCCATGACCTTCTGCTCTGTCCACACCTTCTTTTCTCAAGATGCCTAAGCCTCAGGGAGGACCTCACTGCCCTGTCCCACTTGGAGTGGGAGGATTGTTATGCCCAGACCGTTTGTTCCCCGAAGAAGACCACCAGAGTCCAGAGTCAAAGCCAAGCGGCAAGGATCTTTAATGCAAGTTCGAACTTGGTCCCTCCGTTCCACAACATACACGAGGGCCCTGAACAATGCGTGCGCTTGCTTTTTATAGCTCGAGGTAAACAGGACTTGTCAGGTTACAGAGGAACAAGGCATTTCTCTAGGCTACAGCATTACAATTGGTTTACATTTTAAATTATACTTTTAGCAGCTTTCTTATTGGTTCCTGCGCTTTTACAAACAGTTGTAACCTTATCGGAGATTCTCCAGGTGTTTTTCTTTGAGATATATGGAGGAATGTGTTTGTGTTGGGCCCAGGAAGTGGAGGCATTGCTCAAGGCTGTGATGTGTTTGTGTCGGGCCCAGGAAGTGGAGGCATATGGGGCGATGTGATGTGCTCAAGGCTGTGATGTGTTGAGGAATGTGTTGTTTCAGATGTGATGAGAAAATCACATGCTTGTCTTCAGTGATGGACATTGAGGGCAAGTGGTGTGATGGGGAAGCCCTGTCTCAGCTCTCCCTCCTTAGGTGGGTGGTGTCAGACAGGCTGCTCCATGTCCCGCAGCCTAAGCATCCCGATCCATAAACAGGAATAAGCCTCCCCTGCCCCAAAGGTAGATTAGGGGACACGGGTGTAAAATGCCTGGCAGTGCCCACGCAGCAGCATCTTTTCAAGCAAAATGACTATAGTTACTGGGTCCCCATCCCTATTAATCTGCAAAAGCAAAGAGTAGTGAGAGGTAAAGGGAAACCCAGGGGGCTATGCCTGGGACTGTAGAGGCAGGTTTCCAATACCACTGTACACCTGAGCTTGTGAGGTTCTGAGAAGTACCGATTTTGGCTTCATCATGGCCACTCAACATGTCAGTCAGGAACCAGTGACTCCAGGTGTTGGGTGCAGTCTGAGCAGCTGACTGCCTGCTCACTGGGCCCAGCTGTGGCCCATGTGGCCATTCCAAGCAGTGGCTCAAGGGGAGCTCTGGGCTGCCAGTGCCTGGTCCCCGTATTGCCCCTACCCAGTCATGTGAGCACCCCTGCCACTTCCCTGCCCTGTTAGCCTGGTTACCTTAATGGCATCATGCAGCTCCTTGGCTTCGTATCTGTATGGCAGGTACATAAGGGCCACAATGAGCCTCTCGAACTTGCCACACAGCTCCGACTTCAAGGTCTCAGTGAGGTCCTAATGCAGGAACAGGGAAAGGTGATATTTGTCGTAAGCCAGACCCACCTGAGTGCAGGCAGCGGTGTGGTGGCTGGGCCCAGGGGCTTGGGCTGGATTCTGCGTGGGCCCTGCCGTGTGCTGGCTGGGTTTCTTGGGCCAGCTCCTTAGCTTCTCTGAGCATCAGTATCTTTACCAGTTACATGGAGATAAACATGCTCCTGCTTCATCCCATTGCTTTGGGTGTTGATAGAGAGATGTGTGTGACTCAACTCAGCATTCAGTGCAGTGCTGGGCACATCATAAGCTCTCAGTAAAATGAAATTGGCATTGCTAGCTAGACTGCAAGCTCTGAGTGTGGCATTGCCATAAAATACGTGTGCCTCCTTTGAAGGGCACATGTTGCTACAAGGAGCCATCAGGCTACATCAGCTGATCTGCAGAGCAGCAGAGAGATCAACGGCTTTGTCAGACCTGGATTTTAATCCCCCACCTTGTTGATTACAGGCTCTGGGACCTTGGGCAACTTACAGCCTCTCTGAGCACCAGTTTCTCCAAATGTTTGAATGCAAAGAATAATGTATAGCTGTGAGGACTAAGAGAAGGAAACTGTAAAAATGTGCACTGGGTTCTCCAAGAGAATATCTGAGCTGATCTTCCCTTGTTAAATCTCCAGACTAATGATTTGAGTCACTAGAGGCTTCAGGCAACCATGGCTATGCACATATTTAATCCTGTGTTTACTGTGTACCCTCAAATGTCAGGCTTTGCCCTAGGGGTGGAGGGCAGGTGGGAGGAGAAACAAAGGGTCCAGCATACTTGTTCCAGGCTCTTAGAATTCCCAGGTGGCAGAAGGGATGAGGTGTGGGTGCAAGCAGCTCGACTGAGGAAAATGTGCCCACACCCCAGAACAGAGCGAAGCCAGGCCCTGCATGCTCAGGGTATGGGAAAGAGAAGGTGGTCTGGGCTCAGGGGGCAGGGCAAGATAGCCTGGGGGCAGGGAGACAGACCTCCAGTGGGGCCTGTGGGGTGCATGAGAAGGAATGCTGTGAGAGAGGAGGCAGGAAAGGAAGCAGGGAAGGCCAGCCCCTGGCCCGGGCACTGACACCTAAAAGTAGGTCTGCCAGATGAAACACAGGGCGGCCAGTTACATGTGAATTTCGATAAAGAACAATTGTTTTCGTGCATATAGGTTCCATGTGCCCATGCTGCCAGTGGGCTGGCTCTAGGGGAAAGTCGTCCAGAATGGAGCTGCCTCCCAGGCTATACCCCCAACCCCAAGGCTCACCTATCCCCACCCCCACCAGCCTTCCCCTTGCCTTGCCAAACAGCCTTGAAGGACTTGGCGATCTGCTGCGGCTGTGCGTTGCTTCTCTTGGTGAGCACATCAATGATAGCCTGCTCGTTGGTCCCTGCAGGGATATAGCGTGAGTGACCCTCTACCCCAGGGTCACCCACTGGTGAGGGTGGAGGAGGGGAAGGTGAAGGCAGCTGCTTGGTGGCTGAGCAGCTGGGAGCCGACACCCGGATAGTTCCAAAACCCCGGACCATTTCCCACCCCACACCCCCACAATGCTGGGGTGTGCCCAGGGCCAGCCTCACAAGATGGAATCTGAGGTCTGGGTGGCTCTGGACATCAGCCCGGGCCTTTGGAGCTTGGCCGAGTGAGATCTCCGGCTCTGCCCTCCTTTGTGTTGGTCACAGTAGGGGAAGGTCAGGACTAAGAGTCCAACCCCTGGATCTGAGGCCTGGCCCAGCAACTGCGTGGCATTGGGCAGCCAGCCTCATTTCCCTGGGCCTCCGTTTTCTCATTTGGGAAGTGGAGATAACTTTCTGCTTCACAGAAAGCAGAGGGCATGAGAATGTTTTCTGGGCTTGTCAGGAGCGGCAGTTCTCGTTAATGCCCCTGATCCTCAGGCAGAGCCGGCTAAGGGGTCAGTCCCAGCTGGGGTGAGGTCAGGGTGCATGCTCTGCTCTCAGGTCAGGAGGGCTTTCTGGGCAAGCTGTTTAAATCTGGCCTCAGGTCAGCCCTTGCCCACTCATGGTAGTGCTGAGGGCGGCACTGGGCAAGTGCCGGAGATGGGAAGGGAGCCGGCTCCGTGGCCATTGACATGCGGCAAGGGGGCCTTCAGTCAGCCCCACAAACTCCCCACACCTCTGTTCCTGGCGTTGTACAGCACCATCCCCTTCATACTTCATGTGACACACAAGGCCAAGAATTATTGGGGCCACTTTACAAGTGAGAAAGCTGAGACTGATGGGAAGTCACTCACAGGGACACATAGCTGACCTCCCCACCCCTATTACCCAGGGAAGAGCAGCACCCTCCTGTCCAGTCTTGCAGGGTGGGTGCTGACCTCACTGCAGAAACAGAAGGCTATGTGACTCTCTGGGTAGTAGAGTCAGTCTCAGAGTATCATGGGACACCCCAGCTCCCCAGATGTCCCCTGGCACCTGCTTGCCAGGGCTGTGAGCAGAGAGGTCTTGAGCAGAGATGGCAAGGCTGCCAACAACTACTCACCGATCCCCTTCATGGCTTTGTAGAGGGTCTCTGCATCAGGGTCTGGGTTGAAGTGGGAGCTGCTCTTCACTGTGACACCCTCCTGTTCAATCTGCAAGAGAACCAGGCCTGCTCAAAGCAGGCAGGGACAGGGAGGGCAGAGCAGGCTCCCAGCCCATCTTGTAGCCTGCCCTGACAGGGTAAGCCCCTCCCCTGGGCACGGAGATCTGCTCAGCCCTTGCAGGCCAGTACTGAGTCCTTCAGCCCCTTGGCCAACAGGGTGGAGTAGCCAGAGCCAGAGTTTGTGGGGAGAAGCCACGAAACCTTTCCTGTCCCTACCTGTGCCATCTGAGGGCAGATAGCAGCCCCAGTCACACCTAGCTCCTTCCAGCATCACCCACCAGCAGCAGGAAGGGACAAACTCACCCAAAGTTAGGGGAGAACGAACACTTAAGCAAAGGCTTCCTGGAGCTGCATGCGCCGCCTTCAGAGCGTGCAGATGAGGCTGGAAGGCTGGGCATAGTTCTGCCTTTCTGAGGAATGGTTTGAGCTCAGTCTGCCCTCTTCCTGGGGAGTTAGGACTTACAGGAACTTAGAGGGCGGGGGCTCAGCTGAGCATCCTGATAGTTCAGGGTGTTTGCAAGTCCACAGGCCCATGGGGCTCAGAGCGTCAGGTTTAGAAAAACCCGCAGGATGCTCTGCAGATTGTGAAATGAACCAGATAACCAGGTGCCCGAGCCCTTGACTTCCAAGCCTCCAGTTCAGGGCTTGCCTGGAGGCTCTTTAAACTGCAGAATTTCTCAGATGATTAAGACAGACGACTCCTCATAAGCATGTTTCGGGTGGAGGAATGGTAGAGAGTGGAGGGATATTGGAGATAGGTATTGAATTAGAGGGAGACTCAGAGATACTCCAGAATGAAAAAGAGTTTAGTCCCATCCAGTCTTGTCTTCCATTCACCTGTTCACTTATTCCTTCCATCACCTCCATCATTTGCCCTTCTACTTTCCCACCTACCCACTTATCCATTTGACTACCACATCCATCCATCCATCCATCCATCCATCCATCCATCCATCCAGGCCCTGGGCTAGATTCTGAAAATACAGAGATTCCCATGGATGGTATATCTGTAAGTATCTTTCCTTTGAGTAAGAGGTAAGGCATCTTTCTGAACCCTTTGCTTTAATTTCAAATGTCTGGTGACAGATCTTCCTGAGTCATTTCTTAGCACCATGTTGCACAGCAGAAATTGTTAGAAATAATTCCTATGGAAATTCCATCCAGAGACAGCCAATGTGGTCCCAGATATTGCTCATCAGTGCACACACACACGATATCCCTTGCTTGTAGAGTAACGCTCTGCTATTACTCCTTTTAGCACTTTGAGCCCCTTGTGTGTGCCAGACCTGGGCCAGGTGCTTTAGATGCAATGCTTATGTCACGGCTTCCTCAACAGTTGTGCTAGGTAAGTACTGATCCCTCACTTTACAGAAAGGGAGCTGGACTCCCTTACACAGACAGTAAGCAGTGCTGCTGGGACTCCCCAGCCTGACTCAGAAGCTGAGCTCTATCTACCTCCCCTGCCCTACTGATGACTCAACCTTTCCCAGGCAATGAATGTTCCTGGAATGTTCCACTAAAGGAAGCTTCACCCACAGGAATGCAGGTCGTCTGGGAAGGTGCGGGGCATCTCAGCTCTCGGTGCCTGCCGGCTTCCCTCTGTCCCGGCTCTCTCGGGTGCTGTGGTGCACCAGCTAGTGGCCAGGTTGTGTGACTGCATCCCTCAGGAGCATGCAGTCCAGCAGGGGTGCGGTAGGGTTCAGGTGAAGCATTTGTAAGCAGCTCCCAGGCTGGTTCTTATTTTGCTGCATTAAGAAGCCTCTGTCTCACTTCCCACTCTAAGGTTTTAGAAAATAAGTGTTCTGGCCGGGCGCGGTGGCTCAAGCCTGTAATCCCAGCACTTTGGGAGGCCGAGACGGGTGGATCACGAGGTCAGGAGATCGAGACCATCCTGGCTAACATGGTGAAACCCCGTCTCTACTAAAAAATACAAAAAAAAAAAAAAAAAAAAAAACTAGCTGGGCGAGGTGGCGGGCACCTGTAGTCCCAGCTACTCGGGGAGGTTGAGGCAGGAGAATGGCGCAAACCCGGGAGGCGGAGCTTGCAGTGAGCTGAGATCCGGTCACTGCACTCCAGCCTGGGCGACAGAGCGAGACTCCGTCTCAAAAAAAAAAAAAAAAAAAGAAAAGAAAATAAGTGTTCTAGGAATTGGAGCCCTGGCCATCAGTGTGGAGTCCTGGAGCTCCAGAACCCCGGCTGAGAAGGAAGGGTCAGCCTCAGGCTCCTGCAGGGTCTTGCCCAGGGCCGTGCTAGTACAGATAGGCACATTTGCATTGAAGAGGTGACTCAGACCAGACTGTGACTACATCTATTCATATAGCTCGTTCTGTGACAGGCACGGGGGAGCTGCCACACCTTGGCCTTCCCCTGCTATGTGGCTGCCCAGAGGCCTGGGAGATGGGTTTGTCTCTCTGAGACACAGAGGAAAAGGCAACACCAAAAAGAGAGGTGCAAAAGGGGCTCTGCCCGCAGACAGCGCCTCTCCAGTGGCTCCCTCATCCCTCCCATCCTGTTCCTGGTCCAGCTTTGTGCCCAGAGGACACTGGGTCCTCGCTGGAAGCTCAGCTCTTGCAGGTGCAGGTGGGGTCTACCTGTGAACTTGCTGCCCCGAGCCAGCTGTCGCATAGGACAGGGACGGCCAGGGTACATTTTTGGCCCTGGAGTCAGGCTGTTCAGATTCTCACCCAGACTCTGACACTTACTAGTGAGTTCGGGCACCTGCCTAGCCTGCTTGTGCCTCAGTTTCCTCATCTGTGGATAAGGATACTGGTATCTTCTTCATAGACTTCTTTTTTTTTTTAATTTTTTTGAGTCGGAGTTTCGCTCTTGTTGCCCAGGCTGGAGTGCAATGGTGCTATCTCGGCTCACCGCAACCTCCGCCTCCCAGGTTCAAGCGATTCTCCTGCCTCAGCCTCCCTAGTAACTGGGATTACAGGCATGTGCCCACCACACCCGGCTAATTTTGTATTTTTTGTAGAGACGAGTTTCTCTATATTGGTCAGGCTGGGCTCGAACTCCCGACCTCAGGTGATCCACCCACCCCGGCCTTCCAAAGTGCTGGGATTACAGGCATGAGCCACCACGCCCGGCCTTCATAGACTTCTTGTGAGGTTCAAGGGAGATACTGAATGTGAGGTGCTTAGAGGAGGCCCCGGCACACAGTAGGGACTCA
Source organism: Rhinopithecus roxellana (assembly GCF_007565055.1). Taxonomy (NCBI): domain Eukaryota; kingdom Metazoa; phylum Chordata; class Mammalia; order Primates; family Cercopithecidae; genus Rhinopithecus; species Rhinopithecus roxellana. Next base: position 4,767,068 of record NC_044559.1, on the reverse strand, counting down.
GTGAGTGCCACAGTGATCCTGTCAATTTGGCAGGTCCCTACATGGAGTGTCCTGCTGCACTGGGTGCAAGGCCCAGTGTCAGACCACCTTGACCAGCAAGTGACTTTGGAAACCACCCAGCACTGGGATCTCCCTGCCATGTCCACCTCCTCAAAGGCAGGTTCCCAGCAGCCTGGTTGAAGCTGGAGGCTGCCATGGCCCCTTGTCCTGGAAGATGGCTGCTTCCCTGGGGGCCAGGGGAGCTGCCCCACCTCACCCTGGCTTCCTGTGTGTCCCACCTGTCCAGAACCTAGCATGTCTGGCCCTGAGGACCCTTGCCTGGGTTGATATCTACGATCCAGAGATTCCCTGAAGCTGGACAAGCCTGGTTCCCACAAAAGCTCACAGAGAGCCTGGGGCTGGGCAGAGAGACCCAAGTGCTCTCTGACTGGAGCCTGCTGGCCATTGGACCCTAGCAAGTCACTCAGTGTCTCTGAGCTTCCATTTCCTCATCTGCAAAACAGAAAGTGCAGCCCTGTCATGCCTGGGAGGAAAGGAAAAGGGCGTGCAGAGCCGGCAGCCAGGAGATGTCACCTCTGTCCCCTCCTGGATATTCAACTCCTTAGCACAGCGATGGCCTCGGGCTCAAGCATAGATGGAAAGCTCCTGAGAACCCATCAGTTCTGCTGGGGATGGGCTGCCCTGAGCTCCGGGTTCCTCAGGGCTCTAGTAGGCCAGGTCCTCCTGCCTCCCCTCTTCCCTCTCCAGTCTTGACAAATGAACATGATTGATCTCGGAGGTGAAGGCACTGATGGGTCCCCAACAGCATATTCAGGTTACTCTCCCGCTCAAAGCCCTTCAATGCCTTCCCACTGCTCTTAAGGTAAAGTCTGAACTCCTCAGCCTGCCAGGCAAGGCCTTTCGGGACCTGATCCTGCCTTCTTCCCCAGGTCCATCTTCTCCGGAACCAGGTCCCTCGAGCTGTGCTGAGCAGCTTCCCTCAAAGCCAAGCTCCCCGCCCTCTGACCCTCTGACACAGTTCCCTCTGCCGGGAGCAGTATGCCTGATTCTCCCCAAATGCACACGTGTGTGCACCCCATACACATTTACACACAAGGCTCAACCATGACACACCCTCCTTTGAGTGGTCTCACCCCTTCAAGGGTCTCCCCCGCACTCCTCTCAAACCTCAGCTTCCCCCTTGCATTTCTAGATTTCTTCAGCAGCCTGTCTTCCGGCTCAGGTCCCATCCCTGCCATGGGCACTCTAGGCCTGGGACTATTTCATCTCGGCCCCTCCCCACCCTCCATGCTTGGCCCAGGAGGCAGCCAAATGTAGAATGAGCCACTCCCAGCCAAGGGCGACTTTACATTTCTCAGGCCTCCCTGGTGACCAGCACCCAACACCATGCAGGAGCCCAACTCTCTTGCCAGCTCCCACTTACCCAGGCTTTCCACCAGGCCATCTCATTCACCTCGGGGGCACCTTTCCCAGGGAGATGAAGAGATACAAGTCGGCCTCCACACGTCTGGCTCCTGCAGCAGAGGAATGAGCAGGCTGCTGCCTTAGGTGTGGGGGTGCAAGCCCGCCCTGGGCCACACCCAGTGCCACACCTGCCTGCCGCCCCCTCGCCCCCGGGCTCTGCCTGGCTTTGGGCGTCTCCTGTGGCTCCCAGGCCCCACCCAGACACTGTCCAGGCCTGCTCTCGGGAATTATGCAACTCACTGTCAGATAATTGGGCTGTGGTTGTTATGCATACTGGAAATTCTTAGCTCCAGCCTGCAAAATCTCCACTCAGTAAACACAGCTCCATGTTGATCAGGCTGGTCTCACACTCCCGACCTCAGGTGATCTGCCCACCTCGGCCTACCAAAGTGCTGGGATTACAGGAGTGAGCCACCGCACCCAGCCCATTTTCATCATTCCTAACAGCCATGGAGCATTCCATTTAATCAACTGTATATGCAATATTTTATTTTTCCCGGGGCCAAGGGGCTCATATTCACCACAGTTGGGAGGCCAGTTGGTGAGAAGGTGGCAGGCGGCACAGCCACCTTATACAGCATGCCATACTGGTCCACTGTCAGACAGGTGATGGCCTCAGCTCCACCACCCCCCCGGTGACTCCGGCTCCTGCCTGGCTCTGCCCGGCCACCACAACCCCTCGGGAGCATTCAGAGGCATCACTGGAGGGTGTGTGGTTAGTGGAGCAGCTGGTAGTTCTCTGCATATCCTCGCTGCTCATGGGGAGGTCTCGTTTCTTTGGTGGAAGCCATTCCTGACTCCTCTCATGAACAGGTTTCATATTGCTTTGTGGTGTTCCTGGAGCCTGGAAGGAGTCGGCTTGCTCCCTGGGGCATCAGGAGGGGCTTCTCTGTAGCTTCTCTGTACCCCTCTCTGCTTCTGGCTGGGGCGCCCACATCTGAACTTCCAGTGGTGCTTCTGAGCAGCTGTAGTAAGTGTCCTCCCATCCTCCCGGCTGTCAGGCCTCTGAGCCCAAGCCAAGCCATATCATCCCCTGTGACTTGCACAGATACGCCCAGATGGCCTGAAGTAACTGAAGAATCACAAAAAAGTGAAAAGGCCCTGCCCTGCCTTAACTGATGACATTCCACCACAAAAGAAGTGAAAATGGCCGGTCCTTGCCTTAAGCGATGACATTATCTTGTGAAATTCCTTTTTCTGGCTCATCCTGGCTCAAAAAACTCCCCTACTGAGCACCTTGTAACCCCCACTCCTGCGCGCCAGAGAACAACCCCCCTTTGACTGTAATTTTCCTTTACGTACCTAAATCCTCAGCCCACCTGTACCCAGGTGATTAAAAAGCTTTATTGCTCACACAAAGCCTGTTTGGTGGTCTCTTCACACAGACGCGCATGACACCGGCTGGCTGGGAAGCCAGCCTATTTCACAGCACTTCCCGGGATCCATCCGCTTGTCCTGGAGCCCTGGCAACGAAGGCTGCCGCCATCCCCCGCCCCGGAGCCACCCCACACCCCTGTATATGCAATATTTGTTTTCCAGTCCCTTTTGGTGTCCATCTAGGTACAGGTCTCATTTTTTGAGCTAAAGTATTTAGAATACACTGGAAGTAACAGATGTCACCTCCATATTGCACGCCAAACCTAATAAGCAGAGCAAAACTTTTCATCCAAGTGATTTGGTTAGCATTTTAGGATGTTTCTAATCTCTCAGTAATACAAATATGTCACAATAGATCTGTGTGTTTATCCTTCGGGCACCTGTGTGTACCTGTGCACACCTGGAGAATAAAGTCCTGTGAGAGGAACTGCCATCCAAAGAGGGTGTTTCAGTCTATAATAGTGCCACCAACAATGTGCTCTTGTTTCTGAGTTTGCGTTTGGATCAGGAGAATTTGAAAGTCATCAAGAACCAAACCAGGCTATAAGGTTCAGCTGTAGCTGGAAAGTGGCAAATGTTCCAAAGCTAAGACATTGGCTATTCCTGGGCTGTTCACAAACTGTGAGGCCAATTCTAGATGAGATCCAGAAATACGGTGAGCAACTCACTTATTTTTTAAGCAAAACACCTTTTCTTCTAATTTATGCTAAGAACAAATAGCTTCCAGCAGAGAAATAGGGGATGCAATATTTTTATAAATTAATTCTCTTTTTTTATTAAAAAAAATTTAAGTTAAATGCTACTTAAAGATATGTTTAACCTCTGTGATACTGAATTGCTCATGAGAAGAAAGAGAGAGGGCCAGGCATCTTGCCCACTACTACCCACTATCAACATGTAGGCCTGACATCAGTCGCTAAATATTCTGGGCCGGGCGTGGTGGCTCACGCCTGTAATCCCAGCACTTTGGGAGGCCAAGGCAGGCAGATGATAAGGTCAGGAGATCGGGACCATCCTGGCTAACATGGTGAAACCCCGTCTCTACTAAAAATACAAAAAATTAGCTGGGACTGGTGGCGGGCGCCTGTAGTCCCAGCTACTCGGGAGGCTGAGGCAGGAGAATTGTTTGAATCCAGGAGGCAGAGGTTGCAGTGAGCCAAGACCATGCCACTGCACTCCTGCCTAGGCAACAGAGTGAAACTCCATCTTAAAAAAAAAAAAATCAACAGTGGCTTCTAGGATGACTAAGCAGTGACTCAGTCTCTCCTTGACCAGATTCTGTAACTGTCCAGCAGAAATGCTTATCTGAGCTCTGCGAGAACAAGAAGCAGCTCAGTGGGGGCCTTCCTTGCTAAATTCTTTATCAAGCTGGTCTGTTATCTGCCCTGAGTCCTGCATGAACATCTCAAGAAAAATCCCCCAAAACATGTGAGACAAATGAGGGTCCTCCCTTAGCGTGTTCTTGAAGCACTGAGGTGCCTGAAAGTTTGTATAGTTTCTGGGGAAACAGTTTTGTAGGAAACGTAGCACAGACACTATTCATCCAGAAGAGCCCCTTCCTGACATGAAAGGTCTTAGCGTGAGAGAGAAGCATCTGATTCATCATGGGGACCTATCCAGCCAGCAGCAGGGGCCCCAGTGCCAGTGTCCGCCTCAGCAGAGGAGACACGGGGGACATGCAGTGTTTCTATTGAAAAATATTTCACCTAGGGGGACTATAGTTAGCAGGAATGTATTGTATGTTTCAATGTAGCTAGAAGGCTAGGCACGGTATTCCATGCCTATAACCCCAGCATTTTAGGAGGTCCAGGCAGGCAGATCACTTGAGGTCAGGAGTTCAAGACCAGCCTGGCTAACATGGTGAAATCCCATCTCTACTAAAAATACAGGAAAAAAAAAAAATTAGCCGGGCATGGTGGCCTGCGCTTGTAGTCCAAGCCACTCGGGAGACTGAGGCAGGAGAAGAATTGCTTGAACCTGGGAGGCAGAGGTTGCAGTGAGCCAAGATCACACAAGACTCTGTCTCAAAACAAAAAACAAACAAAAAAAAGTAGCTAACAGAGGGGACTTGAAATGTACCCAACACATAGTAATACCAAATATTCAAGGTGATGGACACCCCAAACACTGATTGATCACCACACATTCTGTGCATGTAGTAAACACTCAAATGTACTCTATAAATACGTAAAATATTTTATATCAACAAGAAAATACTTTGCCTAGTGTTTCCATCCAAATGGGAATAAATCCAGGGCTTGATGTACTCATTTCACGGCTTTTTATTGAGACTCGGAAAGGGTGGGCCGTGGTAGCAGGTGCACTCACTGTCCAAGTTTGCCCAGACTCTCTGCTGCATGGGTGATGGCATTTGTGACTGTGTTGGTCACTGTCTCAGTAACTTCCTTCATCTTTTTGTCCGCTGACTCTTGGGCTTTCTTTACGGCTTCGGCAATGGCTGTTGGAAAGAAAGAGGAAGAATGTCCTAGTGATCCACCTGCTGAACTTGCGTCCCCTTGATTGGCCTGTGGGATGTGGCCATCTTAATGGATTAGTCCCTGGAGTGGCCCAATGGGACCAAGGGCAGCAGGACTCCTGGCAGAATGAATTTGAATTTGGTTTTAATTTCCCCAACAACTTGTATTTCTTCAACTGTGAGTGAGACTGAGCATCTCATGGGTACATTGCCTGCTTGTCCTTTTTTCTGGAAAATGCCTGCTCATGTCTTTTGGCCATTTTTATATTGGGTTGTTATATTGGATTATCATTTTTATTACACATATTTTTAATGAGTTTTTCTTTTGCCTTAGTTTATAATTTTTTTTTTTTTTTTTTTTTTTTGGCTATAGAAAATTTCGAAGTTTTGGATTGCCAAATTTACTTAATATTTCCTTTATGGCCGCTGGTTTTTTTTTGTCATGGTTCTAAAGATTCTCCCCTCTCCAAGATTAGGCCAAACTCTCTTATGTTATTACAATGTCTAAATGTTTATGATGTCTTCCCCCTCAAAACGCATGTTGAAATCCTCAGCCTTAATGTAATGATATTAAGAGGTGCAGCCTTCGGGAGGTTGAAATTAGCACCCACATAAAAGAGACCACAGAGAGCTAGCTCCTTCCACCATGTGAGGACACAGCAAGGCCCATCCACGAACCAGGAAGATGCCCTCACCAGATGCCAAATCTGCCAGTGCCTTGACCTTGGACTTCCCATCCTCCAGGAGTGTGAGAAATAAATTTCTATTGTTTCTAAGTCATTTCTAAGTCACCCAGTTTATGGTTTGTTTTTGTTTTTGAGACAGTCTTGCTCTGTCACCCAGGCTGGAGCACAGTGGTATAATCTCAGCTCACTGCAACCTCTGCCTCCCCAGTTCAAGGGCGTCTCCTGCCTCAGACTCCTGAGTAGCTGGGATTACAGGCATGTGCCACCATGCCCAGCTAATTTTTGTATTTTTAGTAGTGATGGGGTTTCACCATATTGGTCAGGCTGGTCTCGAACTCCTGACCCCAGGTGGCCCACCTGCCTTGGCCTCCCGAAGGGCTAGGATTACAGGTGTGAGCCACTGCACCTGTCCTTTGGTATTTTATAATAGCAGCCTGAGCTAAGATGGTTATCTCCTAGTAAGTTAATAAATTCTTGTATGTAAATTTAAGTCCTTCATGTACCCGGAATCTATTTTGTTGAAACGGAATGAGATATACACATGCTTTGTGCATAATGTTACTCACAGCTCACACACATCAATTTAACATTTAACATATAATTTTACAAGTTTTTTTTTTTTTTTTTTTTTTGAAACGGAGTCTCACTGTCACCCAGGCTGGAGTGCAGTGGCGCCATCTCGGCTCACTGCAAGCTCCGCCTTTCGGGTTCATGCCATTCTCCTACCTCAGCCTCCCAAGTAGCTGGGACTACAGGCGCCCGCCACTGCGCCCAGCTAATTTTTTGTATTTTTAGTAGAGACAGGATTTCACCACGGACCTTGTGATCCGCCCGCCTCGCCCTCCCAAAGTGCTGGGATTACAGGCGTGAGCCGCTGCACCTGGCCGTGTTAAATGTTTTGTCCCAGTGTGCTGTCACATAGTCTTTTGTGACTTTGTCTTCTTATCATTCCACAGAGAGAACCATCTAGACAGTGCCCTAACGCAGTACGCTCTGTGGCCTCCGATGAGCATAGATAACTGCCCCAGCCGAGAGGCTCTGAAAGGCTGCACCATCAGGGGCAGTGTTTGACCTGGTTAGTCAAAGAACAGGTTGGCCCAGCACCTGGCTTCCCTTCCTCCCTCCCTGCTTCCCTGCCCGACCTCAGCCGACTGTACCTTTCTCTCCAGTCTCCTTGGCGTGTCCCACGACCTCCTTCACCACTTCCTCCACGGCATGAACTGAACAGAGGAGACAAGTCCAGGGTGAGGGCTCAGAGCAGGCCCACTGCCCTCCCAGTCCAGGGAGAGGTCTCAAAGAAGGCCCACTGCTCCCCAAGTCCAGGGTGAGGGCTCAGAGCAGGCCCACTTATCCTCACAATAGACCTATACGTCCCTGGACATCCAAGGTGGGGCTCTGGGATGCCACCCCCAGCCAGGACAGACTGGCTCATGAGAAGGAACTTCCCCCACAGCTGGCTTCGTTCAGAGATGCCAGGGCCCTGGCTGCCTGAAGATGAGCTCAGTGAGTCCCATGAAGGCACAGGTTCCCCAAGCCCCTTGGCCCTGCCCGGCCTGGAATGGCAATGAGCAGGCCATCTTGCCAGCTGAGACATGAAGCCCAGGCTGGGCCTGTGTGCCAGGTCACACCCCTTTCAGGATGTGCTGGTGCCTGCCTCAGATCGGTTTCCAACGCCTCATCCAGTAAAACCACATCTCTCAAAGCAATTCCTCCAACAAGAGGGAATTCTCTGCCTACGTCAGAGTTTTTTAAAGTGTGGGTGGTAGCGTGCTAGAACTGAAAAATTTCGTAGTCAGAAGAAATGGTTCTTACTCTAACTCTACCTTCCACCTCTGGGTTCCCTCATCTTTAGAATGGGAATTTGTTGGGATGATGAGACCAACACCAGGTCGTGGGGGCGACAAAGTCCCACAGAGACAAAGGAATGAGAAAAAGACAGTTTGAGAGAGAAATTGGACGAGGGGGCCATCGCACGTGTGGAGGCTGCAAAGGCCCCGAGCTCTGGGAGCCCACGCTATTTATTGGTGATCTAGCAAGGAAACAGGTGGTGAGGATGTGGGGGTTGAAAGGAAAAGGTGTATCAAGTGAATGAGAAACGTATGGCTACTTGAGATAATGGGCGTGCTGGAAGCCAGGAGCCAACAAGTCTAGCAGACATGCAAGCCCTGCCTCAGCTTCTCTCCCAACACTCAGCTTTTCTCCCGACAGGAATCATAGAAAACTCAGAGGCTAGTGAAAGGTTAAAGCAGGTGGTCCACACCAGCTGCAGAGTCAAAAACAAAATATGCATCTACTGCCATTTAGAAAGAGGACACAAACTCAGGTAAGACTGTTTTTCACATGATGACCCACGGGTGGGGTCTGGCTGGATCTCCCCACACACAGCTGCTGACTTCTGCCTACAAAATACACTTCCGGACCGGGCGCAGTGGCTCACGCCTGTAATCCCAGCACTTTGGGAGGCGAAGAGGAACGGATCACTTGAGGTCAGGTGTTTGAGACTAGTCTGGCCAACAGGGAGAAACCCCGTCTCTGCTAAAAATACAAAAATTAGCCGGGCATGGTGGTGGGTGCCTGTAATCCCAGCTACTCCGGAGGCTGAGGCAGGAGAATCACTGGAACCCAGGAGGCAGAGTTTACAGTGAACTGAGATCGCACCACTACACTCCAGCCTGGCAGTCAGAGCAAGACTACATCTCAAATACAAATAAAAATAAGAGTAAACATGCTGTAGAGGACTTGGATGACATTGAAAATGTCCTTTTTGACTTTGAACAGATCAGACTTGGAGACTTGTTAAGAAATCTCTGAAGCTTTACAGTTATGGTAAAAATAAAAATTCATCTTCCTTTTCCTGCATAGGTTATTCAGAATAGGCTGTTTTGACAAGAAAGGTTCCCCAGATTTCCAGAGGAAAGGGTCCAAGCTGCCAGTGTTCACCCAGCACCCGGACTCATGCCCTGCCCCCAGGAGACCTCCCCAGATCTGCACCCCTTAACTCCGTGCTATCCTGGTTAGGCTGCAGACCAGGGTTCCTGAGGGACCAAGGCCTCCCCTGAGGTCCTCACCTGCCTACTAAGATCCGCCTCCAACAGACCCAGTCTGCCCCAGATCCCCCCAGCCCAGGTAGAAAGGAGCCCCAGGTCCTCACCGGCTCCCTCAGTGGCCTTCTCGGTGCGGTGGGCCAGGCCCTCAGCAGCCAGCTTCCCCAGGCCTCCCAGCATCGCGTGGCAGCAGACGGTGGCCAACTAGGATGCTGAGGACTGGCCCAATGTGTTTTTATAGCTGCCTCTGGTGCCTGTCTATGCTCTGGCCCCAGCCCAGTAGGAGGTTGGACAGGTGAGTCAGAGAGGGCGGCAGCAGGAAGGGGCTGGGTGGAACCACCCTGGCACTGGGGTGGCAGCATCCCCTGACATCATGAGACTTCTGTAACCCTGTCCTAGGGACCCCATGAAGGATAGGGGCAGGGAGCAGGGCTGAGGCTGGACAGGAGAGATCTGGACATGCCTCTTCCTTGAGGCAGGGGGCGTGAGTGCCAGCCCCCCGAGACCAAAGCTTCCCAAGCCTGTGGGCACTGATATGTACCTGGAGACAAGGCCTAGGATTCCAAGCTTGCTGCTCAATGTCTCCAGTATGGCCCAGTGGGGGGTTTGGGGGTTCTATGGGCCTGGAAACCTGGGCAGTCCTTTGGGTCACAAACACAAGTAGAGTGAGGGTGACTGCCTTCCCCATTCCTGGAGACCCTGGCTCTGCAGAGCAGTTTGCAGCCTCCATGGGATAGGTGGGGCGTTCAGGGTGGTGCCTTGCCCAAGGCAGAGGGGGGCACAGCACTGAGCAGAAGCGTAGTCACCTGGCACCACTCAGCTGATGCTCACTCACCCAAGAGGCTCTATGACGTCAGCGGTGCCTTCTATCCCCTGGCTGTCCTGGAGGAGTAGGCAGAGGCCTCCACCACCACTCAGGGAGATGCTTCTGGCCCTAGCTAGAATCTCCTAGAAAGCAGCTTCCCTGGCTCCTGGCACATCGCATGAGGAATGGCAGGGCTGCTCCCTTGTTACCCATGATGGACAGACATGCCTCAAGCCATCTGCCACATGCTGCTTCCCTTAGTCACCAGCCCAACCTGAGCCTCTGTTTCCTCATCTGTAAAATGGGGATAGCGTGCCTTCCTGGCTGTGTCACTAATCATCCCTGAGACAAAGCATGCAAGCGCCTGGTAAACACCTGTTTCCTCCACTCATCACTGAGGAGCTGGGAGGTGCCCTTGGGCAGTGAGCTCTGACCTACCGGTGAGGTGGGCCAAGGAGTGACTAGGACATGAGGCTGCCTGGAGCCAGAGGGCTGGGGGATGTGACTTCCGCTGGCCAGGAGCCAAGGAGAGGTCTTCCCATGCTCCTACTTCTGGGGTGCAGGCCTGGGGCAGGGGTCTGAGGCTCTCTCCCCAGTGCAGGCTCCTGGAGCTGCTCTCCTGGGTGTGTTGGGGCCTGATTAGTTTACTGGACTGTGGGCCCTCCCAGTCTGGGACCCAGGAGCTGAGACCCTCTTGCATTCCTGCATGGTGTTTGGGGGCTCCAGGGCTACGGCCAGTCCCCCTAGGGTGGGCAGTGGGTATCGTGGGCAGCAGGACCTCTGGGTCTCAAGGCCATAGCCCCACACATGCCATTGCTGTCTCCTTTGGGCAGGGGTGAATCGGGGCTTAAACAATTTAGAGGGGCCCTCTTTATGAAAGGGAATTCAATCATATGATTCTTGCACATTTTTCATTTATATACGTATGAACTTCTGGACCCAGACAGGGCTGTGAAAGTGGGGGGCCTGGAGCTCAGGCGGGTCCAGATGACCCTGTCCTCCTTTGTAACAGCCAGAGTCCAGGATGTTTTGCCCAGGGCCATTGGGCTGGCACTGCAGAGGGTTGGGGGGTGGGGAGACCCTGGGGACACGGCTGGTAGGAATTGTGCTAGGAAACCTCAGGGATGCTCCCTGGACCTGTCAAAGCCCCTTTCCTGCTCCTTCTGAGGCTGTGTGTCCCCCACCCCCACAGGGGTCCTTTCTATGCCTGTTCCCCTCACAAGTGTCATCTGCCTGCTCTAGAATGGCTTCCACACCCCACAGACCCCCTCCTCATGAGCTCCCACCCTAGGGTACTCTGCACCAGTCCCCTCTCTCAGGAGCTCACCAGCCCCAGACAGCCTGTTGTCAGAGCTCAGCTACACAGCAGGACCCTGGCCCACTGCCCAGCCCAGAGCCAGGCCTACCACAGCCTCTGGGGACAACTGCCCTTCCCCCCACCCCCTCCACATGGTCCCTGCCAGTGAGACCCTGCCCTGCTAATTTAATGCACTGCCTTGGTGTGAGCACTGCGATTCTAATGACAACACACCATGGCCCTAGACCTCCTGGGCAAGGCTGGGTCCAGACACAGATCCCAAATGCCTTTGGGGGAGAAGACAAGAGGCCTGGGGAGGCCCAGGACCAGACATGGGCCCCAGGCCCTGGTGCCCTCCCACTTGGCCTTCCAGCTGCTGCTGCTGTGACCAGATCCCTGTCCACCCAGCCCAGCCCATGGGCCCCAGCAGGCCCTCTGTGTCCCACCTCTGGGGTAGACCCCTAAGAGCGGGACCCCTTTCTAGCCAAAGAACCTAAGATAGCCCCAAATCCTCCTAACCATGATGGATCCTGGTCTGAGGGGCTGGGCTCAGGTGACTCCTGCAGGGAACTTCACCTGTCTGGATGAGGTCAAGGGTGAATTACGTGGGACCTGCCCCCCTACCCCATCATGAAAGAGGTCCAGTCCACAGTGGCCCAAGGGGGCTGCCCTTGGACCCAGGGATCCAAGTCAGCACATCCTGAGTCAGAAAGTCAAGTCCAGCCTCCCCTCAGTCAGGGAGAATCTGGCTTTGACAGGAGCAGATAAATTCTCAAGGTGGGATTTGGTTAACAAACTAGCTTGGCAAGGGACTAGCTGGCTGAATCACTGAGTCAAGGAGAGCCAGTGTTTCAAATAGCAATTTGCCAACTTAGCAATGACCAATTCTGAAAAACAATTTGTTTATTTGAAGTACTTAAATACTTAGGCTGTCTCATGTCTGAAGCCTGATGATGCCTTGTGTGATTTAAAGGACAGACGTCACACAGTCCATCCTGCTGGTGTCTTCTCCCACTTTTGTTCTGTGGATTTGAGCTCACAGCTTGTGCTGTGCCCACCGCCTGCCCCCCCTAACGAGACTCCTGGAGACTTGGCTGGCCAGTCACCAGAGGAAGAGGGGCCCGGCAGCACGCCAGCATCCACCCACCTGTGGGTATCAGTCAGGCTCCTGGGGGAAGCCAGAGGACGTATTCGAATGGGTACTTGAGGAAAGGGGTTGTTCACAGAAGTGTGGACAGAGTTAAGGGAACCAGTGAGAGATGAGGAATGCCCTGGAGCAGCAAGAGGGGGAGCTGTTCTCTCTCTGGGTCTAGAGGGACAGGAAAGGTGTCCACAGACCCCAAAGACAGCTGTGGGTGTAGAGGAGGATCATCAGGAGCTGCAGTCATCAGTAGAAAGATGTGGCCACTGCCAAACCAGCAAGGAAGAATCTGAGCAAATAACCACCTCTCCTCTCTCTTCCACCTCCTGTGACATCCCCCACTGTCTGAATTCCACTAGGGCCAGAGAGCGAGGCATGCTGGTGATGCAGTCCAAGAGGGAGCGGGCAGAGAGGAGCCAGTGGGTATGGAGGCGAAACAGAGAAACAGAGAATTCCAGCTCACTCTGCGGGATGTTGGGTCTGAAAGAAACATGGCAGCAGCTTTATTATTATTATTATTATTACTATTATTTTGAGATGGAGTTTCACTCTTGTTGCCCAGGGTGAAGTGCAGTAGTGTGATCTCGGCTCACTGCAACTTCTGCCTCCCAGGTTCAACAGATCCTCCTGCCTCAGCCTCCTGAGTAGCTGGGATTACAGGCACACACCACCATGCCTTGCTAATTTTTGTATTTTTGGTAGAGATTGGGTTTCACCATGTGGGCCAGCCTGGTATCGAACTCCTGACCTCAGGTGCTCCACCTGCCTCGGCCTCCCAAAGGGCTGGGATTACAGGTGTGAGCCACTGTGCTCAGCCTGCAGCAGCTTAATTTTACAGTATCCCTTTTCTCCTTCTGGAAACTATATGGAGCAACAACAAGACTGAGGAGGAGGAGGAGGAGGAAGAAAAAGTCTATCATCAACACACACATCAAACTCAACTTCAGAGAAATTGGGAAGCTGGGAAGCCACGTAAACCCAAAAGCAGGTGACACCAGCAGAACCAACCCAGGAAGCCAGGGAAGTGCAGAAGAACAGGGCATGGGGGGTGGCCCTGGGGAGGATCTTCATTGTTGCCAGCAACACACACTCCCAGGAGGAGAGGACCCTCAGAGTGAGAACGGAGACCTGCGGAAGTGAAGAATGAAGGAGCAGGTGCTGCCCGGGGAAGTCCAGGGGTGCAGAATCTGAGAGCATCCCTTCCCAAGAGAGGCGGGAACACTTGGGAAGGCAGGGCTGAGTCCCTGGAGGCTGTATCCAGGAAAGGAGGCTGGCAGTAGAACCTGCCTGAAGCCAAGTGGGTTCTGAGAGGCAGAGGGGCAGCGCTACAGAGGTGAGGCTGACGCTTCTGTGCAGGAAGGGCAGGCTCCTGAGGAAGGGAGCCCCGAATGCTCTCCACTAGATTCCCAGGGAGCCCCACTCCCTCCACAGGGACCTTGAGCTGACATCTGGGAAATGCCATTCATATTGGAACCTCCGATACACTGCTGTGAATGTGAGGGTTTCATGACTGATGGGGTAGGTTTCTCTCTTCCAACTCAATAGTATAATTTCCATTTATTCCTCCCCCAGCCTCCCTGAACGTTCACCTCTTAAGATAGCCACAGTACAGTGATCAGAACCAGGAAATCCACATTCTCATATTTAACCAGATTAAAATTATTTCACAAAATAAACAATTTTATTAATATAATACATTTAAATAGTTTAAATATATTTAAATTATTTAATTTAAAATGAACATATTAGCTAAAGTCCTTATTGGAGTTTCACCACTTTTTCCACTAATGTCCTTTTTCTGTTCCCAAATGCCACCCAGGATCACAGGGCATTTAGTTATTTCTTAGTCTCTTGCCATTTTGTAGGACTGCAGTGACAGTCCCTCAGTCTTTCCTTATCTTTCCTAACCGTGACACTTTGAACCAGTACTGATCAGTATTTGTCAAATGTTCCTCGATTTGGGTTTGTCTGATGTATTTCCATGACTGGACTGAAGTTATGCACTTTTGGCCATTACAGTACAAAAATGATGTGGAATCCTTCCCCGTGCATTCCATCAGAGTTATGGCACTGATAGTTCTTCTTACTGATGATGTTGAACTTGTTCGTTTGGTTCAGGTTTCTGCTTGAACAGGGACCTGGGAGGCAGAGCCTGCAGGGAGCCGAGATCACATGACTGCACTCCAGCCTGGGCTACAGAGAGACTCCACCTCAAAAAAAAAAAAAAAAAAAAAGATACATTCTCTGTTATTTGGATAATATATTTACTCATACTAGCTCACTAACTAAACAGAGTTGCAGATCCATTCTTATTCCAGCACATTCTTTTTACAACACTTAAGATGACTAAATGTAACATGAAATGGGGAAGATTTTTAAAAAGATGCCTTTGACTTCAGCATTAAACAGATACAAGTGTATGATGAAAATACAACCGCAATAAAAGTGCCACTTACCGTAAATGAGTATAACTGCTCATCAAATATGCTCAAAGATCCATCTGCATCTCTATAAAATAAGAGTGTGCATTACTTCAAAAACTGTTAATATCTTACTATAGTATCTGTTTAGTAAAATAATGCCTCCTGTGTGCTTTAGTGTTTACCAAAGCAGTTTTTATGAATTCTTCTGGATGCTGACTTGCAGAGGGTTTCCTGACTTCTTTCTCAGCACATCATGTCCTGTACTGTGAAGTCTTTTTTACAATAACCAGTCAGAAATGCCCATAAGTATTGACTCTCCCTAACAGGCAATGGCAATAAACCGAATATATTTTCAGTCTTCTAACCACACATTGAAACACAAGAATGTTTTACAAAGCAGTAGTGATGACTTTAATAAATGTAAACGTGATTCAGATTTTCTAGCTTCCTTTCTCTTTAGTTCTCTGTAGTATACTCTCGTGACATATTTATGTATTTTCTGTTGTTTGAATTAAAAACTCATTTGCCTTTTTAAGAGGCCAGTCTTTGATGAACTTTAAACTTTGTAAAGCTAATGCATTGTGCCTGTGTAATAAACCAGTCGTTCTCCAAATGTGCTCTGTGGACCTCTCAGGATCCCCAACACACCCTTTCCAGAAGGCCTAAGAGGCCAACTGTTCTCCTTTTTTTTTTTTTTTTTTTTTTTGAGACCGAGTTTCACTCTTGTTGCCCGGGCTGGAGTACAATGGCACAATCTCCGTTCACGGCAATCTTTGTCTCCCAGTTTCAAGTGATTCTCCTACCTCAACCTCCCAAGTAGCTGGGATTACAGGCGCCCACCACCACACCTGGCTAATTTTTGTATTTTTAGTAGAGATGTGGTTTCACCATGTTGGCCAGGCTGGTATTGAACTCCTGACCTCAGGTGATCTGCTCGCCTCGGACTCCCAAAGTGCTGGGATTACAGGCCTGAGCCACTGTGCCTGGCCAACACTGTTCTGAATCATACTAATTAAACCTGAGAAAGCTGATTAAAAAATTTAAAAATTTGTAAAAGTAATACAAAGTCATTGCCTGCTTTTTCGTTGACATTTGTCATGACTGTATAAAAGTGGGTAAAACTGCTGGTTTCTCAGCATAAATCAAGGCAGTGGTACCAATTACATTAGTCACTCTATTCTTTACTATCCCCTACAGTTAAAAAACGTAGCCTGAATTACTTAAGAATGTCTTTGATGAAGCAGTAAAAATTAATGTTATTAAATCTTGACATGTCTCTTTAATATTCTGATAAGTGGAAAGTTAACAAGAAGCGCTTCTGCTGACTGCAGTACAGTCGTTTTTTTTTTTTTTTTTTTTAAAGAATTCGTGATTTAATTGTGAACTGAACAACCAATTTTTTCACAGAACATTGTTTTTATTTAAAAGTACAACTGGGCCAGCGCTGTGGCTCATGCCTGTAAAATCCCAGCACTTTGGGAGGCCAAAGCAGGCAGATGGCTTGAGCTCCTTCAGGAGTTCGAGACCAGCCTAGGCAACATAACAAAAACCTGCCTCTACCAACAATACAAGAAAATTAGCCTGGCGTGGTGCCACACATCTGTGGTCCCAGCTACACAGGAGCCTGAGGTGAGAGGATTGCTTGAGCTGAGATCATGCCAACGCACTCCAGCCAAGTGACACAGTGAGACTCAGTCTAAAAAAAGAAGTACAACTATCATTCCCAAAAACAAATGAAGTGAGAGGTTGTCCCTTCAAGGAAAATAAGTATTTCTTCCCAACGATAAAATGTAAGCTTTCCTGAGGACTTTGAAAAACTTCTTCCTGCCACTGTAGGCTTGACAGCTTTTCAATACTTAAAGGCATTTTAAAGTAAGATTGATGATTAAACTAAAAGTGATTTTTGACATAATAAAACATAAACCAATATATTCCAAGTAACTAATGCATAATATTATAAATGCAAGTATGGGGGGAAGATCCATTTACTGTGCAAGAAAGATCAATGAGTACTGATGGAATACATTTATTAATATGGAAAATGCCACTGTAACTAATTTAAGAAACTAGCACTTGTGAAGTTTTGATTTAGTATTAAAGAACACCCACAACTGTCTGAAAAGTTTAAAATACACCTTTTACCAGCTACATATTTGCATGAGGTTAGGTCACTTTATTGCTTCTTTTTTTCTATATTTGAGATGGAGTCTCCCTCTGTCGCTCAGGCTGGGGTGCAATAGCAAGATCTCGGCTCACTGCAACCTCTGCTTCCCAGGTTCAAGTGATTCTCCGGTCTCAGCCTTCCAAGTAGCTGGACTACAGGCATGCACCACCATGTCCAACCATTTTTTGTACTTTCAGCAGAGGCGGGTTTCACCATGTTAGTCAGGATGGTCTCGATCTCCTGACCTTGTGGTCCACCCACGTTGGCCTCCCAAAGTGCTGGGGTTACAGGCGTGAGCCACCGTGCTCAGCCTCTTATTGCTTTTTTAAAGCAAATTGCAAAGAAATATCTAGAGAATCCAGTTGTCTCCTATTAAGCTCAACATGAGAGATTTTAAATAATACAAATACATGACACACTTTTTACTCAACTTTTGATTGTAGAAAAGTTATTTTTTCAATGAAAAATTTCTGTTAATAATATTGTTCTCAAGGAATATTTTCTGTTGTTACAACCTGGGTTATGGGTTACTACTGACATCTAGTTGATAGAGGCCATGAATGTTACTAAACTCTCCGCAATGCACAGGACAGTCCTCACAACAAAGCATTATGTAGCTCATAATATCAACAGTGGTAAGGCTGTGAAATCTAAACTAAAAATATATTTTGAAAAAAATTCTCAATGTTATATTTCAACCACAGTAAATATCAGTATAATCAATATAAACACATACTCTTTGAGATTCTCAATCATTTAAGAATTAAGAGTCTTAAGAACAAAGAAAACACAAATAATTTGCTTCGATATTTTAGCAGGCACATTACAGCTTATGATGTCTAGAGCTGTGACCTAACACTGAGCTTGACATCTTGCAAAGTAATTAGCTAGAATAACAAGACAGGTTTCTAAAAAGCTCATCTTTGCATGATATCATGATGTATCTCCAAGGTCACTCTGTGGAAGGAAAAACAATTCATAACAATAGACGTTATCATTTGTTAGGCCTTAAGACATTTTTTAAAAGGGGGCAGAGGAAACTCTCCTAGCAGCCCTGAAATCCAAATCTTCTAGTTCGGAACAGTACCATAAGGGCACTTTGTTTTCATTTCTTGGTTTTTCACGAAAATACGAGAACCAAAACGTGAGGCAATACGCTGTTAAGAAGACATGTTTCTGTTGATTGACGATTATAATATATAAATAATAACAGATTTCCCTGTTATATGCTCTTCTACTCACAAAACCTTTTGTCCCATGCGATTTATTTTATGTGTTTATTTTTTGACCCAGAGTCTCGCTCTGTTGTTCAGACTGGAGTGCAGTGGTGGGATCGTGGCTCACCACAACCTCCACCTCCCAGGTTCAAGCGATTCTCATGCCTCAGCCTCCCAAGTAGCTGGGGCTCACTGCAACCTCTGTCTCCCAGGTTCAAGCGATTCACCGGTCTCAGCCTCAGCACAGTTTTGTGCCACTATGCCCAGGTAATTTTGTGTGTGTGTGTTGTTTTGGGGATAGAGATTCACTCTTGTTGCCCAGGCTTGAGTGCAATGGTGTGATCTTGGCTCACCACAACTTCTGCCTCCCGGGTTCAAGCCATTCCCCTGCCTCAACATCCTGAGTAGCTGGGATTACAGGCATGCACCACCACGCCCAGCTAATTTTGTAGAGTGAGGCTGAAAACAACTGAGGGAAGGCAAATCTCAATTTTATTAATAGGTCTACACAATATTAGCACTTTTTAAAAAGCCTGAAACATTAGTATGTAAGATGGATATGTCTATAGTGCTTCAAGTAGTTTTCATCTCTGAAATAATTTTAAAATCACGGAATTTAAAGTTACATGCTGGAAAGGACCAATGACCTTACATGACATTTAATTCAACACTCATTTTACAGATCAGGGAAACAAACCTTAAAACTGACTTGCCCAAGGTCCCACCAAATAGGAGCAGTTTCTCGTCCTAAACTCAAATGAAGCCGTGGCTCTCAAACTTTGCTGCACATTAAAATCACCTGAGAAGCTTTAATAACTGACTCATCTTCAACACGAGACATTTTAATGTAATGAGTGCTGGGTATGACTTCGGGCATCAAGGTTGTTGGTAAAAGTTTCCCAGGTGATTTCAATGTGCAGCAAAGTTTGGAATGATTGAGCTGGGGTGAAAATCAGAGTCTTCTGGGATGCCTTTCTTCACATAAAGATGCCTCACATCCATCCCTATTTTCCTAAAAGGCTTCTCAGTGCCTAGAGATAGAGGGAAGGTGAAGATGGGAAGATGCATGTGTTTGCAGACCTGTATTTTGAAAAAACACCTTGCATAAGTGATCTCAGTGAGTTCCACCTATCCCACTGACAACAGTGCACTACTGACTCATCATAAACATTTTTCAAAATCTTTTCTTGAAGCCAATTTGCCCTATTAATTTGCTCAATAAACCTTTATTTCACCAATAGTGAATATACCAAAGGATTATTTCTCAAACTTGCTGATGGCAAATTAAAACTTAGTTTACTTTCAAAAGTAGACTTCTAAAAAGTAGAATGAGGAAAAAAACATCAAATATGTTTGAGCAAGATTAATCTTCAAAGCTATTTTTTAATTACATGCTAACATATCAAAATCTTTTGAACTCAAAAGAAGCCAGGGACTGTAGTCAAGGTAGTTTTGGTGTATGTGTGCTCAAAGATTTAAAGAGACTCGGCTGACTACAGACATTTAGTGATTACTCAATAGGTCCCAAAGCTCAGGACTTGAGACAGAGTTTGAGTCCAGTTTTTGCGGAAACACAATTTCATCACAACTATTGTTAAAAGGGAGGGAGGAAAGTGACATGAGTGTAAACTTGCCACTTTTATTGAAGTAAAAGTTACTGACAATTGAATTAGCTAAAAAGGCTAGTGCATTTGAAACAAAATTGTTTATAAGCTAGTCATGTTTATAGAATGAAAAGTAAAATTAAAGATAAAAACATTAATATTCTAAATTAGTACTTTCCAAACTGTGTTCTAAAAATCAACACTCATGACCCAAGGAGATGATAATAATGTACACTGGACAGCCCCTATGGAGCTGGTGCTGGTGTTGGTTGTTCCTTTTAAAATAAACTCCATCTCAGGGTGCTCTCAAAGTGCATCTTTGTAGCCCACGAGGTGCTCGTGCACATTGGGAGAAATTCAAATGAAGATACACTATGGTGCCAGAAGAGGAAAAGCTGTTCCTTCTTCCGAGTCGAATGTCGAAAGTAGTACACACTGATTTAGGCCCATAATGCATTGAACAACTAAGTTTTCACAAAGAAACATTCAATAAAGGGAATCTTCCTTCTCACTGAGTTCAACAGTGTCTCAAGGCATAAAGGCATAAAAAAAAATACGCTTTTTCTGGGATTGTTTCTTTGCTGATTTTTCCTTCCACCAAGACATCTAAGATTAAAAGAGAAATTGATACTTAATATTTAGAATCTGGATATCAATATATAGTTGACTCCAATTTCTTAAACTGATTGCTGAAGAGGAAAAACAAATGACTGAAATAATTTTAGAATAAAGGAATCCATCCCTTGGCAGTATAGCTGTACTCACGATATTATTGTCATTGTAAGATAAGGCTGGCTGGCTGTGCTGTCATCAAGGAATATTGTCGAACATGAGCTGTATTGTCGACTGAAATGCACAGTAGATACCTGAAGGGGAAGGGAAGTGTAAGTTAAACTTATTAAACTGTACTTTTTCTTGGTTAAAATGTGAAATGACAAAGCACTAAGATATTTCTTACACTCCATGAACTGCCTGAGTGCGGTATCATGTGCACTCTACAGAAAACCCATCGGAGGCTCTTAACTTCCAGAGACGATGTTTAAGATACGGGTCATAAAATGCTGCCCTTAATATGGTACCTGTCATCAAACCTAACAAGGATTTTATGAATTCCCTTTAAAAATCATGAGAAAAGTTTAAAATAAGATTTCACTGTTTTTTTTTTTCTACAGCTATATAAAGCAGCCAAGAATTTCTATTTCTTTTTTTTTAATTTTTAATTTTTTATTTATTTTATTTATTATACTTTAAGTTCTAGGGTACATGTGCATAACGTGCAGGTTTGTTACATATGTATACTTGTGCCATGTTGGTGTGCTGCACCCATCAACTCGTCAGCACCCATCAATTCATCATTTATATCAGGTATAACTCCCAATGCAATCCCTCCCCCCCACCCCATGATACGCCCCGGTGTGTGATGTTCCCCTTCCTGAGTCCAAGTGATCTCATTGAGAACTGAACAATAAGAATTTCTATTTCTATGATTTATTTATTACAATAAAATGTAATGTATTAAATAATACTGGTACAAGAGCATTTTATTGCAGTGAATACAAGACTAATGCATTTACTAAATTACTCATCCTAAATGTATTATTTCAGGTGATATTGTGACAAAACAAGTGTTTCAGATTCAGAGGCTCTGTGTGCCAGGGCTGCTAGGCCACCAACAAGCGAGGAAGCCATAGGTTTCTCTAGTCCTATTTTCTTATGTGGAGGAGAAAAAGAGTATCACTTAAATATTCTCTCACACCCTGAAAACAGATGACAACTTAAAAAGCTAACTTTCACTTCATGTTTAAATAAGATTGCCATGACATGACTCAAATGAGACTCTCAGAGAATATTTTCCATTCATTTCAAAACTTGATCCATTTCATTCAATAAATCATCTGACCTGCACCTAGCCATTTTCCTGCTCTACCCCTGCTCTCTGCCTAGAATACTGCTTTTCTCTTTCCTTGCTTCAGCAAGCTAGACTCCATCTACCCTCTTAGATCTCTTTGTCGGCAGCCACACCAAAATTTTTTTTTGTACACTAATTAGTAGAATTCACCACTGCTTACAAGATACGAATTGTTGCAGAGTATTCCCCTCATGAGAAAGTATGCCTCTCCGTAAGAGTAGGGAGGGCCCTTACTCTTCCTATCTCCAGTGCTGAGCATAGAATTTTGAGTAAATCCATAACTTTGACAAGTGTTTGACAATTCAGTTATAATTTGGAAGATAAGTCTTACTACATTTAATTATAGCAAAAACATTACTAACAGTTTACTGTTTATAGGTATTATTTAAGGTAGTCACAAAATAGAAACAATCTAATGTCAGTCAGCATAAATCAGAGTTTGAAATGTTATGATCTTTAACAAGAAATGGAAGGGGTTACTTAGCAGTTTTAAGGTTTGATAACAAAAACTAAAAAATAATTGTACCTAGTAATTTAGTAAGTCAAAACCAAAGCCTTACCATCAAAGGTCCAGTACCCATTGGATGCCGATGCCCACCCACTGACTTCTTCTGCTGTACCTGGTGCCTCTCATTTTAACCCATTAAAAATACTAAAGTTGTTTTCCTTGTAGAGGTCTTTACCTCCTTGGTTAAGTCTATTCCTAAGTATTTTATTTTATGTTATGTTATCTTATGTTATTTTATTTTATTTTTGCAGCTATCATAAAAGGGGTTGAGTTCTTGGTTTGATTCTAAGGTTGGGTGCTGTTGGGGTATAACAGAGCTACTGATTTGTGTACATTAATTTTGTCTCCTGAAACTTTCCTGAATTCATTTATCAGTTTAGGGTTTCCTAGGTATATGATCATATCACCAGCAAACAGCAACAGTTTGACTTCCTCTTTACTGATCTGGATGCCTTTTTTGGCTTTCTCTTGTGTGATTGCTCTGGCCAGGCCTTCCAGTACTATGCTGAATAGAAGTGGTGAGAGTGGGCATCTTTGTCTTGTTCCGGTTCTCAGGGGGAATGCTTTCAATTTTTCCCGTTCAGTATTATGTTGGCTGTGGGTTTGTCATAGATGGCTTTTATTACATTGAGGTATGACCCTTGTATGCCAATTTTGCTGAGGGTTTTAATCATAAAAGGATGCTGCATTCAGTCAAATGCTTTTTCTGTGTCTATTGAGATGATCATGTGATTTTTTGTTTTTAATTCTGTTTATGTGGTGTATCACATTTATTGACTTGTGTATGTTAATCCATCCCTGCATCCCTGGTATGAAACCCATTTGATCATGGTGGATTATCTTTTTTTTTTGAGATGGAGTCTTGCTCTGTCACCCAGGCTGGAGTGCAGTGGGGTGATCTTGGTTTACTGCAACCTCTGTCTCCCAGGTTCAAGTGATTCTCCTGCCTCAGCCTCCTGAACAGCTGGGATTACAGGCACGCACCATCACACTCAGCTAATTTCTATATTTTTAGTAGAGACAGGGTTTCACCATGTTGGCCAGGCTGGTCTCAAACTCCTGACCTCGTGATCCACCCGCTTTGGCCTCCCACAAGTGCTGGGATTACAGGTGTGAGCCACTGTGCCCGGCTGGATTATCTTTTTGATATGCCATTGGGAACTACAGAACATTGCTGAATGAAATCATGGACACAAACAAATGGAAAGACATCCCATGCTCATGAATGGGTAGAATGAATATTGTGAAAATGACCATACTGCCAAAAGCAATCTACAAATTCAACCTAATTCCCATAAAAATACCACCATCCTTCTTCACAGAACTAGAAAAAACCACCCTAAAATTCATATGGGACCAAACAAGAACCCACATAACCAAAACAAAACTAAGCAAAAACCACAAATCTGGAGGCATCACATTACTTATTTCAAACTATACTAGAAAGTGACTGGAACAGAAGTGAGCCTGTTTGTCTTGTAGAACTAATGGGAGGTTGTGAACTTACAGGGAAATAGCACTTTGGAAAGTAGGGTAAAATGTAAAACAGTAGGCCATAGTCACCAAAATAGCATGGTAGTGGTACAAAAATAGGCACATACACCAATAGAACATAATAGAGAACCCAGAAATAAACTCAAATACCTGTAGCCAACTGATTTTCAACAAAGACAACTAAAACACAAGGTGAAGAAAGTAAACCCTATTCAACAAGTGGTGCTGGGATAATTGGCAAGCCACATGCAGGAGAATGAAACTGGATCCTCAACTCTCACCTTACACAAAAATCAACTCAAGATGGATCAAGAACATAAATCTATGACTTGAAACCGTAAAAATTCTAGAAGATAACACTGGAAAAACCCATCTAGACACTGGCTTAGGCAAAGATTTCATGATCAAGAACACAAAAGCAAATGTAACAAAAGCAAATGCAACAGAAACAAACAGGTGAGACTTAACTAAAGAGCTTCTGCACAAGAAAAGGAACAATCAGCAGAGTAAGCAGACAACCCACAGAGTGGGAGGGAATCTTCACAGTCTATACATTGGACAAGGGGCTATGATCCAGAATCTACGAGGAACTCAAACAAATTACAACTACAAAAATATGGAACCAGCTCAAATGCCCATCAGTCAATGAGTGGATAAGGAAAATGTGATCTACATACACACACCTATATATATATAAGGAATACCACTCAGCCATAATAAGGAATAAATTAATGGCATTCCCAGCAACCTGGATAGAAGTAAAGACTATTATTCCAAGTGAAGTATCTCAGGCATGGAAAACCAAACATTATATGTTCTCATTCATACATGGGAACTAAGCTATGAGGATGCAAAGCCGTAAGAATGATACAATGGACTTTGGGGACTCAGGGAAAAAGCTGGGAGAAGGGCGAGGGATAAAAGACTACAAACTGGGTTCAGTGGATACTGCTCAGGTGATGGGTGCACCAAAATCTCACAAATCATCACTAAAGAACTTAGTCATGTAACCAAATACCACCTGTTCCCCCAAAAACCTATAGAAATAATAAATAAATAAAGTGCAACATTTTTCTCAGCAAACATAAATAAAATAAAACAAAGACTAAAGTTCACATTTTTCGCTCTCCTTTTGGGCAGGACAAATTTTAGGTATGTTTTTAAAGAATTAACAACTTTTTTCCTTTTTCTGAGACAGGGTCTCCCTTTGTTGCCCAGGCTGGAGTGCAGTGGTACAATTATAGTTAACTGCAGCCTCAAACTCCTGAGCTGAAGTGATCCTCTGCCTCAGCCTCCTGAGTAGGTAAAACGAAAGGCACATGCCACCAGGCCTGGCTAATTTGTTATTTAACGTTTTTGTAGACATGAGGTCTTGTTATGTTGACCAGGCTAAAAATGAACAAATCTTAATTAACTTAAATATTTCTAACACTTTGGGCATTCATGAAAACAGCTCCATCTCTGTTGTGAAGTAATGGGAAGTATATGGCAGTGGATAAAGTTTGAAAATATTAGACAAGGCCTTAGGAGAAAAGTGTGTATGCTTATTATAGATATATTAGTTTTAAAAATTCTCTGGGTTAATATCATTAATTATACTCAAATTAGACTTTGATTTAAACACAGGCCCTAAATTTGGATAAAATATAATAGATTGACCACAATCCAGAAGTCTCATTAGTCATAAAATAAAGGTTACACCCATGACCAGGAGAGAAGGTTGACAGAGATAATTTTTAATAAATGCTGAGACATAAAAAGTAGATAAAGGAGTGGTAAATAACACGGAAGCGCAACTTTGGTCCCTACAGAAAGTGACTGGAACAGAAGTGAGCCAGTTTGTCTTGCAGAACTAAAGGCAGGTTGTGAACTTACAGACAAATGGCACTTTGGAAAGTAGGGTAAAGTATAAAACAAAAGCCAGCAAGGTCAGTTGAAAATCTCTAACCAGAGACCCAAGTCCACCTGTCCTTCCATCTGACAAGAAACTTAGACGTGTGTTCTCTGGATATATCAAACCCAAGAATTTCTGGCTCAGAGATACCATGGCTTAAACCTGAGATATAAAGAAAACTGTACACCAAATATGGAACTCCAACTTCCTTCGCTAACTCTGCTTTTGGAAAGCAAGTGGCCATGCTTTTACTTTCCAGGCAGAAAATTGGGAGATCTTTCTCAGAAGAAACTGAAATGTCTCAAATAAAGATCCCCAGATAATACACTGAGGTCCCCCAGATGAAAAGCTAGTTTGGCTTGCAAAACCTCACAGTGAGTGCTATCAGTTAACAGAAGTCCTGCTTCCAAATAAAGCAGGCCAGGGACCACCACACATTGGAGGGAAGCCTCCAATAACAGAAATCAAAGCAACAGAAAAAAGGAATTCATGGGAGCAGTCAAAACCAGGAGCAAAACTTAACAAAAAAAATCTTAAAACACTCTCAAAAATATAAAATTCAATAGAAATAGTAGAGGATAAAGTCACAGAATATCCCAGAACTAGAATAAAAAGACAAACTGAAAAAAAACAGAAGGGGAAAAATTAAAAACCAATGCAGGTGTACTGGTCTAAGCAGCCTAGCATCTGAATAACAAGACTATCAGTAAAAGAAACAGAGAAAATAAATTCTCAAGAAGAGATAGTCTCAGGTTTAGTAGCCTCAATAGAAAAATAAAAAATATATTAAAAATAAAATATAACAGCCCAAGATGCTGTTATAAAATTTCAGAACCTGAGAGAGAGAGAAGATCCTAAAAAGCTTCCACAGATACCTAAAACCTGGGTGTAAATAGTGTATCACACACTGGCAATAGATTCAAGAACAACACTGTAATGACAGCACAACTGTGAAATGTCTTCAGAACCATAAAATTTAGATTCAACCTAGAGGTGTCCTCTCTATCAAAGAGGAGGGATTTTAAGACTGGCCAGCTCTCTAAACATCTATACCCAGGAAAATGTGTTCAAGTACAACTAGAGAGGATTACAGGACAGAAGGAAACACAGAATCAGGGACTCAGGCGATGCCACACAAGACAGCAGTTATGTGAGATCCCAAAAGACTTTAAGGAGATAGCACAGAAAAGCAGACATCGAGCATATCTAGGGAAAGCCACTCCATACTGAACTAGGATGACAAAAGGCCAAAGAAAGTTGCCCCCCCGACACACACACAAAAGGAACAGATGTGTTTTCGCAGATGGAAAATATCTTTGAAAGGCATGTGATAAATGCTACAACACTTGGGGGAAAACAGCTGTTAGAAAATAAGCAAACGAATATAGTCAGAAAATTAGCTTCACGCTAAAAAATAATGGATGTGAAAGCAAACAGACCACCCAGAGGCTACTTACTATATTTGGATGGATAAAGTAACATCGGCTAGGAAAAAAGAAAAGATCCAGGAGAATTGCAGAAGTGCTCAGATTTCAGAACTGTTTCAGAGACAGGATGAAGGACATGTAATGCGGAGGCACAGTGAAAACACCACATGACTTAGCAGTGAATAATATTTGCAGAGTCATAATCATGTAAATATTACTGATTTAATGAAAAAGTGTGCTACTATTGGAAGAAAAGGAGGGAGAAAAATAAGATCATGGTGTAGTGAGGAAGGTATGCTTTCACCTGCTGTGATAGAAAGTCAGTAGACTGTGCTGGCAATTAACTTAGCTATTCTATTTTTGTTATTTCATTAAAAATAAGATTAAATATTTAGGGCAGAACTTTTTTTATTTTTATTTTTATTTTTTTTTGAAACAGAGTTTCACTCTCTCACCCAGGCTAGAGTGCAATGGCATGATCTCGGCTCACTGCAACCTCTGCTTCCCGTGTTCAAGTAATTCTCCTGCCTCAGCCTCCTGAGTAGCTGAGATTCCAGGCATGCACCACCGCGCCTGGCTAATTTTGTATTTTTAGTAGAGAGACAGAATTTCACCATGTTGGTCAGGGTTGTCTCGAACTCCTGACCTCAGATGATCCGCCCACCTTGACCTCCTAAAGTGCTGGGATTACAGGCGTGAGCCACCATGCCCAGCCTTAAAGCAGATCTTTTTACCACAACCAGATGATTGAAATTTAACTTAAATATCAGAAATTCTTAAAAGGACACACTAAGCTAAAGACTTTTCTGGATAAATTTAATACTTAGGAAAATAGAAGAGATTTAGAAAATCCACAAAAAGGGGTCCATGCTATCGCCACTGGGTCCACATTGTAATTTAAAGAAATCAAGAGAGAGATACTTTTATGTCAAACTATCTATTTGTTAACTATTTGACCGTTTACTTACATGGTTTGTACAGTTGCTGCTTCTTATTTCTACAACTAAGAATAAAAAAAAAAACAAAACTGGTCACTTCTGATACAAATACCATAAAATAAAAGTAGTTAGTAACATCTTACTGATTACTCCTATGTAAAATGAGACAAAATTCCATTTAAAAAATTATTTTCAATAATTTATAATTTAAATTATCTGGCACGATTAATTTCATAAAGTTTCTATTATGTACAAATGAAAGTTTCTATTTCATAAAGTTTATATTACATAAAAATGAAAGAATCCTCATGTACAAAAGAAAAGGGCAAAAAAATTAGGCCAGATGAAAATCTTAGCTAATAAAAAGGTTTAACTGTTGTATATATGAGCCATGATCCATCAGGATTCTCTCATTCTGCATTTACACATAGCTTACTTTAATTATCAGAAGCTAAGAGCTAACAGCTCTGAGAACTACTTCCTGATCAAATACCTATCTCTAGATGCAACAGAATCCCTGTAAGCATCTTGAACCACACTTAGTGGTTATCTACTAATATGTCACTAAACATAAAACAAAACAAAAAAGGGTCTTTGTACAACTGGAAAGTAACCTATCTTAATTTTTTTTTTTTTTTTTTTTTTTTTTTTGAGACGGAGTCTCACTGTCACCTAGGCTGGAGTGCAGTGGCGGGATCTCAGCTCACTGCAACCTCTGCTTCCCAGGCTCAAGTGATTCTCCAGCCTTAGCCTCCCGACTAGCTGGGACTACAGGCACATGCGACCACGCCTAGCTAATTTTTGTTTATTTTTAGTGGAGATGAGGTTACACTGCATTAGCCAAGATGGTCTTGATCGCCTAACCTCGTGATCCACCCACCTCGGCCTCTCAAAGGGCTGGGATTACAGGCATAAGCCACAGAGCCTGGCCTAAATTTTAATTTTAAAATGAGTATACAAACCTAATTGGACATGGTGTCTGCAGCACAAAAAATCATTTTTTTTTTTTTTTCTAAAATAAGGCCAGAATAATAAAAGCCCCAAGAGGGACTTGAGCCGTGCTTTGTTTCCTACATTGCCTCTGCCTTTGATGCTGGAAGGGCCTTGTAGGCAAAAGTTCCTACCACTGAAGAGTAAGGGACATGGAATAGCTTTTCTTTTACCGCTTCCATGCTCTCTAGGTGAGAGAAGCCCATGGCTCTGGAAGGAACTGGGAAATACAATTCTGATATATGTTGGATATGTTCCCCTCCAAATCTCACGTTAACATGTGACCGTTAATGCTGGAGACAGGGCCTAGTGGGAGGTGTTTGGGTAATGGCAGGGGATTCCTTATGAATGGCTTGGTCCCATCCCCATGGTAATAAGCAAATTCTCATTATGGTAGTTTAAAAGACTGTAGTACCGGCTGGGTGTGGTGGCTCAAGCCTGTAATTCTAGCACTTTGGGAGGCTGAAGCAGGCGGATCACCTGAGGTCAGGAGTTTGAGACCAGCCTGGTCAACATGGTGAAAACCTGTCTCTACCAAACATACAAAAATTAGCCAGGTGTTGTGGTGCCTGCCTATAGTCCCAGCTACTCAGGAGGTTAAGGCAGGAGGATTGCTTGAACTTGGGAGGTGGAGGTTGTAGTGAGCTGAGATCACACCATTGCACTCCAGCCTGGGCAACAGAGCAAGACTCCATTTCAAAAAAAAAAAAAAAAAAGAGTGTGGCACCTTCCCCCTTCCCCTCTCTCTTCCCTCTTTCACTGTGTGGAACCACCTCCTTCCCCTTTGCCTTCTATCATGATTGTAAGCTTGCTGAGGCCCTCACCAGAAGCAGATGTTGAAGCCATGTCTTACAGCCTGAAGATCTATGAGCCGATTAAACCTCTTTTTGTTATAAATTACCCAGCCTTAGGTATCTGTTTACAGTAATGTAAAAAATGAACACAAATTCTAATCAGAAATAAATGACTCAAAGTCTACTCATACTACAAAAACAAAGGTTAGAAACTCCCATATTTTACTGTGCTGCATTACTTCACATATTATTATAGAAACCTCACTTGTATTCTTGCTGTTTAAGTCAACTGGAAAACTTGGCTGTGTATGGCTTTTTAGCAAATAAATGAGGATTTAACATAACATTAAGGAAAATAAGCAAGAGTAGGGCATGTTTAAATTAACATCACATCAAATGAAAAGGTTAATAACTTAAAAGTTTTGAGTAGCATAAACTTGGATGTGGTAAATGAATGTGGTCAGAGGACTGTGTGAGAGGAGGCCCAAATCACAGATTCAATCCCCGATGATAAACAGCTACGTTTTTAATTTGTTTAAAAGAAAACCAAGCTGAAATCTAAGTTCTATCATTCATCTTTAAAAGGTACTCTTTGGAGCAAGGGAAAAGGGACCAAGAATTATGAATAAGAGAAATCCATGACTCCTCCATCACATGACAAATTGTGTTGATAAAAAGATGGCAAAATGTATAAACAAAAAGTTTACATATTTTCACTAAAACGGTAACAACTAAAGGAAAGTATATCACACATTAAAATAAGACAAGTGAATATGTGAAAAGTTGAAAAATTTAAACCAATATGAGTTTTTCTAAATACTTCCTATAATACACCTGATCAAACAAGAGTTTTCACTGTTTCTCTTGGTGGAAAAAAAACACTGTCTCACCATCTCTTTGAGAGTTCCTGTGGAATATTGTGCTTGCTTCTGGATTGGCAGAAGGGTTAAACTCCAAAGCTATATGCATAGAGGGAGAAAGGAAAAAAAGAGGTAATCATTTATAAAAATTTATCAATTCGTTTATTCAACTACTGCATTTAGGCTATTTCACTACTTCTCCTTTTATTCTTATCCGTTGAAATGAATGTATACATATAAGAGACAGCCAGGCAAGATGGCACATGCTTGTAGTCCCAGCTACTCAGGAGGCTGAGATGGGAAAATCACTTGAACCCAGGTCAGGAATTTGAGGCCAGCATGTGTAACATAGTGACACCCTCCTTTATTTAAAAAAAAAAAAAATGAAGAGGTAAATGTTGGCTTTGAGTTGTATAAAATCGACTTTGCATAAAATAAATTGAGATGGCAGTAAGTTTTAAAAGACAGGTCTATTTTATAGGCAAAATATAAGATGTATTCTAGAGTTTTAAAAAATTTTAAAAAGTAAATTCAGCATATCTGTCACTTTCCATATCATTCTGAGGACACAGAATGTTAGTTCTGTTGAGTAGCTGTCTTCCACAGACATGCGATATCTCTAAGTCTTCATTTCTTCATTAGCAATACATAGGGAGAATATACACAGGCCTTATTTGTATTGGAAAGGGCCAAGTGAGACATACATAAACTGTGTTGTAATCCTAAAGAATGACAATAAACAGCCATTTTTGGGCTCTCATCCAATACTACCCATCTACTAACTGGTATGTAACATCAATCAGATTTTCCTTACGTCACCAAACAGACTATAAGTTTACACAAGTACTTACATGCTTTGTAAGTACTTTAATTCACATATTTGTTTATCCTAAAGCAATCCTTAAATATCTTGAAAAGTGAGGATAGTACTTACAAGTTACAAAGTCATACTCATCATGAGTCTTAATTATTCTACCTCTTAAAAAATTAAGAGCCCAACCAAAGTTTAAATAGAAGAGCTATAAGATATCTCCTCTAGAACAATGAAATCTCTGGCATTTAAATGAAACCAATAAGCCGACTGGATTTAATATCTTTATGATGCAATGTTTTCTATTTTGAAAATTTTAGTTTTTATTCAAGAATCATGTTATTACCCAGAATTACTTTTACCTAGAGTCATCTCTTTGCAAAATTTTAGAGGCAAACCAACTATTTTCTCTTTTCTACTGGCTCCCATCACCTGCCTCTCCCAGCAGTGTAGAGACTTAAAAATCTCCAACTTTCTTCCTTTTCTTCTTTTTTTCTTGTGAGACGGGGTCTCACTCTGTCACCCAGGCTGGAGTGCATTGGCATGATCTCTGCTCACTGCAACCTCCGCCTCCCAGGTTCAAGCAATTCTCCAGCCTCAGCCTCTCGAGTAGCTGGAACTACAGGCATGCGCCACCACACCCAGCTAATTTTTGTATTTTTTTTTAGTAGAGACGGGGTTTCACCATGTTGGCCAGGCTGGTCTTGAACTCCTGACCTCAGGTGATCCACCTGCCTCAGCCTCCCAAAGTGCTGGGATTGCAGGAGTGAGCCACCATGCCTGGCCAAAACTCTGACTTTCTTATCTTTGAACAAGATGCTATTGTCAGGAGGGGAAAGGACAAAGGGGGAGCCACAGCAACAAACACTCTTACAGGGAAGGTCTGACATTTTAACCTGCAATCTTTACATTACATATTAAAAGTCTACATTGACGTTTCATGTCTTTTGAAAGTTTTGACCATGAACCAATCCCCATCTCTCTTTTAGAATAAGGAGGTAAATAAAGTCTGTTAAGTCACCAGAATAAATCTGGAGACACATTTTGTGTTAAAGTCAGAATTTTAAAGTAATCAGAGGCTCATGGGTAAACTCCTTTGACAAACCACTCTACCACCACACAACCATTTTTCTGCAGTCCTGGCCGTGACGTTTCACATCTTTCACAATTATTTTAAGCACCCTCCTTTTTTTTTCTTCTCTGTTCAAATTACAGTTAGAAGAAACTAAGCAGCTTCTATCAAGGTGACTTACAGCAGCCCATTAAGAATCCCATATAGCCTCTCCCATGGCAACCTCCATTCTGATTTTAAATAAGAAATCCCCAAATATTTGAATATGAACTGTCCTGAGATTTAGCTACTTTAACAAAGGAAAGAATTAGGCACTTACCTGGTTCCTTCACTTAGGTACCATCTGGACAGGTACAAAGAAAAAGTAAGATGGCTGCTGGAAAGTTGGGATATTTGAGTTTTTATTGAGAAAAGGAAGAAAATAGTCCAAAGAAGCCTCAACAAAGTCCCACAGGATAATACACAGAGATACAGACAACGTTGTCTCACCATCTGTTTGAGAGTTCCCGTGGAATATTGTGCTTGCCTCTGAATTG
Organism: Rhinopithecus roxellana; assembly: GCF_007565055.1. Classification (NCBI taxonomy): domain Eukaryota; kingdom Metazoa; phylum Chordata; class Mammalia; order Primates; family Cercopithecidae; genus Rhinopithecus; species Rhinopithecus roxellana. The sequence goes on along the minus strand of NC_044559.1, from coordinate 4,734,137 downwards.
GCAGAAGGTTTAAACTCCAAAGCTGTATGTATAGAGGGAGAAGAGAAAAAAAAAAGATGTAATCATTTATAAAAATTTATCAACTTGTTTATTCGACTGCTGCTTATTCGACAAGAATAGCCAGAAATAAATGGTCCCATGGCAGCCTGGGAGAATGAGATGAGAGAGCAAGAACTGGGCGATTGGGAGGGGAGGTGGAAAAGAAACTGACTGGACTTGGTGGGGAAAGACTAAGGGGTGGGAATGCAAGGCAGAGCCAGCTTTTGTTCCTGGCCAGCCCTGGGAAAGCTGGCTACAGGCAGAAAGGAGCTCGAAGTGGGCGATGCCTCCCAGGGGACCTTGGGGACAGCAGCAGCCAGAAGCAAGCAGAAGGCAGATGGCACCCGTCACCTCCTTACCTTCAGGCATCTCTTGGTCATGGATATGATGCATGTGGACATCGTCACCAACTTCAACAGTCACTGCAGCAGGCTGTACAGCAGCAGCCATGGGCGCTCCTGCCATCCTGTCCCCAGCTCCAGCCTCATAGATCTCGGACTCCGAGGGGCACACTGACCCCTGTTGCTGGTCAAACTCAGGGCTGTCCCTGGGGCACACACAACAGGTCAGTATGTTCCCCATGGGGCGTCTCTACTGTCTGCCACCACCTGTGCCTCTGCTCACAACTTTGGCCACGCACTCCTGCTGCCCTAGGCCGATGCTATGCTGCACTTGCAGAGATGGTCTTGCCCGCTGCTCGCCTGACTACCTCACAGCCCGGCCCGGGCCCCAGATGGGGATGCAGGCCAAGGCCTGTGCCCTGCCGCCTCCCGAGTTGACTTGTCTGGGAGGGTGAAGACCAGCCGGCTTATTTAATAGGTTGTGAACCCAACAAGCGCTGAGAGACACAACTGTCTGAGGAGAGAACAGAGGGAGCTCCTTCTCCTTCTGTAGTCACCTACAGACTGAAGCCCACTGGCCCAGGTGGGAGACTAGGCATATAGCACACAATGCCCCACCCCACACTTCACAATGCCCTCCCTGACTGCTCACAGTGCCCCACCCTGGTTGCCACCCCTTCCCAACAGCTCAGAATGCCCCACCCTGTGGCTTATGAGGCTGCTGCTCTCCTGGCCCCTCGTGCAGTGCCAGTGGGACTAAGGTTTTCATCCATCACCAGCTTCCTGAATTTTTTAGTCCTAAGAAAAGCACAGGGTAGTTCGTTACTTGAAGCCATCTTCCTCTATGAGTTCTACACAAAGTCTCAGTAGAGTGGGTCCCATTAGCAACCAAGTTGAACAATTTTTATTTGCTGACTGAATATAGATAATTTTTATTTTATTTGCTGACTGAATTACTGACTGCTTTTGTAACTAAACACTCCTCTCCTGTCTTTCAATGAGTGGTCGTTTTTGTCTGCAACTTGACCACAGCAATCCCTGGGGTCCTAGCTCTATTCTCAATAAAGAGTTAACAGCTGTGTGTCTTGAATGACATCTTAGGACCCATCCTGCCTCCACCTCCTCCTCCATAAAATAGAAACCTAACTTGTCCCTCCAAGCTCTGAAATGCTGAAACTTACCAACTCCCTTTTCTCCCAGCTATTTCTTCCTTCCACAGCAGAGACTTTCAGATTTTCTTTCTTTTACTAACAAAGCACTAAGCATGATTTTGTCATACAAAATCGAGAGCCATAAAGTGGGTTACCACAGTCCTAATTTAATAAAGATGAATACTCGACATCTGACAAGTAGTGTGTGCCTGACAGTGTCCCCAGTGTGCTACGCTCATTTAACCCTCAGAAACAATCTCTTTTTACAGATTTTACAGAATAAGTTGAGATGGAGAAGGTAAGTAACCTCCCAAAGGTCACATGACTGCTAAGGGTGGGGCCACAATTTGATCCCAGGTAGTCTGAATTCCCCCAATTCCTCAGGCATGATTATCAGAAAGTATATTAGTCTGTTTTCACACTGATATAAATACCTGACGTTGGGTAATTATAAAGGAAAGGGGTTTAATTGACTCACAGTTTCACATGGCGGGGGAGGCCTCAGGAAACTTACAATCATGGCAGAAGGGGAGCCAGGTCTGACTTACATGGTGGCCACACAGAGAGTGTGAACATGTAAAGGAGCAACTGTCAAACATGTATGAAACCATCAGATCTCAGCTGGGAACAGTGGCTCACACCTGTAACCCTAGCACTTTGGGAGGCCAAGGCAGGTGGATCAACTGAGGTCAGGAGTTCAAGACCAGCCTAGCTAATGTAGTGAAATCCCATCTCTATTAAAAATACAAAATTTAGCTGGGTGTGGTGGTGCATACCTGTAATACCAGCTACTCAGGAGGCTGAGTCAGGAAAATCGCTGGAACCCAGGAGGCAGAGGCTGCAGTGAGCCAAGATCATGCCATGGCACTCCAGCCTGGGCAACAGAGCAAGACTCCATCCTCAAAAACAAATGAAATGAAACCCTATAAGATTGCATGAGAGATCACTGAATATCACAAGAACAGCATGAGGAAAACTGCCCCCATGATCCAATCACCTCCCCCCAGACCCCTCCCTCGACACATAAGGATTATGGGGATTACAATTCATGATGAGATTTGGGTGGGGACATGGCAAAACCATATTAGAAAGTAAAGGTAGAAGTCAAGCTTGGACGGGAAGTGGCACTGTAGATTATTATTATCTTTTGAGATGAAGTTTTGCTCTTGTTGCCCAATGAAATTTTTTCTCTAATTTCTAATCTAAGATGTATAGAAATACAATTGATAAATGATTCTGGCTATTAACCTTTTATGCTTCTGAGAGGTGACAATGTGCTAGCAGCCCTCGCTTTCTGCACCTCCTTGGCCTCGGCATCCACTCTGGCAGTGCTTGAGGAGCCCTTCAGCCCGCCATGGCATGGTGGGAGCCCCGCTCTGGGCTGGCCAAGGCTACACAAGCTGCTCCCAGGCCAGCACGAGTTTCGGGTGGGTGTGGGCTTGGCAGGCCCTGCACTCAAGAGTGGCTGGCTGGCACTGCCCGCCCTGGGCAGTGAGGGGCTTAGCACCTGGGCCAGCAGCTGCAGAGGGTGCGCTGGGTACCCCAGCAGTGCCGGCTCGCCAGGACTCAGCTGCCTCCCCACGGGGCAGGGCTCGGGACCTGCAGCCCACCATGCCCGAGCCTTCCTCTTTACCCCCGCCCCCCAGTGGGCTCCTGCTCAGCCCAAGCCTCCCTGACGACGGCCCAAGGGCTGAGGAGTGCGGGCGCACTGAGCTGCACCAGTGGGCAGGTCCACCTGCAGCCCCTGTGCGGATCCGCTAGGTGAAGTCAGCTGGGCTCCTGAGTCTAGTGGGGACTTGGAGAACCTTTATGTCTAGCTAAGGGATTGTAAATGCACCAATCAGCACTCTGTGTTTGGCTCAGGGTTTGTAAATACACCAATCAGTACTCTGTGTCTAGCTCGAGGTTTGTAAATACACCAATCGGTACTCTGTATCTGCTAACCTAGTGGGGACTTTGAAAACTTTTATGTCCAGCTAGAGGATTGTAAATGCACCAATCAGCACTCTGTGTCTAGCTCAGGGATTGTAAATGCACCAGTCAGCACCCTGTCAAAATGGTCCAATCAGCTCTCTGTAAAATGGGCCAATCAGCTCTCTGTAAAATGGACCAATCAGCACGATGTGGGTGGGCCAGATAAGGGAATAAAGGCAGGCTGCCCCAGCTAGCCAGTAGCCACTCTTGTGGGTTTGCATCCCCTTCAACAGTGTGGAAGCTTTGTTCTTTTCCTCTTCGCAATAAATCTTGCTGCTGCTCACTCTTTGGGTCCATGCTGCCTTTATGAGCTGTAACATTCAACCCAAAGGTCTGCAGCTTCATTCTTGAAGTCAGTGAGACCAAGAACCCACCAATTCCGGACACACTTCAACCTTGCTGAACACATTTTTTTTTTTTGGAGATGGAGTTTCACGCTTGTTGCCCAGGCTGGAGTGCAATGGCGCAATCTTGGATCACCACAACCTCCACCACCCAGGCTCAAGTGATTCTCCTGCCTCAGCCTCCCAAGTAACTGGGATTCCAGGCATGCACCACCATGCCCGGCTAATTTTGTATTTTTAGTAGAGATGGGGTTTCTCCATGTTGGTCAGGCTGGTCTCGAGCTCCCAAACTCAGGAGATCCACCCGCCTCAGACTCCCAAAGTGCTGGGACTACAAGCATGAGCCACCATGCCCAGCCTGATTAATATATTTTTAAAACAACTTTTTTTTTTTTTTTTTTTTTTTTTTTTTTTTTTTTTGGAGACAGAGTCTCACTCTGTTGCCCAGGCAGTGACACAATTCTGGCTCACTGCAATTTCCACCTCCTGGGTTCAACTGATTCTCATTCAAGTGCCTAAGCCTCTCAAGTAGCTGGGATTGCAGGAGCCCACCACCATGCTCGGCTAATGTTTGTATTTTTAGTAGAGATGGGGTTTCACCATGTTGGTCAGGCTGATCTGGAACGCCTGACCTCAGGTGATCCACCTGCCTTGGCCTCCCAAAGTGCTGGGATTACAGGTGTGAGCCACCACTCCTGAACAAAAAAAAACATCTTTTTGATGTGGATTTTAAAATGCCTCCCCTTCTTTCAACATTAAGTCCCTTCTACATGTCAGGGACGGTATGTGTGAAATAGTCCCAATGCTCAATGAGTGCAGGCAGACACACAAAGGCTTAAGGAGTTCCGTTTTCTGAGACCACACTGCTGGACAGTATATGAACCTGGGATACAAACCCACCTCTATTTGACCTCAAATTTGATGCTGGGGTGGTTTTAATTTTATTCTGGGAATTTCAGTCATTGAACCATAAAAAGGTGAGAAGTCTCTGTCAGATGTGTGTGTAGTGGTCTGTATAATAAGAAAGAACTGAAGGAAGCTACCAGAGCAATTAAGAGACTTTATCTGAAGGCAGAGTAATGCTAAGGGCAGTGGCAGTGACAAAAGTGGAGGAAAAAATCTGTGATCGTTTGGGAGAGAGAATAGGAAGTGCTTGGTCATGAGATGTGAAAGAAGAGGGGAAGCAGAGGAAAAACAGACCTGCTCAGGTTCTGCTGGCGAAGACTGGGTACGTAGCCGTGCCTTCCTCCTGGCAGAGAATGTAGGAGAAATGGGTAAGGAAGAAAACATGGTTTTTTACTCTCAGTGTCACATTAAAATGGAACTCTGATCAAAAGTTGAATATAGGCCGGGTGCGGTGGCTCACACCCGTAATCCCAGCACTTTGGGAGGCCAAGGCCAGCGGATCACGAGGTCAGGAGATTGAGACCATCCTGGCTAACATGGTGAAACCCCATCTCTACTAAAAATACAAAAAAATTAGCCAGGCGTGGTGGTGGGCGCCTGTAGTCCCAGCTACTTGGGAGGCTGAGGCAGGAGAATGGCGAGAACCCAGAAGGTGGAGCTTGCAGTGAGCTGAGATGCGCCACTGCACTCCAGCCTGGGGAACAGAACGAGACTCCGTCTCAAAAAAACAAAACAAAACAAAACAAAACTACCGTGGGAAAAAGAATATTATGTATAGAAAAGTCTACACTTCTTGATACGACTAACTAAAAAAAAGCCTGACACACTAAACAAAACCCAAAAAATGCCTTCCCTAAAAGTGGGTAACTTGAAAAGTAATTTGAGCAAAAATCAAGGAGTTGAATTATAAATAAACGTATCAACAAAGTGAAAGATGAATTTAATTTTTCCCACAAAAAGTTAAAAGAAATAACAGCAACTTTAGAGGAAGAGGAAAAAATAAGAAAATTATATGCAATTGCAAAATGTGTGAATATTTACAAACTCTAATATATAACTACAAAACAGACCAGAAGAATCATTACTAATGGAAACAAAGGGTCGTTTCAAAAATCAGAGGAGGGATGATTCATATTTAATTTGATTCTGTGGAAAATATTTAATGTTTGAGGACAAAACTCGGTGATATGTTGAAATGCAGGAAACCACAGTGGAAGGAAAAATAATTCAAGAAAGCTCAGTTTCAGTAACCAATATCTAGTAAAATCTTTAAGACCTAGAGGCTCCAGTATGTGTTAATTGTCTGAAGACCTAGAAATGTCATTAGATACCATTTTGGATAATTCTTGTAGACTTGAGATAATGTCTATTTAAAGTAACAAAATAGTGCCTGTATTTCTGTATTCATTACAGAAAACAAATGGATATGGAAAGGAAACTAGCATGCTATGCCACAATCTCTAAAGAAAGATTAGGGAAGTTTCAGCTTAAAGGAAAAATAATCACAACAAAGTTTTACAACCCTTTGCAAGCATATATGAAAAACATACAAAAAGTTTGTAATGATCTTTTCCTAAGCTAAGAGAACAGAAAAAATGAGAAAAATTAAATTGTAAAATGAACCTTTGGTTTAGAGGTAAGAAACATTTTATGACAGTCAGGAGATCAGGGTTGCACAGTGTATTATGTGAATGTTGTGACTCATTGGTTTCATCTTGGATATCATAACTTGACATTTTGTAAAAGTGATTTTGCATGGGAATTTTTTCAGGTGCCCTATAAAGTCCTTTCTCACGAGAAGCGAATCATAATCTTTCATATTCTTGAGATATCTTAATGGCATCTTTTACAGTCTTCCATTGTTTAGGTAAACCTGGGAATCATGTTTGGGTATCGTCTCATCCAACTTCTTTACCCATCCCCATCATAAGTCAGGAAGGTCTTGGATATTTTCTGCTCTAGCAATTAATTCATCATTAATCCTGGAGTTATTTGCTATTCCAGTCATTTGTCCTACTTCACTTCCTGTAAGCATGATGAATTTACCACCATTAACTCCTAAACCATATTAAATCTGTACATCTGATTTGACTTTGTGACCAAAGGTTCTATGTATATCCTGTAATTCTTGCCTAGTATGAAACTTACTTTCAGTAGAGATTGTATTTCTGCACTCATGCACCTATGTAACTTGCACTGTTACTGCTGGTCGGGCTTTCCAGGGGTCATGATAACCTCCTAGGTTCTCTGGAAGAGGGACATATTCTTCAGGATGACGTTGTAATATTTTGTTAGCTAAAATCGTCTATCTAAATGGATAGTTCCTAATGTCTTGAGTAATAAATCTGGTACTTTTTATTTTTCTTCACTCTTCGAGTTGATGTGGCTAATTCCTGAGGTTGGGTTATCAGGCCAGTATCAGACTGGTCTTTGCCAGAACTTTTTGCCTAATACATTTCTCTACTGCTTTCTACAGGTCACTGGATGTTAATATGGGTTCCGGAATGCAATTTTAAAAAATGTTTTGTAAATGACTTGCAACATGGTCATTTAATTTTCAAATATAATTTGCAAGTGAAATGTGTAGGACTCCAATAAGGCACAATGACCTAGATCCTGGGTATGATCCCCTCGAAAGAGGCAAATAGTGAATTGAGCAAGCTCACTCATGTCTGCTTACACGAGTCACTTCTGAACTGCTCAACGGCAGGCAGGGGGAATGACCTCTGGTTGGCAGATGTCCACTCACTGTGATCCTGGATTGGACATATAGTTACCTTGAGTCAGGCCAGTCCTGTGTTGTTGGACTATTTCTTGGAGATACACTCATTAGTGACTGTTAAGGTACCTGAGTTATTAGGTGCCTGTAGACTATGCCCAGTGATATGTGCATTAGGTACAAACTCCCTAGCTGCGTTGACACTGACTGAAGCTGTGAGGTTTCACAATGACACATCAGCCAAATACAGATGTTCAGATTTACCATTTATCAAGAGGTCTTCACACTATTAATTATACAATTATCATTCTACACACAGGCAGTGATAAAGGGAGTAAAAAGCCACAGCCATGGCTCGGGAGACCAGTGTGCCTCCAGAAGAGTCCAGTGGGTCCAGAAGCCCTTTGGATGCTGGTCAGAGGCTCCTTTTGGGCAGAGATCACAGCAGTAGCCAACAGGTCTGGAGAAGTCCTTAGAGTTCTCATGGACAAAGCTTCTGAAGGCATCTTAGACAAGACCTTGTCTTTGCTGGTTTTATGATCCTCTGCAGATGGGTCTATTCTCATTATCTCAGCCACCTTTCACTTCCTATCAGTTCATTTCAGGTCTCTCATGATCCCAGGCAGCAGTAGTTGTTATCTTATCACTTCAGTTCATTCATATATGTTTATCTCTTTGGGGATGAGGGGACAACTTCACTGTGGACTTAATTCTACCGGAGATGTGTGACCCCATTTTAAGACAACAGGATCACAAATTAATATTACCTATCGCCAGGGCAGACAATAGCTACCACCTGGGGCTGAAAGCAGGTAACTCCATTTATTCTGCAAACATTCTGTCTTGATTATGGTGCCAGTTGCTGCAAGGGACTTCCTTTCCACCACCTGTTTTTCACAAGGTTTGAGTCTGAACTGCTAACAGTCTACTGATTTCTGGGTAAAGGGATTGACTGCACCATCCTAGCCTGTCAGAGCACTTGCCCCAATACTTCCACTTTAAGAGTTTTCCACGTTGTGCAGAACTACAGTCCATGAATCCACTCATTTTCTCTCTTAAGAGAATAAACAGGCCGGGCGCAGTGGCTCATGCCTGTAATCCCACCACTTTGGGGGGGCCGAGGTGGGCAGATCATTTGAGGTCAGGAGTTCGAGACCAGCTTCATCTACATACTGAAACCTCGTCTCTACTGAAAAAAAAAAAAAACAAAAATTAGCCGGGCGTGGTAGTGGGCGTCCGTAATCCCAGCTACTTAGGAGGCTGAGGCAGGAGAATTGCTTGAATCCGGGAGGTGGAGGTTGCAGTGAGCCAAGATTGTGCCACTGCACTCCAGCCTGGATGACAGAGCGAGATTCCCTCTCAAAAAATAAAAAATAAAAAATAAATTACCTTCATTCTGAGAAGGTATAATCATCAACATATTATTGAGCACAACTATGCACACATGCACTTCTGCATTCACAAGCCATGCTGCGTGCACACACTGATGCTCCTAGATTCCTTTTTTGAAGAGATGGTGTCTTGGTTGTCATCCAGGCTGGAGAGCAGTGTTAGGATCACAGCTCACTGTAGCTTCAAACTCCCGGGTTCACGTGATCCTCCTACCTCAGGCTCCTGAGTAGCCTGAACTACAGGAATGAGGCACCATGCCCAGCCAATGTTTTCATGTTTTTGTAGAGATGAAATCTTGCTATGTTGCCCAGGCTGGTCTTGAACTCCTGGCCTCAAGGAATCCTCCTGCCTTGCCCTCCCAATGTGCTGAGATTACAGATATGAACCATTGTGCCCAGTCACTAGATTCTTTATTAACAACAAAATTTGTTTGCTGACACTTAGGCAATGAATTGCTAAATAGTAGTTCATAAATTGCTAATTTACAAGTCAATATAAATGAGTTGAGTAAACACAAAAATAACAGCATAAATTAATAAACAGCTTACGACTTCAAGTTTCTTTTTTTTCCTTTAAAATGTAGTTCTGACAGAGACTACTACTTGTTCATTCCATGGAAAAGTCACAGGTGGCTGAAATGTCAGAGGTACACTTATTAACACCTTGCTGCCTTTTGTGTAGCTTCCTCTTAGTACTTCACCAGTTGGGACTGACTCACCTCTCCAGCTGGGTTCAGGAGCCAGACAGGAGCACACAGAACTGGAAATCCAAAGTCATCTCTGACACTAAAAGCAATGAAAACATAAATAACCAAATATATTACCAAGGAATGAACAAGAGGTCGATATTAAGTACAGTAGGAAGAAAGCATTTAATCGACCAGGCTTTCATTCTGACAAAGTAATTTACCACACGCATGTCTCTATCTGACATGTGTGAATGGAAAAAGAAGAGGTGACAATAGAGCAGAGGATTCCTCTTCCAATTGTCTCTGATCTATTCAACCTTTGTTACAGGTCAGAGAGTTCCCCAATTTATTAATAAACAACAGAGATAATATGGCAACCAAGACACAGAGACGTACTAGAGTACTGCTCAGTTCTCTGCCTAGGCCTGATTCTGCTGATTCCTGACAATGAGCGCTGTGAAATTTCGAGGCAGATCAATACACACACGCACAAACACACAAAAAAGATACTTCATGGGCAAAAAGCACCAAAGATATAAAACAAAATGTCTGAAAGACCATTAAACAACTTCTGATGAAATGCTGTTTGCATTTTGCAGAAGCAAAATATTCACCACCAAACCTACAATTAGCTTAAAAATTACAATAAGTATAGTACTTTTGGATCCCATCTCCAATTCATACCTTATCAACATGTAATAATCACACTGCATCTAACACAAAGCTGGAGAGACTTTATATGCTGAATACAACTTGTACAGTAAGAAGGAAAGTTTTTGAAATACTGAGAATACAACATTTGTATGCCATGCTTGACTTCACCAGTTAAAAGAAAATACAATCATTTCTATTCTTAAAATGTATTGAAATAAAATGTAGAAAAGAGTATTCTAATACCAATTAACATTAAGAGAACATATCTCTAAACCAAAGATCTTGGATCTTCTAGAAAGACAAAATCAACCTGTATATATCTGGGTAAGAAAAAAAAATCAAGGGATCAAGAGAGGAGAGAGGATGTTAGCACAGAATCATCTCCCAAAATGGCTGTCCGACACATTCAACCAGTTTTCAAGTCCATTTGTTTTTCCTCCTTTGGCATCAACAGCCTGTATTACCAAGGAAATGCAAAATAATTCAATTTGTACATTAATCAGCTAATCTAGAAATGGCAATATAGTCAATGAAAATACAAAGAAACAGAAAATGTCAAGGAATTGTTTAAGATGTTTAAGATGACAGAGCATAGGGAAAAAATGATCTGATAGACACTGGAAGAGTTAATAAGCAAACTCAGGCATGGTTCCCTAACACCACACTTCAAAAGAACTTATAGAGAGAATAAAGGAATAACCCTTTTTAAAAAATCTAATTTTAGAAAAAAAATTGCTGAACAGGGAAGTTAGTGTTTTGTAGATCTTTTGGAAAGCTGATTAATTTCTAAGCTAAAAATACATGATCCTTAAGAGAAATGGCTGAGTCCAGGCCCAAGGCAGGAAGAGGGCAAAATGAGCCTGGATCCTCTTGTTCTGTCAGAAAGGAAGAAATGCTCAAAGACTAACAGAGACAGTTGAAAGGACACAGGAGACAGGCTGAAGGCTCCTGTGGCCGAATCTGGGACAGCACAGGCATCAGAAAGAACAATGACAGTGATGGAAAATAACCCATTGAATAAAACACAAGTGCATTAGTCAGCAGTGATACCAAAATAAAGGGAAGAAGTGAAAGCTCTTTGCTAAAAATTCCAGCTAACAAATGTAGGAGGAATGACACAGGAAGAATATTCATTTAAAGTCACCAGTGCCATAACTGATAGAGAAGATCATAAGGAGGCTAAAATCACTGGATGAAAGAAAACTATACGAAGCAAAATAGATAAAAATATGAAAACATAAATTAGAAAAAACTAAAAATCGTACCATAAGAGATGGATAAGTTACAATATAGGAATAATAGGCCAGGCACAGTGGCTCACATCTGTAATCCCAGGATTTGGGAGGCCAAGGCGGGAGGATTGCTTGAGCCCAAGAGTTCGAGACCAGCCTAGGCAACATAATGAGAACTCGTCCCTAGAACAAAACAAAAAAAATTAGCTTGGAGTGGTGGTGTACTCTTGTAATCCCAGGTACTTGTGGGGCCGAAGCAGGAGGATCACTTGAGCCTGGGAGTTCAAGGCTGCAGTGAGCCAAGATCACGCCACTGCACTCCAGCCTGGGAGACAAAGTGAGACCTTATCTCAAAACAAAAACAAAAACAAAGAAACCACAATAACAAAAAAACACCGGTAACAACAAAAGGATGACTACATAAAGACTGTATAGAAAAAAAATGCTCAGAATATAGAAATAAAATTATGTATTTTACCTGTAACTGTATTAGAAGATAGTATTCTTGTATACAACTAGCAGGATATGCAAAAATGAAAATAGCTAATAACACTCGTTATCTCAGGCACTGTGGTAGGTAGTTTATGCACACTGTAACAAATTACATACTCGATTGTCTCAAAATTTTCAGATAAATTTTACTGGGAGTCACAAATCAATACAACAAAACCAATGTTTTGCAAACATCCACTAATTACAAAGGTATACAAATGCTTAACCCAGGCTGAAAAATAATTCACATAAGCCATACATCAGTGGAAACCTACCCATGGGAGATAATACAACATAATCTAAATAAAACTTTCAGAGACAAGGCATGTGGCTTCTGGACAGCCACAAACTCCCTGACTCTCCTCTAGTGTTTTGGCCACCAAAAGAAAGCCAAGTGGCTTCAGGTCTCTTAAAAAACAAGAAAGCAACCTATGGAAGATGGCGTGGTATTTGAGGAACATTTGGGGTCTGTTGAAAAATGCATCCTGTATTTTATTTCTAGAAAAGCCTCCCTTGTAATGTCAGGTAAGTGAAGAGCCCTCAGAGACATATGCACACACAAAGAAAAACAAAACAACATAGAATGAATCCCACCAAAATGTGTTATGATGGCAGAATTACAGGTGATATGATCTTCTGTAGTATATCTTTTCATTAAAAATAGAAAAAAAGCCGACTTCCCCTTGATTATCTATAGCCTCTGACCCAAGTGGCTTGGAATCAGAAAACAGCGTCACCCGACTTGAAGCCATCTCGGCATCAATGGTGGAGTGAGTGGAGATGAGACTCTGGACCAGCTCATGGGTGGGCCCCACCTCGTCCTGTAAAGACCACCAAGAAAGGGCATGTGAGGAAAGCACAGAGATCCTGGAGAGATACTGGTTTCACTCAGTTCTCAAAATTATCTTAGACACATTTCCTGAGAACCTTTCTTAAGGCCTCAAAAACCAGAGAAGAAAATCCTTACAACAAAGCTTGAAATGGATCCCCATATCCATTAAACTTTTCCAAAGCTCAGTGAGTATATAACCTGATAACCTAAACACCTAGCTAGAAAAATCTCAGTTCCAGTGCTACAACAATGCTAGCTTTTCTAACATTTTAAAATAACCCTGATTTTAACCCAATAAAATTCCACTTGAGAACTAAGAAATAAACATTGGAAATCCGCTTTAAAATAAAGAATGAGGAGACCATTGTGAATGAGAAAAAGAAAAAGACCAATGAGAGCTGGCAAGCACACTGGTTTTGTAGAAACGGAGATAAGCTGTGCAGGTGCCACACAGGCAGCAGGGCCCGCACTGGGGCCACATATCAAGGAGGCATGGAGGAATGGAGGACAGGACTCTTCTGTTTGGTACAATGAAAAAAAGGTATTCTTTTTATTCTACATATTTACAATATGCATTTGGGCCTTTATTATAAGTACAAGAGAAAAATCTTCAATAAATAAAAGCTGAGTACATTACTTTTTTTGATTAAAAAATAGACTCGGAAAGAATGAGAGTTCAGAGCAATGACCCCCATCTCACCGATGCCTGAAAACCATGGCTGCCACCAAGGTCAACATAGACAGCATCTTTGTCATACAGCACTCGCCCAACTCCAGAAAGAGGCGCATAAACCAGCTTCTCCTTCTCATTTAAACAGCGCTTCTTTCATTGTTCAGGAAGAGCGCAAGGGTCTGGGAGGAAACTGATGTCATGCATGGCAAAATCTTCTATTCCTGGAAGACAGGACCCAAAAAGCAAGCTTCAGCTGACAGGAAGTAAGCATCTACTGTTGACTTGGGGGTTAACAACGATCCACAGTCCAAGGGCTTAACCCGTGACCCTAAAGAAGGGCATCATGCCACACGGGAATAGTGTCCCTCTAGCTACAAGACAAGAGGTCAGAGAAGAGGGGATTCGATAACACTCTGCAGGCCTACACATAGTTGGCTTATTAAAACCTCCAGCAAGGCCATCTTCCCTTATATGGTCATTTTTCAGTTTTCCTGAAAAATGAAGCCACCCCAAGAATCCTATGTGTAATTTTAGTATGTTCTACAACAAGAGAATACCTGCCATGTGAATTTGGCTTTTATTTTTCAAGTGTGCTCCTCTTACATAACCATAAAGTGACACCTGCCGGTCACATTTGATGTTTGTTCGGCTATCCTCTGGGTTTGTCAAATCTTCCATCCTAGAAAAATAAACACAATCATACAGCAGAAATGAATGACAAAAGTTCCTATACCTCCTTTCATGTGTCAGTGACTCATCACACTCTTGTCCACTAAGCATGCCGTTTAGAAAACTAGAAAATGCAGAAATAAGGAAGCACCATTCACCATCCAGCAGTGGAAAAGGGGCAGGCACACAACTGTGTCTCTAGGCTGAAAGTGACATTTATTCGGGAAGACACCAGACAGGGAGATGACATCCACCTGGAGTCAGGGAAGAGTGAGGAACATATTCAGAAAATCCCTTTCTGGAAGAGGGTGAGCCTGTGCTCTGGGATTTTTACTGTGGCCTGGATTCTGGCAGGTGGAGAAAGGGTGTTCCAGGCTGAGAAAACCACAGCACAAAGAAGAGCACAAAGGAAGGAAACTGAAGGCACACACGAGGACTCAAGCACCCGGGCACGAAGGCAGCATCACTGAAAACTGAGGATGAACGTAGGATGGGGCCACATCCTGCAGCCTTAAATGCTTCCAAGTCCTCCCATTGTCCTAAACTTCTCATAGTTAATTTACTCCTAAAGGCACAGCATCTTTGAGCAATGATATAAGTAGACATTTTCCATCAACTACACTTCTACCCCTGACTATTCAAACAGGCACAAAATAAATCCTATCACTGTTCTTTTTCTAGCCTTTTTAGCTTTGAAATATGTGGCCCAGGAAGAAAAAAGTTTACAATCACTTTTTACCTGTCTGCCAGGATATAAGGGTGAGAAGCCTGCCATGTGAGAAGCCTAAACTTCATAACTGTAATAAAACGGCCCAGATTGTGGATTTCTTGGTTTTGATATTCTCCATGCACCATTCCAGAAAGGTAGAACACCTTGGCACCCTAAACATTAAAGGAAAATTAAAAATTAAATTCCAATTAAATTCTCATCACTACTGCAACAGAATAAAAGCTCTAAACAAGAAGCAGTCCTAAGAAGGGAGACTTCCAGCAAAACCACTGTCCTGAGGCTTCCAGAGCCTTGCCGGCTTCTTTCAGGACTTATTAGAACCCCACAGAGGCAGACTGCTCTGCAGCCGAGCAGGGGCATCCATCTAAGTATGGTGAGGAGAGGGAGGTGAAGCCTCTGAGCACAGAAACAGTTCTGTGGCCGATGGACCAGAGCAGTATGGAAAGGAAGGGGCAGTGCCTGGTCCTGTAACTGGCAGAAACTTCTGATGTACTCGATTAAGTCCCCACCCCCAAACACCCAGACACTGCCTGGTGCAGCAGGTACAGAGACAAATGAAATACATCAAGAGGCCCAGAATATGCACTCTCTTGAGGGAAACCTTCCAGAGACTGGGAACACATACACTAAGGGAATTCAGGAGGCAAATCCTAGAGATGTTTAGCAACGTCTCTTCAGTCTTTTTGTTTGTTTGTTTGAGACGGAGTCTCACTCTGTCACCCAGGCTGGAGTGCAGTGGCACAATCTCAGCTCACTGCATCCTTTGACTTCCAGCTTCAAGCAATTCTCACGTCTCAGCCTCCTGAGTAGCTGGGATTACAGGCGCGCACCACCACACCCGACTAATTTTTGCATTTTCAGTAGAGACGGGGTTTGGCCATATTGCCCTGAGCTCGAAACTCCTGGCCTCAAGTGATCCACCAGAGTCTGCCTCCCAAAGTGCTCGGATTACAGGCATGAGCCACTGTGCCCGGCCTCTTCAGTCTATTTTAAAAGGATTATACTGTTGGTATCTAACAATTATTTCTCTTCCTACCGGGTAAACTTCTGTCCAGAATCTGTGTTTTAATCGCTTCTTTGTCTTCTTTCGTTTCTTATTATGCTTGAAGGAGTCGAGGTGGGTGAGAACTCCCATAATTTTAGGAAAGCCATGTACTTGACAGATGTTTAGAAACTCAAAGGTTTCTATTTCAAACCCAAAGCTGGCATCTATAAGCATCAGTACCTACAAGCAGAACACATCATTTCTCAAAGAAACTACCAAAGCAGACCACCTACACTAGGGGTTGGCAACTGGCCATGGGCCAAATCCACCCATCACCTGTGTTTGTAACTAAAGTTTTATTGGAACACAGCCACATTAATTCATTTACATATTGTCTATGGCTGCCTGTGCACTACAACTGCAGAGCTAAGTAGCTGCAAAAGATACGATCCACAAAGCCGAAAATATTTACTATCTGGCCCTCGACAGAAAAGTCCCACTGCAGACTAAATCAAATGACTACACAGGCATCACTCAGAGAAACCACCACCCTCTGACTTGCTCTTAAAACAACCATAAAACAATGCCCACTAGGATATAAACTTGCATTTTAAGAATTCTAATCATGAGAAGTAACTCAGAAAAGGCTGGGTCTAACCTGGCCCTTACCTAAGAAATCCTAATTTAAAGAAATGAAGTTTTCTATAATATATTTTTACATCAAATAACAGGTCTCTGATACCCAAAGAGTGGGAAGAAAGTGATAATCAATGAAATATATTAAATAGGTACAGAAAACCAACCTCTTCTTTCAATCTCCTCACACACACACACACACACACATCTGTTTTTGCTGGGAAGTATGCAGTGTACACCTCTATCTTGTACATTAATTTGTATAACTCAATTGCTCAGAAATTTTTTTAAACAGCTACCAGTTTAGAATTAAGTCAAAAAACGGTAAGATTATGATGAATGGTAGTCTATAAGAAAATATAAGCAGATAAGACCAATTTTTAAAATTTAAGACACTTCAAAGATGCAAAATAATTTCAGAATTGATTCCTGGAAACTTCTAGTTTTAATATTAAAGATAGTTCTGTTCTTATCTTTCCATGGATAACTGAAAATAACACAAAATGGAAACAGAAATGCCCACCTTTGATTAAACTAGGAAACATTCAAAACCCGAAACCACAGAATATATGAAGTTGGGCTTGTACGAAAGCACAACTGCCACGGCAGACCGAGGCAGCAAGCAGAGCTCTCCAGCAACACTGGACCAGCTAGAAGAACAGGTGGAAAATCCTCACACCACATCTGATGCCACAGAGTGCCAAGGGGCAAGCAGCTGGTTGTAGGGTCAGGAAGAATAGGGAGCAAACAGGCCCTCAGCTGCCAATCTTTGTCATCTAAGCCAGTGTTACTCCCCTAATCCACACACACATGTACACACCCAAATCCACGTACTTTGTGTGCCTTTGCCGTAGTCAGGAGGCTCTGACAACCCAGAGCAGAGCAATCAACATAAGCTAGGCTAAATAAATTATGGTGCCTCCATAGAATGGAATATTATATTAAAAAGAAGGAGGCAGAGCTACAGTACTTACTGATTATATACCTCCAAGATATATTACAGGAAAAAAGCAAACCATAGAAGAGTGTGTAAAATAAGCTACCACTTGTGTTTTTAAAGGGTGCCATGTGTGTTTCTATGCATCTGGAAGGATACTGCTCTGCAGGGACCTGAGAGACCAGCGGTCAGAGCAAGGAAAGAGAAAACGCGCATTGTGTGTACCCTGCATTAGTTAGAGTGCTTTACCAAATGTGTGTGCTCTTTTTGAAAATCTGAAAAAGATTCACATAGGCATCTCTCTCAATGATGGTTAAGAGGCTGGGAAGGGGAGCAGGGGGGGAGTGACAAAGAGGGAAAGGTTAACAGGTACAAAAATACAGTTACATAGAATAAATTCTAGTGTCCAACAGCACAATAGGGTGACTATAATTTATTATATAATTCAGAATAACTAAAAGAATGAAATTAAAATGTTCCCAACACAAAGAAATTATAAATGTTTGAAGTGACGGATATCTGAATTACCCTGATTTGATCATCACACATTATATGCTTCTATCAAAATACTACATGTCCCCTATAAATATGCACAACTATTATGTATCCATAATAACTAAAAATAAAAAAGTAAAGGCATCTCTTAATATGTATGTCTTTAAAATTAGAAACTTGCTACATTTTAAATAAAAGAGAAACAAATGACTTCTGTGAACTGTTTCAATCTTTTCAAGTATACAAGGTTTAGTAATCTTTATACAACTTTACATTAATTACACTTATTTTTACTAATAGTAGCATTACATATTCAAAATTTGAATGTTATTTAGTTTTCTGACATTAAATGGCACAACATTAAAATTTGTATTACTTTTTCCTTTATATTTTAGGAGTCTTCCTGGGCCAAAGTATAAAATCTGTAGCTCTAGAAAGAACTAAATAAAAATGAAAAAACCAAGGTATCTGTCACCCCACACTTCCTAACCAATATGGCTTATTTTTTTGCTTTTTTTTTTTTTTTTTTTGGAGACAGAATTTCACTCTTGTTGCCCAGGCTGGAGTGCAATGGTGTGATCTCGGCTCACCACAACCTCCGCCTCCCAGGTTGAAGCGATTCTCCTGCTAATCCTAAGTAACTGGGATTACAGGCATGCACCACCTCACCTGGCTAATTTTGTATTTTTAGTAGAGACAGGGTTTCTGCATGTTGGTCAGGCTGGTCTCGAACTCCCGACCTCAGGTGATCTGCCCACTTCGGTCTCCCAAAGTGCTGGGATTACAGGTGTGACCCACCGTGTCTGGCTTTTTTTTTTTTTTCTGCTAATTTGTATTTCATTTTTGCTAATTCAAAAGAGAGTTAATAGAATATCAGGAATAGTGAACATTATCATTTCCATAAATCCAAGAGCTTGTACATTTTCCACACACTGAGTACTGTCTACATTTTCTATTGATAAACTCTGGCCAATTTTTCAGGCAATTCATGTACTTACTTTAGCGTTATCATTAAGGATGAAGGTTCCAGAACCATCAGGAACAAGGGTCCCATCTTTACACTAATTACTTAACTGCTAGGAAGCTCTATTTCATCTTATGTAAACTACAGATAATACCTACTCATCTCAAGGGTGTATCAAGGGTTTATGTAAGCTAAATTTGTAGAAAGCAGTTAGCACAGTGCCAGAAAGAGTCCAAGAAGAAATGGTACTTACTATGATATATTTCTACGTATATATGTATGCATGTTAATGAGCTCTTATTAGCTGTGTTCATTAAAGGTTTTCTCCATGCTGTCATTTGCTTTTAGATTTTGGAATACATTTCATTGTGCACATTCCATCTGTATTATTAATATAACAACATTTATTACTATTATTGTCATCATCAATTCAGTCACATCTACTGTATCCCTGATATTGACCATGATTCCTTTAATAATCATAAAACTCTCTTCCCTTCATCACAGGGTAAATAACCTATCACAACGCTGTAAGTCTCTATCAGCACCCCAGGCTGCCCCTGCTGACTAACCAGATCTGCTGCTTTAGCCAGATCAATCATCATATTAATGTCACACCCACATTCAATAATGGCGAGTCTGCGCTTTTTACCTATAAGTGAAAAGATGAAAATTTTACTTTAAAAAGACCCTGAAAAAATTCTAACCATGAACTCTTAATTTTCATTTTTTAATTGCATCCAGTGAAACACCATATACGTTTACAGGAGTGTACCCGAAGTTCATTTTTATAGGCAAAAACTGGTAAAATAAAATAAATTCCATCTTGTTTTTTTTCCTGTGTTCTAAATTTAGATAATATCAAAAGTCTACCCAGATGAATAAAAGTGCTCAAACAGGGAAAATTCTGACTGGACAGGCTCCATGATAACCATGATCCTGCTGTTCAGCTGCGGGCCAATGTCTTCATCTCTATCAAAATTTCCTGTATTCCCACTATAGCTACAAACATCCTCAAACACAATGCAACAGAATATTTATAACAATAATTATTTGTAAATTAAGGTAGTAAGAAAATGGTCAAGAAAATATGGGCTGGGCACAGTGGCTCACGCCTGTAGTCCCAGCACCTTGAGAGACCAGGACAGGTGGATCCCTTGAGCCCAGTTTTAACACCAGCCTGGACCACATGGGGAAACCCCATCTCTACAAAAATGTAAAAATAAAAATAAAAATAAAAAAAAGAAAAATTAGTGAGGCATGGTGGCATATACTACTCAGGAGGCTAAGGTAGGAGGATAGCTTGAGCCTCGGAGGTTGAGGCTGCAGTGAGCTGTAATCACACCACTGCATTCCAGCCTGTGCCACAGAGTAAGACTCTGCCTCAAAAAAAGGAAAAGAAAATGCAGATGCTCCAAAGATAAAGAAAAGCCTCAATCCAACTATATTACTGCAATAACAAGAGATTTCAGAGTGTGCATTGCCATTCCACCACTGGAAGTTTGTTTCATCTTCCCTCAAACTTGGAAAGGTCACCATCTCCCAAAGCAGACAAATTCTCATAGGAAAAAGAGAAAACATGCACTTCCACCAGTATGTGGCTTCATAAGGGCAAGCATGTGCACCTGGCACATAGGAGGTACGTGCTATGTGTTAAATGATGTGTTCACAGTGACCAGGCCTGCTAGGCCCCTCCAAGGAACATGCTTGGCAAAGCCATAGAGCAGTCAGGATAAGATATGTATCACATCCTTATCTCTGGGAACTTACCCTTTTCTGAAATTATAGCTAACTTAGTAAAAGTATAAGAGAGGTAGGGCCGGGCGCCGTGGCTCAAGCCTGTAATCCCAGCACTCTGGGAGGCCGAGACGGGCGGATCACGAGGTCAGGAGATCGAGACCATCCTGGCTAACACGGTGAAACCTCATCTCTACTAAAAAATACAAAAAACTAACCAGGTGAGGTGGCGGGTGCCTGTAGTCCCAGCTACTCGGGAGGCTGAGGCAGGAGAATGGCGTAAACCCGGGAGGCGGAGCTTGCAGTGAGCCGAGATCCGGCCACTGCACTCCAGCCTGGGCCACAGAGCGAGACTCCGTCTCAAAAAAAAAAAGAGAGATAACATGATATGAAAATATTTAACATGTTCCACTCAAGTAAACAACAAACACACGCATGTCCCTCAGACAACAGTCACGCCAACTCTGTGTCTGCAGCGGCATCTCCTACCTGACACGACCATCACAGGGTCTGTGATCTCGGTCAACTTCTGCTGGGTGAAGTTCCGAATGAGGCATTGTATCAAAGTGCTCTTTCCAACTTCGGAGGCCCCGTCACCATGGCCACTATTGATGGGGGCTCTAGTGGAGTTTGATCAACCATTGGAATATGATGCTTTTTTGTCTTCAAATCCTTAGTCCTATTTATTTAAAAAAAAAAAAAGTAAACTCATTTTCAAAATAGAGTAAAAGGTACCAACCTTATAAGTAAACTTTTTAAAGTATACTTACAGATATGAGTACTTTAGTATACTTTATAGAGAATACAACAGACAATATACAAATATAAGTAACTTGTCAATTATTAACTTCTGACCCCCATCCAAATCAATTGCTGTTCAATAAAGATGTAACAAGATGACTTCAATAGTATAGAGTTGAAAATTAAATACTCCTTAAATCTGACTATTTTATGAGTGATTTAATAGTTTTTTAAAAACCAAAAGGTAAATACTGAGGCAGTGCGTCATAACAGATAAGAGCAGAGGCTCTGGAGTTAAATTTGGCTCTCCTACTTACTGGTTATATGATTGGAGGTAACTTGTTTTCTTGACCTCAGTTTTCTTGTCTATAAAATGAGGGCAGGAATGATCCTACTCTGGTAAGGCTGCTGGAAGGATTTAGTTGAATAACGTTTAAAGTACACTGCTAAGAATATCACAAGGACTCACTAAATAAAGCTATGTTAGTAGTACATACTGCAATTTTTGCATTTTATATTACAACTTTGTAAAACATATCCAGGGGGAAAAAGCACACTTATCACCGTAGAAACAGTTTAAAGTTTAGGAAGAAACAAATTCTCTAAATTCTTGTATCTTGGGCAAGAAACACCAACCAGTGTGCAGATGCTGGAGGCAAGGCAGCTTCTATGGCAAAGCTTCTCACATTTTAGTAAAAGCCACACAACACGCATCTGCATGTCTTTTGGAGCGGGACTAAACTCGTGAATCCAAATGTCACCTGTGAGAGGCTCCTACTATTTAAAAAGAATCGATGGAAGAACCATCAGACTGTAGCTAAACATACCTGTGATCGAGCCATCCAACAGCAGACTGAACTGCAAAAGCTTTGGGATTTCTCTTCCCGGCATCTTTGTCTCCTAGCTGGAGATCCTGCAGATGCCGCTTCTTTTTCTTTGCAGCTTTGGTCCACTGTTTTTCTTTCTGTGTTTCTTCTGGTCCTTAGTCTCCATAGTGGCTACTTACCAATAACAAGTAACTCTAACCTACAAGGAAGAAGGTTGGGGTAAGGAGGTGGGAGAAGCATTTTACAATCCAGGCAATACCCAGGCAAAAACATTGAATTTCATTTATTTCTTTATGAAGAGATGATGTATTTGTTCACTGAACAAGGGTAGAAACTGCTTAACCATCCCCAATTTAATTTCTCTCTGTTATGCTGTAAATTAGATGAGTTACCTCTACTAAGGTTACATTTTATGGTTAACTTACTTTTTATTCATCTTAAGTGTCAACATCAGCACTATCTATTTCTGCAAGGATGGAAATATTCTATATCTGTACTTTTCAGCTATTTACGCATTAGCCACATGTGGTTACTTAAAATGTACTTAAAGAAACTGAAAAAAATGAATTTTTAATTAATTTCATTCTAACTCTATATAGTCACATGTGGCTACTTACTTGACAGCTCAGACATAGATATCAACTGGACTAATGAAGTGGTTTCCTAACTTAAACTGAAACTTAGATTTTAATAAAATATTTAAAACGTTTTTATGAACTTCCAATATGATCGCAGTATTACTTTTAGTACCTGTTGACTCTGTAAAACTCCTAAATTACAGCTCATCTACATACATTTGAAAAATAGCAATATCTGTATGTGCGAGATATGAATGGTTCGAGATGATGCCTGGAGACCCCATGGACTTACAGAGACCCAGTGATTTCTGAGGTACCTAGGAAGCTGTGGCCAATAAATTGGTAATCATTGAATTAGTGAGTTTTTTTTTTTAGGATATCAGGCCGCATAAAATCTGACAGTTTGATTGAAAAAAAGCGGAGCAGGGTGCCATTTCATTCAATTAAGGTCTTATATTCATTCCGTTTAATAAATATTTGTGTCTGTCTACGATGCGCTAGCCACTGTGCCAGTAAATGGATATAGCTATGATCTGACTGGCAGAGGAAATCCAAACTAGTATCTTCCCTGCCATTCAACAAGGGCTACATTGCAAGGCTGCACAGGGTACTGGAGCACAGAGGTTAGTCAGAGGCTTCCCACAGACACACACACGAGCGGAAACAGAAAGTCTTTATATATCACCATAATGTCAAGGAACACTAGACGGGAGTTAGGAGAGCTGGGCACTAGGAACGCTTTGAAACTGAATAGCTGTGTGATTTCAGAGGTTATGTTGCTTCTCTACTATGATTTAGTGCCGAACTTGTACTGTTTCTCCCCCTTCTCTTCTTGGTGGGAAAAGCACAATTTGGGCTCAACAGATTCGGCTCAGGTCTAAGTCGCCTGCCGGGGGCCACGTCGCCAGGAAACGACGTCTCCCCGACACCTTCCCTCCCAGTCCGGGCTCTCTGCAGGGATTCATCCCGTCACTGTCCCAACGACCCCTGGGCACACCTCCGGCAGATGCTAAATATGCTGCTCCTCGGGAGCAAAGATGATCCGGAGGACCGGGGAAGGACCTTTTCACGCGCAAGACTCGCGATCTTCCCAGTGCCCCAGAGCCAGGGACCCCACCGCCGCCTACCGCAGCCCGCGGCACCGAACCTGCTCACAACTACGACTCCTTAGGTCCACTTGGACACCGCCGGAAACGGAAATTCACCCTCGTGCCGACTCGCCGGGGGGAAACAAAAAGGCAGAGAAAAAGAGACCGCCGCCTGGACCACTTTCAGGGGAGAGCTGGAAGAAAGACTAGTAAACAGCTGAGTGCGGGCGCCGGCGCCGTCTGCGCAGTGCCTTCCACCGGCTCCCTCCGGATTCAGCCCCACCCCGCTCTCGGAATCCGCCGCCTCAACTCCCGCGGTGGGACTCCCTAGCAGCGTGCACTGCGCTCGCCCCAGTCCTCCCCGAAGGCCAGGGCAGCTGTGCGGACTGGCGCGGGTTACGTGATGCCGTGCAAAAGCCAGAAGGAGACACATTTGGTTCTGGCCGCCCCGGAGCCACCGTACCCGGTGCGAATGGACTATGGCTGATTGGGAGTCCACTTCCTCCTCTATAAAGATGACAGACCAGGGAGATCTCGCGTTCTGGGGGTGCCCCATAGCCCTCTTTTGACCGGAAGCGGTGGCTCACACCTGTAATCCCAGCCCTTTGGGAGGCCAAGGCAGGAGGATCGCTTGAGCCCAGTTCAAGACCAACCTGGGCAACATAGGGAGGCTGCCTCTCAAAAAAAAAAAAAAAAGAAAGAAAGAAAAGAAAACCAAAAAATAAAAAGCCAAAGTCGTGGCGGGCGCCTGTGGTCCCTGTGGTCCCAGATACTCTGGAGGCTGCAGCGGGACGATCGCTTGAGCTTGGGAGGCGGAGGTTGCAGTGAGCTGAGATCGAGCCACTGCACTCCAGCCTGGGCAACAGAGCAAGACACTGTCTCAGAGAAAAATAAATAAATAATAAATAAATAAATAAATAAAATAAGGCCCTCTTTTTCCAGCACCAACAGACTCTGAGGGCAGGGACAAACTGACCCAGCCTAAACTGCCTCGCCTTCCCTGCTCCCGAGAAAGGGGCTTTCCCTGAGGGGACGTAGCATCTTGCCATTTTCTTCCTGCACAGCTTTGCCTTCCCAGGGATCTGCCCATTGCCACCTGAGGAAATGCTTTGGAGCCCATCTAACCCCCAGCCCAGCTCCTTGGAACGCCTACAGAGTGTATATTGTCAGAGGATGCACCTTCCTCCAGTCTTGGAGGGGTTCCTTGCAATATGATCCCACCAGTGCACTCAAGGCTCAATTCTACACCAAAAAACTAGGCCCACTCCTGTCACCGAGACCCCCAGGCTTCAGGTCCTGTCACAGGGACCTTGTTTTCGCCCCCAGCAGCCCCCAGGTATTCACTCTGCATAGGCTATATACTGGGTGCTAGACGAGGGAGGCTACCCACGTGGCGCATGCTTCCCTTATCCCTGAAGAGCTTAGGGTCTAACTTCTTCACACTAGGCCTCTTCCTGGAGATGTCAGTATCCGGGTAGATAATCCTTCTAACATCCTTCTGATCTCATGAAGCCTACTCTTGTCCTCTGCCCTACCTCAGCTTCCCCCTCCCTCCATGATCAGACCTTAGACCTTGTCAGGTCCAACGACTGCAACCCTCACAGTATCCCACTCTGACCACCACCTCCTATCTAGAGCAATGGAGAGACTTTGTAGGTGAAAGCCGTCTTTGTTACTGGTTCTCCTATGCTCCCTCACCTGGCTCCTGCAGGTGGTTGACTTCTCCAGGGACACAGTGACCAGTGCCCAGCAGGTCCCACTCCTCCCACCAGCTCCAGGCAGTTTTGTTATAGAATAACTCTTCTGAGACACCGCTCCTTTCCCCAGCACCTAAGGAAGTATTTCTAGTACGTTCCAGTGGTATAGCACCAGTGACTCTCCTGACATGGAGAGGGCCATGGCTGGGTTCCTCTGATGAGGGGCAAGGCACTAAGAGGGGAGGACTCTCCTGAGTTCTCTACCTCAGCCCTAGACTAGTGGCTACTCCTACTATACTTCCTACTAGTCTGTGCTGGGTTACACCACTTCCCTGTTGCAATTAACAATTCCATATGTACACTTTTCCTGTTCAAATGACTGTGTGACTTCTCTTTCCTAATTGGACTCTGACCAATACACTATCATTTGCCAACAACTCCCAAAGTTTTATCCGTGACTCAGACCTCTAACCTGAACTCCAGCTGCCTCCATGACATATCCATTTGGATGTTTAATAGACATTTCCAAAGTGGTATGCCCAACAGAACTCAGGATCTTCCCTCTCAAACCAACTGCTCAGCAGTCTTATGATCTCAGTTGATGGCAACTCAGAACTGAATTGCAGGACACTCAGGTTGTATCTGCAGAGAACTGGTGAACTGCTTAGTGTGGAAAACCCACACATTTGGTGTCAGAAGTGTGTGAGTAGAAACAGTTTTCCTTTTATGTCTGTTGGATGGATAATGATGAACCTAGCAGGGCACAGAAAGCCAGGCAGCAGTGAAACTGAGAATGAAGTTATAGTTAATAGCAGAGAATGAAAAAGAAAAGACAGATAAGACATTTTGAAGAAAGCACAGTAATGTATTCCCAACAGGTAGGATTTACTGGATGAAGGAGAGAAGAGGCAAAGATAACTACAAAATTTCTAGCCTGAGAGACTGGTAGAGAAAAATGGAGGTATCAGGGACAGATGGGGTTATTAAGAAAAAGGATTGGATTTTAAAAAGGAAGATCTGGTGTAAAATTATCCTCAGGAAAATTGGAAATCCAGGCACATACTTCTCTCCATCATGCCCTTGCATAGTGCAGTCTCTCTGCCTGTCCATGCCTCGCCTCCCCTTCCCTAGGATTCCTCTTCCTCTCTTAAGACTCATCTCAAATATCACCTAGACTTGTAAGTAATTTACATGAAACTGGATAGCTGAGGTTTCAAGCCTTTATCCCTTTTAAACTTTTTTATAACAAGTTACTGTTATCTTTTACTAAATCCAACTTTATGTTCACCATTTTAGCTAGCATCATTTCTGATTCCAAGACCTGTTTAGTGTAAAAGTGCAGATAAGTTTACAGTCAATCAAGATCAAAATAAAAGAATCTACCAAAAAAATTAACAAGATCTCCTTTTAATGAATAATCCTCCATCCATCAGGCTGCAAATTAAATACCTAACATAAAACAAAGCTGTATGTTTTATGGATATGTACCTATATAACTGCAGGGAACATGATTTGGAAGGATATACACTTAGAGAAGACTGGGGTCATATGTGGTACTCAAGGGAGTCTTCAGCTTTCTTTTTGTATTTAAATTTTGATAGAAATATATATATATGTATTATAATTTTAATTTTTTTTTTTTTTTTGAGACGGAGTCTTGCTCTGTCCCCCAGGCTGGAGTGCAGTGGCCGGATATCAACTCACTGCAAGCTCCGCCTTCCGGGTTTACACCATTCTCCTGCCTCAGCCTCCCGAGTAGCTGGGACTACAGGCATCCGCCACCTCGCCTGGCTAGTTTTTTGTATTTTTTAGTAGAGACAGGGTTTCACCATGTTAGCCAGGATGGTCTCGATCTCTTGACCTCGTGATCCACCTGTCTCGGCCTCCCAAAGTGCTGGGATTACAGGCTTGAGCCACCGTGCCCGGCCTAATTTTAAATTTTTAATGAAAAAAAGTATTTTTCCTTTTTTTCCCTTGATCTGTCAGCAGGTTATATTTTTCCAATATCAGCTGAACATTTGCTTCCCAGAAAGCTTAGTTATCTTTTCAAAATTTATTCAGGTTAAAATAAAAGATTTAGACAATGAATTAAAACTCTAAGATGATATTTGCTTACTTTATACAGAACAGTACATTGATGCTGCTAAAGCAATTAAAGTATAATTTTTCTTTTCTTTTTTTTTTTGAGATGGAGTCTCAAAGCTCCAGTGCTTGTGAACCATGCATGAAATGCGAAGAGCACCCCCGCGGCAGTCCCCAGGGCCACACACCAGCTGGCACACTCCTTCCACACTGCATATTCCCTGAGGCCCCTGGCAACATCCCACATGGCTTTGCCAGCATGTGTGTGCACGGGCAGGTTTTGCTTATCTTGTCTTGAGTGTATGTGTACACCCTGCCCTGCAACTGCTGCAGCGGGCGTGTAGTCTGCTCCACTCTCCCCTCTGACCACCAATAGTCAGAGCCTTGGCAGGCACAGAGCCAGCTAGCCCCAACCCCGCCCCTGCCAGTGCCCCACCTGTTTGCCAGCACTGCCACAAGTGAAACTAGACATGGAGAACAGCAGACTCTTCCCTACCCTGAGCACTCTCGAGCACCCTGCTCTCATGCCAGTACCACTACTGGTGCAACCACATGCACAGTCACCAGCAGGGGCCCCCACCCTGCCAGCTTTGTTCCCTTTGCCACTGTGGTAAATGCTGGCACAGAGGCAGGCATGCCAGCACCCACTATTACCCTACTGCAGCCATGCTACTGCTGCCACTACTGCTGTCACATGCAAACAAGGATGGATTCCACTGTCTCTGCACTACTAAATGCTTTGGCTG
This sequence comes from Rhinopithecus roxellana, assembly GCF_007565055.1. Taxonomy (NCBI): domain Eukaryota; kingdom Metazoa; phylum Chordata; class Mammalia; order Primates; family Cercopithecidae; genus Rhinopithecus; species Rhinopithecus roxellana. The sequence continues at coordinate 4,705,788 of NC_044559.1, read as the reverse complement.
ACACCGCCCCTTAGAGTTTAGTGACCAGCAGTCTGAGAGTATCTTGGCTCACCGAGTGCAGTGGATTCTTACCTCGAGGAGACAGAACAAAGTTGGGGCTTGACACAAGTCCTCCAGAGTTAGAGCATGCAGTCCAGGAGCTGGGAGCTTGAGTGTTGGCTCTCTAAAATCTTCCAGAAATGAAACCAGTTGACTGAATCCACCTTATATCACAGTGAAACCCTCAAAGTCATCAAATAGGATAAAAGGAAAAAAATCCATTCAAAAGTCAGCAACTTCAAAGATTGAAGGAACATAACCCTGCAAAGATAAAAAAGAACCAGTGCAAGAACTCTCACAAGCCAAAAAGAACCAGAGTGCCTTCTTTCCTCCAAACAGCTGCACCACTTCTCCAGCAAGGGGTCTGAACTAGGCTGAGATGGCTGAAATGACAGAAATAGAATTCAGAATATGGATAGGAATGAAGATCATCAAGATCGAGGAGTATGTTGAAAGCCAATCTAAGGAAGCTAAGAATCATGATAAAACAATGCAAGAGCCAACAGACAAAATAGAGGGTATAGAAAAGAATGTAACCAACTTGATAGAGCTAAAAAACACACTACAAGAATTTCATTAATAGCAGAATAGACCAAGTGGAAGAAAGTATCTCAGGGGTTGAAGACTGGCTTTCTGAAAGAAGACAGGCAGACAAGAATGAAGAAAATAAAATACCAAGAAGGAACAAAACCTCTGAGAAATATGGGATTATGTAAAGAGACCAGATCTATGACTCATTGGTGTCCCTGAAAGAGATGAAGAGAGTATAAGCAACTTGGGAGATATATTCCAGGATATCATTTATGAGAACTTCCCTGACCTAGCTAGAGAGACTGACATTCAAATTCAGGAAATGCAGAGAACCCTAGTAAGATACTTCACAAGAAGATCATCCCCAAGACACAAACTCATTAGATTCTCCAAGGTAAAAATGAAAAAAAAAAAAAAAATGTTAAAGGCAGCTAGAGAGAAAGGTCAGGTCACCTACAAAAGGAACCCCATCGGGCTGACAGTGGACCTCTCAGTAGAACCCCTACAAGCCAGGAGAGATTGGCAGCCTATCTTCAACATTATTAATAAAAAGAAATTCCAACCAAGAATTTCATATCCGGCCAAATTAAGGTTCATACGTGAAGGAAGAATAAGATCCTTTCAGACAAGCAAATGCTGAGAGAATTTGTTATGACAAGACCTGCCTTACAAAAGCTCCTGAAGAAAGCACTAAATGTGAAAGGGAAAAATCATACCAGCCACTATAAAAACATACTGAAGTATGTAGACCAGTGATAGTATAAAGCAACCACACAAACAAGACCGCATAATAACCAGCTAACATCATGATGATAAGAAAAAGATCCACACATACCAATACTAACCTTGAATGTAAATGGGTTAAATGCCCCAATTAAAAGGCACACCATGGCAATCTGGATAAAGAATTAAGACTTATTGGTATGCTGTCTTCAAGAGACTCATCTCACATGCAATGACACTCATAGGATCAAAATAAAGTGATGGAGAAAAATCTACCAAGCAAATGGAAAACAAAAAAAAATCAGGGGTTGCAATCCTAACTTCAGACAAAGCAAACTTTACAAACCAACAAAGATCAAAAAAAAAAAAAAAAAAAAAAAAAACACAAAGAAGGGCATTACATAATGGTAAAGTGTTCAATTGAACAAGAAAACTTAACTATTCTAAATATTAATATTTACACACCCAAAACAAGAGCACCTAGATTCATAAAGCAAGTTCTAAGAGATCTTTAAAGAGACTTAGACTCCCACACAATAGTAGTGGGAGATTTTCACATCTCACTGACAGTATTAGATAGATCACTGGGGCAGAAAATTAACAATGATATTCAGGACTTGAACTCAGCACTGGATCAAATGGGCTTGATAGACATCTACAGAACTCTCCTCACAGAAATAACAGAATATCATCCTCATCACCACATGGCACATACTCCAAAATTGGTCACAGAATCATACACAAAACAGTCCTCAGCAAATGCAAAAGAACTGAAATCATAACAACCAACCTCTCAGCCCATAGTGCAATCAAATTAGAAATCAAGACTAAGAAATTCACTCAAAATCATACGATTACATGGAAATTGAATAACCTGCTCCTAAATGACATTTGGGTCAATAATGAACTTAAGGCTAAAATTAAGAAGTTCTTTGAAACTAATGAGAAAAAAGATACAACATACCAGAATCTCTGGGACACAACCAAGGCAGTATTAAGATGGAAATTTACAGTACTAAATACCCACATCAAAAAGTTAGAAATATCTCAATTTAGTAACCTAACATCACAATTAAAATAACAAAAGAACCAAGAGAAAACCAGCCCCAAAGCCAGCAGAAGACAATAACCAATAACCAAAATCAGAGCTGAACTGAAGGAGATTGAAACAGAAAAGTATTTGAAAGATCAATGAATCCAGGAATTGGTTTTTTGAAAAAAATCAATAAAATAGAAAAACTGCTAGCTAGACTAATAAGAGAGAAAATCCATATAAACACAATCAGTAATGATGGAGGAGATATTACCACTGACTCCAAAGAAATACAAATAACCATCAGAGAATGTTATGAATACCTCTATGCACACACAAGAAAATCTAGAAGAAATGTGTAAATTCCTGGACACATACATCCTCCCAAGACTGAGCCAGGAAAAAATTGAATCCCTGAATGACCAATAATGAATGAGCTCTGAAACTGAATCAGTAATAAATAGCCTACAAAAACAACAACAACAACAACAAAAAAGCCCAAGACTGGACAGATTCACAGCTGAATTTTACCAGATGTACAAAGAAGAGCTGGTACCATTCCTGCTGAAACTGTTCCAAAAAAATTGACGAGGTGGGACTCCTTCTCCTTCATAACTCATTCTGTGATGGCAGCATCATCCTGATACCAAAACCTGGCAGAGACACAACAAAAAAAGGAAACTTCAGGCAAATATCCTTGGTGAACATTGATGCAAAAATTCTCAATGAAACACAGCAAACTGAATCCAGCAGCACATCAAAAAGCTTATCCATCACAGTTAAGTAGGCTTTGTCCCTGGGATGCAAGGTTGGTTCAACATACACAAATCAATAAATGTGATTTGTCACATAAAGAGAACTAAAGACAAAAACCACATGATTATCTCAATAGATGCAGGAAAGGCTTTTGATAAAAATCAACATCCATTCACGTTAAAAATTCTCAGTAAACTAGGTATTGAAGGAACATACCTCAAAACAATAAAAGCCATGTGTGACAAACCCACAGCCAACATCATACTGAATGGGCAAAAGCTGGAAGCATTCCTGTTGAAAACCGGCACAGTCAAGCATGCCCTCTCTCACCAATTCTATTCAACAAAATAGTGGAAGTGTTGGCCAGAGAAATCAAGTAAGAGAAAGAAAGAAAGGGCATAGAAATCAAACAAGAGGAAGTCAAACTATTCCTGTTGGCAGATCATCCTATATCTGCAAAACCCCGTAGTCTTGGCCCAAAAGCTCTTTAAGCCGATACGTTCAGCAGGCTCAGGATACAAAATCAATGTACAAAAGTCACTAACATTCCTATACACCAACATCAGTGAAGCCAAGAGCCAAATCAGGAATGCAATTCCATTCACAATTGCCACACAAGAATAAAATACCTAGGAATACGGTTAATGAGGGAAGTGAAAGATCTCTGTAATGAGAGCTACCAAACACTGTTCTAAGAAATCAGAGATGACACAAAAAATGGAAAGAAGTCCATGCTCAAGGATAGGAAGAATCAATATTGTTAAAATGGTCATACTGCCCAAAGTAATTATAACTTTGATGCTATTCCTATTAAACTACCCATGACATTCTTCACAGAACTAGAAAAAAATTATCTTAAAATTCACATGGAACAAAAAAAGAGCTTGAATAGACAAAGTAATCCTAAGCAAAAACAACAAAGCTGGAGGTATTATGCTACCCTACTTCAAACTATACTACAAGACTCCAGTACCTAAAACAGTATGGTACTGGTACAAAAACAGACACCAGTGAAACAGAATAGAGAGCCCAGAAATAAGGCCACATACCTACAACTATCTGATCTTTGGCAAAGCTGACAAAGACAAGCAATGGAGAAAGAACTCCCTATTCGATAAATGGTGTTGGGATAACTGGCTAGCCATATGCAGGAGACTGAAGCTGAACCCTTTCTTCATACTATATACAAAAATTAACTCAAGATGTATTAAAGACTTGGCCTGATGTAGTGGCTCATGCCTGTAATCCCAGCACTTTGGGAGGCCCGAGCAGGCAGATCACCTGAAGTCAGGAGTTCAAGACCAGCCTGGGAAACATGGTGAAACCCCAGTCTCTACTAAAAATACAAAAATTAGCTAGGCATGGTGGTGCACATCTGTAGTCCCAGCTACTTGGGAGGCTGAGGCAGGAGAAACAGTTGAGCCTAAGAGTAAGAGGTGGCAGTGAGCTGAGATTGAGCCATTGCTCTCCAGCCTGGGTGACAGAGTGAGACTCTGTAAAAAATAAAAATAAAAAAATAAAAAAATAAAGAGAGAGAAAGAAAAAAAGAAAAAGGGGTGGATTAAAGACTTAAATGTAAAAGCTCTGGAAGATGGCCGGGGATGGTGGCTTATGCCTATAATCCCAGCAATTTGGGAGGCCGAGGCAAGTGGATCACCTGAGGTCAGGATAACTGGCTAGCCATATGCAGGAGACTGAAGCTGAACCCTTTCTTCATACCATATACAAAAATTAACTCAAGATGTATTAAAGACTTGGCCTGATGTAGTGGCTCATGCCTGTAATCCCAGCACTTTGGGAGGCCCGAGCAGGCAGATCACCTGAAGTCAGGAGTTCAAGACCAGCCTGGCCAACATGGTGAAACTCCATCTCTACTAAAAATACAAAAAAATTAGCCAGGCGTGGTGGCGGGTGCCTGTAATCCCAGTTATTCAGGAGGCTGGGGCAGGAGAATCACTTGAACTCAGGAGGCAGAGGTTGCAGTGAGCCCAGGTCGCACCACTGCACTCCAGCCTGGGTGATGGAACAAAACTCTGTCTCAAAAAAACAAAACAAAACAAAACAAAACAAAAACCCTGTAAGACAACCTAGGCAATACCACTCTGGACATAGGAATGAACCAAGATTTTATGACAAAGACACCAAAAGCAATTGCAGCAAAAGCAAAAATTGACAAATGAGATCTAATTAAACTAAGAATTTCTGAACAGTGAAAAAAACTATCAACAGAATAAACAGACAACAACAGAACAGGAGAAAATTTTTGCAAACTATCCATCCAACAAAGGTCTAATATCTAGCATCTATAAGGAATGTACACAAATTTACAAGAAAAAAAATCCCATTAAAAAGTAAGCAAAGGACACGAACAGACACTTTTCAAAAGAAGATATAGGTGATGGGTCTATCTGTGAGGATGCTGCCAAAGGAGATTAACACTTGAGTCAGTGGACTGGGGGAGGCAGACCCACCCTCAATCTGGGTGGGCACCATCTAAATAGCTGCCAGCGTGGCAAGAATAAAACAGGCAGAAGAACATGGAAGGATTTGACTTGCTGAGTCTTCCGGCCTTCATGTTTCTCCCATGCTAGATGCTTCCTGCCCTCAAATCAGACTCCAAGTTCTTCAGCTTTTGGACTCTTGGACTTACACCAGTGTTACGCCAGCGTCTCTCGGGTCTTTGGCCACTGCAGACTGAAGGCTGCGCTGTGAGTTTCCTACTGTTGAGGTTTTGGGACTCGGACTGATTCTCCACTGCCTTCCTTGCTCCTCAGCTTGCTGACAGCCTATTGTGGGACTTCACCTTGTGATCGCGTGAGTCAATTCTCCTAATAACCTCCTTTTCATATATACATATATCCTGTTAGTTCTGTCCCTCTAGAGTACCCTAATACAACATACATGTGACCAACAAACATATAAGAAAAGGATCAACATCATTGATCATTAGAGAAATGCAAATCAAAACCACAATGAGATGCCATCTCACACCAGTCAGAATGGCTATTACAAAAAATAACAGATGAAGAAAAAATAACAGATGCTGACGAGGTTGTGGAGAAAAACGAACACTTATGCACCAGGTTGTTTGTTTGTTTGTTTGTTTGTTTTTTTAAGACTCAGTCTTGTTCTGTTGCCCAGGTTGGGGTGTAGTGGCACAATCTCGGCTCACTGCCACCTCTGCCTCCCTTGCTTAAACAATTCTTTTGCCCCAGCCTACCTAGTAGCTGGGATTACAGGTGTCTGCCACCTTGTTTGTGTTTTTAGTAGAGACTGGGTTTTGCCACATTGGCCAGGCTGGTCTTGACCTTGGTGACTCCTGACCTCAGTGATCTGCCTGCCCCAGTCTTCCAAAGTGCTGGGATTACAGGTGTGAACCACTGTGCCCAGCCAGGAAAACTTAATACACTGTTGATGGGAGTGTAAATTAGTTCATCCCAACCTTTTTGTCACTAGGGACCAGTTTCATGGAAGACAATTTTTTCATGGACCAGAGGGGAGATGGTTTTGGATGATTCAAGGACATTACATTTATGTATTTATTTATATTATTATTATTTTTTGAGGCAAAATCTAACTCCTGTCACCCAGGCTGGTGTGCAGTGGTGTGATCTAGGCTCACTGCAATCTCTGCCTCCCAGGTTCAAGCAATTCTCCTGCCTCAACCTCTCAAGTAACTGGGATTACAGGCACACACCACCACACCTGGCTAAGTTTTGTCTTTTTAGTAGAGATGGGGTTTCACCATGTTGGCCAGGCTGGTCTCAAACTCCTGACCTCAGGTGATCCACCTGCCTCTGCCTCCCAAAGTGCTGGAATTACGAGTGTGAGCAACTGCGCCCAGAACAGGCACATTACATTTATTGTGTCCTTTATTTCTATTATTATTACATTGTAATATATAATAATTATGCACCTCACCATAACGAAGAATCAGTGGGAGCCCTGAGCTTGTTTTCCTGCAACTAGATGGTCCCATCTGGGAATGATGGGAGACAGTGACAGATGCACACACTGCAGGGGAAGTGCATCAGATCATCAGGCATCAGATTCTCATAAGCAGCATGCAACCTAGACCTCTCACATGTTCAGTTCACAATAAGGTTGGTGCTTCTATGAGAATCTAATACCACCATTGATCTGACAGCAGGCAAAGCTCAGGCAGTAATGTGAGTGATGGGGAATAGCTGTAAATACAGATGAAGCTTTGCTTACTTGCTCACTGTTTCTACTGCTGTGTGGCCCAGTTCCTCACCAGGCCATGGACCTAGTCCATGGCCCATGGGGTTGGGGACCCCTGATCTAATGTGACAACTCTGGAAATCAGATTCTATACCCCCATTTGTTGTTGCTGTTGTTTGTTATTGTTGTTCAGTGTTTAATGAGCTTTCTGAAATAATTTTGTAGTCTGGGGCTACTCTTCAACACTCAGCCAGGCACTTTACATCTCTGCCTTAGCCTTCACTTCCTGCTTGCCCAGAGCCTCAAGGTCAGTCAGAGGTGACAGCCTTTCCAGGTCTTTACTGAACATGTACACAGCGCTACACTTGGGAGTAGCCTCACAGATTCCCAGGAATCATTCAGTTGGAATTTTCAAAGCCCTTATGGACATCTCATTCTCCTGTTTTCCTTTTTTTTTTTTTTTTTTTTTTTTTTTTTGAGACGGAGTCTCGCTCTGTCACCCAGGCTGGAGTGCAGTGGCCAGATCTCAGCTCACTGCAAGCTCCGCCTCCCGGGCTCACGCCATTCTCCTGCCTCAGCCTCCCGAGTTGCTGGGACTACAGGCGCCGCCACCTCGCCCGGCTAGTTTTTTGTATTTTTAGTAGAGACGGGGTTTCACTGTGTTAGCCAGGATGGTCTCGATCTCCTGACCTCATGATCCGCCCGTCTCGGCCTCCCAAAGTGCTGGGATTACAGGCTTGAGCCACCGCGCCCGGCCCTCTCTTGTTTTTCTTTTAAAGTTTTTTGGTTAGCCTATTGTCTGCCCAAAATGTTATCTACAACCTCATACAGGCACTAACTTGAATAAAGGCCTTCAAATGTTTTTGACAAATGCCCTCAAGGAAAAGGCTTTTGCATTAAGTGAGCTCTTAGGACATATAAAGACATCCTGGCAGTGGGATGTTTCTGAAAACCACCAGCCAAGTCAAATGACAGTTCTCTGGGAATGAGGCTTTGAAGGAAATCCAGCCCCGTTCTGTCTTTCCAGTGGTTGCTGGGCTATTGGTCTTCACTGTAATTATGGGCTGTTAATTTTCAAAACTGCAGTGGAGCCAGTGAGGAGGGGATGAGAATAGAATAGGGCAAGTTAAAAATACCATACCGCTTGCTATTCTTAATGAGATTTTTCAATTTGTTTGTGTGTGTATATGTATATACACACATACACATACACACACACAAACAGAGTGAATGGAAAATAAATCTTGGGGCCCCAAAATCACTAAGCTAAAGGGAAAAGTCAAGCTGGGACCTGCTTAGGGCAAACCTGCCTCCCATTCTATTCAAAGTCATCCCTCTGTTCACTGAGATAAATGCATATCTGATTGCCTCCTTTGCAAAGGCTAATCAGAAACTCAGAAGAATGCAACCATTTGTCTCTCACCTACCTGTGACCTGGAAGCCTTCTGGCTGCTTGAGCTGTCTGACCTTTCTTGACAGAACCAATGTATATCTTACATATATTGATTGATGTCTCATGTCTCCCTAAAATGTATAAAACCAAGCTGTGCCCTGACTACCTTGGGCACGTGTCATCAGGACCTCCTGAGGCTGTGTCACAGATGTGCATCCTCAACCTTGGCAAAATAAGCTTTCTAAATTAACCGAGATCTTTCTCAGATATTCAGGGCTCACATTTTGGTAACCATGAAGGGATTCTGGGCAGAGGCGCTCCTGACCTTTGACAAATCTCCTATCAGTGCTCGGTACCAGCTTGAACCATCTTTATGGCTCAAACCAATAGGAAAATTTGCTGAGGCCTGGAAGCACGCCCTCCACAGAATCACTGATCTTCCAAAATTTGGTCAAGAGCTAAAGTTTATTTTGCTGTACAACTCCTTTTGTTGGAGTTTTACTAGCTTCCAACACAAGAAAGGCAAGTTTTTCCTGCTTTGATAATGATGAAATGCAGGTAACTCCTTTATGGAGTTTGACCTTGCTTCCAACGGGGTAGACAAATTTGAGTTTTTTCCTGCTTCTAGGATGGTAGACAGCAGCCTTCAGCCTGAGACCCATCCCTTACCTAAGGATGGGTAACTGAATTGGGGTTTGTATTGGTTAAAGTTAACAACCAGTTGGTTGTAATGTCTCTTTACCGTTACAGCACTCAGTAGTAGGAGAAGTTGTGCCATCTTTGTTTTGCTTAATTGTTTTTGTTGTTGTTGTTTGTTTGTTTCTGTTTGTGTTGTTGTTTCAGTCTTTTTCCCATTGGGATTGATCAGCTCTATCCAACTCCATCAAATCCAAAGGAAACTTCCAAATTATGGGGAACAAGACCTCTGGAGTGATAAATTCCCACAGTGTGGTGGGGGAGAAAAACGGCCAACAAAAGGACAAAAAAAAAAGCAGGAGAGATTTTTTATTTTGATTACTTAAGGGGACTTATTTACATAACAAGGCCACCTTTGTGCTAGCCAGGCCAAACTGAAAGCGCAATGGCTGTCACCCCACACTGCGGTTCCATAGCTAAGGGCTCTGGCTTCTTTTTTTCCACCAGGACAGCTTGGGTGTGGTTCCTAAACCAAGCCATTTCTGGTTTGATACTTGGTACTTCTGAAACAGCAGCAATTTGTTCTAGCTGAATTATAGTAATGAGATTTAAAAATATTTTTTAAAAGGAGCTCAATGATTGAAAGTCACCTTAACTAAAAGCTAACATCCAAGATGTGTGCGTGTGTGTGTTTGTGCATGTGTGTGTGTATGTGTGTGTGTTTGTGCGTGTGTGTGCATGTGTGTGTATGTGTGTGTGTTTGTGCGTGTGTGTGCATGTGTGTGTTTGTGCATGTGTATGTGCATGTGTGTGTGCATGTGTGTGTGTGTTTGTATTGAAAAGGCCTTCACATTTTTCTTTTTCTCCTAGGACCTTGTCTCTCTCTTTTTTTTTTTAGCTAAAGATTTTTTTCTCAGTTGACTGAATTCTGCTTTTTTCATTTACTTCTGCTGTCTCTCCTTTCTTTTGCACCCTCTGCTGCATGAGGGACCTATAATATTATAGTTTATAATAGCCTGACTTTTCTTCAAGAAAGCGGAGAAGGTGCCAGACTCCCTTTTTGGGGAGAAATCTGTTTTTCCTTATGAAACCCAAAGAGTGTAAGCAGACAAGTTCATCACAGCTCTTACCCTGCTTGCTTTTGTATTGTGCTACCTGACTTATTGACTAAAAGAGTTATTGCACCAAAGGCTTTTTCAAGGAAGAGTGTAGTTTAGACATTAGAAGTGTCTTCGTTTAAAAAAAAACTTTTTAAGTGCACTGTGAAAGCATCACATGGTCTAGCCTCATAATAATTCTCCCTTTTTGGAGACCCAGGATCCAGTGTGGGTTCTGCCCGGAGCTCAGAGACCTAGTCAAAAGATAGGTAGTTCCTATATAAATAAAATTGGTCTCCTCATATAGTCCTATGATAGATTTCTCTCTTTTTTTTCCTGAGACAGAGTTTTTGTTCTTGTTGCCCAGGCTGGAGTACAGTGGCACGATCTCGGCTCACTGTAACCTCCGCCTCCCGGGTTCAAGTAATTCTCCTACCTTAGTCTCCCGAGCAGCTGGGACTACAAGCACCCACCACCACACCCGGCTAATTTTTGTATTTTTTAGTAGAGACGGAGTTTCACCATATTGGGCAGGATGGCCTTGATCTCCTGACCTCATGATCCATCTGCCTCGGCCTCCCAAAGTGCTGGGATTACAGACATGAGCCACTGTGCCCGGCTATCCTGTGATAGATTTCTATAATTTTTGTTTGATTTGGCATACCACCTTTTTTTTTTTTTTTTTTTTTTTTTTTTTGTGAGGCAGAGACTCTCTGTCACCCAGCCTGGAGTGCAGTGATACAATCTCGGCTCACTGAAACCTCCGCCTCCCAGGTTCAAGCGATTCTCCCACCTCAGTCTCCCAAGCAGCCGGAATTACAGGCATGTGCAACCACACCTGGCTAACTTTTGTATTTTTAGTAGAAACGGGTTTTCACCATGTTGGCCAGGCTGTTTTCAAACTTCTGACCTCAGGTGATCCACCCACCTTGACCTCCCAAAGTGCTGGGATTATAGGCCTGAGCCACTGCACCTGGCTAGTATGTGGTTTTACTGCATGTGACTAATTTACGTGCAACTAGTCATGCAAGTTCAGTAACCCAAGGCGGTCTATACCCTGTTCAACAAGAATCATCTACTGATGACACTTCTGGAAGTCTGGGCAATGTCAACTTGCTGTAAGAGTTCCCAAATGCTCTCAATTATCATGTGATAACAAAGTTTTCAAACCAGTAAATTTTGATTAGCCCTTTACTAGGAATAATCTTGAATAAGCTAGTACTGCCCTCCACAACCACAATTAAAAAAATCAGTATTGGTTTTCTCTTAAATTCAAGCATCATGTAAATAAATATGTAATGTCGAAAATGAGGATTTCCCATATTCCCACAGAATCACAAAGATGATCACTGGTAATATGCATGCTACATATATTTTGCCAGGTTTTTTCTACTCTTTTTTTTTTGAGACAGAGTCTCACTCTGTCACCCAGTCTAAAGTCCAGTGGCACGATCTTGGCTCACTGCATTCTCTGCCTCCCGGGTTCAAGCAATTCTCCCATCTCAGCCTCCCAAGTAGCTGGAATTACGGGGGCCTACCACCACGCCGACCCAGCTAATTTTTTTGTATTTTCAGTAGAGATGAGGTTTCACTAAGTTGACCAAGCTGGTTTCGAACTCCTGACCTCTGGTGATTCACCCACCTCTGTTGATCCGCCCAAAATGCTGTGATTACAAGCATGAGCCACCATGCCTGGCCATTTTTTTTGTATTCTTATACAATTATATGCTTGCTTTATAAAAATGAACTTATTCTACATATATATATATAATCACATTATTAGGACATGTCCCCAAATGACAGTATAACATTTTCATCTTTCTTCTTAAAAATTTTTTTTCCTGAGACAGCGTCTTGCTCTGTTGCCCAGACTGGAGTGCAGTAGCCTAATGACAGATCACTGCAGCCTCAAGCTCCTGGGTTCAAGGGATCCTCCCATCTCGGCCTCTTGAGTAGCCCAGCTAAGTTTAAAAAATGTTTTTCGGCCTGGCACGGTGGCTCACGCCTGTAATCTCAGCACTTTGGAAGGCTGAGGCAGGCAGATCACTTAGGGTCAGGAGTTTGAGACCATCCTGGTCAACATGATGAAACCTCGTCTCTACTAAAAATGCAAAAATTAGCTGGGCATGGTGGCAGGTGCCTGTAATCCCAGTTACTCGAGAGTCTGAAGCAGGAGAATCACTTGAGCCCAGAAGGCGGAGGGTGCAGTGAATCGAGATCACGCCACTGCACTCCAGCCTGGGTGACAGAGCAAGACCCTGTCTCAAACATATATAAATAAATAAATAAATATATATATATGTGTGTGTGTGTGTGTGTATATAGATATATAGGAGAGATAGGTGATAGGTCTCACTATGCTGCCCAGGCTGGTTTTGAACTCTTGGACTCAAGCAATCCTCCTATCTCAGCTTCCCAAAGTGCTAGGATTATAGGTGTGAGCCACCATGCACAGACATTTTCATCATTCTTTTTTTTTGAGATGAAGTTTTGCTTTTGTTGTCCAGGCTGGAGTGCAATGTCATGATCCCGGCTCACTGCAACATCTGCCTCCCAGGTTCAGGTGACTCTCCTGCCTCAGCCTCCTGAGCAGCTGGGATTACAGGCATGAGCCATCATGCCCAGCTAATTTTGTATTTTTAGAGGACATGGGGTTTCTCCACGGTTTTTACTAGACCTGATCACATCAAAAAGATTGTGTCTCTTCCATTTATTGTGTACACAGTTGACACAATGGGGAACTCAGCAGAGGACGCAGAGTGACAGCAGCCTCCCTTCACTGGAATAGTCATGTCTAGACACCTCTTAATCACTCCTGAGAAGTAGGGATGGGTTCAGTGTATGAGAATAAGAAACGGAGTCTCCAAGGTTGAGACAATTTGCCCAAAACACACCTCTTGTGGGAAGCACAGTTGCGACCCCCCAGGTCTCTTGGGCTTGCGGGTTCCTGCTCTCCTATGGGCCCCCAGGAGACGTTGGCTGCCAAAAGAAGGAGGAATCCTTCTGGGCAGAGGTTAACTTTTGCCAATCCAGGATTTGCCCACCCTGGGGTCCTGCCAGGAATGTTTCCCCAGCACCACCCTCCCCATGCCACCTCCTAACTGGCTGTCTCCTTCCCACCATTCAGCAAACACATCCTACCTCCAGGACCAGCCCCTTCATCTCAGGAAGGCTCTCATGGGACTCCCAGAACCCCATGGCTCCTGGAGCCCTGAGGGAATAACGCCCTGGGTGGGCAGTGATTTGTTTTCCCATCCAGTGCAACCTTGGAGGTAATAGACAAGAATGTCCCGTGATGCGAAGCACTGGTTGTCCTGACCCCCGGTCCAGTGCCCTTCGTTCTAAGCACATAGCATCCCCAGGCTGTTCCTGGAGGTGTGGGCTGGGGTTGGTAAGGATAAGCTGGACCAGCTGGGCCAGGGGAGACAGCCATGCCTGGGGCACATAGCCACTGCCCAGAGCTGCCCCCAGAGCTGGCAGCCGTCCTGCTCATGGCGCTGTGAGACGCCCTCCAGAGGGGAAGATGGAAGCAGTCTCTATGCCCCGGGACTGATGAAGGGCCCATTCCAGGCCTTTGCGTACCTGGGCTCGCTACGCTTCTGGGAGCCCTGTCTTGTGGGCCAGGACCAAGGTGTCCTCACTGGTGACATTCTCAGAAGCTCAGCCGCTCCCCACACATGTGCACATAGAGGCGTGCCCACATCAAGCCACGTGTGGGTGTCTGTGGACAATGAGTCTGGGGGAGGGGTTGGGTCCCTTCCAGAAAAGTCTGGCCAAAGTCCAGTTATGAAGGTGAGCTGAGATGGGCTCCCTCAAAGGAGCCATAGTGTGGGGAGCCCCGGGCAGAGCCCAGAGAGAAATGCCAGCCCTGAGACTGAGACATGATCCAGGGAGTGCTGCCAAGAGCGGTAGGCACAGTCGCTGAGGCCCACAGGGCACAGTGAGGCTGTGGGAGAGGGTGGCCCCTCTGTGGCCATTTCCCCGCCTGTGCTCACATCCCCTCCTCAGGCCTGTTTTACCAGCTCTTGCAGCCCATGACCCACATCCTTTCCAAATCTCCTTACTCTCCGGGCTACTGGGATCCCCAGTGCCCCTCACCATTCCTTCTGGTCTCCCCTCTGCCTCCCGGAACTGTTCCCCAAGACTCTCCTGGGCCAGCCCTTCCTCCCCCTCCACATCAGTGGTTCCAAACCCTGGATGCCTTTGGGATCAGCTGGGTGCCCTTTAAATCCTTCCAGCCCAGAGCCCTGAGCCCCAAGTCACCCCCGCCTGCTCCTGTGGTACCCCTTGGATCAGCCAACCATTTTATCATCATCCATCACATCCCCTGTCACCAAGGGCCTCTGTTATGTTCTGTTGTCCCCATACCCACCCTGGCACTCCTCACCCACCAACCTGTGCCCACGTCCTGCCTTGAGCCTGTTTCCCCTCCTGAGTGGTGTTTCCTCACTCCAGGTGGGCACTGGGGCAGCTGGCAGACCTGGCTGTGAGCTTCTGTTCCCTCCAGAGGGATCCTCCCTTCCAGATTACCTAGTCAAGCTTGACCCCATGGTGTCACCGAGACAGGCCAGAAGAGGTTGATGAAGCCACCAGTGCCCTGAGCCCCACTGAGCTGCAGCAGCTTTGGAGCCGGAGATGGCCTGGGAGACTGAGCACTGAGTGCTGGGTCCCCATGGAGAAATCATCATAACTTTCCTTTCATCCCACTCTTGAGGGCCCTGGGGGGACACAGGGCACAAGGAGGGTGGTGGAAGAGGTGTGGGCCTGGGTGCTTGGCACCTAGCTGGGGTTCATTTCTGTGGGTTCCCAAGATCCCCAGCCACATGTCGCACTCCTGCCTCATGAAGTGACAGGTACTCCCTGTTCTGGACCCTGAGCTGAGTGTCGGATGCTGACCATGGAGACCCTGGCTATGGGGAGCACAGACTATCAACACAGTCCTGTGAACACAGAGAGAAGAGTACAAGAGGATGCTGTTTGGAGCACAAAGGGTGTGGTGTAGTCTAGTTTGGGACCTGGGTGTTGGAGGAGGCTGCTGTGAAGAAGGAGCCTTCCACTGGGTCCTGGATAATCACAAGCGTCGCAGGAGTTAGCCACGTGGAGGTTGGGGTGGGGGCATGGAGGTGGGCATGGCAGGAAGTGAAAGTGAGGTAAGGGAGAACTTGAGAGCACTTCTGCACTGACAGAGTGAGTGCACGGGACAGGGTGAGTGTGCACGGGAATGGAGCATGGGTGCAAGGGGCAAGGCATGTGTGCACAGGAGGGAGCATGTGTGCACGAGGGTGGAGTGTGTGCACAAGGATGCTGTGTGTGTACATGAGGATGGAGTATGTGCAGAAGGATGAAGCATGCACACGCAGGGCCAGGGCATATGTGCATGGGGTGTGTGCCTGTTCCTCCTAAGTAGTGGGCACCAGTTGATTCCTCAATGAATAAATGTCAGCCAGAAGGAGAAGGGATGCACCTACAGGCTCATAGCAGGAGAAGCATAGTGCATTGGTGAGCATGTTTCCACAGGGGACAAGGAGGGTGGTGGAAGAGGTGTGTGGGTGGGGTGCTGGGTACCTAGCCAGGCTGTGTTCCGGTGAGTGAGCCCAAAGGGTCTGAGGTCAGCCTGAGCACGTTGAAGAGGTGTCGACGGGTGTGCAGAGAAAGGCATGATCCAATGCAGGCCCTAGAATCCCACAGCTGTGCACAGCTGGTATGGACGTGGGAGACCAGGGGAAAAATGAGGAGAGGATGGGATCGGCTTCTGCTCCGCAACGGTGTGGATGGAGGAATGCTCTCCTCAGAAAAGGCCAGTGGGCCAGTGCTGGTATGCTGAGTCTTTTCTCTGTGCTGGTTGCTGGCAGCACTCTGCCAGGGTCCCACCCTTCCTCCCCAGCGTCTGAGCTTTGCTCATAAAGGGCGGGCTCTGAGGAATGGACCTTTCTCTGAGGAATGCCCTGGAGATCCAGGAGCCCAGGCAGTGCCTGGAGACTACATCCCCCACTGCCCAGCTCAAAGACTGGAGAGCGCCGGCGTGGTCTCACTGCCCCTACCTCGGCTGAACAGATGCCAGGGCCTCACTGTGTGACTTCCTGTGCCCCACTGGCTCCCTGTCCTTCTTCCCTTGATCCTCTCTGGCCTCCTAAGAGCATTTCCCAAGGGGATGACGCCAGGCATCCTCATCTCTGCATCTGGACCACTGGACCTCAGACATCTCAGGGAGCTGTTAAGTAGGCAATTGGAGAGGAACTTCTGGAACTCAAGAAGAGGATGGGGGTGGAGCCATGGCCTCGGGCACCATCCCAGGGGTAATAGTGAAGCCACAGATGTGCCTGAGAGCTGCCCAGAGAGAAGCCAAGGCCATCCAAGGCAGAGAGCAGACACTCAGAGAACGAGGGTGGCGCCCTGCTGGGAAAGGCAGGGCCAGGGGTTTGCAGATACAGTAGAGCGAAGGCTACGTCCGACCAGTGGCTGATAAGATTCATAGACAGGGGCCACTTTGGGCCATTTCAGTCCACTGCAGGATGTGGAGGGTGCTGGGGGTCAGCGGGTTGCCCTGGAGGATAGGAGGGAGGCAAACAGCTCCTGTGGGCAACAGGGCGGGGGTGAGGGGCAGGGGTGGTGGCTGTACTGGAAGGGATGAGGGCCAGGGGACAAGGAGGGAGCGCTCTGGGAGTCCTGGAGAGGAGAGTGTGAAGACACAGGAGAAAGAGGGAAAGGAGACCAGGCAGGAAAGAAGCGGGGCTGGGGGGGGGTGTGGGGGGGTGGAACGTGGGAGCCAGGGCCTGACTGGAGGCTTGACTTCCGACTTCCGTTTGGAACGGAAACAAAGGCGAAGGCTGTCTCTGTCAGGGTACTCAGAGGAAAGGTCAGGGAACCAGGACATGTGGGAGAAGAGTGGGCTTCCTCCCCCTGTTGCGGGGAGGGTGTCTGTTTAGCTGGAGGTGAGATTCTAGGTCGGGTGTGGGGGAGGTGGTGAGGGTGGAGGCTGGGAGATTAGAATTAGTCATTGTGGTACAAAAGGGCAATTAACCTACAGAAGCTGTCCAGCGGGAGTATCAGCCAGAGGCTTTGAGCAACCTAGTGCTCCAGAGCAGGGAAAGTGAAGGCTTCCCTGGTCTCTGACATGAACTTGTTCTGACTCCCCTGTACAGGCCCAGGAATGCGTCCTGCCTTGTCCACAGGGGAAGGCCTCCACCCTGTTCAGCCTGCCTGGCAGAAATGTCCCGCAGCCCTCCTGGAGCCTCAGCCCCCTGAATATGCCGCACAGCAGACAGCTATCAGATTCCTCCACTAGTGTTCGCTCTGTGGCCGAGCAAGTCAGCCAATTTAAACTGTATATGTGTGCATGTGTGTTTGCCTGTGTGTCAATGTGCATGTGTGTGCGTATTATGTATGTTTGTGTATTTGCCAATGTGTGTATGTTTGTGTGTTTGTGTTTGCATGTGTTTGCGTGTGTTTGTATGTGTGTGTGTGTGAGCGTGCACGTGTCAGCTCTGCCATCCTTTCTTCAACCTCTGGCTGCTGTGGATGGTGGAGTGAGCTAAGGATGGTGGGGTGAGCTGAGGATGGTGGAGTGAGCTGAGGATGGTGGGGTGAGCTGAGGATGGTGGAGTGAGCTGAGGATGGTGGGGTGAGCTGAGGATGGTGGGGTGAGCTGAGGATGGTGGAGTGAGCTGAGGATGGTGGAGTGAGCTGAGGATGGTGGGGTGAGCTGAGGATGGTGGGGTGAGCTGAGGATGGTGGAGTGAGCTGAGGATGGTGGGGTGAGCTGAGGATGGTGGAGTGAGCTGAGGATGGTGGGGTGAGCTGAGGATGCTGGAGTGAGCTGAGGACAGTGGAGTGAGCTGAGGCTGGTGGAGTGAGCTGAGGATGCTGGAGTGAGCTGAGGCTGGTGGAGTGAGCTGAGGACACTGGAGTGAGCTGAGGCTGGTGGAGTGAGCTGAGGATGCTAGAGTGAGCTGAGGATGGTGGGATGAGCTGAGGACACTGGAGTGAGCTGAGGCTGGTGGAGTGAGCTGAGGATGCTAGAGTGAGCTGAGGATGCTGGAGTGAGCTGAGGACAGTGGAGTGAGCTGAGGCTGGTGGAGTGAGCTGAGGACACTGGAGTGAGCTGAGGCTGGTGGAGTGAGCTGAGGATGCTAGAGTGAGCTGAGGATGCTGGAGTGAGCTGAGGACAGTGGAGTGAGCTGAGGCTGGTGGAGTGAGCTGAGGACACTGGAGTGAGCTGAGGCTGGTGGAGTGAGCTGAGGATGCTAGAGTGAGCTGAGGATGGTGGGGTGAGCTGAGGATGGTGGAGTGAGCTGAGGATGGTGGAGTGAGCTGAGGATGATGGGGTGAGCTGAGGATGGTGGGGTGAGCTGAGGATGGTGGAGTGAGCTGAGGATGGTGGGGTGAGCTGAGGATGGTGGAGTGAGCTGAGGATGCTGGGGTGAGCTGAGGGTGGTGGAGTGAGCTGAGGATGCTGGAGTGAGCTGAGGATGCTGGGGTGAGCTGAGGGTGGTGGGGTGAGCTGAGGATGGTGGAGTGAGCTGAGGATGCTGGAGTGAGCTGCCCTGCTAGACACTCCTTATCTTCTCTCAGCACACAATGTCCTGTTTCTGGTCTCCATCTCAGTCAGCAGTGCTGCAGGGCAGATGCTGCTCAGGTCTGTCTTGGGAGTTATTCCACTTTTTGTCTTAAACTTTCTGATTGTGTTTCATTTTTCATTAATCAATTTTAGAACTTCAGTCCTTTTAAAACTCTGCATTTGTCATAATTAGCTGTCCTGGTCGTATAGTTCTATTCCTTTATCTTTTTTGAACAGTTTATACACCCTTATTTCAATGTTCCTTTTAGATCACTCTATTCTCTTTACTCTCTGGGCCCTGAATCTCCTTGTTTCTTGTATCTGCTGCCTCTCTTTGGGGAGATACCTGGGAGTTTTTCCTCTGAGCTCCTCTTCAGTAGGAAATGATTTTCCACGAGAATCCTGGTTCCCCTGGATAAGGACAGTGTCTCCTGGGGAGAGTTTCCTGTTTGGTTTTGCTGGAGCCTGGCAGGTTCCCTCAGGTGCAGATGGGTATAGTGTTAGCTCCTCAGCTCAGAGTTTCTGCACCAGTCACTGCAGACCTGGGGCCCTGGTTTCCCACAGATGGCCAGGGCAGGGGCCTTATTCTGTCCTAGGTGCTGCTCCGTGGTATTTGTTCCGGACTCTGCAAACATTGTTTTAAAATCAGTTTGTAACATCGGCCTAGTAAACAAATGTAACACATGTGTCTCCTGGAACAATGGACTGGCACACCACCCCCTTCTCATCTTCATCCCAGTCCTCAGGGAGGCCCCTGGTCACTGAAGTCTGAGGCCACCAAGGCAGGAAGACCCTGGGGGGAGGGTCAATGAGAGATGCCTCTCAGCCCCTGTGCCTGCTGTCCCCTGGGCCCCAGGGTAGAGCTTCTGCAGACTTTGCTCCTTCTCATTTCTGAGACAGCCTGAGCTTGGGCCGCCCTCCCCTTCATGGAGTCCCAGCTGTCAAACAAACACCTCCAGGGCCATCTGCTCTCTGAACAAGAGTTTTCCTCCTGGGATGCCCCCACCCACCCACAGAAGCCTGGATATAGGGAAGGAAGGACCCGGATTTCTGGTTGCAATGATTGCATCCGTGAGTTTGAGACTCCCAGGTTACCTCTGGACTCATGAGCTGAACTGCTGGGCATTCTGGCCTGGATGTCCCTGGAGCCCCAGAACTTCCACAGGGATCATGAGCAGGGGGTCACTGCCCCAGAACATTGAGGACACCCATATGGTTTACCCTGGTTCCTCATTTATCAGAGGAAATGACGAGATTCCAAGGTCCCCTCCAGTGTCACAGGCTGGCCTGAGCCATAGGGTCCTGACCCAGCATGGCATCAAATGCCTGGAGCTCATCCTGCAGGAGCAGCCATGGAGGAGCTCCCGGCTGTGCTGGGTAGGGGGGCTGTATGGAATCTCATTCACTCTGGACAGCTGTGGTCTCTGCAGAGGCCAGGGGTCTCTGGCTCCCAAACTATCCATAACGATGCAGTCCAGCCAGAACTGGGGCCTTTTGGCTTCAAAACGTGTTGGAGTCTTTCCCCAGAGCCCCATTGTCTTTTAGAAATTACCACTTAGGGAGGGTAGTGCTGCTGATAAAGCCTGGCATGCACTGAATTGTGTCCTCCCCAAAATTTATATACTAAAGTCCTGACCCTGGTTTCTCAGGATGCAGCTGTACTGTGTTTGGAGAGGATTCGTAAAGGTTAAACAAGGTCATTAGAGTGTGCCCTAATCCAGTACGACTGGTGTTCTTACAGGAACAGTTTAGGAAATAGACATGCGCAGAGGGAACAGCATGGGAGGACGCAGGAGGAAGGCAGTCATCAGCAAACCCGGCTCCATGAGACTCAGAAGAAACAACCCCACACCTTGACCTTGGACTTGCAGCCTGCAGAATTCTCAGGAAAAGTGTTTTTTGTCACTCAGTGCATGGAACTTTGTTCTGGCCCCTAGTGGACAAATACAATGGCTTTGCTGTTAACAGCCTAGTGGACAAATACAAAGGCTTTGCTGTTAACAGCCCAGACCCACGTTTCCTGCACATAAGGCATGGGACTCCCTCATCCCCTCTGCCCAGGCCCAGCCCTGGTCTCCGAGCTGAGCTCACCGGGTAGGCTGCAGGCAGCAGGAGGGAGTGGGGCCTGATGGAAGGGGCGGTGCTGAGGCAGTGAGGGCGGCAGAGGGATGCTCGCTTGCTCATGTGGCTCAGCTTCGTGGAAGCATCGGGAGCAGGAGTGAAGGAAGCAAGGTGACAGGGTCCACTCATGAGGAGACAGATGGACAGGCTCCTCCACATGCTGGAGACAACTTTGGGGGCACCTGCTTCACCCACTGCCACACCCTCAAACTTCCCCATACCCCGTGCAGGGTCCAGCAACAGCCCTGATTGTATGGTATGACCTTGGTGGTCAGATCAGGCAGGCACAGCTTGACCCAGACTATGGGATCAGAATCTCTCCCCAGCAACGTGGCCATGGGGTCTCTGAACAGAGGATGAGCAACCACAGACTGCAAGGCTACTAGCAGCAGCCAAGTACACAGAGAGGCAGAGGTGGGGAGAAGGGAGCAGGTGCACAGAGAGGGGAGGAGCAGAACTGAGGCCGCATAGCCCCAGGAGCAGGGCAACCTGACGGAGACCCCAAGCAGGGGTCCTGTGGGCTTTCCAATGTCTGGTCCTGCTGAGGCCTGGCTGCCCTTGTGATCACGAGCTGGCAACCTACAGTCACTACAGCCCTGTCCTTCTGGTCTCCTCTTGGGTCCTGCTTCTGCACAGCCTGTAGCCAGGCTCAGACTGGGATCTCCCATATGGACCCTAAAGCAGGCTTTCTTACACTTTCCACGGAAATTCTCCAGCTGATAGAAGAAGTGAACTCCCCAAGCTGGGGCCACATTCTCAAGTGGTCTGTAAAATTTTTGCAAGGTTTGTGGTTCATCTAAAATAGTCATAATTTTGAAATGGAAATCTTGATATTTAGGGAGATTTTTCACATACCCCCAAAGGGCTCCTCCTTCTCCAGGGTTGGGTCAAAGTCTTGTGTCCAGAAGCCCCCTGGTCAGCAGTCCTCTTGGCTTCCCCGACCACCCAGTGTCCAGCCTGCATGGGCCCTTCAGTCCTGGAGCCATGGTGAGGCTGGGTTCCTGGGCCTGGCACCATCTAGACACCCTTTGGGGGTCCAATGATGTGCAAGCTACATCTCTAACCCCCTGGCCTCTGCCTTCTCTACCTCCCTGCCCACTCCCTCATTCAGAGACACTGAGTGTCACCTCTCAGGAGTTTCCATCTTAATACAAGTTGGAAGAGAGTTTCACTTCAGGCCACTGTTTCCCACTGTGTCTTAGTCCATTCAGGCTGCTCTAAAGAAACTACTACAAACTGTATAATTTTTAAACAACAGGAATCTATTTTAAACAGTTCTGGAGGCTGGGAAGTCCATATCAAGGCAGATTAGGTTTCTGGTGAGGGTCAGCTCTCTGGTTCATCGTTAGCATCTTTTGGCCAACAATGTCTCCTCTGTCCTCCCATGGTGGAAGGAGGGAGGCAGCCCTCTGGGGCCTCTTCTATAAAGGCACTAATTCCATCCATGAGGCTCTGCCCTGGTGACCTAATCACTTCTCTATACCTCCACTTCCTCATACCATCTCTTGGGGTTTAGGATTTCAACATATGAATCTTTAGGGGACACTAACTTTCAGGTCATAGCATTTGGACTTACACCATTGCCCCACCCCCGCCCCTCTAATTCTTGGGCCTTCGAACTCAGACTGAGTCACACCACTGACATTCTTGTTTCTCTAGCTTGCAGATAGCAAACCGTTGGACTTCTTGGTCTCCATAACCACCTGAGCCAATTCCTATAATAAATCTCCTCTTACATATACCCGTATATATCCTGTTGGTTCTATTTCTCTGGATAATCCTGGCTAATACACACTGCATGCACCTGTGCAATACCAAGGACCTAGCCATCCACTTGAAATGTAAAATAGAAAACACACACACACACAGACACACACACACACACACACACAGACAGAGAGAGAGAAAGACTCTGCTGAGAGCCACCCACACAGTGCGTGTCCCCACACCAAGACCTAGTACCCTTCACCTGTCTCCATCATAAGTGCTGCCAGCCTGTCTGACAAACCGTCCTGCAAAGTTGTTGACACTGGCCGGGCTGCCTGGGGAGGCAAGGCCCTGAACATTGTGGAGAATGAGATACTGGGCCAGATGCACATGCAGGAGCTATACTCGGCTTCCAAGTCACTAGAGGGCACCTGCATCACCAGCTGCCAAACATGATCATGGAGACGGCCATCCACATTGAGACCCTCATCATCCTGAGTGCCCCAGTAGCAACATCTTCCCCACCCAGGACCATGTGTTGACTGCCATTGCCAAGGCTGGCATTCCAGTATACGCCTGGAAGGGCAAAAGGACGAGGAGTACCCATGGTGCATCAAGCAGCCACTGTAATTCAAGGATGGGCCCTCAACATTATTCTGGAGGATGGGGGTGACTTCGCCAACCTCTTCTGCACCAAGTACTCACAGCTCTTGCTGGGCATCTGAGTCACTTCCGAGGAGACCATGACGGGTCCACAAACCACACAGGATGATGGTCAATGGGATCCTGAAGGTGCCTGCCATCAATGTCAATGACTCCATCACCAAGAGTTAGTTCAACAAGCTCTATGGCTTCTGGAAGTCTCACATAGATGGCATCAAGTGGGCCACAGAGGTGATGATTGCCGGCAAGGTAGCAGAGGTAGCAGGCTATAGCAATGTGGGCAAGGGCTGTGCCTAGGCCTCGTGGGGTTTTGGGGTCCACATCATCATCACCAAGATTGGCCCCATCAACGCACTGCAGGGTGCCATGGAGGGCTATGAGGCAACCACTGTGGACGAAGCCTGTCAGGAGGGCAACATCTTTATCACCACCACAGGCTGTGTCAACATCGTCCTTGGCCGGCACTTTGAACAGGTGAAGGATGATGCCATCATGTGTAACACTGGACACTTTGATGTGGAGATCGACGTCAAGTGGCTCAGCGAGAACACTTGGAGAAGGTGACCATCAAGCCCCAGGTGGCCGGGTACTCGCTGAAGAATGGGTGCCACACCATCCTGCTGGCTGAGGGTCAGCTGGTCAGCCTAGGTTGTGCCATGGGCCACCCTGGCTTTGTGATGAGTGACTCCTTCATCAACTAGGTGACTGCACAGATTGAGCTGTGAACCCACCCAGAGAAGTACCCCATTGGGGTTCCTGTCCTGCCCAAGAAGCTGGATGAGGCAGTGGCTGAAGCCCACCTGGGCAAGTTGAACATGAAACTGACCAAGCTGACTGAGAAGCAGGCCCAGTACCTGGGGCATCTCCTCTGATGGCCCCTTCAAGGCTGATCATTACCGCTACTGAGAGCCAGGCCTGAGTTTCACCTTCCAGCTGCCGTTCTTGCCCAGGCCCTGCCTCTCCTTCTTAAGAGGAAATAGCACCGACTTTGTGATTGGTTGGTCAGCCTCCCCCATCGACACCCCAGGGCTTGTCATTCAGTTTTTGGCTTCTGCTGCACCCTCATACTATTCCAAGTGTGTCAGGGAACTGAGAGGCCCCTCCTTAATCCCTGGTCATGGCAGAGGTATGAGGGAGACAGCCACAGGGAACCGTGAGCTCAGTGGTCTTGGAACTGCTCGTTAAGTCAGTCCTTCCTTAACATGGATGTCAGCAGTGAAGTCACAAAGTCCATGTGCTTTACCATCTAGGCCTTCACCTGACCTGTGGACTTATACCGTGTGCTTGGTTTATAGGTTCAGTGGCTCCTTAGCCCCTGACAGAAGGAGCTGTACTGGAGGACAAGGAGGAACTGTTTCAATTTTCCTGAGAGCTTGGCTTAGTGCTGGGCCTTCTCTTAAACTTCATAACAATGAGGTTGGTACTTTCAGTCCCTGTTTCACAGGGATTAGAATACACTCTTAAGGGACAACTGAGAAAGAACAGAGAAGTGACCACCAGAGGTTGAGAGGGTCCAGAAAAGCATAAAAGCAGGCACAGATTGGCCACCGCTTTGTAACAAGAGGGTTCCTATCACAACCCTGGGTCAAAAAGAGAATAATTTGGCTTATAATGTTTATAATGTTAAAAGAAAGCAGGAAGGTAGGTTAATAAAAATCTCAATGCCATTAAAAAAAAAAGAAAGAAAGAAAAAAACAGAGAGGGAGAACACAAAATGGAATGAATGTTTCAATAGATACCTGACCAGGTATGCAAATTACCCAGCACGGCACAGGCAGAAACACTAGGCAGTGCTTAAGACATGGAGTTTCCTTTTGCCCTGCTGTCTCCCTCCACATGCTGGGCCTACTCAGGGAATCCTGGTGAGACATAGAGTTCCCTTCTGCCACGCTGTCTTCCTCTACATGCTGGGCCTACTCAAGGAATTCTGGTGTTCACAAAAGGGGTCAGGGGAACTGCATGAAGACCACAGCTTTGTGTAGGCCCACAAGCTTCAACACAGGCTTATGGATGTGTGGTTGTATATGTGTGCACGCAGAGGAGTCCTGCAGCCACGCCTGGTGGGAGTCTAGGGGAGGCTCCTGGCTTCAAAGAGTCCAAGCCACTAGCCCAGGCTTGGAGACCTGAGCTGAGGGATTGGAGGAAGGGGCTGAGCAGCAAGCTCAGGAATAGCCCAGGCCAGCCAGGAGGACAGTCCACCCAACCAGCGCTGGTGAGGGAGCCTTGCCCCAGCCCAGAGCTGGGTCCACTGGCCAGCCAGGTGGAGGGATTCCTTCAGGCTCCAGTGATGACCTGGCAGGAGGCTGAGGACATGCTCTAGGCTGTGAGCCTCTGTGAGAGGTGGGTGGATACTTCCCCCATATCCCCACTCCTGGTTGCAGGTTCTGCGTTTGGGGACAGGAGCCGAGTGCCCAGTACAACTCTGCAGACAGCTGCTCTGCACTGACTCCTGGTCTTCCACTTAAAAGTTGTGGGATGTTAAGCAAGTTGCTATAAATTCTCAGACCTGTAATTTCCTAATCTATCCAATGTGAAGAAAGCAAGTCAAGCTCACAAAATATTAGTGAGTCTAAAACAATTCACCCGTGGTGATCAGCAGCACATCCCCAAGGAGGATAAGACAAAGTTGACAAAACTCCCCAGTGTTCTGATGTGACGTCCCCACCTCCTAGGACCAAGGGTCTAGCACAGAGTAGACGCTTAGGATGTATCAAGGCCCCATTGAGCTCTGGGAGTTCTGGCTGTGCCCACTTTAATGATAAATGATCAGAGTGCTGCACTAAGGCAGCTTCACCATGAAGCAGCCATCTGGGAGGGCCTGGTGGTTCAGCTCCCGACTGCGGAAGGGGGCAGCCTGGGGAACTGTACAGGGCTCTGGGCTAGAGTCAGAAGACTCAGCTGCTAAAGCCCAGCCCAGCCCTCCTACACTTTCCTACACTTCGACCCACCTGATGCCTCCTCTCACAGAGGCTCGAGCCTCTGGTGGTGGGTGCGGGGTGGGGGATCTAAGGGCTCACCTTGTCACTAGGCAATCCCTGTCCCAATCACCTCCATGCCTCTTTGCTAGGGCTTGTGGGTTGACAGTTGGAGTTTCAGGACCCCAGGAAAAGTGCCTTAAATAACATTTTCCTGCAAATGAATAGCCATTTATTTTCCCATTGATTGGAGATGTTCGCTGTAGCACATCCTATGTGGGTCTGGTTCCTGCCTTTATTCTCTCCCTCACTGTAGTGCTCCCCAGAGGACTCCCTAACAAAATAAACCTTTTACATGTACATTTTCCTCTCCAGTCTGTTTCCAAGCCTCCGTAAGAGGTTCAGCTAATATACGTGTGCAGACCAGGTGTGCACATTTGCCTCCAAAAGTCCCACCAGGGTCTTGCCATCAAGGGAGCCTTCCCTAGTAGGTTGGGAAAACCAGTAGGAGAGCTAAAGCTCCAGGGTCCTTGCCCTCAGTAATTGGCACCCTAGCAGGGACTGGACATTGTCCACAAATCTATCCCCAACTCTTTCTTGGATACACAGCTTTGTAGCCTCCCCTGCAGCTCAGCAGGCTGTGTCTGAGCTCATGGCAGTGGCAGGTGCACATGCCTGTCACCCAGCCTAGCCCTGCTCCTTCTGTCTGGCTGACTAGAAGCTGATCTCAAAAGAATGCTCTTGCCTAGCAGAGCTTTCCCTGCATATTGAGGTCCCTGAATGACCAATGGAGGCCTGCAGTACCCCTGGAGGTCTGGACCTTCTCTGTGCCATCCCAGGGGTGAGAAGTGCCCTGGCTTCGTGTGAGCTTGGTTGTTCCATGTGGGGCTACCTGTAACCTCACCTGCTCTGGCTCTTTCCAGCTCTACAGGGGTGCTTTACGTGACATCCATTGGACTCTCATAAATGTGTGTTCTTATCGTTCTGGTCTAAAATAAGGAATAAAAATTGCCAGCCGTGTTCCCTTTTGTGCACTTCTGTTTTGGGCAGCTCTGATGTGAGACTTGTTTTCTAAAAGTATCCTGCTCCTCCGGAGGAGGGGGCAGTGGAATAAAGACAGCCCAGGCTAGAAGCAGCTAGTGGGTGCCTCTCAGGCATCAAAAGAGTTAGTAAATACCAGCACTTCAAATAGATCCTCTAAGACAGCACGCTGAAATTCACCAGAGACGTGATGAGAATCACAGACAGCAGAGGAGAGGGAGCCTGCCGAGCTGGGACCCCCAAGGAGCCACAAAGGGCTCCGTAACACAGGGAAGAAGTGAGTGAGTGAGAGAACGCTGAAATTTCACACGTCCACCATGGACCTTTGCAATCCTAGCCACAGGGAGCCCCCTCGTCGCTCCCAGGCCTCCAGATGAACACAGGGAGCCTGCTGGAGACGGTGCAGAGGCACTGCTCAAGCCTGCATGGATCCCACAGGCTTTTCATCCCTGATCTGCCTGGTGCAGCCGCTGCTGCCTGCCATGGAGGGGAACTGGGCACTTTCATGTGCCCCAAAGACAGATACTGCAGCTGTGGTAAAGAGGAGTGGGTAGAGGATACTCTGCATGGCTTCCCTCTGCTGCTCCTCTCTGCCAAAGGAGACTTGCCTGCTTTGGTGACAGGCTGCCAGTGCCAACACCCACCCCTGCCTGAGCATGACAGCCACAGCTCAGTGTTCTTCTGAGAGCCCAATCTGCAGAGGCTGCCCATTAGCCCTTGCCACCACAGGCTTGCCTCTGCTGCCCCAGGCCAGGGAGGGAGCAGGAAGTTCAGGTACCTTCCTGAGCTCCTAACAGCAAAATCCAGCTTTGGGAGAGAAGTGTGAGTGGGCCATGAGCCCAACAACTGCCATCGCTCATTGCCCCAGCTGAAGGGTCCTGCCTTCCTGAGTGAAAGGTGCACAGCACAGCCACCCTGCTATGCCTGAACATTGCAGCTGTGGCCTGGAGCCCTTCGGAATGCCTAGCCCCCCACAGTCCTGTGATCTGTTCTCAGGCTCCAGGGGACCAGCCCACCCCTCCCTATCACAAGCAGCACCTGAACTCTGGGCTGATTGGATCCCGGTCCAGCCACATCAGAACTCCTACATGCCATCTAGTGGGTCACTGAGACGTGTGCGAGTTTGGGAATTACCTAGCCCAGTCCAACATTGCTGGCACCTGACTCCTCCTTAGGCCTGAGTTTGGGCCCACCCAAGCAGCCAACACCACCATGATGACTCCCACCCACATGGCTGATAGGCAGAGCCGTTCCCCGTCTCCCCGTGAGGCAGTGGGATTACCACATGGAGAACATCACCACACTGGTGAGCCGTACAACTGCCAGCATTGGGCTGAATGAAGACCTTCCACCCTGAAGCCATTCCTGCAGAGAGGCACACAGGACAGGCATTTTCCATGTCTCTCAGCCACATTGTGGCTTGGAGATAGACCACAGTGTGCATCTGAACTGAGAGAAAACAGCCCCAGAACAGCGGTGTGATAGGGAAGCTGACTGCATTTCTGCCTATCTAGGATATGGAGCCAGTGCAGCCCCCTCATCCCACCACAGAGATCTCTGTGCATTTCATCAGGAGCTCCCCCAGCCACCCCCATCAGGGCTGGTGCCTGTGCCTATCATTGGGGGTGTTTGTGGGAAAGCCAGGGGGTTCACTTCTGCCCAGCTGCATCCTCTCTTCCACTCCCCCAACCCATTCTGAACAGGAAGCTCAGGGCACCTGGCATTCTGCTGTCCAGCCTGTCACCTGAAACTATAGAGAGTACCTCAGTGAACAAAGATCAAATACACACCCATGGACTTATGCCACAGCCAGCTCTTATTTGTAAGTACCACCTACTGACCTGCAGGTTGAACTGCACAGCCCAGTAAAAGAAGTGTACAAGGCTGCAGGAGAAAAGCCAAAACCCCTACCAACATACTCTACAGTGACACCCTCAAGGGGAGAGGTATAACAGAGAAAATATCACACATAAATGAAAATACATTAAAAAATAAGAAGTGTCAGCTCCTCCAGATGAGAAGGAACCAGTGTAAAAATTCTGGCATCATGAAAGATTGAATGTTGTGACAACATCAAATAATCACACTAGCTCTCTAGCAATAAGCTCCAACTGAAATGAAAACTAAAATATTACAGATAAAGAATTAGAAGTATGGATTTCAGGGAAGGTCAATGAAAGCCAAAAGAAAGTTGAAAACTAACACAAAGAAACCATGAAAACAAACCAGGAAATTAAGGAAGAGATAAATACCTTTAAGAAAGCCAACAGAACTTCTGGAAATAAAAAATACCCTTAAAGAATTTCAAAATACAGTTAAAAGCTTTAACAATCCAAGTAGAAGAAAAAATTTTCAGATCTTGAAGACTGATCTTTTGAATTAACACAGTCAGACAAAAATAAAGAAAAAAGCTTTTAAAAAACAAAGAAATATGAGATTATGTAAAATCACCAAACCTACAATTTATAGACATTCCTGAGACAGAAGAAGAAAGAGTAAGCAAACTGGAAAACATCTGGGGGAATAATTCAGGGAAATTTCCTTAATCTTGCTAGAGAGGTAGACTTCAAGATATAAGAAACTCAGAATACACCTACAAGATATTGTAGAAGATGAACATCATGAAGATATACAGTTATCAGACTATCCAAGGTCTGCAATAAGAAAAAAATCTTAAATGCAGCTAGAGAAAATGATCAAATTACCTATAAAAGAAAACCCATTAGACTAACAGCAGACTTCTCAGCAGAAACCCTACAAGCTGGAAGAGACTGGGGGCCTATTTTTAGCCTCCTCAAGGGAAAAACTGCTAGCCAATAATTTCATATCTCACCAAACTAAGTTTCACAAATGTAGGAGAAATAAAGTGTTTTCCAGACAAACAGGTGCTAAGAGAATTTGTCACCACTAGATTGGTCCTACCAAAAATGTTCAAAGGAATTCAAAACGTGGAAATTAAAGGGCACTACTTACCATCATGGAAGGATACATAAGTACAAAGCTCACAGATCCTATAAAGCAATTACAAATTTGAAACTCCAAAAGAACTAGCTGACAACATTATAATGTGAACAACACTTCACATATCAATATTAAGCTTGAATGTAAATGGCCTAAATCAGGGGTCCCCAATCCCTAGGCCATAGACTGATACACGTCCTTGGCCTGTTAGGAATCCGGCCACACAGCAGGAGTTGAGCAGTGGGCAAGCAAGCATTATTGCCTGAGCTCTGCCTCCTGTCAGATCAATGGCAACATCAGATTCTCAAAGGAGTGTGAACTCTATTGTGAACTGCACATGCAAGGGATCTAGGTGGCATGCCCCTTATGAGAATCTAATGCCTGATGATCTGAGGTCAATCAGTTTCATCCTGAAACCATTCCCTGCCACCATCTGTGAAAAAATTGTCTTTCATGAAACTGGTCCCTGATGCCAAAAAGATTGGGGACTGCTGGCCTAAATGATCTACTTAAAAGATCAGAGAGGCAAATTGGATATAAAGACCTAACCACTGACTGCATACAAAAGACCAATCTACTGGCTAAAGTCAATTTCAAATTCAAAGTAAAAAGGTGAAAAAGATATATCGTGCAAATAGAAAACAAAAGTAAGCAGGAGTAGCCATTCTCATATTGGATAACACAGACTTTAAACCAACAACATTTAAAAAGACAAAAATACCATTATATAATGATAAAGCATTCAATACAACAATATTTTACTAAATATATATGCACCCAACAATGGAGCATTCAGATTCATAAAGCAAATAGTGCCAGACCTAAGAAAACAGATTGATAGCAATACGATGATAGTGGGGGACTTCAACTCCCAATGACATCACTAGACAGACCAGGGTAGAAAATAACAAAGAAACTCTGGACTTAAACTGGACTACAGACCAAATGGACCTAAAAACATTTATAGAGCATTCTACCAACAACCACAGAATATACATTCTTTTCACCTGCACATGACACATTCTCCAAAATTGAGCACATCCTTGGCCATAATGCAAAGCTCAATAAAATAAAATAAAAACTGAAATAATATCAAGTGTCTTCTCAAACCACTGTGGAATGAAATTAGAAATCAATACCAAGAGGAACACTCAAAACTGCACAAGTACATGGAAACTAAACAACTTCCTCCTGAATGACTCTTGGGTAAACAATGAAATGAAGGCAGAAATTAAAAAAATTGTTTGAAATGAATGAAAATAGAGACATAAAATACTGAGACATCTGGGAAACAGCAAAAGCAGTATTAAGAGTAAAGCTTATAGCACTAAATCCCTACATCAAAAAGACAGAAATATCTCAAATTAACAACCTAACATCACAGTTGAAGGAACTAGAAAAAACAGAACAAACCAAACTCAAAACTAGGAGAAGAAAGGAAATAACGAAGAGCAGAACTAAATGGGATTGAGACCATAAAAAGATACAAAGGATCAATAAAACAAAATGTTGGTTCATTGAGGTGATAAACAAAATTGACAGACTGCTAGCTAAACAAGAAAAAACAAGAGAAGATTCAAATAAGCACAATCAGAAATGACAAAGGTGACATTATAAATGATGCTGCAGAAATACTGTAAGTCGTTAGAGACTACTATGAACACCTCTATGCACACAAACTAGAAAACCCAGAGGAAATTGATAAATTCCGGGAAACACAAACTCTCCCAAGATTAAACCAGGAAGAAATAGAGATCCTGAACTGACCAATGAGTAAGAAAATTGAATTAGTAATAAGAAACTTTCCAAAACACACACACACAAAATTTCCCAGGATCAGATAAATTCACAGCTTTGTACATCTACCAGATGTACAAAGAAGAGCTAGTATCAATCTTACTGAAATTATTCCAAAATATTGATGAGGATCCAGTATCATCCTGATGCCAAAATCAGGCAAGGACACAACAAAAAATAAAACCACAGGCCAATATCCTTTATGAATGTACATGCAAAAATCATCAAAAAATACTAGTAAAACAAATCCAGCAGTACATCAAAAAGATTCATCACAGTCAAGTAGGCTTTATTCCAGGGATGCAAAGATGGTTAAAGACAACAAATTAAGAAACATGATTCACCACATAAACAGAACTAAAACAAAAATCATATGATCATCTCAATAGATGCAGAAGAAGCATTCAATAAAATTCAGCATCCTTTCATGATAAAAATCCTTAATAAACTAGACATCGAAAGAACATACCTCAAAATAATGGGAGCCATATAAGACAAACCCATAGCCAACATCATACTGAATGAGGAAAAGTTAAAAGCATTCTCAAGATCTGAAACAAGACAAGAACGTCCACTCTCGCCACTCTTATTTGACATAGTATTGGAAGTCCTGGCTAGAGCAATCAGGTAAGAGAAAGAAATAGAAGGTATCCAAATTGAAAGGAGGAAGTCAAATTATCTCTGCTGATGACATGATTGTATACCTAGAAAACCCTAAAGACTCTTCCAATAGACTCCTAGACTTGATAAACAACTTTGGTAAAGTTTCATCAGATAAAAACCAACGTACAAAGATCAGTAGCATTTGTATACACCAATAACATGGAAGCTGAGAATCAAATCAATAACTCAATCTCATTTACAATAGCCATGCTAAAAAAAATTACCTAGTAGGAATACATTTAACCAAGGACGTGAAATATCCCTACAAGGGTAACTATGAAACACCGATGAAAGAAACCATAGATGATACAAATGGAAAAACATCACATGCTCATGGATTGGAATAATTGATATTGTTAAAATGACCATATTCCCTAAAGCAATCTACAGGTATGACACAATTCCTGTCAAATTTTCAACATCATTATTCACAGAACTAGAAAAAAAAATTCTAAAGTTTATATGAAACAAAATAAAGCCTAACTAGCTAAAGTAATTGTAAGAGAAAAAAAAAAAAAAAAAAAATCCAGAGGCATCATATTGCCTGACTTCAAACTATACTACAAGGCTGTAGTAACTAAAACAGCATTGTACTAGTACAAAAAATGGATATGTAGATCAATGGAACAGAATAGAGAGCCCCAAAATTAAAGGTATGTATACCTACAATTAGTAGATATTTGACAAAGTTAACAAAAATAAACAGTGGGGAAAGAACAGACACCCTATTCAATAAATGGTGCTGGAAACATTGGCTAGCCACATGCAGAAGAATGAAACTGGACTCCTATCTCATTATAAATAAAAATTAATTCAAGATGGATTAAAGACGCAAACAAGACCTGAAACTATAAAAATCCTAGAAAAAAACCTAGGAAAAGCGTGGATATCAGCCTAGGAAAATAGTTTATGACAAAGACCCCAAAAGCAAATGCAACAAAAACAAAAATAGGCAAATGGAACTTAATTAAACTGGAAAGCTTCTGCACAGCAAAAGAAATGATCAACAGAGTAAACAGACAATTTACAGAATGGGAGAAAATATTTGCAAATTATACTTCCAACAAAGAACTAATATCCAGAATATATAAGGAAATCAAACAACTAAACAGAAAAAACAAGCAATCTTATTAAAAATTGAGCAAAGGATATGAACAGACATTTCTCAAAAGAAGAAATATAAGCAGCAAACACATGAAAAAATTCTAAACATGGCTAATTATCAGATAAATGCAAATTAGTACCACACTGAAATATCATTTTACACCAGTCAGAATGGCTATTTTTAAAAAGTCAAAAAACAACAGATGTTGTTGTGGATGTAGACAAAAGGAAATGTTCATATACTGATGGTGAAAATGTAAACTGGTTCAACATCTATGAAAATCGGCATGGAGATTTCTCAAAGAACTAAAAATAGAACTACCATATGACTCAGTAGTCCTGCTACTGGGTATCTATCCAAAGGAAAAGAAATCCTTATATAAAAAAGACACCTGTACTAGTATGTTTATCTCAGCAATATTCACAATAGCAAAGTCATGGAACCAGTGATTGACCAGATAAATAAAATGTGGTATATATACACTATGAAATACTATGCATCCATAAAAAATGAAATCATGTTCTTTGCAGCAATGTGATGGAGGTGGAGGCCATTATCCTAAGTGAACTAACTCAGAAACAGAAAATCAAATACCACACGTTCTCACTTGTGAGTGGGAACTAAACAATGGGTACACATGGACATACGGATGGAAATAAGAGATGCTGTGGACTCCAAAAGGGGAGAGGGTGGGAGGGGGATGAGGGTTGAAAGACTACCTGTTGGAAACAACATTCGGTATCTGGGTGATTGGTACACTAGAAGCCCAATCTCCACCAGTACACAATATACCCATGTAACGATCGTGCACATGTACCCCCTGAATCTAAAATTAAAAAAGGCAGCCCACCTGCAACTCAGCCCACCTGCATGGTCAAGGGCTGTGCCCCTTTTCTCTCTTCACTAGGGTGAGGAGCCCCTGACTGATGCCAAACCTGGGGGATCAACTCAGCTGGAGAGGAGGAGGCAGGGCAGGAGTGGCCCATGGAAGCATGGCTGGCAAAGTTCCCTCTGCCTGCCCCTGCTATCACTGTTCAACACAGAAAGGCTGGGAGGGTCCCTGTAGGTGGCCAGAGTGGAGGGCCCCTCCCCTCTCATGTATTCTGAGCTCACCTTCTTAATATATGACTTCCTCCGTTGAGGGATGAGGAAGGATGACAGGCCCTAGCTTGAGCTTACATTGGCTAAACTCCAAAGGCTCTCAATCCCCATTAACAAACAGGTATGTTGATTTCACCAGGATCACAAAAAGCTCTTCATGAAATTGCATATACATTTCTTCCTATAGGGTCTCAGAGTTGCAGGGATGGGAAGCAACATCTTTATGTTTCCACATGGGTAACACGGAAGAATTAAAGTCTCTTTATACTTTCATGTTATTTCAACTCCCTTTCTGCTTAATGAAAGCTTTCCCACACTTTTCCTGGTGTCATGAGTACAGTAAACATTTTCTCCCTTAGTGTTGAGAGATACACAGTCCCAGGCACCTTGTAAAGTTGTCTTGGCTGCTCTGGGCACATTTGTATATGGCTGTAGGCATTAGGCAGCTGGGCCAGGCAGTCTAGAGCCAGAAGGTATACTGTCCAGCTGGCTGTCCCTTCCCACACCTGCAAGGGCATACATCCTACCTCTCTGGACTCTGTCTCATTGCGCCGCACACAGGCCACGCACCTGCTCACCAGGTACCAGGTGCCCTTGTCATAAATATCTCCACCTATCTTAGCAATGAGGTGGGAACACTCAATTCTTTGTGAAAATCTCTGTATTTACAGGACCAGAGGTGTTTTGTTTTGTGAAAGAAAAACTCTCTAAAAAACAAAGCCAGACAAAAAATTGATGAAGCTAGGCCTCCCACTGCAGGAAGAATGTTGAGAAGTGAAGTGTGGAGGGGCAGCATGTTCTCGAGTACCCACAGCTGTTCCAGGAATGAGCCTCCAAACAGGGAAAAACCAAATGACTGGGTCCCATCCACCCCCAGGGCTCTAGCACCCTCTTCCATTTCCTTAACATTGACCTGGCTTATTTCTCTGGACGCCTTGTGCAGGGCATTGTGCGCCTGGAAAAGCCTCGCATAACCAGCTTGGGAGACAGATCTGCAGACACAGAGGGGACAGGCTGGGGAAGGGTGGGAGAGACTTGCTTCCCATCATGGCAGCTGGCAGGACCTAGATGCAGACTCCAGGCTGTGGCAGGACAGGAAGGTGCAAGACAGAGAAGGGGGACAAGAAAGAGTAACTGTTTGGGATGATGGCATTGAAGGTCAAAGTCATGCGACCTAGAGAAAGCCCCCAAAGCCCTACACATATAAGCAAGCCATTGTGTTGAAGCCTAAAAACAAGCAAACAAACAAACATGGGAGGGGGGACAGTGTGGTTATCACTGTTAAATTAGTCAATACTGTTTAAAATCCAAACCTGGTATATTTTTAACTTGTACTTATCTTTCAGAATTTCTATGGAAAAGCATAAATATTTCATTCCAGTAGATGGGGGAGGTGGAGAGCTGTTTATTTCTCTCAAAGATTGATTCGGGATGACTGGACAACCTCAGCCATAGCCCCCCAGGGGGTCCCCTCCTGACATGCTCAGGAATCCCATGTGGGGTGCCCATGGCCTGTGTGGGTGGCACCTTGGGCAGTCATGCAGCCACCATGTGCACACGGTGGGTGGTAGGACACTGCCTGTTGACACTCATCTCTGTTGGGGCTGTGGCTTCTTCTATGGGGACAAATGATTAAGGAGGGAAGTTTATCTTTTCTAGTGAGACGAGGAGGATTCCCTGAAATTTGCCTGGTCTTGGGGACGGTGTGGGGCATCTGGGAAGATAATTAGCATTTCCAGAAAGGGCCTCACTGCCTTCTGGGAAACATTCAGAATTTGAGTAGCCAGAAAACGGAAACCAGGGACAAGAAGATGAGGAGTACAGGAAATGAGATATGCAAGTATTCGTCCTTTCAAAAAGCTAGGGAGGGGCCAGGTGTGGTGGCTCACGCCTGGAATCTCAACGCTTTGGGGGGCCGAGGTAGGTGGATCACCTGAGGTCAGGAGTTTGAGACCAGCCTGACCAACATGGTGATACCCCATTTCTACTAAAAATACAAAAATTAGCCAGCCATGGTGGCAGGCTCCTGTAATCCCAACTACTCGGGAAACTGAGGCAGGAGGAGAATCACTTGAACCTGGGAGGCAGAGGTTGCAATGAGTTGAGATCACACCATTGCACTCAGCCTGGGTGACAGAGCGAGACTCTGTCTCAAACAACAACAACAACAACAAAGAGAAAAAAAAAAGCTAGGGAGGGAGACACAGTATTGAATTCATATTTCAAGACTTTTGGGGCTTTTTAAATGGAGAATTTGGCCTAAGGCCTCATGTGTCCCAGCTGTTGATGATAGATGAAGTCGGGGATGCTGGGAGTGGAATGCATCCATGCCTGGCATCCCCACAGCACCAGGACACTGTGTTGTGGCAGGTGCAGTATAAATCCAGGTCACTCGTAGGGCAAGCTCCCTGGTGACAAACACAATCAACTTTGATCAGCAAGAATTCAATTCCTGGCCGGGCGCGGTGGCTCAAGCCTGTAATCCCAGCACTTTGGGAGGCCGAGGCGGGCGGATCACAAGGTCAGGAGATCGAGACTATCCTGGCTAACACGGTGAAACCCCGTCTCTACTAAAAAATACAAAAAACTAGCCGGGCGAGGTGGCGGGCGCCTGTAGTCCCAGCTACTCGGGAGGCTGAGGCAGGAGAATGGCGTGAACCCAGGAGGCGGAGCTTGCAGTGAGCTGAGATCTGGCCAGTGCACTCCAGCTTGGGTGACAGAGCGAGACTCCGTCTCAAAAAAAAAAAAAAAAAAAAAAAAAAAAAAAAAGAATTCAATTCCTTTGACCATAAGAAAAGACTCAATTTATATGTCCAGTTCAGCAACAAAAGCCTGTTAATCTTGGGTGTTTGGTGCCTTAAAAGTTGGGCTCCGAGGGAGGGAGTGACAGAGGGGGTTCTGCAGTGTGCCTGAGCAGTGGGGACAACAGCGGCAGGATCCTGGAGGGAGGCCTCGAGCACCTAGCAGGCAAGAGGTGGCACCTGGAGGAGCAGGTGACGGGGAGGCACTGCCGGCCGGGTTGAAGGCAGCTCTTTGGGCTGCACAGAGTCTGTGCTTGGGAAAAGTACTCCAGGCTGTGTCTCAGGCAGATCCTAGGGCTGCAGGGAGCCTGTTTGAGGGCAAGGCACTTCCTGCTGTGTTGGTTGTGTCTCAGGCACATCCTTGGGCAGCAGGGAGCCTGTGGTAGGGAAAGGCACTCCTGGCTGTGTGGAAAGCAGATCCTTGGGCAGCAGGGAGCCTGTGCGTATTGGGACTGTGCAAGAGCTAAGCTGAGGTACCTCCCCTGTAGGGAAGAGAAGAGAGAAAAGCTCGCTGTAATGGCATTGGAATTGTGCTCAGAAGGCTGCGGCTGCCTGGCTCAAGGGGTGGGGCCAGGACCTATCAGGACCCACAAAGTGGGCCTTGCTGAGCTCCTCCTCTCTCCCCTGGGTGCTGCCTCCAGTCTGGACTCCTCCTTCCAGACTTGGCTCTAGCGTTAAAAGTCCCCTCTGCCTCTCCAGGCAGCCCTGGATCTCTGACTCTGGACTCCCTCAGCCCTCGGTTAAAATTGTTTGCTTCCCCCTGGCAGCTAGGAGGAGGTCCCAATTAACCTCTGTGCCCCAGCATGGCCCAGAAGGCTCTAGTGAGCATGTGGAAGGGATGAGCGCTCACCACAGCCCTCAAGGCTGGCTCCAGGGACCCTTGGGTGGGTGATGAGCTGAGAAGGCAGCAGCTACACCGTTCCCTTGGTTTGGAAAGAGGATGATCCAGACCCGTAGGAACAGCTAATTCTGTCTTGCAGAAGCAGTTGCTTTGCTTTCATCCTGGGCGCACACCAGTGCAGCCAACCCACCACCCACACAGCTGCAAGCCACACAGAGATTGTCTGGGTTCGTCTGCGATGCCTTTCTGCTGGCTTCTTAGGCCAATGATCGGGGCAAGCCTGTCTGAAGACTTGATCTGGGCCTTTCTAAAAAGCCCTCAGGGTTACTCTAAGTAAGGTCAAAGGGACTGGGGTTCAATCTAGCCTCTGACCTCAGGCAAGTCACTCAACCTCTTGGGAATGACTTTCCCATCTCTCAAATGGGCCCAGCAATACCAAACACGGATTGGTCACCCCAAGTCCATTCTTCCTGTCTTCCTTACTAACGAGACCTGATTTTGTTAAGAGAGGCAATGTGCGCAACAAACCACCATGGCACATATTCACCTATGTAACAAACCTGCACATCTGCACATGTATCCCAGAACTTAAAATTAAAAAAAAAAAAAAAGAGAGGCAATGTGCTCAGCTATAAAATGACCTTTTCCTAGTCTCCCTTGCTGAGCAACATGGCCATGTGAATGCATTCTGGCAATGGAGTATAAACAGGAATTGTTGGGCATTGCTTTAAAGAAGGCTGCTTTCCCTTTTTCCTTCTTCTTCCTGCCTGGAGTATGAGTGTGATGCCTGGAGCTCCAGAAGCTATCTTATAAGCATGAAAGCAAATTGAAAGCCTGGCCTTTTCAAGGAGAATTGTTAGGTTTCCCCAACGCTGTTCTCTTGGGGCTTAGCAGGCAGGCAAACAGATAACAATCTTTCTCAGAGCCCCTCAGCTCTCCCATTTCTCAATTTGTATAGGCTGTCTTCTGTTTCTGGAATGTTCTTCCTAATGTTGTCTGCCCAGTGAACTGCCGCTCACCCTTTCTTTTTTTTTTTTTTTTTTTTTTTTTGAGACGGAGTCTCGCTCTGTCACCCAGGCTGGAGTGCAGTGGCCAGATCACAGCTCACTGCCAGCTCCGCCTCCCGGGTTCACGCCATTCTCCTGCCTCAGCCTCCCGAGTAGCTGGGACTACAGGTGCCCGCCACCTCGCCCGGCTAGTTTTTTGTATTTTTAGTAGAGACGGGGTTTCACCGTGTTAGCCAGGATGGTTTCGATCTCCTGACCTCGTGATCTGCCCGTCTCGGCCTCCCAAAGTGCTGGGATTACAGGCTTGAGCCACCGCGCCGGGCCCCGCTCACCTTTTCAGACTCAGCTCCCGAGTGGCCTCCTCCAGGAAGCTCATTACCCTTGCTCACAGCTAAAGTGACCACCCTGCTTGGTCTTTCTGGTCATGTGCTGGCAGAAGGCTGAGCCTGTTGTGGGAATTGCCCTGTCCCTCTAGATGTACCTGTCCCTGCTCTGCATGCATGAGGACTGTAACTGCATCCCCTTCCGCATCTGTGGCTGGAGGGCTGCAGCAGGCTCCCAGGATGCCGGTGGGCATACGCCACTTCGCCTCCACCTCCCCATCTGTGATGTGGCGCTGACGATACCCACAGACCACGGCAGGAGCAGCAGCCCATCAACGCCTGTGGTTTCCCTGGCGTGGGGCCTGCTCAGCTCCTTCTCCACTCAAGGCCACCCTTCCCAGGCTGTCTGGAATCCCAGGGGTCCCTTGCCAGGCCAGTCTCAGCCTGATGGTCCCCAGGAAACCCTCCATTCCTCACAGGTGTTCCCCAGAGCGTGCAGACTTTGAGCTTGCTTGAACCTGTCATTCATGCATAAAGCCTCCCCTTGGGCATGTGAGTGACAAGTGCCTCAAATGCTGGATTCCCTTAAAGAGATGGTCTCTCTCTTACTGACAGGGGCCCTTCTCCCCTCTAGGCCCTGTCCTGGGACCTGCCCTCTCCTGCCCCTGCCCTGCTAGTCCCCATCCAGGATGATGCTCACTTTCCCCTTGTGCCCCCTCAGACCCTGTCCTGAGCCACCTGTGTCTGCAGCTGCCTGTCCACCCTCCTCCGTGCCCGATTGAGCTCCTGCCACCTGTTCAGGGATTCAGGCTTCCTTCTTAGTACAGTCCAAGTGTGTTAGCCTGCTCTCCCTGGCTCCGCCCATCCCCAAATCTAGTCCTCCCAGGACCATCTTCCCTTCCAGCTCACATCCTTCAGGGATGGTCTGCACTGCTGGCAGGATCCAGTCCCTCCACCCAGCCTGCACGCCAGACCTTCCCCTGCCAGGCTCCTGGGGTCTCCACACCCTGCCTTCAGGCAATCAAATCCCAGCTACTAGAAGAGCTGGCTGTGCCCTGGCACCCTCCCTCGCTCCTCTGCCTTGAGGGCTCTGCTCCTTACCCCTCCATGTTGCACATCTAAGCCCAGCCATCCTGAGCCTCAGCCTCAGCTCTGATGCTGCCTCTGACAAGCTGCCTTCCTCGAAGGGGAGCACCCTGGTCCCAAAGCCCCAGAGCACTAGAGCTGAGCCTCTTTCTCTTTCTCCAGCCTCTCTCTCTCCTTGCAGCACAGAGTTGGGGTCCCTTCGCATAACAGCACCCTCACCCTGCCTGCCCCAGGTCACACACAAAGCTCAAGGCCGAACCCAGAGCAAGAGCAACCAGAGAGTCTATGGGCTTGGCCCAGACCTCTGCCTGGAGGCACACAGATGATTTCTCCACCTTTCCTTGGGGCTCAAGAAGGTTCAGCACTGTATTGCACCCACCACTGCCCTCCTGACCACAAGCTGACTGGACCCAGAGCACAGGTCACTTCATCAGTGCTGGGCCACAGTCCAGGCCTCACAGAGGTGGCTTTGTCATGGGGGCTCGAAACCCCATCACACTCCTCCTGGGCACCACTCGACTATAAGGCCCAGGCAAGATCTTGGTGTCTGCTCAGTGCTCTCCTCTGTTTACTCAGGCCCCACCCCCAACCATTCTTCCTCTGAGCAATCCCTGGGGGCAGCCAAGGTCATTGTGCTCACACCCTCTTCTGGCATGGTTAGAAGGCATGGCGGAACCAGAAAGGATAATGCCACTCCCAGAAGGAGGTGGCCCCTCCTCCCGGCACTGCCCACCTAGCCTGGGGGACCTGTGGTGATGCTGTGAGGGGCTGCCTCTGTTCATCTTTGTGGGAGGGGGAAGTGCCAGCTGTGGGGCTCCAGGGGCCTGCTAACTGCTGTCCACTCATTTCTCCCTGCCTTCCATCAACCCTGACAACAGTGCTGGGTGAGGGCAGGGGTGAGTCACCCTGCCCAGCCCCTGTTCCTTCCTTTTATTCATCTCTACTCACAGCTATTCCTTCTTTTTATCCATCTCTACTCACATACTATGAGTCCACTAACATTTTTAATAAGTTACCCTTTTACCATGAAGATGAAAAAAAAGAAAAAAAACACCCCCATGCCTTACAAAGAAAGACCTTCTGATCAGCCAGGTCTTCCTGCGATAAACACCTTTACTCCATGGCCTAAAACTGAGCTTTGAGCCACTGTGAAGGACTTCCCTAACCCAAGGATGAAGCCTCAAGGGTTTACTGAGGAATTTAGAATGGCTCCCTGACCTTAACCAATTCATTCACATAATATTGGGGCCTGGAGAAGATAAGAAATGGATGGCAGCAGCAGAATGGGGTGGACCTGAGGAGGATATTAAAGAACCCCGAAAACCCCTGCTTGAGAAGGGGTAAAATGAGCTAGAAAAAATGCTGAAAACATTTTACATTCAGGATCTAAGATCATTCCAGAAAAAATTGATTGGTGCATCATCCAACCCTGCAGACTAAAGCAGGAGGAACCAGTTTCAGATTACAGAACTTGTTAGAAACACTGTTTCTGAAACATTTTGTGCTCAAAATATAGCACAGAGTATTTCCTTCAGGGACTGGAATGGCATTAACTGCTGTATTTATAAATGAACTCCGTCCTGAACTTGGCAGTTCAATTAAAACACATAAGCCAGGATGGAAAGTTACAGACATGACTGAATTGGTGGCCTTAGCTGAACATTTTGAGAAGACTCTAGAGCAAGAAAAAACCCAAAAGGCTAACGATCTTATGCCTCTCCAATTACAACAGTTACCGGGACCAGGACCAAAGGGTCCTTCCCATTTTTATTTTAAATCACAAGTAAGAGGTCCAGAATAAGGAATTCCTTCCCCCAAGGTGGATGACTTAATCGCAAACACCCAGGACACTGGGAAAGGAGATTGTCGACTTTTGTCTCAGTCCACCACCAAGCCTCCTCCCTTTAGGCTGAACTGGTTCACCACTAGAGGGGACCCAAGAGATTTTAACGCTCAGGATAATAAAAATAGACAAGGCTCAGGGATTCTCTGGTAAACTGCTCCCCAAAATACCTTTAAATAAACATAGAAAAATAAGACTTAAACTGGGAATCCTGTGCAATGCTGGTGTAC
Organism: Rhinopithecus roxellana; assembly: GCF_007565055.1. Taxonomy (NCBI): domain Eukaryota; kingdom Metazoa; phylum Chordata; class Mammalia; order Primates; family Cercopithecidae; genus Rhinopithecus; species Rhinopithecus roxellana. The sequence continues at coordinate 4,662,636 of NC_044559.1, read as the reverse complement.
ACCAGGGTCGCCTTATCCAGCATAAACCCTACTTTAATAAGCCAACAAATCTCTTGGAGTGAAAAGGTCATCTCTGTGGTAAGGGCTTCAAATCAAGTTAAAGAGGCTTCTGTATCTGAACCCGTCTAATCAACTTGGGGCTATTTGCAGGAAAATGTACCTTTCTACTACGTAATAGTGATCCAGTAAACTTGCCAGGGCAGGACTTTCAAAGTTGAAAGGGCACATAAAATTCTCCTCAGAGGGAGAAGCAATTGTAGAGATTCTTGACTCTCCTGAACCAGAATGGTTGTGCTCTCTACAGGCAAATCGATAAGATCAAAACTCAGGCCCATAACGAAACACCTTTCTAAAACCCCGGAATATTTATGGGTCTCTACCTCAAATGATAGAGAAAGAATGAAAAGTGTGGAGTCTATAAAGGTCCAAACTGGTCATTCTAAGCCTTCCCTTAAATTACTGCAATATACACTAAAACCTAATGAAATTAAAGGGCTCTCACAATTGTAGGAGACTTAACTAAGTTAGGATTTAGAGTTCCACGTATCAGTCTTTGTTAACACTTCCATCCTTCCAGTTAAAAAACCAAATGAATGAGATTGAAGATTTGTTCAAGATCTATAGTTAATTAATACAATTATAATACCAAGATTTCCCATAGTCCCAAATTTGAATACTTTATTATCTAATGTACCCACTGACTTAAAGTGGTTCATGGTAATAGACCTCCATTCAACCTTCTTTAGCATTCCAGTTCATAAAGAGAGTCAACATTTATTTGCTTTCACTCGGAAAAATCAGCAGTACACCCGGCCTTTTCTATTTTTCCCAGGCATTGCCTCAGTACTTAATAACCCTACAGTCTTCTGGACATTCTACTGTTACTCAGTATGTAGATGACCTGTTATGCTCTCCCGCTCAACAGTGCTCTGAAATTGACTCAATTTACCTTTTATAGCAACTCACACATAAAGGTCACAAGGCCTTGATGGAAAAACTTCAATTTTCAAGAGAAAAAGTTCACTATTTGGGACATGACTTGACTGCTGAAGGGATTTCCCTCTCGCCTGGGAGAATTAAAAACTATTCAACGTTTTCCTCGGCCTGGAACCGAAAGACATTTAAGAGGTTTTCTTGGACTCACAGGACATTGAGGATCCTGGTTTCCAAATTTTCCCTGAATCGCCTCACCATTGTTTTAGCTCACTAGAAATGCTGTATGGGAATCTTTACCTTGGAAAGACAGTCCAGGCTTTTAACTAAGGCCTTATGACAGCCTCCAGCTTCAGGACTTCCAGACTACGCTAAACTTTTTACCTTGGTTGTTCATGAACACAACAATCAGGTATTGGAAGTTCCTACTCAAGAACTTGGGGGAAACATAGGCCCACTGCATATTCCAGCCTGCAGATAAACCCAGTAGTTAGGGCATATTCGAATCATTTAAAAGCAGTAGTAGCAGCAGCCAAGTTGAAAGCTTCATCTGAGCTGGTTTTAGGGAATGAACTCAATTCACAAGTTCAACATGCTGTGAAAAGTCTATTAAATTTCAACCAAACACAGCATTTTCCAGCAAGCCAGCTAGCATCTTATGAAATTCTTCCTCCTGTCTTCTAATCTCCATCTAAAATGCTGCAATCTACTTAACCCTGCTATTGTATTAACTCCACCTGACTCTGGTGATGACCACATTGTGTAAGTGCAGTATTGGAAGTAGTGGCCTCTTGTGTTGATTTACGAGACAGTACATCAGCTAATCCTGAGTTATTATTTTTTTGTTCATAGGTCCTATGCCAAAAACTCAAAAGAAAATATCAGGCAGGATATGCCATTACCACCCAAAATGAGCTAATAGAGGAGGGAACTCTTCCTCAACTGAAGTCAGCTCAACCCACAGGCTTTTTGCTCTCACCCAAGTCTGTCCTATAGCTAAGGACAAATCAGTAAATATTTAGACAAATAAAAGACATACTTTTGGAGTAGTACACAATTTTGGCATGTTATGGAAACAACAAGGGTTTCTTACTTCTAGTGGGATCTCCATTAAAAAAACGGACTCCAAGTAGATAAACTCCTTTCTGCCACCTGGTTACCATCAGAGATGGCCATTATTATTTTTTCTTTTCTTTTATTTTTTTATTATACTTTAAGTTCTAGGGTACATGTGCATAATGTGCAGGTTTGTTACATATGTATACTTGTGCCATGTTGGTGTGCTGCACCCATCAACTCGTCAGCACCCATCAATTCATCATTTATATCAGGTGTAACTCCCAGTGCAATCCCTCCCCCATCCCCCCTCCCCATGATAGGCCCCGGTGTGTGATGTTCCCCTTCCTGAGTCCAAGTGATCTCATTGTTCAGTTCCCACCTATGAGTGAGAACATGCGGTGTTTGGTTTTCTGTTCTTGTGATAGTTTGCTAAGAATGATGGTTTCCAGCTGCATCCATGTCCCTACAAAGGACGCAAACTCATCCTTTTTTATGGCTGCATAGTATTCCATGGTGTATATGTGCCACATTTTCTTAATCCAGTCTGTCACAGATGGACATTTGGGTTGATTCCAAGTCTTTGCTATTGTGAATAGTGCCGCAATAAACATACGTGTGCATGTGTCTTTATAGCACCATGATTTATAATCCTTTGGGTATATACCCAGTAGTGGGATGGCTGGGTCATATGGTACATCTAGTTCTAGATCCTTGAGGAATCGCCATACTGTTTTCCATAATGGTTGAACTAGTTTACAATCCCACCAACAGTGTAAAAGTGTTCCTATTTCTCCACATCCTCTCCAACACCTGTTGTTTCCTGAGTTTTCAATGATTACCATTCTAACTGGTGTGAGATGGTAAGAGATGGCCATTATTAAGATTCAAGCTCATACCTGTAAAACTGAACCTGAAAATAAAAGGAATGCTCTAGAAGATATTTATGCCAAATCAGCTAGTGCTGAAACGGTTAGGATATACAATTTAAATTAACTCCGTAAGATTGGTCCAAGTCAATTCCCTCATGATGACCTACTCAATAAACACTGCAGTGCACTTGATTTGGAAAAATAAATTTGGTATCTAAAGGATGTAAATTCAATGTTAAGCATAGACTCACAGAGGGCTCAGCTGGCTGCTTGGCCCTTCCTGAGTCTTTGAGGCTTCTATTATTAAAAGCTCTGCATTCCACAACACGTCCTGGAACAGAATCCACGTTATGAAGAAATATTAGTGGGATGACTGTTCCAGAATTGCTAAAATGGCTTATAATCAATGTTTGGTTTGTCAAACTCATAATCCTGGGAAAACAATAAAAACTTTAGGTAGTATATTTTCACCACTTGATGGGAATTTTTTTTTTTTCGAGACGGAGTCTCACTCTGTCACCCCGACTGGAGTGCAGTGGCACGATCTTGGCTCACTGCAACCTCTGCCTCCCAGGTTCAAGTGATTCTCCTGCCTCAGCCTCCCAAGTAGCTGGAAATACAGGTACATGCCATCACACCTGGCTAATTTTTTATATTTTTAATAGAGACGGGGTTTCACCATATTGGCCAGACTCTTGACCTGGTGATCTGCCCGCCTTTTGAACACTTACAGATGGACTTCATTCAGTTGCCAACCTCAACAGGGTATCAGTATGTCCTTGTAGCAGTTTGTATGTTTTCTGGTTAAGTAAAGGCTTTCCTATGTGGGAAAGCTGATGCAAATGACAATAGACAAGAAAATATCAGAAAATGTGTTTCCTTCTGGCGACTCACTGGAGAAATCTCCAGCAATAAGGAAACTCATTTTACTGGGCAAATTATAAAGCACTTAAATAAGATATTATGGACATGATGGCACTATCATTGTCCTTAGCCCTCTGTCTTCTGGAAAAGTTGAAAGAACAAATGACATCTTAAAACTCAAACTGACAAAGTTAACTGAGTCAATTGGGTTGCCTTGGCCAAAGGTACTGTCATTGGCTTTGATGATAATCAGATATGCTCCTGCTGGAAAACATAAGTTGATACCTTATGAAATAGTCACTGGAAGACATATGCCCCTAGGAACAGAACCGCATGCCTCTTCCACTCTCCTAAACTCTGATACGCCTGAAGTTGGAAGGCTTTAATGCATTATGTCAAAGTGTATTCTCACCAGGTAAAGGAAGCTTTTTATGGCGCACTGACTGAGGATAATCAAACTCTTCATGGTCTGGAATCTGTAGCTTGGGTCTTCTGGAAATGACGTCAGAGGAAAATTGCTTTGAACCTCATTTGAAGGGACCATAACAAGTCCTTGTCACCACCCACACTGCAGTGAGGCTTCAGGGACTTGGACCTCGGGTCCACATTTCACAACTCAGAAAGGCCCCTTCAAACCCTTGGGACTGTATATCTCTTGAAGAATTTAAGGTAAACCTGATGAGAGAAATTTCTCCCCAGAAGCAGACAACATCCTAGAAATGGACAACTTTTCAAAGATCATAAATTAAGATTTCTCTGACATCATGGAAACCTTAAGCTTTTGTCTTTCCCCCTCATTTCCTGCTGTCCTAATCCTTTCCTCTTCTCTACAAGAAAATTCATGGGACCATAATCAGTGGATGGCTTTAGCTCAAGCTTCTGCTCTAGCATAAAACCCGAGCAATTGGGTTTGTGGGCTAAAACCAAAAAAATGAAGAAACAATTCCATTAATGCCAGTGTCGCTCTATGTTCCCAAAGAGAATCACCCTGAAACTCCAAAGGAAGAGTGGAAAGTTATCCTTGATACACTAAACATCACTGCTACTTGCTTTTCTGCACTTGCTAGAAACAACACTCTAACATTTCCAATTAATAACCTGATTGTTACCAAATATAGAAAACCTATTCAAGTAATACCTGCAAAAAGTATATTTGGCTTCCAGGCACTAGTCCCTCAAGACCTAGAAATTACCTGTGTGGGTACAAGTAATTACTTGTATAATGTCACCAGATTAAATTCAGTAGGGTACTTTTTAAAAACTAAATGTGGTTATATACCTTTACAACTATTATAAGGGAAGTACAAAAAAGTGAACTTCCTTTTATGCAGACTAATGGGAAAACAATTTTTTTTTGAGACAAAGTCTCCCTCTGTACCCCATGCTGGAGTTCAGTGGCATGATCTTGGTTCACTACAACCTCCTGGGTTCAAGCAATTCTCATGCCTCAATCTCCCAAGAAGCTGGAATTACAGGCATGTGCCACCACACCCAGCTGATTTTTGTATTTTTAGTAGAGATGGAGTTTTGCCATGTTGGCCAGGCTGGTCTTGAACTCCTGGCCTCAAGCAATCTGCCCACCTCGGCCTCCCAAAGTGCTGGGATTACAGGAGTGAGCCACCGCACCTGGCCGTGGGTGAACAAATTTAACAAACCCTTGCTCAAAGACAACTAAATGGCCCACTCTTCCAATCCCTAAGGGCCTATATTGAGTCAGCAGAGAAGCTGCTTATTCCATTCTGCTGAACCCCTGGGAGGTCTGCCTGGCTACAAAATTTAAGAATTTCCCCAATTTAATGATTAGCTCTAAATTTCATATACTACCAGCAAGAGTGAGGCCCCAGGAAACCAATTGAAATCTTTCCTCAGTAGAAACTATCTCCTCTTTGTCTGCTTCAAAGTTGGTGCTAACTTCAGTTATTGACTGTTTTTGCTTCTGATCACAGGAGCTATCATGGGAACTTCCATGGGAAGGTATTTGAAAGGCAGGAGTTAGCCATATCAAATAGCCAGATGTGAACCATGGGTAAAAGTCATAATCCAAAAGATAGATGACATATGCATTCACATGGAACATCATGCAGCTTCAGATCTTCTCTTTGCTACAGTTGAGGGCTTGTGTTTGGTACTAAACACAAGTGAATGTTGTACCTATCTCTTCTCTGATCTTGTTACTACAGAAAGTTTAATTTACAAGGTGGCTGGTATTACTGTTTTCTTGGACTCTGCCACCAAATACATTAAGAAAATCTCTCAAGAGAAAGGAGCACATAATGTGTTCATGGGAGCAACTGACAGTTGATTTGCAGGCATCCTGAATGGTGGATGACAAACTTGGGTTTTCTAATCTTTATATTTATTCTACTGACGTTCCAGGCTACCATGCTTGTGTTACCAGGCTAACAACAAAGTTGAATACTTCTATAAATCAGGCCATTTTACAGTGAATTATGGCCTGTACACCCTGAACAAAGACTATGACCAATCGACTGAAATACTGTTGAGCTGCCTATACTGCCTGAACCGTGACTTGATTGATTTGGGACAGTTTGCTTCATAAGAAATATTGCTAAGGAGTTCACTTTGGTCTTTGGATATCATCCTCTTTGTAGTCATCCTAATAGTCCCTGTGGTCTACTGTACCCTCTGAAACCTTCGATGTTTTGTATGCAACCATTCATTGAGCGTAAGTGGTCTCACTTCCACTAAGTCAGCAACAGCAGACAAAAGTATTGAACTGGCATGATGTTGTGACTTGTGAATTCCATGCTGAGATCAAATAACTCATTTATGATGGTGACAGAGAGTGGCATCAATGCCCAAAGTTTTGGTCAACCTCTCCAAATTAAGAGGCCTCTCAAAAGATTGAAATCGTTAAATAAAACTAAAATTTGGCCTGAGAAAGCCTCCATACTCACATATTTGAGTCCTCACATATGAACCACAACCTAACTCAGTACATAAAAAACTGAAAACCCAACTGTGGAGTGTGCTTCTATAATAGGAGCTGAGCCTCGGCCATTCACAGCAGCCACACTTCAGCCACTCACAGCAGCCAACTGTTCAAATGAGGAGGACACACAGAGCTGTCGCCAAGTCCGCCGTTTCCGTACCTCGGTTCCGTTTTCTCTACGTCGTTTTCTCTTCTCTGTTCAGAAATCTTATTTGACCCTGTGGTAGCCCTGGAACCTCTCTGAGTCTGTCCTGACTCTGGGGGCTGCCCTATTTGGAATCATGTTTTGTTTTTTTCTGCTCAACTAAACTCTGTTGCATTTAATTTGTCTGACGTTTTTCTTTTGACATGTGTCAAACAATCCTTAAACATCCATAAGTGCATTTGAGCTCACCTGCATACACGCTGTCAGTACCAGGGGCTACCACCACAGTCACACACTCTATTTATTCCAGGGAGTGTTTGCTTGATTCGGGCCCACTATTTTATCAGCCTCTTGTTTTTCATTATTTTTGTTTTGTTTGGTGTTTTCAGACGGAGTCTTGCTCTGTCGCCCAGGCTGGAGTGCAGCGGCGCAATCTCGGCTCACTGCAACCTCTGCCTCCTGGGTTCACGCCATTCTCCTGCCTCAGCCTCCCGAGTAGCTGGGACCATAGGCACCCGCCACCACGCCCGGCTAATTTTTTGTATTTTTAGTAGAGACGGGGTTTCACCGTGTTAGCCAGGATGGTCTCGATCTCCTGACCTCGTGATCCGCCCGCCTCCGCCTCCTAAAGTGCTGGGATTACAGGCTTGAGCCACCGTGCCCGGCCGTTTTTCATTATTTTAATTTTTGGAGCTTAATGTTTAACATTGGATAAGGCAAATCTTCTCTCACTGCTTTTCTGTATTAAAAATTCCTTAATGATTCTTAACTGTCTATTTTTTTCAAGTGAGCTTGTCATTTTGATAAAATTCCCTAAAAATGTTTCATTACAATTTTCACTAAAATAACATATTAAGCTCATGAATTCCTCTGAGGAAAGTTGACATTGTGCTCTAGATTTTTATATTTTCAAATTTGTCTTGTACCAATAAGTAAGGTTTTATGGTTTCTTTTCATCATGGTCAGCACATTTGTGTTACACTTATATATGGGTATTTTGTTTTTTATTGCTATTGTAAAGAGAAAGGAATCTTTCATGTTTATTTCCACCTCCTTTGTTTCTACTTATTTATTGCAAAACATTTCAGTAAAAACTTAACCGCAATAATTCCAGACCTAGTGTTTACCCACTGCTGAGGGATCCCCTTGATTTCCTCCAGAGCAGGACCCAGGGCACTAACACTGAGGCTACCTCCTCTCCTCTGCCCCAGCCTATCCCAGGAGATACAGGGAGCGGTAAGGTATGGGTCTGCACTTGCACAGATGGAGACGAGCAGGGTTGGGGTGCCTCACAGTAGAGGAGACATCCAGGTGGCTGCCCCCTGAATCCGTGGGGTAAGTGTAAGGTGGTGACGAGGTTCCTGGAGTTTGAGAGGGTCTCCTTCCTCACTGCCTCTCTACTGATGGCAGATATCTAAGCCAGCAACTGATCACTTCTCACATCAGCTCAACCACTCTAAGGTGAAGGGACATTTCCTGAAGTGATTGGCAAACAATCAGAAACCTTAATTCCCAGTGCTTTGAAGTTTTGGCTCATTCTTTGGATTTCCTGATTATGTTACAGAAATGTGTGTGCGTGTGTGTGTGTGCGTGTGTGTGTGTGTGTGTTGGGGTGGAGGTGTGGAGGGGTGGTGCTGAGGAGTCGAAGGAAAGCTTGCTATAATTGCACTACCAAAGTTATGATCTGAAACTTTCCCAAAAAGTACTGGCTTCAAGAACGACTGCAAGCTGGGATTCCCAGACAGTTGGAGGCCACAGCCAGCCTGGCTTTGCCATGCCTGTCCCTTGGTCTAGCGCCCTCCATGGGCACATGATCAGGAAGAGAACTCAGGAGCTCCATGGTCATGAATGCATCCTAAGGCCCGTCTGCATTAAGCTCCAATTGTTACCCAGAACAACTCTCCCAGCAAACGTGAGTACAAATTTAGAAGGAGGTCTGCAAGTGACAGTGTGAAATCAAGATATTAATATTCACAAATGTATCATGTGTAAATTTCAGTAAATCCTCATTAGAAGTTGTTGATAGTTTCTTGGAAATCATGACTTCCAATGAAACAGGGTACAAGAAAACCAACTGGATCATAGATTAATTGATACTAGTAATTTAAGGTCCTGTGGCATATATCTAGTCATGAAGACATCATCAAACTTCAAAATTAAAACCAAAATGCTTCTAATATTAAACATTGACATAAATGTGAGCTATACATACCCTTAAGAAAAGTTAATAAAAGCAAATAACACAATTATATACTCAGTTATTCTAGCTTAGGGTCGCAGGAGGCTGGAGCCTGTCCCATCAGCTCAGGGTGCAAGGTGGGAACTAACCCTGGACAGGATGTCATGTCCTTGCACATGCACTCACACACCCACACACTCACACTGAGCCCATAGAGACACGTCAATCCACCTGATGTGCACATCTGTGGGATGTAAGCGGAAACTGAAGTACCCAGAAAAATTCCCTGCAGCCATGGGAACAACATGCAAACTCCACACAGACATTGACGACAGCCGGGAATGGATTTTTTTCTTATCAGCATCATCATTTCTCACTCAGTGTTCAGATGACGTTGAATGAAACGTTATTTGAGGACCTGCTGTGTGACATTTTGCACTGAAGAGAGAGATGCAGTTGCAGGTGTTTCCATAGATCACTGACAGCAGGACATGGGGTGGAACCTGACTCAGGCATGAGCCTCCCCTCGGGTCAGTTCATAGCCCGGCTCTACCACTCAATGATCCTGCCACGTTGAGCCTATCACTAAACATCAGAGCCTCAGTGTCCACAGCTGTGAAATGCAGACAGTAGTGACTACCTTGCAGGACAGAGAGGTGGCCATGCACATAGTAAGGACCTGGAGCCAGGCTTTTGGATGCTGGTCCTATTGCTTCCTGGCTGTGTGACCCTGGGTAGGTTACCTAACTTTGTAGGGCTTCTAGCTTCCTCCCTACAATAGAGTTATGGCATATGTTAGTTTGTGGAATGTACTTGCAATTGTGTCTGCGCACCTTAAGATTGGGTATGAATGGCAGCTATGAGTCTTCCTGGGTATTGTGAGAATGAAATGAGATCCAGTTTCTAAAGGGCTTCCTGCTGTGGTGCGCACATGAATTAAACTCACTGGAAAGGCTGTTATATCATTGTGGCCACCACATTTGGTGACAGAGGGTAAGGTTTCACATTATTAGCGTGACTTTCCTGATGGATCTAGCAATACTGTTTCCCATTAACATAATGAGCATCCACAGGATAAGGTGAAGGAGAATCGTCAGCATGGATGGGAGGTAGAGTTTGACTCAAGAGCCTCAGAGTCTTGCTGCTTCATTTTGTATGAGTGTGTAGTGGGGATGGCCTGGAAGAGGACACTATCAAAAAATTTATTCAGGGAACTTGAAGGTGGTGGAGCAGGGAGACACACTCAATTTAAAACAAAAATTGAAAGTAAACAAGACTGACTGCTTTTGCCACAAAAATGTTGAGGTTTTTGGTAAACTGAGCCTTTGATAATTTCCTGCATTATTATGTGCTGAAATGCAAAAATGTTTGGGTTTGCCGAAACCAGCAACTAAACAAGGTTTTAAAAGGCAGCAGCTCCTCTAAATTCAACAGCACACTCCAGTTGAACAGACTCATCAATGTCCAGAGCTCATCACACCCCCAGGTCAGCCCACAATGCCAAGTCAGGAAGAAGAGTTTGGAAATAGCCTCCCCACAAGGCCGGGACATGGACGGAGAAAGAGGCATGCACTGGTTCTGTCAGGATCCCCCACACTGCTGAGGGCCTGAGTGAGTCTCTGTCTGAGGGGAGATCCTGGAAGAGGGGTGTGCAGCACACAGGTGGCCTCTTCACTCTGCCATGAAGAGACCTAGACAGCCTACGCCCATTCTGGGCAGGAGACATCTCACTGATGCCTCCACAGCCCTGCAGTTGCAGTTGGGCTGCCTGGCTGGGGCCGAGCCAACCACCCAAGTCTGGTCTCCAGCGGTTTCTCCCTGAGATGCACTCTCTCTCCTCCAGCCTCAGGGCTCCTTCTCACTGAGGGACCCCTGGCTCAGGCAGGAAGGTCACATTCCTAGTGTCTCCAAGCAGGAAGCTGCTGAGCTCGCCAGCACCCTGGCTGGTGTCTGGCTCTGTACACTCAGGACTAGGCTTACAGGCCGACCCTGTGGCTCTGAAACGGGCTGCAGGTCTCAGGGGTACGCATCCTCTTTAGTGCATGACTCACGTTAGACCCTGGGGCCAGCACACCTAAGGCTTAAAGAGGAGAACCGGGAACTCCTGCCAGATTGTCTGAATTCTTGGGTACCCGACAGAAATCTTACAAGACACTCAGTCAGGTGTTCAGGACTACAGTTGGGAAGGACAAGGTTTAATTAGGTTGTGGCAGAGAAGCTAGAAGGAGCCCAGGTCCACAAGGCATAGCTATGGGCCTCCCTGGGTTAGGGACAGATATGGGGTTGATTTCTGATAGCACTGGAGGCAGCCACTTACTATCTGGGTGGCCTTAGGCAACTCTCTGGGCCACTCTGGGCCTCTATTTTGCCATTGGTAAAACAGGGATTGTCTCTCCTTTTCCAAGAATTGCAAGGAGGACTTCACATGATGACAGTGGCAGCCTGGCAGAGCCCTGAGCAGTGGTAAGTGCCCTCTGTGATGCAATTACTCTGTCCCCCACCACCACACCCCTAAACCTTAGCTTCAAAGAGCTGCCCTCGGGAATGAGACAATTTCAGACACTTGCTCCATCCCCTGTCTCACCACACTGGACAGGAAGGCCATTTCTGGCCCTTTCCCATGCCCACCCTCCCATCTCTTGCCTTCCCTCTGCTTGAGGTGCCTGTTTTCACACTCAGCCATCAAGCTCTATCCATCCTGCCTAAGTGTCTTACCTGTTCAGTGCATAAGGCTGGACTAGTGCTGTGTGACTGGAACTGGACTGTGGCAGTGTAGAGAGGCCTCACGGGACCTCGGATGGAAAATGGGCTTCTGTGCAAGTGTGGCTGGGATTGAGAGCCCTGTGCAGAGGCACAGAGCCAGGAGCCCAGTGGCGGGAGGAGCCATGCATGCCTCTGACACCGGCGATGCCCTGCCAGGTGTCAGCACGCCTCCCAGGGGCTCCTGGCCCGTTTCTCATTAGCAGTGTCCAGAGGCTTGCAGCCTGCAAGGCCTTCTCAGTGTGCAGCCACCTGGCCACTGAGAGCCTGTGCTGGCCTGATGCAGGAGGTCTGGCCAGTGCAGGTCCCTCTATAAACCCTGGGGATGAGATCATCTTCCAGGTGCAAAGGGCTGGACTGTGGGAGGCACAGGCAGATGAGCCCCAGGCCGAGCCAGGAGCAGGGCTCACCAGGGTCCTGGAGCCTGAGCAGAGAAACCCCTTGGTGCTGATCCAAAAGGAGAGCAGTGCAGAGTAAGGGCAGGAACCAGGCCCAGTGCATATCCGGCCCTATCACTCGCGGGCTTTAGGAGCAGGGATGTGCCACTTAATCTCTCAGCATTTCCGTCCCCTTCAGTAAACTGGATAATAACACCATGTAGGTACAGTTACTGGGAGAATGAAAACAGTGAAAGCGTGGCCTAGGCTAGCAAATGGCCCATGGGAGGACTCTGTACATCACTGAGGCCTCATTAATAATTAATAGTCCTCATTCATAATAAGTTACAAAGAGAAAATCTTGACAATATTTTCCTCCCCATGGTCCCAAGGCAATGACCCAAGGAAGGAATCCTTATTGCCTGTTAGAACCAGTCAGTGTTGCCCAACAACCCTGTCAGCCATCCTAGCCAGCACTCCTGGCCCCAGGTGATGAACAAAGGAAGTGCTTGGGTCCCATGTCCCGAAACTTGCTGGGATGCCCATGGCCACCGTTTCTGTGTGTCTTGTGCCGTCCTCTTTGGCAGATGCCTGACATGGCTCTCTGAGCCACAATCCCAGAGGACAGTGGTCAGGGGAAAGCAGTGGCCTTCTGTCCATCAAGTGTGTCCCTGCACCCCAGCTCACCTGGTCCCTGCGCTGACACCACATCCATGGCACCTGGCGGCAGCTTCAGTGAGAGAGGTCACGGAAGATATCCAGATTGCCCTGAAAAGCAACGTGGCCACGAGGAAGCCATGCAGGCTGGACACTACCTCCAGAAGGCATCAGGACTCCCCAGCCACCCACGGCTCTGTCCCCAGGAACACACCTAGACAAAGCTTTCATCTCCCCTTGGGGGAGGGGCCTGGCAGCCTTGTGTATTGGGGACGTGGTCACTGTGGCCACAGAGAGTTTTGGAATCTAGAACAAAACAGCATTTTGCTGAAGGAAGAGAAAACGACAGGGGCAGATTCAGACAAAAAGTTCAAAGACAGGAGGAGCCTGTGGTTCCGAGCAGAGGTCCTGAAGGGGAGCATGAGTTGGGTATGGGGCCTGGGCAGGAGCTCATGGAAGGGAGGAGTCTTGCTGCTGGGAGCACACAAGGGGAAGGCAGGTGAGAGGACCATGCCCCGCTCAGGGAGTAGGTACCTGACACCAGGGAAGAGAGAAGAGGAAGGCAGAGAAAAAACAGGCCAGAAAACAGCCCAGGACCCACGGTAGGCAGCCCCATGGCCACTTGGTGCTGCAGTCAGGCCTTTCTGGGCCCTGGTGGGGATGGGATGAGGGCCGTGTGTTGCAAGGCACTGCAGGCCGCTGGCAGGTGATTTCCTCTCCCTGGAGGTTGTGTTTCGGCTTCTCTGTGCCCCACACTCCGGGGAGAGACAGGTCTGGCTTCCCCAGATGCCCACTGAGGCTGCAGAGGAGCCTGACACTCCCAGAAGGAAGCAAGAGATCTGACCACAGATAGAGCCAGGACCAAGGGGGAGAGGGGCAGAGCTAGGCAGGAATGCCGGGGTCCTTCTCCCTCAACACCAGCCACCCAGGCGCCCTCTCTACCCCTGTGCAGGGCCCCTGCTGCTGCCTGGCTGGGTTCCCCTCAGCAAGATGGGCCCTGTACCTGCCCATGAAGGAGGTTTCCTCAGGGAGAGTGGCTGTTGTGTTGGCTCCGGGGCTCGAGCTCCTGCACAGGTGTCTTGTGAGGGCGCTTTCGGGTCTCCACCTCCTCCCCTCCCTGCAGTGCCTGTCAGCCCATCTCAGCAGGCGACAAGCCCACTCAGGGACAGCTTTTCCTCACTGCCTGAAGATCCTACTGCCCGGGCTGGCAGGTGCCCCGGCATCCTTGGAGTGTTCATGGTGGTGAGAACATGTGTCAGGACTGGTCATTTCTATTTTTTTTTCTGATCTACATGACCTTTTGTGACTCAGGTTCCTTGACCCATGCACCTGCAGGCAGGTGGTTTAAAGCCGAGGCCACTGCCAGAGCTGAGGCACCCCTGTGGGAACCAGGGACTGATCAGACATCAAAAGTTGCCACTGTTCAGAAACATGGATCCTTCTAGAGAGGGAGTTCAATGTGCAGGGACAGACCTGGTGGTGCAGGGGACAGGAGCCCTCATATATGCCTGCCACTGGGGCATGAGGGTGAGGTGGGCATCTGGCTGCTCTTGACATCAAGTGACCAAAGTCCCGCCCCCATAGAGCCTGCCTTCCTCCAGGGCCCAGGCCTCTGCAGTGGGACCCAGCTGCCCCCTCCTCCTGCAGTCCCAGCCTGGGGTCACAGCCCTTCTCCACTGTGCCCTTCTCACCTCTATTCCTCTCATCCCGCACACTCCTTGGCATGCACAGCGACAAACAATCACAGTGGGGCAGGTGTTTACAGGAGCCGGGGGTGGAGGTGGGGGCGGAGGTGGTGGAGGCAGAGGCAGTGGTGGTGATGGTGGTGGTGGAGGTCGTGGTTTCTCCTGCTCTGGCTCCTAAAAAAAGAAAAACTGTCTGCTGACAGTGCTGGCGGGGCACAGTGCTGGCCACTCCCAGATGTGTGTCTGGGGAATGAAAGGACCAGAGAGAAACCCACACCACAGGGGAGGGTCCTTTACATGAGAAACACGCAAACTCCTCCTAGTTGGCAGACAATGCTCTTCTTGTAAATGCCAATGACTTCGACTCCATCCCCTTGGTTCCCCTGTGGCCGCCCTTGTTGAAAGAGGACTGCTCTGGAGGCTGTGCAATGGTCCCAGCATTTGCAGGTGACTGTCCGCAACCACCTGGTTGCAGATGCAGCCTCCCCGAGCCTACTCTGCAGCACCGCAGAGGCCACCCTTGGCCAGGGAGGCCTGTTCCCACCCCATCCCAGGCCCAGGGCCTCCTGCCTCAATTACTTATCACTGCCCATGGCTCCTGGGGTGGATCCCTGACCCAGGTGAGCCACAACCTGCTCCCAGACTCATGGCCCCTATGCTCACTGGGCTGGTGTCCCTCCCAGCTCAGTGCCCGCCAGGACTCCCCCATCCCTCAGCCCTGCAGTCCCGAGAGGCTAACTCCAGGCAGCCCCTTGTCCCTGCCAGGAGACATGGATCCAGAGAGGCCAAACGGAGCCAGAGCCGCCTCTGGAGCCTGGGGACAGGGCCAGGTCCCTGAAACGTGGGGCTTCTTTTCCAGAGTGCCTCCATCCTTAGCATCTTACAAAAGGTCCTTGGGGCATTGACAGAAGAGACCCATTCATTCAGGACAGATCATAACAGTTGCTGAAACTGGCCACCCCAGGCTGTGAATTGGTGACAAGGCTTATGTTAAGGGGTGTAGGGAGCAGGAAGGGTGTGTTGGGGACATCACTGTGAGTTCCCCATCTTCTCAGGCTCCATTCTGCCCCTCTGTCACCTTCTTCTCTGCCCAGGCAGGTGGAGGTCATGGGGCGCAGGCTTCATGGCACTCTTGGTGAAGGTCAGTGGGCTCCTTGGGATGTGACAATATTGGGACCAGAACTGCGACTTACCTTTTCTGGCTTCTGCACAGGTGGTGGCTCCTTGACAGTCTAGAATGTTCAAAAGAGACAAACGCAGGCTGGATGGGGGTGGGCGGGCTCTGCCTTGGCCCTACACATAGCTGGAACCCTGGTCTGGAGCACCAGGAGAGAGCACTGCCTTTGGGGTGTCACTCTGGCCACCCTGAGCCTGTGAAGTTGTACCCGGCAGGCTCCTCCTCCCGGGCCTCAGCTTCCAATCTTACCCAAGGGGAACCCCTGTACCGCCACTGTGGGGTTCCTAGGGGTCAGCCAGGCCAGGAACCAGGTCCCTAGAGAGGCCCGGCCCCTACAAGTGTCCTTCTCTGCCCACAGCCACATGGAGAAGACAGCGCCCGCCCCACTTCCCTTCCTCAGGGAGAGCCTGTCTGTCCCCACGAGCCCTCCCTGACCTCCCAGCCTCATGGCTGAGTTTCCGGCTTCCTCCCCTTGTGGCTCCCTATGCAGACATGAGCCCTGCGTATTCCCTGGGCTGAGCTCTGTCCTCTCCTCCCTCTGCTCTGTCCTCTGCAGCTCTCGGAGCTGGGTCTGCCAACCCCAGGTCCCAGCACCCCTTCCACCCTCCCTGCCCCAGGCTCCGTCTCTGCTTCTGGGTCCTGCTCTGCCTTACAGGGAGCCCTTCCCACTCCTGTGGGGTGGACATTTCACCCTCAGCCCTGACAGGACAGGACTGTGAGCTGCCTGTGGGGAACGGTGGCTGCTTCATTTCTGTCCCTCCCCAGCCCAGCATGGGGCCCAGGGGAAGCCGGAGCTCAGTAAAGACAGATGAAGGAATGGGGAAGGCACCACACATGTGCCGAGATCCACGCTGGTTCCTCAAGGCACAGACAGCTAGGGGTTACAGCACCGTCCTCCATTTGGGCCATCAGGACTTCATGGGGGACCCTGTCTTCCTCCCTCCACACAGAGGCCGCCTCCTGGCCCTGTCCATCTGAGACTTCCAGAAGTCCGGATTGTTGAGGCAGCCCTGGTTTCAGGGGTTCTGGTGTCACTTTTCTTTAGGAGCCAGGGCAGACCTCACCCCCTTGTCCAGGGCATCCCCGGCCAGCTCTCTGTGGCCAGCCTGGGGCAGGAGGCCCTGCAGAAGCCCAGGCTTGCTAGGCCCTGGGAACGTGTGGACCAGTCTGCCACTCCCCGGGCTCATGTGATGAGCTGGGAGCTGAGGGAAACTTCCCACAGGTGGGATCACGGGGCAGTCACATGTTAGAGTCCCTCAGAGTGCGGGCCTGTGCCTGGGCCCCAGGGCTGGGCAGGCAGGGAGCACTTGCCTTCTTGTGGCATAGCCACCAGACACAACACAGCAGCAGTGGCACAAGCAGCAGAGGCAGCAAAAAATAGAGCCAGTTGCTGAAAATGCCCTAGTGGAGAAAGAGAGCACCATGAACCACGCCTAAGAGACAGAGGAATGCCAGGCCTGGGAGGGCCTGGGTGGCCTCTTCCCGGTGCCCACCACTTGGCAGCCATCTGCCCACTCCTTGCTCTCCCTAGCTGGCCCCACATCTGGGTGCCACAGTGGGGCCAGCGGCCAGGGCTGGGCTACAGAGAGCTACAGACCCTTTCTCTGGTCCTGCTGAAAGTCTCTGCCCCAGAGCCCTGACAAGAAAGTCCTGGAAGCTTCTGTGGTCTGATGAACCTTCACTGCACACCTCACCTGCAGCACAGGTTCTGTGAGGACCACAAAATCTACCGGTATAAAGACAGGTGAGGGTGGAGGTGCAGGCACAGAAGCAGGGGCAGGAGACCCAGGTCCCTCTCCAACAGCCTCTCTCCCCACTTCAGGCTCTGCACTGTGGGCACATCCACGCACCGCTCTGAGCCTCAGCCTCCACACCTGTGCAAAGGGAATGAGCCGCCCTCCCTGGGGGCACTTGTGAGATTTAGAGAGCTCAGACAAAGTCCTGGCTCAGAACCAGGGCCACATGGGGTGTAAGCAACGGGAACACTTCTCTGGGTGTTCTTCACAGTAAAGGAACCTTGGGCGGCATCCATGGGAACGCAGGCTGCTCAGGCCTTCCCCAGATCCAGAGCTCTACTTAAGAGAAGGCTGGAGAGGGGAGGGGAGGGGAGTGGAGAGAAGGGGAGGGAAGGGGAAGGGAGGTGAGAGGAGGGGAGGGGAAGGGAGGAGAGGGGGCCTGTGCTGGGAACCCAGCTGTCTGAAGGAGAGGAACCACTGAAGTTGAGCATGAAGGCTACTGGCCAGGTGGGAGCCCCCGGGCTGCTCCTGATGTGCCTGTCACAGTCGGGCCATCAGTGGGTAGATTCCTGATGGGGAATGCATGCATTCAGCCTGCAGATCCATGCTGGATGTGCAGGGAGACGCAAGGGGAGACCCAGAGGGAGGGCTGTCAACACTGGTGTGTCCTCACAAGTGAGACTGGATACAAGGCAGTGGAGTGGGCTCTGGCCTCCCGCCCGTCCCTCCAGCACATCCTCCTGCCTATGCGGCCCTGGGCCAAGCTGCCCAAAGACATGGAGCTCTGAGGAGCAGGCAGCTGGGGCACAGCACCTCCATTCCCAGGGGCTTCTTGGAGCTGAGCCCAGGTCCGAGTGCCTGAGAGCCTTCCCTTCAGCCAGCAGGAGGGGACATACTGCAGGGCTTGGCGAGGGAGCAGAGAGGGACATCTCAGAGGCTTGAGCAAGGAGGAGAGGCAGAAAGGGGGCTGAAGGCATCTAGGAAATGACAGCAAGTGACCACCAGGCAGGCTTGGGGGCCAGGGTCATGAGCAGGTTCAGGACCAGATCAGCAGCTGGGGCACCAGTTCAGTGGCACACACACACCCTGACGGCAGTGCGTGGAATCCTTCAGAGCTCCTGGGCCTGAGGTCCTGGCCTAGAGGTGCTGGACTCTGGCTCCTGGCAGACAGCCTCCCAGCCTCACCCACCTGCACCATCTGGAAGCCTGGTTGGAGCAGCCTCAGGTGCCTGCTGCACACACTACTTGCTGGGACTGCCTGGGAACTGCCTGCCCTTTCTGTCCTCCCCAGGGAGGAGGCTCTGGACAGTCCTCATACGTGTTTGCAGCCCCATCCTGGTACTCACACATGTGGTGCTGGTGACGCTGACATTGCTCTTGAAGAATGTTTTGCCGTTGTTCAAGCTGACTTCAATAAAGTACTCCCTAAAGCACAGAAAACGCAGATGGCGAGAGCCAGCCTGGAGAGATGCAGTTCTTGCCCTTGGCCAGTGGACAGCATGGGTCATGAGAGGTCATTCCCCAAACACTTGCAGGTCAACTCAGCAATGATGACCACAGGGTAAGTGGGTCAGGCAGTGAGGGGCCCTGCATGGGGTCTCATGCCATTGTGACCGTGTCCTAAATGACCAGGGACCATTGCTTGGTGTCACCATCCTGGCTCTTCTGTATTTACAGAGTCTGTTGGCTTAACTCTGAGAGGCAACCTGGAGCAAAGGTACCATTCCTCGGGCAATCATCTCCTGCACGCTGCCCTCCTCACAGACCCTAGGACACTGCGGATCCCTGAATACTTTTGGGGCCACCAACAACGGATGTCGGGAGGAGGCTGCTCTTTGCCCAGCCACAGACATGTGCTGCCCCAGCAGCGGGGGCGGGGGGATCCACATTCTGTACACCTCATGGTGCCCAACCCTGACTCCCTAGTCTCTTACCCTCTAGGGCCTCCTGCCAGGGACACTTACTCTCCAGGTTTTTCTAGTTTTGGCCCAGGGCAATTCATGGAATTATTGTCGATACTGGTTGGCTTTTCATCTAAAAGAAAATGACATGAGAAGAATGTCAACGCACCTGTCTGTCCACTGTTCCTCCCCATGTGTGTCCTCAGCATGCAGGGCTGACCCTGTGGCCCAGGACTGGCATGTGGGCTCTCCCTTCCTATTGCATAGACCCCTGCAAGCACCTGCCACACCCAGGCCCTGTGCAGCGCTCTGCTGTGTAACAGGAACAGGCAGGCAGAGTCCCTGCTCTCAAGGACTCACCTTTAGGGATTGCATGGGACACAGAAAACAAAATAAAAAACAGGACAAAACAGATGACAGAGAGTGCAACGTGCTGTGATGTCCATGACCAGAGGAGGTGAGGGGACCAGAGGGAAGGGACAGTCACCTCATTATGCGTGACTTCTCCTCTCTTGTGGAGCCACAATTTCTGGTCTAGAGGATCATGAAATGATGCAAGGCCAGGGATTTGCTTCAAAATACTCTGTGGTAAGGGTACCAAGGAAAGCAGGTGGGGGCAGGTTAAGAATGATTGAAAGTAGGTGATGGCTTCTTCAAGTTCATGGCACAATTCTTGCTACTTTGTATAGTGTTGTAAACTTCCATGAAAAATAAATTCTCTCTGAAGAGGTGACAATCCAGCTGAGATTGAAAAGATGAGGAGCCAGCCAGGCAAAGATCCCAGGCAAGGGTGCTTGGGGCTGAGAGAGTGGCCTGTGCCAATGCTCCGGGCAGTGACTCGCTGACTTTGTCAAGGAGGGAAAGAGGTGACCCAGGACAGGGAGCAGGGCCTCGTGGGCCCTGGAAAGGGGTTGGGGTTTTATTTCTTGTGCAGTGAATCTGTTCAGGTTGGGCAGATCCAGGATATATTTTGACATGGAGGCAACAGGACTTGCTGGTGGGATGGATGTGAAGAGGAAGCTCGAAGTAGTCGAAGATGACATTTGAGAGTTTGATCAGAATGACCGGGTGGACAGCAACACAATTTACCAGGATGGGGAAGCCTGAGGAGGGGACTGGGTTTTTTTTTTTTTTTTTTTTTTAAGACTGTAATTTTGCTTTCCAATTTTTGTTTATTTATGTATTTATTTATTCATTTTTGTGGGAGCATGGTGGGTTCAGGAGAGTTGGGTAATGTGTAGACACGGAACCATCTCACTCCTGAACCCACACCCTTTTCACGCCTCCTGAACTGTGGGGGAGGGCATGGGCCCTGCTGCATCTGCCTGCTGGCTTTGCTCCAGCTCTCTACCCACTGGGCTTGGCTCCCAGGACCCCGGCTTCCCAGGGCCCAGCAACTACCTGGCCAACCTAGGACTAGCAGAACCCATGGTATTGATCTTTTTGCCAAGGATGATTTCAAAACAATTATGGCATCCTCCTCATTTTCCTTTAAAAACCATTCTTTTTTTTTTTTTTCACCTCCCTAAATATGCACATAGTTTACTCTGGTATGTGTTTTCCATTGCAATGTCCTGTTCCCGAATAAATAGCATTTCTGTTTAGAGACACTGTTTGTTATTTAGGTTGTCAAAAATTGCATCCAGGCGCTTCCAGAACCCAGAACTAGGCTCTGTCCCTGCTGCGCTACAGGGACAGATTCAGGACAGAGGGAAGTCTCTCCCTGCCCTGCACCTCCAGGCTGGCATCCGTGGCCAGGGAAGGCACGCTGCCATCTAGTGGGGAGTGCAGGGGAGGCGTGTTCAGTGGTGGCCAACACTCCAGGGACATTTTCAGGGGATATCTTCCTAATAGTGAAAATAGGTTTAAAGGTTGTTCTCAATTATTTTAAAAAATAAGTTTCTTTTAACTCCTGGAGAAGCCATCAACCAGGAGCAGAATGGCCATCTATGCAGGTGCCCAGAGCTGTGGCAGGGGATCCTCACTGTGAGACGTCAGTGCTGGCCTGTGTATGGAAAGGTAGACGGTAACCTCCAGGGTGGGAAGCCAGTGCAGCCACAGGCCCACAGAGGAGGCAGCTGAACGCCCTTCATGTAGGTAGGCTGGGTACCCCCTTTCCCAGCAGCTGCCATCACAGGGAGGCAGAAGGCCCTGGTAGGGCAGCCAGATCGCCTGGGTCTACTTTCCTGCCCTGCAACATGAACTGTATGGCCCTGGGCAGGCTCTTCCATCATGCTTCTCTCTAGTTCTCCATCCATATGGGAAAGTTGTCAGAACTAAAATGAAGTCATTTGTACTAAAAAATAAAATAAAATCCATGACAAATAGGGCTAAGAAAGGCTACAAAGAGAGGGTTTATGCCTATATGCCTGGTAATAAAAATATCACAAATAACTTTGCAAAAACCACAACCTTGCACAAAAGCCATTGCAAATTTAACACAAAAAATACTTCCACAGGAACATGTGCCCAAGAACTGCCTGCCCAGCCTTGGACTAGTGTCACCCTTGCTATTGATCTGTTTAGACAAGGGTAATGATCTCAAAACAATTCCCTAATCATTTCTCCTTTAAAAGCCTTTGTCTTCTATTACCTCCCTGATTATGCACATTACTATGGCACACATATTCCCAGTGCTGGGCACTGTTCCTGAATAAGTACTGTTTTCTTTTAGAGAGAAACTCTCTGTTGTTCTGGTTGACACATACAAAGGAATTTCTGTGAGGCTGCTTTGAGGATTCAGGGAGATACTATGCATAAGGCACTTTGCACAATATCTGACATAAGTGTGCAATAAGCGTTAGCTTTCCTTAGAAAGGGGCTGCTCAGTCCCTAAGACACTCCTGAGAAAGCATAACCCAGTGAAAACCGAATTTCCTGAGACCATCCACACAATGCCGATGAGTGGGAACATGGGGATGACAGGCCCAGCTCTTCCTTTGTACTCATGGAAAGGAGGAAAATGGCCAAGAAGCCTCTTGGGGGAAGAGAAGTCATCCTGGGATTAGCACATGGCCCTGGAATTAGATGTCAGTGAACATACTATCATCAGATCAAATGAATGTATCAAAGGGCCACCTGGGAAGATTAAGGAGGATGCAGAAATCCAACTGCACCCCAGGCGCTCAGTGGGGAAGAGCACACGACCCTCCCCAGTACCCAGGGCACAGCGTCTGCCTGGACTGTGCACTTCAGTCAGGCTACTGCACCATCACAGAAGGTCCCCTGATGCCTAACTATTGTCAAATAACAGGAGATTTTTAAAAATGCTATAGCCCTTCCACGAACCAACTGCTCTACACATGTGATTTTGCATAGTTAGGTGCAACTGTGGCTGACCATCTGTAATATGAAAATCCACACCCAAAATGCTTCAAAATCTGACATTTCTTGAGCACCAACATGATGTTCAAAAGAAATGCTCTTTAGAGAATTTCAGATTTCAAATTTGCAGTTTGGGATGCTGAAACATAAGCATAATGCACACATTCCAAAACCTCAAAAAATTTAAAAACTAAAATATTTGTGGTCCCAAGCATCTCAGTTAAAGAATACACAGCCAGCACCATATTGGCTCCATGTTAAACTGAGAAAGTAGAGGCTCAGAGCAGAACACTCATCTGGTCAAGGCGACACAGGCAACGTTTGCCTGAGCCAGGATTCCAGGGCCCAGGCCTACAGGCTGGCATCCTCTCTCAATGCAAGGTAAACATACCCCTCTGGGCAAGCTACTGGTGCACCTGGCCAGCCAGGCTCAGATCTCCAGGAGCTGCCACCATTTCCCAGGAGTAGCCTTGTGGGCTTCGGGTCCTGGGATCTCAAGGGAAGGGGAAACTGAGGCTAAGATGGGCAGATGCAGCTGTGATGGCAGACCCAGTCCTAAACCCAGCCTCACTGAGGGGGAAGCCCTGATCTGAGATGCTCTCTTGGGATTTGTTATTCCCCGATTGGCAGATGAAGGGAGGGGTGGCCGGGCTTCCCAGTGCCTCCTTCCACTTGTTCTCATGGCCTCTAACCCCACCGGGTCCAAGGGAATGGTTGGCAAGGGCTGGGAGGCTTGGCTAGCTGTGGGGAAAGGCAGCACTGTGTGGGAAATACGTGACTCAGAGGCACCGAGGAGACAACTCACCAACGATAGTGCTTTCATTGAAGATAAATCTGCAAATAACTTCATCCTGTTTCTTTAGATTCTGAAAGCCATTTCCATGAACAACCACATGGTAGGGTTCTGCAAGGACAACGTTCAAAAGTCTGAGTGAGGAAGAGTAGGCATCTGCCTCCCCTCTGACCTCCCTGTTCCTGGAGATCCAGCCCCAATACCAAATTCGCAGAGGCTCCCGTAAGGAAAGAGCTGCGTCTGAACCAACATCTATGTGCCCACTGGGTCAAATCTTCATCTGGTGTCACTGAGTGTCCAGGAGGAGGCGTCTGGGCCTCAAACACTCAAGGGCCCTCTCCCTACCATTCCTGAACCAACACGCTAAGGAAAGGCCTTGGTCCCAGCACAGGTAGGCTCAGAGTGCTATTCTTGCCCTGAAATTTGTGGTGCTCCCTCGGGCCCCAGGCGTGCAGGCTGTGCACTCAGCCAGGCCCTCCCTGATGTAAGGTGTAAGCGGAGCCATAATGCTGCCTGAAGACACCATGTCTCATGCACCCAGCTGGGTACCCAGGCCTGGATGCCTCCTTCAGGGCTGCTGAACACTCGGGGTCTCTCCTCCCTGTCTTACTGTGTGCCTGTGGCAGGCAGGACACCCATAGTGGCAGGGCCAGGACTCAGGTGCAGCAGGCGAGTCACCTAAGACCCTGCTCAGGGGAATCCATCACAGAAGCCCTGTTTTAACTGTGATTCCAGAGACCTACAGGTGATTCCTCATCTCCTGCTCTTCCTGAACCAGCGAGGACCACAGGACACCCCCTCTGAGGCTCAGGGAGTGTGTCCTTCCACCACTGTGGCTCCTGCCATGAGCCAAGGACCACAGGGGACACATGCAGGTGAGGGCTGGCCCCAGGAGCCAGCCGGGGTTACCATAGGTCTGAAGCTGCCTAGGGCATTGGCCTCCACCCCTGCCTCCTGACCCAGGCCCCACGCATTCCAATCCCTGCTGATGCCTGGGGTGCCCCCGGTTCATGCACCCAAGGAAAGCTTCCTCTGAACCCTGCTTCCTGCCTTCCTGCAGCATCACACCTTCAAGGCAGGCTGTGAGTGAAGCTGGCCTGCTGACATGCTTTCTGAGGCTTTCAAAATGGGAGCCGGCAGTTCAAAGCCTGAACATTTCCCATAAATATCGAGATTTCCAGCTTTCTTGGAAAATGGGAAATGTAGGCCTCAGTGGGTTGTGTTTCTCCATGTCAGCTCCTGGCTGGGACCTAGGGAACCACGCTCCTCAGATGAGGAGCTCCGAGACCCACCTCACTTCAAGGCCCTCAACGCTGACTGCTGACATCAGCTGGCTGAGCCTGGCCTACTCTTCCTGCTCAAGGTGCCAGCCCGGCCCTCATAGGCACCCACATGATGGATATTATGCTGCCCTCAGAAGAGCCTGGGCCTGGTGGGGGCACTGAGGCTGTGAGAGACAACAGGAAATGCCAACTTGGTGCCCTGTTCTGAGAAACTAGACGCGGGCCCCCGCAGGGCAAGCATGGAGCTCTCTCCCACCGCTAAGGCTGACAACAGCTACTTCCAAATCTGATGCTGCCAGATACTCTCAACGTCTTCCCCACTCAGGCTTCCAAAAAGCCCTGGCCAGCCGGACACTGGGCTCAGTGTGTGCCCGGCAGGGAGTAACTGGCCTGTGGCCTGCGCCCCTTGGTCAGCCCAACTTGGCCACTCCAAGCAGGGCTGAGGGCTGCCCCAAAGCTCCATGGACTGGGTAATTGCAAATTACATCCTGGGCTGCGTTAGGACTATGTATTCTATGTATTGCAAGCAAGCATTTTTTTTTTCAAGGTAGATGGATAAAGAGAGAGAGAGAGAGAGAGAGAGAGAGAGAGAGAGAGAGAGAGAGAGAGAAAGGAACATGGCCAAACATATATTGTAAAATCCCAGTGGTGGATGTAGGTGTGTTTGTGTTCATTGCACAATCCTTTCCACTCACCTATAGGTTTGAAAATTTCAACAATAAAAGGGTGGAAGAAAACCAAAGAACTAAATAAGAAAATTATGCTTAGACATAGACAACCAGAACTCATGATACATCCTGGGTGACAAGTGGGTGACATCCTGATGAGAGGGACAGACCAAGCCCTTGGGCTTCAGGGAGTCAGAGGGGCTGGCTGGTCATCAGGGAAGGCTTCCAGAATGAGGTGCCCTTTGAACAGGGCTGTGAAGAACAGGTGGGCTCAGCCCTTCAAGGTGAGGCAGGGCTTGCAGAGTGCCTATGCCCCACCTGGTCACACCTCTGCACAGGGCGCCCAGAGCAGGGAGTGGCCCCTGGAGGGCCTGGGGTTCCTGCTAAGAGCCTCAGACACCTGCCAGGCTAGAGAGGGAGGTGCCTGTCAAAATCCTCCAGCATGTGTAGGGGATGGGCTCAGGAATGGCCTGGAGCAGTGAGGCCAGCTAGAGGCCTCTCCCAGGCTGAATATGAGTCCAAGGCTAAACGGGGGAGTCTGGGCTACGTGCCTCCCCACCTGGCCTCCTTCCTGGGCTCCCTGGAGCCCTCCTGGCTTCTCGGCGGCAGCCTGCTGACAGGGCTCATTCTGCTGCATTTGGGTTTCAGGCTCCTGCCTTGGCCTTTCCCTGCTGTGACTGTCACCCTCCATGTCGGGCAGCTTTGCCCAAGTTAGCCAACAGCTGACAGTTCAGGGCTGTGACTGCCAGGCCACATGGGCAGAGGCAGAGGGCCGAGCTGGTGGGCAGAGGGCACCTGTCACCTCAACTCAGCTGCTTCCAGCTGAGGAGTGACGACTCACATCCTCACCTGGGGTTGACAGGGCTGCTCAGATGCCACAGCCTGTGCATGTCCAGGGGACATCATCAGAGGAGCACAGCTGTCACAACTGCTGCACGGCTGAGAGGCTTTAAATCAGGAACAGCAGAAAGAGACCCCAATGGGGAGGGGAGCTTTCTCTACTCCACCCCCATCCTCAGCTCTGCATGGGGGAGAGGCAGTCTCGGGGACAGAGCCCAGGACCAGTCATGGAAATGTCAGCCCAGCTCCTGTTTCAGGAACCCACCAGCTCCCAGCCCTGTGCCAGTCCTTGCACAGCCCAGTGCCTTGGGACTCACGACAGACCCCACAGCATCTTTTCTGTTCATGGGAGGCACCTCACTGACAATGGGCAATTTGTTCCTGGTCGTGTGCCCACGGAGAGCAGAGCTCAGACATGGACGGTGTGTCTGTCCCCACAGCCTAGTGCCAGGGCACCCTGCAGTGAGGAACAGGGAGGCTAGAGCCCAGCTGCTGGAGGGCCTGGTGGTTTTGCGAAGGGCCTCGTGCTGTCCCCATGGAGGGAGGACACCCAGGGCTCCCTTCATCTCCCGCAGCCGCAGTTGTGCAACTGCCAGCCATGCAGAGCCCCAGCCTGCACAGAAAGATCTCAGCACAGACAGAGGCATCACAGAGGCCCTCACAGGGCTGTCACCACCATGCTGGGACCCCGGCTGGCAAGAGGACATCCTCACTACGTCCCAGACAGCATGGACAGGCACTGGGATTGATCCTGTAGGATTGAGGTGAGCCGAGGGTGTTTGTGTGGACGCCTTTGTCGGGCTATGGAGGTTTCCTTCTGCTTACAGGATGCTGTGGCATGTTGACGCCCCCACTTCTTGTTCTTCATCCCCTGAGATAACCTCTTGGTTCCTGTTTCCTGTTTTGTTGAAGTGGTAAATTACAGATATTTCAGCTCCTGCACCTGCCTGGCCTTCCTGGGAGGAGCCCTGGCTGCTCCAGGCCTGTAGTCTGGGTTACCTGCTGCTCCATGCCATTTGCTGGTGTTTCCCTGAGAGCTTCTCACACATGTCTTTTCTTGCTTTAAACTTATTGTTGTGAGGTAACAGCACACTAATTGTGCACAGGTACTCATATCCCCACCCCCGCATATTCTCCCCACACCAATAGACACTCATGTTCACAGCCTTGTGGGCTACACATCCATACCCACCCACCCATGCACACTGCACCACAAACACACTCAACCCACCCCGTACCACACACATCACACCACACACCACACACCCGAAGCATACACACCCACACACCACACACACACATAAATAGCAAACACACATACACCAAAAATACCAAAGACACATCACACATCCCATACACACACCACACACGTCAGCAACACACTCCCAACTCCCCATATGACACAAACACACACTGGACTCCACATACCTGCATACCAGACAGCCTTCCCACACACCAGCAGCCTTCCACACACCAGGCAACCTTCCCACACACTCCCACAAAACCCTCACTCATGCCACACACACACACTGCACATACACCACACACACATGCATATATGCCCCCTACATACACTCACACCCCCACATACATATTACACAGCACCTCAGCTCCCAGACAACATACACCCCACAATACAACACACACAGATGCATCACTCATGCATACCCCACACACCACACTCACAGCACATCTACACACTCCGCACAATCACACACATTTCCACAGCACACAGACCACATATTACCCTCTCCCGCAGACTTCACACACATCAAGCCTCCCACAGCACACCTTCCCACACAAACTACACACACTCTGCACCCACACAAACTACACACACACCCCACACACACCAAACACACACACATCACATACACACACCACACTCACACTCCCCACACACATCCTCCCCCATATACATCCTCCCACACACACATCCTCCCCCACACATACCAAGCAAATGCACACACTCCATACACGATTGCACTCATGCACACCACCCTGTGGCTACCTCAGGGCCTCCGCAGCTCTCACCTCCTACACACACAGTGGGAAGCTCCACCGATGTCACGTCAAGACAGACCTTTGACGTGAGCTGGAACACAGGAGGGGTGGGGCGGGGCAGGGAGAGTGAGCTTCCAGCCACAGGAGCCAGGCCCCCAGCCCCTCACCTCTGCCCACTCACAGCATCAATGGTGTTTCTCATGGCCTTGAAGCCATTCTCCACTGCAAACACGTGGTCCGGGCTGTCTGCAATTGCTGTTATCTACGGAGAGCAGAGCTGGTTTGGATCCCCGCCAGGAGGTGAGGATGCAGCAGACCCCAGGCCCAGGGAACAGTGTCTTGCCCCCATGCTTTGGGGGCAGCAGAATGTCAGGCTCTGAATGTTGCAGCCTTCTCCAGCCAGCAGCCCACTCTTGGGGAGCGGGGAGCTCTTCCACCCTCCCCTCTGGCGTGGTGGGATTTGTACAACACGCTGTCAATCACTTCTGCAGTGGCCATGGGTTGGCCCATCTCACTTGGGGCAGCTTAGACAACCGTCCTCGGGGTGGCCCTGGGAAAGCCACCTGGGACGCCTTTCCCCACTAGGCTCGAAAGTGGCACCTGGTCACCTGTTTGGAATTACCTGGTCCAGCTTATAAGTGGCCACACCCACGGTGTAAACGTTGGCCCCCAGTTTCCGAGCCTTTTGAGACTAAGGGAAAGAAGGCATTGAGTATTAGTCATCAAAATTCATGGAGCAAAATGCTGGTAAGTATGAACTGGACTCACTTCTCTGAGAGTGTCCTGAAATGCATGTGCCACCAGTTCTCCATCAGTCATAGCAATAATCATGCTGGGAACCTTGTCTGTAGAAGAAGCAAAGAGTGGCCTGCTCAGCAAAGGCACCAGGAGTGACCTCCAGAAGCTCCGGAACCTCTGCAGGTGGCTGGGCCCACAGCACTGCCCACTCCAGGGCATGGCCAGGTGCCCCCACCTCATCTTCCAGAGGAGAGGCTGCCAAGACCCAAGCACCTGCCACGCAGAGACCCCCTAGAGTAAGGGAGGTCTCAGCCCAGCACCCATTTTACAGAGGAGGGGCTGAAAGGGGCACAGTCTTTCCCACCAGGCTGCCTGAACCCTCACCCACTAGCAGCCTGCACCACCTCTGCCTGAGGGCAGCTCCAGCCAGGACTCAACAACCACAGGCCTGTCCCACGGGCAGGAGGAGGAGCTGCTGGGCCCTCCTGTAGGAGACAGGCTCAGGGAGGCTCTCAGGGGGCTGGGTCTTGCTGTGAGCAGAGCCTGCAGGCAGCCCTGCCAACATCTCTGGGCCCAGGAGTTCAGGACTCCAGGTCAGTGGCACCTAGGCAGGGAACCCCACAGCCACCTCAATGCCTTTCCTCACCAGCCCTGCTTTTTCCTGACAAGAGCTGCAGCGACACGGTGGGGAGGGGAGTTGGGGGCCCTAGACAGCCTTCTGTACCGCATGAGACAGGTCAGGGAATGCAAGTCACTCGGAGGGGAGACATAGAAGGGAGGAGGAAGACTAAGGTGCGTGCAAGGGGGCAAACCCCTTGGCTCTTCTCTTTTCCTTTTCACACAGCCCAGCTGGAGGGCAAGCACCTCAGGGTTATGAGCACCAGGGGTGCACACGCAGATCCCACACAGTTCTCAGAACTCCATGGGGCAGGGGCTTACTATGCTCATTGCACCAGGGAGGGACCTGAAGCTCAGAGCAGCTGAGCAACTTGCTCCAAGAGGCAGGGCAGGTGTGGCCTTGCAGAATCTGCACACAGAGCTCTCTGAGGCTCTCGCCCAGCTGTTTCCCCTTATGGGACCACCATGGGGACGGCAGGTGCTTACTTCCGGAGTTGAACGTTTCAATCTGTTGAATTGCCTGCAAGAAAATGAAGAAATATTGAGCCTGGACAGTGAGATGATCCCAGTGATGCTCTAAGATTTTGTAGGTTAGGGTTAGGGTTAGAATTAGGGTTAGAGTTACAATTAGGAGATCAAGGGGTCTATATCTTTCTAAATCCTGCCTGCATGAATGTGTGTCCTTCAGGTACAATTTTCCGAAGCTGGTCAAGACCATTTTTCATTCTATTCCTGAAAAAAATTTGAAAAGGTGGTTGACCTGGAAAGACATTGACTGTTAAAAATCAGCTCCCAAGTTCTCTGGGAGCCACTGTTCTTTGTGCAAGACCTCCCGGATGAAGGAAGGGGCCAGGCAAGGGCTTTGTCCTGCTCATTCCTCATCATGATTTTGACCAGAGATTTCAAGCCCTTCTAAGCTCATCCCAATTACAGAGAATGCAGGGCTGGGGAACTTCCCCAGGGCCCTGCTTGGACCATCTCTGGTGACAGTGGGAACTTCCCATGGATGAGCAACTGTGAGTCAGGAACTGCACTGAGGTCGACATTCCTAATCCTAACCCTAACCCTAACCCTAACCCTGAACTGGGAATGGGCAACTGAGAGTCAGCCACTGACAACAGGGTTGACATTCCTAACTCTAACTCTAACTCTAATCTTCACCCTAACCCTAACCCTGAACTGGGGATGGGCAACTGAGAGTCTGCCATTGACAATGGGGCTGACATTCCTAACTCTAACTCTAATCCAAACTCTAACTCTAACAAGGACTCTCTTGTGTTGGGCACTCCATCCTTTGGCAGGTAGGGCTGCATTTGGGAAAAGTCATCCTGCTAAGCCCCCAGCCCTGCACCCAGCCCTGACGGCCCCAGACCCCTGACCCTGACTCAGTTTCCTGCTCTATCTTTACCCTGACACAGGAAGTACCAAATCTGCTTAGTTAGACTGCCTGGCCTCCTTGACTTTCTGTGCCCCTGAAACAAAAAGACCAAAGGCTGGAGAGGCAGCCCTGACGGCTGTGCATGCAGGGGCCGAACACTATCTGCAGGCTGGCTGGGGGATGTGTTCTATCAGCTGCTGTTAAAACAGACAGAATGGGCTGGGGCAGCCAGGACTGGCTCTGGTGGCAGGACTGGGGCAGGCCAGGGACTTAGGGTCAGGCTAATCCAATGTGACAGGCTGAGCCTGCACAGCAAGGCTGGGCAGAGCATGGACCCCGAAGGATGGCTTCCCACTGTGGGCAGAGCATCCCTGCCATGGCCGGAGCTCTAAGAGCCCTGCCCTGCCCAGCCCAGGAGGGGAGGAGGCCAGGCCCATCCATACCCAGAAGAGGCCACGGCCTGGCCTTCCTCTGGCCATGCCCAAACCCCACTCCCTGTCTGGGTCACCCACCACCGTCCTCCCCCATAGACTTGCTTTTTACCACCTCACACCCACTCCAGTCTCTCTGACAAACCCACAGCGCAGGACACACAAACTCAAGCTCCCCTACCCTGTATTTTCTCGAAGCTACAAGTGGGGCCCAGTCCCCCATCCAGTCCTCAGTGTCCTCACCTCTCTTCTGCGCTTCACCTCCTCTGGGCCCAGTTCCAGGCATGTGCATTGGAAGGGCCCTCACCTCCCACCAAACAGGAACTCTGCAGTGACCCCTGCTGGGCCTGGGCTCCAGCCCTCTGAGCTTGTTCCTCCTGCCTCCCTCCATTTTCCCAGCCTGCCCTGGATCTCAGAACCCCACCCAGGGACTCCCCAGTCTGGGCCTGCCAGCATTCCTGCACTAAAGCCCCACGACTCTCACCACCAGCTCTGACCCTGTCTCCCTCCCGCACTGGCCAGGACAGGGGGAACAGGCACAGAGCAGCCACCTGCACAGGTGTGTGTTCACAGGACACCCCCATCCCTCCGCCAGCCCCTGCACCCCGGGAATCCTCACAGCCACCTTTCAGGGAAGGAGGCAGGGCAGAGAGAGGGCAGGGGAGCGTGAAGTGGGGGAGGCTGAGAACTGGAGCACAGGGGCCTGCAGGTAACCTTGCAGCCATGGGTAGCAAGGTGCAGGGGAGCCGGGGCTAAGGTCAGGTGGGTACTGTGAGTTGCCCTGACCGGCCTGCCCTGGTTGCTGTCAGGCTCCCAACCAAGGTCTCCGGGAGCCCCTCAGCTCCCTGGAGCTCCCTCTGGCCAAGCTCACCAGACCCCTTGGGGGATCCAAGCAGCATTCACTTGTCTGAGGTGAGTGGCAAGACAGTCTGGCCGTCTGTGGAGTAGGTGATGAAGCACATCCGAATATGTGAGCTGTGAAGGAATCATGTGCTGGTGAGAAGCCAGAGGCACCGGCTCAGAAGCCAGGATGGTGAGGCCAATTCCGCACCTCCTGCCCCAACTCTTCCGCTTTGGAGTCCCTTGCTGGACACAAGGAGGTGAGATAAATGTAGTGAAGGACTCTGAGGCCTGTGGAGACAAGGGCTCCATAGAAGAGAGAGTCAGGATGGCAACTCACTGCATCCTCACACTCCTAACACCCCAAAGACACTTGCACACACACATGCACACACAGGCGCACACACACATGCACACACAGGCACACACAGGCACACACACATGCACACACAGGCACACACACATGCACACACACATGCACACACAGGCGCACACACACATGCACACACAGGCACACACACGCACACACACATGCACACACAGGCACACACACATGCATACACACATGCACATACAGGCACACACACACAGGCACACACACATGCACCCACACACATGCACCCACACATGCACACACTCACATGAACACACACATACAAGGCACCCACACACGGGCACATGCACACACACACAGACACATATACTTTATAATGAACAGGCAGGGAGATGCACACACAGCCCTCCCAGCTGGCCTCCCTTCTACTGGAAAATTCTTTGCCTCTTCACCCCATTCCCTCCTCCCCCTCCTCTCCCTCATTTCTCCTTCATCTCAGAGGAGAGACTCCCTATTGGCAGCCATGAACACAGCCTGCCTTTCCTCTCCCTGACCCTCCTTCCTGCCGGCTGACCCTCAGTGGCCCTCAGTGACAGTGCTGTCATATGTCCCCAGAGGAGCTCCTAATGGCTCCTGCCCTATTGCCCACTCATTTTACCCACAGTCATCAGACTTTTCTTCCTTAAGTGCCATCTAGATCACGCCACTCCTCTGCTCAAGAGCCTTCTCTGGCTCTCCATGGCTCACAGCAGGAAATCTCAGCTCCTTGGCCTGGCACAATGAGCCCCTGTGGCTTTGGCCTCAAGCTGACCTGCCCAGTCCTCTCCCAGCCCTCCCTGAGCTAACCTCATTCCCAGCCAAGCAAGACCACTCACTCCACCACAGGTCCCTGTCTTTTCCATCCTGTAAGACCCAGTTCAAAGACCCACATCCTTGGAAGCCACCGTTGACTTTGTCCTCAGGAGTTCCTGCTTTTTCCTTCAACCTTCCAGGTGAGTTCTTTGTCCCCTACTTGAGCCCTCAGCACTGTGTAACCCGGGGTTCCAGGACTGAGTCACTGGTTTCCCCACCTATTGTCCCTTCCCAGCGTGTGATGTCCCCAAGGGCAAACTGCCTCTCCTGCAATATGCCCGGGCTTACAGGCAGGAGCCAGCCAAGGCTGCTGAGACCCGACGGAACCAGTGAGCGCTGGCCTCATTCCTGCTTCAGAATGCCACCTTGTGCTCTGTGTCCCCCACTGAGGGACTCCCACGCCCACCCCATCTGATGGGATGTGCCTTCTGCCTGCCTTCCAGAGGAAAAGCTCTCTGCAGCTCAGGGGAGGCTGCCATGTGGGAGATCTGTACCTTTGGAACCTCGCCACTGTTTCCTCCACCCACATATAAAGGTCAATCCAGTTGTTGTTCACGCTGCCAGACCTAAAACAAAAGGACACAGGAGACGTGGG
The DNA here is from genome assembly GCF_007565055.1 of Rhinopithecus roxellana. Taxonomy (NCBI): domain Eukaryota; kingdom Metazoa; phylum Chordata; class Mammalia; order Primates; family Cercopithecidae; genus Rhinopithecus; species Rhinopithecus roxellana. The sequence continues at coordinate 4,628,643 of NC_044559.1, read as the reverse complement.
TCAGGGAGATGAGTGCATCTGTCAGGTGGGCAAGTGTCTGCCCTGCCCCCAGCCCCCCAGCAGGCTCTTAACAAGCTCGCCTGACCCCAGCACAGCTGAGGCTGGGGTACACACCCCAGTGGCCACTGGATCATCCGAGGTCGTGAGTTTCACCAGTTGAGTGGTCAGCATAAGGTGACCACCCAGCCCCATCTGCCTGGGACTGAGAATCTTCCTGGGATGTGGGGCTTTTGCTGGCCATCCAGGTGGCTGATCAGGTTAAGTGGGGCACTGTGTAGAGTGGAAATGGGAGAGAATGTATTGGCTGGAAAAGCCCCCAATGAACAATCCAAATATGGAAAATCAACCAAAAAAGTTTCGTGTATGATAGCATCAAACAGAACAAAATACTTAAGAATAAATTTAAACAAGGAAGCAAAAGAAGTGTATACTGAAAACTGTAAAACATTGCTGAAAGAATTTAAAGACACAATAAATGTATAGATATTGCATGCTTATGAATCAGAAGGCACAATAATAATATTGTTAAGATAATGTAATCTGTATCAAAATCTCTACAGCATTTTTTTTGCAGAAATAAAAATTTTGCACTAAATTACATATGGAATTTCAAGGGACATTAGTCATATAACAAAAAAAATCTGAAAAAGAAGAACAAAATTGAGGATACACATTTCCTGATTTCAGAATTTATTACAAAGCTACAGTAATCAAACTGTTATGGCACTGACATAAGGACTGACATGTAGATCAATGAACAGAATAGAGAACTCAGAAATAACCTGTCATGTCTGTGGTCAAATGATTTCCAACCAGTGTGCTAAGAACACTCAATGTGGGAAAGAACAGTAGTTTCAAAAAATGGTGCAGGGAAAATTGGATGTCTACATGCAAAAGAATGAAGTTGGACCCTTCTATAAACCATTACAGAAATTAATTCAAAATGGGTCAAAGACCTAAATGTAAAGGCTAAAACTTTTAAACTCTTAGTAGAAAACACAACTTTTATGACATTAGATTTGGGGATTTTTTTGGATATGGCACCAAAAACACAGGCAACAAAATTAAAAATAGAAAAGTTGAGACTGTATCCAGATTAAAAATTTTGTGCACCAAAGACGCTACCAAGGGAGTGAAAAGATAACCTGCAGAATGGAAGGAAATATTTGCAACTCATATACCTGATAAGGGATTAATATCCAGAATATACAAAGAACTCCTACAACAACAATGAAAAAGAAACAACAAAAAAATGCAACAACAACAACAAAAATGGGCAAAGAATTTGAATAGACATTTCCTCAAAGAAGATACGCAGATGGCCAATAAGCACATGAAAAGATGCTCCACACCACTAGTCACTAGGGAAATGCCAAAGAAAGCGGCGAGGAGATACAACTTGACACCCATTGGGTGGCTATTATCAAAAACCAAAAAATAACAAACGTTAGACTTTTGTTGGTGGGAAAGAAAAATGGTGCAATCCCTGTGGGAAATAGCTTGGCATTTCCTCAGAAAGCTAAACATAGGATCACCATAGGATCCATCAATTCCATGCCCAGGTATATACCAAAAGGAAGTGAGAGCAGGGACTCAAAGAGATACGGGTACACCGGTGTTCATAGCAGCATTATTCACAATAGCCAAATGGCAGAAGCAACCCAAGTGTCCATCAACAGATGAAAAGATAAACAGGCCGGGCGCAGTGGCTCACGCTTGTAATCCCAGTGCTTTGGAAGGCCGAGGCGGGGGGATCACGAGGTCAGGAGTTCAAGACCAGCCTGTCCAATATGGTGAAATCCTGTCTCTACTAAAAACTACAAAAATTAGCCTGGCCTGGTGGCACGCCTCTGTAGTCCCAGCTACTCAGGAGGCTGAGGCAGGGAGAATCGCTTGAAACCGGGAGGCAGAGGTTGCAGTGAGACAAGATCGTGCCACTGAACTCCAGTCTGGCAGCAGAATGAGACTACAACCCCAAAAAAAAAAAAAAGATAAACAAAATGTGGTACATATACATACAGAGAAATATTATTCAGCCATAAAAGGGATGAAATTCTGATGTATGCTACAACATGGAATAACCTTGAAAACATTGTTAAGTGAAAAAGGTCAGACAGAAAAAGTCAAATATTATATGTTTGTATGATTATATTGTGTGACTCCACTTACATGAGGTACCTACAATAGGCAAACTCATAGATAGAGAAAATACACTAAAAGTCACTAGGGCTTGGGGAAGGGAGGAATGGGGAGTTATTGTTCAATGGGAATAGAGCTGTTTTGGGTTTTGGTGTGGATGGGGTTTGAGACAGGGTCTCACTCTGTCACCCAGGCTGGAGTGCAGTGGTGTGATCTTGACACACTGCAGTCTTGACCTCCCAGGCTCAAGCAATCCTCCTGTCTCAGCTCAGCCTGAGTAGCTGGGAGTAGAGGCACACATCACCATGCCTGGCCAATTTTTATATGTTTTGTATAGACAGGATTTTGCATGTTTCCCAGGCTGATCTTGAACTCCTAGACTCAAGCAATCCTCTCACCTTGACTCCCAAATTGCTGGGATTACAGGATTGAGCTACTGCTCCCGGCTGAGAATAGAGTTTCAATAAGCAATGATGAAACATTTCTGGAGATGGATGGTGGTGGCTGCACAACGCTGTGAATGTACTTAATGCCACTGAATTGCACACTTAAAAATGGTAAATTTTTGTTACGTATGTTTTCCCACAATTAAAAAATTACTCAAAAAAATACAATGGGTCACTCCCACTTAGAGGCCTAAAAGGTCACCTGGCCAAGAATAGAAGCGCATGGGAGGCTGATTCATTTTCTTCCAGCTCAATCCAATGAATGAACCAATGAATAATGAGTCTCATGAATAAGCTGGACATGAATGACCAAAAAGCCTCCCTGCAGGCAGTAGATGTTGTTCTGCCAGGAGGACTACTGCAAGATTCTCAGGGTCCTGCCCAGCTGCATGGTCTTTGGATGGGCTTTGGAGTCACACAATCCAGAGTTTCAATTCAGCGCCGTGGATGTCTATCTGGAGGCTGTGGTGGGTCATTTCCTGGCCATGGCCTGCCTCATTGCCTCCTCCTTACAATGCGGCAATACCCTTTACCCCTGGCCTTGTTAGGAAGAATCATTAAGGTTGCTTTTGTCTGCTCCCTTTACATCCATTCTAGACACTCCCTCTGCATCCCCCTCATGCAGTCTGTCTGGGATTGCATCAGGGCCTCTGCATTTCCTATGAGTTTCCAGCCTGTGACCCTGCCTTTCCTGGCAGGTCCCTTCATCCCCATCCTCTCTCATTGCCTCTGACCTGCAAATTCTCCCTTCATCCTCATCACACTTGGCAAGGTGAAAATGAAGATACCCTTTTTACAGATGGGAGACACGAAGGCACAGAATGATGAAGCAACTCGCCCAAGACTATGTGGCCAGTGAGTGGAGTCTGCCTGTCTCCAGAACTGAGCTGCTCCTTCCCCAAGAGTAGCAGAGCAGTTACAAACCATAGGAATTGGTGGGCTGGGGTGCGCGTCCCCTAAGCATCAGTATCCGGGGGAATGAAAACATTCAGAGGAACTTCAACCTGCGATGCTGGAAAGAGTGCAGCACAGGAAGCCGGAGTCTTGTCACACCAGCTGTCTCTGGATGCTTCCCCAACCTCCAGGAGCCGCCCTTGTCCAGGAACCAGATAGAAAAATACCTGCACTACTCACAGCCCAGGATTGTGGTGAGGTGCCAGGAGTGCAGGGAAAGGGCTTTGGAGACCAGAAAGTGCTTGCTTTCCAGAAGACTGCACCACTGCTGCTACTGAATAAGCACAGAGAGTATTCCCACCTAGCAGGAGGAGTGGGAAAGGGAACCCAGGCATCTCTCCAAAGCTGAACATTGCCTCTTTCCTTCCTGGTGAGCCAGAAGGTGCCTAATACACAGCCCAGTTTCCCCAGGGCCACCCTGAAACAGACCCAACTGTTCCTGAAAGTGCAGGAACTATCACGTGGCTCCCCAAGTTGTAGAAGAAGCACTTAGAAGCAGCCAACCAAAGGCCTTCTCCAAGCAGTGACATTAGAATGACCAACACAGGCAACAAAGCAATCTCTCTGGGGCCCAGTAAAATAGAAGTTATTTGCATGAAAAACAAACAAGCAAAACAACACAAAAATCCCAAACATCCACAGTGCGCTTCTGAGAACTGCTGAGAAGCAGGTCCAAGCAATCAGCTGTTGCAGCAGCCTGAGGATGAGGATGCTGCCCCAGCTGATGGGTGGATAGGGGATCGTCCAGAACCCCTTTGGTGGCTTTTTTCCTCATCCAGGGGAAGCACCAGGGAAAAGACAGCCATGGCATTCTTTGTGCCTCAGAAAATCAGGAGGCCTAGGTCTGGTCTGACCAAAGGGCTGGCCCTGCTTCTATGACGGAAGCTTGCATCTCTTTGAGTGGCATCCTGTCCCTAGTGAAAAAGAGGTGATGGCTCCTGAGGGTGACCCAGGGCCAGAGCTGGAAGGGACACTCACTTGTCCAAGATGAAGTAGAGGTCAAATGAGCCCTGGCATCTGTGACCTGCTTGCCCCTGGCGCAAGTGCTGCCTCCATCCTGGGCCATGGCGGTGGTGGGCCCTCCTGGAGCCCAGGGCCAGGTGTTGAAACATTCTCCAGCCAGGTCCGTGGTACCGAAGGCTTCCTGCTCTAAAAAGCGGTGGAGGAAGCAGCAGCAGGAAGAGCAGGAAGCAGGGCCCCCAGCGGGCATGGCTCCTCATTATCTGGCCGTCCCTGTGACCGCACCTCACTCTTGGGTGCCTGTGCCACGGCCCAGATAGGCTGAGCACAGACCACCTCTGGCCACCTTCTCTGGCGCCTCCCCTTATGCTCAAGGGCCACACCCTTCCTCCTGCCCTTTCACCAGTGCACACTGTGGCCCTCCACCAGGTACCTCCCCAGATCGCAGGGACTAGGGTCAGTAGCTGGCTCTGGGAGACTTGCCTCCAGCTACTCGCCTGGCCCTTCCTCCACCCTGGGGACAGAATTCCTTTATGGTTGACAGGAAGGTTGACACGGTGACTTTGTGACCTGCAGTTCTTCCCAATATCCTGCATATTGACAACACCAGAGGGGAGGCACAGGACCTTTGGAGGGGCTACAAGAGGAAGCCTCCATTTCCCTTATAATAGCCCTCACAGTGTCCCTTAAAACCACTAGACCCTGCCATTTGTTCACTGGAAGAGTTAGCCCAGGTGACAGGTGAGGACATTGCTATGGGTGAGGAGGTCAAGGACTGGGAGGCCAGAGTGTTGGCAATGGGAGGTTATTTGTATGACACTTAAGTTCCCCAGGAGATGGCAGATCTGGAAGAAGATGGAAACTGCGGTGTTGCCAGAGTCCTTGTGAATGAGGGACATTCCAGTTCTCTACTGCTGTGTAACAGACCACCTACATTTAGGGACACAGAACAGGCGCATTTTATTACGCTCATGGGTTCTGATGATCAGGCACTCAGGGCAGAGTAGGGAGGGCTTCCTCATGTCTGGGGCCCCAGATAGGAAGGCTTGAGCAGCCCGCATGACTTGAAGGATTGGGCACTGGAATTATCTGGGGGCTGCTCCACTCACAAGTATGGCTCCTGGGCAGGAGGGCTCAAAAGCTGGGCTCAGCTGGGACTGTGAATGGAGACCCTGCATGTAACCTCCCCATGTGACCTGAGCTTCCTCCCAGTATGGCAGCTTCAGGGTGCTTGGGCTTTTACAGGTGGCCCAAAGTTCCAAGAGCATTTTCAGTGAGCACGGCAGAAATTGTAGAACTTGTTATGACATCACTTTGGAAGTCACACAGTGTCACTTCCACTGTACTCTATTGGTCCAAGCAGTCACAGCTGCCAAGAGTCAATGGGAGGAACACAGGCCCCCTCTCTAGGGCAGGAGTGTGGATGGGTTCACATCCCAGTGTCAAAACTGCAGTAGGGGCTAGGCGTGGTGGCTCACACCTGTAATCCTAGCACTTTGGGAGGCCAAGGCAGGCGGATCACCTGAGGTCGGGCGTTCGAGACCAGCCTGGCCAACATGGGGAAACCCTGTCTCTACTAAAAATACAAAAAATTAGCCAGGCATGGTGGTGCGTGCCTGTAATCCCAGCTACTAGGGAGGCTGAGGCAGGAGAATTGCTTGAACCCGGGAGGCGGAGGTTGCGGTGAGCCAAGATCACGCCATTGCACTCCAGCTTGGGCAACAAGAGCAAAACTCTGTCTCAAAAAACAAAAAACAAACCAACAAAAAAACAAAAAACTGTACGACCAATGCTTTGAGTGTGTGGAAAAACGTGGGCACTGATGAATGAGATTTAAACAGGACTCAGAAAAGTGAGACTGTGACTGTTAGAAACACCGTAATCGGCTGGGTGCCGTGGCTCAAGCCTGTAATCCCAGCACTTTGGGAGGCCGAGGCCGGCAGATCACGAAGGAGATCTAGACCTGGCTAACACAGTGAAACCCTGGCTAACACAGTGGCTAACACAGTGAAACCCCGTCTCTACTAAAAATACAAAAAAAATTAGCGAGCGTGGTGGCCAGCGCATGTAGTCCCGGCTACTCAGGAGGCTGCGGCAGGAGAATGGCCCCGGGAGGCAGCGCTTGCAGTGAGCCGAGATCGCGCTGCTGCACTCCAGCCTGGGCGACAGAGCGAAACTCGGTCTCAAAAAATAAATGAATAAATAAAATAAAATAAGAAACGTCTTAATCAATTTTATTTTGTATGCACAAGAGTGATATACGAATAAAAATCCTTCTCTAATAAGTCTAAAACATATCTTTCAATATGTGTAACGTACAAATTACAAGTGATAAAAAGTATAGGGTTAGTCTGGTTTTTTGTTATTTGAATTTTTTTGTTTTGGAATTGTATTTAATATAATGGAGTATCTTAAATAAGGGGTATTTCAGAATGAATGAAGCCTGGTATGTTTCCTTCAAAAGCATATTTGAGCTATCTTGCTTCAGCATACTTTAACATTTTTGCCTGGTGGTTAGTCATCTCCTGGTGATTTACTTTTTTATTTATTTTTATTTTTTGTAGAGACAGGGTCTTGCTATGTTTCCCAGACTAGTCTCCAACTCCTGGCCTCAAGGGATCCTCTGGCCTTGGACTCCCAAACGCTGAGATGAGAGGTGTGAGCCACCCTCACTACCCTCTTTGTGGTCTCAATTTGCGATTTCCTAATTACTAATGGGAACTGGTCACCTACTCACTTGATTTTGGTCGTTCATGGTTCCTCTTTGAAGTGCCTAATGACGGCTTTAGATGTCTTGGCTTTAGATGTCTTGGCTTTAGGTGTTCACCATTCTTTGCTTTAGGTGTTTTTCTCCCTCACATTGATTCAATAACAGTCTTTATATATTCTGGATATTGATCCTTTATCACTTGCTGCAAATATCTTCTTTTACTGCGTGGCTTGATTTTTTCACTCCATTTATTGTTTTTTAAACAACGCCTAAGTTCTTAATTTTAAGGCACTTGAACTGTCATTTTCTACCCTGGCCCCCTCCCACCGTACTCCGGGAACAGCTAACTTCCCAGACACCTCTACGGTCTGGGATCGCCGAGCCCGCCTTCCTGGGGGTCACAGCTGGGGCCTGGGAAGCGAAGGCTGCGGGCGCTCCCGGGAGGAGCTGAGCGTTTCGGATGCGGGGGAGATGCAGCTAGCGGGGCCGCCAGGCCGCTCTTGTTGCCCAGGCTGGAGTGCAATGACGCATCTCGGCTCACCGCAATTCTCCCGCCTCAGTGAGGTAAGGAGGGCCGGCAGGCCGCGGGGGTCCACGGCGCTGAGGGTGCAGTAGGCACCGGGCGCAGCCCTCGCCTATCGCTGAGGTCCGGCAGGCCCAGGAGCCAGAGGTCCGGGCGCCCAGGGTCAGAAGGCGGCAGCGAGAGCGGGCACCGCCTCCAAAGGACGCCCTCGCCCTCCTGCAGTGCCGGTCCTGGTGCGAGCCAGCTGGGGGCGGCTCCGGGGAGCTGAGCCGCGGGAGAGCCGGGCCGCCCGGCGGATCAGCAGGGTGCTTTCTCCTGGGTTGCAGTTTCTCTGGCCCACGGCGCCCTCCCCGCCGGGGCCGCCCAACTGCAAGCCCCGCCCCGAAGGCGGGTGCAGCCAGGAAGGCGGGGCTTGGTGTCCTCAGGGCGCTGGCGCCAAGTTCAGAGCAGCAAGCTGCGCTGCGCGTTGGCGGCTGCGTCTGCACCTCCTCCCTGTGCGCCGCCTGAGAGCCCGGGAGAGACGCGCCCTCAGGTTGGCCAAGACCGAGAGCAAGCGGGCGCAGGCAGCAGGGCCCATCTCACTTCCACGAAAGGCAGCGTTCTTGAGTCCTGCCTTTGACGGCAGCGGGGCGTGTTCTTCCCTTCCCTCTGTCAGCTTCCTCCAGCTCTCTCCCATGTCCTCTCTGAGTTCCGTTGCTGTCCCTGTCCCTTGGTTCTCTGCTTCTTGTCTCCTTGTCCTCTCCTGTTTCTCTCTCATCTCTCCCTTTTTCTCGTGTCTGCCTTATTGGCTATTTCCCTGTCCTGCTTTGTCCTTTTTCCCTCTGTCTCTCTTTCAGCCTCTCCCCTCACGCCCTCTTCCACTCTCCCTATAGACTTCCTTCCCTTTTGCAAGCCAAAATTCTTAGGTTTTTCCCCTAAGGTGACTTCTTGGCCATAATTATTTGCATCCCCCCCCCCCCCCCCCGCGCCAATCCCTCTCTCTGTTTATCTTGTAGTGCCCCGTTATTCTCATCCAGGGCTTGTGGTAGGTGCTGGCGTCATCAGCCCAGATCCTTTCTCCAATAGATTATATCCAAAGATCTGCACATGTAACCCGTTCAGTTCCTTTCCTGGGAAAAAATACATAGATGATCAAATTATGAATCTCTGAATTTTCAGGGTCACCTGAAAGAAAATACCTGGTTTTAGATACAAGACAATTGAATCCTTTTCTTGCCATTTCGCCTTTACTCACAGAGGTACAGACAGCACAGCAGGAAGCTAAGCCTTGCAGAAGCTTTTAGGTGACATTGCCACTCACACCTTCTGTGCAATGCCAGGTGCAGGGGAGGGAAGGGACAGGATACAGACCTGGGTTATGGGAAGACGGTGGGAGGCCAGGGCTTTGCACTTGAAACATTTGGGTGAGACTGACTGGAAATGAGAAATAAACAGTAAATTTCTAAAATATGTAGTTGCTTTGCCTCCTTAGAAATAATTGAACCTGATGTTGTGGTATATTGTGATCTTTAATGATATTGCAGCTTTTGACCAGCTTCTGTGGAACATCTCTACCCTGCCCTGCAGACTACCCTGTGACTGCTGGAAGTGCAGGCCTTTTGTTGCATGGAGAGGATGCAAACCACATGCTGCAGCTCCCATGCCCTTTCTGAGCAGATTCCTCAGAGGGGGTGCCTGACATCAGAGATGAATTTCAGCCACTGTCTCCTAAAGAGGCAGATACAGAAACGTCACTCCTCTCAATGACCCTGAGCAAAGCACTCAACCTCTCTGAGCCTCAGCTTTCCATCTGTAAAATGGGCTCGGGCTAAGTTGTCTCTCCAGTCCATCCCAGACCTACACATGTACGACTAGTTGGATGAAGCCAGTTCTCCCCCTTTTTCCAGGAAAAACTGGTCTGCTTGAAGCCCCATTGCTGAGCTTCCATGAGCTCCCACAGAGAGACATATACACTCACACACATACACTCACACATACAGTCACATACACAGACACACACACAGTGACACACATGCACTCACACATACACACACATATACATATACTCAGAGACATAAACTCACCTGCACACACACAAATTTACACACATATGCATATACATTCACACACATGCAATCACACATACACATATACATACATGCACTCCCTTACACAGGCTTGCAAACTCATGCTCACTCTTTTTCTCACACACACACACACACATATCTCCCCAATATAGCTAGTATTGTTCCTAGGTACAGCAGCCTGCCTGTGTCATCCTTCTGGTTCTGCTGCACCTGGCACCACCTCTGCAGGCGCCCCGCTGGGCTGCCTTCATGGCTGAGACAAAGTTTGCCAACCACAGCCATGCGGCCCTGAACAGAACTGTCCAGCATGCCCTGAGTTAGGATGTGACAACCCTCTTCTCAGCACTAAAAATGGGGACACAAGGTCTCACAGCAGGACAGAACATTTGCTATCAGGATGCTTCATGGTATAAGATTAAGACTTATCATTTATTGACTACATAAGTGTCTACATGACAGATGCTCCTGCACCTTATTTTATTTAATTTTCACAACAACCACATGAGGTCTTGATCCAAGTGAATTTATCTTCAACCTGCCAAATGTCATCCTGATAAACTCAGGGCAGCATCCCAGCTTTTAGAGACCATCGTGGATTTGGTCACTGCCAACTGCTGATTTAGATACCCCACCCAGCTTCACACTCCAGTGCTAACATCCAGATCTTAGTAAGAAGAATGAGGAGGAGGAGGAGGGAGCAAAGGAGAAGATGAATACATAATGATGAGAAAGAGAGGGAAGATGAAAAAAGGAAGGGGAGACATAATAATAGCAACGAGGAAGAAAAGGAGGAGAGAAAATTAGGAACTATCTGGGGACCTTTCATCCCACCCAGGACCCGCGAGGGTCACTGCTGTTGCTGCATCAGCACCACATGGAGTAAGGTCAGAGAGACCAGGGCACAGGATGTCCTCCAGAACCCCAACAGAACAAGGGCCAGATCGAAGTCCCTCAAGGTGGAAAATGACATGAGTCTTGCTTCCCCTCATGTCCGTCTCTCCCTTGCCTACAGACTCACAGCCTTCTGCTTACTCTAGGATCATTCCCAGGGTTAACATCAGATTTGAGTCTCACCCACCTCCAGGCTTCATCCCCAGTGCCTCTCCCACAGCACCTCAGATGGGGGATCTCATTCCAGGTCACACCATGCCCTGGCCAGGGTGTTCTCTGGGTCAGGGCCCTGAGCACACACAGCAGCCCAGCGCTGCCTGGCTCCTGCTTTCCTCCGGGGACCCACCTGTGCCCTTTGCACCTGCAGATCCTCCTCTGTCCAGACCACTGTGGGCGTAGTGCGGCTGCGCCCTCCTCCCCTTCACAGACACCAGCTGCCCTAGACGGCGATGGATCTATGAAGCCCTATTCTCCTTGCTCCAAACATGATATGAAAAGATGCTTTGTGATCGTCAACTCTCCTCAGTAGGCTCCGTTCACGCCTGCGCTCTCGCCCCCAGACACTCTTTACTGACCCTCGTCACTCCATCATTATGAGTGTCCTGGGAAGGGCTCCTCTTGGCTCTCGTCCCTCTGACCTCAGCAAGACCTCCCTCTGAACCACACAGACATCTCTCATTACCACCCCACATCCTTCCTACTTGAAAGATCCAGATTTAATTCCAGGACTCCCCCACTGCTTTCAGAGCCCCCAGATCACAGGAAATCAAGTGATGATCTTTGAAACTTTCTGAAACTGAGCTCCCCAAGTCTACAGGAGATCTAACCATGCCTGGCCTTCCCCACCAACACAGAGCACATCTCCCCAAGGCTCCCAACCCACATGGGCCACAAATTGGGGTCCGCTATTACCCAACTCAGCAGGTGTTGCAGCCTGGGAGATGAAACCTCACCAGCCCCACCATGTTAAAAGCTCGTGGTTCTTGGTTTATCACCCATCCCCTGGGCCCTGACTGTATACTGATCATTCACTCATCTGGGAACCACTGGCCACATTCTCCCACATTATACCTTAACCAGGTTGTTCCAGGTAACCGAGACTCCAATCCAGCTCTGCTGTATCCAACCTGTGACCTTGGGCAAAGTGTGGATCCTCTCCATGCCTCTGCTTTCTCACCTGTAAAGAGGGTCACCTTGGCTCTCTCTTCACTGGATTGTTGGAAAGATTAGATTGATTAGTATAGTAAAGTGCTAAGGAGCCTGGCTCAGTAAATGTTAGGGCGATCAGTTCTTATCACACTGAGTGCAAAGGGATAGAGTCCACTCCATGGAGGTCTTCCCATCACTCCTGAGCTCTCAGGGACCAGCGACCAACAATGTTTAATGAATGACCAAATGGCGTGGGCATTTTTCTTCTTCCCGCTCCAACTACAGAAGAAAGAACTCTTGGCAAACAGCTGGATAACCTCTTTTTCCTGAGATGTCTGAAGGCACCCGCCCCAAGCCAACTGGCCAGCCTCCAGCTGTTCTGAGCTGCAGGTCAGGCACCAGATCTTATTCAAAGACACCATATACCCCCGACCCGCCACCCAGTGCTTTGCTGCATCTACCTTTCTCTTCAGCTAAAACACACAAGAGCAGAAAATACCTCCTGTCTTCCAATCCTTTGGTGTCCCTAGTCTCTGGAGAAGCTTCCCAGATTCTTTTGGAAGATTCCAGAGGACAATCATCTATGGGTCTCTTCTGCCTATGGATTATAAGGTTCTGGGGTTTCCTAAGAAAGGGAATACACCTGTTATCCTCCTGGCTCTGGCATATTGAGGAAACTAAACACTGAAGGTGATCCAGGCTTTTCCAGAGGCTGGCTGGTGGTGCTGGGGAGATGAGCACTTCCTGGCCAGCCCCTGTAGGCTCCGTGGCCAGCTATGCCTGGACCTTCTAGCAGCAATGCCTGCTGTACTCCAGCAAAGCCAAGTACAGGAGTCCCAGGATAAGGCAGCCCCCAGTCCTGCAGTGAGGGCGGCCCTAGTACAACACAGCTTGGCCACATGGACCTTCATAGGGGTGGATGCGATCCCATTACCCACTCAGATGCCTGGGACTGTGCAGAAGCAGGGCCAGTGAAAGCAGAAGGCAGATCCAGTGCTTCAAGGGGGCCCTGCTATGCGGATTGAGAGTCTGCCATGTACATGGCTGAAGATGGCCAGGACACAGAACAGGGAGCAACAGCAGTACTCATTGCCTATTGCCCAACAACGCCAACAGGCAATGAGTGGTGCTGTGTGGAGTGATATATCAGACATAATATGTGCTGAGGCTAAAGCAACATGGAAGTCACATAATGGGACTGAGTTAGCCCTCAGTGCTCTGCCTCCAGTGCCCTGCCACTCACTACCTGCCTGACCTCAGGCAACCACTCTAGGCCTCAGTCTTCTCATAAGTAAAACAGGAACGGTGATCTTCACTTCAGGGGCTCACTGACAGGACTCAGCAGGGCTCTGCACATGCCAGGCAGCAAGAGCACAGGAACAGCAGCTCTCTTCCTAATACAACTAGAGAATAAAGGTGGAACCCAAGATAGTGGTCCCAATTCCACTGGCAGCCTTCAAGGAAAAAGTCCGTGATTTTACTTCAGCTACACCTTCTGACCTTCCCAGGTTCCTACGATAGCATCACCCTAGGATAAAAAGTGCTGAAGCCCAAGACTTAACCTTGTAGTTAAAAAAAAAAAAAAAAAAAAAGATGTGATTAAATCTTTACAAAATGTGCTACCCCCTGAATTTCTGAAAAGAAATCTGCTAAGCCAAGCAGATACGATGATTAAAATTATTTGAAAAGTATACCCCTTTCCCTAAAATTTTGATGTGTCGGAGGTCAGTGATTAGATGATTTAAAAGGGAATTTAACTCTTTATTCCAGAAAAAGTCTCATAAATCAAAGTTCCATGCACAGACCTATGATTTTGTCCAACACTCTTTGATCTAAAGTGAGCAAATTCTTTCATTAAACACACTTCAATCTACTTCCATAATATTTAATCTCTATTCATTTCTGTGTGATTTCTCTATGACCATATTTCCTTTTCTGCATCAACTAGAAAGTTAAATTAGCTCAACGATCACAATAAACTCCATCATCAGGTTAAACTATTTCTAAGAATCCCAACTTCAAGCTTTAGCTGGTTATTAACAAGATACACACACACACACACACACACATATACACACACAAATATATGTATGGTGTGTGTTTGAATATATAGACACATATATCATAAAAACTCATTAAAAATGAAACCACATCTCTCTGACAGGATTACATTTTTTAACAAGCAGCAGCAAAAAATGCCTTGATGTATAATTCTTCTGTTTTATCCCTCATAAATGAATCTGACTTGCTTTTCTAGATTTTTTTCATTTAGTATGCATCAAGACAAGTTTTTGTATTAATGTAAAATATTTTTATCTTGGTCTTCCTGATGTACACAAAAACATTAATTTCAAATGCCAAAATTATTGTTATAAAATGTCTAATGTCTCTCTGAGGAGTAATTAGGCAACTTCATTTCCATACATCAGTGGCATTGGCAACTACATATTTTAGAAATTTACTGTTATTATCTTATTTCCAGGCTCCCTCAAATGTTTCAGGTTGAAAGCCCTGGCCTCCCACTGTCTTCCCACAACCCAGCTCTGTATCCTGTCCCCTCCCTCCCCTGCACCTGGCATTGCACAGAAGGTATGAGTCTCCTTTAAATGCTTCTGCAAGGCTAGCTTACTCCTGCAATGTCTGTGCCCATTAGTAAAAGGCAAAATGTCAAGGAAAGAATGCAATCAAGCTGTGACTCTAAAACCATATGTTTTCTTTCGGGTAACTCTGAAAAGTCAGAGATTTATAATTTGATCATCTGTGTATTTTCCCTCTGAACAGGTTACATGTCCAGATCTTTGGATATAATCTATTGGAGAAAGGATCTGGGTCTGATGCATGGTTCTTACCCTAGCAGCCAGCCCAAGAAGATAATGGAGCAACATGTCATGAACGGAGGGATGGGTGGATGAAGAGAAACGCAGCCCAACATGTCTCCCTACAAGAAAAACTAAATCAAAAGGAGAATTCTTGCTTGCAAAAAATGAGCGTTGGATAGGGAGAATGAAAAAGGGAGAGGGGGAGAGACAAGACAAGGAAATAGCCAGTAAAGCAGACACAAGAAAAAGGGAGCGATGAGAAAGAAACGGGATGGGACAAGGAGACAAGAGGCAGAAAGACAGGGGACAGGAACAGGAATGGGACTCAGAGAGGACCTGGGAGAATGCGGGAGGAAGCTGGCGACAGACGGAAGGGAAGGACCCCACAGTCAAAGTCAGGACTCAAGAGCGCTACCGTGAGGAAAGGCAGTGGAAATGAGATGGACCCTGCTGCCCGCGCCCACTTGCTCTGGGTCTTGGCCCACCTGAGGGCGCTTCTCTCCCAGGCTGTCAGGCGGCGCGCAGGGAGACGGTGCAGACGCGGCCGCCACCGCCAAGCGCCCAGCGCGCGGCTCTGAACTTGGCGCCAGAGCCTTGAGGACACCAGGCCCCGCCTTCCTGGCTGCACACGCCTTCCGGGCAGGGCTCGTGGGTGGGCGGCCCCGGCGCGGGAGGGTGCTGCAGGCCAGAGAACCCGCAACCCGGGAGAAAGCCTCTGATCAGCTGGGCAGCCCAGCCCTCCCCGGGCTCAGCTCGGCGGACCGCCCTCTGCTGGCTCGGTCTGGGCCGGGCGCCGACGCCTGCGGGAGGGCGAGGGCGTCCTTTGAAAGCGGCTCCAGCTCTCGCTGCCGCCCTCTGGCTCTAGGCGCCCCGACCTCTCACTCCTGGGCCAGGGGGGCCTCGGCGATGCGCCCCGTTGTCTGTGGCTCCTTTTTCGCCGAGGACCCCCGTGGCCTCCCGGCCCTCCTTTCCCGCGCAACCTGGAGGCCCCGCTAGCCGCACCTCCCCAGCGCCCAAGTAGCCCAGCTCCTCCGGGAGCGCCCCGACGCCTCCGCTTCCCTGGCCCCAGCTGTGACCGCTCAGCACTTTGCCAGGAAGGGGGGCTCCGCGACCCTTAGAACATAGAGATGTCGGGGACTTAACTGCCCCTGGAGGGTGGGAGGGGGCCAGGGCAGAAGGGCATGGTCTGGACGGAATGACCGTGGGTAGGTGGAGACTGCGCTGGGATTTGGAGGACCTGGGGTTTCCCCTGCAGTGGGGAGTGAGGGTAGATGGGGTACAGTCTCAGGTAATTACACTTCTTGGAGCTGTTGTAGGCAAGTGTGCATGGGTTACCTTGCTTGAGCCCACGGTGCGAAGCGGCTTCGTTTGAGAAGGGAGAATTCTTGAAGTTCTGAAAGGGAAACCACCCCGAGTCCCTGCTCCCTCATTCATTAATTCCATCACTCAGTGGGTGTTCTGACATGGTAGGGGTGAGTGGGTGCGGGGAGATAGGCTTTGGAGGGTCTGTTGCAAAGATGAGATCCTCAAGTACAAACATAAGTCTGAGGAGGGGGAAGTTGGGTTCAGAATATACATCGAAACCTTAGAGATGGTCCTGTTACCGGAAAGGGGTCCCCATCCAAACCCCAAGAGAGGGTTCTTGAATCTTACTCAAGAAATAATTCAGGGCGAGTCTGCAGTGCAAAGCAAAAGCAAGTTTACTAAGAAAGTAAAAGCTACTCCATAGAGTGTGGGACGTTCCCGAAAGCAAAAGGCGTAAAGCCCCCATCCTAGGTACAATGCTTGTGTAGATGGGTAGATGTGCTCTGCAAAAGAGTTTGTGATAAAGGATTAATTTTCTTAATTACTATATTTTGCAAGAATCAATATTATCTTTAAAGCAAAATTAGGAATGCCTTTGTTCTCCAGATATTGGGATATCTGAATACTCCCAAGTCTGGATCTGTTTAGTAAACTTTGTTAATTTGTTCCCTTAACTGTGAACATCTAGAGGCTAGGAATGCCTAGCTTTCTGAGAATGCAGCCCAGCAAGTCCCAGACTCATTTTCCTAGCCCTCACTCAAAATGGAGTCGCTCTGGTTTGACTACCTCTGACAGTCCTAAAGCAAAACTTTACTTTTATGGAAGAGATAACATTGAGGAATAGAGACATCAAATGCGAAATGCAGAACATCAAAGATAAATAAAACAATTTGAAAGTCACCAAGCTCAAAACACAGATTTCCCAGGAAAGACTGGCGGTGAAACAGATGATAAAGTTGCCACGGCCACCAGTGATATGTCCTTGGGTGTCTCAAAACTAGAATTCTGTATCTATCTAGAATACAAAGTGTGAGCACAAAATGAAGGTATTGTCAGATGTGCAGAGTGTGAGTTTATAACCTGTACAACCTTGATGAAAGGAGCAAGAATGTATATTTCAGAAAGAAGGAAACAACTTGGAAGAGTGGAGTTCAAGAAACGATGGTGAGCAAAGAAGCTGGGAACACGCTGATTAAGGTGACTGGCTAGATACGGAAAATAATGACCATCACCAATATGGGGAGTTTTCTGAAAATAAAACGAAAGAATAATTTCAGAGTGGAGACCAGTTTCAGGAAAGTTTATCCAAGCAGCTGGGGAGACCTTGAGCCATCTGAGGAGTCTGAGCTTTCCTAGGCATGGGCCTGCCTTCATATCCCTGCTGGCCTCTGGCTGGAAGAAGCCTGTGAGGGGTGTGGTCTTTCTGTGAATGTGGTGGCCCACTGTGGTGGTAGAGAGTGGATTCCCAAAACACTCCCTTCCCCCAGTCACACTCCCCACGGTCAGAGATCTGATTGGTGTAGTTTTGTGCTCCCCACAATGTACTCAACTTGCCATTTAAAATCAGAATTTGTCTGCTAAAATCCAATCCAGCACCGTGGCTTTTGCCTGTAATCCCATAGCTCTGGGAGGCAGATGTGGGAGGATTGCTTGAGGCCAGTCTTTGCAACATAGCAAGAACCTTTCTCTCAAAAACAAACAAGCAAACAAACAAAACAAAACAGAAAAACAAAAAAACACAGAAAACAAAATTAGTTCGGTGTGGTGGCGCACACTATAGTCCTACTTACCGGACTGTGGGAGGCAGGAGGATCACTTGAACCTAGAAGTTCCAGGTTACAGTGAGCTATGAGTGCACCACTGCACTATAGCTTGGGCAACAGAGTGAGACCCTGACTCTTAAACAGAAATTGGCTGGGCACTGTGGGATCACACCTGTAATCCCAGGACTTTGGGAGGCCAAGGTAGGTGGATCATTCGAGGTCAGGAGTTCGAGACCAGCCTGGCCAACATGGTGAATCCCTATCTCCACCCCAAAAAAAATACAAAAACTGGATGTGTTGGTGCGCACCTGTAGTCCCAGGTACTCAGGAGGCTGAGGCATGAGAATGTCTTGAACCCAGGAGGCGGAGGTTGCAGTAACCCAAGATTGCACCACTGCACTCCAGCCCAGGCAACAGAGTGAAACCATGTCTCAAAAAAAAAAAAAAAGCAACAAAAACAAAAAATAGCTATATACTTTAAAAAGACACATCTAATACGTAAGGACATAAAAAAGTTTAACATAGAAGGATGGGAAAAGATATAGAGATATGACCGGAATGCTGGGGAAACCAAAAGGAAGTGGGAGTCTTCAGCACAGAGAAAACGTGACCAGGGTTTGAGAGGATCAGTTCCCAATCAGCTGCATTTTACAGACAGCCGTAACAATTCTAAACTTGCATGTGCCTAATAAAATAAAACAAAAAACATAAACTATAAGGAGAAATTGTGAAACCCACTATGCATTTGAGAAATTTCAACATGCATGTGTCGAGTAGACACAATGTTTCTAAAAATTTGGAAGATTTGAACAACACAATTAATAAACTTGGTTTTAATGATCTTCTAAAGAATCCTCCCCCAAATCATGTATTGAAACAAATCTCAATAAAATTCAAAGAAATAGTGTCATACAGACCATGTTCTCTGATTATAATGCGATTAGGTTGGAAATCAATGACAAAAAGAATTTTTTAAAACCACATAAAATTGGAAGTTGAAAATTGAATGTATCAAAGTAGAAATCAACACTGAAATTAAAATATTAAAATCAACTGATAATAAAATATTACATATGAAAACTTATGAGATTCAGCGAAAGAGAAACTTAGAGGGAAATTTGAGGCCTATTAGGTTTATTTTGCAGCAAAGAGGGGTGAAAATAAAGAGCTAATAATCCAAATGAAAATATGAGAAAAAGAGTAGCAAAATGAACCCAAAGAAAGTGAAAGGTAGAGGATATTAAGTAAATAACTATAAATAGAAAACAAAAATACAATAGAGAGTAATAACAAAACTAAAGGTTATTTGAAAGGTTTGCTAACATAGACAATACTCGAGTGAAATTGATCAGAAAACAAGACAGTGCTTCCTATCCTTTTTTGTTTTTCATTATAATCTCCCCATCCTGGGAAATGTTTTAGGCTTTATTTTTCTTAATAACCTCTCCCCACTAACCCCCAAGAAATTTTGATTCCACATATATGCTAGATTGCCCTTTATGTACTGTATACATATCTGTGCTTTATATTTTAGAAGAGTATGTACTGTATACATATCTGTGCTTTATATTTTAGAAGAGTAAGACCCACCCAAGGCTAATTTTCACTCCTTTAGGGACAATATCCTCCCTGTCTAGAATGCCTAGAAAAAGAGAAGCCACAACTAAGCAATAATAGGAATTAAAAAGATGTAACTACAGATAGAGCAGAAATATAAGAATTAAACATTCTGAACAATCTTATAATAAGGCATACTAATAAATGTTCAAATTCCTAGAAAAATATGTCATATGAATTGGCAGAAATAGAAACACTAAATAAGTGTTAGGGCTGGGCATGATGGCTCATGGCTGTAATCCCAGGACTTTGGGATCCAAGGTGGGCTTATCACTTGAAGTCAGGAGTTCAAGACCAGCCTGGGCAACATGGTGAAACCCTGTCTCTACTAAAAATACAAAAATTAACCAGGCCTGGTGGTGCACCCCTGTAATCTCAGCTACTCTGGGGGCCGAGGCAGAAGAATCTCTTGAGCCTGGGAAGCAGAGGTTGTAGTGAGCCAGCATCATGCCACTGCTCTCCAACCTGGGCAACAAAGTGAGTCTCCGTCTCAAAGATAATAATAATAATAATAAAACAAATAAATGTTAGTCTGCTCTGGGTGTCATAAGAAAATACCACAGGCTGGGGGGCTTAAACAATAAAAATTTATTTGCTACCAATCCTGGAGGCTGAAAGTAAGGTCAAGGTGCCACCTGGATTGGTCTCTGATGAGACTCCTCTTCTTGGCTTGCAAATAGAGACCTTCTCATGGAGTTTTCACATGGCCTTTGCTCTGTGCGTGCTTGAAGAGAAAGCTCTGGCGTCTCTTTCTCTTCTTGTAAGTACATCAGTCTTATTTGATTAAGGCCTTACCCTTATGACTTCATTTAACCTTAATTACCTCCTTAAGGCCCCTATGTCCTAATACAGTCACATCAACTGGTTAGGGCTTCAACATACACATTTTGGGGGAGACCGAATTCATAACATCGAGGAACTATTAAATTATATCATTTAAAAGTCTTCCCAAAAGAAAACACAAGGATGATATCATACCAGATATTCAAAGAGCAGATTATATTTATCATGTTCAAAGTCTTTCCTAGGAGAAAGAGCAAACCTCCAGGTGCGTTTTATGAGTCTCCTATGACCTAATACCAAAAACAGATAAGGACAGCACAGAAATCGGAAAGTATGGACCCATCTCTCTCATGATCATAAATAAACAAAAAGTTCTAAACTATGACTAAACTCTAGCATGTTTTAAAATATCATGGCCAAGTTAGGTTTATTTATAACATTTTAAAATTGGTTTTGCATGCATTAATGTATCTAAACATACTAAATTTAGATTACTGGACAGAAATACATGTTCATCACAAAATACCAGAAAAAGCATTTAGATAAAATTCAACACTTGTTTGTGACTTGTAGCAAACCAAGATTAGTAGAGAAACTTTCTAATCTGATAAAGAATTTCTACCGAAAGCTTTCAATGAATATCATTGTTAATTGTGATGGTAGAAACATTCTTTTTAAAATCAAGAGTGCCTCCATCACTAGTCAACATTGGATTGGAGAACTAGTCAGCACAATGCTTATTCTTTTTTTAAAAAAAATTATATTTTACAAGAAATCAAAATGAATCTACAGACAAATTCATAGAAGACAGTTTAGCAAGGTAGGTCAATATATAAACATGTAAGTACATTTCTGTATATGATACACAGTTTAAAAACTTTTAAATTATCATTTACAATAGTAGTAAAATGTAGCGTATTTTGGGAATGCACTGGACAAATGAGGTCAAGACCTTTGTAGGGGAATGTATATGAAAGGCATTGGAAAAGACCTGTGTAAGCGGACATGTGCCATGTGTCATATTCACTGATAGGACAACTCTTACTGCAGACCTGTTTCTTCCAAATGAATCCATACATTTAATGTTACTGTAGTCAAACATTAACAAGTTTTTGGGAGAGAGGAGACTTGATGAGCTGATTCTAAAATTTATGTCAAAGAGCAAATAGCCAACAATTACCAGAAGTAAAAAAGGTGGATGATTGACCGTATTGTGTGAAGAATTGCTGTAGAACTTTGTGTATGTGTCAGATGAGTCTAGGTTATCTTCCGGTTACCCCCTTCCCTCTCCCCATTTAATCATCTGAAAGGCACAAACTGTATTTCTCATGTGTATATGTCATTCTCCCACGTATCCACGCCAGGTTCCCAAGGGAACGCTGCACATCCTAGTTGCTCAGGCACCAGGCTGTTGGGGCCACCTGAGTCATACCTAGACTCTTAAACATTTTCTGTCCAGAAGTGGCACACATTACTTCTGTTAATTTTCCACTGGTCAATCAAAACCTGCCACGTGGCAGGGAGCACAGTCCTTCCCTTAAATGGAAAGGGACAGTGATGGACGGTAATACAGTCTTCCCCCATATAGTCATTAAGATAGTGTGGTATGGATGCTGTCAATACAAGTCAATAGATAAAGAGATTGGCAGCCTGGCCAACATGGAGAAACCTAGTCTGTACTAAAAATACAAAAATTAGCCAGGCACAGTGTGTATGTGAAGAACTGTGTGTATGTGTCAGGTTACAAAAATTAGCCAGGCACAGTGTGTATGTGAAGAACTGTGTGTATGTGTCAGGTGAGTCTAGGTTATATTCCGGTTACCCCCTTCTCTCTCCCCATTTAATCATCTGAAAAGCACAAACTATATTTCTCATGTGTATATATCATTATCCCATGTATTCATCCCAGGTTCCCAAGGGAACACTGCACATCCTAGTGCCTATAATCCCAGCTACTCGGGAGACTGAGGCATTATAATCGCTTGAACCTGGGAGGCAGAAGTTGCAGTGAGCTGAGATGGTGCCACTGCACTACACAGCCTGGGCAACAGAGGGAGACTCCATCTCAAAATAAATTAATAAAAACAGATTCAAATATATATGGAACTTGAAACACAAGTAGTGACAAGATCAGTGGGGAAAAAATGGAATTGCTGGGACAATTTGTTATCTACATGGCAAAAAATGAAATCAAATATCTGGCACAAATCACACTTATAAATTAATTCTAGGTAGAATCAAGACTTCAATGTGAAAGGCAAATCTTTAAAACTTGTAAAATAAAATGTATTTCACCTGTAACAGGGAAGAAATTCTTAAGATTCAAAATAGAGTAAATATTAAAGTTTAAGAAAATGACAAGCACTTTGGGAGGCCGAGGCGGGTTGATCATGAGGTCAGGAGTTCAAGACAAGTCTGGCCAAGATGGTAAACCCCATCTCTACTAAAAATACAAAAATTAGCTGGGCGTGGTGGCGGGCACCTGTAATTCCAGTTACTTGGGAGTCTGAGGCAGAGAATTGCTTGAACCTGGGAGTCAGAGGTTGCAGTAAGCCGAGTGCACCATTGCACTCCAGCCTGGGCAGCAGAGTGAGACTCTGTCTCAAAACAAAACAAAGCAAACAAGCAAACAAGCAGCCCACCACCACTAACAACTAACAACAACAACAACAAAACAAAAGAAAAAGAAAATAACAAACAACTGGATTAAAATGAACAGCTTTTGCTTTACTAAGAGACAACAAATAGAGTGAAAAAACAAGCCACACCATGCAAGAAGATATTTGCAACAATTGATAAAGGATAAGTATTCAGAATTTAAAGAATGTGAATGAATCTATAGGCAAAAGACAAACACCCAAATCAAGAATGGACCCAGGCATGAGTAGGCACTTCCCAAGGAGGGAACACGAATCACCCAAAATCATGTGAACAGATGAACAATCCTTTAGTAATTAGGAAACTGCAAATTAAGACAATACTTTTGTCTATTGATTAGACATCAAAAAATAATTAGAAATAAAAAATCTAAAATATGGCGCTACCAAGAGTCATGAAGGATGTGAAGCAAGAAAACCTAATATGCTTTCAGAGGAATTACACCAACTTTACCCATTTTAAAATACCACTTATTTAAAATAATCCATTATTTTAAACACCACTCCAAAGCAAGACAAAACCCCCCAAAGTCCACTAACCCAGAGCTTTTTATCACTAGTAATTTCTTTTTTTTTTTCTGGAGGAAGAGTCTCACTCAGGCTGGAATGCAATGGTGCAATCTTGCAATCTACAGCCTCCGCCTTCCAGATTCAAGTGATTCTTCTGCCTCAGCCTCCTGAGTAGTTGGGATTACAGATGTGCACCACCATGCCTGGCTAATTTTTGTATTTTTGGTAGAGATGGGTTTCGCCATGCTGGCCAGGCAGCTCTCAAAATCCTGACCTCAAGCCATCTGCCCTCCTTAGCCTCCCAAGTGCTGAGATTACAGGCATGAGCCACCCTGGCTGGCTGTCACTTGTAATTTTTGTGTTAAATATGTTGAAAGATCTATTTTAGACTTATTGAAGAAGGATTTTTTTTTTTTTTTTTTTTTTTTGAGACGGAGTCTCGCTCTGTCACCCAGGCTGGAGTGCAGTGGCCAGATCTCAGCTCACTGCAAGCTCTGCCTCCCGGGTTCACGCCATTCTCCTGCCTCAGCCTCCCGAGTAGTTGGGACTACAGGCGCCACCACCTCGCCCGGCTAGTTTTTTGTATTTCTAGTAGAGACGGGGTTTCACCATGTTAGCCAGGATGGTCTCTATCTCCTGACCTCGTGATCCGCCCGTCTCGGCCTCCCAAAGTGCTGGGATTACAGGCTTGAGCCACCGCGCCCGGCTGAAGAAGGATTTTTAATCATATATCACTTCTGCATACAAAAATGAAGAAAATAAAATTAAGGTGTTTCTAACTATCACAGTCTAACTTTTCTGAGTCCAACTCGAATCCCATCATCAGTGCCCAAGTTTTTCCACACACTAATGTCTCTGCCATTCAAAGTGTTGGTCATACAGCAGTTTTGACACTGGGATGTGAACTCGTCCACACTCCTGCCCTAGAGAGGGGGCCTGTGTTCCTCCCATTGACTCTAGGCAGCTGTGACTGCTTGGACCAATAGAGTACAGTGGAAGTGACACTGTGTGACTTCCAAAGTGATATCATAAAAGGCTCTACAGTTTCTGCCTTACTCACTGGAAATACTCATTCTTGGAACTCTGGGCCACCTGTAAAAGCCCAAGCACACTGAAGCTGCCATGCTGGGAGGAAGCCCAGGTCACACGGGGAGGTTACATGCAGGGTCTCCATTCACAGTCCCAGCTGAGCCCAGCTTTTGAGCCCTCCTGCCCAGGAGCCACACTTGTGAGTGGAGCAGCCTCCAGATAATTCCAGTGCCCAATCCTTCAAGTCATGCGGGCTGCTCAAGCCTTCCCATCTGGGGCCCCATACATGAGGAAGCCCTCCCTACTCTGCCCTGAGTGCCTGATCCTCAGAACCCATGAGCGTAATAAAATGGGACTATTCTGTGTCCCTAAATGAGGGTGGTCTGGTGCACAGCAGTAAAGAACCAGAATGTCCCTCATTCACAAGGACTCTGGCAACACTGCAGTTTCCATCTCCTTCCAGATCGGCTATCCTCTGGGAGACTTCAGTGTCACACAATGACCTCTCACTGCCAACACTCTGGCCTCCCAGTCCTTAATCTCCTCACCCACAGCAATGTCCTCACCTAAGTCACCTCGGCTAACTCTTCTAGTGAACAAATGGCAGGGTCTAGTGGTTTTAAGGGACACCGTGACGGCTGTTATAAGGGAAATAGAGGCTTCCTCTTATAGCCCCTCCAAAGGTCCTGTGCCTCCCCTTGGCGTTGTCAACATGCAGGATATTGGGAAGAGCAGCAGGTCACAAAGTCACTGTGTCAAGCCTCCTGTCAATCATAACAGGGAATTCATAACAGAGTTGGGGTGGGAGGTGGGGAATTGGCATCACTCGCCCCGGCTTCTGAGCCGGTGCCTCCGGCTTTTCACCAGCACTTGATTCCGTCTCAGACCAAATATGCGGATGTCCTTCGTCACCTACTCCATGGACTGTGACACCGTCTTGCTGCTCACCTCAGACAAGTGAGTGCTGCTTTGAGCCCCAAAGGGAGGCCTGATGAGCTGAGCCAGAGGAGCTCCAGGGAGCTGAGGGATTCCTGGAGACCTTGATTGGGAGCCTGACAGCACACAGGGCAGGCCGGACAAGGCAATTCACAGAACCCACCCTGACCTTAGCCCCGGCTCCCCTGCATCCTTCTACCCATGGCTGCAAGGTTACCTGCCAGCCCCTGTGCTCCAGAAGTTCTCAGCTTCCCCCACTTCACTCTGCCCTGACTCCTTCTCTGGGAGGTGGCTGTGAGGATTCCCGGGGTGCAGGGGCTGGCGGAGGGGTGGGGGCGTCCTGTGAACACACACCTATGCGGGCTGCTGCTCTGTGCCTGTTCCCCCTGCCCTGGCCAGTGCGGGAGGAAGACAGGGTCAGAGCCGGTGGTGAGATTCCTGGGGCTTTAGTACAGGGATGCAGGTAGGACCAGACAGGGGAGTCCCTGAGTGGGGTTCTGAGCTCCAGGCCAGACTGGGAAACTGGAGAGAGGTAGGAGGAGCAAGCTCAGGTGGCTTGAGGTGGCCTAGAGAGGTGCCCAGGCCCAGCAGGGTACGCTGCAGACTTCCTGTTTGGTGGGAGGTGAGGGCACTTCCAATGCACATGCCCAGAACTTGGCCCAGATAAGGTGAAGCACAGGAGAGGTGAGGACACTGAGGACTGGATGGGGGCCTGGACCCCACTTGCAGCTTCGAGGGGATACAGGGTGGGCTGCCACATCTTGAGCTGGGGGAGGCTTGGATCTGTGTGCCCTGCACTGTGGGTTTGGCAGAGAGGCTGGAGTGGGTGTGAGGTGGTAAAAAGCAAGTCTATTGGGGAGGACTGTGGCAGATGACCCAGACGGGGAGCGGGGTTTGGGCATGGCCAGAGGAAGGCCAGGCCGTGGCCTCTTCTGGGTATGGATGGGCCTAGCCTTCTCCCCTCCTGGGCTGGGCAGGGCAGGGCTCTCAGAGCTCTGGTCATGGCAGGGACTCTGGCCAGAGTGGGAAGCCATCCTTCAGGGTTCATGCTCTGCCCAGCCTTGCTGTGCAGGCTCAGCCTGTCACATTGGATTAGCCTGACCCTGAGTCCCCGGCCCGTCCCAGTCCTGCCACCAGAGCCAGTCCTGGCTGCCCCAGCCCATTCTGTCTGTTTTAACAGCAGCTGACAGGCCACATCCCCCAGCCAGCCTGCAGATAGTGTTCGGCCCCTGCATGCACAGCCGTCGGGGCTGCCTCTCCAGCCTTTGGTCTTTTTGTTTCAGGGGCACAGAGAGTCAAGGAGGCCAGGCAGTCTAACTAAGCAGATTTGGTACTTCCTGTGTCAGGGTAAAGAGAGACGAGGAAACTGAGTCAGGGTCAGGAGTCTGGGGCTGTCGGGTCTGGGTGCAGGGCTGGGGGCTTAGCAGGATGACTTTTCCCAAATGCAGCCCTACCTGTTAAAGGATGGAGTGCCCAACCCAAGGGAATCCTTCTTGGGTTAGGGTTTGGATTAGAGTTAGAATTAGGAATGTCAACCCCATTGTCAGTGGCTGACTCTCAGTTGCCCATCCCTGGTTCAGGGCTAGGGTTAGGGCTAGGGTTAGGGTTAGGATTAGGGTTAGGGTGAGAGTTAGAGTTAGAGTTAGAGTTAGGAATGTCAACCCCATTGTCAGTGGCTGACTCTCAGTTGCCCATCTCTGGTTCAGGGTTAGGGTTAGGGTTTGGGTTAGAGTTAGATTTACAAATGTCAGCCCCATTGTCAATTGCCCTCAGTTGCCCATCCCTGGTTCAGGGTTATGGTTAAGGTTAGAGTTAGGAATGTCAAGCCTATTGTCAGGTGCTCTCAGTTGCCCATCCCCCGTTCAGGGTTAGGGTTAGGGTTAGGAATGTCGGCCCCAGTACAGTTCCTGACTCACAGTTGCTCATCCATGGGAAGCTCCCACTGTCACCAAAGATAGTCTAAGCGGGGCTCTGGTGAGATTCCTCAGGCCTGCATTCTCTAGAACTGGGATGAGATCAGAAGTCCTGAAATCTATGGTCATCATCACAATGAGGAATGAGCAGGACAGAGCCCTTGCTTGGCCCCCTTCTCCATCCAGGAGGCCTTGCACGGTGAACAGTGGCTCCCAGAGAGCTTGGGAGCTATTTTTTTTTTTTTGAAACAGAGTCTCACTGTGTCACCCAGGCTGGAGTGCAGTGGCGCGATCTCAGCTCACTGCAAGCTCCGCCTCTCAGGTTCATGCCATTTTCCTGCCTCAGCCTCCTGAGTAGCTGGAACTATAGGCGCCCACCACCACACCCGGCTGATTTTTTGTATTTTTAGTAGAGATGGGGTTTCACCATGTTAGCGAGGATGGTCTCTATCTCCTGACCTCGTGATCCACCCACCTCGGCCTCCCAAAGTGCTGGGATTACAGGCTTGAGCCACCGCGCCCGGCCAGGGAGCTAATTTTTAACAGTCCATGTGTTTCCATGTCAACCACCTTTTTGGAGTTTTTTTCAGGAAGACAATAAAATAGGGTCTTGATCAACTTCAGAAAATGGTGCCTGAAGGACACACATCCATGCAGGCAGGATTTAGAAATGTATACACCCCTTGAGCTCCAAGAATCGATTCTAGTTTACAAGGTCTTAGAGCATCCATGTCCAGGTTCGCTATTTCTTCATTTTCTTTCAGGCAATTCGGCAGACGGAAAATTTCAACTCCACATATAAGCACCTGGGGAAACAGCTGGGCGAGAGCCTCAGAGAGCTCTGAGTGCAGATTCTGCAAGGCCACACCTGCCCTGCCTCTTGGAGCAAGTTGCTCACCTGCTCTGAGCTCCAGGTCCCTCCCCGGTGCAATGAGCATAGTAAGCCCCCACCCCATGGAGTACTGAGAACTGTGTGGGATCCTGCGTGTGCACCTCTGGTGCTCATAACCCTGAGGTGCTTGCCCTCCAGCTGGGCTGTGTGAAAAGGAAAAGGGAAGAGTCAAGGGGTTTGCCCCCTTGTACACACCTTAGTCTTCCTCCTCCCTTCCTCGTTTCCCCTCTGAGTAACTTGCATTCCCTGAATGTGTCTCAGATGATGCGGAAGGCTGTCCACAGCCGCCTACTCCCCTCCTCACTGTGTGGCTGCAGCTCTTGTCAGGAAAAGGCAGGGTTGGTTGGGAAAGGCATTGAGGTGGCCGTGGGGTCCCCTGCCCAGGTGCCACTGACCTGGAGTCCTGTATTCCTGGGCCCACAGATGCCTGCAGGGCTGCCCACAGGCTCTGCCCACAGGTGAGCCCAGCTTCTCCTCCCCCTCCCCATGAGACAGGCCTGTGCTTGTGGAGTCCTGGCTGGAGCTGCCCTCAGGCAGAGGTGGTACTGCTGCTAGTGGATGAGAGTTCAGGCAGCCTGTTGAGAAGGCGTCTGCCCCTCTGAGCTCCTCCTTTGTAAAATGGGTGCTGGGCTGAGACCTCCCTCACTCTAGGGGGTCTCTGGATAGCAGGTGCTTGGCTCTTGGCAGCCTCTCCCCTGGAGGATGAGGCAGGGGCACCTGGCCATGCCCTGGAGTGATCAGTGCTGTGGGCCCAGCAGCCCGCAGGGGTCCTGGAGTATTAGGGTGATCAGACCCAGCACCAGATCATGGGAGTGATGAAGTGTGGTGGAGTCAAAGGAATGAGAAAAAGACAGTTTGAGACAGAAAGTGGGACCAGGGGGCCATCACGAGTGTGGAGGCTGCAAAGGCCCTGGCTCTGGGAGTCCATGCTATTTATTGGTGCTCAAACGAAGAAACAGGTGGTGAGGATGCAGGGGTTGAAAAGAAACAGTGTATCAAGTGAATGAGAAACATATAGCCACTTGAGATAATGAGAGTGCTAGAAGCAAGGAGCTAGCAAGTCTAGCAGACATGCAAGCCCTGCCTCAGCTTCTCTCCCAACACTCAGCTTTTCTCCCAACACCAGCCTTTGCTGAGCAGGCCACTCCTTGCTTCTCCTGCAGACAACAAGGTTTCCAGCATGATTATTGCTATGACTGATGGAACAATGATGAAACATCCATTTTTGGACACTCTCAAAGAAGTGAGTTCAGTTCGTATTTATCAGCATTTTGCTCCTTGTATTTTGGTAATTAATACTCAATGCCTTCTTTCCCTTAAGCTGAAAGGACTTGGAGCCTGGGGGCCACCATTTATACCCTGGGTGTGGCTGATTATAGGAAAGACCTGGTAATTCCAAACAGGTTAACCAGGTACCAATATGGAGCCTTGTGGTCAGGTTAGGGTTAGAGTAGGGAAGGGCGTCTCAGTGGCTTTCCCAGGGTCCCCCTAAGAAGGGTCGTCTAATCTGCCTCAAGTGAGTTGGGCCAACCCATGACTATTGCAGAAATGACAGCATGTCACGTAAATCCCACCACACCAGAGGGGAGGGCAGAAGAGCTCCCCCCACACTCCCTGAGAGTGGACTGCTGGCTGGAGAAGGCTGTGGCTCTTAGAGCCTGGCATTCTGCTGCCCCCAAAGCATGGGGGCAGGACACTGTCTCCTGGGCCTGGGGTCTGCTGCATCCTCACCCCTGGGCCGGGGATCCAAGCCAGCTCTGCTTTCTGTAGATAACAGCAATTGCAGACAGCCCTGGCCATGTGTTTGCAGTGGAGAATGGCTTCAAGGCCCTGAGAAGCAACTGTTGATGCTGTGAGTGGGTGGAGGTGAGGGGCTAGGGGCCTGGCTTCTGTGACCGGAAGCTCACTCTCCCTGCCCTGTCCCACCCCTACTCATGTGTTCCAGCTCACATCAAAGACCTGTCTTGAAGCTATGTTGGTGGAGCCTTCCTCTGTGTGTGTAGGAGGTGAGAGCTGTGGAGGCCCTGTGGTAGCCAGAGGGTGGTGTGCATGAGTGCATGCTTGTATGGAGTGTGCGTTTGTTTGGTATGTGTGGGGGAGGATGTGTGTGGGGAGTGTGTGAGTGTGTTGTGTGTATGTGGTGTGAGTGTGTTTGGTGCGTGTGGTGTGTGTGTGTAGTTTGTGTGGGTGCAGTGTGTGTAGTGTGTGTGGGAAGGTGTGCTGTGGGAAGCTTGATGTGTGTGAAGTCTGCGGGGGAGGGTAATATGTGGTCTGTGTGTTGTGTAAATGTGTGTGTGATCTGTGCGTGGGGTGTGTATATGGGCTGTGAGTGTAGTGTGTGTGGGATATGCATGAGTGATGCATCTGTGTGTGTTGTGTTGTGGGTGTATGTGGTGTGGGAGCTGAGGAGGTATGTGTTGTATGTATGTGGGGGTGTGAGTGTGTGTATGGGGCATATATGTATGTGTGTGTGGTGTATGTGCAGAGTGTGTGGCATAAGTTGGGGTGCTGTGGAAGTGTGTGGGAAGGGTACCTGGTGCGTGGTGTCTAGTGTGTGAGTTTGTTGTGTGGAGGAGTCGGGAGTGTGCTGCTTGTGTGTGTGGTGTGTGTGCATGGGATGTGTGCTGTGTGTTTGCTGTTTGTGGTGTATGTGTGTTTACTATTTATTTGTGTCTGTGGTGTGGGTATGTACAGTAGGACTA
The DNA here is from genome assembly GCF_007565055.1 of Rhinopithecus roxellana. Lineage (NCBI taxonomy): Eukaryota > Metazoa > Chordata > Mammalia > Primates > Cercopithecidae > Rhinopithecus > Rhinopithecus roxellana. The sequence continues at coordinate 4,597,879 of NC_044559.1, read as the reverse complement.
GAGTGTTTGGATGTGTTGTGTGTGTCATACGTGGGTGTCTGCATGGGTATATCTTGTGCGTGTGGCATGAGGGGAAGGAAATGGTGTGATGGCATGTGTGTATACTTTGTGCATTCAGTGGGTGGTGGGTGTGTGTGCCATAGCTGTGTGTGTATGATATGGGACGTGTAGGTATGTGCTTGGTATTTTTGGTGTATACATGTTTGCTGTTTATGTTGTGTGTGTGGGGTGTGCTGGGTGTGTGTAAGGGGAGTGGTGAGTGTGTGGTGTGTGTATGATGTGTGATGTGTGTGTTGTGTGTATGGGATGTGTGGTGTGTCTTTGGTATTTTTGGTGTACGTGTGTTTGCTATTTATGTGTGTGTGGTGTGTGGGTGTGTGTGCTTTGGGTATGTGGTATGTGGTGTGGTGTTTATGGTATGGGGTAGGTTGAGTGTGTTTGTGGTGCAGTGTGCGTGGGTGGGTGGATGTGGATGTGTAGCCCACATGGGTGTGAATGTGAGTGTCTGTTGGTGTGGCGGGAATATGCGGGGGTGGGGGTGTGAGTACCTGTGCACAATTAGTGTATTGTTACCTCACAACAATAAGTTTAACTCTAAAGCAAGAAAAGACGTGTGAGAAGCTCTCAGGGAAACACCAGCAAATGGCATGGAGCAGCAGCTAACCCAGACCACAGGCCAGGAGCAGCCATGGCTCCTCCCAGGAAGGCCAGGCAGGTGCAGAAAGTGAAATAGTTGTGAAATTTACCACATCAGCAAAAGGGGAAACAGGAACCAAGAGGTTATCTCAGGGGATGAAGAACAAGAAGTGGGGGCGTCAACATGCCACAGCACCCTGGAGCAGAAGGAAACCTCCATAGCCCAACAAAGGCGTCCAAACACCCTCGGCTCACTTCAATTCCACAGGATAAATCCCAGCATCTGTCCCTACTGTCTGGAATGTGGCAAGGGTGAGTCCCAGCATGGGTGGTGACAGCCTCGTGTGGTCCTCTGTGATGACTCCTGTCTGTCCTGACCTCCGCCTGTGCGTGCTGGGACTCTGCCTGGCCGGCATTTACGCAACTGCGGCTGCTGGAGAGGAAGGAAGGCTTGGTTGTCCTCCATCCATGGGGACAGCACAAGGCTGGGTGCTGCTGGCCCCAGAGCAGCAGCTGGGCTCTGGCCTCCCGGTTCCTAACTGCAGTGTGCCCTGGCAGTAGGCTGTGGGGACAGACACACCGTCCATGTCTGCGTTCTGTTCTCCATGGGCACACGACCAGGAGCAAATTGTCCAATGTCAGCGAGCTCCAGAGGTGCCTGCCATGAACAGAAAGGACGCGTTCAGGCCTGTCGTGAGTCCCAAGGCACTGGGCTGTGCGGGGACTGGCACAGGGCTGGGAGCTGGTGGGACCCAGAAACAGGAGCTGGGCTGACACTTCCATGATTTGTCCTGGGCTCTGTCCCTGACCCCGCCTCTCCCTGATGCAGAGCTGAGGGTAGGGGTGGAGTAGAGAGAGCTCCCCTCCCCCTCGGGGTCTCTCTGCTACTCCTGTTTAAAGCCGCTCAGCTGTGCAGCAGTTGTGACAGCTGTGCTCCTCTGATGATGTCCCCTGGACATGCACAGGCTGTGGCGTCTGAGCAGCCCTGTCAACCCCAGGTGAGGATGTGAGTCGTCACTCCTCCCTGGAGGCAGCTGAGTTGAGGTGACAGGTGCCCTCTGCCCACCAGCTCGGCCCTCTGCCCCTGCCCATGTGGCCTGGCAGTCACAGCGCTGAACTGTCAGCTGTTGGCTAACTTGGGCAAAGCTGCCCGACATGGAGGGTGACAGTCACAGCAGGGAAAGGCCAAGGCAGGAGCCTGAAACCCAAATGCAGCAGAATGAGCCCTGTCAGCAGGCTGCCGCCGAGAAGCCAGGAGGGCTCCAGGGAGCCCAGGAAGGAGGCCAGGTGGGGAGGCACGCAGCCCAGACTCCCCCGTTTAGCCCTGGGACTCATATCCAGCCTGGGAGAGGCCTCTGCTGGCCTCACTGCTCCAGGCCATTCCTGAGCCCATCCCCTACACATGCTGGAGGGTTTTGGCAGGTGCCTCCCTTCCAAGCCTGGCAGGTATCTGAGGCTCTTAGCAGGACCCCCATGCCGTCCAGGGGCCACTCCCTATCCTGGATGCCCTGTGCAGAGGTGGGACCAGGTGGAACATAGGCACTCTGCAAGCCCTGCCTCACCTTGAAGGGCCGAGCCCACCTTCCTTTGCAGCCCTGCTCATAGGGCACCTCCTCCTGGAAGCCTTCCCTGATGACCAGCCAGCCCCTCTGACTCCCTGCAGCCAAGGGCTTGGTCTGTGCCTCTCATCAGTCACTTGTCACCCAGGATGTATCATGACTTCTGGTTGTCTATGTCCAAGTATAATTTTCTTCTTTAGTTCCTTGGTTTTCTTCCACCCTTTGTTGTTGAAATTTTCAAACCTATAGGTGAATGGGAAGGATTGTGCAATGAACACAAACACACCTCTGTCCACCACTGGGATTTTACACTGAATGTACGCCCATGCTTCTTTATCTCTCCCTCTCTCTCTCTTTTCATCCATCCACCTTGAAAAAAAAATGCTTACAATACATGGAATACATAGTCCTAAGACAGACTAGAATGTAATTTGCAACCACCCCGACTGAAGCTTTGGGGCAGCCCTGAGTCCTGCTCAGGGTGGCCGAGTTGGGCTGACCCAGGGGTGAAGGCCACAGGCCCAGTTGCTCCCTCCTGGGCACACACTGAGCCCAGGTCCGGCTGGCCAGGGCCCTTTGGACACCTGAGTGAGGAAGATGTTGAAAATGCTACCTGATGGCATCAGATTTGGAAGCAGCTGCTGTCGGCCTTAGTGGTGGGAGAGGACCCGATACTTGCCCTGAGGCAGGGCCAGGTCTGGTTGCTCAGCACAGGGCACCAAGCTGGCCTTTCCTGCTCTCTCACAGCCTCAGTGCCCCCACCAGGCCCAGGGTCTTCTGAGGGCAGCGTAGTATCCATCAAGTGGGTGCCCACAAGGGTTGGGCTGGCACCTTGAGTGGGAAGAGCAGGCCAGGCCTAGCTGACTGATGTCAGCAGTCAGTGTGCGGGTCTTTGGAGTGAGGCAGGCCTGGGAGCTCCTCATCTGAGGAGCGTGGTTCCCTAGGTCCCAGCCAGGAGCTGATGCGGAGAAACACAAACCCACTGAGGCCTGCATTTCCCATTTTCCAAGAAAGCGAGAAATCTGGATATTTAGGGGAAATGTTCAGGCTTTTAACTGTGGGCCCCCATTTTTGAAAATACTTGAAAGCCTCAGAAAGCATGTTGGCAGGCCAGCTTCACCCACAGCCCCCCTTGAAGGTGTGACGCTGCAGGAAAGCAGGAAGCAGGGTTCAGAGGAAGCTTTCCTTGGGTGCATGGACCAGGGGCACCCCAGGCATCCACAGGGATTGGAATGAGCGGGGCCTGGGTCAGGAGGCAGGCGTGGAGGCCAATGCCCTTGGCAGCTTCAGACCTGCGGGAACCCCAGCTGGCTCCTGGGGCCAGCCCCACCTGTCCTGTGTCCCCTGTGGTGTTTGTCTCAGGGTGGGAGTCACAATGGTGGAAGGACACACTTCCTGAACCTCAGGGTGGGTGTCCTGTGGTCCTTGCTCGGTCAGGAAGAGCAGGAGGTGAGGAATCACCTGTAGGTCTCTGGAATCGCAACTGAAACTGGGCCTCTGTGATGGATTCCCCTGAGCAGTCCTGGCCCTGCCCCTGTGGGTGTCCTCCCTGCCAGAGGCACACAGAAAGACAGGGAGGAGAAACCCCAAGTGTTCAGCAGCCCTGAAGGAGGCATCCAGTCCTGGGTGCCCAGCTGAGTCATGAGACATGGTGTCTTCAGGCAGCATTATGGCTCTGCTTACACCTTACATCAGGGAGGGCCCGGCTGAGTGCACAGCCAGTACCCCTGGGGACTGAGGGAGCACCACAGATTTCAGGGCAGGGATAGCACTTTGAGCCTGCCCTGTGCAGGGACCAAGGCCTTTCCTGAGCGTGTTGGTTCAGGGGTGGTAGGGAGAGAGTCCTTGAGTGTACTCAAGGCCCAGCTGCCTCCTCCTGGACCCTCAGTGAAACCAGATGAAGATTTGACCCAGTGGACACATAGATGTTGGTCAAACACCGCTCCTTCCTTACAGGAGCCTCTGCAAATTCAGTTTTGGGGGAGGATCTCCAGGATCAGGGAGGTCAGAGGGGAGGCAGCCCTCCACTCTTCCACACTCAGACTTTTGAATGTTGTCCTTGCAGGATCCTACCATGTGGTTATTCATGGAAATGGCTTTCAGAATCTAAAGAAACAGGATGAAGTTATTTGCAGATTTATCTTTAATGAAAGCACTACCATTGGTAAGTTGTCTCCTCGGTGCCTCTGAGTCACATATTTCCCACACAATGCTGCCTTTCCCCACAGCTAGCCAAGCCTCCCAGCCCTTGCCAACCGTTCCCTTGGACCCGGTGGGGTTAGAGGCCATGAGGGCAAGTGGAAGGAGGCACTGGGAAGCCCGGCCACCCCTCCCTTCATCTGCCAAGCGGGGAAGTAACAAATCCACCTGGGCCCCAAGAGCATCTCAGATCAGGGCTTCCCCCTCAGTGAGGCTGGGTTTAGGACTGGGTCTGCCATCACAGCTGCATCTGCCCATCTTAGCCTCAGTTTCCCCTTCCCTTGAGAGCCCAGGACCCGAAGCCCACAAGGCTACTCCTGGGAAATGGTGGCAGCCCCGGAAGTCTGAGCCTGGCTGGCCAGGTGCACCAGTAGCTTGTCCAGAGGGGTATGTTTACCTTGCATTGAGGGAGGATGCCAGCCTGTAGGCCTGGGCCCTGGAATTCTGGCTCAGGCAAATGTTGCCTGTGTCACCTTGACCAGATGAGTGTTCTACTCTGAGCCTCTATTTTCTCAACTTAACATGGAGCCATATGGTGCTGCTTGTGTGTTCTTTAGCCAAAATGCTTGGGACCACAAATATTTTAGTTTTTAGATTTTTTTCACGTTTTAGAATGTGTGCATTATGCTTATGTTTCAGCATCCCTAATCCTAAAATTTGAAATCTGAAATTCTCTGAGCATTTCTTTTGAACACCATGTTGGTGCTCAAAAAGTTTCAGATTTTGAAGCATTTTGAGTGTGGATTTTCATATTACAGATGGTCAGCCACACTTGCACCTAACTAAGCAAAATCACATGTGTAGAGCAGTTGGTTCATGGAAGGGCTATAGCATTTTAAAAAATCTCCTATTATTTGGCAATAGTTAGGCATCAGGGGACTTCTGTGATGGTGGAGTGGCCTGAGGAAGTGCACAGTCCAGGCAGACGCTGTGCCCTGGGTGCTGGGGAGGGTCGTGTGCTCTTCCCCACTGAGCGCCTGGGGTGCAGTTGGATTTTTGTATCCTCCTTGATCTTCCCAGGTGGCCCTTTGATACATTCATTTGATGTGATGATAGTATGTTCACTGACATCTAATTCCAGGGCCATGTGGTAATCCCAGGATGACTTCTCTTCCCCCAAGAGGCTTCTTGGCCATTTTTCTCCTTCCCATGAGTACATAGGAAGGGCTGGACCTGTCATCCCCACATTCCCACTCATCAGCATTGTGTGGATGGTCTCAGGGAATTCGGTTTTCACTGGGTTATACTTTCTTGAGAGTGTCTTAGGGACTGAGCAGCCCCTTTCTAAGGAAAGCTAATGCTTATTGAGCACTTACATCAGATATTGTGCCAAGTACCTTACACACAGTATCTCCCTGAATCCTCAAAGCAGCCTGACAGAAATTCCTTTGTATGTGTCAACCTAAATAACAGACAAGGGCTCTTTACAAGAAAACGATGTTCATCTGAGAATGGACATCACAGTGGGAATGCGCATCCATAGGAAACTACATGCATATTCAGGAAGGTTCAATTTGACAGGAGATGTGAGGAGGATTGCATAATTGTTTGAGTTAATTCTTCTTGGCTACTAAGATCAATAATAATAGAGATGACCTCAATGTGAGGTTGCACGGGCAGTAGCTGGGCAGATGTCCTGGCAGAAGTATTTTTTGTGTAAGGTTGCAATGGTCTTTGTACAAGGTTGTAGTTTTTAGAGATTTGTGGTAGTTTTTGTTATCAGGTATACAAGCTTGTGAATCTTCTCTTCATAAACTTCCCCAATTCAGCTTGCCAGGATTTTTTTGTTGTTGTTGTTTTTTAACATGTTAACTCCATTTTGATTCTGACAACTTTCACAGTTTCTCCCTTTTGATCAAGATCTTTCTGCAAATGCCTCGCAAATCAATCATTCTGTAATTAGGTTTTGACTGTCCCCGGATAATGGGATGGGCCTGTCCTGGTTGCATGTCTTGGTTCATTTTGGAGGGGGCAACTGGTAACTAGGAGTAAATGTCAAACTCTTTCAGCCGCATTTGACCTTTCAAGGATATTTGAAAGGAGTGACTCTCAGGCTAAGTCTATCTTGAGTCCATTATTAAGTTCAATTTTGTGGGTTCCATAGTCTTGCTGTTGTCTCAAAGTGATGGGCTAGCATTATTATAGCAAAGTTGTACTTCTGCAAAAATTTAACAAGTAACATATAAAAAGTTTAAAAATGGAAAATACAGTTTGCATAATAGTTTTGATCCATGAACCTAGGCTTAAAGACAACTGTATTAGTTTGTTCTCATGCTCTTAACAAAGACATAGTTGAGCCTGGGTACGTTATAAAGGAAGGAGGTTTAATTGACTCATAGTTTCAGTTGGCTGGGGAGGTCTCACAATAATGCTGGAAGAGCAAGAGACATCTTACATGTGGTAGGCAAGACAGAATGAGAGCCAAACCAAAGGAGAAACCCCTTATAAAACCATCAGATCTCCTAAGACTTCTTCACTACCACAAGAACAGCATGGGGGAAACCACCCCCACGATTCAATTATCTCCCACTGGGTCCCTCCCATAACAAGTGGGAATTATGGGAACTACAATTCAAGATGAGATTTGGGTAGGGACACAGCCAAACCACATCAGTAACCCATCGAATGAATCAAATGATCATAAGGAATTAAGTGAGATCTGTTTTAACCATGTGGCCTGTTTTCTTACTCTGTGTATATTGGTATTGACTTTCCCAGCGGAATTTATCCAGGTATGGCATGTAGTATCAGCAATTGTACAGACATTTTCTTATTTAACCAATGTATACCAAAAGATCTCTTAGGTCAGGTTCTGTCAAGTTACAAGCAAAAGGTACTAACTGTGAAATTTTTTTTTTTTTTTTTTTTTTTTTTTTTTTTTTTTTTTTTTTTTTTTTGAGACGGAGTCTCGCTCTGCCGCCTAGGCTGGAGTGCAGTGGCACGATCTCAGCTCACTGCAAGCTCCGCCTCCTGGGTTCACGCCATTCTCCTGCCTCAGCCTCCCGAGTAGCTGGGACTACAGGCGCCTGCCACCACGCCCGGCTAATTTTTTTGTATTTTTAGTAGAGATGGGGTTTCACCGTGTTAGCCAGGATGGTCTCGATCTACTGACCTCGTGATCCGCCCGCCTCGGCCTCCCAAAGTGCTGGGATTACAGGCGTTAGCCACCGCGCCCCGCCTAACTGTGAAATTTCAATGACTCTGTTATCTTGCCAAGTGAGCAAGGTAGCCCTAAGGAGTGTAAGAGTCTCATTATACTATGGAGTCTTTGCCAATGTCTTGAAAAAAGCTGTCTGCAGTGTGCAGAGGTCAACTTCTCTTCCTGATTTGCAGTTTGTCGCTGGTCATGGCATCGAATGGTTTGGCTAACTTTTTATGTGCCCCATACGTCAGGCACAAGGCTGGTGTCTTAAAATTCATCTAGTTTCAGCTTATAGGGCTTTGGGAACAGAACAGTTTTCCATTTATAGTAATTCCATGGAAGAAGTTTGGATTGGAGGAACATAGAATAATTCGGGATGTGGTCTAGTCTATAGACAGATAACAAGAACTTGGACAACAACCGAGTGTAAATGCTTTTTGAGTAGAATCCAAAAAACTTAGAATAGCCATGGTTAAAAATCTGATAAAAGTTCACAATCGACAAGAAAATTTAGTTGTTTCCATTACCTGCAGAAATTTAAGATATCAACCATAATCATGACTGATAGCATCATATCACAAGTATCAGACTTATAAATTTCATATAATGTTTAGAATACTCACATCAATAACATAGCCATATAAGTAAAACTTTAAAGAAGTTTTAACATAACAACCCAAATTATGACTGATAGTATATTAGATTTTGTTATGTAATTTTTAGAACATTCCTATCAATAGCCTACCCACAAATGTGACTAAAAGAAGATGTAGCCTCATGTCTCACTTGACAATCCTTGTCATATGATTTACCAAATAAGCCTAATCATTTAATATCTCTATAAATTAAAAGATATCTTCTTTGATATTCTCCAGGGACCCAACTGGAAAATCTCAAAGTTAATTGCAGTTCAAAAAGACTTAATTTAGAATTTTGATCCAAGAGAAGCCCACCAAAAATGTCAAGAGATTCAAAGCCCTAGATCAAAATAGAATCATAAGTCACTGTTAAATAATAGTCATTCATTTAACTTGAGTGATTATCACGAAACTTCAAAAGCAATACAGAAAGTTACAAAGATTTTAAAACCTTAACCTGTTCAAAGCTCAGTTTTCTTAAGTAATCGAAAATTTAATAAAGACAACACAGAAAATTATCTTGGTAAAATATAAATATATAAATTGCTTGTCTTTTAGGTCAGTTACCAAAAGGTAAAAAAAGAAATCTCCTGCAATGTAATTGCTTCTTCTCATGGGAAGCCCATTCAGTCTGGAAATTGAACCTGATGAAAGGGTCCTGAAATTCAGTTAGAGATAAAATAACATATCCAAGGGTTATGAGTGTACACTCATAGAAGAGTGTAAACAAGAAGACTAGTACCTTGAGCAGAGGAATATAGAGCTCTTAGATAAAGTAAAAACACGTGAAGTTTCTTGGTAGCATGGAACAATTCACACATATCAAGAAAAGCCAAGAATACGTAATCTAGTTATATTAGAGGAAAACATTGTTTTTCTTGGCCTTCAAAATAAACATTATAGTGCCAGGCCATAAAAGCCGAGTTAGAACTGGAGGAAAAAAGTTAGAGCAACTGATGAAAAAGTTGGAGAAGAGAGTTATCACCTCAGCCAACCAAAAAGCTGCAACTTTTCAGAGGAAGAGAGTAGGAGCGCTGCAGGCTATGGTGTATGGCCTGCAAACCATGTGCAGTGGGACGCAGCAGAAACTGAACTTCTGAAATAAGAATCTGAGGAAGATTCTACCTTAATAAATAAAATTACCATTCTTCATGAAAAAGATTGCATTCCTTACCTGAAACTGGGGAAATTAAACGGATCTCAGGAAAAAATGTGCCAGAAATAGAAACTGATGCAGTTTAGAAGATGGCTGTTAAAGAAAACAGAAGTCAGAATTAAAAATCACAACCTCTTGCAATTTTACTAATAGCAAATCAATATTTCAAGAAAACTTTGGTATTCTAACATAGGAGACCAATTTTTTAGTTTAGTATTACTGTATTTTTAATACCAGAGCTCAATCTTTATGAAGACTTATAAATAATTTTATTCTGATTATTACCAAGTCAATTACATGCGAAATTTTTTTCATCAATTTACCTGCCATAAACATTTTTGTTTTTGTTGCATTTGCTTTTGGGTTCTTGGTCATAAAGTCTTTGCCTAAACCAGTGTCTAGAAGGGTTTTTCTGATGTTATCTGCTAGAATTTTTATAGTTTCAGGTCTTAAATTTAAGTCTTTGACTCATCTTGAGTTGATTTTTGTATAAGGTGAGAGATGAGGATCCAGTTTTATTCTTCCACGTGGTGGCTTGCCAGTTATCCTAGCACCATTTGTTGAATAGGGTGTCCTTTCCCCACTTTATGCTTTTGTTTGCTTTGTCAAAGATCAGATGGCTGTAGGTAAGTATTCGTGTTTATTTCTGGATTCTCTATTCTGTTCCATTGGTCTATGTGCCTACTTTTATACCAGTACCATGCTATTTTGGTGACTATAGCCATGTGTATAGTTTGAAGTTGGGTGATGGGATGCCTCCAGATTTGTTCTTTTTCCTTAGTCTTGCTTTGGCTATGTGGGCTTTTTAGGTTCCATATGAATTACAGACACATGGAACCAAACCAAAATTGTTGTTCACAGGGATTTTAACCCAGGTGTGCAGATCAAACAAATATTTAATTAGGCATGCAGAACTAAAAGTGAATTTGCCAGAAAAGACATGCCTCACAAACAAATGTAAATTATGTAGAAACAAGGGTGCTCAAATCAGAAGAACACTTGTCATTATACCAGAAAGAATTTACCAGAAAAGACAAAACATTGTTATCATTTCAGGAGGGATGTAAGGTCTTTGGTTACAGTGGCCTTATCCAAATCAGATGCTGAATGAAGTCAAGAGCTTCTACCCAAAAGTAGGAGGCTCAGCCTGAGAGAAGACTCTCCAGGGCAGAAAAGGCAAGCACAGAAACAGAGAGCTCCAAGGGCTCAAGTGACGACTGCACATCAGTTCCAAGAATGGCTGATTTCTTCCAATAGTGGTCCTACTCCAGGTCCTATGTCTGGACACCATTTATGTCAACCTAAACAACAGAGTTTCTCTCTAAAAGAAAACAGTACTTATTCAGGAACAGTGCCTGGCACTGGGAATATGTGTGCCATAGTAATGTGCATAATCAGGAAGGTAACAGAAGACAAAGGCTTTTAAAGGAGAAATGAGGATTAGGGAATTGTTTTGAGATCATTACCCTTGTCTAAACAGATCAATAGCAAGGGTGACACTAGTCCAAGGCTGGACAGGCAGTTCTTGGGCACATGTTCCTGTGGAAGTATTTTTTGTGTTAAGTTTGCAATGGCTTTTGTGCAAGGTTGTGGTTTTTGCAAAGTCTTTTGTGATAGTTTTTGTTATCAGACATATAGGCATAAAAACCCTCTATTTGCAGCCTTTCTTAGCCCTGTTTGTCATGGACTTTAATTTTTTTTTTTTTTTGAACACAAATGACTCCATTTTTAGTTCTGACAACTTTCCCGTATGGATAGAGAACTAGAGAGAAGCATGATGGAAGAGCCTGCCCAGGGCCATACAGTTCATGTTGCAGGGCAGGAAAGCAGACCCAGGCGATCTGGCTGCCCTACCAGGGCCTTCTGCCTCCCTGTGATGGCAGCTGCTGGGAAAGGGGGTACCCAGCCTACCTCCATGAAGGGCATTCAGCTGCCTCCTCTGTGGGCCTGTGGCTGCACTGGCTTCCCACCCTGGAGGTTACCGTCTACCTTTCCATACACAGGCCAGCACTGACGTCTCGCAGCGGGGAGCCCGTGCCACAGCTCTGGGCACCTGCATAGATGGCCATTCTGCTCCTGGTTGATGGTTTGTCCAGGAGTAAAAAGCTTGTTTTTAAAAATAATTGAGAACAACCTTTAAACCTATTTTCACTATTAGGAAGATATCCCCTGAAAATGTCCCTGGAGCGTTGGCCACCACTGAACACGCCTCCCCTGCACTCCCCACTAGATGGCAGCGTGCCTTCCCTGGCCACGGATGCCAGCCTGGAGGTGCAGGGCAGGGAGAGACTTCCCTCTGTCCTGCATCTTTCCCTATGGGGAAGCAGGGGCAGAGCCTGGTTCTGGCTTCTGGGAAGCACCTGGATACCATTTTTGTCAACCAAAATAACAAACAGAGAGAGTGTCTCTAAACAGAAATGCTCTTTATTCAGGAACAGGGCATGGAAAACACATGCCAGAGTAAACAATGTGCATATTGAGGGAGGTGAAAAAAAAAAAAAAAAAAAACAGAAAAATTTTTACAGGAAAATGAGGAGGATGCCATAATTGTTTTGAAATCATCCTTGGCAAAAAGGTCGATACCACGGGTTCTGCCAGTCCTAGGTTGCCAGGCAGTTGCTGAGCCCTGGGAAGCCAGGGTCCTGGCAGCCGAGCCCAGTGGGTAGAGAGTTGGAGCAAGGCCAGCAGGCAGATGCCCATGCCCTCCCCCACAGTTCAGGAGGCGTGAAAAGGGTGTGGGCTCAGGAGTGAAAAGGTTCTGTGTCTACATGTTACTGAACTCTCCTGAGCCCACCACGCTCCCACAAAAATGAATAAATAAATATATAAATAAGTAAACATTGGGAAAGAAAATTACAGACTTAAAACAAACAAACAAAACCAGTCCCCTCTTCAGGCTTCCCCCTTTTGGTAAATGGTGTCACTGTCCAGCCCGTTGTTCTGGTCAAACTCTCAAATGTCATCTTCGACTCCTCCGAGCTTCCTCTTCACATCCATCCCACCAGCAAGTCCTGTTGCCTCCATGTGCAAAATATATCCTGGATCTGCCCAACCTGGACAGATTCACTGCACAAGAAATAAAATCCTTTCCAGGGCCCACGAGGCCCTGCCCCCTGTTCTGGGTCACCTCTTTCCCTCCTTGACAAAGTCAGCGAGTCATTGCCCAGGGCATTGGCACATGATCTTTGCCTGGTTGGCTCCTCATCTTTTAAATCTCAGCTGAAATGCCACCTCTTCAGAGATAATTTATTATTCATGGAAGTTTTCAACAGTATACAAAATAACAAGAATTGTGCAATGAACCTACTTTCAATAATTCTCAACCTGTCCCCACCTGCTTTCCTTGGTACCCTTACCACAGAGTATTTTGAAGCAAATCCCTGGCCTTGCATCATTTCATGATCCTCTAGACCAGAAATTGTGGCTCTACAAGATAGGAGAAGTCACACATAATGAGGTGGCTGTCCCTTCCCCTCTGGTCCCCTCACCTTCTCTGGTCATGGACATCACAGCACATTGCACTCTTTGTCATCTGTTTTGTCCTGTTTATTTTATTTTATTTTTTAAAAATTTTGTTTTCTGTGTCCCATGCAGTCTCTAAATGTGAGTCCCTTGAGAGCAGGGACTCTGCCTGCCTGTTCCTGTTACACAGCAGAGCGCTGCACAGGGCCTGGGTGTGGCAGGTGCTTGCAGGGGTCTATGCAATAGGAAGGCAGAGCCCACATGCCAGTCCTGGGCCACAGGGTCAGCCCTGCATGCTGAGGACACACATGGGGAGGAACAGTGGACAGACAGGTGCGTTGACATTCTTCTCATGTCATTTTCTTTTAGATGAAAAGCCAATCAGTATGGACAAGACTTCCAAAACTTGCCCTGGACCAAAGACAGAAAAATCTGGCAGGAGGCCCTATAGGGTAGGAGGCCAGGGTGTCAGGGTTGGGCACAGTGAGGTATACAGAATGTGGATGTCCCCCCCACCGCCACCCTGCTGGGGCTGCACGTGTCTGCCACTGGGCTAAGGGCACTTTCCCCACCTTCTATCATTGGTGGCCCCAAAGGTATTCAGGGATCTGCAGCGTTCTAGGGTCTGTGAGGGGGACAGGATGCAGGAGATGATTGCCCGAGGAATGGTACCTTTGCTTCAGGTTGCCTCTCAGAGTTAAGCCAACAGATTCTGTAAATACAGAAGAGCCAGGATGGTGACACCAAGCAGTGGTCCCTGGTCATTTAGGACACGGTCACAATGGCATGAGACCCCATGCAGGGCCCCTCACTGTCTGACCCACTTACCCTGTGGTCATCATTGCTGAGTTGACCTGCAAGTGTTTGGGGAATGACCTCTCACGATCCATGCTGTCCACTGGCCAAGGGCAAGAACTGCATCTCTCCGGGCTGGCTCTCACCATCTGCGTTTTCTGTGCTTTAGGGAGTACTTTATTGAAGTCAGCTTGAACAACGGCAAAACATTCTTCAAGAGCAATGTCAGCGTCACCAGCACCACATGTGTGAGTACCAGGATGGGGTTGCAAACACGTATGAGGACTGTCCAGAGCCTCTGCACTAGGAGAAGAGATATACCCTGGGGAGGACAAAAGGGCGGGCAGTTCCCAGGCAGTCCCAGCAAGTAGTGTGTGCAGCAGGCACCTGAGGCCACTCCAACCAGGCTTCCAGATGGTGCAGGTGGGTGAAGCTAGGAGGCTATCTGCCAGAAGCCAGAGTCCAGCACCTCCTGAGTGTCCAGCTTCTCCACATGGACCTCCCAGGCCCAGGAGTTCTGGAGGATTCCACACACTGCAGTCAGGGTGTATGTGTGCTGCTGAACTGGTGCCCTAGCTGCTGATCTGGTCCTAAACCCGCTCATGACCCTGGCCCCCGAGCCTGCCTGGTTGTAACCTGCTGTCATTGCCCAGATACCTTGAACCTTTCTGTCTCTGCTCCTTGCTTGGGTCCCTGAGATGTCCCTCTCTGCTCCCTTGCTGAGTTCTGCATTTTGTTCTCTCCTGCTGGCTGAAGGGGAGGCTCTCGGGCACTGGGACCTGGGCTCAGCTCCAAGAGGCCCCTGGGAATGGAGGTACTGTGTCCTAGGAGTCTGCCCTTCAGAGCTCCACATCTTTGGGCAGCTTGGCCCAGGGCCGCATAGGCAGGAGGATGTGCTGGAGGGATGGGCGGGAGGCCTGAGCCCACTCTACTGCCTTGTACCCAGTCTTACTTGTGAGGATGCACCAGTGTTGACAGTCCTCCCTCTGGGTCTACCCCTGCCTGTCCCTGCATATCCAAGCATGGATTAGCAGACTGAACACACACATTCCCCATCAGGAAATCCACCCACTAAAGGCTCCACAGTGACAGGCACATCAGGAGCAGCCCTGGGGCTCCAGCCTCACCAGCGGCCTTCATGCTCAGCCTCAGTGGTTCCTCTCCTTCAGCCAGCTGGGTTCTCAGCACAGGCCCCCTCTCCTCCTCTCCCCTTCCCTCCCCGCCCTCCCCTGCCCTCCCCATCTTTCTCTCTAAACAGAGCTCTGGGTTTGGGGAAGGCCTGGGCAGCTTGTATTCACACGGATGCCGCCCAAGTTCCCTTCATCGTGAAGAACACCCAGAGAAGAGTTCCTGTTGCTTACACCCCATGTGGCCCTGGTTCTGAGCCAGGACTTTCTCTGAGCTTTCTAAACCTCACAAGTGCCCCCAGGGAGGGAGGCCTATTCTCTTTGCAGAGGTGTGGAGGCTGAGAATCAGAGCTGTGTGTGGATGTGCCCACAGTGCAGAGCCTGGAAGTGGGGATATAGGCTATTGGGGATGGATCTGGGTCTCCTGTCCTTGCTCCTGCACCTGCACCTCTCTTGGCCACAGCACCCCCACCCTTGCCCATCGTTGTACCTGGAGATTTTGGGGTCCTCCCAGAAGTCTTGTGCTGCAGGCAAGGTGTGCAGTGAGGGTGGGTTTGTCAGACAGTGTGAACTTCCAGGACTTTCTTGACAGGGCTCTTGGGCAGAGACTTTCAGCAGGGCCAGAGGAGGGGTTTGTAGTTCCCTTGGGAGCATCCCTTATCCCCGACCCCACTATTGTGCCTTGAGGTGGGACCACCTGTAGAGAAGGGGGAGTGGGCAGATAGGCCCCCAAGTGGTGGGCACCAGGATGAGGCTACCCAGGCCCTCCCAGGCCTGGCATTCCTCTGTCCCTTAGGCGTAGTTCATGGTGCTCTCTTTCTCCACCAGGGCATTTTTCGCAACTGGCTCTATTTTGTGCCTCTCCTGCTGCTTGCACCACTGCTACTATGTTGTGTCTGGCGGCTGTGCTGCAAGAAGGCAAGTGATTTTTCCCCACCCAGCCCTGGGGCCCAGGTACAGGCCCGTCCTCTGAGGGACTCTAACATGTGACTGCCCCATGATCCCGCCTGTGGGAAGTTTCCCTCAGCTCCTGGCTCATCACATGAGCCCAGGGAGTGGCAGACCTGTCCACACGTTCCCAGAGCCTAGCAAGCCTGGGCTTCTGCAGGGCCTCCTGTCCCGGGCTGGCCACAGAGAGCTGGCCGGGGATGCCCTGGACAAGCGGGTGAGGCCTGCCCTGGCTCCTAGAGAAAAGTGACCCCAGAACCCCTGAAACCAGGGCTGCCTCAACAATCCAGACTTTCGGAAGCCTCAGATGGACAGGGCCAGGAGGCGGCCTCTGTGTGGAGGGAGGAAGAGAGGGTCCCCCATGAAGTCCTGATGGCCCAAATGGAGGACGGTGCTGTAACCCCCAGCTGTCTGTGACTTGAGAAACCAGCGTGGATCTCGGCACATGTCTGGTGCCTTCCCCATTCCTTCATCTGTCTTTACTGAGTTCCGGCTTCCCCTGGGCCCCATGCTGGGCTGGGGAGGGACAGAAATGAAGCTCCCCACGGGCAGCTCACAGTCTTGGTTTGTCGGGGCTGGGGGTGAAATGTCCACTCCACAGAAGTGGGAAGGGCTCCCTATAAGGCAGAGCAGGAGACAAAAGCAGAGACGGAGCCCAGGGCAGGGAGGGTGGAAGGGGTGCTGGGAGCTGGGGCGGAAGAAGCCAGCCCAGAGAGCTGCAGACAGAGGATAGAGCAGAGGGAGGAGAGGACAGAGCTCAGCCCCGTCCCCAGGCTTCGGATGCGGGTGTGGCTCCGTTTGGCTTCTCTGGATCCCTGTCTCCTGGCAGGGATGAGGGGCTGGCTGGGGTTAGCTTCTAGGGACTGCAGGGCTGAGGGGTGAAGGATTCCTGGCAGGCACCAAGCTGGGAGGGACACAAGCCCAGTGAACACAGGGACCAGGAGTCTGGGAGCAGGCTGTGGTTCACCTGGGCTGGGGACCCACCCCAAGGGCCATATGCAGTGGTGAGTAACTGAGGCAGGAGGTCCTGGGCCTCAGACAGGGTGGGAATAGGCCTCCCTGGTCAAGGATGGCCTCTGCAGTGCTACATAGTGGGCCCAGGGAGGCTGCATCTGCAACCAGGTGGATGCAGACAGTCACCTGCAAATGCTGGGACCATTGCACAGCCCCCAGGGCAGGCCTCCTCCAACAAGGCTGGCCTCGAGAGAACCAAGGCAATTGGGACGAAGTCGTTAGTATTCAGGGGAAGAGGCATGTCTGCAAACCAGGAAGAGTTTGCGTGTTTCTCACGTGAAGGACGGTCCCCTGTGGTGTGGGCTTCTCACTGGTCCTTTCACTCTCCAGACACACATCTGGGAGTGGCCAGCACTGTGCCCGGTGCTGTGGCAATGACACCATATCCTTGCTCTTAAGAGTTGTCTGAAAAGTCAGCAAACCATTGTTTTTTTTTTTTTTGGTGTTAGAGCAGGAGATACCACCATCTCCACCACCACAACTTCCGCATCCACTGCCTCTGCCCCCCGCTCCTGTAAACACCTGCCCCACCGTGATTGTTGCTGTGGGTGTCAAGGAGTGTGTGGGATGAGAGGCATAGAGGTGAGAAGCACAGTGGAGAGGGGCTGCAACCCCCAGGCTGGGACTACAGGAGGAGGGGGCAGCTGGGTCCCACTGCAGAAGCCTGGGCCCTGGAGGAAGGCAGGCTCTATGGAGAATGGACTTTGGTCACCTGGTGCCAGGAGAAACCAGAGGTCCACCTCATGCTAGTGCCCCAGTGGCAGGCATATGTGAGGGCTCCTGTCCCCTGCACCACCAGGTCTGTCCCCACACATTGAACTCCCTCCCTAGAAGGATCTGTTTCTGTACAGTGGCAGCTTTTGATGTCTGACCGGTCCCTGGTTCCCACAAGGGTGCCTCAGCTCTGGCGGTGGCCCGGGGCTTTAAACCACCTGCCTGCAGGTGCATGGGTCAAGCAACCTGAGTCACAAA
Organism: Rhinopithecus roxellana; assembly: GCF_007565055.1. NCBI lineage: Eukaryota > Metazoa > Chordata > Mammalia > Primates > Cercopithecidae > Rhinopithecus > Rhinopithecus roxellana. Next base: position 4,580,231 of record NC_044559.1, on the reverse strand, counting down.
AGGTCATGTAGATCAAAAAAAAAAAAAAAAAAAAAAAAAAAAAAAAAAAAAAACAATAGAAATGACCAGTCCTGACACGCATTCTCACCACAATGAACACTACAAGGATGCCAGGGCCACCTGCCAGGCCGGGCAGCAGGATCTTCAGGAAGTGAGGAAAGCTGTCCCTGAGTGGGCTTGTCGCCTGCTGAGATGGGCTGACAGGCACTGCAGGGAGTGGGGGAAGTGGAGACCCGAAAGCGCCCTCACAAGACACCTGTGCAGGAGCTCGTGCCCTGGAGCCAACACAACAGCCACTCTCCCTGAGGAAACCTCCTTCATGGGCAGGTACAGGGCTCATCTTGCTGAGGGGAACCCAGCCAGGCAGCAGCACGGGCCCTGCACAGGGGTAGAAAAGGCTCCTGGGTGGCTGGTGTTGAGGGAGAAGGACCCCAGAGTTCCTGCCTAGCTCTGCCCCTCTCCCCCTTGGTCCTGGCTCTGTCTGTGGTCGGATCTCTTGCTTCCTCCTGGGAGTGTCAGGTTCCTCTGCAGCCTCAGTGGGTATCTGGGGAAGCCAGGCCTGTCTCTCCCCAGAGTGTGGGGCACAGAGAAGCCGAAACACAGCCTCCAGGGGCAGGAGGTCACCTGCCAGCGGCCTGCACTGCCTTGCAATGCACGGCCCTCATCCCATCCCCACCAGGGCCCAGAAAGGCCTGACTGCAGCAACCACTGGCCAAGGGGCTGCCCGCCGTAGGTCCTGGGCTGCTTTCTGGCTTGTTTTTCTCTGCCTTCCTCTTCTCTCTTCCCTGGTGTCAGGTACCTACCCCCTGAGCAGGGCATGGTCCTCTCACCTGCCTTCCCCTTGTGTGCCCCCAGCAGCAAGACTCCTCCTCCCTCCTGCCCAGGCCCCCATGCTGGGCCCCCGGACCTAACTCATGCTCCCCTTCAGGACCTCTGCTTGGAACCACAGGCTCCTCCCACCTTTAGACTTCTCCTGTGAATCTGCCCCTGGCTTTTCTTCTTTCTACAACCAAAGTACTTTTTGGTTCAGATTCCAAAACTCTCTGTGGCCACAGTGACCACGTCTCCAACACACAACCCTGCCAGGCCCCTCCTCCAGGGGGAAATGGGAGCTTTCTCTGGGTGTGTTCCTTGGAACAGAGCCATGGAGGGCTGAGGAGTCCTGAGAAGGCATCCAGGCTGCATGGCTTCATTGTGGCCACACTGCTTTTCAGGGCAATCTAGATACCTTTTGTGACCTCTCTCACCCAAGCTGCCGCCAGGTGCCATGGATGTGGTGTCAGCACAGGAGCCAGGTGAGCCAGGCCTGTCTCTCGCCTTTTGAAACCTTGTTTAGTTGCTGGTTTTGGCAAACCCAAACATTTTTGCATTTCAGCACATGATAATGCAGGAAATTCTCAAAGGCTTAGTTTACCAAAAACCTCAACATTTTTGTGGTAAAAGCAGTCAGTCTTGTTTACTTTCAATTTTTGTTTTAAATTGAGTGTGTCTCCCTGCTCCATCACCTTCAGTTCCCTGAATAAATTTTTTGATAGTGTCCTCTTCCAGGCCATCCCCACTACACATTCATACAAAACGAAGCAGCAAGACTCTGAGGCTCTTGAGTCAAACTCTACCTCCCATCCATGCTGACGATTCTCCTTCACCTTATCCTGTGGATGCTCATTATGTTAATGGGAAACAGTATTGCTAGATCCATCAGGAAAGTCACGCTAATAATGTGAAACCTTACCCTCTGTCACCAAATGTGGTGGCCACAATGATATAACAGCCTTTCCAGTGAGTTTAATTCGTTTGCGCACCACAGCAGGAAGCCCTTTAGAAACTGGATCTCATTTCATTCTCACAACACCCAGGAAGGCTCATAGCTGCCATTCATATAGATCTTAAGGTGCGCAGACACTGTTGCAAGTACATTCCACAAACTAACATATGCCATAACTCTATTGTGGGGAGGAAGCTAGAGGCTCTACGAAGTTAGGTAACCTACCCAGGGTCACACAGCCGGGAAGCAATGGGACAAGCATCCAACAGCCTGGCTCCAGATCCTTTTTGTGTTCATGGCCACCTATCTGTCCTGCAAGATAGTCACTACTGTCTGCATTTCACAGCTGTGGACACCGAGGCTCTGATATTTAGTGATAGGCTCAACGTGGCAGGATCGTTGAGTGGTAGAGCTGAGCTATGAACTGACCCGAGGGGAGGCTCATGTCTGAGTCAGGTTCCACCCCATGTCCTGCTGTCAGAGTGATCTATGGAAACACCTGCAAGTGCATCTCTCTTCAGTGCAAAATGTCACACAGCAGGTCCTCAAATAACGTTTCATTCAACGTCATCTGAACACTGAGTGAGAAATGATGATGCTGATCAGAAAAAAATCCGTTCCTGGCTGAGGTCACTGTCTGTATGGAGTTGGTGTGTGAAAAATGACATAGGTATTTTGTTAGTAATTGCATCGAATCTGCAGATGGTTTTCGGTAGTACAATCATTTTAGCAATATTAACTTGTCCAATTTGTGTAAATGGGATGTCTTTCCATTTGTTTGTGCCCTGTTCAATTTCTTTTATCAGTATTTTATAGTTTTCCTTATTGAGATCTTTCACCTCCTTGGATAAATTTATTTCTAGGTTTTTTTTTTTTTTGGTAGTTATTATTAATGGGATTGCCTTCTTGATTTCTTTCCCAGCTCTGTTATTATTGGTGCTACTGAATTTTGTATGTTGATTTAATAATTTTTTAGAATGATAATAGAGATGAGTGTCTCACTATGTTGTCCAGACTGGTCTTGAAATCCTGGGCTCAAGCAATCCTTCCACCAAAATGCTGGGATTACATATGTGAGCCACTGCATCCAGCCTATATGTCGATTTTGTATCCTGAAACTTTACTGAATTTGTCAGATCTAGAAGGTTTTTGGTGGAGTCTTTAGGTTTTTCTAAGTATAAAATCATGTCATTTGCCAAGAAGGAAAATTTGACTTCCTCTTTTCCAGTTTGGGTGCCTTTTATTTCTTTCACTTGCCTGATTGCTGTGGCTAAGATATCCAGTACTAGTTTGAATAGGAGTGGTGGAAGTGGGCATCCCTGCCTTGTTCCACTTCTTAGAGGGAAAGCTTTCAGCTTTTCCCCATTTCATGTGATGTTAGCTATGAGTTTGTCATATGAGGCCTTTATTATGTTCAGGTATATTCCTTCTATGCCTAATTTGTTAAGAGTTTTTGTCAAAAAGCATTTTTTGGGGTTTTACCAATTGCTTTTTCGGCATCTATTGAGATGATCATATGGCTTTTATCCTTCATTCTGTTGATGTGATATATCATGTTTATTGATTTGTGTATGTTAAATCATCCTTGCATCCCCAGAGTAAATCCCACTTGATCATGGCAGGATTATCTTTTTGATGTGTTGTTTTATTCAATTTGCTAGCATTTTGTTGAGGATATTTTGTGTCTGTGTTCATCAGGGTTATTGGCTTGTGGTTTTCCTTTTGTGATGCATTCTTGTTTGGTTTTGGTATCAGGATAATGCCTCATTCTATGAGGTCTCTTCTATTTTTTTAGAATACCTTGAGGAGAATTTGCATTAGTTCTTCAAAAGTTTGGTAGAATTTGGCAGTGAAGCCATACAGTCCTGGGCTTTTCTTTGTTGGTAGATTTTTACATTACTGATTCAATCTTGTCACTCCTTATTGGTCTGTTCAGGTTTTCTGATTCCTCTTGTTTCAATCTTGGTAGGTTGTAAGTGTCCAGGAATTTATCCATTTTCTATAGGTTTTCCATTTTTTTTGGCAAATAGTTGTTCACAATAGTTTTTGATGTGTTTTGTATTTCTGTAGTATTAGTTATTGTGTCTCCTTTTACATTTCTGATTTTGTTTATCTGGGTCTTATCTCTTTTTTTTTTTGGGTAGTCTAACTAGCAGTTTATCCATTTTATCTTTCCAAAAAACTTTCTTTTCATTGATTCTTTGTATTTTTAGCCAATTTCATTTAGTTCTACTCTGATCTGATTTTCACTGTTTCTTTCCTTACACTAATTTTGGGTTTGGTTTGTTCTTGCTTTTCGGATTCCTTGAGGTGCATCATTAGATTGCTTACTTGAAATGTTTCTACTTCTTTGATGTAGGCCTTTTTTGCTCTAAACTTCTCTCCTAGCATTGCTTCTGCTGTATACCATATGTTTGGGCATGTTGTGTTTCCATTTTCATTTGCTTCAAGAAATGTTTTGATTTCCTTTTTAATTTCCTGATTGACACAATGTTTGTTCAGAATAACATCGATTAATTTCCTTGTACTTGTACATTTTCCAAGTTCCTCTTGTTATTGATTTCTAGCTTTATTCCATGATGGTCTGAGAAGATATTTGGTATGATTTTGATATTTTTAAAATTTGTTGAGACTTGTTTTTGTAACCTGATTTATGGTCTATCTTGGATGATGTTCTATTTGCTGATTGGAAGAACATATATTCTGGAGTTGTTGGAAGAAATGTTCTGTAGATGTCTTCTAGGTCCATTTGTTCTAAGCTGTAGTTTAAATTTATTTTTTCCTTGTTGGTTTTCTTTCTAGATGACATGTCTAATGCTGAGAGTGAAGTGTTGAAGTCCCCAGTAATTGCTGTATTGAAGTCTATTAGATTTAATAATATTTGTAATATGTATATGGGGGTTCCGGTGTTGGGTGCATATATATTTAGAATTGTATTTTCTTGCACAATTGATCCCTTTATCATTATATAGTATGACCTTCTTTGTCACTTTGTAATGCTTTTGTCTTAAAGTCTGTTTTATCTGATATAAGTATAGCTACTTCTCACTTTTGGTTTCTATTTGTGTGATATATCTTTTTTCATTCCTTTCCTTTTAGTCTATATGTGTTTACATGTGAAGTGAGTTTCTTGTAGGTAGCATATAGTTGGGGCATTTTCAAACTTCATTCAGCCAGATTTTATCTTTTAAGTGGAAAATTTAATCCATTTACATTCAAGATTATTATTGATATGTGAAGACTTATTTCTGTCATTTTGTTATATTTTTTTCTGATTGTTTTGTATATTTTTCCTTTCTTTCTCTCATAGTTTATCATTATGTTGTGGTGGTTTTCTATAGTGGTAACATTTGAGTTCTTTTTCTTATTTCTGTGTTAGCTCTACCAGCAAGTTTTAGACTTTTGTATGTTTTCATGATGGTAGATATCATTCGTTCACGTCCAGGCATAGGACTCCCTTAAGTATTTCTTCTAAGGCTGGTCTAGTGATGATGAATAAACATTTATTTCACATTTTCAAATAAAGAATAATGTTGTTAGGGATAGTATTATTGGCTGACAGGTTTTTCCCCCTTTTAGCACTTTAGATGTATTATGCCATTCTCTCCTGGCCTATAAGGTTACTGCTGAGAAATTGTTAGTCTGATCTGGCTTCCCACACATGTGACCAGAGCTTTTTCCTTTCTCTTGCTCTTTTTAGAATTCTGTTTGACTTTTGACAGTTTACTATAATGTGCTGTAAAATAGACCTTTTGAGGTTTTAATTACTTGTGAATTTCTAAACTTCCTGTATCTGAATGTTAAATCGCTTACCAAATTTGGGAAGTTTTCGGCTACTATTTTGTTAATTAGGTTTTCTATACCTTTGGCATCTTCACCTTTTGGAACACCCCCAATTTCTGTTTTTGGTTGTTTTATAGTGTCCCATATGTTATGTAGGTTTAGTTCATTTTTTAAAATTCTTTTATGCAAGTGGGGCATGGGGAGGGGGGCTCTGGCTGGGTTATTTCAAAAGGCCTGCCTTCAAGTTCTGAGATGCTTTCTTCTTTTTGTTCCACTCTACTGTGGAAGCTCATGAATACATTTTTATTTTATGCATTGAATTCTTCACTTTCAGGATTTCTGTTTGATTCTTTTTTCTATTATATCTATTTCTCTGGTGAATTTTTTATTCATATCTGTCAGGCCTCTGAGCCCAAACCAAGCCATCGCATCCCCTGTGACTTGCAGGAATACGTCCAGATGGCCTGAAGTAACCTAAGAATCACAAAAGAAGTGAAAATGCCCTGCCCCCACCTTAACTGATGACATTCCGCCACAAAAGAGGTGAAAATGGCAGGTTCTTGCCTTAACTGATGACATTCCGCCACAAAAGAGGTGAAAATGGCAGGTTCTTGCCTTAACTGATGACATTCCGCCACAGAAGAAGTGAAATGGCCGATCCTTGCCTTAAGTGATGATATTATCTTGTGAAATTCCTTTTCCTGGCTCATCCTGGCTCAAAAACCTCCCCCACTGAGCGTCTTGGGACCCCCACTCCTGCGCACTAGAGAACAAACCCCCTTTAACTGTAATTTTGCTTTATCTACTCAAATCCTATAAAATGGCCCCACCCTTATCTCCCTTCGCTGACTCTCTTTTCGGGACTCAGCCCACCTGCACCCAGGTGATTAAAAAGCTTTACTGCTCACACAAAGTCTGTTTGGTGGTCTCTTCACACGGACGCGCATGACAATATCCTCAGTTGATTTCTAACGTTTTGTATTTGTTTATATCCTCTTGTATCTTACTGAGCTTTTATAATATCATTTTTAAAAATTATTTTCCCCACATTTCATACTTTTTTTCCAGTGGAATTTGTTGCTAAAGAATTACTGTAATCTTTTGAAAGTGCCGTATTTCCTTGTTTAGTCATGTTTCTTATGTTTTACATTGATATCTGCACATCTTTTGTAACAGTTGCTTCTTCATATGTTTTGGATTGGTTTTTTCCTGAAGATGTATATATGGTTTTTATTGGGTCAGAAACTTTAGCTTTGCTTCTGAGTGTGTGAAGCAATGTGGTCTCTCTATGATTTCTTCAACTCTAAGCAGCATCAGTGGTGTGTGATTTCCCCAGTGGCTCAGGCTGTGGTTGTTGGTGGAGGTTATGGTGATGTTTTGCTGGGGTTGGGGATGTTAGGTGGGTGTGCCCTCAAACCCTGATGGTGGTGAGGAAAGAGAGAGACCCTCTCATACTGTTTTATATTGTTTTATACTCAGTACCTGTTTTAAGGAAAAAACAAGGAAGTAAAACCAAAGACAGGCAGCGGCGCCAGGCCCAAAACCAGGCCTGGGCCTGCCTGGCCTAAACCCAGTAGTTAAAAATCAACTCATAACTTAGAAACCGATATTATTCATAGATTCCAGGCATTGTCTAAGAGAACGTAGTGAAACTCCCTGCCCTGTTCTGTTTCTCTCTGACCACCGGTGCCTGCAACCCCTGCCATGTACCCCTTGCTTGCTCAAATCAATCACGACGCTTTCATGTGAACTCTTTAGTGTTGTGAGCCCTTAAAAGGGACGGAAATTATGCACTCAGAGAGCTCGGATTTTAAGGCAGTAGCCTGCCGATGTTCCCAGGTGAATAAAGCCCTTCCTTCTACAACTCAGTGTCTGAGAGATTTTGTCTGTGGCTCGTCCTGCTACAGTGGCAGTGGCAGGGTAAGTGTACCTGTCCTTGGGACCCCAGGTGGTGTACACAGGCACTAGTGTCAGCAGGTACAAATGGGCAGATCTCAGGCCTCCATGTGGCTGGCTTGGGTGCTGGCAGTCATAGTGGTAGGCCTGGCTGGGGCAGGTCCTTCCCTTGGCAGCATGTGTGGAGCGAGTGTTGACAATAGCAACGACACAGCAACCCTAAGTCTCTAAAGCAACACACGTCAGTGTTAGTGATGGCTGGGTAGGCCAGTTCCCTAAACCCAAAGTGGTACATGCAAATGGATGCTGGCTGTGGTGGTAGTGGTAGGCTGGGTGGTCCATCATCAGGTCCCTAGGAGGAGTACATAGAGGCGAGCAATGGTGAACAGAGTGGGGGTAATCCCTAGGCCCCTAGGCACTATGCTTGGGCACTGAGGTACAGTGTCAGGGTGGGTGGGAGTATCCTCATGCCCCCCAGTGGAACACTCAGGTGATGGCTGTGGTTGGCCAAATGGAGGGATCCCCAGGCCCGCTGGCAGAGTGCTTAAGTGACTGTGGCAGTGACAGCAGTGGGTCAGGGGAAACTGTCCTCAGGGTATGTGCAAATGGCTGGGCCATAATGGGCAGGTTGCTTACAGTGGCTCCAGCCATAAGCAGGAGTTCTTAGGCTCTGGGTAGTGTGAGATTCAGCCCCCAGCTGTTGTGGGGTGGCAGCAGCAGTGGTAGCAGCAGCAACAGAGAAAACCAGTAGTAAGGGACATGCAAGTATGCAGTGGTTCTGCTGCTGAAAAGGGCAAAGTCACTGTCAAGTGGCATGTGCTTGGGCCCCAGTGACGGCAATAACAGATGCAGTGAGCAGCAGCAGACCCTGCCCTCAAGGCATGTGCATGGCAGTCTTACTGCTGGGGTGGGAACAAGGTTGCTGTCCATGATAGCTGCCCCAAGTAGACAGTTTTCAAGCTCTAAGCAACCCACACTTTGGCTTCTTTTTCTCTGAGGGCAGCTTCTCAGCACACTGGGGAGGCAGCCTCCCTATTGTGCTGCACTGTCCATTCCCCAAGATGCAGTACACTGTGTGTGCTAGAGTGCTGGGGAGGCTCTGCTGGGTCCAGTTGGCATTGCACTACTGAAGCCCTACAGGTGAACACAGGGTGATGTCAGTGGAGCTCTAGGGATGTGGAAATGCAAGGGCTGTTGGTTTCCAGGGCAGGATGCAGTTTGGTGGTGGCTGGGCTCTCCAAATGGCAGAGAGCTACAGTTGCCTAGGACCTGGGGGGTGGGACCCACATGAGCTCCCCCTGAAGCGATGCTGTTTGATAGTCTCTAGGCACCTTCCTATGCTAGTCTCAGGGCCTAGAGGGTTGAGGGGTTTTCCTTTGGCTATGGTTATAAAATCCATGGTCAGAATGTCAACCACTGTGGATCTCTCACTTACCTTTTTCTTGCACTAGGGAGCCACTCTGGGTTCCCAGCCAATCCCAGCCAAGCTTGCTGCCTCACTTTCTTCCATTTTCATGCCTCAGATGTTTCCCATCATTTATCTATTGAATTTCAGCACTCACTCTTAGATGTTCTACTTGAAGTGTGATTACTTGCTATTTTTATTTTTCTTTGTGGAGGAGGTGAGTTCTTAATGCCTCTAGTCAGCCATCTTGAAGCCTCTCAAGCCTTTTGCAGTTTTGCTTTTTATCTTCTGACACCAAATCTGTTAAAAGAAAAATTTAAACAAATTAAATTTAACAGAGTTTAACTGATCAAGAAAAAAATGTGAATCAGGCAACGTCAGAATCAGAACAGATTCACAGAGAGTCTGTGGCTACCATATGGTCAGATATGATGTGCGGTCAGAAAAAGAAATGACATACAGAAAATGAAAGTGAATTACAAACATCTGGATTAGTTACACCTTGGCATTTGCCTTATTTGAACATGGTTTGAACAACTGGCTCCCTATGAGTGGTTGAAGCATGGCTGCTGTGATTGGCTAAGACTCAGTTATTGTTACGGAAGCCAACTTCTCAGTTAGGGTTTCAGTTTGTTAGGTTGCAGTTCATGTGTGAGAACTCAAGTATGCGATTACAGAAGTTTTCTTAGGTCAAATTTAGTTTGATTTAACACAAATGTTTTTGTAAACTTTGGCAAGCTATTAGGGAAAAGCTCAGATAAAAGCCTTATTTCACAATACACTAAAATATATACAAAATAATTTAAATGTATATGAGATATATATACACACACACATATATAATTACTAATAATAACTAGAATAAAGGCAAGTTTGATTTCATTATCCATGAATCCTTATTCTAGAGGTCTAGGTAAGCATAAAAGCAGTGAAAATTTTTTATTTTTTTCTTAATTTCAAGACCAGCTTTGTCACAAGGAAAAAATGTTCAAAGGAAGATATTCACAGATCTATTCATATTCATTAATTCAGCAAAAATGTATTCCACAGCAGGTGCTGGGAAGACAAAATGAACCAGACGAAGAATGTCTCACTTTCAAGGCAGGGTTTGCATTTTCTTAGGGAGAGTCAGATGGTGACAGAAACTGTCCAGAGGATTTAAAGTCATGAATGTGTCAACAAATGCCTGGCTGGCCAGAGAAGACTCTCTTGGGAGAAAAGGAGAGGAAGAGGGAGGGAGTGACAGTTAAACTGAGAAAAAATGATAAGAAGTCAGTGGAGTGAAAATCTGGGGGATTCCTTTCAAGTAGAAGACACAGCCAGTGTGAATATTTTGGGGAAGCTTAGAGTTGGTGAACCAAAGGTAGGACATCAAATACTGTTCTTGTCAATCTGTTCATGATGACAGTCAGTGTCACATGGATGCAGGGTGTGGAAGACAGACACGTCCCAGCCCTGCAGGTCAATGTTGACAGGAGTATGTTTTCCACAAGTAGCTGTTGTCTTGCATCTGGGTTCACAGATACAGGGCTCTCTGTTGAAAAAATGAATGAGTATTTCTAGTGAGACACGGTCCTGTCAATATACTTTTGGTTATTTCTCTGCTTCACAAGGAAACACTTCAGATCTGACATGTATGAACAGGAACCTGATTTGGGCATAACTGTAGAGAAGTGAGAAACCCCTTTGGCATTTTCAAGGGTGACCATAGAAGAACATGGCCCAACCAAGTTGAGTGGCTTAGCTTCTCCAACTTTCACCTTTCTTGTGTCAAAAATAAGGATAAAATGAAATGCAGACACAAAGAATGCTATATGGCAAGACTAAGGGAATGGCAAGGTGAGGCTGTATAGCCAGATGCAATCCAGGCCTGTCTGCCAGTGGTCTGCACCTGGTGGCAGTTACCCACTGCAGCATCAGCATGAATGTGGACGGTTCTGGCTCATCAGCTGTCCAGGACACCAGGAGAGCACCAGCACATCTAAGAACCTCCTGTGCAAATGCATGCCAGACTCCTTTTAGTGCTTGACAGGGAGAATACTGGGAGGGGAACCTACCCTTTATCCCTCATCCTGTTGTGGAGAAGAGGTGGCCAGCTGTGTCCCCCCTTGCCTCATCCTCTCTCCTCACACCTGGAAAGATGTCCACCTTAGCCCCCAACCCAGGAAAAGCATGGATCACCCATTATTTGTGTTTCAGTGTTCCTGTAGGGCTTTACTCTGAAAAGTGAAGAATAGGTGTGTAAAGCACCTAGCATAGAAAAAGAAAGAGGAGCTCTGGAAATAAAGAGAAACATAAGGAGGAGGAAGGAAGACAATACAGGGTCTGATGTTGGAATGTCCCTGGGAGGACTTCTGTCTTGCCTAGGGACCCAGCACTTGCGTCAAAATTGAGGGAAGGCAGGGAGAAATGAGTGGCTGGCAGTCAGCAGGCCCCTAACGCCCTGGAGCCCCATAGCTGGCACCTCCCCCTCCCACAAAAACGAGCACAGGCAGCCCCTCACAATGTCACCACAGATGCCCCAGGCTGTGTTGGCAGTGCCAGGAGGAGGGACTGTCTCCTGGGAGTGGCATTATCCTTTCTGGTTCCCACCATGCCTCCTAACCATGCCAGAAGAGGGTTTGAACACAATGGCCTTGCTGCACACAGGGGTTGCTTAGAGGCAAGAAGGTTGAAGCTGAGGCCTGAGTGGACAGAGGAGAGTACTGACCAGCAGGTGAGATCTTGCCTGGGCCTTATAGTCTGGGTGGTGCCAGGAGGAGTGAGGTGGGGCTTTGAGGACCCTGACAGAGCCACCTCTGTGAGGCCAGGACTGTGGCCCAGACATCCTGATGAAGTGTCCTGTGTTCTGGGTCCAGTTGGCCTGTAGTCAGGGGGCAGTGGCAGATGGAATACGGTGCTGAGACTTCTTGGGCCCAAAGGAGAAGTGGAAAGAAATTGTCCCTGCGTCTCCAGACTGAGGTCTGGGCCAAGCCCATGAACTCTCTGGTCGTTCTTGCTCTGTGCTCAGCCTTGAACTTGGTATGTGACCTGGGGCAGGGAAGTTGAGGGTTTCATGATATGAAGGAGCCCCCAGTTCTGTGCTGCAAGGAGAGAGAGAGGCTGTCTGGAGAAAGAGAAAGAGGCTCAGCTCTAGTGCTGTGGAACTTTGGGACCAGGGTGCTCCCCTTCAGGGAAGGCAGCTTGTCAGAGGCAGCATCAGAGCTGAGGCTGAGGCTCAGGATGGCTGGGCTTAGCCATACAACTTGGAGAGGTGAGGAGCAGAGCACTTAAGGCAGAGGAGCAGAGCCCTCAAGGCAGAGGAGGAAGGGAAGGTGCCAGGGCATGGCCAGTTCTTCTAGTAGCCGGGCTATGATTGCCTGAAGGCAGGGTGTGGAGACCCCAGGAGCCTGGCAGGGGATAGTCTGGCATGCAGGCTGGTTGGAAGGACTGGATCCTGCCAGCAGTGCAGAACTTCTCTGGAGGATGTGAGCTGGGAGGGAAGATGGTCCTGGGAGGACTAAATTTGGGGATGGGTGGAGCCAGGGAGAGCAGGATGACACACTTGGGTTGTACTAAGAAGGAAGCCTGAATCCCTGAACAGGTGGCAGGAGCCCAATCAGTCACGGAGGAGGGTGGACAGGCAGCTGCAGACACAGGTGGCTCAGGACAGGATCTGAGGGGGCACAAAGGGAAAGTGAGCATCATCCTGGATGGGGACTAGCAGGGCAGGGGCAGGAGAGGGCAAGTCCCAGGACGGGGCCTAGAGGGGAGAAGGGCCTCTGTCAGTAAGAGAGAGACCATCTCTTTAAGGGAATCCAGCATTTGAGGCATTTGTCACTCACATGCCCAAGGGGAGGCTTTATGCATGAATGACAGGTTCAAGCAAGCTCAAAGTCTGCACGCTCTGGGGAACACCGGTGAGGAATGGAGGGTTTCCTGGGGACCATCAGGCTGAGACTGGCCTGGCAGGGGACCCCTGGGATTCCAGACAGCCTGGGAAGGGTGGCCTTGAGTGGAGAAGGAGCTGAGCAGGCCCCACGCCAGGGAAACCACAGGCGTTGATGGGCTGCTGCTCCTGCCGTGGTCTGTGGGTATCGTCAGCGCCACATCACAGATGGGGAGGTGGAGGCGAAGTGGCGTATGCCCACCGGCATCCTGGGAGCCTGCTGCAGCCCTCCAGCCACAGATGCGGAAGGGGATGCAGTTACAGTCCTCATGCATGCAGAGCAGGGACAGGTACATCTAGAAGGACAGGGCAATTCCCACAACAGGCTCAGCCTTCTGCCAGCACATGACCAGAAAGACCAAGAAGGGCAGTCACTTTAGCTGGGAGCAAGGGTAAGGAGCTTCCTGGAGGAGGCCACTCGGGAGCTGAGTCTGAAAAGGTGAGCAGCAGTTCGCTGGGCAGACAACATTAGGAAGAACATTCCAGAAACAGAGGACATCCTATACAAATTGAGAAATGGGAGAGCTGAGGGGCTCTGAGAAAGACTGTTATCTAATTCGCTGTCTGCTAAACCCCCAAGAGAACAGCCTTGGGGAAACCGAACAATTATCCTTGAAAAGGCCAGGCTTTCCATTTGCTTTCGTGCTTACAAGATGGTTTTTGGAGCTCCAGGCATCACACTCATACTCCAGGCAGAAAGAAGAAGGAAAAAGGGAAAGCAGCCTTCTTTAAAGCAATGCCCAACAATTCCCATTTATACTCCATTGCCAGAATGCATTCACGTGGCCATGCTGTTTAGCAAGGGAGACTGGGAAAAGGTCATTTTACATTGCCTCTCTTAACAAAATCAGGTCTCGTTAGTAAGGAAGACAGGAAGAATAGACTTGGGGTGACCAATCAGTGTTTAGTATTGCTGGACCCATTTGAGAGATGGAAAAGCCATTCCCAAGAGGCTGAGTGAATTGCCTGTGGTTGAAGGCTGGAATGAACCCCAGTCCCTTTGACCTTACTTAGAGTAACCCTGAGGGCCTTTTTGAAAGGCCCTGATCAAGTCTTCAGACAGGGTTGCCCTGATCATGAGCATAAGAAACCAGCAGAGAGAAAGGCATCGCAGACTGGCAGCTGTGTGGGTGGTGGGTTGGCTACACTGGTGTGTGCCCAGGATGAAAGCAAAGTAACTGGTCCTGCAAGACAGAATTAGCTGTTCCTACGGGTCTGGATCATCCTCTTCCCAAACCAAGGGAACCATGGAGCTGCTGCCTTCTCAGCTCGTCACCCACCCAAGGGTCCCTGGAGCCAGCCTTGAGGGCTGTGGTGAGCGCTCATCCCTTCCACATGCTCACTAGAGCCTTCCGGGCCATGCTGGAGCACAGAGGTAATTGGGGCCTCCTCCTGACTCCCAGGGGGAAGAAGACAAGTTCAACCCCAAGTGAGGGAGTCTAGAGTCAGAGACCCAGGGCTGCCCGGAGAGGAAGAGGGGACTTTTGGCACTTGAGCTGGGTCTGGAAGGAGGAGTCCAGGCTGGAGGCAGTACCTAGGGGAGAGAGGAGGAGCACAGCAAGGCCCACCCTGTGGGTCCCGATGGGTCCTGGCCCCACCCCTTGAGCAAGGCAACTGCAGCCTTCTGAGCCCAATTCCAATGCCGTCACAGTGACCTTCTCTCTCTTCTCTTTCCTACAGGGGAGGTACCTCAGCTTAGCCCTTGCACAGTCCCAATATGCACAGGTTCCCTGCTGCCCAAGGATCTGCTTTCCACACAGCCAGGAGTGCCTTTCCCTACCACAGGCTCCCTGCCGCCCAAGGATGTGCCTGAGACACAGCCTGGAGTACTTTTCCCAAGCAGACTCTGCAACACAAAGAGCTGCCTTCAACCCATCTGGGAGTGCCTCCCCATCACCTGCTCCTCCAGGTGCCACCTCCTCCCCGCTACATGCCCGAGGCCTCCCTCCCGAGGATGCTACCACTGCTCCCTGCTCTTCTCGGGCACACTGCAGAACCCCCTTTGTCACTGCCTCCCCCAGAGCCCAACTTCTAAGGCACCAAACACCTAAGATTAACAGGCCTTTGTTGCTGAACTGGACATACACATTGAGCCTTTGTTTGTGGTCAAAGGTGTTGAATTCTTGCTGATCAACCAAAGAGTTTGTCACCAGGGAGCTTGTCCTCTGAATGAGCTGGATTTATACTGCACCTGCCAGAATACAGCTCCCTGGTGCCATGGGGATGCCAGGCATGGATGCATTCCACTCCTAACAGCCCCAATTTCATCTGTCACCAGGGGGTGGGACCATGAGGTCTTAGGCCAAATTCCTCTCTAAAAAAAGCCCCAAAGTCTTTGAAACGTGAATTCAATGCTGTATCTCCCTCCCTAGCTTTTTTGCAATGAAAAATACTTGTGTATCTTATTTTCTATACTCTTCACATCCTTGTCCCTGCTTTCCATTTCTTTGGCTATTCAAATTCTGAATGTGTCCCAGAAGGCAATGAGGGTCTTTCTGGAAATGTGAGTTCTCTTTCTAGATACCCCACACTGTCCCCAAAACCAAGCAAATTTCAGCAGATTTTCCTCATTTCATTAGAGAAGATAAACTTCCCCTCTTAGTCATTTGTCCCCAAAGAAGGAAGCACAGTCCCAACAGAGATGAGTGTCAACAGACAGGATCCTACCATCCAGCATGTGCAGACAGTGGCTGCAGGATGGCCCAAGGTGCCACCCATACAGGCCAAGGGCACCCCACATGGGGCCCCTGAGCGCATCAGGAGGGGATCCCCTGGGGGCCTGTGGCTGAGGTTGTCCAATCATACCTAATCTATCTTGAGAGTAAATCAACTGCTCTCCACCTCCCCCATCTACTAGAATGCAATATCTATGCTTTTCCGTAGAATTTTTGAAAGGTAAGTACAAGTTAAAAATATACCAGGTTTAGGTTTTATTTGGTTTTAATTTGGATGGCAATGTCCCCGCTCCATGTTTTTTTTTTTTTTTTCTTTTCTTTTAAGGCTTCAATGCAATGGCTTGCCTCTGTGTATAGGGCTTTGGGGTTTTCTCCAGGTCACATGACTTTGACCTTCAATGCCATCATCCTGAGGAGTTACTCTTTCTTGTCCCCCTTCTCTATCTTGCACCCTCCTGTCCTGCTGCAGCCTGGACTCTGCATCTGGGTCCTGCCAGCTGCCATGATGGGAAGCAAGCCTCTCCCACCCTTCCCCAGCCTCTCCCCTCTGTGTCTGTACATCTGTCTCCCTAGCTGGTTATGGGAGGCTTTTCCAGGCACACAACGCCCTGGCCAAGGCATCCAGAGAAATAAGCCAGGTCAATGTTGAGGAAATGGAAGAGGGTGCTAGAGCCCCTGGGGGTGGACGGGACCCAGTCATTTGGTTTTTCTCCATTTGGAGGCTCATTCTCTGAGCAACCGTGGGTGCTAAAAAGAACATGCCACCCCTCCACACTTCACTTCTCAACATTCTTCCTGCAGTGGGAGGCCTAGCTTCATCCATTTTTTTGTCTTGTTTTGTTTTTTAGACAGTTTTTGTTTCACAAAATACACACACTTCTGGTCCTGTAAATACAGAGATTTTCACAAAGAATTGAGTGTTCCCACCTCATTGCTGGACAGGTGGAGTTATTTATGACAAGGGTGCCTGGTGCCTGGCGAGCAGGTGCATGGCCTGTGTGCGGCCCCATGGGCAGGGTACTGAGAGGTGGGTCACATGTCCGTGCAGGTGTGGGAATGGATGGACAGCCAGACAGTGCACCCTTTGGCTCTAGACTGCCTGGCCCAGCTGCCTAATGCCTACGGCCATATACAAATGTGCCCAGAGCAGCCAAGGCAACTTTACAAGGTGCCTGGAAATGTGTGTCTCTCAAGACTCAGGGAGAAAATGTTCACTGTACTCATGACACCAGGAAAAGCGTGGGGAAGCTTTCATTAGGCAGAAAGGGAGGTCAGGCATGGTGGCTCATGGGAGGCCTGTGGGAAGCCAAGGCAGGCAGATTTCTTGAGTCCAGGAGTTCAAGACCAACTTGGACAACATAGTAAAACCCCTTCTCTACCCAAAATATGAAAATTAGTCAGGCATGATGGCCTGCCTGTGGTCCCAGCTACTCAAGAGGCTGAGGTGGGAGGATTGATTGAGCCCAGGAGGTGGAGGTTGCAGCTAGCTGAGATTTCACCACTGCACTCCAGCCTGAGCAACAGAGCGAGACCCTATCTCAAAATAAATAAATAAATAAAAAGATAGATAGATAGATAGATAGATAGATAGATAGATAGATAGATAGGATAAAGAAAGGGAATTAAAATAACCTGAAAGTATAGAGAGATTTTATTTCTTCCCCAGACTGGGTTGTCTCTAACTAATGACAATTATGTTTCTGCCCTGGGAGGTTCAAGCCCACTCCTCTGCAGCTGGTCTGTGCTCCTGTGTTAACCCATGTGTAAACATGGAGATGCTGCTTTCCATCTCTGTGGCTCTGAGACCCCATAAGGAGAAATGCATGTGCAATTTAATGAAGAGCTTTATGTGATCCTGGTGAAATCAACATATGTTTGTTAATGGGGTTTGAGAGCCTTTGGAGTTTAGCCAATGCAAACTCAGGTTAGGGCCTGTCATCCTTCCTCATCCCTCAAGGGAGGAAGTGAGAGATTAAGAAGGCAAGTTTAGAGGACATCAGAGGAGAGAACCCCTCCACCCTGGTCACCCACAGGGACCCTCCCAGGCTTTCTGTGTTGAACAGTGACAGCAGGGGCAGGCAGAGGGAACTTTGCCAGCCACCCTTCTGTGGGCCACTCCTGCCCTGCCTCTTCCTCTCCAGCTGAGTAGATCCCCCAGGTTTGGCATCAGTCAGGGGCTTCTCACGCTGGTGAAGGGGGAAAAGGGGCACAACCCTTGGTCATGCAGGTGGACTGAGTTGCAGGTGGGCTGCCTTTTTAAATTTTAGATTCAGGGGGCACATGTGCATGTTTGTTTCATGGATATATTGTGTACTGGTGGGGATTGGGCTTCTAGTGTACCCATCACCCAGATACTGAAAATCGTTTCCAATAGGTAGTCTTTCAGCCTCATCCCCCTCCCACCCCTTCCTGTTTCGGAGTCCACAGCCTCTCTTATTTCCATTCTTATGTCAATATATATGTATTGTTTAGTTCCCACTTACAAGCGAGAACATGCAGTATTTGTTTTTTTCTTTCTGAGTTAGTTCACTTAGGATAATGGCCTCCACCTCCATCATGTTGCTGCAAAGAACGTAATTTCCATTTTTATGGTTGCATAATATTCCATAGTGTATATATACCATATTTTATTTATCTGGTCAACCAATGATGGACACTTAGATTGGTTCTATGACTTTGCTATTGTGAATAGTGCTGAGATAAATGTAAAAGTATAGGTGTCTTTTTTATATAACGGTTTCTTTTCCTTTGGATCGATACCCAGTAATTGGATTACTGAGTAACACAGTAGTTCTATTTTTAGTTCTTTGAAAAATCTCCAAGCTGATTTCCATAGATATTGAATTAATTTACATTCCCACCACCAGTGTATGAATGTTTCATTTTCTCTACATCCACACCTACATCTGTTGTTTTTTAACTTTTTAAAAATAGCCATTCTGACTGGTGTAAGATGATATTTCAGTGTGGTGTTAATTTGCCTTTCTCTAATAATTAGTGATGATGAGAATTTTTTGATGTGTTTGCTGCTTTTGAGAAATGTGTGTTCATATCCTTTGCTCAGTTTTTAATGGAGTTGCTTGCTTTTTTCTGTTTAGTTGTTTGACTTCCTTATATACTCTGGATATTAGTCCTTTGTTGGAAGCATAATTTGCAAATATTTTCTCCCATTCTGTAATTGTAAATGTATTCTGGGTTTCTTATATTTTGAAGTCTACTTCTCTAGCAAGATTAAGGAAATTTTTCTGAATTATTCCCCTAGATATGTTTTCCAGTTTGCTTACTTTTTCTTCTTCTCTCTCAGGAATGTCTATAAGTTATAGGTTTGGTGAAAATCCCATTTTTCTTTGTTCTTTTTTGTCTATGTTAGCAAAAGACCAATCTTCAAGATCTGAAAATTTTTTCTTCTGCTTGGATCATTAAAGCTTCTAACTGTATTTTGAAATTGTTTAAGTGTATTTTTTATTTCCAGAAGTTCTGTTGTTGTTGTTGTTTTAAAGGTATTTATCTCTTCCTTCATTTCCCGGTTTTCATGGTTTCTTTGTGTTAGTTTTCAACTTTCTCTAGGTTCTCATTGACCTTCCCTGCAACCCGTACTTTTAATTCTTTATCTGTAATTTTGGGGTTTTCATTTTTGTTGGGGCTCTTTGCTAGAGACCTAGTGTGATTATTCAATGTTGTCACAACATTCAGATCTTTCATGGTGCTAGAATTTTTACGCTGGTTCCTTCTCATCAGGAGGAGCTGACACTTCTTATATTTGAATTTATTTTCATTTATGTGGGATATTTTCTCTGTTATCTCCCCCTTCCCCCGCGTTGCGGGTGTCGCTGTATAGTATGTTGGTAGGTGTTTTGGACTTTCTCCTGCAGCCCTGTGCACTTCTGTTTTATATTGGGCCATGCAGTTCAACCTGCAGGCCAGTAGGTGGCACTTACAAATAAGAGCTGGCTTACTTGACTTATCTATCACTCACTTCTTTCCTGTGTTAGGGAGCCCCTTTTCGGTCCATGGGGGTCCCAGCTCGGCAGGCTTTACTCTCCTCTCCTGTCTGTGATTCCTGTCATGTCTCTGGTGAATTTCAGCGTGCTCTCTTAAAGGATCTATTTGAAGTGTTAGTATTTACTCACTGTTTTGTTGCCTGAGAGGTGCTCACTACTGGCTGTGGCATAAGCCCATGGGTATATTTGACCTTTGCTCACTGAGGTGCTCTCTATTGTTTCAGGTGATGGACTGGACAGCGGAATGCCAGCTTCCCTGAGCTTCCTGCTCAGAGTAGATTGGGAGGGTGGAAGAGAGGATGCAGCTGGGCAGAGCTGGAACCCTGGCATTCCCACAAATACCCCCAGTGATAAGCACAGGCACCAGCCCTGATGGGGGTGGCTGGGGGAGCTCCTGATGAAATGCACAGAGGTCTCTGTGGTGGGATGAGGGGGCTGCACTGGCTCCATTTCCTAGATAGGCAGGAACGCAATCAGCTTCCCTATCACACCCTTGCTCTGGGGCTGGTGTCTCTCAGTTCAGGTGCACACTGTGGTCTATCTCCAGGCCACAGTGTGGCTGAGAGACATGGAAAATGCCTGTCCTGTGTGCCTCTCCGCAGGAGTGGCTTCAGGGTGGAAGGTCTTCACTCAGCCCAATGCAGGCAGTTGTACGGCACACCTGTTCTCCAATGTGGTAATGTTCTCCATGTGGTAATCCCACTGCCTCATGGGGAGACGGGGAATGGCTCTGCCTATCAGCCATGTGGGTGGGAGTCATCATGGTGGTGTTGGCTGCTTGGGTGGGCCCAAACTCAGGCCCAAGGAGGAGTCAGGTGCCAGCAATGTTGGACTGGGCTAGGTAATTCCCAAACTCCCACATGTCTCAGTGACCCACTAGATGGCATGTAGGAGTTCTGATGTGACTGGACCAGGATCCAGCCAGCCCAGAGTTCAGGTGCTGGCTGTGATAGGGAGGGGTGGGCTGGTCCCCTGGAGCCTGAGAACAGATCACAGGACTGTGGGGGCTGGGCATTCCGAAGGGCTCCAGGCCACAGCTGCAATGTTCAGGCATAGCAGGGTGGCTGTGCTGTGCACCTTTCACTCAGGAGGGCAGGACCCTTCAGCTGGGGCAATGAGCGATGGCAGTTGTTGGGCTCATGGCCCACTCACACTTCTCTCCCAAAGCTGGATTTTGCTGTTAGGAGCTCAGGAAAGTACCTGAACTTCCTGCTCCCTCCCTGGCCTGGGGCAGCAGAGGCAAGCCTGTGGTGGAAAGGGTTAATGGGCAGCCTCTAGGGGTTGGGCTCTCAGAAGAACACTGAGCTGTGGCTGTCATGCTCAGGCAGGGGTGGGCGGTGGCACTGGCAGCCTGTCACCAAAGCAGGCAAGTCTCCTTTGGCAGAGAGGAGCAGCAGAGGGAAGCCATGCAGAGCATTGTCTACCCACTCTTCCTTACCACAGCTGTGGTATCTGTCTTTGGGGCACACGAAAGTGCCCAGTTCCCCTCCATGGCGGGCAGCAGCGGCTGCACCAGGCAGATCAGGGATGAAAGGCCTGTGGGATCCATGTAGGCTTGAGCAGTGCCTCTGCACCATCTCCAGCAGGCTCCCTGTGTTCATCTGGAGGCCTGGGGGCGATGAGGGGGGCCCCTGTGACTAGGAATGCAAAGATCCATGCTGGAGGTGTGAAATTTCAGGGTTCTCTCACTTGCTCACCTCTTCCCTGTGTTATGGAGCCCTTTGTGGCTCCTTGGGGGGGTCCCAGCTCAGCAGGCTTCCCTCTCCTCTGCTGTCTGATTCCTGTCATGTTTCTGGTGAATTTCAGTGTGCTCTCCTGGAGGATCTATTTGAATGTTAGTATTTACTCACTATTTTGATGCCTGAGAGGTGCCAACTAACTACTTCTACTCCTGGGCTGCCATTGTTCCATTGCCCTTCCTCAGAGGGGAGCAGCATACTTTCAGAAAACAAGTCTCACATCAGAGCTGCTTTTTCCTTACTTTTGACTAAGAGAACACATATTTCTGAGGGTCTACTGGATGTCACGTAAAGCACCCCTGTAGAGCTAGAATGAACCAGAGCAGGTGAGGTTATGAGTAGCCCCATATGGAACAACCAAGTTCACATGAAGCCAAGGTGCTTCTCACCCGAGTTGGCACAGAGAAGGTCCAGGCCTCCAGGGGCACTGCAGGCCTCCATTGGTCATTCAGGGACCTCAATATGCAGGGGAAGTTCTGCCAGGCAAGAGCATTCTTTTGAGATCAGCTTCTAGTCAGCCAGACAGAAGGAGCAGGGCTAGGCTGGGTGACAGGCATGTGCACCTGCCACTGCCATAAGCTCAGACAGAGCGTGCTAAGTTGCAGGGGAGGCTACAATTTAGTAGCTGTGCATCCAAGAAAGAGTTGGGGATAGATTTGTGGACAGTGTCCAGTCCCTGCTAGGGTGCCAATCACTGAGGCAAGGACCCTGGAGCTTTAGCTCTCCTACTGGTTTCCCCAACTAGGGAAGCCTCCCTTGATGGCAAGACCCTGGTGGGACTTTTGGAGGCAAATGTGCACACCTGGTCTGCACACGTATATTAGCTGAACCTCTTACAGAGGCTTAGAAACAGACTGGAGAGGAAAATGTGCAAGTAGAAGGTTTATTTTGTTAGGGAGTCCTCTGGGGAGCACCATGGTGAGGGGGAGAATAAAGGCAGGAACCAGACCCACATAGGATGTGCTACAGCGAACATCTCCAATCAATGGGAAAATAAATGGCTATTCATTTGCAGGAAAGTGTTATTCAAGGCACTTTTCCTGGGGTCCTGAAACTCCAACTGTCAACCCACAAGCCCCAGCAAAGAGGCATGGAGGTGATTGGGACAGGGATCGCCTAATGACAAGGTGAGCCCTTAGATCCCCCACCCTGCACCCACCACCAGGGGCTCGAGCCTCTGTGAGAGGAGGCATCAGGTGGGTTGAAGTGTTGGAAAGTGTAGGAGGGCTGGGCTGGGCTTTAGCAGCTGAGTCTTCTGACTCTAGCTCAGAGCCCTGCGCACTTCTGCAGGTTGCCCTCTTCCGCAGTCGGGAGCTGAACCACCAGGCCCTCCCAGATGGCTGCTTCATGGTGAAGCTGCCTTAGTGCAGCACTCTGATCATTTATCATTAAAGTGGGCACAGCCAGAACTCCCAGAGCTCAATGGGGCCTTGATACATCCTAAGCGTCTACTCTGTGCTAGACCCTTGGTCCTAGGAGGTGGGGACGTCACATTAGAACACTGGGGAGTTTTGTCAACTTTGTCTTATCCTCCTTGGGGATGTGCTGCTGATCACCACGGGTGAATTGTTTTAGACTCACTAATATTTTGTGAGCTTGACTTGCTTTCTTCACATTGGATAGATTAGGAAATTACAGGTCTGAGAATTTATAGCAATTTGCTTAACATCCCACAACTTTTAAGCGGAAGAACCAGGAGTCAATGCAGAGCAGCTGTCTGTAGAGGTTCTGGGCATTCGGTTTCTGTCCCCAAATGCAGAACCTGCAACCAGGAGTGGGGATATGGGGGAAGTATCCACCCACCTCTCACAGAGGCTCACAGCCTAGAGCATGTCCTCAGCCTCCTGCCAGGTCATCACTGGAGCCTGAAGGAATCCCTCCACCTGGCAGGCCAGTGGACCCAGCTCTGGGCTGGGCCGAGGCTCCCTCACCACTGCTGGTTGGGTGGACTGTCCTCCTGGCTGGCCTGGGCTATTCCTGAGCTTGCTGCTTAGCCCCTCCCTCCAGTCCCTCAGCTCAAGTCTCCAAGTCTGGGCTAGTGGCTTGGACTCTGAAGCCAGGAGCTTCCCCTAGACTCCCACCAGGCGTGGCTGCAGGACTCCTCTGCATGCACACATATACAACCACACATCCATAAGCCTGTGTTGAAGCTTGTGGGCCTACACAAAGCTGTGGTCTTCATGCAGTTCCCCTGACCTCTTCTGCGAACACCAGAATTCCCTGAGTAGGCCCAGCATGTAGAGGGAGACAGAGGGGCAGAAGGGAACTCTATGTCTCAAGCACTGCCTAGTGTTTCTGCCTGTGCTATGCTGGGTAATTTGCATACCTGGTTAGGTATCTATTGAAATATTCATTCTGTTTTGTGTTCTCCCTCTCTGATTTTTTTTTTATGGCATTGAGATTTTTATTTACCTACTTCCTGCTTTCTTTTAACATTATAAACATTATATAAACATTATAAACCAAATTACTCTCTTTTTGACCCAGGGTTGTGATAGGAACCATCTCGTTACAAAGTAGTGGCCAATCTATGCCTGCTTTTGTGCTTTTCTGGCCTTTCTCAACCTCTGGCTGTCACTTCTCTCTTCTTTCTCAGTTGTCCTTAACAGTATATTCTAACCCCTGTGAAACAGGGACTGAAAGTACCAACCTCATTGTTATGAGGTTTAAGAGAAGGCCCAGGACTAAGCCAAGCTCTCAGGAAAATTGAAACAGTTCCTCCTTGCCCTTCAGTACAGCTCCTTCTGTCAGGAGCTGAGGAACCACTGAACCTGTAAACCGAGCACACGGTATAAGTCTACAGGCCAGGTGAAGGCCTGGATGGTAAAGTACATGGGCTTTGTGACTCCACTACCAACTTCAGGCTAAGGGAGGACTGACTTAGTGAGCAGTTCCAAGATCCCTGAGCTCACAGTTCCCTGTGGCTGTCTCCCTTACACCTCCGCCGTGACCAGGGCTTGAGGAGGGGCCTCTCAGTTCCCGACACACTTGGAATAGTATGAGGGTGCAACAGAAGCCAAAAATTGAGTGACCAGCCCTGAGGAGTTGATGGGGGATGCTGACAAACCAGTCACAAAGTTGGTGCTATTTGCTCTTAAGAAGGAGAGGCAGAGCCTGGGCAAGAACAGCAGCTGGAAGGTGAAACACAGGTCTGACTCTCAGTAGCGGTAGTGATCACACTTGAAGGGGCCATCAGGGGACATGCCCCAGGTACTGGGCCTGCTTCTCAGTCAGCTTGGTCAATTTCATGTTCAGCTTGCCCAGGTGGGCTTCAGCCACTGCCTCATCCAGCTTCTTGGACAGGACAGGAACCCCAATGGGGTACTTCTCTGGGTGGGTTCACAACTCAATCTGTGCAGTCACCTGGTTGATGAAGGAGTCACTCGTCACAAAGCCAGGATGGCCCATGGCACAACCTAAGCTGACCAGCTGACCCTCAGCCAGCAGGATTGTGCGGTGCCCATTCTTCAGCCAGTACCCGGCCACTTGGGGCTTGATGGTCACCTTCTCCAAGTGTTCTCGCTGAGCCACTTCACGTCGATCTCCACATCAAAGTGTCCAGTGTTACACATGATGGCATCATCCTTCACCTGTTCAAGGTACTGGCCAAGGATGATGTTGACACAGCCTGTGGTGGTGATAAAGATGTTGCCCTCCTGACAGGCTTCGTCCATGGTGGTTGCCTCATAGCCCTCCATGGCAGCCTGCAGTGCATTGACAGGGTTGATCTTGGTGATGATGACGTGGGCCCCAAAACCCTACAGGCCTGGGGACAGCCCTGGACCACGTTGCCATAGCCTGCTACCACTGCTACCTTGCCGGCAATCATCACCTCTGTGGTCCACTTGATGCCATCTATGAGGGACTCCCAGCAGTCATAGAGCTTGTCGAACTTGCTCTTGGTGGTGGAGTCATTGTCATTGATGGCAGGCACCTTCAGGATCCCACCGATCTGCATCCTGTGTGGTTTGTGGACCCGTCATGGTCTCCTCGGAAGTGCCTCAGACGCCTAGCAAGAGCTGTGAGTACTTCGTGTGGAAGAAGTTGGTGAGGTCGCTGCCATCCTCCAGAATAATGTTGAGGGCCCATCCTTGAATTACAGTGACTGCTCGATACACTCTGGGAACTCCTCATCCTTTTGCCCTTCCAGGCATGTACTGGAATGCCGGCCTTGGCAATGGCAGCCAACACATGGTCCTGGGTGAGGAAGATGTTGCTGCTGGCGCACCCAGGGTGATGAGGGTCTCAGTGTGGATGACCGTCTCCATGGTCGTGTGCAGGTGCCCTCTAGTAGCTTGGAGGCTGAGCACAGCTCCGGCATATGCATCAGGCCTGGCATCTCATTCTCCACAATGTTGAGGGCCTTGTGTCCCCAGGCGGCCGGGCCAATGTCAATATCTTTGTAGGCCAGTTTGTCAGACAGGCTGGTGATGCTTGTGATGGAGACGGGCGAAGGGGACTGGGCCTTGGTTTGGGGCCAGGCACTTGGCAGGTGGCTCTGGGCAGGGTCTGTGTGTGTGTGTGTGTGTGTGTGTGCGCACGCGCGTGCGCATGTGCGTGCATGCGTATGTTTTCTATTTTACATTTCAAGCAGATAGCCAGGCCCTTGGTATTGCACAGGTACTTGCAGTGTGTATTAGCCAGAGTTATCCAGAGAAATAGACCAACAGGATATATACAGGTATATGTAAGAGGAGAGTTATTATGGGAATTGGCTCAGGTGTTTATGGAGACAGAGAAGTCCCGCAGTTTGCTATCTGCAAGCTAGAGAAACAAGAATGTCAGTGGTGTGACTCAGTCTGAGTCCGAAGGCCCAAGAATTAGAGGGGTGGAGGTGGGACAATGGTGTAAGTCCAAATGCTATGACCTGAAAGTTAGTGTCCCCTAAAGATTCATATATTGAAATCTTGAACCCCAAGAGATGGTATGAGGAAGTGGGAGTATGGGGAGGTGATTAGGTCACCAGGACGGAGCCTCATGGATGGAATTAGTGCCTTTATAAAAGAGGCCCCAGAGGGCTGCCTCCCTCCTTCCACAGTGGGAGGACACAGGAGACATTGTTGGCCAAAAGATGCTAACAATGAACCAGAGAGCTGACCCTCACCAGAAACCTAATCTGCCTTGATATGGACTTCCCAGCCTCCAGAACTGTTTAAAATAGATTCCTGTTGTTTAAAAATTATACAGTTTGTGGTAGTTTCTTTAGAGCAGCCCAAATGGACTAAAACACAGTGGGAAACAGTGGCCTGAAGTGAAACTCTCTTCCAACTTGTATTAAGATGGAAACTCCTAAGAGGTGACACTCAGTGTCTCTGAATGAGGGAGTGGGCAGGGAGGTAGAGAAGGCAGAGGCCAGGGGGTTAGAGATGTAGCTTGCACATCACTGGACCCCCAAGGGGTGTCTAGATGGTGCCAGGCCAAGGGACCCAGCCTCATCATGGCCCCGGGACTGAAGGGCCCATGCAGGCTGGACACTGGGTGGTCGGGGAAGCCAAGAGGACTGCTGACCAGGGGGCTTCTGGACACAGGACTTTGACCCAACCCTGGAGAAGGAGGAACCCTTTGGGTGTATGTGAAAAGTCTCCCTAACTATCAAGAATTCCATTTCAAAATTATGAATCTTTTAGATGAACCACAAACCTTGCAAAAATTTTACAGACCACTTGAGAATGTGGCCCCAGCTTGGGGTGTTTACTTCTTCTATCAGCTGGAGAATTTCCATGGAAAGTGTAAGAAAGCCTGCCTTAGGGTCCGTATGGATCCCAGTCTGAGCCTGGCTACAGGCTGTGCAGAGGCAGGACCCAAGAGGAGACCAGAAGGACAGGGCTGTAGTGACTATAGGTTGCCGGCTCATGATCACAAGGGCAGCCAGGCCTCAGCAGGACCAGACATTGGAAAGCCCACAGGACCCCTGTATGGGGTCTCCTTCAGGTTGCCCTGCTCCTGGGCCATGCGGCCTCAGCTCTGCTCCCTTCTCCCCACCTCTGCCTCTCTGCACACTTGGCTGCTAGCAGCCCTGCAGTCTGTGGTTGCTCGTCCTCTCTTCAGAGACCCCATGGCCACGTTGCTGGGGAGAGATTCTGACCCCATAGTCTGGGTCAAGCTGTGCCTGCCTGATCTCACCACCAAGGTCATACCATACAATCAGGGCTGCTGCTGGACCCTGCATGGGGTATGGGGAAGTCTGAGGGTGTGGCAATGGCTTTATCAGGTGCCCCCAAAATTGTCCCCAGCATGTGGAGGAGCCTGCCCATCTGTCTCCCCATGAGTGGCCCCTGTCACCTTGCTTCCTTCACTCCTGCTCCCGATGTTTCCACGAAGCCAAGCCACATGAGCAAGTGAGCATCCCTTTGCCGCCCTCACTGCCTCAGCACCGCCCCTTCCATCAGGCCCCACTCCCGCCTGCTGCCTGCAGCCTACCCGGTGAGCTCGGAGACCAGGGCTGGGCCTGGGCAGAGGGGATGAGGGAGTCCCATGCCTTATGTGCAGGAAACCTGGGTCTGGGCTGTTAACAGCAAAGCCTTTGTATTTATCCACTAGGCTGTTAACAGCAAAGCCATTGTATTTGTCCACTAGAGGGCAGAACAAAGTTCTATGCACTGATTGACAAAAAACAGACACTTTTCCTGAGAATTCTGCAGGCTGCAAGTCCAAGGTCAAGGTGTGGGGTCGTTTGCTCTGGGTCTCATGGAGCCGGGTTTGCTGATGGCTGCCTTCCTCCTGCGTCCTCCCATGCTGTTCCCTCTGCGCATGTCTGTTTCCTAAACTGTTCCTGTAAGAACACCAGTCGTACTGGATTAGGGCGCACGCTAATGACCTTGTTTAACCTTTACAAATCCTCTCCAAACACAGTACAGCTGCATCCTGAGGAACCAGGGGTCAGGACTTTAGTATATAAATTTTGGGGAGGACACAATTCAGTGCATGCCAGGCTTTATCAGCAGCACTACCCTCCCTAAGTGGTAATTTCTAAAAGACAATGGGGCTCTGGGGAAAGACTCCAACACGTTTTGAAGCCAAAAGGCCCCAGTTCTGGCTGGACTGCATCGTTATGGATAGTTTGGGAGCCAGAGACCCCTGGCCTCTGCAGAGACCACAGCTGTCCAGAGTGAATGAGATTCCATACAGCCCCCCTACCCAGCACAGCCGGGAGCTCCTCCATGGCTGCTCCTGCAGGATGAGCTCCAGGCATTTGATGCCATGCTGGGTCAGGACCCTATGGCTCAGGCCAGCCTGTGACACTGGAGGGGATCTTGGAATCTCGTCATTTCCTCTGATGAGTGAGGAGCCAAGGTGGACCATGTGGGTGCTCTCATTGTTCTGGGGCAGTGACCCCCTGCTCATGATCCCTGTGGAGGTTCTGGGGCTCCAGGGACATCCAGGCCAGAATGCCCAGCAGTTCAGCTCATGAGTCCAGAGGTAACCTGGGAGTCTCAAACTCACGGATGCAATCATTGCAACCAGAAATCCGGGTCCTTCCTTCCCTATATCCCTGCTTCTGTGGGCGGGTGGAGGCATCCCAGGAGGAAAACTCTTGTTCAGAGAGCAGATGGCCCTGGAGGTGTTTGTTTGACAGCTGGGACTCCATGAAGGGGAGGGCGGCCCAAGCTCAGGCTGTCTCAGAAATGAGAAGGAGCAAAGTCTGCAGAAGCTCTACCCTGGGGCCCAGGGGACAGCAGGCACAGGGGCTGAGAGGCATCTCTCATTGACCCTCCCCCCAGGGTCTTCCTGCCTTGGTGGCCTCAGACTTCAGTGACCAGGGGCCTCCCTGAGGACTGGGATGAAGATGAGAAGGCGGGGTGTGTGCCAGTCCATTGTTCCAGGAGACACATGTGTTACATTTGTTTACTAGGCCGATGTTACAAACTGATTTTAAAACAATGTTTGCAGAGTCACAGAACAAATACCACGGAGCAGCACCTAGCACAGAAGAAGGCCTCTGCCCTGGGCATCTGTGGGAAACCGGGGCCCCAGGTCAGCAGTGACTGGTGCAGAAACTCTGAGCTCAGGAGCTAACATTATACCCATCTGCACCTGAGGGAACCTGCCAGGTTCCAGCAAAACCAAACAGGAAACTCTCCCCAGGAGACACTGTCCTCATCCAGGGGAACCAGGATTCTCACGGAGAATCATTTCCTACTGAAGAGGAGCTCAGAGGAAAAACTCCCAGGTATGTCCCCAAAGAGAGGCAGCAGATACAAGAAACAAGGAGTTTCAGGGCCCAGAGAGTAAAGAGAATAGAGTGACCTAAAAGGAATATTAAAATAAGGGTGTATAAAGTGTTCAAAAAAGATAAAGGAATAAAACTATATGACCAGAACAGCTAATTAAGACAAAAGCAGAGTTTTAAAAGGACCAAAGTTCTAAAATTCATTAATGAGAAATGAAACACAAACACAGAGTTTAAGACAAACAGTGGAATAACTCCAAAGACCTGAGCAACATCCGTGCTGCGGCACTGCTGACCAAGACGGAAACCAGAAACAGGACGTTGTGCACAAGGAGCAGATAAGGAATGTCTAGCAGGACAGCTCACTCCAGCATCCTCAGCTCACTACTTTGGGGGAGGCAACCGCTGAACTCCCTCTGATTTTTCTCATTCCCACTGGATGCTGATGCTTAGGTAATGCAGACCCCAGCCCACCAACTTCCAAGCAAAGCCAGCAATGAGGGGAGCTCCCTGCTTGCTGGAAGGGGAGTCCCTCCTCCCTGCCCAGTCTAGGGACTTCCAAGATGCACTGGACAGGTCTTGTGCCCTTGATCCTTAGCACAGCCCTGAGGGTGGTGATTCCCCACTTTGGCATCTGGTTGGACAATGGATGGGCTTCTCTGAGGGCTGGCAGCCTTGTTGAGCCCGTTCTTCCAGAGAGTGGGAGTAAGGGTCCAAACGGTCCTCTCAGTCACCCCCTGCTACATGCATCTGCCCACTCTCCTAGGGTTCTGCTGGGGACCCCAGTGGGGGCAAAGCTGAAGGCTGGGATGGATGGGGAAGGTCTCTGGGCACAGGTGGAGAATGTGAAATAATATGAATCCAGAACTTGCCATGTGCCAAGCAGGATGCTGAGCACATCTAAACCCCGAAGGACCTAACCATACTTATATGCTAGGAGGGGAGGCACAGAGCATTCCAGCGTGTGCACACGGTCAGGACTGGATGGGCCCCTGGGTCCTGGCTGAGCCCTGCTGTCCTTCCATTCTCCAGTGCTCCCGGCTTCCAGCACTGGGCGGCAGGTGCTGGCAGGCTGCCCCACACATCGGCCTGCCCCAGGCTGCCCTTGCACTAGATAGTTCTGCTTACGGGACTCCAGGGGCCTCTCCCCAAACTACTCAGGACCCCAGCAGCTCACTGGACCCTCTAGATAGGTGGTGGCCCCAGAGGGCTTTTGTGGTCTGACCTCAGTAAACACATGTGATGGGAAGATGGTGTGGGGAAGCTGTGGGTTTGGCCTGAATTGTACTCCCTCTGCTCTGCCTTGTTGCTTGGTTTCTGAGGTGGAGGAGGGATGAGGAAGAGGAGAGAGGAATGGGGTGAAGAGGCAAAGTATTTTCCAGTAGAGAGAGACCAGCTGTGAGAGCTGTGTGTCCATCCTCCTGCATGTTCAGCGTGGGGTGTGTGATGTGCGTGTGTGCATGTGTGTGCACATGTGTGTGCATATGTGTGTGCGGTGTGTGTGCACGTTTGTGTGGTGTGTGTGTTTGTGTGTGCATGTGTGTGGTGTGTGTGCATATGTGCGTATGTGTGTCTGTGTGATGTGTGTTTGTGTGTGTTTGCCTGTGTGTGTGTGGCGGTGCATGTGTGTGGTGGGTGTGTGTGTGTGTATGTGTGTGTGTGTGTGGTGAGTGCGAGTGTCTTCGGGAGGTGCTGGGATTGTGGGGATGCAGCGAGTTGCCATTCTGACTCTCCTTTGTGGGCCCCTCATCTCCACAGGCCTCAGAGTGCTTTGCTACATTTATCTCACCTCCCTATATCTAGCAAGGGGCCCCAAAGAGGAAGAGTTCGGGTGGGAGGTGGCGAATGGGCGTCACCCACTCTGGCTGTTTCTCTGGCTTCTCAGGGCCACGTGCTTCCTCTCCAGCCCGAGAACACGACTGTCCTTCATCACCTACTGCACGGAGGGCAGCATCGTCCTGCAGCTCACACTCACCAGGCAGGGGAGTGCTGTTTTGAGTCCCCAAGGGAGGCCTGAGGGGCTGGGCCAGAGGGAACTCCAGGGAGCTGAGGGGCGCCCTGCGACCTTGGTTGGGAGCCTGACAGCACACATGGCAGGGTGGTCAGGACACTACTCAGTGCCCACCCTGATCTCAACGACTGTTTCCCTGAACCCTCCGGCCCCTGGCTGCATTGTTACTGCAGGCCCTTGTGCTCCCAAAGTTCTTGGCCTCCCTGACCTTCTCCCTCCCCTGCCCTCCCTCTGCCTTGCCTCCTTCCCTGGGAAGTGGCGTGAGGATTCCTGGGGTGCAGAGGTTGGCAGGGCAGGTGTATGTGTCCTGTGAACACCTACCTATGCTGGCAACTGCTTTCTATGTGTCTTTCTCTGCCCTGGCCAGTGCGGGAGGGAGACAGGGTCAGAGCCACAGGGAGTGCTGAGGCTTTAGCGCGGGGAAGTTGGTGGGCCCAGACATGGGAGCCCCTGGGTGGAGTCCTGAGTTCCAGGTCAGGCTGGGAAGCTGGAGGGAGGCAGAAGGAACAAGTGTCCATGGTGCTGGAGGTGGCACAGCCCTAGGGCACTGCAGAACTCCTGATGGGCGGGGAGGTGAGAACACTTCCAATGCAGATGCCTGGAACTGAGCCCAGAGGGAACGAAGCACAGAAGAGAGGTGAGGACACTGAGGATGGGAGGGGGCCTGGGCACCTCTTGCAGCTTTGATGAGGAGCAGGGAGGAGGCTTCCCCTCTGTGGGAGACGGGGAGGCTTGGGTGTGTGCCTCCTGTGCTGTGGGTTTGGGAGAGAGACTGAAGTGAGCATGAAGGGGAAGAAAACAAGTCTATGGGGGAGGACTCTGGTGGGAGATGCAGAGAGGCAGTGGGGGCAAGGCCCTTCAAAGTCTGAGTGAGGAAGAGTGGGTGGCTGCCTCTCCTCTGACCTCCCTGTTCCTGGAGGTCCTCCCCCAAAACTGAATTCCCAGAGGCCGCTGTGAGGACGCGGCTATGTCTCAACCAATGTCTGTGTGTCACTGGGCCACATCTTCACCTGGTGTCACTGAGGGTCCAAGAGGAGGCGGCTGGGCCTTGAGTACTCAAGGGCCCTCTCCCTACCATGCCTGAAGCAAGTAGTCCAGGAAAGGTCTCACTTAGCCCTTGCACAGGGTGGGGTCAGCGTGATGTTCCTGCCCTGAAATCTGTGGTGCTCCCTCAGGCCCCAGGAGTGCAGGCCGTGCACTCAGCCAGGCCCTCCCTGCTGTAAGTTGTAAGCGGAGCCACAAGGCTGCCTGAAGACACCCTGTCTTGTGCCTGAGCTGGGCACCCAGGCCTGGATGCCTCCTTCAGGGCTGCTGAACACTCGGGGTCTCTCCTTCCTGTCTTTCTGTGTGCCTGTGGCAGGCAGGACACCCACAGGGGCAGGGCCAGGACTCGGGTGTGGCAGGTGAGTCTCCAAGGACCCTGCTCAGGGGAATCCATCACAGAAGCCCTGTTTTAACTGTGATTCCAGAGACCTACAGGTGATTCCTCATCTCCTGCTCTTCCTGAACCAGTAAGGACCACAGGACACCCACCCTGAGGCTCAGGGAGTGTGTCCTTCCACCACTGTGGCTCCTGCCATGAGCCAAACACCACAGGGGACACAGGGCCGGTGGGGCTGGCCCCAAGAGCCAGCCGGGCTTCCCACAGGTCTGCAGCTGCCACGGGCATTGGCCTCCATCCCTGCCTCCTGGCCCTGGCCCCACTCATTCTAATCCCTGCAGATGCCTGGGGTGCCCCTGGTCCATGTACCCAAAGAAAGCTTCCTGTGAACCCTGCTTCCTGCCTTCCTGCAGCGTCACACCTTCAAGGTGGGCTGTGGGTGAAGCTGGCCTGCCAACATGCTTTCTGAGGCTTTCAAGTATTTTCAAAAATGGGAGCCCACAGTGAAACGCCTGAACATTGACAGGCACGGTGGCTTATGCCTGTAATCCCAGCACACTGGGAGGCTGAGGTGGGAGGATCGCTTTAGCCCAGGAATTAACCAGCCTGGACAATATAATGAGACCCTGTCTCTAAGAAAATTTTTAAAATTTAGCTGCAGTGAGCCACGATCATGCCAGTGCATGCTGGCCTGGGCAACAGAGTGAGACCCTGTCGCAAAGGACAAAAAAAGCAAGAACACTTCAACATTTTTCTAAAAATGCAAATTTCTAGATTTTCTGTAAAATGGGAATGGCAGGAATAGTGGGTTTGTGTCCCTCCATGTCAGCCCCTGACTGGGGCCTGGGGCTCCACCCTCCTCACATGGGGAGTTCCAGGGCCCACCTTCATTCCAAGGCCTTCCAACTGCCGACCTCAGCTGGCTCGCCCTGGCCTGTTCCTCCTCATGGTATCTCCTGTTTGGCCTCTGAGGTCACCTGTCCAATGGCCATGACGCTTCCTTAGGAAGAACCTTGTGGGGGCACTGAGGCTGTGAGAGAGACGACAGGAAAGGCCAGCTTGGTGCCCTGTGCTGAGCTCCCAGGCCTGGGTCCCCTCAGTGCAAGCATTGGGTCCTCTCCCACTGCGGAGGCCAACAGCAGCTGCTTCCAAATCTGATGCTCCCGGGCTGCACTCTCAATATCTTCCCTGCTCAGGCTTCCAAAGGGCCCTGACCAGCCGGACACTGGAAGGTACATCTGAGCCTGGGTAGTGCACACCTTGGCCAGCCCAACTCTGCCACCCTGAGCAGGGCTGGGGACTGCTCTGGACCTTCATGGAACGAGTGGTTCCAAGTTACATTCTGCCTCCCTCCCTGGCCTCCTTCCTGGGCTCCCTAGAACCCTCCTGGCTTCTCAGTGGCAGCCTGCTGAGAGGGCATATTCTGTTGTATTTGGGGTCAAGTTTCTGCCTTGGGCTTTCCCTGCTGTGACTGTCACCCTCCATGTGGGGCAGCTTTGCACAAGTTGGCCAACAGCTGACAGGTCAAGGCTGTGACTGCCAGGCCACATGGGCAGAGCCAGAGGGCCGAGCTGGTGGGCAGAGGGCACCTGTCACCTTGACTCAGCTGCCTCCAGCTGAAGAGTGACGACTCACATCCTCACCTGGGGTTGACAGGGCTGCTCAGACGCCACAGCCTGTGCATGTCCAGGGGACATCATCAGAGGAGCACAGCTGTCACAACTGCTGCACGGCTGAGCGGCTTTAAATCAGGAGCAGCAGAAAGAGACCCCGAGGGGGTGGGGAGCTCTCTCTACTCCACCCCCATCCTCAGCTCTGCACTGGGGAGAGGCGGAGTTGGGGACAGAGCCCAGGACCAATCATGGAAGTGTCAGCACAGCTCCTATTTCTGGGACCTACCAGCTCCCAGCCCGTGCCAGTCCCTGCACAGCCCAGTGCCTTGGGACTCAAGACAGGCCTGACCTCATCCTTTCTGTTCATAGGAGGCACTGCAGGAGCTTGCCGACACTGGACAATTTGCTCCTGGTCGTGTGCCCATGGGGAGCAGAGCTCAGACATGGATGGTGTGTCTGTCCCCACAGCCTAGTGCCAGGGCACCCTGCAGTGAGGAACAGGGAGGCCAGAGCCCAGCTGCTGCTCTGGGGCCAGTGGCACCCAGCTTCGTGCTGTCCCCATGGAGGGAGGATGCCCAGGGCTCCCCTCCTCTCCAGCAGCTGCAGTTGTGTAAATGCCAGCCGTGCGGAGTCCCAGCACTCACAGGCCGAGGTCAGGACAGACAGGGGTCATCACAGAGGACCACACAAGGCTGTCACCACCCATACCAGGACCCTGGATGGCAAGAGGGCATCCTCACCATGTTCCAGACAGCAGGGATGGATGCTGGGATTGATCCTGTGGGATTGAGGTGTGCCGAGGGTGTTTGTGTGGATGCCTTTGTCGGGCTATGGAGGTTTCCTTCTGCTCACAGGGTGCTGTGGGATGTTGATGCCCCCACTTCTTGTTCTTCATCCCCTGAGATAACCGCTTGGTGCCTGGTTCCTGTTTCCCATTTTGCTGATGTGGTAAATTACACAGATATTTCAGCTCTTGCACCCTCCTGGTCTTCCTGGGAGGAGCCCTGGCTTTTCCTGGCCTGTGGACCGAGTTAGCTGCTGCTCCATGCCACTTGCTAGTGTTTCCCTGAGAACCTCTCACACATGTCTTTTCTTGCTTCAGAGTTAAACTTATTGTTGTGAGGTAACAACACACTAATTGTACACAGGTACTCACACCACCCCCCCCACATATTCCCCCCACACAAATAGACACATTCACACCCATGGGGCCACACATCCACACCCACCCACCCATGCACACTGCACCACAAACACAACCCACCCCATACCACACACATCACACCACACACCCAAAGCGCACACACCCACACACCACACACATAAATAGCAAACACACACGCACCAAAAATACCAAAGACACACCACACATCTCATACACACACCACACATCACACATCATACACGCACCACACAAAGAGCACAAATTCCCCACTCTGCCACACAACACACACACCCAGCAAGCACCCAACACCATACACAGCACGCACACATCACACACACATACCACACACACTATACACCCAACACATACACATACCCACACACCATAGACACATATACTTGATACACACAGAACACACCACACACAACACACCACAAGATACGTATACACAGTGACACTGCCACACACACCACATATTACATACACAGCAAGTACACACACATCGCACATAGCCCTATACATGTACACAAGCACCACACTCACCACACACTATACACACATACCACATGCACATTACCTATCACACACACCCACTACACACACACACACACGCAATGCCACACACATACTACACATCAAACACCCACACATCACACATGACCCTCTACACACACAGCCACCACACACACTACAAACCATGTGCACATATGACACACATACCACTTATCACACACCCCCAACACACACATTACCACAAACACACAACACATTACACAAAAATAGCACACACACAGTACACCACACACCACAGAAAAGCACACACTAGACATGAAACACACACACATTGACACACACACCACACGACAAATACACCAAACTCACATACTGCACACCCCTATGCACACACACAGACATCTAACCATACTACATACATGTCACATACACACCACACACACACATCATACGCAGCACATGCACACCATCACAACACACACATACTTCACACCACAAACGCACACTACTTACACATGTGCCATACCACACAGAAAACACACACATATGCCCACCACATACCACACACATATAGTACACATACACCCACACACCACAAAAACACATACATCACATACACAGGCAACACACACAAACCGCACCCTTTTCCTCACCGCCAGACACAGACACAGACGTTTCTGCCCTCAGCAGGGCCTCCTCAGCTCTCACCTCCTGCACACATGGTGGGGGATCCACAAACCTAACTGCAGTGCAGGCCTTTGACGTGAGCTGGAACACAGGAGGGGTGGAGCAGGGCAGGGAGAGTGAGCCTCTTGCCATAGGAGCCGGGTGCCTCAGCCCCTCACCATCAGCCCACTCCTGGCATCAGTGGTGTTTCTCAGGGCCTTGAAGCCATTCTCCACCACAAACACATGGTCCGGGCTATCTGCAATTGCTGTTATCTACAGAGATGGGAGGTGCCTTGGACTCTCGGCCGGGGGTGAGGATGCAGCAGATCCCAGGGTCAGGGAACAATGTCTGTCTGCTTTAGGGGCAGCAGAATGTCAGGCTCTGAGGGTCACATGCTTCTCCAGCCAGCAGCCCACTCTTGGGGAGCAGGGGAGCTCTTCAGCCCTCTCCTCTGGTGAGGTGGTATTTATACAACCTGTGGTCAATCACTTCTGTAGTGGCCATGGGTTGGCCCAAGTCACTTGTAGCAGGTTAGATGATGGGGTGGCCCCTGGAAAGCTGCTTGGGGTGCCTTTCCCCAGTAGGCTCCAGAGTGACGCCTGCCACCTGTTCTGAGTCACCTGCTCCTACTCACATTGGCTCATACCCATGATGTAAATGGTGGCCCCCAGGCTGAGATTATCAGCCCAGGAGAAAGAAGGTGCTGCGTAGAAATCACCCAGGGACTCTGGTATTCCCCCTACATGACCACCATGGGGACAGCAGGTGCTTACATCCAGAGTTGAAATATTCCATCTTCTGAATTGCCTGCAAGGGAACAAAGAAATATTGAGCCTGGACAGTGAGGTGACCCAAGCAATGTTCTAGGAACTTAAGAAACTTGAATACATTATCTGTGCTCTAGTGGTCTGTGCCCTTTCAAATCCTCTCAGCATGAACGTTTCTCCTGCTGGCAAATGTACAAAGAGCCCTACATATTTCTTTTTGAAAAAAAAAAAAAAAGTAAAAAGAGGGTTGACTGTTAAAAATCAGCTCCCAAGTTCTCCAGGAGCCACTGTTCATCGTGCAGGGCTTCCTGGATGGAGGAGGGGACCAGGCAAGGTCTCTGTCCTG
Source organism: Rhinopithecus roxellana (assembly GCF_007565055.1). Lineage (NCBI taxonomy): Eukaryota > Metazoa > Chordata > Mammalia > Primates > Cercopithecidae > Rhinopithecus > Rhinopithecus roxellana. The sequence goes on along the minus strand of NC_044559.1, from coordinate 4,542,404 downwards.
CTCATTCCTCACTGTGACATTGACCAGAGATTTCACAGCCTTCCGAGCTCATCCCAGTCTCAGGAAACACAGGCCTGAGTGACCTCACCAAAGGTCCCACCTGGACCATTGATGGTGAGAGGGGAAGCTTCCCATGGATGTGCAAAGGGAACTCAGGTCCTCCCAGTGGACCGGCATTCCTGGTCCTAAGCCTAACTGCAACACAGGGATGTGCAGCTGAGGTCAGGGACTGGCAATAGGACAGGACTTCAATAGGACAACCCTAGCCCTGTGGGCTCTCTTCTATTGGGCCCTCTATCCTTCAACAGGCAAGGCTGAGTTCAGGAAAACCCAACCCTCACAGCCCCATACCCCTGATCCTGACTCAGTCTCCCTTTGTCTCTTTACCCTGCTATAGGAAGCAGCAAACCACTCAATTAGAGTGCCAGGGCTCCCTGACTTCCTGTGCCCCTGAAACAAAGACCAAAGGACTTTGTTCCTTACTTCTCTCCTTATTGCTTATATTTGTGATTGGGTTGTTTTATCTAATGATTTTCCTTTCTCTTTCTCCTTTGTGTATAAGTTATACCAGTGAGTTTTATAGTTTTACATTTTTTCATCATGGTGGTTATTATCTGTTCATTTCCAGATGTAAGACTTCCCTGAGCATTTCTTGGAAGTCAGGTGTAGTTGTGATAAATGTCTAGTTTTTGCTTGTCTGTGAAAGATTTTATTTCTCCTTCATTCATCAAGAGTAACTTTGCTGGGTATAATATTCTTGGTTGTTAGTGGCTTTCTTTCAGTATTTTGAATTTATCATCCCACTCTCTCCTGGCCTCTAAGGTTTCTGCTGAGAAATCTACTGTTAGTCTAATGGGTATTTCCTTATATATAACTTGACTCTTTTCTCTTGCTGCTTTTAGAATTCTTTCTTTGTCTTTACTATTGACATTTTGACAGTAATGTGCCTTGGAGAGGATCTGTTTGAGTCGAATCTGTTTGGGGTTCTTTGAATTTCCTGGACCTGGATATATCTTTCTCCTAAGACTTGAGAAGCCTTCTAATATTATTTCACTAAATGTATTTTCCTCATCTTTCCCCTTCTGCTTTTCTTCTGGAATTCTCATAATATTAATATTTGTTCACTTAATGGTGTCCTATACATCCTGTAGATCTTTGTCAATCTCTTTTATTCTTTGTTGTGTGTATCCTATGGATATATAACAGTACTATTTGTCAGTGTATTAGGCCATTCTTGCATTACCATAAAGGAATGTCTGAGACAGGGTAATTTATAGAGAAAAGAAGGTTAGTTGACTTGTGGTTCTGTAGCCTTTAGAGGAAGCATGGTGTGCTGATGTCTACCCAGTTTCTGTGGAGACTTCAGGAAGCTTCCATTCATGGCAGAAGATGAAGGGGAAGGAGGCATGTCACATGACACAAGCAGGAGCAAGAGAGAGACAGCAAGGTGACACACACTTTTAAACAGCCAGATCTTGTGAGAAGTCACCACTATTGTGAGGACAACCCCAAGAGGATGGCACTAAATCATTCATGAGAAATCCACTCCCATGATCCAATCACCTCCTACCAGGCTTCACCTCCAATACTGGAGATTCCAATTTACCATGAGATTTGTGTGGGGACACATATCCAAACTACATCGGTTGGTTAAAAAATAAAGTATATAGTACAGTGTCTATAAAAAAGACTGGAGTGGGAAGCCAAGTCAAAAAACAGGACTTGTATAGATGATGTTGTCCCAAATCTGGAAGGGCCCCCAGGACTGAGGTGGGTCCTGAGGTGTTGGGACCACAGGGCTGCTGGTGCATGCTGCTCTGCACATTTATAAGATGAATCTATCCTGTACTAGATTTGAAGGGGGATGCTCTACCTGGCTCTGGGGACATATCTCTAAATGGATGGCATTATATGACATTTTTTTCCCCCAAGCGCTGGTTCCAAACTTGTCCACATCATTAAGGTGACTAATGTACTGGATAAGTGTGATGATGAGACTTGATGGCAAGGACCTTGTTTTCCACCCAATACAGGCTGCAGGGCAAACCATTTACATAACATAAAAGAGGTTTCTAGGAAAGACAGTATCAAAAAGGGTGGAGGAAGGGGAGACAGATGGTTCCAGATACACCAGCTACCCATCTCCAGAGGTCACCCTACTGAGTTCACACCCTTTAAAAATGATTCCCCACTGCCTGCAGGATCCAGTCCCCATACCCAGCCAGGAAGCAGCAGGGGGCTTCAGCACAGGGATGAAGGGCGTGCTTGAGTGGCCACTGTTGAAGGGGAAAAGATCCCAGAGTTCTTGCCTGGCTCTGCCCTCCTCCTCCTTGGTCTTGGCTCTGTCTGTGGTCAGATCTTTTTCTTTCTTCTGGGAGTGTCAGGCTCCTATGCAGCCTCAGTGGGCATCTGGGGAAGCCAGGCCTGTGTCTCCCTGGAGTGTGGGGCACAGAGAAGCCAAAACACAGGCTCCAGCGGGAGGAAGTCACCTGCCAGAGGCCTGCACTGCCTTGCAACACACGGCCCTCATCCCATCCCCAGCAGGGCCCAGAAAGGCCTCACTGCAGCCCCGAGTGGCCAAGGGATGCCCACTGGGCTGCTTTCTGGCCTATTCTTGCCTTCCTATTCTCTATTCCCCAGTCTCAGGCACCTTCCCCCAATGAGCAGGGCATGGTCCTCTCACCTGCTTTACCCTTGTGTGCCCCCCTAAAGCAGGGCTCCTTTCCCATTCTGCCAGTTCCTGCCTAGGCTCCATTCCCACCTCACCTTTCAATTCAAGACCTGTACTCAGCCAGCACATGTCCCTCTAACTTTTGTACTTTTCCTCTAAAACTGTCCCTGGCTTCTCCTCCTCCCACACCAAAAATACTCTTATTTCCAGATTCCAAACTCTCTGTGGCCCACAGTGGCCATCCCTTAACCCATAAGGCTGCCAGGACCCCTCCCCCAGGAGGAGACTGAAGTCTTATCTGGGTGTGTTTCTAGGGACAGAGCTGAGGTGAGCTGAAGGGTCCTGATGCCTTCTGGAGGCAGTGTCTAAGCTGCATTGCTTCCTCATGACCACATTGCTTTTCAGGGCAGTCAGGATACTTTGTGCAACCTCATTCACCGAGCTGCAACCAGGTGCCATTGATGTGTTCCCAGTGTAGGGGCTGGGTGAGCTGGGGCACAGGGACCTTCCCAGTGGGCTGAAGGCCACAGCTTTTGCCCTTGACAATTGCCCTCTGGGATCATGGAACAGAGAGCCATGTCAGGCATCTGCTGAGGAGGGCAGCACAAGGCACACTGAAATGGTGCCCATGGGGCCCCAGACTGTGTCTGGACCTGGAACCCATGCACTTCCTTTGCAGGCCACTTGAGGCCAGGAATGCTGCTGGGTGTGTTTGACAAGGTTGTGTGGGCAACCCTGACTTGTTCTAATAGGGAATAAAGATACCCTCCTTGGTCGTCACCTTGGAACCATCAGAAAGCAAATTGTTAAGATTGCCCTCCTCCTTGTAACATAATGAGAACTAATACATATTGAGTCTTTCTGTGGGCCAGTTGCTAGACTAAGAACTTTCCATGTTTTCACTATTTTAATCCTCCCAGTAACTGTGCAAATAAGTGCTCCTATTATCACAGTTTACTGAAGAAAACTGAAGCACAGAGAATTTGAGTTACTTGCTCCAGGTTACAAAGCATGAGAGTCATAAAGCTGGATGTGAACTGGGCCTGGCTCCTGCTCTTCACACTGCCCTGCCCCGCTTTGGACCAGCATTCAAGACCTGGTGATGGTTACTCCCAAACCACCGGAGAGCTTCCTTGCTCAGCCCCTGGGGCCCTGGAGAACCCTGCTCCTGGGTTTGCCTGGAACTCATCTTCCTGTGCTTCCCATGGTCAGATCCTTGGCCCAGACTAAGCTGGGAGCCTGAAGGACAATCTGATCCCCAGGGTCTGTGGTGAGGGCTGGACACATTCCCTGGATCAGCCCAATAAAGAACAGAGGACAGCACTAACCAGGAAGGAAGGCCCTCCTTGGGCCTAGGTAGGGTGCCGCCCCTGGAGTGTGAAGAAGGGGCTTCAGGCTCCCCGTGATTGAGCCACTCCAGGAAGGCATAGACTGTGTCCTGATACATCCTGGTGGTTATATTCTGGGCTCTGGGTTCAGCTGACTCATAATTAGGAGTGGTGGTGGAGGTGGAATGTGCTTTTGAGCCTTCCTGAGCCCTGAAAAGAGGAGGAGAGAGGCTGTTCTTGTACCTCCAGGCTGAAGTCTGGGCCAAGTCTATAGACGCTCTGGTCATTCTTGCTCTGAATTCAGCTCTGAGCTTGACCTGGGGCAGGGAAGACATTATTGCTCTGAATTCAGCTCTGAGCTTGGTGTGACCTGGGGCAGGGAAGACAATGGTTCTGTGAGGTGAAAGAGCTCCCAAACCTGTGTCAGAAGAGGAGAGAGAAAGAAAAAGACAGAAAATATCTATCTTTAATGCTGGGGAAAGAGACTCAGCCAGTGTCCATGCTCTCGGGCTTTGAGACCAGGGTGCTGTCTCCCTCAGAGCTTCAGGGAAGGCAGCTTATCAGAGGCCGAATCAGAGCTGAGACTCAGGCTCAGAAGACAGCTGAGCCTTGGCTTGCAAAATTAGTAGATGCAGAGAAGAGCCCTCAAAGCAGAGAAGCGAAGAAGGGTGCCTGAGACATGGTTGGGTCTTCTAGGGTCTGGGATGTGAGTTCCTGGAGCTCCTGCTTTCAGATCTCCATCTCAGCCCCTGCTCTCTGCAGCTCTTGTAAGCTCATCTCAGCTACAAGGCCCAGTTGGTGAATATTTTTCCTCATTCTGCCCAAAGAGCTTGCTTCCAGGGCTTCAGGTGCCACCAGCATTTCCCCAGAGTTTTCATGGCAGTAAGAACGTGGCTCATGACTGATTCTTTTCGTTTTTGTAAAAAATAAAATAAAATTTTATGACTTTCTAAATGTATTATGCCAAAGGGGATGCTAAGCCCTGGAAACTGAGTCATGTAGCATGTTTACAATTCTGCTTCTTAGATTATAGCTTAACTCTCTTCCTCATTGTTCTAGTTCTATAAATGACTAGGAGAGACCAGAGATCAGACATCCCCCTGTCCAATCACTGATCTTTGTTATCAGTTACCTGCCTCCTTTATTGTCCTGTTTCTGAAACCAGACGGTAACCAAAATCCCTTGATATTTACATCTTCACTGTAGAATGTTAAATCTACCTTTCCCAAAGAGAAAGACCACCTCAACTAATCAGACCATTGTAAATATGCAGTACACCTTTTTAAGATTCTGTTAAACTTCCCTGAAATTTGTCGATAGGAATGATCCCAAACTTCTACACTTTGGAATACTGACCTCCATTCTTTGGACTCTGTGCTTCCTGGTCAACCTATCCCTAAACTTTAAACTATATTTTTACCCTTTGATTATTTTAGATTGACATTCAGCCACCTTGAAGGGACTCAAAGTGAGCCTCAAGTGATCACTCCTGTTGTGTCATCGACCAAGGCCTTGGTGCCAACATGAATGTCTTTTCATTCACCCAACTTTGCCAGGACTGACAGGGATCTCTGCCATGGCTCCTCTTGGGTTTCGAATCTGTCTAATTTTGGTTTGAGATTCAGACTTTATTTGAGTGATCCAGTTCCACATTTGATGCAGCTAGAATTGAAGCTCTGCTTTTAAGGTAGGAGTTTCACACACACACACCCACACACAACATTAGAATATATATAATATTAGAATATTTCTATATATATTAACAATTTTGCTGTTCATGGATTTGTGATTTTTACTTTTCTCTAAGGTTGCAGGTTGCTCGTTGAACTACCCTTTAGAGTTTGTACGTCCTTTCCTTTCATCACAGTTTTGGTCAGGGAGGGAAATAGTTTCCTTCTCTGAAAAGAAGAGGTGAATGTTTCATAGCATAAGAAATATTTAAGAAGTATTTAAGGAATAAATACTTTTTATTTAAAAACTGACTGAACTCTGAAGCTTCATTCATTTGGCATATCTAAAGTCCCTTTAAGAGTGAGCCAAACCAATGAGAAACTTTCTTTGAGGATGAAGATGAGTCCTGGGATAAGGGAAAGTTTCCTTCTTTGCCAAAAGGCACCTCAAGCAATTAAGGTCTTGCGGAAGTGTTTGACTTCATTGCTTGTAACATGCAATTGAGTTCATGGCTTGTAACATGTGATTGTCCCCCAGGGAATCTCCAAGAAGAACATGCAGGGAAGCTTGTTTACCCTGGTGGGCACATAAGAAGGGTTGTTCTTCTAGTGCCGTAACTGCTCGTGATTCCTGGATTTAGTGAGCCATGTAAAAGGGAAGAAGTGACACAAGAGTGACACCTTGAGGAGTAAACCCCCTTAAGCAGCACACCAGATCCAAAACATCTTTCCCTTTCAGTCTTTGGTCACTTGAAAAGATAATCCATTTTTTTTCAAGATGGCGGACTAGGGACGTGGGATGCCAGATCTCCTTAGGAAGAAGGTCTAAGTTACTGTTAAATGAACAAGTTCTGAACTGAAAACAGAGGGAAAAGAGCCAGGGCCTGTCATCATGCCCACAGAAAGAAGCTGAGGCATGGAAAAGGAAAGCAGCAAGAGTCTGGCCGAGATCAACCCCCAAGGAACTCAGAGCCCTGTGGAAAGTGTAGGTGGGAGTGCTTCTCTGCTCTTCTCTCCCCTGTGACAATTTACTGAACACCTAACTTTTGGAGAGCACCTCTTTGCTCTTGACCCAGGGAAACACTATTCGTAGCTATTTGAGAACTCACCAGGGACAGCAAACTAGTTGGCCAGTTTGTGCAGGCGTGCCTACATTGCCCTCAGAAGCAAACTGAGATTGTGGGCACCATACTGAGTGTGCATCGATGGTGCTACTGCCCTGCCTGAGGATTTTCTGCCCTTCAGTCACTATACCACCATATCTCCCCTGCTCTCACTTTGGCTAGCATGGCAGGTCCCCATGGAGTTGTGGGACTCCCTAGAGGTCTAACCCTTGGGGTGGGCTGCCCTTAAAGGAAGAGGAAAGGAAGCACATCCTGCCAAAGGCCCTGTTAGGATAAAGAGAATGTGGGGCAGTGGGGCCCAGTGCTGCAGGGGGCATCATTGATGACTGGGAACAAATGTTAGGAAGGGGGTCATCTCCCACTTCCCCCACCATACACTGTTGTGGATGCAAAGGTGGTCCTTCCTGCTAGGGATGGTGAGCATGAAGTCAAGGAAAGTGCTCTTCATGGTGGCACCACCCCTGCTGAAACTGAGCCTTTTCCTGCTTCCAGCTTTCATGAAGGCAAGGACCTAACTCCTTCATCCTACACAGAGCAGCAGCATGCTGGCAATGGAGGACAGACCATGGAATTGCCTACCATGGACTAGGGGAAGAGGCTCTGCTTCAGGCCCCATTTTATTGATATTCATCAGAGACGCATATCCACAGCCTCCAGCCACAGTGTGGCTGGGAACCAAAGGATGAATGAAGTCTTTAAAAACAGAAGGTCATTGGTCCTGTGACAGGGGCATCATAGGAAAGTGGATTGCATTCCTGTCGGCTCAGGATGGAGATTTGTAGCACCCATCTTTTCTTTGCCTCAGGACCTCAATGCATCCCATCATAATCTCTTCCTGATGTATTCAGGGCGAATGCATCCATTCAGCACCAGCCACCTTGCCGGCTCTTACTCTTAAGTGCCATCTACTGGACAGCAGCCTGAATTGCATGAGCAAACAAAAATCTGCCACCACAAGGGCTTAGTGCTAGTCCATGAAATAAGCCTGAAAGCAGGAACTCCAGGCACCCACATCCAGACCCTAGAAGACCCGACTATGTCTCAGCCACCCTCCCTCGTTCCTCTGCTTTGAGGGCTCTTCTCTCCATCTACTAATATTGCAAGCCAAGGCTCAGCTGTCTTCTGAGCCTGAGTCTCAACTCTGATCTTGCCTCTGTTAAGCTGCCTTCCCTGAAGCTCTGAGGCAGGGAGCACCCTGCTCTCAAAGTCCCAGAGCACTAAAGATAGACATTTTCCGAGGAAAACTGGATAGAAAAACATGAGACCCAACATTCTGCTGCCTTCAAGAGACCAGCCTCACATGCAATGACACCCATAGGCTCAAAGTAAAGGCATGGAGAAAAATCTGTCACATAAATGGAAACCAAAGAAGAGCAGGGGTGGCTATTCCCATATCAGATAAAACAGATTTTAAACCAATATTAAAAAAAAAAAAAAAAAGAAAGAAAGACAAAGAAGGGTATTATATAATAATAATGAGTTCAATTCAACAAGATTTAAGTAATTTAAATATATATGCACCCAACATCAGAGCACCCGGATTTATAAAACAAATACTACTAGACCTAAGAAAAGAGATAGATGTCCATACAATAATAGTGGGGGACTTTAACACCGCACTGACAGCATTAGACAGATCATCAAGGCAGAAAACTAATAAAGAAACTCTGGACTTAAATTTGACACTTCACCAAATAGACCTAAGGGATATCTGCAGAATACTTCACCCACAACCACAGAATAGATATTCTCTGTTCATGAAATTCTCTCGTATTAATCACATGCGAGGTCATAAAGCAAGTCTCAATACATTTTTTAAAAAATGACATCATATCAAGCATCTTCTTGGACCACAGTGCCCCAAAATTTGAGATTAATATAAGGAAGATCTTCAAGACAACACAAATGCAGGGAAATGAAATAACTTGCTTTTGATAACTTTTAGGTAAACAACAAAATTAAGTCAGAACTCTAACAAGTGGAAACAGAGACATGACATACCAAATCTCTGGGATGCAGCAAAATGTTAAGAGGAAAGCTCATAGCACTACATCCTTACATCAAGAAGGTATAAAGATCTCAATTTAATAATCTAGTATCACATCTAAATGAATTAGAAAAATAAGAACAAAGTAGACCCTAAGCTGGCAGAAGAAACAAAGCAACTAAGATCAGAGCAGAACTAAATAAAATTGAGTCCAAAAAACCCATACAAAGGATCAGTGAAGGGAAGAATTGGGCCATTAGACCCATTGAGAAACTGTTAGCTAAATTAGCCAAGAAAAAAAGACAGAAGATCTGAATAAACACAATCAGAAATGACAAAGTGATATTACAATTGATACCACAGAAATACAAAGATCTTCAGAGACTACTATAAACACCTCTATGTGCACAAACTAGAAAACCTAGAGGAAATGAATAAATTCCTGGAAACACAGCCTCCCAAGATTGACCTAGGAAGTACTTGAAATCCTAAACAGATTAATAATGAGTTAAGAAATTGAATCAGTAATAAAAATCTACCAACCAAAAGTGTCCTGGACTAGAGGGATTCACAGCCAAATTTTACCAGATGTACAAAGAAGAGCTGGTACCAATCTTAATGAAACTATTCCAAAAAATCGGGAAGGAGGGATTCCTCCCTAACTCATTCTATGAAACCAGTGTCATCCTGATATCAAAGTCTGGCAAGGAAACAACAACAAAAAAGAAAATTGCAGGCCAGTACCCCTGATGAACATAGATGCAAAAATCTTCCACAAAATACTAGCAAACCAAATCTAGCAGCACACCAGAAAGATAATTCTTCACAATAAAGTGGGCTTTATACCTGTGATGCAAAATGATTCAACACAAGCAAATCAATAAATATAATTCACCACACAAACAGAATTAAAAACCATATTATCATCTTGATAGACCCAGGAAAAGCATTTGATAAAATTCAACATCCATTCATGATAAGAACCCTCAACAAAGTAGGCATCAAAGTAACATACTTCAATTTAAGAAGTCCCATGTATGGCAAACTACAGTGAACATTATACCGAATGGGCAAAAGTTGGATGCATTTCTCCTAAGAACTGGAACAAGGCTAGAATGTAGACTCTCACCACTCCTACTCAACATAGTACAGGAAGTCCTAGCCAGAGCAGTCAGGCAAGAGAGAAAAATAAAAGGCATTCAAGTAGGAAAAGAGGGAGTCAAATGATCTGTTCCCTGATGATATAATTCTATACCTAGAAAACACTTAGGGTTCCTCCAAAACACTCCTTGACCTGATAAACAACTTCAGTAAAGTTTGAGAATACAAAATCAATGTACAAAAATCAGTAGCATTTCTATACAGTAATAATGTTCAACCTGAGAACCAAATCAAGAATGCAGTCCCACTTATAATAGACAACACACACACACACACAATATCAGGGAACACATTTAACTAGGAAGGTGAAAGATATCTATGAAGAGAACCACAAACACTGATTAAAGAAATCATGCATGACACAAACAAATGGGAAAACATTCCATGTTCATGAACTGGAACAATCAAAATTGTTAAAATTACCATGCTTCCCAAAACAGTCTACAGATTCAATGCAATTCCTATCTGATTCCCAACATTGTTTTTTCATGGAATTAGAGAGACTAATTCTAAGATTCATGTGGAATTAAAAAGTCTAAATAGCCAAAGCAATCCTAAGCAGAACAAACAAACAAAGCAAAGCCTGAGGCTTTTTTCTTATTACCCAACTTCAAACTATACTACAAGGCTATAATTACCAAAACAGCATGGTACTGGTACAAAAATAGATACATAGATCAATGGAACAGAATACAGATCCTGGAAGTAAAGCTGCATACTGACAATTAACTGATCTTTGACAAAGTTAACAAAACAAACAATTGGGAAAGAACACCATATTCAATAAATAGTGCTGGGAAAACTGGCTAGCCATATGCAGAAGAATAAAACTGAATCCCTACCTCTCACCATATATAAAAGTTAACTAGAGATGGATTAAAGACTTAAATGTTAGACCTCACATTATAAAAACCCTAGAAGAAAACATAATAAAAACTCTTCTGGACATTGGTCTAGGTGAAGATTTATGATTAAGACATTAAAGGCAAATGCAACAAAATCAAAAACTGACATATGGGACCTAATTAAACTAAAGAGCTGGAGGATTGCTGGCAAGATGGCCAAATAGCGCTGTGGTCTATAGCTCCCAGCAAGATAGACCCAGAAGGTGGGTGATTTCTGCATTTCCAACTGAGTTACCCAGTTCATCTCACTGGGACTGGTTGGACAGTTGGTGCATCACACAGAGGGTGTTCCAAAGCAGCGTGGGGCATCATCTCATCCAGGAAGTGCAAGGGATCAGGGAATTTTCTCCCCTCCCCAGGGAAGCTGTGAGGGACTGAGCCTGAGGAACTCTGGCACAGATACTGTGCTCGTCCCATGGTCTTTGCAACCTGCAAACTAGGAGATTCCCTCTGGTGCCTACCCCACCAATGCCCTGGGTTTCAAGCACAAAACTGGGTGGCCATTTGGGCAGACACTGAACTAGCTGCAGGAATTCTTTTTTTCCTATACATCAGTGGCACCTGGAACGCCAGTGAGACAGAACCATTCACTCCCCTGGAAAGGGGTGCTGAAGCCAAGGAACCAAGTGGTCTGGCTCAGTGGGTCCCACCCCCACAAAGCCTGGCAAACTAAGATCCACTGGCTTGAAATTCTCACTGCCAGCACAGCAACTGTCTGAGATGGACCTGGGACGTGCAAGCTTGGTGGGGGGGAGGGGCGTCCACCATTGCTGAGGCTTGAGTAGGTGATTTTATGCTCACAGTGTAAACAAAGCCGCTGGGAAGTTCAAACTGGGCAGTGACCACTGCAGCTCAGCAAGGCTGCTGTGCCTAGACTGCCAGCTTTCTCTTCTGTGGGCAGGGCATCTTCGAAAAAGGGGCAGCAGCCCCCGTCAGGGACTTATAGATAAAACCCCAATCTCCCTGGGACAGAGCACCTGGGAAAGGGGCGGCTGGGGGTGCAGCTTCAGCAGAGTTAAATATCATTGCCTGACAGCTCTGAAGACAGAAGTGGACCTCCCAGCACAGTGTTCGAACTCTACTAAGGGTCAGACTGCCTCCTCAAGTGGGTCCCTGACCCCCGTGTATCCTGACTGGGAGACACCTCCCAGTAGTGGCCGACAGGCACATCATACAGAGAGCTCTGGTTGTTATCTGACAGGTGCCCCTTTGGGAGGAAGTTTCCAGAGGAAAACCCAGGCAGCAATCTTTGCTGTTCTGCAGCCTCCACTGGTGATACCAGGCAAACAGGGTCAGGAGTGGACCTCCAGCAAACTCCAGCAGACTGGCAGAAGAGGGGCCAGGCTGTCAGAGGGAAAACAAACAGACAGAAAGAAATAGCATGTCTACTGAAAGACCCCATCTGAAGGTCACCAACATCAAAGACCAAAGGCAGATAAATCCACAAAGATAGGGAGAAACCAGCACGAAAAGGCTGAAAATTCCAAAAGCCAGAATGCCTCTTTTCCTCCAAAGGATCACAACTCCTCACCAGCAAGGGAACAAAACTTGATGGAGAATGAGTTTGACGAATTGACAGAAGTAGGCTTCAGAAGGTGGGTAATAAACTCCTCCGAGCTAAAGGAGCATGTTCTAACCCAATGCAAGGAAGCTAAGAACACTGAAAAAAGGTTAGACTAATTGCTAACTAGAATAACCAGTGTAGAGAAGCACATAAATGACCTGATGGAGCTGAAAAACACAGCATGAGAATTTCATGAAGCATACACAAGTATTAATAGCCAAATTGACCAAGTGGAAGAAAGGATATCAATAAGATTAGAGAAAAAAAGAATAAAAAGGGATGAACAAAGCCTCCAAGAAATATGGGACTACGTGAAAAGACCAAATCTATGTTTGATTGGTGAACTTGAAAGTGATGAGGAGAATGGAACCAAGTTGGAAAACAGTTTTCAGGATATTATCCAGGAGGACTTCCCCAATCTAGCAAGACAAGCCAACATTCAAATTCAGGAAATACAGAGAATACCACAAAGATACTCCTTGAGAAGAGCAACCCCAAGACACATAATTGTCAGATTAACCGAGGTTGAAAGGAAGGAAAAAATGTTAAGGGCAGCCAGAGAGAAAGATTGGATTACCCACAAAGGGAAGCCCATCAGACTATCAGCGGATCTCTCTGCAGAAACCCTGCAAGCCAGAAGAGAGTGGGAGCCAATAGTCAACATTTTTAAAGAAAAGAATTTTCAACCCAGAATTTCATATCCAGCCAAACTTTGAAAGTGAAGGAGAAATAAAATCCTTTACAGACAAGCAAATGCTGAGAGATTTTGTCACCACCAGGCCTGCCTTACAAGAACTCCTGAAGGAAGCACTAAACATGGAAAGGAACAACTAGTTCCAGCCACTGCAAAAACATACCGAATTGTAAAGAAAGCCTAAATAGCCTAAACTATTTACAGTTTATGAAGAAACTGCATCAACTAACTGGCAAAACAACCAGCTAGCATCACAATGACAGGATCACATTCACACATAACAATATTAACCTTAAATGTAAATAAGCTAAATGCCCCAATTAGAGGACAGACTGGCAAGTTGGATAAAGAGTAAAGACCCATCAGTGTGCTGTATTCAGGAGACCCATCTCACGTGCAAAGACACACATAGGCTCAAAATAAAGGGATGGAGGAATATTTACCAAGCAAATGGAAAGCACAAAAGCAGGAGTTGCAATCCTAATCTCTGATAAAACAGACTTCAAACCAACAAAGATCAAAAGAGACAAAGAGGGGCATTACGTAATGGTAAAGGGATCAATGCATCAAGAAGAGCTAACTATCCTAAATATATATGCACCCAATGTGGGAGCACCCAGATTTATAAAGCAAGTTCTTAGAGACCTACAAAGAGACTTAGACTCCCACACAATAATAGTGGGAGACTTTAACACCCCACTGTCAATATTAAGACAGATCAACAAGACAGAAAATTAACAAGGATATTCAGGACTTGTACTCAGCTCTGGACCAAACAGGACTAAAAGACATCTACAGAACTCTCCACCCCAAATCAACAGAATATACATTCTTCTCAGCACGTCATTGCACTTATTCTAAAATTGACCACTTAATTGGAAGCAAAACACTCCTCAGCAAATGCAAAAGAATGGAAATCATAACAGTCTCTCAGACCACAGTGCAATCAAATTAGAACCCAGGATTAAGAAACTCACTCAAAACCACACAACTACATGGAAACTGAACAACCTGCTCCTGAATGACTACTGGGTAAATAACGAAATGAAGGCAGAAATAAAGGTGTTTTTTGAAACCAGTGAGAATGAAGACACAACATACCAGAATCTCTGGAACACATTTAAAGCAATGTGTAGAGGGAAAGTTACAGCACTAAATGCCCACAAGAGAAAGCAGGAAAGATCTAAAATTGACACCCTAACATCAAAATTAAAAGAACTAGAAAAGCAACTGCAAACAAATTAAAAAGCTAGTGGAAGACAAGAAATAACTAAGATCAGAGCAGAACTGAAGGAGATAGAGACAATGCAAAACCCTTCAAAAAATCAATGAATCCAGGATCTGGTTTTCTGAAAAGATTGACAAAATAGATAGACTGCTAGCCAGGCTAATAAAGAAGAAAAGAGAGAAGAATCAAATATATGCAATAAAAAATGATATAGGGTATATCACCACTGATCCCTCAGAAATACTAACCACCATCAGAGAATATTATAAACACCTCTACACAAATAAACTAGAAAATCTAGAAGAAATGGATAAATTCCTGGACACATACACCCTCCTGTCTAAACCAGGAAGAAGTCGAATCCCTGAATAAACCAATAACAAGTTCTGAAATTGAGGCAGTAATTAATAGACTGCCAACCAAAAAAAAGTCCAGGACCAGACGGATTCACACCCGAATTCTACCAGAGGTGCAAAGAGGAACTGATACCATTCCTTCTGAAACTACTCCAAACAATAGGAAAAAAGGGAATCCTCCCCAACTCATTTTATGAGTCTAGCATCATCCTGATACCAAAACCTGGCAGAGATACCACAACAAAAAAGAAAAATTCAGTCCAATATCCCTGAGAAATATCAATGCAAAAATCCTCAATAAAGTACTGGCAAACCAAATCCAGCAGCACATCAAAAAGCTTATCCACCACAATCAAGTTGGCTTCATACCTGGGATGCAAGGCTGGTTCAACATATGCAAATCAATAAATGTAATTCATCACATAAGCAGAACCAATGACAAAAACCACATGATTGTCTCAATAGATGCAGAAAAGGCCTTTGACAAAATTCAACACCCCTTCATGCTAAAAACTCTCAATAAACTAGATATCGATGGAACATATCTCAAAAGAATAAGAGCTATTTATGACAAACCCACAGCCAATATCATACTGAATGGGCAAAAACTGGAAGCATTCCCTTTGAAAACCGGCACAAGGCAAGGATGCCATCTCTTACCGCTCCTATTCAACATAGTATTGGAAGTTCTGGCCAGGGCAATCAGGCAAGAGAAAGACATAATGCGTATTCAAATAGGAAGAGAGGAAGTCAAATTGTCTCTGTTTGCAGATGATGTGATTGTATATTTAGAAAACTCCATCATTTCAGCCCAAAATCTCCTTAAGCTTATAAGCAACTTCAGCAAAGTCTCAGGATACAAAATTGATGTGCAAAAATAACAAGCATTCCTATGCACCCATAACAGACTAGCAGAGAGCCAAATTGTGGGTGAACTCCCATTCACCATCGCTACTAAGAGAATAAAATACCTATGAATACAACTTACAAGGGATGTGAGGTTCCTCTTCAAGGAGAACTACAAACCACTGCTCAAGGAAATAAGAGAGGACACAAACAAATGGAAAAATATTCCATGCTCATGGATAGGAAGAATCAATATTGTAAAAATGGCCATACTGCCCAAAGTAATTTATAGATTCAATGCTATCCACATCAAGCAACCACTGACTTTCTGCATAGAATTGGAAAAAACTACTTTAAAGTTCATGTGGAACCAAAACAGAGCCTACATAGCCAAGACAATCATGAGCAAGAAGAACAAAGCTGGAGGCATCACGCTATCTGACTTCAAACTATACTACAAGGCTACAGTAACCAAAACAGCATGGTACTGGTACCAAAACATATAGACCAATGGAACACAACAAAGGCCTCAGAAATAACACCACACATCTACAACCATCTGATCTTTGACAAATCTGACACAACTGAAACTGGACCCCTTCCTTACACCTTATACAAAAGTCAACTCAAGATGGGTCAAAGACTTAAACATAAAACCTAGGACCATAAAAATCGTAGAAGAAAACCTGGGCAATACCATTCAGTACATAGGCATGGGCAAACACTTCATGTCTAAAACACCAAAAGCAATAGAAACAAAAGCCAAAATTGACAAATGAGATCTAATTAAACTAAGGAGCTGCTGCACAGCAGAAGAAACTATCATTAGAGTGAACAGGCAACCTACAGAATGGGAGAAAACGTTTGCAATCTATCCATCTGACAAAGGGCTCATATCCAGAACCTACAAAGAACTTAAACAAATTTACAAGAAAAAGGCCAGGCGTGGTGGCTCATACCTGTAATCCCAGCACTTTGGGAGGCTGAGGTGGGAGAATTGCTTGAAGTCGGGAGTTCGAGACCAGCCTGACCAACAGGGAGAAACCCTGTCTCTGCTAAAAATACAAAATTAACTGAGCCAGGTGATGCATGCCTGTAATCCCAGCTACTTGGGAGGTTGAGGCAGGAGAATCGCTTGAACTTGGGAGGCAGAGGTTGTGGTGAGCCAAGATCACACCATTGCACTCCAGCCTGGGCAACAAGAGTGAAACTCCATCTCAAAAACCAAAAACCGAAACAAAACAAATTTACAGGAAAAAACAAACAGCCCCATCAAAAAGTGGGCAAAGGATATGAACAGACACTTTTCAAAAGAAGGCATTTATGCAGCCAATAGTCATATCAAAAAATGCCCATCATCACTGGTCATCAGAGAAATACAAATCAAAACCACAATGAGATACCATCTCACACCAGTTAGAATGGTGATCATTAAAAAGTCAGGAAACAACAGGTGCTGGAGAGGATGTGGAGAAATAGGAATGCTTTTACACTGTTGGTGGGAGTGTAAATTAGTTCAACCATTGTGGAAGACAGTGTGGTGATTCCTCAAGGATCTGGAACTAGAAATACTATTCCACCCAGCAATCCCATTACTGGGTATATACTCAAAGGATTATAAATCATTCTACTATAAAGACATGTGCACACATATGTTTATTGAGGCACTATTCACAATAGCAAATACTTAGAACCAACCCAAATGTCCATCAATAATAGACTGGATAAATAAAATGTGGCACATATACACCATGGAATACTATGCAGCCATAAAAAGGGTGAATTTATGTCCTTTGCAGGGACATGGGTGAAGCTGGAAACCATCATTCTCAGCAAACTATCACATGAACAGGAAACCAAACACTGCATGTTCTCACTTATAAGTGGAAGTTGAACAGCAAGAACACATGGACATAGGGAGGGGAACATCATACACTGGGGCCTGTTTGGGGGTGGGGAGGCTAGGGGAAGGATAACGTTAGGAGAAATACCTGATGTGGGTGACGGGTTGATGGGTGCAGCAAACCACCATGGCACGTGTGTACCTATGTAACAAACCTGCATGTTCTACACATGTACCCCAGAACTTAAAGTATAATAAAAAAAGAAAAAAAAAAAACACAAAAACTAAAGAGCTTCTGCACACACACACACACACACACACACACACACACTAACACACACACAGAAAATACCATCAACAGAATAAGCAGACAACCTAAAAAATGGGAGAAAATATTTGCAAACTAAGCATCCTTCAAGGTATTAATATATGGAATCTATAAGGATCTTAAACAAATCAACAATAAAAACCCCTAAATGACTCCCTTATCAAATAGACAAAGGACATGAACAGATGCTTCTCAAGACATACAAGTGTCCAACAAACATATGAAAAAATACTCAACATCGCTAATTATCAGAGAGATGCAAATCAAAACCACAATGAGATACCACCTCACATGAGTCAGAATAGCTATCATTAAAATTTTTTTAAATAACAGATATTGGTGAGGATGCAGAGAAAAGAGAATGTTTATACACTCTTGGTGAGAATGTATATTAGTTCAACTCCTATAGAAACAATATGAAGATTTCTTTTAAAGAAATTTTTTTCTGGAGCATATGTGCAGGTTTGTTATATAGGTAAAGTGGTATCATGAGGGTTTGTTGTACAGATTATTTCATCACCCAGGTATTAAGCTTCGTACCCAATAGTTATTTTTTTCTGCTCATCTCCTTCCTTTCACCTTCCATCCTCTAGCAGATCCCACTGTCTGTCATTCCCTTCTTTTTGTTAATGAGTTCTCATCATTTAGCTCCCACTTATAAGTGAAAACCTGCAGTATTTTGTTTTCTCTTCCTGCACTATTTTGCTAAAAATAATAGCCTCTAGCTCCATCCATGTTCTTGCAAAAGACAGCATAATGTTTTTTATGGCTGCATAGTATTTCATGGTGTATATGTACCACTTTTTTAAAAAAAATCTAATCTGTCATTGATAGGCATTTAGGTTAATTCCATGTCTTTTCTATTGTGAACACCGCTGCAATGAACATTCACATGCATATATCTTTATGGTATAATGATTTATATCTTCCCCAAATTAAGGGCATCTGGAATATAACTGTTACTGTGGAAGTGGCAGAAGGTCTGTTAGATGCCTCTGGGACCCTCTTCCCAGGAAAACTCTGGGTTTACTACCAGTGGTATTCACTCAGCTGTGGGTGCAGTGACTGTTCTGTATTCATGAGCCAGCAGTCTTGCCTTCTGGAGTGGGGATGGGGATTCCCAGAAAAGAGGGGCTGGACTCCTCTCTGTATGGTGGCTGCAGTGTGCTGGAAGTGTCAGCATAATGACTAGGCCCTTTGCTCCTTCCCAGTTCTAGGGCTGTTAGGGCTGCGCCACTGCAACTGTAGCGGCAGAGGGGTTGTGGCTTCACTCTGGGATTTCCTCCTTGGGGAATGCTGGGCTCCCTCTGATTGTGGTGATCAGGCAGAGGCAGGGTGGTTGTACTGGAATCCAGGTCGGGTGGCCCTGCCCAGTGAGAAGTAAGAACTGGAATCTGCATGGAGAATAATCTGGCCACTTTTCTGGGAGAAGGTTGTTCTCTGCTAGGGGTCTGGACCAGCCCCTGGTCCCCACAGACTCTTCCACACCTGGAGACAGCAAGGGCAAGGGTTGCAAGACAGCAAAGATGGCAACTCACCCCTCCCACTAGGAGCTCTATCCAGGGAGTTGCAGAGCTGCTCCTGGCTCCATAGCCCTGGTGGGGGGTGGCTGGAGGCCTGGGCCTTAAGCATCTTCCCAGTGAGGAGATATTGGAATGGGCATCCATGTAATAGTCTGTCCACTTTTCCTTAGGGCTGCTGCAGTATGCTGGGGGTCCACTCTAGGCCCCAGTTACCTCTGATTTTCCAGTACTGTCTCCCTGGATGGGGGAGGTTTCCCTGGCTCCATGTGTCTTCCTGGTGGGCTGTGTCTTGCCTTACTTTTCTCCATTTTCTGTGGGTAAAGTTGTTTTCTTGATTAGTCCCAATGTGTGTACCTGGATGTTTCAGTTGAAGGTGCTGCATTTACTCACCCTTCCCGTTCCTCTCTGTGAGAGTGGTACACATTAGCTGCTTCTAGTCAGCCATCTTGACCACTTCAGAATTGGAGATTTCTTAAAGAATGAAAAAAATACCACTACTGGGTATCTATCAAAAGCAAAATAAATTTTTTCTGTCAAAAAGAAACCTGCAATCATATGTTTATTGCAGCACTATTCACAATAGCAAAGTCATTGAATCAACCTAAGTGCCAATTAGGATTGAATAAAGAAAGTGTGGCACATATATACCATGGAATATTATGTACAACAAAAAGATTGAAATGTCCTTTGCAGCAACATGGATGCTGCTGGAGGCCCATTATCCTAAACAAATTAAAACAGAAACAGAAAGTCAAATACTGCATGTTCTCACTTGTAGGTGGGCACTAAACATTGGATACTCATGGACATAAAGATGGAAAAAAAAGACAACTAGGGACCCCGAAAGTGGGGAAAAAAGGAAAGCAAGGTGTAAAAACTACCTATTGGATACTATGTTCACTATCTGGGTGATGAGTTCAATAGAAACCTAAACCCCAGAATTATGCAATATACCTGTGTAACAAACACGCTCATACATTCCATGAGTCTTAAAAAAAAAAGAGAGAGAGAAAGAGAGCTCAGATTATGGGCAATAATCCCTTTACGTCCAAGTCATTCTTCTTGATGAGAGATCCCCCTTTAGAAACTCCAGTTTGATTCATGTATAGTATTTATGGCACCATCTCCTGTCAGTATCTAGAAAAATGTTCTTAACCTATGAAGACTTAAAACTAAAAAGGTCTAAATGGGATACCTTTGAAATATCTAAATTATTTTATTTATGTGCAGTGATATGTACCTCCATATCTTGTTAAAATAAAATAATTTATATTTTGATTTGGAGGTGATAAAATATCACTGCACATAAATAAAAATTATTAAATAAATTAATTAATTACTAATTATTAAATAAAATAATTTTTATTAATGTGCAGTGATGTTTTGTCACTTCCAAATCTCATGTTGAAATGTGATCCCCAATATTGGAGGTGGGGCCTGGTGGGAGGAGTTTCTGTCATGGGGATGGGTCCTGCGTGAATGGCTTAGTGTCTCCTCACAGTAATGAGTTCTTGCTCTGAGTTCATGTGAGATCTGGTTGTTTAAAAGAATGTGGCACCTCCCTCCTCTCTCTCTTGCTCCCACTTGTGCCATGTGATATGCTAGCTTTCTCTTCGTGTTCTGCCATGATTGTAAGATTCCTGAGGCCTTCCCAGAAGCTGAGCAAATGCTGGCACCATGCGTCTTGTACAGCCTGCAGAACCACGAGCCAATAAATCTCTTTTCTTTAAAAAGTACTCAGTTTCACATATTTCTCTATAATGATGCCAAAATGGGCTGATATGAGTCTCATGCCCTTTCCAGTAGTTCTGATATTTCATGATGAGTATCTCCTCTCTAAGGACAAGGTTGGGTATAATATCAGAAATGTATTCATGCTTTGGCCGGGCACGGTGGCTCATGCCTGT
This sequence comes from Rhinopithecus roxellana, assembly GCF_007565055.1. Lineage (NCBI taxonomy): Eukaryota > Metazoa > Chordata > Mammalia > Primates > Cercopithecidae > Rhinopithecus > Rhinopithecus roxellana. Next base: position 4,521,269 of record NC_044559.1, on the reverse strand, counting down.
AATCCCAGCACTTTGGGAGGCTGAGGCGGGCGAATCATGATAGCAGGAGATCAAAACCATCCTGGATAATACAGTGAAACCCCATCTCTACTAAAAGTACAAAAAGTTAGCTGGGAATGGTGGCATGCACCTGTAGTCCCAGCTATCCGGGAGGCTGAGGCAGGAGAATTGCTTGAACCTGGAGGCGGAGGTTGCAGTGAGCTGAGATCGTGCCACTGCACTCCAGCCTGGGCAGTGAGACTCCATCTCAAAAAAAAAAAAAAGAAGAAGAAGAGGAAGAGGAAGAGGAGGAGGAAGGAGGAGGAGGAAGAAGGAGGAGGAGGAGGAAGAAGAAGAAGAAGGAGAAGAGGAGGAGGAAGAAGAAGAAGAGGAAGAGGAAGAAGAAGAAGAAGAGGAAGAGGAAGAGGAAGAAGGAGAAGGAGAAGAAAGAAGAAGAAGAAGAAGAAGAAGAAGAAGAAGAAGAAGAAGAAGAAGAAGAAGAAGAAGAAGAAGAAGAGGAGGAGGAAGAAGGAGGAGGAGGAGGAGGAGGAGGAGGAATGTATTCATGTTTCTGTAAACAGTCATAGATGCTTGACACTAGCGTGACTAAGGATAAAGTATGCTACTGGCCTATTAATAATACTTTACAGAGTAAAGAGCATGCAAAGAGCTTCTCAGTATAAGAAACTAGTTCGTTACCTGATATGGTTTGGATTTGTGTCCCCGCCCAAGTCTCATGTTGAATTGGAATCTCCAGTGTTGGAGGAGGAGCCTGTTGGGAGGTGATTGGATCACGGGGGCGGATTTCTCCCTTGCTGTTCTCATGTTAGAGAGTGAGTTATCATGAGATCTGATTGTTTATAAGTGTGTGGCACCTCCCCCTTCTCTCTATTCCTTTACTCTGGCCACGTAAGACATCCCTGCTTCCCCTTCGCCTTCCACCATGATTGCAAGTTTCTGGAGGCCTCCTCAGCCATGCTTCCTGTACATCCTGCAGAACCATGAGCCAATTAAACCTCTTTTCCTTATAAATTACCCAGTTTTAGGTATTTATAGTGGTGTGAGAATGGACTAATACATTACCTTTAACACTGATGGTGCCCCAACAGAGGGATGAAACAGCACTGCCTCATTTGAGAGATAAGACAACTCAATTTCAGGTTAGTATAACACAAATTTGGGACTGTTTTATCTGGCTTACCCTCTGCTGTGGTCAGCTCAGTCAGCTTGCCCATTTGTTTTGTGAACAGATAAATTATACCAAAGATACCTTACTCAAATAACGCTGAAGATGTGGGATTGATATCCAAAGAATGATATATCCACACTATTACATTACAAAGTACTGATTGGCATGATGGTGAACAGGCACAACGAGCAAGTATTTATTGGTTAGCTCCAAATGGAATGTCTTGGCTATGTAGTACTAACTTGTGGCCATGGTTATCCCCAGGATAGGCTAAGACTGTGTTCCTTGGCTTATGCTTGGGCACAGGGCTAAGTAGTTCATACCCTGTCAAAATCTGCAAATTTTTCTCATTCACAATCTCATTGTGTTCATCCTGCATTTCATTGGTATGATCATTTAACTTTCATCTTTGTACCACAAATCAGGTATTGAGAATATCATTTGTCATGCAGAGATCCTAACCAATTATACACAAAAGGCCCTAAATAATAGCTCCCTGGGTATGTCATCACTAAACAAGTAAGTTGCTTTTATGAGAACTGCTACATTACAGAAGAGTATGGCTTTAGACACACTCAGTGCAGTCTGAGGAGGAACTTGTACATCAGAAAATCTCAGTGTTGTGTCTCTACTCCAGATGACTCGAACAACATCATGAAATTAATCACGGGTATACAAATTCAAATAACTAACTTTTCAGATTCAGTACTCTGATTAGTTATGCAGCTGGTTTGTATCTTGCAGAACTTGGTATAAAAAAACTTACTAATTCTGGGAATTGTAATCATTTGTTGTGTTTTGTCCTGTTTTTGTCTACACTGCTGTTATGGCACATGTTTGCAATTGAGTCAATGCACAACCAAAAAGGCTAGAATAATGGTTGCTCAAAGAACTGCTTTGAATGAAGAGGCAGTCATGTGGCCTGAATCAGATTTGAGGACCACTTCTCCCTTGTTTACTTTATACATTGGCTTTGCTTCTTTCTAATTCTTCCCCATTGGACATGACTTCCTAGGAACGAGCCTTCCTAGTAGGATGAGATTTTGACTTAAATACATGATTCTTCTGCCACGTTTTCTCTGAAATAATTTGAAGAAAAGGAAGAAATATAAGAGAAGTAAAATGTCCTGACCTTCTAAATTTATTATGCTAAGGGGGAGTTAAGCCCTGAAGACTCAGTCACATACCATGTTTGCAATTTGGCTTCATAGATTATAGCTTAACCTCTCTCATTGTTCTAGTTCTGTGAATGACTAAGAGAGACCAGAGACCAGAACGCCTCCCTTCCCATCATTGATCCTTGTTATAGATTACTTGCCTCCTTTGTTGTCCTGTTCTTAACTGAGAACAGAGGGTGCCCAAGACCTCATGATAGTTACATGTTTACTGTGGAATGTTAAATATACCTTTCCCAAAAGAGAAAGACTATCTCCACTAATCAGATCATTGTAACTATGCATTAAGCTTCACATGGACAGATGTTAAAATTCAGTTCAACTTTCCTGAACTTTGTCTGTATAAATGGTCCCTAACTTCTCCACTTTGTAATACTGACTTGCTTTTTGGAATCTATGCTTCCCAGTTGGTCCATCCTCAATCTTTTCAAGTGAATAAATTATCTTTAATCTACATTCTGACCCTTTGATTATTTTACGTTGATATTTTACTGACCTGCGGGAGACTCTTTGTGATTCAGTTTGTTTGACTCATCAACCCGCAGGCCACTGGTTTGAAACCTAAGCCACTACCAGAGCTGATTATAACCCCTGGGAGAGCCAGGACTGCTCAGACGTCACTAGTTGCTATGTCCAGAAACCTGGATCCTTCAAAGAGGAAACTCCTTGTGCTGGGACAGGCCTGGTGGTGCAGGGGACAGGAGCCCTCATACTTGCCCTCCAGTGGGACACTAGGGTGAGGTGGGCATCTGGTTGCCCCTGGCATCAAGTGACCCAAGGCCAACACCCATAGAGCCTGCCTTCCTCCAGGGCCCAGGCCTCTGCAGCAGGACCCAGCTGCACCCTCCTCCTGCAGTCCCAGCCCGGGGGTCACAGCACCTCTCCACTGTGCTTCTCACCTCTATCCCTCTTATCCTGCACACTCCTCGGCACCCACAGCAATAAACAATCACAGTGGGGCAGGTGTACACAGGAGGCGGGGGCAGTGGTGATGAAGGAAGAGGAGGTGGTTTCTCCTATTCTGGCTTCTAAAAAAGGAAAAACAACTGTTTGCTTCCTTTACGGGCAGATCCTGAGTGCAAGGCCATGGTGTCATTGCCCCAGCACCAGGCACAGTGCTGACCACTCCCAGATGTGTGTCTGGGGAATGAAAGGACCAGTGAGGAGCCCACACAACAGGGGAGCATCTTTCGTGTGAGAAACATGCAAACTCCTCCTGGTTTGCAGACATAGTTTTTCCCCTAAATGCCAACGACTTCGTCTCTGTCCCTTTGGTTCTCCCGTGGCCACCCTTGTTGAAAGAGGCCTGCTCTGAGGGCTGTGCAATGGTCCCAGAATTTGCAAGTGGCTGTCCGCATCCACCTGGTTGCAGATGCATCCTCCCCGAGCCCACTCTGCAGCAGTGGACAGACTTGGTCAGGGAGGTCTGTTCCCACCCCATCTCAGGTCCAGGGTCTCCTGCCTCAGCTGCTGCCCTCACCACTGCCCATGGCCCTTGGGGTGGGTCCCTGTCCCAGGAGCCTGCTTCCGGACTCCTGGCCCCTGTGTTCACTGGGCTGGGTGTCTCTCCCAGCTCGGTGCCTGCCAGGACTCCCGCATCCCTCAGCCCTACAGTCCCTAGAAGCTAACGCCAGCCAGCCCCTCATCCCTGCCAGGAGACAGGGATCCAGGGGGGCCAAATGGACCCACACCCACATCCGGAGGCTGGGGATGGGGCCAGATCCCTAAAACATGGGGCTTCTTTTCCAGAGCGCTCCATCCTTAGCATCTTATACATGCTCTGTGGGTATTGTCAGAAGAGCCCCATTTACTCAGGAGAGATCATCACAGTTGCTGAAACTGGCCACCCCAGGCTGTGAATTGGTGAGAAACCTCATGTTGAGGGGTGTGGGAAGCGAGAAGGGTGTGCTGGGGACATCACTGTGAGTCCCCACCCTTCTCAGGCTCCACTCTGCCCCTCTGTCACCTTCTTCTCTTCCCAAGCAGGTGGAGGTCATGGGGCTCAGGCTTCATGGCACTCTTGGTGAAGGTCAGTGGACTCCTTGGGATGTGACAATATCGGGACTGGAACCGCGACTTACCTTTTCTGGTTTCTGCAGAGGTGGTGGATCCTTGACAGTCTAGAATGTTCAAAAGAGACAAACACGGGCTGGATGGGGGTGGGCAGGCTCTGCCTTGGCCTGGTACACAGACCCTGGTCTGGAACAAGGCTGGATGGGGGTGGACTGGCTCTGTCTTGGCCCTGCACACAGCTGGGACCCTGGTCTGGAGTAGAGCTGGATGGGGGTGGGCTGGCTCTGCCTTGGCCTTGTACCCAGCTGGGACCCTGGTCTGGAGCAGGGCTGGATGGAGGTGGGGCAGCAGGACAGAGCACGGTCTTTAGGGTGTCACCTGGGCACACTTTAGGGTGTCACAGCAGGCTCTTCCTCCCAGGCCTTAGCCTCCAACCTTATCCAAGGGGAACCCCTGTACTGCTGCTGTGGGGTTCCTAGGGGTCAGCCAGGCCAGGGATCAGGTCCCTAGAGAGGCCTAGCCCCTGCAAGTGTCCTTCTCTGCCCACAGCCATATGGAAAAGATAGTGCCCGCCCCTCTTCTCTTCCTCAGGGAGAGCCTGTCTAACCCTGGGAGCCTTCCCTGACCTCCCAGCCTCATGGCTGAGTCCCCGGCTTCCTCCCCTCGTGGCTCCCTGGGCAGAGATGAGCCCTGCGTGTTCCCTGGGCTGGGCTCTGTCCTCTCCTCCCCCTGCTCTGTCTGTCTGCAACTCTCTGGGCTGGGTCTGTCCACCCCAACTCCAAGGCCTCTATTGCCCTCCCCGCCCTGGGCTCCGTCTCTGCTTTTGGGTCCTGCTTTGCCTTACAGGGAGCCCTTCCCATTCCTGTGGGGTGGACATTTCACCCTCAGCCCTGACCAGGCAGGACTGTGAGCTCCCCATGGGGAACAGTGGCTGCTTCATTTCTGTCCCTCCCCAGCCCAGCATGGGGCCCAGAGGAAGCTGGAGCTCAGTAAAGACAGATGAAGGAATGGAGAAGGCACCAGACATATGCCAAGATCCACGCTGGTTTCTCAAGGCACAGACAGCTGGGGGTTACAGCACCGTCCTCCATTTGGGCCAGCAGGGCCTCATGGGGGACCCTGTCTTCCTCCCTCCACACAGAGGCCGCCTCCTGGCCCTTGTCCTTCTGAGGCTTCCGAAAGTCCGGATTGTTGAGGCAGCCCTGGTTTCAGGGGTTCTGGGGTCACTTTTCTCTAGGAGCCAGGGCAGGCCTCAGCCCCATGTCCAGGGCATCCCTGGCCAGCTCTCTGTGACCAGCCAGGGCAGGAGGCCCTGCAGAAGCCCAGGCTTGCTAGGCCCTGGGAACGTGTGGACAGCTTCCCTTGGCTCATGTGATGACCTGGGAACTGATGGGAAACTTCCCACAGGTGGGATCACACGGCAGTCACATGCTGAAGTCCCTTGGAGGTTGGACCTGTGTCTGAGCCCCAGGGCTGGGTGGGCAGGGAGCACTTATTCTCCTGCCACACACCTGCGAGAAACCACAAAGCAGCAGCAGGGTCAGGAGCAGGGCCGGCAGGACCTGGATGATTAGTGGGTTGTTTGTCCAGCCCTTTGGTTGACTTGCCTCCTGTGATGGACCAGTGTCCTATGATGGACGAGTGCTCTGTGGCAGATGGGTACTCTGTGATGAACAAGTGGTCTGTGATGGACGGGTGCTCTGTGATGGATGGGCAGTGTGTGATTAACGGGTGCTTTGCAGTTGATGGGTGGTCTGTGGTGGACGGGTGGTGTGTGATAGATGGGTGGTTTGTGGTGAATGAATGGTCTATGACAGATGAATGGTCTATGATGGACGGGTGGTCTTTGGTGGATGGGTGGTATGTGATAGATGGCTGGTTTGTGGTGGAAGGGTGCTCTGTGATAGATGGATATTCTGTGGTGAATGGGTGGACTGTGGTGGACGGGTGGCCTGTGATGGATGGGTGGCCTGTGATGGAAGGTTGGCCTGTGATGGATGGCTGGCCTGTGATGGATGGGTGTTCTGTGGTGAACGAGTGGCCTGTGATGGATGGCTGGCCTGTGATGGATGGCTGCTCTGTGGTAAATGGGTGGCCTGTGGTGAATGGCTGGCCTGTGATGGATGGCTGGCTTGTGATGGATGGGTGTTCTGTGGTGAACGAGTGGCCTGTGATGGATGGCTGGCCTGTGATGGATGGGTGCTCTGTGGTAAATAGGTGGCCTGTGGTGAATGGCTGGCCTGTGATGGATGGCTGGCCTGTGATGGATGGGTATTCTGTGGTGAACGAGTGTCCTGTGATGGATGGCTGGCCTGTGATGGATGGGTGTTCTGTGGTGCATGGGTGGCCTGTGATGGATGGGTGCTCTGTGGTGAATGGATGGCCTGTGGTGAATGGGTGGCCTGTGATGGATGGGTGGCCTGTGATGGATGGGGGCTCTGTGGTGAATGGGTGGCCTGTGATGGATGGGGGCTCTGTGGTAAATGCATGGCCTATGATGGATGGGGGCTTTGTGGTGAATGGCTGGCCTGTGATGGATGGGTGTTCTGTGGTGAATGTGTGGCCGGTGATGGATGGGGGCTCTGTGGTGAATGGGTGGCCTGTGGTGAATGGCTGGCCTGTGATGGATGGGGGCTCTGTAGTGAATGCATGGCCTGTGATGGATGGGGGCTCTGTGGTGAATGGCTGGCCTGTGATGGATGGGGGCTCTGTGGTGAATGGTTGGCCTGTGATGGATGGGGGCTCTGTAGTGAATGGGTGGCCTGTGGCAAATGGCTGGCCTGTGATGGATGGGGGCTCTGTGGTAAATGGGTGGCCTGTGGTGAATGGCTGGCCTGTGATGGATGGGGGCTCTGTGGTGAATGAGTGGACTGTGGTGGATGGAGGCTCTGTGGTGAATGGGTGGCCTGTGGTGAATGGCTGTCCTGTGATGGATGGGGGCTCTGTGGTGAATGGGTGGCCTGTGGTGAATGGCTGGCCTGTGATGGATGGGGGCTCTGTGGTAAATGCATGGCCTGTGATGGATGGGGGCTCTGTGGTGAATGGCTGGCCTGTGATGGATGGGTGTTCTGTGGTGAATGGCTGGCCTGTGATGGATGGGTGTTCTGTGGTGCATGGGTGGCCTGTGATGGATGGGTGTTCTGTGGTGAATGCGTGGCCTGTGACGGATGGGGGCTCTGTGGTGAATGGGTGGCCTGTGGTGAATGGCTGGCCTGTCATGGATGGGGGCTCTGTGGTGAATGCGTGGCCTGTGATGGATGGGGGCTCTGTGGTGAATGCATGGCCTGTGGTGAATGGCTGGCCTGTGATGGATGGGGGCTCTGTAGTGAATGCGTGGCCTGTGGTGGATGGGTGCTCTGTGGTGAATGGGTGGCCTGTGGTGAATGGCCGGCCTGTGGTGGATGGGTGCTCTGTGGTGAATGGGTGGCCTGTGGCAGATGGGTGTTCTGTGATGGATGGGGGCTCTGTGGTGAATGGCTGGCCTGTAGTGGATGTAGGGGCTGTGATGGATGGGTGCTTTGTGGTGAATGGGTACCCTGGGATGAATGGGTGCTCTGTGCTGAATGGGGGCTATATGGTGAAAAGGTGGCCTATGGGGAATGGGTGGCCTTTGGGGAATGGTTGGCCTGTGGTGGATAGGTGGCCTGTGATGAATGGGTGCCCTGGGATGAATGGGTGTTCCGTGGTGAATGGGGGCTGTCTGGTGAAAAGGTGGCCTATGGGGAATGGGTGGCCTGTGGGGAATGGTTGGCCTGTGGTGGATGGGTGGCCTGTGATGAATGGGTGGCCTGTAGTGGACAGGTAGTCTGTGGTGGATACATGTTCTGTGATGGATGGGTGTTCTATGGTAAATGGGTGCTCTGTGGCGAATGGGTGGCTGTGGTGGATGAATGTTCTGTGGTGGATGGGTACTGTGTGGTGAATGGGTGGCCTGTAGTGGATGGGTGTTCTGTGGTGGATGGGTGATCTGTGGTGAATGGGTGCTGTGTGGTGGATGGGTGCTCTGTGGTAAATGGGTGGCCTGTGATGGATGGGTGGCCTGTGGTGGACGGGTGTTCTATAATGAATGGGTACTCTGGGGTGGATGAGTGGCCTGTGGTGGACAGGTAGTCTGTGATGGATGCGTGTTCTGTGATGGATGGGTTGCCTGTGGCGAATGGTGGTCTGTGGTGGACTGGCACCCTGTAGGAGAAAGGTATTAACGTGCACTATGCCTGGTAGACAATGCAAATGTCAGTGGCCTGGGTGGCCTCTTCCCAGTGCCCACCATTTGGTGACCCATCTGCCCACTCCTCGCTCTTCCTAGCTGGTCCCTCCTCCATGTACCAAAGTGAGGCTAGTGGCCAGGGCTGGTCCCCAGAGAGTTACAGACTCCTCCTTCGGTCCTGCTCAAAGGCGCTGCCCTAGAGCATTGCCAAGAAAGTCCCAGAAGTTTCTGTGATCTGATGAACCTAGCCTCACTGAACACCTCACTTGCCGCACAGGGCTTCTTTGAGGACAACTAAATCTACAGGTACAAAGATAAGTGAGGGTGGGGGTACCATGGCTGAGAGAGGTGCAGGTGCAGGAGCAGGGGCAGGAGACCCGGGTCCATCCCCCACAGCCTCTCTCCCCACTTCCAGGCTCTGCACCATGGGCACATCCACGCACCGCTCTGAGCTTCAGCCTCCACACTTGTGGAAAGGGAATAAGCCTCCCTCCCTGGGGACACTCGTGAGGTTTAAAGAGCTCAGAGAAAGGCCTGGCTCAGAACCAGGGATACATGGGGTGTAAGCAACGGGAACTCTTCTCTGGCTGTTCTTCACAGTAAAGGGACTTTGGGCGGCATCCGTGGGAATGCAAGTTGCCCAGGCCTTCCACCTCTGCTTAGAAAGAAGGCTAGGGAGGGGAGAAGAGAGAACATGTGCTGGCCTGAGCTGGGCCTGAGCCTGGCCTGTGTGCCTGACAGCCTCCCCATCAGCAGCAGGAGGGGACATACTGCAGAGCTCGGGGAGGGAGCAGAGAGGGGCAGCTCCGGGGCCCGAGCGGGGAGGAGAGGCAGAAAGGAGGCTGACAGCATCTGGGAAATGACAGCAGATGACCACCAGGCAGGCTGGGGGGATGGGGTTGTAAGTGGGTTTAGGATCAGATTAGCAGCTGGGGCACTGGTTCAGCGGCACGCGCATCCTGAAGGTAGTGCGTGGAATTCTCCAGATCCCCTGGACCTGGGAGGCCCATGTGGAGAAGCTGGAGACTCTAGAGTTCCTGGATTCTGGTTCCTGGCACACAGCCTCCAAGCCTCACCCCCCTGTGCCAGCTGGAACAGGATCACGCAGGCTCAGGTGTCTGCTGCACATGCTACTTTTCTGGGACTGCCTAGGAACTGTGTGCTCTTTCTGTCCTCCCCAGGGTGTATCTCATTCCAGTGCGGGGGCTCTGGACAGCCCAGGTTGGTGGCATCCCCACCCTGGTACTCACACAGGTGGTGCTCTTCAAAGTGATGTCATTAGAAAAGACATTTCTGCCATTGTTCAGGCTGGCTTCAACAAAGACCTCCCTAAAGCACAGAAAGCGAAGATGGTGAGAGCCAGCCCAGGGAGATGCAGTTCTTGCCCTCGGTGAGTGGACAGCATGGGCAATGCTCTCATTCCCCAAAGCACTATGAGGTCTACCTCAGCAACGATGGCCAAGGGGGATGTGGGTCCAGCAGCTAGGGGCCTTGCATGAGATCTCATGTCATTGTGACTGTGTCCTAAGTAACCACGAATGGCTGCTTGGTGTCAACCATTCTGCCTCTTCTGTATTTACAGAGTCTGTTGGCTTAACTCTGAAAGGTGAACTGGAGCAATGGTACCATTCCTCGGGCAATCATCTCCTGCATCTTGCCCTCCTCACAGACCCTAGGATACTACAGATCTCTAGGACACTGCAGATCCCTAGGACACTGCGGATCCCCGAACACCTTGGGGGCCACAAACAAGGGAGGTGAGCAGTGTGTCCTTAGACCAGCCGCAGACACGTGCTGCCCCAGCAGGGGGACATCCACATTCTGTACGCCTCACGGTGCCCAACCGTGACCCCTGGCCTCCTGCCCTCTAGGGCCTCCTGCCAGGGATTCTTACTGTCCAGGTTGTTTTTAATCTTTGGTCTAGGGCAAGTCATGAAAGTCTTGTCCATACTGATTTATTTTTTTTTCTAAAAGGAAATGACTTGGGAAGAATGTCGATGCACATGTTCATCCACTGTCCCTCCCACCTCTGGTCCTCACACAGAGCTGACCCCATGGTCCACGACCGGCATCTGGGCTCTGCTTTCCTATTGCAGAGACCCCTGTGAGCACCCAGCACACCCAGGCCCTGTGCAGTGCTCTGCTGTGTAACAGGAACAGGCAGGCAGAGTCTCTGCTCTCAAGGACTCACCTTTAAGGACTGCGTGGGAAACAGACAACAAAATTAAAAATAGAGAACAAAATAGATGGCAGAGTGCGATGTGCTGTGATGTCCATGAGCAGAGGGAAGGAGAGGCATGGAGGGAAAGGGACAGCCGCTTCGTCACAGGCGACCAGAAACATTCGTGTGATGCTCCACAGTTTCTTCAATCCCATTTCATTTTCTTTTTCTTCCATCATGTTTAAGCAAAATTAAATTTATTATGCTGTAGTTGAAAATGTTAATAGCACTTGTCTTTGGGTTTGGGATTTGGGGTAATGTTTTTATTCATTATGTTTTGTCTGTTTCTTTTTTCTACATTGCATGATTTTTATAATAAAATATAATTAACACTGTAAAATAATTGTACAAATGTATACCAAAATATAATACAATTTTATAAATTAAAATTTCTTGTATACATAAAAGTAATTTCTATTGTTTTTCTCTTTTTCACGTAGGTCAGGGTTACTATGGGCAAAATGATTCGTTTCCACATGGAACAACTTGTTGGCCTGAACCCAACTGTCAGATTAGCCATGAATTTCTAAACTGTTGACCTCTTCCTTGGTGCTGATAAAGATAACGATCAGGAAAACATGGTTAGGAAACAGATTTACTTTGAGAGATGGAAAGATTGGGATTGCTGGGTTAAAAATCCCCAAGAGGTGTGATCTGACTGCAGTATGGCGTTTGGGACAGCTCAGGGAGCTCCAGGGGAGGGCGGGTGGCACTGGCACCCTGAGGCCATGGTTCAGGGCCAAGATGGGCACAGGGCCCAGCAATACCAGGCTGCTGGAAAAAGAGTTTTCAAACAGATTAACCGATTAAACCCATACTTCAGTCACCATATTAAAAAATTTCTTAAATTACAAAAATGTAGCCTAGAAAGATGGAAAACATGAAGCATATAGAAACATCAAGCTCTGAATATGTCTTCTTGCTTCCTTATTTCTAAAATGTTTCACGAATGTTTTCTTCAGAGGAAAATGTAATTAATGACAAAGTCACTCCTCAGTGCATCTGAGTTCCCTGCAATACACAGCTATGCCCAGTTACTTCTGCACAGTCACCAACCGGGAGCAGTGTGGCCGTCTGCAAGAGGCACCCAGGACTGTGGCATGGGCTTTCCTATGTGAGACCTGGTGCTGGCCCACCTTGGAGAAAAAACTAGTGCCCTCCAGGAAACCAGTGCACCCACAGGCGGGCAGAGGACGCGTCTGATTGGACTTCCTGGGGATAGGTAGGGCCATGCCTTCCCCAAAAACCATCATCTCAGGGACACGGAATGCCCCCACTGGGCAGACAGATCTGGGTCTACTCTCCAGGTGTGTGGCACTGGGAAAGCTCTTCCGTCACCCCTGCCCTGGTTATCCACCCATGCAAAGGAAATGCAGTAAGGCTGCTTGGAGAATTCATGAAGACAGTGAGTGTAAGGCACTTGGCACAACACCTGATATAAGAAGTATTCAATACCCAGTAGCTCTCCTTAAGAAGGGGCTGCTCCGTCCCTAAGTCACTCCCATGAAAGTATACGTCAGTGGAATCTTAACGGCCTAAGACCACCTACACAACTCTGCCGCATGAGACTGTGACAATGACAGCCTCTGCCCCATTCTATATACTCAGGGACAGGAGGAGAGATGGCCGAGAAGAATCCTGCAGGGAGAGGAGTCATTCCAAGTTTGCCAGATGACCCTGAATAAGAGGCCATTGAACATAACATGATCAGATGGAATGAATGTATCAAGGGGTCAAGAGGGAGAATTGAGGGGGATGCAGAAAATCCAAATGCACCTCAGGCACTCAGCGGGAAACAGCACACTCCTTCGGTACCCAGGGCACAGTGTCTGCCTAGACTGGGGGCTTCCTCAGGCCACTCTCCAATTGCAGAGGTCCCCCGATGCCTGAGTGTTGCCAAACGATAGGAGAGTTTAAAATATTATAAAGTCCATGCTTGTGCCAGCTGCTCTACACAGGTGACCTTGCTTAGTTAGGTTGAGTATCCCTAATCCGAAAATTCAAAATCCAAAGTGCTCTGAAATCTGAAATTGTTTGAATGTCACCGTGATGCTCAAAGGAAAACCTCATTGGATCATTGCAGATTTCAGAGGAGGCTACTTACCAATGACTTTTGTTTTGCTAAACTGGAATCTGCAAATAACTTGGTCCTGGCTCTTTGCATTATTAAAGTCATATCCATGAATAATATCTTGCTTGGATTCTGTAAGAACAACACTCAAAAGTCCAAGTGAGGAAGAGTGGAGGGCTGTCTCCACTCTGACCTCCCTGCTCCTGTGATCCATCCCCAAAACTAAATTCCCAGGGGGCTTCCCTACAAGGAAGTGGCTGTGTCTGAATGAATATCTGTGTGTCCACTGGACCAAATCCTCATCTGGTGTCACTGAGGGTCCACAAGGAAGTGGTCGGGCCTTGAGCACACAGGAGGACTCCCACACCCTTCCTAATCCAAGGAACCCAGGAAAGGCACCCTGCCTCAGCCTCCGCACAGGGGCAGTTCAGCTGGAGCTTCCACCCTGAAATCCTACAGCGCTCCCTCAGGCCACAGGGGTCAAGTCCTTGCAGTCTTGAGCAGTGTTGTAGGGCTGACAACTTACCAGAAGAGCAACAAGACACAGATGGAAGTCACCTGTGCTGGGGGAGTGGGGCAGTGGGGCCTGGGACTCCCACACGCTGCTTGGTGTGGCCTCCTGGACAGATAAGCAACACTACTGAAGAACGTTTCACAAGTGTGTGCCCTTAATGCAACAATTCCACTTCTTGTCTCAATCCCAGGGAACTACTGAGCCACATGCACAGAGAGTTCTGAGGGGATTTTCTGGGGCTGTGGTAACATTCCACATCTTCACAGGGTCTGCGGTTACACAGATGTGGTGTGCTCTCGTCTAAACTCATACAGATGACACACTTAAGATTTGCGTGCTGTAAAAAGAGAACTTAATAAATACTGTTCTCTAGTGAAAGATATACGAACTGAAGGGTTTAGGGATAAAGTACCCTGAGGACTATAAAATACTTTGAATGCATCCAAAAATAAGATGAATTGGTGGAGAGAAAGATAGACAGAGAGAGGAAGAAACACATAGAGACAGGATAAAGCAAGCATGGTCAACCATTAATTAAAAATCTCCATGATGCAAACAGGCGTGTACATTGCATAATCCTTTCCACTTGGCTGTAAAGTTTGAAAAATTTAATAATGAAAGATTAGAAGAAAGACAAAGAACTAAATAAGAAAATTATACTTGGACATAGACAACCAGAAGTCATGGTACATCCTGGATGACAAGTGACTGACGAGAGGGACAGACCAAGCCCTTGGGCTGCAGGGAGTCAGAGGGGCTGGCCATCAGGGAAGACTTCCAGGACAAGGTGTCCTTCAAGCAGGACTGCCAAGGGCAGGTGGGCTCGGCCCTTCAAGTTGAGGCAGGGCTTGCAGAGTGCCTATGCCCCACCTGGTCCCACCTCTGCACAGGGCGCCCGGAGCAGGGAGTGGACCCTGGAGAGCCTCACTGCTCCAGGCTGGTCCTGAGCCCAGCAGAGGCCTCTGCCAGGTTGGATATGAGGCCCAGGGCTAAACGGGGGAGTCTGGGCTGCTTCCTGGCCTCCTTCCTGGGCTTCCTGGAGCCCTCATGGCTTCTTGGTGGCAGCCTGCTGAGAGGTCTCACTGTGTTGCATTTGGGTTCCAGGCTCCTGCCTTGGTCTTTCCCTGCTGTGACTGTCACCCTCCATGTGGGGTGGCTTTGTACAAGTCGGCCAACAGCTGACAGGTCAGGGCTGTGACTGCCAGGTCACGTGGGCAGAGGCAGCGGGCCAAACTGGTGGGCAGAGGGCACCTGTCATCTCAACTCAGCTGCCTCCAGCTGAAGAGTGACGACTCACATCCTCACCTGGGGTTGACAGGGCTGCTCAGACGCCACAGCCTGTGCATGTCCAGGGGACATCATCAGAGGAGCACAGCTGTCACAACTGCTGCACGGCTGAGCGGCTTTAAACCAGGAGCAGCAGAAAGAGACCCCGAGGGGGAGGGGAGCTCTCTACTCCACCCCCTCCCTCAGCTCTGCGTGATGGAGAGGCGTGGTGGGAGACCAGAGCCCAGGACCAATCATGGAAGTGTCAGCGTAGTTCTTGCTTTGGGGTCCTACCAGCTCCCAGCCTTGTGCCGGGCCCAGCACAGCCTAGTGCCTTGGGACTCACAACAGGCCTGACAGCGTCCTTTCTGTTCATGGGAGGCACCTCTGGAGCTTGCTGGAATTGGACTATTTGCTCCTGGTTGTGTGCCCATGGAGAGCAGAGCTCAGATATGGACCATATGTCTGTCCCCACAGCATATTGCCAGGGTGCTCTGTAGTGAGGAACAGGGAGGCCAGAGTGCAACCGCTGGAGGTCCTGGTGGTCTTGCTAAGGGCCTCGTGCTGTTCCCCTGGAGGGAGTACGCCCAGGGCTCTCTTCCTCTGCAGCAGCTGCAGTTGTACAAATGTCAGCCATGCCCAGCCCCAGCTCATGCAGACAGAGCTCAGGACAGACAGGGGTCATCACAGAGGCCCTCACAGGGCTGTCACCACCCATGCTGGGACCCTGGCTGGCAAGAGGACATTCTCTCCACATCCCAGACAGCACGGATGGGTGCTGGGATTTATCCTTTGGGGCCGAGGAGAACCAAGGGTGTTTGTGTGGACGACTTTTTCAGGCTATGGAGGTTTCCTTGTGCTCCCAGGGTGCTGTGGGATGTTGACATCCCCACTTCTTGTTCCTCATCCCCTATTACCTGGTTCCTCTTTCCCGTTTTGTTTATGTGGTAAATTACACAGATATTTCAGCTCCCACACCCACCGGACATTCCTGAGATGAATCCTGGCTGCTCCTGGTCTATGGGCCAGGTTAGCTGTTGTGCATACCCACACCACATACACACAGATAAAACACCCACACCACAAACACACTATACCGCATACAACCAGCACACATATACCACAGACACAACATAAATATACTGTACCAGAAACATGCATGATCTACACACCATATACATACCATACACACCACATACCATACATGATGTGCAACACACACTCATACAGCACATACACACACACAAACCCCACATGCATCCAAACACAACTTCTACAGCACACACCACACCACACCACGCACACTCACACACCATATACTATGGCCAACACACACACACACACCACAAAACACACCACACATGCCATATACCCACTATAGCCAACACACACACATCACAAAACACACCACACACATCACATACCGCACATGCAGCACACACCCTTCTTACTACAGCGGGGCCTCCTCAGCTCTCACCTCCTGCACACACAACGGAGGGCTCCATACAGACTTCACCTCAAGAAACCTGTGTTCTGATCTGGAAGAGAGAGTAGGGTACAAAGGGGCAGGGAGTGTGAGCCTCAGGGCATGGGAGCCAGGCCCCCACCACCTCTCAAATCCACCCCACTCACTCTGTCCACTAGGTCATGCTGTTCAGAAACTCCATGGCCCACTGCAAACACGCGGTCCGGGCTGTGTGCAATTACTGTTATCAAGTGCTGGGGGTGGTTTGGACCCCCGCCCAGGAGGTGAGGATGCAGCAGGTCACAGGCCCAGGGGCCAGTGTCTTGCCCCCATGCTTTTGGGGCAGCAGAATATCAGGCTCTGAGGGCCACAACCTTCTGTAGCCTGCAGCCGACTATCAGGGAGTGGGGAACTCTTCCACCCTCCCGTTTGATGTGGTGGGATTTATACAACACACTGTCAATCACTTTTGCAGTGGCCATGGGTTGGCCCAAATCACTTGGGGCAAGTTAGATGACTGTCCTCTGGGTGGCCCTGGGAAAGCCACCTGGGACGCCTTTCCCCACTCAGCTCCAGAGTGGTGCCTGGTTACCAGTTGAGAATGACCTGGTCTATCTTATAATCAGCCACACCCGGGGTGTAAATGGTGGCCCCCAGGCTCCAAGCCTTTCAGCCTAAGGCAAAGAGGCATTGAGTATTAGTCATCAAAATAGATGGAGCAAAATGCTGGTAACCGTGAACCCAGCTGGCTTCTTTGAGAGTCTCCTGAAACGCCTTTGAAGGCATTAAGTATTAGTCATCAAAATAGGTGGAGCAAAATGCTGGTAACTGTGAACCTGACTGGCTTCTTTGAGAATCCTGAAATGTATTTAGCACCAGTGCTCCATCCGTCATAGCAATAATCATGCTTGTTGTCTGCAGAAGAAGCAAGGAGTGATCTGCTCAGCAAAGGCACCAGGAGTGACCTCTACAAGCTCCGGGACCCCTACAGTTGGCTGGGCCCGCAGCACAGCTCATTCCAAGGCATGACCAGGTACCCCCACTTCATCCTCCAGGGCAGAGGCTACCAAGACCAAAGCACCTGCCACCCAGAGACCCCTAGAGTGATGGGGGGCCTCGGCCTGGTACCCGTTTTATAGAGGAGGGATGGAGAGGGGTAGGGTCCTTCCCATCACTCCGCCTGAACCCTCACCCAATAGCAGCCTGCACCACCTCTGCCTGAGGGCAGCTCCAGCCAGGACTCCACAAGCTCAGGCCTGTCCCACAGGCAGGGGGAGGAGCAGCAGGGCTGTCCTGTGGGCAGAGCCTGCTGGCAGCCCTGCTGGCATCTCTGGGCCCAGGAGTTCAGGACTCCAGGTCAGTGGCACCTGGGCAGGGAACCCCAAGGCCACCTCAATGCTTTCCCCATGAGCCCCGCCTTTTCCTGACCAGAGCTGCAGCCCTGCAGTGGGGAGGGGAGTCGGGGACTGTGGGCAGTCTTCTGTACCATCTGAGATACTGTCAGGGGATGAAAGTCACTTGGAGGGGAGATGAGGAAGAGAGGAGGAAGACTAAGGTGCGTGCAAGGGGGCAAACCCCTTGGCTCTTCTCTTTTCCTTTTCACACAGCCCAGCTGGAGGTTATGAGCACCTCAAGCACCTCAGGGTTATGAGCACCAGGGGTGCACACGCAGGACCCCACACAGTTCTCAGTACTCCATGGGGCGGGGGCTTACTATGCTCATTACACTGGGGAGGGACCTGGAGTTCAGAGCAGGTTGAGCAACTTGCTGCAAGAAGCAGGGCAGGAATCTGCACACAGAGCTCTCTGAGGCCCACGCCCAGCTCTGTTCCCCCTATGGGGCAAACATGGGGAGAGCAGCAGCGCTTACCTCTGCAGTTGACACATCGAATCTGCTAATTTGCTTGTAAGGAAATGAAGACGTTTTAAGAACGCACAGTGAGGCGACCCCAGTAATACTCTAAGAGCCTGAGGAACCAGAATACATTCTGTGAGCTCTAGTGGTCTGTATCATTTTACCTCCTTCCTGCATGACTGTGTGCCCGTGAGACTCAAGCTCCTCTATTAAGGTAAGATGTTCATGGATTGTTTTTCTGAGAAAAATTTAAAAAGGGGATTGAGGTGGACAGGGATGGAATGTTACAAAATAGCTCCCGAGCTCTATGAAGCCACTGTCTACTGTGAAGACCTCCCTGAATGGAGGAGGGTGCCAGGCACATACAGTGTTGTGCTCATTCATTGCTGTGACTTTGAATAGAGATATTTTTGTTTTCTCTGTCTCTGATCTGGTAAGCATAGTGGGAGGGAGGGTGTGGGGTTAGGAGCTGCTTAGCTGGTACTCTGGGTATGGCCAGGCTTTCCCTGAGCTCATGCCTGTCTCAGGGCACTTAGGCTTTGGAGAGCTCATAAAGTTCCAGCATGACCCTTCCATGAGGGAGCATCCCATAGATGTGCAACTACAAATCAGGCCTTTCCAATGGGACCAACTTTCTTAACCCAAACCCTAACCCTAACCCCTAACCCTAACCCTAACCCCTAACCCTAACCCAAGGGCATGCAACTGAGATTCAGGGACGGGCAATGGGACTGGCATTCCTAATCTTAACTCTAATCCTAATCCTAAACCTAACCCTATGGGCTTCCCTTGTGTTGGACACTGTATCCTTCAATATGCAGGGCTGAGTTTGGAAAAAGTCATCCTGCTAAGCCCCTAGCCCTGCACCCAGCACCCACAGCTCCAGATCCCTGACCCTGACTCAATCTTCCCCACTCTCTTTATCCTACCAAAGTAGCAAATCTGCTTAATAAGAGTGCTACGGCTCCTTGACTTCCTGTGCTCCTGAAAAAAAAAGACCAAAGGCTGAGAGAAGCGGCCCCGAAGGGTGTGCAGGCAGCTGAGCACTGCAGGCTGGCTCGGGGATTTGGCCTGTCAGCCTCTGTTAAAGGAGACAGGACTGGTTGGGCCAGGCAGAGCTGGCTCTGGTGGCAGAGCCAGCTCTGGTGGCAGGACTGGGACAGGCTAATCCAATGTGATGGGCTGAGCCAGCACAGCAAGGTTGGGCCGAGCATGGACCCCAAAGGCTGACTTCACCCTGCGGGCGAAGAGTCACTGCCATGTGTGGGAGCTCTAAGAGCCCTGGCTCAGGAGGGAAGGTGGCCAGGCCCTGCCCAGCCCCTGCCCAGCCCCTGCTGCCCCTCTCGGCCAACACCCAGAGTCCTTCCTCGTGAACTTGCTTTCTTCGCCCTCGTGCCCACCTAGGTTACCCTCTCCCAAACCTACAGCACACGATGCACAAACTCAAGCCTCCCCCAGCTCAGGGAGCAGCTCTTCATCAAAGCTGCAAGTGGGGCCCCAGACTCCCATCCAGTCCTCAGGATCCTTACCTCTCTTCTGCGCTTCACCCTCTCGGTGCCCAGTTCCAGGCATTTGCTTCGGAAGTGTTCTTACCTCCCACCAATCAGGAGCTGTGCAGTGCCTCCTGCTGGGCCTGGACGCCCCTCTAGGCCAACTCCAGCTGCCTGAGCTTTCTCCTCCTGCTTCCCTCCAGCTCCCCAGCCTGGCCTGGGGCTCAGGACCCCACCCATGGGCTCCCCTGTCTGAGACCCACCTGGGGACCAAGCTCTTCTGCACTAAACTCTTCAGCACTCCCCCTGACCCTGACCCTGCCTCCCTCCCATAGAGAGGGCCAGAACAGAGAGGGGCACACAGACAGCAGCGGCCAGCACAGGCAGATGTTTACAGGACACACACACCTGCCCACGGGCCCCTACACTCCGGGAAGGAGGCAGGGCAGAGGAAGGGCAGGGGACAGAGAAGGTCCAGGAGGCCAAGAAAGTCGGGAGCACAGGGAATACAGGCAACAGTGCAACCAGGGGTCAGAGGGTTCAGGGGAACAGGCATTGGGGTCAGGGTGGGTACTGTGAGATGGCCTGACCAGCCTGCCCTGTGTGCTGTCAGGCTCCCAACCAAGGTCTCAGGGACCCCCTCAGCTCCCTGGAGCTCCCTCTGACCCAACCTTTCAGGCCTCCCTTGGGGGCTCAAAGCAGCACTCCCCTGCCTGGGATGAATGTGAGCTGTGGGACGATGCTGCCCTGTGTAGAGTAGTCAATGAAGGACAGCTACATTCTCAGGCTGGGGAGGAAGCATGTGGCCCTGAGAAGCCAGAGGCACCTGCTGAACAGGACCCAAGCACAGCCAGGGCTGTGAGGTGCACTCCCCACCTCCCACCCCAACTCTTCTGTCCTGGGGCGCCTTGCTGGACACAGTGAGGTGAGATAAATGCAGTGAAGGACTCTGAGGCCTGTGGAGATGAGGGATCCACAAAAGAAAGTCAGGATGGCAACTTGCTGCATCCTCACAATCCTAACACTCACCAAAGAAACTCGAACTCACACACATGCACTCACACACACACCCCACATACGCATACAGACACGTGCATGTACACATATGCGCACGCATGCATGCATACCACACACACACACAGTTACACATGCACACACACACACACACACCCTATGCTGAACAAGTGGGGAGATGCACACACAGCCCTCCCAGCTGGCCTCCTTTCTACTAGAAAATTCTTCCCCATTCCCTCCTCCCCCTCCTCTCCCGCATCCCTCCTTCATCTCAGAGAAGTGACTCTTCCTACTGGCAGCCTTGCACATGGCCTCCCTTTCCTCTCCCTGACCCTCCTTCCTGCTGGCTGACCCTCAGTGGCCCTCAGTGACAGTGCTACCATACATCCCCAACGGAGCTCCCCATGACTCCTGCCCTTGTTGCCCATTCATTTTACCCACAGTCATCAGACTTTTCTTCTTTAAGTGCCACCTTGATCATGCCACTCCCCTGCTCAAGAGCCTTCTCTGGCTCTCCGTGGCTCACAGCAGGAAATCTCAGCTCCTTGGTCTGGCATAATGAGCCCCTATGGCTTTGTCCTCAAGCTGACCTGCCTAGTCCTCTCCCAGCCCTCCCTGAGCTAACCTCATTCCCAGCCAAGCAAGACCACTCACTCCACCACAGGTCCCCTGTGGTGGGAAATATTTCAGGTTTTGCAGGGAAAATGTGAAGCTTGTGAATTAAGTGTTTTGTGTTTTCCATCCTGCAAGACCCAGTTCAAAGACCCATGTCCCTGGAAGCCACCCTTGACTTTGTCTTTAGGAGCTCCTGCTTTTTCCTTTAACCTTCCATGTGAGTTCTTTGTCCCTTTCCTTGAGCCCTCAGCACTGTGTAACCCGGGGTTCTGAGACTGAGTCAGTGATTTACCTGCCTAATGTCCCTTCCCAGCGTGTGATGTCCCCAAGGGCAAACTGCAATATTCCTGGGGCTCACAGGCAGGAGCCAGCCAAGGCTGCAGAGACCCAATGGAACCAGTGAGCGCTGGCCTCATTCCTGCTTCAGAATGCCACCTTGTGCTCTGTGTTCCCCATCGAGGGATTCCCACGCCCAGCACATCTGACAGGATGTGCTTTCTGCCTGCCAGAGGAAAAGCTTCCTTCAGTGCAGGGGAGGCTGCAGCCTTACTTTACATATTTCTCTGCCGTCTCTTCTGTATTGCAGAGCCATAAAGGTCAAGGCAGGAATTCAGGCTGCTGGGCCCGAAAACAAAGGAGACATGTGTCAAGGAGTTGAGGCACATCTGTCCGGTGGGCAGGAGTCTGCCCACTCCAGCCTCCTAGCAGTCTCTTAACAAGCTCCTCTGACCACAGCACAGCTTTGGCTGGGGTACACCCCCAGCAACCATAGTGGATCATCTGGATGGTGACTTTCATTAGGGTGACCACCCAGACCTGTCTGTCTGGGACCAACAGGCTTTCAAGGATGAGGTGCATTTTTTGGCTAATAGTTGACTATTACCCTAGTCAGCTGACTAGGAGGATAGTTGACTGATTACCCCAGCTGGGGGCCGTGTAGATAAGAACTGTGGGAGGATGTCCCAGCTGAAAAGCCCTGAGCAATTCTGATATGCTGGCTCTCCTTATTCCCACTTATCCGGGGGTTTATCCATCCCCAACTGTCTGTGGTTGGATGGGGCAGAGCTCTTGGGAATCACCGTCCATCAGAAGCCCCTTGAGAACAACAGACCCAGACCTGGTCTGTCATTCCTCTGTTGGACTCTTGGATTCTTGGGCATCAGACCTGCCTCTTGGGTTGGGGATCCTCTGGCAGCCTGTGTGTGACCTGCTAACCCTATTCATGACACCTCCAGATCCTGCTCACTGCCCCACATTTCCCAGCACCCACAGAAGCAGGTAGTGATGTTCCCTGTGGGAGCCTGGGACTCAGGCAAGGGAGGATGTGCACTTTAGGCCATTTTGCTTCCCAGATTTCTTATGAGTCTGCAAAGCCAAGCCACTCTGGGCATAGAGAGCCTTCTCCAGCAGACATCACTGGAGAGGGAAGAAGCACACCTGGCCACTGCTGTCCCGGCGTCATCATTTCCCCAGCAGCAGGGAGAGCCACATGCCCTTATTGTCCTGACTTTCAGATCTTACTGCTAATATTCTCCCACTTAGTCCCCAGACAGAGAGAAAGGAGCCTGAAGGAGGCTGGAGCCTTGTGAGACTTCCATCTAGGTGGGGTTCAATCACATCTGCCCTAGCCGCCCAAGATGCAAAGGTCTTTGCAATCCCACAGCTCCTTCGGTATGTACAGCTTTGCAGAAATGGGAAATATTTCAAGTTTTGTAGGGAAAATGTGAGGCCTGTGAATTAAGTGTTTTGTCCAAGGTCTTGGAGATGGCATCAGTTAAAACTAAGGCTGGTGCCCTCATCTGAGTCCTTTCTCTGTATCTGCGATGCTTTATGGTCTTTTGTGTATTATGTGCTCAGGGGAGCCTACCAGGAGGCTCTTCACCCCTCCAGCAAAGACCATGTCTATAAATGTTTACCTCCTGAACATCATGCTTATATGTGGTGGTTCTAATGCATCCAAGAGCAGCCTTCTCCCCTCCACTGTTCTACTGCTTCCTCTAGCCTGCATCTAAATCCACATACTGTATTTTCATTTTACTGATGAAAAACTTGAGGCTCTGACCGGTCAAGCAATTTGTCACAATTTCCGTAGCTGTGAGGCGCGTCTGTCTGCTAGGCAGATGTCTGTTCTTCCTCACCTACTCCACTGGGAAGGGGATCAGGGTAGGCACTGACTCCATCATGGAGCATCTAGGCAGGGCCTTTCATAAGCTCTCCAAAGCCTGAGTGCCCTGAGACAGGCATGAACTCAGAGAAAGCCTGGCCATACCCAGAGTACCAGCCAAGCAGTCCCTAGCCCCACACCTTCCCTCCCTCCCACTGTGCTCACCAAATGTGGGATCTGCACACGCAGCTTGCTGAGGCCCACACCCAGAGGCAGATGCACCAACAGAGGCAGGTAGTGACATTCCCTTGTGGGAGCCTGGTCCTCCCTTGCCTGAGGATCTAGCTCCACAGGGAATGTCACTGCTTGCCTCCACTGGGGCAAAAGTAACTACGGTTTCAGACTGAATTTTAAATCATTATAACTAGGCTCAAAGACATCTTTATTATTTAAAATGGAAACCATTACAATCAACACATTTTTGCCAATGAGAAATAAGTTTGTTTATTCCTGCAGTGTAAAAATCCATGCTTTGCGATTGGACAAACTCTTGAAAAGCATTTTCTGCATCCTGCTGGTTGTGAAATCATTTTCCCTGCAAAAAGTTATTGAGATGCTTGAATAAGTGGTAGTCAGAGGTCAGGTGAATATGGCGGATGAGGCAAAATTCTGCAGCCCAATTCCTTCAACTTTTGAAGAGCTGGTTGTGCGATGTGCAGTCCAGCATTGTCATGGAGAATTGGGCCCTTTCTGTTGATCAATGCCGGCTGCAGGCATTGCAGTTTTTGGTGCATCACAACCATGAGCTGAGCATACTTCTTAGATGTAGTGGTTTTGCCAGAATTCAGAAAGCTATAGTGTATCAGATCAGCAGCAGACCACCAAACAATGACCATGACTTTTTTTGGCTGCAAGTTTGGCTTTGGAAGTGCTTTGGAGCTTTTTCTTGGTCCAGCCACTGAGGTAGTCATCGCTGGTTGTCATACAAATTCCACTTTTTGTCACATGTCACAAGCAGATTGAGAAATGATTCATTATTGTGTAGAATGAGAGAAGATGACACTTCAAAACGACCATTTTTAAAATTTTTGCTCAGCTCATGAGGCACCCAGTTATCCAGCTTTTTCACTATTCCAATTTGCGTCAAATGCCGAATGACAGCAGAAGAGTTGACGCTGAATTCTTTGGCAACCTCTCGCGTCATTGTAAGATCAGCTTTGATGACTGCTCTTAGTTGGTTGTTGTCTACTTCCAATGGCCAGCCTCTATGCTCCTCATCTTCAAGGCTCTTGTCTCCTTTGCAAAATTACTTGGACCACCACTACTCTGTACATTCCTTAGCAGTCCCTGGGCCGAATACATTGCTGATGTTGCAAGTTGTCTTGGCTGCTTTATGACCCATTTTGAACTCAAATAAGAAAATCACCCGAATTTGCTTTTTGTCTAACATCAGTTTCACAGTCTAAAATAAATATAAAATAAACAGCAAGTAATAAGTCATTAGCAAAAAACATAATGTGAGAAATGCACATTAAAATGATGTATAACATAACCACATTTATTTAAGAATGTATTCCAACATCAAACAGCAAATTTTAAAATGCAAAAATCAGAATTACTTTTGCACCAACCTAATAGCATGGATCTGAACCCAGGTCTAGCTGCAAAACCATACTTTACTCACTGCACTTAGGGTGTCTAGGTGACACTGTAGTATCTAACAACACTGGAAAACAAAGCACTGGACTCTCAAGACTCATCCACAACACAGACTTTGCCCTTGGCAGCTCCCACACTAACATGCAAGACAATCCCTTTTCCTGACTAATGATAACAGTTTCCAATTTCCTTCTCTTTACACTCTCCTCTCTTTTTCCTTCAGCAAAAAGGATTTTCCAATGAAGGTTTATGGGGAGTGAGAATCTTCATCCCATTCACCTTCTCTGGTAAAATTTCCAGTTTGAGATGATTTTGAAGAAGGGTCTACATTTTAGAACACAGAGGAAGCCAGTGCTCTTGGGTGGTGAAGGGCCACATGAACTGACAGGTCCCTAGAAGGAGGTGACATGGGCTTCTGGCACACAGAACTCTACTTATGGTTAAGTGCCCCAGTCTTTCATGAGAACAGAGAGGCTGGGATCACCAAACATTTGAGAACACCTCTACCATTACAATGTGATACCAAAACATCATAGTGATATAACCACACTGCAGAAATGGAAGTGGGTAGGATTGAATGCTGTAGGAAAACTCAGCTATGAGAAAGGTAAATACTCTTAGCCCATAGGAAGAAGTCAGTAGAGAATACATAAGCTGCCAGCAGCAAGAAACAGCAGTCAGTACAAGCATATTTTTAAAAACAAGGATGTAAAATCAGAAGTAAAATCTAAAATACTTGCAAGTGGCTGCTTCTGGGGAGTGGGATCAGAAGTAGGAAAGAGTAGAATCAAGTAGGAGCCTTGGGTTTTTTTTTTTTTTTTTTTTTCTGAGCCTTCATAGAGTATTTGATATTTACATTTATCTTCAAGCTTTTCCTTAATTAATGTAAAAATGAAATTACAAGCAAGAACTAGCAGCATGGAATGATGTCAGCAAAATGGTGGCTTGAATGCTCCAAGCCCTTGCTCCCCCATAGAAACATTGAAAGAAAAAAATCAGAATCTGTGTTTGCCAACTTTTCAGGGACTCAGGAAACCACTAATCAAAGATTTACTGCAATATACCAGATGCCCAACTGAGAAAAAGCTACCTTCAAAATCACAGGAAAGTTTTGTGGTGTTTTTGTTGGGGAAAGGAAGAGAGATCAGACTGTTACTGTACCCTAGAACTTAAAGTATATATGTATAAAAAAGAATAACAATAAAACAGAAACAGAAACAGAAAAAAAAAAAAGGAAAAGGAAGACATAAGAAACTCTATTTTGATCCGTACTAAGAAAAATTGTTCTGCTTTGAGATGCTGTTAATCTGTAACCTTAGCCCCAACCCTGTGCTCACAGAAACATGTGCTGTATTGAATCAAGATTTAATGGATTTAGGGCTGTGCAGGATGTGCCTTGTTAACAATTTGTTTGCAGGCAGTATGCTTGGTAAAAGTCATCACCATTCTCCATTCTCAATTAACCAGGGATACAATGCACTGCGGAAAGCCTCAGGGACCTCTGCCCAAGAAAGCCTGGGTATTGTCCAGGTTTCCTCCCACCGAGACAGCCCGAGATATGGCCTTGTGGGAAGGGAAAGATCCAGCCCAACACCGTAAAGGGTCTGTGTTGAGGAGGATTAGTGAAAGAGAAAGACCTCTTTACAGTTGAGATAAAAGGAAAGTATCTGTCTCTTGCTCATCCCTGGGAATGGAATGTCTCGGTGTAAAACCCGACCATACAATCTACTTACTGAGATAGGAGAAAACCTCCCTATGGCTGGAGGTGAGACATGCTGGCAGCAATACTGCTCTGCTACTCTTTACTGCACTGAGATATTTGTGTAAAGTTAAACATATATCTGGCCTACATGCACATCTAGGCACAGTACATTTCCTTAAACTTATTTATGACACAGATTCCTTTGCTCACATGTTTTCCTGCTGACCCTCTCCCTACCATTACCCTATAGTCCTGCCACATCCCCCTCACTGAGATAGTAAAGACAGTGATCAATAAATACTGAGGAAACTCAGAGACCAGTGCTGGTGCAGGTCCTCACTTGCTTAGTGCCGGTCCCCTGGACCCACTTTTCTTCCTCTGTACTTTGTTTCTGTGCCTTATTTCTTTTCTCAGTCTCTCATCTCCACTTTGTGAGAAATACCCTCAGGTGTGTAGGGGCACCCCCTTCAGTTTTCACATATCCTTTCCGCAACACTTTCACAGCATATTGGCAGTTTTGGTCTTGAGTAGTGACCCAGTTCCAAGTGGTTGTCTATGAACTAGAGGGAGCAGTGTAGCTCTTACTTACACATTTCTGTGTATATCTGTTCTAACCTGGCTGGAGGACACGGAAAAGCCTAGCTCCTTCTACTCTATCTCATATAGCTCAGTGAGAACACAACTAGAAAACATGGTAGGCACTTCTTGTAAAAGTGATGACAAATCTACAGGGACAAAATATCCCATAGAAGCCTGAGGAAAGAGAGTTTGGGTGAATACACAATAGAGCATCGAAGTCCCCCAGGAGAAGCTAGGTGTGACTCTTTGGGAACTAGGATGTTTAGGATAAGTTGTGTACACAGGGGAATTTAGAAAGTCATGGACATGCCCAGGCAAGATGTGTGCTCAGAGAAATCCACACTTGAAGCTTTCCATAGACTTAGAGCAAATCTAGTTAAGTTGTGAAGGAGTGCCCAGAACAAAACCAATCTGCAAAGACAGGGAAACATGGCTGTTCTTTCTGTTAAATTTTTTAGTGGTTTTCCTTTTGTCTTAGCTCCTGGCATTCAAATAAACCTGTCAAAACATCACCTGAACATGAACTACGGAAGAAAAAATTTCAGTGATCCTACACAACCAGGAATGGTCTTTGTAAAAATAGTTTGAAAAATTTTCAAAATAAACAAACTACTACAGGATTCTACAATTAAAAAGCAAAAAATAAAAACAAAAACAATCCATTAACTTATGGGGAAGTGGGAGGGATATAATTTTTAGAGTTACTACTTTATAATACTCAAACACCCAACTTTCAACAACAACAAAAACAAAATAAGAAACACAAGACTTAAAAAGAAACAGGAAAACATAGCTCATTCAAAGGAACTAAATAAATGGACAAAAACTGCCCCCAAAGAAGCCAATACTTTAGACATACTGGACAAAGACTTAAAACATCTATCTTAGATATGCTCAAAGAGGTGAGGAAAACCAAGAAGAAAGAAAGAAAGAGGCTAGGCATGGTGGCTCACACCTATAATCCTAGCACTTTGGAAGATCAAGATGGGGAAATTGTTAATTGCAGGAGTTTGAGATCTGCCTGGGCGACATAGTGAGACCCCATCTCTAATTAAAAAAAAAAATAACTGGGTTTGGTGGTGCATCCCTCTAGCCCCAGCCACTTGGGAGGCTTAGGAGGGAGGATCGCTTGAGCCTGGGATGTTGAGGCTGCAGTGAACCATGATCATGCTACTGCACTTCAGCCTGGGAGACAGAATGAGACTTTCTCTGAACAAACAAACAAACAAAAAAGAAAGAAAAGATAAATAAAGGAAATCAGGAATTATTGATTTGTTTAAAGAACTGAGATAAAAAAGCTATTAATAAAGAATTCCATGCTCTGCAATACTGTCTTCTAAAAATAAGGAATACATTTGAGACATTAACAAATAAAAGCTGAGGGACTTCGTTACCACTTGTCTTATAAGAAATGCTAAAGGGAATCTTTTAGGTGAAAATTCAAGGGCACTAGACAATAGCTTGAAGCCATATGAACATAGGTTTCTGGTAAGAATAAATACATGAGAAAATATAAAAGTCAGAAATATTATAATCTTGGCTTGTAACTCTATTATTTTTCCATAGAATTTAAAAGGCAAATGCACAAAAATCATTATAAATCAGTTATTGGGCACATAAAGCATTGATAAAGAGGGGCACAAAGCTATACTCAAGTCTGCTGTTTACAATTAAAGTTAAGTTGAAGTTAGTAGCAACTCAAATTAGATAGTTATAACTTTAGGATGTTACATGTAATCACATGTAATAAAAAAGGAAATATCTATAATATGATATAATACAATATACACAAAAGGAAATAAGCAAGGTATCAAAATGTGTCATTGCAAAAAATTACCTAAACACAACTGAAGACAGAAATGGAGAAAATGAGGAATAGAAAATCTAGGAGATATACAGAGAACAAATATAAAATGACAGAAGTAAGTTCTTCCCTAGCAGTAACTCATGCTCTAACTACATGCTGTCCAGAGACTCATTTCAGATCTAAAAGCACAAATATGTTGAAAATTAAAGGATGGAAAAAGACATTACATTCAAATGAAGACCAAAAGAGAGTAAGGATGGTCACACTAATATTAGACAAAATGGCATTTAAGTTAAAAAAAAACTGGTATAAGAGACAAAGAAGGACTTATATTAATAAAAGGTCAATTCACTAAGAAGATAAAACATATATAAACAGATATGTAGCAAAAATCAGAGCTCTGAAATTTATTAAACAAACATTGACAGAATTAAAGGAAGAAATAGAAAGACTTACGTTAATAATTGGAGACTTCTGTACCCTACTTTAATCAGGTATAGAATCAGACAGAATGTAAGAAAATATAGAAGTAAGAAAATATAGAAACATGAAAATAGAGGACTTGAACATCTCTTTTAACTAAGTGTACATAACACACATATACAAAACACTCTGCTCAAAGATAGCAGAACACATGCTTTTCTCAAGTGCACATAGGATATTCTCCCAGATCACATGTACAAGTCTTTAAAAATCTAGAAAGTTTTAAATCATATGGAACATCTTTTCCAATCACAATGGAATAAACTAGAAATCAATACCAGAGGGACAACTAAAAAATTCATCAATATGTAGAAATTAAACAAAATACTCTCAAATAAACAATAGGACAAAGAAGAAATCACAAAGAATATTAGAAAATACAAATGCTTCTTGGCGTACAATGGGGGTATATCCCATTAAACCCACTGCTAAGTAGAAAAGTCATTATTGGAACAATCATAAGTCAGGGACGGTCTGTGCATTGAGATTAATGACTATGAAAACACAACATACTAAAACTTATGAGACGCAAGGAAAGCGGTGCTAAGAGGGCAATTTATAGCTCTAAATGAATAAATTAGGAAAGCTCTTCAATCAATAAACTGACTTTACATCTTATGTAACTAGAAAACCAAAAGAAAATTATATCCAAAGATAGCAAAGGAAAAAAAATATTATCGCAGAGATAAATAAAAAAGAGAACAGAAAAATAGAGAATATCAATGAAATCAAAAGTTTGTGTGTGTTTTTTTGGAAAGGTCAACAAAATTGACAAACTTCTATCTTGGATAACTTAGAATACAAGAAGGATTACTCAAATTACTAAAATCAGAAAATGAGAGTGGGACTATAACCACCAATTTAACAGACGTAAAAAAGATTATAAGCACATATAATAAACATCTGTACACCAACAAATGGAATTAAATAGATAAAATTTTTTTATGAATTTGGGTGTTCTTTTGAATCTGGGTGCTCATAAAGAACATGACTCAATTTTGATAGACTGTGTGTTTCTAGGAATTATCCCATTTCATCTATTTAATTCTATTTGTTGGTGTACAGATGTTCATAGCATGTCGTTATAATCTTTTTTATTACTGTTAAATTGGTAGTCATTTTCCCACTCTCATTTTCAGAAATAAGACTGCACACCTACAACCATCTGATCTTCGACAAAACTGTCAAAAACAAGCAAAGGGGAATAAATTCCCTATTTAATAAATGATACTGGGATAGCTGGCTAACCATATGCAGAAAATTGAAACTGGACCCCTTTCTTACACCTTATACGAATATTAATTCAAGATGGACTAAATACTTAAATGTAAAACCCAAAACTCTAGAAGAAAATCTAGGCGATACCATTTGGACATAGGCACGGGCAAATATTTCATGATGAAAACACCAAAAATAATTGCAACAGAAGAAAAACTTGACAAAAGAAACTATCATCAGAGTAAACAGACAACCTGCAGAATGGGAGAAAATTTTTGCAACCTATCCATCTGACAAAGGTTAAATATCCAGAGTCTACAGGGAACTTAAACAAATTCACAAGAAAAAAATAACCCTATTAAAAAGTGGGCAAAGGACATGAACAGACACTTCTCAGGAGAAGATATTCATGCAACCAACAAACATATGAAAAAAAGCTCAACATCACTGATCATTAGAGAAATGCAAATCAAAACCACAATGAGATACCATCTCATACCAGTCAGAATGGTGATTATTTAAAAGTCAAAAAACAATAGATGCTGGCGAGGTTGCAGAGAAAAAGAAATGTTTTTACACTGTCCATGGGAGTGTAAATTAGTTCAACCATTGTGGAAGACAGTGTGGTGATTCCTCAAAGACCTAGAGGCAGAAATACCATTTGACCCAGCTGGTATTCCATTACCGGCTGTATGCCCAAAGGTATATACATCATTCTACTTTAAAGTGTCTACTTTAAATGTGTCTACTTTAAAGACACATGCATGTGTATGTTCATTGCAGCACTATTCACAATAACAAAGACATGAAATCAACCTAAATGCTTATCAACGATAGACTGGAAAAAGAAAATGTGGTACATATACACTATGGAATAATATATTGCCATAAAAACAAATGAGATCATGTCCTTTGCAGGGACATGGTTGGAGCTGGAAACTATTATCCTTAGCAAACTAATGCAGGAACAGAAAATCAAACACCACATGTTCTCACTTACAAGTGGGAGCTGAATGATAAGAACATATGGACACATGAGGGTGAACAACACACGCTGGGGCCTGTCGGTGGGGTGAGGGAGGGAGAGGATCAGGAAGAACAGCTCATGGATGCTGGGGTTACTACCTAGGTGATGGGATGATCTGTGCAGCAAACTACCACGGCACACATTTACCTATGTAATAAACCTGCACATCCTGCACGTGTACCCCAGAACTTAAAATAAAAGTTGATGAAAAATGAAAAATAAAAAATTTAAAAAAATTGTGAAGAAATAGAAAATCAGAACAGACCTATAATAGTAAGGAGATTGAATTAGTAATTAAAATCTCTCAACAAAAAAAGTCCAGGACCAGATGACTTCACTGGTAAATTCAGCCAAATACGTAGAGAAAAATCCTTTGCAAACTCTTTCAAAAATCTGTAGGTGATGGAACACTTCTAAACAAAATCTATAAAGGCCAGCACTGCACTGATACAAAAGCCAGACACTGTACGAAAACTATACACCCAAATCCCTTATCAATATTAGTGCAAAAATCCTCAACAAAATACTGCAAACTGAATTCCATAGTTTATTAAAAGATTTGTATATCTCCAACAATGAGATTTATTTCCATAATTTTAAAATGATTCAACATTAAAAATAAGTATTATATACTTCATTAGTAGAATGAAGAAAACTACATGATCTCCATTGATAAAGAAAAATATTTGATACAATTCAATACCTGTTTTGATTAAGACACTCAAATTAAGGGTATAGAAAAGTTCTTCAACATGAAAAAGGCCATATATGAAAACACACAGCTAAAATACTCAAGGGTGAAAGATAAAAAATGTTTCCCTAAGATCAAGAGCAATACAAGGATGTCCATTTGCATTGTATTCATTCAACATAGTATGGAAATTCAAGCCAGAGCAATTAGGCAGGAAATAAAAATAAAGGCATCCAAAGTGTAAAGAAGAGACAAAATTGTCCCTGTTTACGAATGATATGATCTTACATGTAAAAACCCTAAAGATTCCACAAAAAATTGTTAGAGTCAGTAAATAAATTTAGTAAAGTAGCAAGATACAAAATTGGCATGCAAAACCTAGTTGCATTTCTATAGACTAAAAATAAAAAATAAAGTGAAATTAAGATAATAATTCTATTTACAATAGCACCACACAAATAAAATACTTAGGAATAAATTCAGTGAAGAAGTCAAAAATAAGTATATTGAGAACTATGAAACATTGTTAAAAGAATTTAAAGATAGAAATAAATTGAAAGACATTTTATGTTTAAAAATCTTTAAAAGAAGATTTTTAAAATCTTAAAAGAAGACTTAATGTTGTTACACTGACAATAATAGCCAAAGACATCTACAGATTCAGTGTAATCTTTACCAAAATCCCAACAGTATTTTTGTTGCAGAAATAGAAAAATCCACATAAAATTCACATGGAATCTCAAGAGATTACAAATACTACCCCTTAGCCCCCCAAAAAATCTTTAAAAGGAGAAAGTAGAGTAATTGTATTTTCTGGTTTCAGTATTTATTACAAAGCTACAGCAATCAAAACAGTGTGGTACTGGTCTAAAGACAGACATATAGACCAATGAACAGTATAGAAAGCATAGAAATAAATCTTTGTGTATATGGTTGATTGATTCTTTAAAAATGTTGCCAAGACTATCTAATCTGGAAAAGCACAGTAGTTTCAACAAATGTTGCTGTGAAAACTGCATGTCCACATGTAAAATAATGAAATTGGGCCCTTACTATATACCATTACAGAGATTAGAGAGATGATTTAGGATATCTGGTGGAAGAAATTTCTAAGCAACAAAGGGTTCAAGAGGAAGGAGAGCATAAAAGTTTAGAAAATTTGCAACCTGAAGATGTGATAGAAATGCAAAACCCATTTTCTGGGGGAAATACAAGCCCACTGCAGAAATTTGCATAAATAATGAGGAGATGAATGTTAATCATCAAGACAACGGGGAAAATGTCTCCAGGTCATCTCAGAGACCTACAGCAGCTCCTCTCATCACAGGCCCAGAGACCTAGGAGATAAAAATGGTTTTGTGGGCCAGGCTCATTGGCCCTCAACTCCACTATGCGGCCTTGGGACACAGTGCTCTGCATCTCAGCTGCTTCAGCTCCTGCCATGGCTAAATGGGGCCAAGGTAGAGCTTGGGCCATTGTTTCAGAGGGTTCAAGCCCCAAGACTTGGAAGTTTGCACATGGTTTTGGGCCTGTGGGTGCAGAGAAGTCAAGAACTGAGATTTGGGGCCAGACGTGGTGGCTCGCACCTGTAATCCCAGCACTTTGGGAAGCCAAGGCTGGCAGATCACCTGAGGCCAGGAGTTCAAGACCAGCCTGGACAACATGGTGAAACTCTCTGAACTAAAAATACAAAAATTAGCCTGGCATGGTGGCAGGCTCCTGTAATCCCAGATACTTGGGAGGCTGAAGCAGAGAATCACTTAAACCCAGGAGGTGGAGGTCACAGTGAGCCAAGATCATGCCACTGCACTCCAGCCTGGGTGACAGAGTGACACTCCATGTCAGGAAAAGAAAAAAAAAAAAAAGAATTGAGGTTTGGGAATCTCTACCTAGATTTCAGAGGATGTGTGGAAACACCTGGATGACCAGGCAGAAGTTACTGTGAGGGCAGTGCCCTGATGGAACCTCTGTTAGGGCAGTGCAAAAGGGAAAAGTGGGGTTGGAGCTCCTACACAGAGTCCCCATTTGGGCACTGCCTAGTGGAGCTGTGAGAAGAGGACAACTGCCCTTCAAATCCAAGAATGGTAGATCCACTGACAACTTGCACCTTGTGCCTGGAAAAGCCACAGGCACTCAAAGGCAGCCCAAGAAAGCAGCTGGGAGGGGGGTTGCACCCTGCAAAGTCAAAGGGCCAGAGCTGCCCAAGGCTGTGGGAGTCCACATCTTGCACCAGCATGACCTGGGTGTGAGACATGGAGTCAAAGGAGGTCATTTTGGAACTTTAAGGTTTAATGACTGCCTTGTTGGGTTTCAAACTTCATGGGGCTTGTAGTCCCTTTGTTTTGGCCAATTTCTCCCATTTAGAATGGGTGTATTTACCCAATGCCTGTACTTGCATTGTATCTAGGAAATAACTAACTTTCTTTTGAGTTTACAAGTTCATAAGTGAAAGGACTTGCCTTGTCTCAGATGAGACTTTGAACTTGGACTTTTGGGTTAATGCTGGAATGAGTTAAGATTTTGGCAGACTGTTGGAAAGGCATGATTGTGTTTTGAAATATGAGGAAATGAGATTTGGGAGGGACCAGGGGTGGCGTAATATGGCCTGCCTCTGTTTCCCCACCCAAATCTCATCTTGAATTGTAGTCCTAATCGTAATACCCATATGTAGAGGGAGGGACTTAGTGGGAGGTGATCGAATCATGAGGGTGGTTGCCCTGTGCTGTTCTCATGATAGTATAAGTGAGTTCTCAGGCAATCGAATGAGTTTGTGAGGAGCTTTTACTCCCTTCACTCTGCACTTCACTCATTCTTCTCCTTCCTGCCACTCTGTGAAGAAGGACCTGTTTTGCTTCCCTTTCCACCACGATTGTAAGTTTCCCAAGGCCTCCCCAGCCACGCTGAACTGTGAGTCAGTTAAACCTCTTTCCTTTATAAATTACCCAGTCTCAGGCAGTTCTTTATAGCAGTGTGAGAATGGATTAATACAGTCTAAAATATATCTTTCTTTATATAACTTAAAAATTACAAGTGATGAAAAGCATTGAGTTGGTTGGTTATCAGTTTTTTCCCCCTCTTTTGGAGTTGTATTTAGTATAATAGAATATCTTAAATTAGTGTTGTTTTATAATCAATGAAATTGGGTGTACTTCTATGCTGTACTAATATGGGTGTTACTAATATGCTGGGGGCATATTAGGGTTCTCTTGCTTCATGCCTTCTGTGACACTTGTTATTGTTATATTTTAACATTTATGCCTAATGATTAAACATCTCCTTGTGGTCTTAATTTGCATTTTCTAATTACTCTAAAGACTTCCTCCGTTCACACGATTTTGGTCGCTAATGCTTCCTCCAAAGTGCCTATTCATGTCTGTGTCTATTCTTTGCTTTGGATGTTCCTCTCTTTTATTAAAAGTATATATCCTGGATACTAATCCTTTATCAATTGCTGCAAGTACCTTCTTTCAGTGTGTGGCTTGCTTTTTCACTCCGTTTGTTGTTTTTTAAATCAAAGTATAAGTTCTTAATTTTAATGCACTTGAACTGTCATTTTCCACCACGGCCCGAGTCGCGGAGCCTGCCTTCCTGGCAGAGCGCTGCGTGGTCACAGCTGGGGTCTGGGGAGCAGAGGCTGCGGGCGCTCCCGGGGTTTGGGGGTGAGAGCTGGGCGACTTCGGCGTGGGGAGGTGCCGCTCGAGGGGCCGCCAGGCTGCGCGGGGAAGGAGGGCCAGGAGGCCGCGGGGGTCCTCGGCGCAGACTGGAGCCGCAGGCACCCCGAGGCCCTGCGGGCCCAGGAGCGAGAGGTCTGGCGCCCAAGACCAGAGGGGGTCGGCGGCAGCAGGCGCCGCCTCCAAAGGACGCCCTCGCTCTCCCGCAGGCGCTGGCTCCAGACTCTGACCAGCCAGCTGGGGGCGTCTCTGCGGAGCTGAGCCGGGGTAGGGCCGGGCAGCCCAGAGGATCAGAAGAGGGTTTTCTCCCAGGGTTGCGGGTTCTTTGGCCAGCGGCGCCCTCCCCCGCCGGGGCAGCCCACCCGCAAGCCCCGCCCCGAAGGCTGGAGCTTCCCTGGGGGTGGGCGAAGCCGAGGCCACGCCCCGAAGGCGGGAGCGGCTTTGGGGAGGGACCTGGCCGCCCTCAGGGCTCCAGCGCCAAGTTCAGAGCCACGCGCATGTGCTCTTGGCCGGGAGGAGGCTGTGCTGCCCCAGCACCTCTTGTTCCACATCTCCAGAGAGCCCAGGTGAGGCGCGCGCTCCTGTCTGCAGGGACAGAGCCGCGAGCGGGCGCGGGTGGCGGGATCCATCTCACTTCACTGCCTTTCCCCAGGACAGGGTTGTTGAGTCCTGCCTTTGACTGTGGAGTCCTTTCCTTCCCAATGTCGCCAGCTTCCTCTAGCTCTCTCCTGTCGTCTCCGAGTCCCATCCCCGTTTCTGTTCCCTTTCTCCTCTCTCACTTTTTCTCCTCTATCTCTTCTTTATTGTCTTCCTGTTTTCATTTCCTTCCGTGTCAGTCTGTCTCCCTCTCCCTCTTTTCCTCTCTTTCTTTATCCTTCTCCCTCACCTTCCCCCTCTCCCCGCTGTTTTTTCAGCGCTCAAGAATTCTGCCTATGATTTTTTTTTTTCTCCTAGGGTGACTTTCAGGCTGCAGTTGTTTTCATCCCTCCCTCTGCCCCTCCCGGGGTTTATCGTGTATTGCTGTTATTCTAGCCCAGGCTTGCGCTGGGCAGTAGGGTAAGAACCATGCATCAGCCCCAGATCCTTTCTCCAACAGATTATATCCAAAGATATGGACGTGTAACCTGTTCACTGCCTTTCCTGGGAAACAAAACAATGCCAAATGATCACATTATAATGAGTTTTTAGAATGAGCTGAAAGAACATACCTGGTTTTAGAGGCAAGGGTTTGATTGAATCCTTTCCTTGACATTTTGCCTTTACTAATAGACACAGACAGCACAGCAGGAAGCTAAGCCTTGCAGAAGCATTTAAGGGGAGTTCCTACCTACACCTGCCTTCTGGGCAGGCTATGCAATGCCAGGTGCAGGGGAGGGAGGGGACAGGATTCAGAGCAGGGTTGTGGGAAGACAGTGGGAGGCTAGAGCTTTGCACCTGAAACATGAGGGCGCCTGGAAATAAGAAATTAACAGTAAATTTCTAAAATATGTAGTTGCCAATGCCACTGATGTACAGAAATGAACTTACTTAATTACTCCTGAGGGAGACATTAGGCATTTTATGGCAGTAATTATGGCATTTGAAATTAATGATTTTATGTACATTAAATAGGAGGGCCAAGGGGAAAATAGTTCCTGTTAGTACCAAAGATTGTCATAGATGCATAAAGGACGAACTCTAGAAAATCAAGCCTCATTCATTTTTGAGGGATAAAATAGAACTATATCGAGGCAATTTTTTGTTTCTTGGTTAAAATGTAATCTTATCAGAGATATGTGATTTAATTTTTAATGATATTTATGACACATAATATTTATGTGTTCAAACACACACAAATACATAATATATATGCACTAAGTTATAAAAGAGCCCTTGTTTGTTTGTAAAGATCTTAATTACCAATAAAGCTTGAAGCTTTTGCTTCTTGGAAATAATTTAACGTGATATTGTAGTTTATTATGACCTTTAATGAAAATTCAACTAATTTACTTTTGATTGATACAGAAATGGAAATTTGGCCATAGATAAATCACACAGCATTAAACAGAAATGAAGTGTGATGAAGGTACATTGCAGTGTGTTCAGTGAAAGAATTTGCATGTGCTAGATATTTTGGACAAATTCATAGGTATGTGCATGGAACTGTGATTTGTGAAGCTCTTTTCTGTTTTAAAAAGTTAAATTGCCTTTTATATCTAATCCCTGATCCCCAATATGTGAGGATTCTGGGGGGAGGGGTAAAAGACTTTGCAAATAATTTAGAATCATCATGTCTGCTTTGCTTGGCAGATTTCTTTTCAGGTATCCAAGAGGTGGCAACTTTTGTTTGAAACATGTAATCACACCAATTATTTTTTTAAAAAAAGATGAATTTCAATATTTTTAAACTGATTGTTCCTCATTAGTGGTCACTGTCTTTGTAAGAACATCATTGTCTTTTTATCCTTAGATGATGCTATTGTTGGAACCTGGGAATGTCGGAAGGAGTAGCTGAGGTAAAATCATGGACTTTTTCCCTGAAGGCTGCCAGTGGAATTGGGACCACCGTCTCAGGCTCCACCTTTATTCTCTAGTTATATTAGGAAAAGAGCTGCTGTTCCTTGTGCTCTTGCTACCTGGCATGTACAGAGCCCTGTTGAGTCCCGTCCGTGAGTGCCTGAAGTGAAGATCACTGTTCTTGTCTTACTTATGAAGAGATGGAGGCCCAGAGTATTTGTCTGAGGCAGGTAGTAGCAGGGCTGATTTAGAACACAAGTTGTGCCCTGGAGCCTGAGTGACCAGGGCTAATTCAGTCCCATTATGTGACTTCCATGTTGCTGCAGCCCTGGCACATGCAACATCTAAAATATCACTCCACACAGCACCAGCCATTGTCTACTGGCATTGTTTGGCAGAACACTGCTCCCTGTTCTGCGTCCTGGCCATACTCAGTCATATCCATAGCAGACTCTCCATCTGTACAGCAGGGCCCCATTGAAGCACTGGATCTGCCCTCTGCTTTCACTGGCCCTGCTTCTGCACAGTCTCAGGCATCTGACTGGGTGATGAGATTGCATCCACCCCTATGAGAGTCCACATGGCCAAGTTACGTTGCACTAGAGCCACTCTCCCTGCTTCAATGGGTACTGGCTGTGTCCGTAGTCTCCTGCACTTAACTTTCTCGGAATGCAGCAGGCATTGCTGCTAGAGGGGTCTAGGCATAGCTGGCCACAGAGCCTGTAGGGGTTGACCAGGAATTGCTCATCTCCCCAGTGCCACCAGTCAGCCTCTGGGAAAGCCTGGATCACCTTCAGTGTTTAATTTCCTCAGTGTACCAGAGCCAGGAGAATTCCTGGAAACAGGTGTATTTCCTTTCTTAAGAAACCCCAGGACCTCACAATCCAAATGCAGAAAAGGCCCATAGATGATTGTCCTCTGGAATCTTCCAGAAGGGTCTGGGAAGCTTCTGCAGAGACTAGGGACACCGAAGGATTAGAAGACAGGAAGCATTTTCTGCTGTTGTGTGTTTTAGCTAAAGAGAAAGGCAGATGCAGCAAAGCACTGCATGGGGGAGTTGGGGGTACATGGTGTCTCTGAATAAGATCTGGTGCCTGACCCGCAGCTCAGAACAGCTTGAGGCTGGCTAGTTGGCTTGGGTTAGGGAGTGACTTCAGACATCTCAGGAAAAAGAGGTTATCCAGCTGTTTGCCAAGAGTTCTTTCTTCTGTAGGTGTAGTGGGAAGGAGAAAAATGCCCAGGCTGTTTGGTCATTCATTAAACACCGTTGTGTGCCGGTCCCTGAGAGCTCAGGAGTAATGGGAAGGCCGCCAAAGGGTGGACTCTATCCCTTTGCACTCAGTGCAATAAGAAGTGATACCCCTAATGTTTACTGAGACAGGTTTCTTAGCACTTTCTCTATATTCATTCTTCTAATCTTTCCAGCAACCCAGTGAAGAAAACACCAAGGTCACCCTCTTTATAGATCAGAAAACAGAGGCCTGGAGAGGACCCACACCTTGCCCAAGGTCACAGGTTGGATAGAGCAGAGCTGGCCTCTGACCCTGGAGCCCGTGCACTTAACATCTATGTGGACGGAAGACTCCAAGGTTACCTGAGACAACCTGGTTAAGGTATAGACAGGTAATGTGGGAGAATGTGACCAGTGGTTCCTAAATGAGTGAATGATCAGTGTGCAGTCAGGGTCCAGAGGATGGGTAATAAACTGAGAACCACAGGCTCTTAACACCGTGGGGTGTGTGACGCTTCATCTCCCAGGATGCAGCACCTGCTGAGTTGGGCAATAGGGGACCCTGGTTGATGGCCCAGCTGGGTTGGGAGCCTTGGGGAGATGTGCTCTCTGTTGGTGAGGAAGGCCAGCAATGGCTAGATCCCCTGTAGACTTGGGGAGCTCAGTTTCAGAAAGTTTCAAAGATCATCACTTGATTTCCGTGATTCACGGGATCTGAGGGCTCTGAAAGTGGTGGGTTAGTCCTGGAATGAAATCTGTTTTTTTTCAAGTAGGAAAGACATGGGTGGCAATGAGAGACATCTGTGTGGCTCAGAAAAATGTCTTGCTGAGGTCAGAGGGACAAGAGCCAAGGAGGACAAGAGGAGCCCTTCCCAGGACACTCACAATGACAGAGTGACAAGGGCCAGTAAAGAGTGTCAGGGGGCGAGAGCCCGGGTGTGAACTGAGCCTACTGAGGAGAGCTGACGACCACAAAGCATCTTTTCATATCATGTTCAGAGCCAGGAGAATAGGGCTTCATAGATCCATCGCCGTCTAGGGCAGCTGGTGTCTGTGAAGGGGAGGAAGGTGCAGCTGCACTGTGCCCACAGTGGTCTGGACAGAGGAGGATCTGCAGGTGCAAAGGGCGCAGGCGGGTCCTTGGAGGAAAGCAGGAGCCAGGCAGCGCTGGGCTGCTGTGTGTGTGCTCAGGGCCCTGACCAGAGAACGCCCTGGCCAGGGCATGGTGTGACCTGGAATGAGATCCTCCATCTGAGGTGCTGTCTGAGAGGTGTTAAAGATAAAGCCTGGAGGCGGATGAGTCTCAAATCTGATGTTGGCCCTGGGAAAGATCCTAGAGTAAGAAAAAGGTTGTGAGTCTGTAGGCAAAGGAGAGACGTGCATGAGGAGCTGGCGGGGGCTCCCTGGGAACAAGTCATGCCAGACTCATGTCATTTTCCACCTTGCAGGTGTTCGGTCTGGCCCTTGTTCTGTCGGGGTTCTGGAGGACATCCTGTGCCCTGGCCTGTCTGACCTTACTCCATGCAGTGCTGATGCATGTGACAACACTGACCCTCGCGGGTCCCGGGTGGGATGAAAGGTCCCCAGGTAGTTCCCAGTTTCATCTCCTCATTTTCTCCATCCTCCTGCTCCTTCTTATTAAGATCTGGATGTTAACATTGATGGATTGTGAAGCTGGGTGGGATATTTAATTCAGCAGTTGGCGGTGTCCAGATCCACAATGGTCTCTAAAAGCTGAGATGCTGCCCTGAGTTTATCAGGATGGCATTTGGCAGATTGGAGATAAGTGCACCTGAACTGAGACATGTAGCTTCCCCCATATGGTTTTTATGAAAATGAAATGAACAAGGTGCCTTATTTCATTTATTAATACTATTGTTTGTCATGTAGAACTTATGTAGCCGATAAATGGTGACTCCTATTCTCATACCCTGAAGCATCCTGATAGCAAATGTTCCATCCTGCTGTAAAGGAGATTGACTTCATCCCATTAGTCATACATGGGAAGGTCTCGGATGGACTGGAGAGACAGCTTAGCCCAAGCCCATTTTACAGATGGAAACCGGGGTCACAGAGAGGAGTGATGTTTCTGCCTCTGCCTCTTTGGGAGACACTGGCTGACATTAATCTCTGACGTCAGGCACCACCTCTGAGGAATCCACTCAAAAAGGGCATCAGGAGTGGTGCAGAGCCTGCTGCAGCATGTGGTTTGCATCCTCTCCATGCGACAAAGGACCTGGACTTTCAGAAGTCACACAAGGTGGTTTGCAGGGCAAGGCAGGGTGGTGATGTTCCACAGGAGCTGGTCAAAAACTTGTGACAAAAGAGCACGCTGAGGTTTTGTGTTCACTTTTCTTGCTTTCTCTCTGATTTATCCTGTGCTTTCACTCTGTGAGAGAGTTGGCCGCTCATCTCCTTGAGAGCTCCTGCAGGAAGTGACTGGACACAGGTACATCCTTTCATGGGTGGGCAGGAAGCAGGGAGAGGAAGAAGCTGATTTGGCCCAGGTTATATTTATGCATAGCAAGCCATGGAGGCCCCATTGAATAAGGCTCTCAACCACTCCTAGATTCTCCCTGAACCCTGGGATAAATATTTTCTAAGGACGAAAATTCTGGAATGCTGAGTGGGGTCTGGCTTTGCCAGTACCACTCACCAGCGAAGGGGGCACTTGGAAGAACTTGCGTTCTGGTTTCCAGAACTTGAGGGTGGGGCTGGTGAGGGTGGGTAGGGATGAAGGCATCCCAGCTGGCTGATGCCACTTCCCCATGGGTGGCACCTTCACATGTGGTCACTGCATGTCTTCCCTTCCACACCATGGGCACTTCCAGGGTGAGACTGAAAGCTGGTCCACCCATGGGTGTCCAGTTTGGCACAGGC
Source organism: Rhinopithecus roxellana (assembly GCF_007565055.1). Lineage (NCBI taxonomy): Eukaryota > Metazoa > Chordata > Mammalia > Primates > Cercopithecidae > Rhinopithecus > Rhinopithecus roxellana. The sequence continues at coordinate 4,478,647 of NC_044559.1, read as the reverse complement.
AGACAGTTCACAAACCTCTGACAGGGGAGCAGAGGAGAAGCGAGTGGATTCATGTGTGGGGAGAACCAAGAGTGAGCACTTCTGGTGAGTGGAGATGAGGTTACACATGCTGTCTCTAGGGGCAGGGCCAGTGGTGAGGTGACTGCCCCCTAGTGTGCGGGTGGGGGCCAGGCACAGCCAGACCCATCCTGCCTAGCCTGCATGTGCATTGCTCCAAGGTTTGTCCTTCTGTGCACCTATGCCTGCAGAGCCCCTGTCCCCAGGTGCCTGAAGTGGCTTGGCACTCCTGAGGGTCAAGAGAGAAAATGAATATGGCAACTAGCAAGGAAGGAAAACTGCCCTCAACCAGGGTGCAAGCACAGTCGAATTAAGTCAGAGCTGGCAGGCGGAAGTCCTGTGTGCTCTGTGAATGTGGCAGCTGCTGCTAGATGCTGACAGGTGCAGGGGCAGGGCTGAGCCAGCGCCTCTGGGTGGCAGCCGTATGTGGTGTGTGTGTGTGTGTGTGTGTGTGTGTGTGTGTGTGTGTGTGTTCCATGAGAGAGTCCTGGAGGCATAGTGCTCCAAGCTGAGGTGAGTTGTCACATCCATAGCAATCAGGATTCTTTGGATGCAAACCACAGCGACAGACTCTGGCCAACTTTGTCAAGAAGGAATTAATTAGAAGGTTATGGTGGCAGGTAGATCACAGTGTCAGAGGGAGAACTGGAGAAATAAGCTCAAAAAAGACCAGGATTGAGCTATTCAGAGAGTTCCAGTACCAGGCACACATAAGCAGCTTCTCAAACTGAAACTGGGTTTGGTTAGGAAGGATGCTGAGTAGCATAAAACAGAACCAAGCCATCTGACTGCTCTTGTCATAGAGATTGTGTATTCCTCCTTTCCTGTCAGCTGGTTTAAAAACCTGGGGCAAAGGGGGACCCTGCAGTCTACCCCACTCTTCCTGAGATGCCCTGTGGGGGCTGCAGAGATAGATCAGACACAGGCTGTCTCTTCCCCACGGATCCACAGAACAAATGAATGACTGTCTCCTCTAAGAGATATGGTCTGGCTCCCTGTGGCTAGACCATGTGGTCTTACCCAAAAACAGTCCTCACAAACACTCTCGATTTACGTCTAACCCACTCTTGTCACTGCCTGGCATTCGTGTGTGCCGTTCTCTCTGCTCTCTCTTTTCTATGTATCTGTCTGCCCTTTGGAGGCCTCCTGCCTCTTCCAGGAGGGCCTCTCATTATTCTGGTGCCAAGAATTAGAAAGTATATGGGGTACACGCTGTGGTGTGCTGGTAAGTGTTTAACAACTGGTTCTCAGGGTGTAGCTCTAACATGAATTTTGGGTGATATTTTAATTTACAATAAAGTGTAAGACGAAAGTGGAACAATGAACATATGTCAGAACTTCACTTGTTTGTCAGTGATCTAAATAACTTCTTTCGTAAATCACATAATAGTTTCAGAATACTGGAAGAATAGTCCCTCAGCTTTTTGTGAGCTATTCACAATATAACAGCTATCGACAAGACAACAATTTCAGTTTAATCTGCATTATTGACAATTTTTTTCCATTACTTTCTTAAGTCCAGACAATGAACAAAACAAGAAATCAAGCCTTGATTTATAGCATTTCCATAAATGATCCCATTCTGACTGATTTCCTGATTTCTGGCCACTCACGATATCCCTGGATGTGGTGTGAGGAGGAGTGGACAGTGGCAAGCCCCTGCACCGGCAGGCAGAGCGGCGTCCACAGTGTAGGCAACGGGAATGTGTAGTAGTGTAGTAGAATGCCTAGAAAGTGATGGGTTCTGAGTATGTATTACCTGTGTTTTTAATACAATTTCTACGACTGTAAGTTTGTATAATTTAGTTTTGAATAATGTCTGAGTTAAAACAGCTAACTCAAAACATTCCTGATCATCTCACAAGCCAATGTGAGCCGACTCCAGCACACCACTGGCCACATGCCAAGAAAATCAAGTTGCAAGCAGAGAGGAAAACCTTCAGACAGAGTTGCATGGCTGTGTCCTCTCAGTTTCCTCAGGGGGTGAGCTTTATTAAGTGCCACAGTAACAGATACTGTCATTGGTTCAATCAACAACCATTTCTAACCCCATCTCACTTGGTTTTCCTGCACTGCAGAGGTTGGGAAGCTGAATCCATGTTTCCCAGACTGCTTTGCATCCAGGGTACAGGCCTTTGACATAGATCCCCACAAGCAGCCAGGTACATCACCCAGTCCTGGATGTGCAGTCGAGTCCCATGAGCTGAAGTCTTTGGCAGGCAGGTGATGTCTGTCATTCACAGTGGCAGGGACATCTGGTCTGTGGGGTGGCTGTGTGTGGTGGAGTTTGTAGGAGTTTGATCCCTTGTGATAGGTGCTGATACCAGCAGAGTTTCTACTAGACAGTGCCAGAGCATGGTCAGGCTTTTTTTTTTCTGGCTATCCTGACCCTTGGAGAGCACCCAAACTTGGTCTGTGGCTCTCACAGAGATTTAATGAGCTGCATGATACCCTTTAAGAAGTTCCTTTCTGTTTAAACTACCTGGGTAGAGGTTGCTGTCTGCAGCTAGGAAGCCCTGATTGCTGGAACCTAAGGGATGTGAGAAATCACTGTGGAGTGTCAAGGTAACCAGGGATCTGCTCCTGGGACCTATTAATCCACCTCTTTTAGAAGGAGTCCACAGTCCTGTTTGTGTTTGAATATTCATGAATGTTAGAAGAGCAAGTTAGTCTGGGTATGGCTATGGCTGACAGAAGTATCAGGCTGTTGCACAGTTGATTATTAGATCTGCATTTTTTGCCCTTTAGCTTGTCAAAATAATGTCTAAAAAACTAGACTGATCACAAGAGATACATCATAATGCCACATAAAGATATCACTCGCCGCCTTATGGTATTTAGGATCATAGAGGCCACCTGGTCCAGCCTCCTCATTTTGCAGCTGAGCAAGGTCTTTGAAGGACAGGGACCTGTCCAAGGCCCTCTCGAAACACTGAAGCTGAGACTTATACCCGAGCGTCTTAACTTTTGCCCACCCCACGCTGTTTCTCAGTCTTAACCAGCAAGCTTTCCTTGTTATTTTGGTTTGTCTTATGTCTAGGTTTGATTTGGCAGCACGTTTCAACATCTGGTGAAGGCATGGGAATAAAACAGTGTAGGTGGGTGGAACACCTAAAGCAGAATGTTTGGTGTTCTCTTAGGGTATACTGGGCAAGGCCTGCTGGGCCGTCCTTCCTCACCATGCTGCCTGCGTTTATTCAGTTAAGAAAGTGGCACAGTTTGTATCTTTGAGAATGCAAGTATTTTCGTTAGGAGAGTGATGTTCCGTCTATGGAAGACTTTGCCTGTCTCCATCATAGGCTTGGAGAGGGTGTCCCTTGTCCCAGCAGAATGGCTCTGTATAGTCATTGATTCTTTTGTTTACTTCTCCATGCCCTTCATTTTGTTCCTGTCCCTTGACCACAAAGAAATAAATGAACATTCCTGAGGCACTGACATGGGCCGGGCGAGGTGGGGGCCTCCTTCTGGATATTATTATCCTGTTTAAATGCATTATTTTCCCACTCATTTCACGATTGCCCAATATTGAGAGAAGTTACATTACACAACTGAAGCTCCATAATAAATGCATGGAGGTGAGATTCGAACCCACGTCTTTCCCATTCTACTTTTTGTGCCTTTCTGTTTTATTTTGCTTCTTGGTATTCCTGTGTATTATTAATAGTCTGAAGCTTGGTAATAGATGCAATAGTCACTAGAGTAAAGCAAATACAGTATCGTGCTCTCTGGAGGATAACAGGGACATTTTTGTTTAATTGCTATTTTGATTGTTCTTTTAAGAGTGTTCCCGAGGAAGGAAAACAGAGGGAAAGACCAGCAAAGCTCGCTGTGTCTAACTTTTGCCATATGCATGGACCTAATTTCTTATTTGCCAAGCCATACAGGCTTTATTTTTGAGACTCTTGGAGGGTGGCTGAGTACTGCATGCTTGCTGGGGTTGGAAAAATCTGGTGTGATGGGGGTCAGTGGCTCCATGACATGCCAAGGTGGAGTAAGCCACAGAGCTCAGTCTGCCATAGGTGTGGCCTCCTTCCTTCCTCACATCTGTGTCAACACCTGGCAGGAGGTGCCTGATTCCAGTGGGGATGAAGCATCCTCTGCCCATCCCTCCCACCCATCAGGAGCCTTGGACACACATGAGGCAGAACCCCCAGATGGTGGCTGCCAGGGGAGTGTGTCCACCTCTTACTTGGGCCAGGCGTGTGGCAGCTCACTGCGGCAGGCGTCCCGTGGGCGAGGTCGGTGCTCTCCTGATGTCTTTGATATTTTTCTTTATCTGGCCTAGTCTGAAACCAGTACTTTCCCCTGCCTGTGAGCCCTGACTTCATTTGCAAACTTTTCTCATGCACTTTCTGAAATTTTCATGACAGAGAGCCCTGGAGAAATTTGGGGCAGTGATAGAGGTGGAAGAAGGTTTAGAGCTAGGAATCTTTATGCATTTTCTCTGTTTTCTCCTTCTCTTTATTTTTTTTCTCGACCTATGCTTCACACTGGGCTCTGTCTTCTCTATGCTCAGAAAGCAGAGGAGGCTTGAGCTTCCAGCAAAGACCTTGCCACGTATTACTGGAGACAGGCCGGTGCATGGCAGGGGTGGGTGGGGAGGGCCAACAGGAGAATGTCCCTCCCCTGAGCATCACTGGCTCTGTTCTCGGCCAGTTACTCTTTGTCCCCACATGTTAGGTTCTCTTCCTGAATTCAAGCACAGGCAAGGCCAGGGCTGCTATATCAGGACTGCGTCCAGCCCTGAAATTTTCTCTGGGCCTCCACAGGGGACCTTCCTGCTCTGAATTCCACATGCATCCTCCAGGCCACACCGCAGGCCACACTGCACACTCACCCTACTCTCCAGCCATTTCCAACTACTTAGAATTCAGTGTTGAGAGTCACCAGTCTTATGTAGACTGGAGCCTGGCACATAGTAGGTGCTTTGTGCATGTTTACTGAGTGAATGAATAGAGAATGAAATGCACTTTGCCTAAAAGCTGATCTGATCTGATCTGAGTGCCCAGGCACTCTTCTTCCGAAGCTCTCCTTTGGTTCCTGTGGCCCAGGGAATGCTCAGTTCCAGTCTTGGCAGAAGTGAGGTCTCTCTAGACGGCGTGAAACAGACTGTGAAGCCCCTATGAGAAATAGCCCGCCCGCTGGGCAAGCCCCTCCGCTCCCAGGAGACTCCAGCCAGAGCACTCCAGTGTGGGGGCTAGGACTCCTCTTTTCCAAGGGAGAGTAGACAGCAGGGGGAATTCACCTCAGAATTATTTCCTGGAGCAGTTACGAAAGTAGCATCTCTGAAGTCATGGAGGCTTCAGCTCCACTGGGCTGTGAAAATCCCTTACAGAATTCTGACCCCAACCAAGCAGAAAAGGGCACTGCCCCCTTTAAAACAGTTGACTGCAGAACAAAACAAAGTGCTAAAACAAGACTAGTTTGAAAATATTGGAAAGTTAAGAAAAAACTCCCCCAAATTCCAATACTAGCATCATCATAGTATACAGCATATTACATATATAGCATATTATATGGTATAGTGTGTATACATTCTATGTATACTATATGTTATATAGTGTACTACATAGTATAAATTATTTTTCACATACATATTGCTTTGGTATGTTTTCTTTCATGTTTCTGTTTATTTGGTAGATAGGCTTTTTTCCTGTTTTGTTTTACAACATGTTTATATCTGACACTAACGTTGTATTATAAACGTTTTTTCCCATACTGTTGTGTAGTCTTTATAGCCACACTTAAAACATTAATCATTTATTTCTAAAAACAGTCAGATCCATTTTATTTTGGCTTCTGGATCCTACCCCTCCCCGAGCACTCTCCCACTGCAGAACTGTGTTAGGCTCAGTTCCCCAGAGAGCCCTCAGGTTCTCCACACCGCAGGCTCCATGCAAGCTTCTTGTGAACCCTGGGCAGGCCCTTCTGGGTCCTCAGAGCTCAGTTTAGATGCCACCATTGCCTGTTTGCAACACTGGCGCATGTGCAGGTCCCTGTGTTCTGTACAACTGAACTCAGGACTGCCTCATCACCACTGTCACTACCGCACCTCGCACAGGACCTGCATGCTGGATGCTCTCAGTGAATGCTTGCGGAATGAACGGAAGAGGGAATCAATGAACAAATGACCTGGTGGTCGTTTTCTGTGTTTCCTCCTGGGGTTTTTCCTTTGGTGTATGCATTTTGTGTGTGTGCGCATAGAATAGGTAACACCAAATCTATAATCTTTTTGTCCTTTTGCCTCCTCAGCATTTGATCATAAGCATAGTGAGCATCACTGTCCAAGGCTGCACAGTGCTTCGTCTTGCATATGCATCCTGCTTTGTTCACCATGTCTCTGGAGTTACTCATTTACTTGCTTGTTGCTTTCACCACTATAACCACTATAAACCACCACTATAAACCATGATCAGCATTTGATCATAAGCATAGCGAGCATCACTGTCCAAGGCTGCACAGTGCTTCGCATTGCGTATGCGTCCTGCTTTGTTCACCATGTCTCTGGAGTTAGCATTTACTTGCTTGTTGCTTTCACTACTATAAACCATACTTCATTTCCTTCTCCTGTTAGGGAGATCTGACCCCTCAGCCTTCTTCTCCCAGCCATGGTCAGACTGTTAGTCCAGCGCCTGAGGGAAGGTACTTTTGGAGTTCTGGGCCCTTGTGTGACCCCCACCCTTAAGGTGACTCTTGGCATCCACAGGCCAACCCACAGGCCGGTGGGCTATTCCCTAAGGAAAAACTGGGTGGGTTCTCACTGGGGTTAGAACTAGGGTCAAGAGGAGATAAGGAAATGGGGAGAGGCTGGATGCCCATGGTGGGGCTTCATAGTTTGATCTTACTTCAGAGTTGGAAAGCAAAGCACACCCTTCAGCCACAGCTAGTGGTTTCCCCACCTGCACCTGAGCTATGGACTGGGCAGGGCCAAATGCCTGGCAGGGAGCACAGGGTAGGAGCAGGAGGTGGAGAAGCTAGGAGGCAGGCTGCAGTCGGCTCGTCGCCCTTCTCACCATGCGGATGTCTCCTCCCTTGGCCCTGTGGGAATATGGAGGGCTCACATTCTCCTCTCTGTGCAAGAGCAGGTCATAGGCCACACTCTTTGGGAGGACAAAGTTGACTTCTTTCTAACAGTTGCTGTCCTGTCATTCATTCACTCATTCATTCAGCAAAGGCTTCCTGAGCTCCTGTCCTGTTGCATGCATGATTAAGTACTGCAGATGTGAAGGTGAATCGACATATTTGGGTTCTTAGAGTTTGCCTTCTAGCAGACCACAAGCAAGTAAATACAATGTTGCACGTGGTGCATGCAGGCCTTTGGTGCCCAGGACAGTGGTGGCATGGAGGAGGGAGTGTTGTCTGTGTCTGAGAGCACTGGGAAGCCTCAAGGGGAGGCTGTGCCTGAGGTGCATTTTGGAATGAGTTCACAGGTATGATGGGAATGAAACTGTCCACATGTACTTGGGAGTTGGGGGAAGAGTGGGGACACATGACTCTCACAAGAAGCATGGCTCTGAGAAAATCGGAGACCGTGCAGAAGCTGACAGGGAATGTGATGTGGACAAAGGGGCTGCCAGGCCAGGAGGCAGGTCTGGTAACCCGAGGAGCGATGGGTTGACATTAGGGTCAGGACAGAGAGGGCTGCGTGAGGAGCAAAGACCATGAAGTCCATGATCCTCCAACACAGCGGCCCTAATGCTGCGGCCTCCCTGTGCCCTCAACACTCAGCCAGGGCCAGAGGGAGCTTGAGCATGGAGCAGGGGCTGAGGGCACGTGGCTTCCTCGTGATGGAGTCTACTTGTTGACAGATGACCCAGAAACTTCTGAAGGACCCCCAAGGCCCTAACGCAGTCCCCAGAGCAGGTTCTTTCCATTCACCTCCAGACCGTCCATTTCATGCCTGGTTAATCCCCAGGAATCACTTCTGACAGGGGAATCCTACATTTCTCTCTACTGAGCTGTAGGGGCTGCTGCCCATGGGCATTTTCAGCAGAGACCCCTGTCCTCACTCTGCCTCAGGGAGGTGGGCCTGGAGGACGGTGCCATCCATGCTCCTTGTCTCCTCAGAGGTGGTGTGGTTAGCACACCCATCCCACAGACCGCGGGGGAGGCCTGAGTGTCAGGGTCCTGTCTGATGCCAGCTCATGATGCACTGTGCCTGAGTGATGGATGCCCACCTCACTGCCTGTCACTTCCTCTCTCTGCAGGGCCCTGTGGCCGAGTGTGTCCAGCCCAGTGTCACAGGGAGCTTCCACATCTCATGGCTCCTTGCTGGGCCAAACCCTCCAGAACCCCAAACCCACAAAGACGGATGGTTGCCAGAGTGGCCACCATGCTTATCCTGTGGCCCCAGCCCTGGTGATCACCATGGCAGCTGGGAAGGGAGTCCCGTTGAGCCCATCGGCTGAAAACAGATGGCGACTAAGCGAACCTGAGCTGGGCTGGGGCTGCAAGCCAGTGCTGCTGGAGAAGACAAACCGCCTGGGCCCTGAGGCTGCTGTGGGCAGGGCGGGCCGGGATGTGGGCAGTGTGGAGCTGGCACTGTTGGCAGCCCCAGGCAAGCCCCGACCTGGCAAGCCACTGCCCCCGAAGGCACGTGGGGAGCAGAGGCAGAGCGCCTTCACAGAGCTGCCGAGGATGAAGGACCGGCAGGCAGATGCTCAGGCCCAGGAGGGGGAGCACGATGACCCCACAGGCCAGCCTGGCACCCTGCAGCTGACCCAGGACGTCCCCAGAGGCCCAGCCAGCAGCAAAGTCTTCTCTGTGTGGCCCAGCAGAGCACGAGGTGAGCAGAGAAGCGCCTTTAGCAAACCAACCAAGCGACCAGCAGAGAGGCCTGGGCCAACCTCAGTCTTCCCTGCAGGGGAATGTGCAGACACCCTGGGGGAACTGTCTGGACTCCTCAACACCGCAGACCTCACTTGTTGGGGTCGACTTTCAACTCCCAAGCTTTTGGTTGGTGATTTCTGGAACTTGCAAGCATTGCCACAGAATGCTCCACTCTGCAGCACTTTCCTGGGTGCCCCCACACTGTGGCTGGAGCATACCCAGGCCCAGGTGCCCCCACCCGCGTCATCCTCCACCACTTCCTGGGCCCTCCTGCCACCCACCCTCACCTCCCTGGGCTTGTCCACCCAGAACTGGTGTGCAAAGTGCAACCTGTCCTTCCGCCTGACGTCCGACCTGGTCTTCCACATGCGATCCCACCACAAAAAGGAGCATGCAGGGCCTGATACACATTCTCAGAAGCAGAGAGAAGAGGCCCTCGCCTGCCCTGTGTGCCAGGAGCACTTCCGGGAGCGCCACCACCTCTCCCGGCACATGACTTCTCACAGCTAGCAGGTGGCTGCAGAGTGACCTGCTGGGTGCGGCAGCCAGCCTTTGGCAGAAGGGGGCTCCCTGGGCCTGCCTTGAGGGGGATGTCATGGTCCTTTGCAGAGCTGCCACCTTTGACATTCATAGATAAACAGCTCAGGCATAATTTGAAAAAGCCACACCTGCATGATGTGTTTTGAGGAAATGAAGTCCTGAAATAAAGTGATGGGCTTTGCAAATCCAGGGTAAAGGCCCTAACAGACACAGAGAGCGGGGACGACTCCTGGCACACATCATGGGCTTTGGAGGCACACAAGCCTGGATTCGAATCTGGGCTCTTTCACATACCAGCTGTGACCCCGGACAAAGAGCTTTAACCTGCTGAGTCCCCATTTTCTCGTCTGTGAAATGGAAATGATAACACTGTGTGTTAGGCTGGCATTCAGGTCACATGAAAGGTGTGCGGAAAGTGGCCAGCATTCTGCCTGCAGACCCTGAGCACTGAGTCAACGAGGTTTGTGATGATGCCTGTACTAGTCAGCTATTGTTATTAACAAGATCTCCATGGCATACAAGCTAAAGCATCTGTCTCAGTCGTGAGTCTGTGGGTTGGCTCAGGTTAAGCTGAGCTTGGCTGGGCTTGGCAGCAAGTCTCAGATTTGATCAAGTCATGTTCGTTTTCTTCTTCAGCTGGTGGGCTACTCAGAGCGAGCATGCTTCTTTCGTGGTTATGCCAAGAACACAAGAGGGTGAGTCTAACAAGCACACCTGAAGCCTCTGCTTGGGTCACATTGCCAACGTCCTCTCAGCCCATACAAGTGGCAGAACCAGGCCCCATACTGAGGAGTGGAAAAGCCTAGGCTGCCCTTGATGAAGCTGTGACACGGGAGTGAGCATCCATCCCCTCCACAGGAGGGTGAAGAATTGGGATTGTAATTCCAGCCAACACCTGGTCCATAGTTCTTTACGTTGCGAGTATATGAGTAGAGGGAAATAGAACCCCCTCCCCACCACCTACACACATGCCCTTTTACCTTCCAAGAATAGGGCATGTGCAAAAACTAGGCTTCCAGATTGTGAAGCTGGGGAGCATTCTAGGTACCATTTATTATCTACTGCATTTAAGTCAGTAGCTATTGTAGGTACCCACATCGGTCCTTGTTCCTAAGGATGTGAGGAGCCCAGGCTGTGCTCTTTGACATTGCACAGGTCAGTCTGCGTGAAAGCCCTTTGTGGGGAGGCCAGTGTCGTTTTTGCACTGGTTTCCACCTCACTGTCAGATATTGTTCTTTTGATGTGCAGTTTCCAGCCCTCCAATGAGCCCCCAGCACAGAGCTCAGGCTTGTGGCTGGGAATAAGCCAGGGTGAGCAGGGGGGGATCTCAGCCAGCCTCCCAGACTGCACCTCTTCTCTTGCTCTCCTCTGTCCACCCTTCCAAGCAGCAGCACTCCCACCTGGCTGCTCTGATGTCCTCGCTGCCTCCATTCCTGCCTCTCACCATGCACCCATCCATTGTCCACACACACACAACCAGATCATCTTCTGAACGTGTAACTCAGATGATGTCTCCAACCCTGTGGCTGCCCTTCACACTTACAGGCCTAAGGACCCAGCAGGCCCCAGCAGGACCTGCCAGCTGCTTCACAAACAAGTCCTTGCCTGTTGTTAATTGCAAACACTCATTTCACGTCCCCGTGTGCCACGCAATAGCATAAGCACTGGAAGAATACAGATGTTATAGTAAGTCCTATAATAGCCCTGGGAGGCAAGAGCTGTTTCCTTTCCATTTCTACAGAGTCAATTGCAGGTGATGCTATAACACTTCCAGTGTTTCTGACACTCCCCTGAAGCTGTGCCTGCTACCTTCATGGGCTGAGCTTGCCCTTATGAGGCCCATAGGTGGCAGTGGGCAGAGACCACCCCGCTATACCACCTCGCTGCTGTTCTGCTGTCTGCTCCCATGTTCTGACTGCAGCTCTCATGCCGTTTCTCGCGCCTGGGCTTCATTCAGCATTTTCTCTCTAGCTCTTCGTGGTGCCGCTCCTGCTGTGGTTCCACAGGGCTTCTTCTCACAGGTCAGCTCCTTAGAGAAGTTTCCCAGATTCCCTGTAAACAGCCCTGCAGCCTCTGTCGCTCCCAGCCGCATCACCCTGGTGCTTCCTTCACAGCATGTCTCACCATCTGCAACCATCTTTCTGTTTGTTGTCTTGCTGATTTGCTGCGGCCACACTGTCAGCTCCTTGGGAGTAGAGATTGATTTGTTTACTGTGCATCCCTGGTGCCCAGAGCAGGGCATGGCATACTGTTGGTGCATAATAAATATTGTGGAAATAATTTCTGTGTGCGAAGCTGGGTCTGAATATGTGTGCAATCTTCCTTTGGCTGTGGAGGGTCGCAGGAGGCTGCCATGCAGCTGGAAGCCTCCATGTGTACTGAGCTTCCTTCACCTACACTGTCTCCCTGACCTGGCAAGGAATTGAGTGAGTGGGTCCATTTCCATTCATTTATTCAGCAACCCTGGGCACTTAGAGCTGAGCCTCAAAGACAAGTATGTGCTGGTGATTTGGTGATGCAGGCAGGGGAGCAGTGGCTGAGGAGAAAGATCAGTCCAGAGTCTGCAATTGTGCCAGGGTGTGAGGAGGAGATGGAGGGGCAGGGTAGGAGGGCCTCACAGGAGAGCAGTTTGGACTGAGGGGACTGAGGGCTTGGCTCAGAGAGGCACTTTGGGGGTGCTCTCCAGCTGCAGTGGGGAGTGTGGCCTGGAGGAGGGAGCCTGGACCTCCTGAGCTCATTGTCTTCCACATCTAGAAGAGGGAAGGGTGCTCCCTACAGATGCCAATAAAGCATCATCATTCCCATAGGGACACTGGGAGGTCCCTTGCTCACTAAGACAAGGAAAGCTCAGCCTTGCTGGCCCCTTTAGGTGCTGTGTGGGGGTAACATTTACACACAGAGAGGCTAAGCACAGAAGGCAGCTGAAGCTACGGGAGCCTCCCTGTGTGCTGTCTTGGGTGAGACAGGAAAGGGCAACTCAAGGTCTCGGCATGAGGCCCCACACTATGCACTTGACACACAGCAGCTGGGAGGCAGATTGTTATTAATAATTCCCACCTACTGCAGATGACATTAAACTCCAAGAGGTCAAGGACGTTCCTAAGACCATGGGCTCAGGAGCATCAGTGCAAGAATAAGACTCCAGGACCCCAGATTGAGCTTTTCATGTCCTTTTCAGCCTGCCACCTGTCTGCACAGGCTAGTGTGGTCATGTGGCATTGTGGATGGTTCAGGAACTGGGACAGCAGCAGGTGTAGGCTCCCTGTCTCAAATTTCAACTCATACCTGCTACTTGTAAACACACACACTTTCCTATCACCCATTTCTCCAGCACTTTCACTATCTTGCATGCTAAGTCTTTCACTGATTTATCTTGCTTACCGTGTCCTCTATCACTAGAATGTAAGCTCTGTGAGGGATATTTGGTGGGTTTTTTTTACCTACAGCATTGCTGGCATCTAGATAAATGTAGGCACATAGTAGGTGTTCAAAAGACATTTGTCGAATAAATGAATGAGTGAGATGCCTGGTTCTGGCCGGGTACTTGCCACATCTCGAATCAGCTTCTCAGGAGGGTTTCAGGATCTATCAAACGCTGTGCACAATTGTCCTTCTCTGGCTTAATTGATTGGTTTGTAATTTCTGTGAAATCTCTTTGAAAGGCAGAAATACGCCAAGACATGCAGACACTTAGAACTGAAGGGACTTTAGATTTCTAGACCACCCCCTCCCTGTACAACATTGGACTTTGAGGTCCACAGACATGAGCTGATGTGCTCAGCATTGCAGGGCAAGTGGTGGTGAGGTCAAGGTTAGAACCACTGAGAGGTCTGGACCTTGCCCCATCCACAATCTATGAGGAACCTCGGCTACACCAAGCGACAGTTTACATTGCACGTGAATAGAACGGCCTCACATGCAATTATTACTAACCTCGACCAGTTACACCATTCCCAAGCAGGATAGGCATTTAGGAAAACTCGAAGCTATAGAAAACAGCACACTATCTTCCCCCAACTCTGATTTTTAACTTGGAGTTAATTTTGGTAAAAATGGATGTAGATCCAAATTGCTCACAGCCATTTAAATGGACAATTTCAAAAGTGATTTGTGGAAGTGATGGGTTTACAGCTTGTTAATATTGTGGTCCCTAATTATCACCAGGCTGGGTTCCCAGAGTCTGGGAGTCAAATTCTCTCTTAGCCCTTCTTCATTTCTGCCCTTCTGTATCTACTGGAGAGTAGACATGTTAAATCATGGTTTTGCCCAAGCTCTCTCTAGCACTTCTATGGTCTGAATGTTTGTGTCTCCCAAAATTTATTTAAAGTCCTAACCCCCAAGTAATGGTATTAGGAGGTGGGGCTTTTGGGAGGTTGGAATTAGTGCCCTTACAAAAGAGGCTGGGTGCAGTGGCTCACACCTGTAATCCCAGCACTTTGGGAGGCCGAGGCGGGCAGATTATGAGGCCAGGAGTTCGAGACCAGGCTGGCCAATATGGTGAAACCCCGTCTCTACTAAAAATACCCCCCACCCCCACACACATACACACACACACAATTAGCTGGGTGTGGTGGCGGGCACCTGTAATCCTAGCTACTTGGGAGCCTGAGGCAGAAGAATTGCTTGAACCCGGGAAGTGGAGGTTGCAGTGAGCCAAGATTGCACCCCTGCACTCTAGCCTGAGTGACAGAGGAAGACGCCATCTTGGGGAAAAAAAAAAAAAAAAGAAAGAAATCCCAGTGGCTGAGCACACTGGCTCATGCCTGTAATCCTAGCACTTTGGGGGCTGAGATGGGAAGATTGCTCAAGAACAGGAGTTTGAGACCAGCCTGGGCAACATAGTGAGACACCCCTCTCTACAAAAAATACAGGAATTAGCTGAATAAGGTGGTGTGTGTGCCTATAGTCCCAGCTACTTGTAGGAGGCTGAGATGGGTGGGGTGGGTGAGGGAGTTACTTGAACTCAGAAGTTTAAGGCTGTAGTGAGCTATGATTGTGCCACTGCATTCCAGCCTGGGCAACATAGTGAGACCCTGTTTCTAAAAAATAAAAATAAACTGCAGAGACCTAGTTCCCTGCTTCCACCTTGTGAGAATGCAGCTTAAAGTTGCCATCTCCCAACTAGGAAGATGGTACCAAACGCCAAAGCGGCTGGCACCTTGATCTGGGACTTCTGAGCCTCTAGAACTGTGAGCGGTAAATTTCTGTTGTTAATAAGTCACCTGGTTTATGGTGTTTTGTTATAGCAGCCCGAATGGACTAGGCAGTCACCTTCTATATGCCAGTTAAGAGTTGGCATGAGATGTTGCCACAATATATCACATCAGCAGGTATTAATTTTACAATCCTGGGTAAGAATTACTGCATTCCTTAAATTCTCTATGTCTAATTGAATCAGCTCAGCACCCCATCCTGTGGTCCTGGTGAGATACTCACCCTGTCACTGTTGAATTCCTAACCTGCCTCTCAAGCTCACAAAAGCTCCTCAATGCCCCACCTCAAGATCGTACCCTGTCACTTGGTGCCCCAGGGTGTCCCCTTGCTGTTCTGGCCAGCTTTGCCTCTATCCTCCACTCTCCTAGGATCTAGGGCCTTGGTGGCTTTCTGGCAAAGCTGTTGGTAGGCATGTGACCCAAAGACACTGAGTCGATGAGCAGAAAGTCTTGGCTGACCTCGCGGAACAGAGGAGGTTTTATCTACAGTAGCTGGAAACATGGCAAATTCTATCCTAATAAATTATCTCCCAGTGGCAGCCATTCAATTCAGATTTATAAAAGCCCTCAAAATATGCTAATGAGACTAAACTAAGACATTCTGAATTCAGATTCAGTTTGGTTCTCAATTTTAACAAAGGTCAACTTTTCTTTCTGTTGTTACCTGGGAGAGAAGTAAAACCACTACAAAGTTGGGCTCCTAGAATTCAACTTCTTGCCAATTCCTGCATCTCTAGGCCAGGGATCCTAAGCTCAAAAGTCTATTGAAGTAGGCTAATGAGTGGATGGAACTGCCTGTAGGTGGCAATGGTGGGGAGCTCAGTGCCTGGGTGAAGACTGCACAGCCAGGCTGGATGCAGGCCTCGAGAAAGGCCAGAGTTCAGGTCTTTGTATGAAATTCGTTGTCAACCGACTCGAGTTTTGCAAACACTGATGGATAACCAAAGTGACATGGATTCATGGAAGCATGTCAGTGGTGGTGATGGTTCAGGGTTGCCACCAGCCAGTGACCCCTTAACTCTGTTATGCTCCCAGCTTTGGAATAGGCTGGTGCTGGGCCTAGCACTTCTAACCTCAGCCGTACCACCCTGTTCCTGTGAGCACGGAGACAGAGCCCTTATCAGGGGTGAAAGTCGGCCACAGTGGCCCCCAGACCAGCCTTGCACTCCTCATACCCCTGGAAAGTGATGGCGCCATCTGGAGGCAGCAGGCCTTCCTACAGGCCTCTTCCCTTGAAAGAGGGAATCACACACCCTTATCATTTGCCTAATTTTGTTGTGTTTTTAGAAGTCATGTGGTAGGTCTACAGATGGCATAGCAAGATCAGAACCTCATAGAATAAACCTTTTATTTGAAAAATAAGCCGTTCTCCAGCATGTGTTGGGTTGTGACACTTCCTAGGAGAGAAGTTTCAGAAACCGTTTTGTTTGTTTTGTTCTGTTTTTGGAGACGGAGCCTTGCTCTGTTGCCCAGGCCAGAGTGCTCGATCTTGAATCACTGCAACCTCAGCCTCCCAGGTTCAAGTGATTCTCTCACCTCAGCTTTCTGAGTAGCTGGAATTACAGGCACCCGCCATCACGCCCAGCTAATTTTTGTATTTTTGTAGAGACGGGATTTCACCATGTTGGCCAGGCTGGTCTTGAACTCCTGACCTCAGGTAATCTGCCCACCTCGGCCTCCCAAAGTACTGGGATTACAGGCCTGAGCCACTGCGCCCGGCCCAGAAACTGGTTATGAAAGGGGTTAGGGGAGGCAGTGCCTGCAGGGAGAATGGGAGGGGTTCTCTAACGTTTTCTTTCCATTCATCTTGCCATCTCGTGGCACCTCTCCATCACATCTGCAAGAAGGACAGATAAATATGACCTTCCAGAAGTGTCTGCATCACCTAACAATGCCCTTCCAGTGAAGATGAACTCCTAGCTGCAGGTCAGGCCACAGAGATGGGGCAGGAAGCTGTGTCAGGGATTTAGGCACAAAGCTGGGACCCCAAGACAAGGCAAAGAAGATGGCAGGCTGGGTGCAGAGCAGAGTGACATTAACTCAGGTATTAACTTACTTTGGGTCCTGATCATTGGTGGACACTGGGTGAGAGGTGTGGAGGGCAGAAAGGAGGGAGTCTGAGTGTCTGGAAGGAGGTGTGGCTATGTGCAAGATGTGAGCTGGAAGTAAGTAGGATTTGGCAGGGTGCAGGCCATGAGCTCAGACCAGGGCATAGAGAGTTGAAGGGACCCAGGGGTCATCTGAACAGAGACTTCTAGGCAGTTTTTGGCCATCTGGGTGTCCCACCAGAAAAGAGACCTGATGGGATTTTGTTTTCCTTTTCCCTTTTCTCCAGTCTTGTGCCTGTAAGCAGGTAACAATGCAAGAAGGCTTGCATTTAGGAAGGCTGAGCCTGTACTTTGCTATGCAGAGGACTTTCGTTCCTGTCTATCTCAAACCCCCTTTCCAGATCAGGCCCAGGGCCTCTTCATGATGTGGTGGAAACAGAAGGATCTTTGGAACTGTACAGAGATGGGTTCAGATCTCACCTACCCTTTAACCAGCTGCACCAGACTGTGCTGTTCATTACAGAAAAGTCTTTGGTGGATGGAAGCAGACAGGGATTTCATGAAAGACCCCGGATGGTGCCTAGTCCTAGATGGGTGGGCTGGGGGACCTGGCTGAGCAGTGGGTAGGGACAATGGGTCACTCCACCAGGACTACAGCCAAAGTCACACCAGGAAGTCTGGGAAGCACCTCTTGAGGGTGCTGCTGCTGTCCCTGCTAAGCATAGGGCATGGTTGTGCTGTCCTTATACACTAGGTTTCTGGCAGATGGCCACTGCCCAGGCTCCCTGGCCACTTGCTCCAGATTAAACATCTTGCACAGGAGCTTCTGGTTGACCAAGGCAGGACCACATGCCCATGCCCTGTTGCCAGAAGGGCTGGAAAAGTGGGCTTCCAGGGTGTTCAGCTAACATTGGCTGGGCACTAGATTGACTCACTTCGTTCTCACAACTCCAAGTGTATTATTATTTTTCCCATTGAACAGATGAAGAAACTGAGGCCCAGAGAAGTGAAACATATTGCCCAGAACCACTCAGATGGTGAAGTGGCCGGGCTGGTTTCCCACCCAGGCGGGGTTGACATCACCCTTTCCTACCAGTTCCTATGGGCAGTGATTCTCTGATCACCCAAAGGTGCTACAAATGCTGGGTGGCCCAAAGGAGGACACAGGTCCACTGTGCTGGCTGTGTGACCTTGGGTGAGCTGCGGAGTTTGTCTGTGTCTCAGCTGGCTCCTGGGTAGAAGATGAGAGTGGCCAGCTATGCAGCCGGCGTGAGGCTTAGAAGAGACACAGCCAGCATGTGTACATCACCAGCAGAAGGGCTGCACCAGCCCTTTCCCTATTTAAGATCCACAGGACCTTTGCCACCTGCTGACCCCATAGCATCTTGCACCACATCTTAAACAAAATCAGCTGTCCATAGAGGCCAGCAGGGCAGATCCGGAAGATCCAAATAATGTGAATGGAAAACCCATAAAAAAAAAGAGATTTAACAACCACTGGTGGATCACTAAATTGTGGTTAATGGCTCAATTATATAATTTATTTTATCTTCTTTATTTTTTATATTTTGGAATAATGACAGCTGCATCTGAAAATAATGATATATGCACATTAATGAGTATTTAAGAAAAAGAGCAAAGTATGAAGAAGAAAGGTAAAAATACCACCCCAAGTTCTACTACCTAGAAGGAACCTTTTTTAAAATTTAGGTTGTTATTGGAAAGCCATATATATATATATATATATAAAAACACACACACACATATATATGTATGTACACACATATATATGTATATACATATATATATGTATATACGTGTGTGTGTGTGTGTGTGTATACACACCTCCAGGTCTAGCCTAACCAGAGCTCAGCAGGCCCCTTTGCTGCCCCTGGGAACCTCAGGCCAGGCCACCTGCAGGAGTGCCCTTGGTGTGTATCCCAGAGGTTCTGTTTGTCCTGGGGCTCTGCCTATGGGGCCCTTCCCTACGGGTGGTCCTGCAGGCCTGGGCTCCGCTTCACCCTCAGTTGGTTGTGCTGGAGCATCTCCTTGGCTCTGGTGAGAGCCTCTTCTGCAGGGACAACCATATGGGGTGTCACCCCCACCCCTTCCCAGGAGCTGCCATCCGAGGCCCCCACAGAACGGGCCGTGGGGATAGTGAGGTAGAGGTTGGTGTCATCCACATGGTAGGTCTGTGGTGGCTGGCAACCCCCGCTGGTCACCTCCCCAATGACCAGGGCCCGGCCCAGCCTCTTCATGATGTAGGTGAACTCCTCCGCAGTGCCGGCCGTCACACTGCTGGTCAGAATGACCATGCTCTTCTTGGAGCCATAGCGTTCACCTGGAAGACATAAGGCCCTTCAGGATGGGGGTCATGTCAGGACCCTGGAGCACCTGTCTTCTCTATCCTGCCTGGGTCTGCAGTGATGGAGGAGGCCCTGGGGTTTTGGTCTGTGTCCTTGTGTCCACTTGTGAGCCACTTGACTTCTCTGAGCCTTGATTTCTGCATCCGTAAAATGGGGACAAGAATGCAAGCCCAATCACGAGGATTTCAGTGCTTGACAGCTCCCAATGAGGCCTTTTTATGCCAAGTGATAGGAAAGACTTGACTCTCCTGAGAAAGGGACGTCCTCTCTCTTCATGAATAATGAAAACACTTAAACTGACCTGACTTCCTTTTCACTTTGGACTCAGAAAAACCCAATTTGTGATGTCGTAAGAACAACCCTCTAGGACAGCACTGTCCGACAGGAATGCAACGTGACCCAGAATGCTGCCCATAGATGTCATTTTAGGTTCCCTAGTAGCCATGTTGAGCAAGCAAAAAGAAATCCCCGGTGTTAATTTTAATCATGTTTTGTTTAAGCCAATGTATCCAAAATACATTCATTTCAAAATGTAATCAAATAAAATTATTAATGAGGTATTTTTTTTGTAATGTCTTCAAAATCTGGTATGCACATTACACCTAGAGCACATCTCAACTTGGGAGAGCCACATTTCAAATGCTCGGTGGCCGCAGGTGGCTTGTGGCTCCCATATTGGACCTCACTGTTCTGGGACCTCACTATCTGTAGAATTGAGTCTATCTTTAACTTCCAGTCTTGAGCATCTATTTGAATTTAGAATTCACCTGGTTCTGATTTGTATTTACACTTGCTAATATTATTGAATGTATGTCCTAGAAGCTACAGCAAAATGCCTGTGTATTACAGAAGCATGGACATGAAAATGATGGGGTGTTTCTCTGGTCACAGGCACACCCCCATTGATCTCTCCAGTCCTTTCTCATTGGATAGGAGCACAAGTTCCTTGGTCTTACACACTGGGTAGGGAAGATAGATGGAGGCCATCCACCTTGGAATGGGGCTTTGAGAGTCATGGTTCTGTAAAGCTCAGGGCCTGCCTTTGCTCCTGTAGCCACTGCTCTGTGTCCAGGGCAGTGAACAGAAGCCCGATGAACATCATGACTTTTCCAGGCAAGTGTGTGGCACTGCAGCTGAGAGCTCAAGTATGGTGAGCACTGGAAATGCCCATTGGGGTTGGTAAGGGGCGGGGAGAATCCTTCAAATTCTGCATTTGTCCTGCAGGCTGGTGATTATGGTGCTAAGCCTGAGGGAAATTTTGGTATTAGACAAACTAATATTCACATTTTGGGTTCCACTTATTAGCTGCATGACCCTAGAAAAGATACTTGACCTAGTCAATCCCCACTTTTTTTTCCCTCTAGAAAATGGGCGTAGTGATACATGCTTTTCAGGGATTCGAGATCATGCACATCTAGTGCCTGGACTAGGACAGGGCCTTACAGTCTGGTTACTATGACTTTTACCTACACCCAAGCTGTCTTTCCCTGGTTTCCCAGAAGCTTCTAGAATGACAGTAGAAAGGGGAAAGCTTCTCCACGTACCTACAACCTGGGCGTGTGTCCAGAGTTCACTGACAGAGTCATCAGGCCGGCTGTAGATCTTGTCCAGCAGAACTGGAGGGCCTTCATCAAAGAAGTAGGAGCACAAGATGGGAATGGAGGATGTGGGGCCACCGATGTTGAACCTGAGGGACGGGAAGCGGAACCTGTTCAGGGGCTGAGCTCACAATGAGGCCCTCTGTGCCCCTCGGGGAGGCCAGGATCTTTGTCCCATGGAGGGTTCTAATTCTTGGCAGCCTCAATGTACTGCCTCTTCCTCCTTTAGAATTCCATGGGTTGGCATTTTCCAGAGTATTTCCAAGAGTACTAGTCTCTTGAGAACAAGAAACTTTGTGGTCAAATATGTTATCCTTTCCTTCTGCTATATAATTAGCACATATTAATGCATTAAAGGACCAGTCAGGTGCAGTGGCTCACACCTATAATCCCAGCACTTTGGGAGGCTGAGGTGGGCGGATCACAAGGTCAAGAGATCGAGACCATCCTGGCTAACACAGTGAAATCCCATCTCTACTGAAAATACAAAAAATTAGCCGGGCGTGGTGGCAGGCACCTCTAGTCCCAGCTACTTGGGAGGCTGAGGCAGGAGAATGGTGTGAACCCGGGAGGCGGAGCTTCCAGTAAACTGATATCGCGCCACTGCACTCCAGCCTGGGTGACAGAGTGAGACTCCATCTCAAAAAAAAAAAAAAAAAATATATATATATATATATATATATATATTTATATATGTGTGTGTGTATATATATATTCACACACACATATGTATATATACACACATATATATGTATACACACATATATATTATAAATGTATATAAGTGTATATATATGTATAAAAGGCCCTGACAAGTCCTGCAGTCAGAAACTTGTTGATCAGTTTCCCCCATTTATTGACCATGGACTGCTTCCCTGCACCCATATCTGCCTATGAGTGGAACACATTTTGGGAAACATTGTTTTTCCCAGTTGCATTCTGTGACAATCTTATGACACCTACTGGCTGTCTTAGTTCAGGTGTCTTAACAGGGCACTTAGTGTGTTGAAATATTCAGGCTTGTGGAGCTACATTGGAAGAAAGGGAGCCTGCATTTCTCCCAGGCCATTTAGATTTGTCCCACTGTGTGACCTCATTGGGCCTCTGTCTCCCCACTGGGGCTAGTGATGTGTTAAGCAGCCTCGTCCAGTTGATGGCCTGGGATGACCTGGCTGGGTTCGGGGCCTGTGATGTCAGTGTCTGAACCTCCAAACAAACCTCAGGGGTGGAAGGGTCTTTAAGCAAAGTGCACTTGCAGACTGGGGCCATCTCCTCTTTAAAAAGTGTAAATGGCATATTCAGAAGAAAGGGACTTAACATGAGCCTCATTCGGGTGCTCAACAGAACTTCTAAAGAAAAAAGTGATCAGAGAGACCACAGGAGCCTCAAGCTCGGGCTGTGAACACACACAGAACTGGAGCCGGGGCTAATGTTTTAGCCCTAATGTTCTTTCTTCTCCCAGGGAGGAGAGGCAGTGGGTGCAGGACTGAGAGCCACCTAGTGACCATAAGAACCATGTGAGTGAGCGCTGAGGGCTAGAGATCTGGAGCTGGGTGAATGCCCTGCTCTGCCACCCCCTGCCACTTCTTTTAGACAACAGGGGAGCATGGAAGGGTCCTGTCTGAGGAAGGCAGCCCGCCCGTGGAGGGTGCAGGGGCATGTCCACCAATGGACCCCAGAGTCACGGGATGCCAGGTCTGGCCACTGCCTGAGGGTGCTCATCCACCTCCTACCCCTGGTCCATGATGTAAATTCACGACATATGAGGCACATTTTTACAGAAACAGAGGGGAGGTGGCTAGCTGAAGACATCCTTCTGACGATCATTTGGTGATGCAAAGAATTCTTTTGATAACAGTAGTGATTAATTTCTAAATTCTCCCTGTGCGATTTCCAAATTCTGCCTGTATGACGATTCATGTGACCAGGGTTGTCATGAGTTGATTTTGTATGACGTGAGGCGCCTTCCCAGGTGGGAGGCCTGGCTGTCTCACACGCCACTGGCCATCAGAATCACCTGGGATGTCTGTCAAATAGAGATTATCGGGCCCGTCCGCCGGAGCTTCTGAGTCATTAAGGGAGGAGTGGGGCCCAGGAATCAGTGTTTTTAACATCTCCTTCCTCTCCTCCCCACTGAATCCTATGACCAGGCAAATTTGGGGTAATTCTCAATCTGGAATGCACACTGGAATCATTGGAGAAGTTTACAAAAACGATCAGTGCTGGGCCCCGCCTTCAATGAAACAAGAACCCCTGGGCTAACTGGCTGGAGCCCTGATAGGAAGGAGGCCTGGCCCCCTCAGGTCCTCTGCTGTGTTGCAGGGTTCCTTTTCTTCCCTGCTGTGGCCCATAGCTTTGACTGTCCCCCGGCAGTCCTGCGTCCTGGCTGGGAAGCACCGACCCCTGGCCACTGACCTCATGTCGATGATCATGGCATCCGTGTGCATGATCTTCTTCCAGATGTGCTCCACCAGCAGCTTGGAGACCTGGGTGAGCAGCTCACCGTCCCCAAACATGTCAAACCTCAAGTAGCCAATGTTGTCCTCAAGCACATTAGTGTGGAAGGAAAACTTGATCAGCTCTTCAAAGACTTCAGGGGAAGGGATCTGTAAGAGTTGGAGGTCCTACTCAGTGTCAGGAGGAGCAGCCGGTTTTAGAGTCCAGGAAAGCAGGCACCACGGATCGCCTTTATGTCATGGGAAATATTAAGGGCATGGGACAGGAACTGACATTTCTGAAGGAGTTAGTAGATACCAGGGACTTTCCCAGTGGCATGTCTGAGATGTGACATGCCATTGAGACATGTGTGATCCATGGGCAGCCTCCTTGCAGAGGATGCTCCTGTCTGCCACCCACATGCCCTGGTGTCCTGAGCTAGAAGGCCCAGGAATGGTCTCCCCTCTGACCTCTCCAACCTCACCAGATACTTCCTGACGTCTCCAAGCTTACCTTCCCCTCCACTGGGGCAGGATTGGAAGATGTTAGTTACCTTTACCAGGCACCTGGCCCTGTACTAAGCACTTTGTAGAGCTTATCATCATCCTCACAGCCACCTGTGCAGGAGATAACACGATCCCCATCTTTTTCAAGGAAAAACTGAAGCACAGAGAGATTAAGTAACTAGTCTCAGGTCACACAGTCAGTAAGTGGTGGAGCCAGAATCTGAATCTACATCTGACCCTAAATCGTGAACCTTGGCTATACTGGAAAGGAAGGAGCAGTTGATTTGGAAACCGGGGATCCTGAAAGCCGAGCACAGGCTACTCCCACGTGGATGCACCTTCTCCTCCCTCTCTAAGGCTGCTGGAGGGAGGCAGGACTTGGTGAGCTTGACTGGGACCAGGAGCTTTCGTTGACAGAGACACCGCCCTTCAGGCCCTGCCCTGCCCTCAGTCACAGCTCTCTGGCCCCAGGCCACTCCCCTCTGCTCTTCTCTGGGCCTCAGTTGTGAAAAATGGGGATGACAATTCTGTAGCAGATGCTTTTGGCACTCTCAGCCCCCTCTGCTTTCAGCTGCCCCCGGCCCCACTGACAGGCTCTCCTATAGCACAGCCCTGTCTTTCCACCCTCAGCTCAGGCCTTCTCCAAGAAGGGGGAGCCTGCCCCACCCTGAGTCATGTCCTCAGGGCAACTCTTGGCCAATGCAGGATAGGAGCCACTGGGCCCCGCCTGCAGAGGGCTGTGCCTGGGAGCATCCCCACACTCATCAGTGTCCTCGCTCCAGCAGAACAGCTTTGAGGCATCTGCTTGTCAGCTTCCCGTCTCACTCTCCCTGCTCCCTCCTTCACGCCTGCTTCAGCAATGGCCTCCCAGACAAACTGCCTGCACTCAAGCCCTGGCCTCAGACCCTCCTCACAAGGGATTCCATGACAAATGCTGCCCTGCACAAACGTGATGATGCAGCAAAACCACAGGTAAAACAGCGTGGAGGTGTGAGTGCTGCTTAGGTGGAACTCTCGGCCAGCGGTGGGGCACTTGGTGAAGCCCACGGCCACCTCTGCCAGGTGTTGGCCTCTTCCCCAACACTGACAATGAGAAGCCTGCCATCACTCACCTTCCACCCAGCCAAGGCTGAAACGCCTTCTATCCCAGGGGCTTCCAAACTGGCTTCCTGTGAGTATTGGTTGGCTTTCAAACTGGCTTCCTGTGAGGTGGGTGCAAAAGTAATTGCAGGCTTTGCCATTGAAAGAACTTTTGCACCAACCTAATATGCATGTTCAACAGAGGTGTTCAGCAACCCCAGGGTCACAGAGAGTGGATGGAACAGGTTGAGAAAGAGGAAAGGACTTGACTGGTCAAAACTTAAACATGAGAACAAATCTAAAAGCCATTGTCACGCACTGTGCACAGAGCCCGGCCTGTGCGGACAATGGGCCAACTCACTCCCGGGACTGGGCTCAACCAGGTCTCCCTTGGGTCTCACCTGCATGGGCACAATTCCGGGAATGCGGTCCTTGGCATTCTCAGGGATATGGGCTGCCTTCAGGTGTGGGTCTCCGGAGAGCATCTGCAGGTCGGCCCCCAGGATCTCGGCCAGGGCCACTTCTGAGGTCACCCTGGAGTAGCGGCTCTGCAGACCGCTCAGTTTGACAGCCATCTTGGCCCCCAGCTCGGCGGAGGCATAGTTATCAGCCACCAGCTTCCCAGCCGTCTGCAGCACCGTGGGCACCTTGGCACGCAGAGCCACTATGTCCTGGGCTGTGGAAAGGGCTTCGCTCATGGGCACAGTGATGTCAGGCTCCACACCAGCCAGGTCCCAGGCCTTGCCTGTGGTGGCACTCAGGGCCATCTGGGTGGGCATGGATGCATATAAGGGGCTGCTGCCCACCTGGTAGATGCCCACAGAGAGTGCCCCTCCAGCCGTGGGCTCCCCAATGACCGTGGCCCGCTGCAGGTCCTGCATGGTGTGTGCAAAGGCCTCAGCTGCAGAGCCACTGGTGTGGCTCATCAGGATGTAGAGGTCCTTGTGTGAGCCATAGCGCTGGCCTGCGACCTGAGGCAGGGTCCACACCTCCATGACTTTCGAGGTGGCCCTGTCAAAGACAGAATACAGGTGCTGGCGGGGTTCTGCCTCAAAGAAGTAGGAACAGAGCAGCGGGATGGCCGAGGAGTAGCTGCCAGGGTTGTAGCGCAGGTCGATCACCAGCGCAGCCGTGTCCACCAACTGTTGCCATACCAGCCGCACAAGCTGTGGCCCGACGGCCTTCACTGTCTCCAGTTCAGCCATGGCGTCAAAACGCAGGTAGCCCAGCTGGCCAGGCAGCACCTCTGTCTTAAACAGGGCCTCAATAAGGTAGGTGAGCTCCTCTGGAGAGGGGACAGCAGGGGGTGGTGGGGGTGCTTCCTCTACCACCAGCTCACCAGGGCTGTGGAACACTAGCAGGCGGTGGTCCCCAGACACCTCCTGCAGGTCTGCTGTGAGCTGAGAGGCCAGAGACTCCAAGTCCACAGCTGTGCGGTAGGCGCCCTGGGCCAGCTTGGCCCGCAGCAGGGCACTCGTCTGGCCCACCACTTCCGGTCGAGCATAGTGGGCCTCCAGCAGGTGCCCTGTGCCCTCCACCAAGGCCCCCAGGCTCTGATGGAACTCCAGCACTTCCTGGGCTTTGTCCAGGGCCTCCTCTGCCAGCACGATGGCATCAGGCACCACTCCACCACCCAGCCAGGCCTCGCCGTGATTGTCGATGAAGGTGAGGACTGGCACAGTGAGCGCGAGGCTGCCTTCCGGCGTGTCTAGCAGCGGCACGGTGCGGGTGTGCAGCAGGTTGCCTGCTGTGATCTCACCTACCAGCGTGGCCCAGCCCAGCGACTGCATGAGGAAGGCGAACTCCTCGGCTGCCGTGGCGGTGCGGTGGCTGGTGAGCAGATACACCCCACGTTGGGTGCTGTAGCGTGGGCCCGGGAGCTCCATGTGGCTGAAGTGCTCCTGTGTGATGTTGGTGCGGCGGTCATAGGTGGTGAAGAGGTGCACGGGGCCGGCCTCGGGGCCCTGGAAATAGGACAGGAGCAGGGGCACAGCGGAGGATGGCCCTCCGGGGTTGTGGCGCAGGTCCATGATGAGGTGCTCCGTGTCCTGTAACGGCTCCCACACCTGGCGCAGGACATATGGGGCCAAAACACCCAGCACAGAGGCGTCAGCAAAACTATCGAAACGCAGGTAGCCCACGTTGCCCGGCAGCACCGATACCTGGAACACAGACTCCACCAGTGCTTGCCGGATAGCCTCGTCCTCAGGCAACTCTGGGGCTGCCCCTGGTGGGTCTTCAGCTGCAGCATCGGGTATGGGCCCAGACGGGGTTTCTCTGGGCCTGATGGCTCGCACCAGGAGCCTGGGATCCTCGGATGCAGCCTGCAGGCCGGCATTGAGCTTGGTGACCAGATCGTCTTCGGAGACCACTGTGGAGAAGTCCATGCTGGCCAGGTGCTGCAGCAGGGTAGGCACACGGTCCACCAGCGTGTAGTAGTCCTTCAGTGCCTCCTGGAGGCAGTGGACTACCCCTGGAAGGGCGCTTCGAAGAGTGAGGATGTCCAGGGCTTTCTCCAGGGCCTGCTCGGCCGGCGTCCCCACACAGGGCAGCACTCCGCTGCCCTCCCATGTCTGGCTGCCTCCACCCAGGGGCCCCAGGGACCTTGACACGGGCACGGTGAAGAAGAAGTCAGACTCGCCTATCCTCAGCTTCCGGAGGTCCAGGGCCCCTCCTCCAGTCCGCTCGCCCACCACGATGGCCCTGCGCATCTGCTTGAGGATGTGCGCTATGTCCTCGGCCACACCTCTGGTCTGGCTGCTGGTGAGGACCACCACATCCTTGTCGGCACCGTACCTTTCTCCCAGGACCTGAGGCAAGGTCCAGATCTCCGTGGTGGTGTTGGAGGGGCGGTTGTAGATAGTGTCCACGTGCAGGATGGTGTTCCCTGGGTGCAGGTAGGAGATGATGTAGGGAATGCCAGAGATCTGGCCTCCCGTGCAGTGCCGGAGATCCAGCACTAAGGCGGAGGTGCCCATGAGCTTCCCCCACACGTGGGCCACCAGGAACTCCCCCATCATGCTCAGCACCTCCTGGCCTGGGACGCTGTCCACC
Organism: Rhinopithecus roxellana; assembly: GCF_007565055.1. NCBI lineage: Eukaryota > Metazoa > Chordata > Mammalia > Primates > Cercopithecidae > Rhinopithecus > Rhinopithecus roxellana. The sequence continues at coordinate 4,450,920 of NC_044559.1, read as the reverse complement.
CGCAGGTAGCCCACATTACCCTCCAGAACCTCATGGCGGAGGCCCCTTTGCAGCCATGCAAGCAGTTCATCTTCTGAGAGACTGGTGAGTGCTGGGACTTGTGGGGGAGGCTCGGGGGTGCTGGGCTCATAGGAGATGACCAGGCGAGGGTCGTTCAGGGAACTCTGCACCCCAGCTGTCAGCACACTGGCCAGCGTCTGCGGGTCTGAGATGCTCAGAATCTCATGGCTCTTGATGGCCTGCTGGATGGCTTCCTGCATGCCCAGCAGGTTCTCTGGGAAGCAGTAGTTATCCAAGAGGACCTTGGCCATGTCCAGCACCAGGCTTGGCTGGAACAGGTGTGTTGGGCCAGCCAGGCCACAGAGCAGCATAGACATGAGCAGAACCCATTCTCTCATCATGGGACCCAGGGGGAGGCCTGGCTCTTGCACGAAAGCCCCCTGGACTGTGTGCAAGGCCGTGGCCCTGCTCTGTGCAGCTGCCTTCTGCCCTTGTCCTCCTCAGCTGGTGGACAGAAGGTCTGGGGCTAAACTCCTGAGTTGGAGCAAGGCTTCCAGCTCCAGTAAGCCTTTAATCCTGTCTAATTCAATCACATCAACCCTGGGCATCGGGGAGGAGTGGCCAGGGTGGTTTGACCCAGAAGGTACATTGCATCTTATCTTGCTGTGCTGCGTCTGCATATCACAACACTAATCACTGCCATTATTTTAGTTCCTGCCACATGCCAGACACTGTGCTCCATCCTTTACAAGCTGACAGTTTCCACCAGAGCCTTGCAAAGTCCAGTTATTAACTTGCAAGTCCTCCTTGGAGAACTGGTTCTGCCACTGTCTCTCCCATGGCCTCAGGGAAGTGTCTTAATTACTTTTTGTGTAGATTAAGTGAGAAAATATGTGTAAAGCACTTCTTCCCAGTACCCAGCAAGTAGGAAGCACTCATTACTGGTAAGTTGTCTGTATTAGATATTATCTCTGTTTCATAGCTAAAAAAAAAAAAACAAAAAAAACAAAACAAAACAAAAAAACAGGCCAGAGAGTTTTGCAACTAATAGAAGCCCATCGTTTTAGGTGGGGACAGATAGGGGGTGCAGCAAGAAGAAGCCCTTGGGGCTACAGTTGGCCCATACAGTGCAGAGGCTGAGTCTGAGGCTGGCATCAGCCTCAGAGCCTGAGATTTATTTCTGTGTCCTATTAATGCCTCCAGGGAACAGAAGGGGTCCCCCTACAGCTTTCTAATGCTAAGAATGATGTGTCTGGACCATCACGTAGGGTGTGGAGTGTAGAGGCACCCACCTTCCAGATATCACAGGACTAGTATTCCCATTCAGATGAGGTTAGCTCTGAGAGTTAATGGCTAGAGGTGACTCCTGATTCTTGAAGGCTCAGCCCACAGCCCACAGTTTGCAGGGAGAATCAAGCAGGAAGTCTTGGGTCTCTGTGGTCCCAGGCTTCACGTGGAATCCAGATCATTCCTTCCGAATGCATAGAGCACAAGAAACAGGGAAAGGTAGACTGCTGGACTCTTCAGATCCCAGCTCCTGCCACTTCTTATAGAAATAATGTGGGTGCTGCTGGCAACTAACTGGCTGTAGAAATCCAAGAAGTCCTGCTATGGGGTCGGAACCTGGAAGCCCTGCTTTGCCACTGAATGCCCCTGGAAATGGGCACTTCCCTTACTTAACAGACAGACAACTACTGCCCAGACAGTGGTCGCAAGGCCAGGGCAGAGTGTCGGGAGAGCTGTCCCAAGCTAGCTCCGGTAACACCGCCTTGGCTGAGCGGGCAGCAGGCAGGCACGCCTGTGTGCCTCAGCAGGCAGCTGGAGAAGGTGGTCTCAGGGACGTGGGCTTTCTCTGCACAGCTGAGACCCACAGTCTGCTCTTTGGAAATCATTATCTGAGGATGTTTACCAACTGCTTTATGAAGGCCAAAGAGGTCAATTAGCTAAAACAAACATACTTTTAGCTCATTAGGATTTGTGTAATGCTCAAGTGACATATGGTCACATCACTCCACCGTATGCAGCCAATGGAAGTGAGCCTAATTTACTATGAGAATGGGGCGGGGCTGGGATGCTGCCAACACCTCCGGATGAATGCACTCCTTGCATACCCTTAGCCCTGCTGGGAAGGCTGAGTCTTCTCTGCCTCCACTTGGAGAATCACAGCTCTGAGCATGCACTTCCGTGTCCTCAGAGGGCACTTGTCTGCCATTGCTTGAGTCCAGGCAAAGCTTCTGGACCAGAAAGGGCTTGGGGGAGAACAGGAGTAAGACTGTCTTTGGGGAAAGGATTCACTGTAGTCTTACTAGATGTAGTTTCAGGATAGGATGTCAGGACCTATCACTGGGATTTGATTTGTTTGGCTAGCCCGGAGCCTTAAGAGGGACATGAGAAAAAATCAGTCTGTTGCAAGTCCCTGGGGTGCCTGAGTTGGAGGGGCATGGGTAGGGAGGCAGTGCATCTCCTGTGGGTAAGGCCCAAGCAGGTGGAAGGGCAAGTTCTGTCCTCAGAGTTCTCTGAGCTCCAGGGGTTGTGGGGGTATGTAAGCCGATGGTGGCCGGCCTCCTTAGCTCATGAGGAGAGCATGTTCTGGGTAAGTCCCCAGAGTGAAAGCCGAGAGCTCTACGTCTTCCCATCCAGTCCCCGACAACTGTAGGCCCACGGTGGGTTCAGAGAGTCCATTTGATCTTGGGGGCTGAGTTTCGGAGTTGGAGGGGGCTGGAAGGCCCTGCACCCCCTCACTTATACAAATGTCCTGTGGGCAGAGCTGTGGAGGGCAGCTTAGAAGCCACCCTGAACTGAACTGGTGAGAACTGAATAGGTGAGTGGGAGAGACCTTGATAAGGTGACATGAGACCATGATTAGGTGACTCGACTGCTCTGAGCCTTGGCTTCTTCAACAGGGAAAAATAGAACAAGGAGAAAAGCCTCAGTATTGCTGGAGGATTAGGTGTTACCATCCTAGAAGTTTCGAAAGGAAGTTGAGGACACAGGAGTTGGTGAGGGGCAGCTTGGCTCTGCCTGGCATTAGAACACCCCTGTGGTATTAGGGAAAGTCATTCCAAGAGGCTGGGGCTGCCCTGGAGACCTGGAGTCCTAGGGCTTCTTAGGTTCCAAACCTTTCCTGGGCCTCTACATATCTAAGGAGAAATGCCCAGACCCAGGCTCCAGAGACCAGCCCTGCAGCATCCACAGTGCAGGTTAAGAGGGGGACAACGACACATCAGGGCTGCTGCAGGGATGGTCAGGGAGCATGCGGAGCTGGGCAGTACAGGAAGGAGCGACTTGCCTATTGCATCACAGATGTTGTCTTTTCAGTGTATTGTTGTTTTATGTCTGTCTATTGTTTTATGTTAGTTTTCCCCTCAATGTTTTATAATGGAAATGGTTCAAGTGGTACAGCAAATATCTATATACTATCATTTAAAGAAATGCTTTGACATGTTCACATTTTAAAGAACTTATCTGAGCAGACACTGATTCATGAATCCGGTAGCTCCCCACAAGAGGTGGTTTGGGGCTCTGCAAGGGAGCACAAGGGGAGGCTTCCACAGGGTGAAGGCGAAAGTGGAATAAATATTACAAATACTTTGGTTGCTTAGCGTTTCGGCCCTTGCATGATTTGGAACATCCTGGTGGAAAGTTCGAGACCATGTAACTGATGTCCAGTTGGCCATCAGTGATTGACTGGGCTTAAGCTTCGGGTTCTTTTAAATTCGCTGTTTATAGGAAATGAGTCTGAGTTAGGTTTCAATTTGTTCTTGTAGAAAATCAGGGCATTAGAGCTACCTTAGTTTAATGGCTGCCTCCATAGATTCTACCACTGACATTTTTATTACCCTTTTCTCATCTCAGCTCTGCCTTACCAGCTTCCTCTAACCTGCAAGCCTCCTCTCCCCTGCAAGCCAACACATTTTTTAATGCACTTCAAAGCAAATTGAACCTTGACTTTTTATTTATTTTATTTTATTTTCATTTTACTTTTTTCTTAAATCAGAGGAGTAAAACATACTCATTTTGTAGAAATGTGCAAACAAACCTTTCCCAAATCTTTTAAAATCCAGCCTCCTTTAGTAACAAATAATCAGCATTGAATGTCTAACCATTGTCACCTGTCTCTGCATACACACAGGGAGGTGCACGCATAGGAGAGATCCATCCACACATCTATAGGCAGACCATCCATTTGTCCATTCTATTGTCAGCCCTTTATTAGCATAGATGGTAATTTGCATTTTATTTTACTCACTTAAACATACAACATAAACATCCTTCCCAGTTGAAGTATACTCATTAAATTCATCCTTTTAATGGCTACATATAGTCTGGGGATTCCTAATCCAAAAATCTGAAATCTGAAATGCTCCAAAACCTGAAACTTTTTAAGCACCAACACAACACCACAAGTGGAAAACTTCACACATAAGTACTTAACACCAACTTTGTTTCATGCAAAAAATTATTTAAAATATTGATATAATTACCTTTAGGCTGTGCATGTAAGGCATACAAGAGGCATAAATACTGTGTTTAGACTAGGGTCCCACTCCCAAGATATCTCATTATGTACATACAGATATTCCAAAATCCAAAGAGAATCTGAAATCTAAAACACTTCTTGCTCCAAAACTTTCAGATAAGGGATACTCATCCTATAGTAGTAGTTCTTGATGATTTACTGATCTGTTCCCTTTGTGAGGCATATTTTAAGTTGTCTTTGTTTTTGCTTCAATATTGTTTCAGCGATATTGTGATGAATGTTTTTGAACACATGTTCTTAAGGGCCTAAGGTGCTTTTTGGTTTGTGGATAAATTCCCAATCCTGGTCTTGCTGAGCCAAAGGGCATACACATTTGTTTGTTTTCTTTATTGCGTTTTTTCGGTACCTTTTAAATTATCTAATAAGTATGTCCTTTTTTTTTTCACAACTTAATCGATGTATAGTTAACATATAATGAACCTATTTGAAGTATATCATTTAGTCAGTTTTGACATGTGCGTACCCCCCAGAAACTCTCACCATCACCTGGGTGACTTATATTGCTGTCCCCCTCAAGTCTTCCTGGTGCCCCTTTGCTCCCCAGTCCCCTCTGCATTCCCGTATACAGACAAACATGGATTTACTTGCTGCCAACACTATAGATCAGCTTGCAGCTTCTAGAATTTGCTATAAATGAAATGATACCATGCGTATTGCTTTTCTATCTGTTTTATTTTGCCCAACATAATGATTGTGGGATTCACCCAGATTGCTGAATGTACCAATAGTTCATTTGTTTGCTGAGTAGGCTTCCATTGCACAGATGGACCACAATTTGTTATCCATGCACCTGTCAAGAGCCCTTCAGGTTGCTTCCAGTGTATGAATATTACAAAGAAAGTTGATATGAGCCGGGCATGGTGGCTCACAGCTGTAATCCCAGCACTTTGGGAGGCTGAAGTGGGCCAATCACCTGAGTTCCGGAGTTCGAGACCAGCCTAGTTGACATGGTGAAATCTAGTCTCTACTAAAAATACAAAAATTAGCTGGGCTTAGGGGCGGATGCTTGTAATCCCAGCTACTTGAGAGGCTGAAGCAGGAGAATTGCTTGAACCCAGGAGGCAGAGGTTGCAGTGAGCCAAGATTGTGCCACTGCACTCTAGCCTGTACTACAGAGCAAGACTCTGTTTAAAAAAATAAAAAAAGAAAGAAAGCTGATACGAATATTTGAGTGCGAGTCTTCGTGTGGATGTATGTCTTTTTTTGGCTGGAGTAATGCAATACCTAGGATAGGAATGTATATTTAACATTTTAAGAAACAACTCAACTGTTTTCCAAAATTTAAATTTCTTTTATTTATTTATTTATTTATTTTTAGTATACTTCAAGTTCTAGGGTACATGTGCATAACGTGCAGGTTTGTTACATATGTATACTTGTGCCATGTTGGTGTGCTGCACCCATCAACTCGTCAGCACCCATCAATTCATCATTTATATCATGTATAACTCCCCAAGGCAATCCCTCCCTCCTCCCCCCTCCCCATGATAGGCCCCAGTGTGTGATGTTCCCCTTCCCGAGTCCAAGTGATCTCATTGTTCAGTTCCCACCTATGAGTGAGAACATGCGGTGTTTGGTTTTCTCTTCTTGTGATAGTTTGCTAAGAATGATGGTTTCCAGCTGCATCCATGTCCCTACAAAGGACGCAAACTCATCCTTTTTTATGGCTGCATAGTATTCCACGGTGTATATGTGCCACATTTTCTTAATCCAGTCTGTCACAGATGGACATTTGGGTTGATTCCAAGTCTTTGCTATTGTGAATAGTGCTGCAATAAACATACGTGTGCATGTGTCTTTGTAGTAGAATAATTTATAATCCTTTGGGTATATACCCAGTAGTGGGATGGTTGTATGGTACATCTAGTTCTAGATCCTTGAGGAATTGCCATACTGTTTTCCATAATGGTTGAACTAGTTTACAATCCCACCAACAGTGTAAAAGTGTTCCTATTTCTCCACATCCTCTCCAACACCTGTTGTTTCTTGATTTTTTTTTTTTTTTTGAGGCGGAGTCTCGCTCTGTCTCCCAGACTGGAGTGCAGTGGCCAGATCTCAGCTCACTGCAAGCTCCGCCTCCCGGGTTTTATGCCATTCTCCTGCCTCAGCCTCCCGAGTAGCTGGGACTACAGGCGCCCGCCACCTCGCCCGGCTAGTTTTTTTGTATTTTTAGTAGAGACAGGGTTTCACCGTGTTAGCCAGGATGGTCTCGATCTCCTGACCTCGTGATCCGCCCGTCTTGGCCTCCCAAAGTGCTGGGATTACAGGCTTGAGCCACCGCGCCCGGCCTGTTTCCTGATTTTTTAATGATTGCCGTTCTAACTGGTGTGAGATGGTAACTCATTGTGGTTTTGATTTGCATTTCTCTGATGGCGAGTGATGATGAGCATTTTTTCATGTGTCTGTTGGCTGTATGAATGTCTTCTTTTGAGAAATGTCTGTTCATATCCTTTGCCCACTTTTTGATGGGGTTGTTTGCTTTTTTCTTGTATATTTGTTTGAGTTCTTTGTAGATTCTGGATATTAGCCCTTTGTCAGATGAGTAGGTTGCAAAAATTTTCTCCCATTCTGTAGGTTGCCTGTTCACTCTGATGGTAGTTTCTTTTGCTGTGCAGAAGCTCTTTAGTTTAATTAGATCCCATTTGTCAATTTTGGCTTTTGCTGCCGTTGCTTTTGGTGTTTTAGACATGAAGTCCTTGCCCATGCCTATGTCCTGAATGGTACTACCTAGATTTTCTTCTAGGGTTTTTATGGTATTAGGTCTAACATTTATGTCTCTAATCCATCTTGAATTAATCTTCATATAAGGAGTAAGGAAAGGATCCAGTTTCAGCTTTCTACTTATGGCTAGCCAATTTTCCCAGCACCATTTATTAAATAGGGAATCCTTTCCCCATTTCTTGTTTCTCTCAGGTTTGTCAAAGATCAGATGGCTATAGATGTGCGGTATTATTTCTGAGGACTCTGTTCTGTTCCATTGGTCTATATCTCTGTTTTGGTACCAGTACCATGCTGTTTTGGTTACTGTAGCCTTGTAGTATAGTTTGAAGTCAGGTAGCGTGACACCTCTAGCTTTGTCCTTTTGACTTAGGATTGTCTTGGCAATGCGGGCTCTTTTTTGGTTCCATATGAACTTTAAAGCAGTTTTTTCCAATTCTGTGAAGAAACTCGTTGGTAGCTTGATGGGGATGGCATTGAATCTATAAATAACCTTGGGCAATATGGCCATTTTCACGATATTGATTCTTCCTATCCATGAGCATGGTATGTTCTTCCATTTGTTTGTGTCCTCTTTGATTTCACTGAGCAGTGGTTTGTAGTTCTCCTTGAAGAGGTCCTTTACATCCCTTGTAAGCTGGATTCCTAGGTATTTTATTCTCTTTGAAGCAATTGTGAATGGAAGTTCATTCATGATTTGGCTCTCTGTTTGTCTGTTACTGGTGTATAAGAATGCTTGTGATTTTTGCACATTGATTTTGTATCCTGAGACTTTGCTGAAGTTGCTTATCAGCTTAAGGAGATTCTGGGCTGAGACAATGGGGTTTTCTAAATATACAATCATGTCATCTGCAAACAAGGACAATTTGACTTCTTCTTTTCCTAACTGAATACCCTTGATTTCTTTCTCTTGCCTGATTGCCCTAGCCAGAACTTCCAACACTATGTTGAATAGGAGTGGTGAGAGAGGGCATCCCTGTCTTGTGCCAGTTTTCAAAGGGAATTTTTCCAGTTTTTGCCCATTCAGTATGATATTAGCTGTGGGTTTGTCATAAATAGCTCTTATTATTTTGAGGTACGTTCCATTGATACCAAATTTATTGAGCGTTTTTAGCATGAAGGGCTGTTGAATTTTGTCAAAAGCCTTTTCTGCATCTATTGAGATAATCATGTGGTTCTTGTCTTTGGTTCTGTTTATATGCTGGATTACGTTTATTAATTTGCAAATGTTGAACCAGCCTTGCATCCCAGGGATGAAGCCCACTTGATCATGGTGGATAAGCTTTTTGATGTGCTGCTGAATCTGGTTTGCCAGTATTTTATTGAGGATTTTTGCATCGATGTTCATAAGGGATATTGGTCTAAAATTGTCATTTTTTTTGTTGTGTCTCTGCCAGGCTTTGGTATCAGGATGATGTTGGCCTCATAAAATGAGTTAGGGAGGATTCCCTCTTTTTCTATTGATTGGAATAGTTTCAGAAGGAATGGTACCAGCTCCTCCTTGTACCTCTGGTAGAATTCAGCTGTGAATCCATCTGGTCCTGGACTTCTTTTGGTGGGTAGGCTATTGATTGTTGCCTGAATTTCAGAGCCTGCTATTGGTCTATTCAGGGATTCAACTTCTTCCTGGTTTAGTCTTGGGAGAGTGTAAGTGTCCAGGAAATTATCCATTTCTTCTAGATTTTCTAGTTGATTTGCGTAGAGGTGTTTATAGTATTCTCTGATGGTAGTTTGTATTTCTGTGGGGTCAGTGGTGATATCCCCTTTATCATTTTTTATTGCGTTTATTTGATTCCTCTCTCTTTTCTTCTTTATTAGCCTTTCTAGCGGTCTGTCAATTTTGTTGATCTTTTCAAAAAACCAACTCCTGGATTCATTGATTCTTTGGAGGGTTTTTTGTGTCTCTATCTCCTTCAGTTCGGCTCTGATCTTAGTTATTTCTTGCCTTCTGCTAGCTTTTGAATGTGTTTGCTCTTGCCTCTCTAGTTCTTTTAATTGTGATGTTAGAGTGTCAATTTTAGATCTTTCCTGCTTTCTCTTGTGGGCATTTAGTGCTATAAATTTCCCTCTACACACTGCTTTAAATGTGTCCCAGAGATTCTGGTATGTTGTATCTTTGTTCTCATTGGTTTCAAAGAACATCTTTATTTCTGCTTTCATTTCGTCATGTACCCAGTAGTCATTCAGGAGCAGGTTGTTCAGTTTCCATGTAGTTGAGTGGTTTTGTTTGAGTTTCTTAGTCCTGAGTTCTAGTTTGATTGCACTGTGGTCTGAGAGACAGTTTGTTATAATTTCTGTTCTTTTACATTTGCTGAGGAGTGCTTTACTTCCAATTATGTGGTCAATTTTGGAATAAGTATGATGTGGTGCTGAGAAGAATGTATATTCTGTTGATTTGGGGTGGAGAGTTCTATAGATGTCTATTAGGTCCGCTTAGTGCAGAGATGAGTTCAATTCCTGGATATCCTTGTTAACTTTCTGTCTCTTTGATCTGTCTAATGTTGACAGTGGAGCGTTGAAGTCTCCCATTATTATTGTATGGGAGTCTAAGTCTCTTTGTAAGTCTCTAAGGACTTGCTTTATGAATCTGGGTGCTCCTGTATTGGGTGCATATATATTTAGGATAGTTAGCTCTTCCTGTTGAATTGATCCCTTTACCATTATGTAATGGCCTTCTTTGTCTCTTTTGATCTTTGATGGTTTAAAGTCTGTTTTATCAGAGACTAGGATTGCAACCCCTGCTTTTTTTTGTTCTCCATTTGCTTGGTAGATCTTCCTCCATCCCTTTATTTTGAGCCTATGTATGTCTCTGCATGTGAGATGGGTCTCCTGAATACAGCAGACTGATGGGTCTTGACTCTTTATCCAGTTTGCCAGTCTGTGTCTTTTAATTGGAGCATTTAGTCCATTAACATTTAAGGTTAATATTGTTATGTGTGAACTTGATCCTGCCATTATGATATTAACTGGTTATTTTGCTCGTTAGTTGATGCAGTTTCTTCCTAGCCTCGATGGGCTTTACATTTTGGCATGTTTTTGCAATGGCTGGTACCAGTTATTCCTTTCCATGTTTAGGGCTTCCTTCGGGGTCTCTTGTAAGGCAGGCCTGGTGGTGACAAAATCTCTAAGCATTTGCTTATCTGTAAAGGATTTTATTTCTCCTTCACTTATGAAACTTAGTTTGGCTGGATATGAAATTCTGGGTTGAAAATTCTTTTCTTTAAGAACGTTGAATATTGGCCCCCACTCTCTTCTGGCTTGTAGAGTTTCTGCTGAGAGATCTGCTGTTAGTCTGATGGGCTTCCCTTTGTGGGTAACCCGACCTTTCTCTCTGGCTGCCCTTATGATTTTTTCCTTCATTTCAACTTTGGTGAATCTGGCAATTATGTGTCTTGGAGTTGCTCTTCTGGAGGAGTATCTTTGTGGCGTTCTCTGTATTTCCTGAATTTGAATGTTGGCCTGCCCTACTAGGTTGGGGAAGTTCTCCTGGATGATATCCTGAAGAGTGTTTTCCAACTTGGTTCCATTTTCCCCCTCACTTTCAGCCACCCCAGTCAGACGTAGATTTGGTCTTTTTACGTAATCCCATGCTTCTTGCAGGCTTTGTTCATTTCTTTTTCTTCTTTTTTCTTTTGGTTTCTCTTCTCGCTTCATTTCATTCATTTGATCCTCAATCGCTGATACTCTTTCTTCCAGTTGATCAAGTCGGTTACTGAAGCTTGTGCATTTGTCACGTATTTCTCGTGTCATGGTTTTCATCTCTGTCATTTCGTTTATGATCTTCTCTGCATTAATTAGTCTAGCTGTCAATTCTTCCACTCTTTTTTCAAGATTTTTAGTTTCTTTGCACTGGGTACGTAATTCCTCCTTTAGCTCTGAGAAGTTTGATGGACTGAAGCCTTCTTCTCTCATCTCGTCAAAGTCATTCTCTGACCAGCTTTGATCCGTTGCTGGCGATGGGCTGCGTTCCTTTCCAAGGGGAGATGCGTTCTTATTTTTTGAATTTCCAGCTTTTCTGCCCGCTTTTTCCCCATCTTTGTGGTTTTATCTGTCTCTGGTCTTTGATGATGGTGACGTACTGATGGAGTTTTGGTATAGGTGTCCTTCCTGTTTGATAGTTTTCCTTCTGACAGTCAGGACCCTCAGCTATAGGTCTGTTGGAGATTGCTTGAGGTCCACTCCAGACCCTGTTTGCCTGGGTATCAGCAACAGAGGTTGCAGAAGATAGAATATTGCTGAACAGTGAGTGTACCTGTCTGATTCTTACTTTGGAAGCTTCCTCTCAGGGGTGTACTCCACCCTGTGAGGTGTGGGGTGTCAGACTGCCCCTAGTGGGGGATGTCTCCCAGTTAGGCTACTCAGGGGTCAGGGACCCACTTGAGCAGGCAGTCTGTCCGTTCTCAGATCTCAACCTCTGTGTTGGGAGATCCACTGCTCTCTTCAAAGCTGTCAGACAGAGTCGTTTGCATCTGCACAGGCCTCTGCTGCTTCCCCTGTTGTTTTTTAGCTGTGCCCTGTCCGCAGAGGTGGAGTCTACAGAGACAGGCAGGTTTCCTTGAGCTGCTGTGAGCTCCACCCAGTTCGAGCTTCCCAGCGGGTTTGTTTACCTACTTAAGCCTCAGCAATGGCGGGCGCCCCTCCCCCAGCCTCGCTGCTGCCTTGCAGTTAGATCGCAGACTGCTGTGTTAGCAATGAGGGAGGCTCCGTGGGCGTCGGACCCTCCCGGCCAGGTGTGGGATATATTCTCCTGGTGTGCCCATTTGCTTAAAGCGCAGTATTGGGGTGGGAGTTACCCGATTTTCCAGGTGTTGTGTGTCTCAGTTCCCCTGACTAGGAAAAGGGATTCCCTTCCCCCTTGCGCTTCCCAGGTGAGGCGATGCCTCGCCATGCTTCAGCTCTCACTGGTCGGGCTGCAGCAGCTGACCAGCACCGATTGTCCGGCCCTCCCTAGTGAGATGACCCCAGTACCTCAGTTGAAAATGCAGAAATCACCCGACTTCTGTGTCGCTGGTGCTGGGAGTTGGAGACTGGAGCTGTTCCTAATCGGCCATCTTGCTCCGCCCAAAATTTAAATTTCTACCAGCAGCAAGAGACTGCCAATTCCTCCACATCAATGGCAACAACTGGTAAGGGGAGACATTTACATTTTAGCATTCAAATAAGTATGTTGTAGCATCTCATTGTGATTTTAATTTGCAATGGCGTTGAGCATCTTATTATGTATTCATTTGCCACTTGTATGTCTTCTATGGTGAATTCGCTGTTCAAATCTTTTGCCCATTTGTTGGGGAAGGGAGGCAGTTGTTAGTCTTATTATTGATAGAGCAAAAGTTATTTTTATATTCTGGATGTAAGTCTTTTACCTGATATATGTGTTGCAAATATTTTCTTCCAGTCCATGCCCTGTCTTTTCATGCTGTCAACAGTATCTTTTGAAGATTAAAATGATGAATCAAAATTTATCATTTTTTCCCTTTATGATTCATGCTTTTAGTGACACAGCTAAGAAATATTTGCTGATCTCAAGGCCACAAAATCTTTCCTTTAGTATTTTGTTCTAGAATTTCCATAGCGTTAGGTTTCACATGAGTCTATGATCTGTTTTCAGTTAATTAGATATCCAGTTGACCCCACGCTAGTTGTTGAAAAGACTTTCCTTGTTCTAGTGAATTGTATTGGCATCTTGATAAAAAAGTGATTGATCGCATCTGTGTGGGCCGATTTCTACAGTCTATTCCACTGCGTTCATCTATTTGTCTGTTTTCTACCCACATAACACTCTCTTGTTTACTACAGTTTATAATATGTCTTGAAATTATGTAATCTGAGTCTACCAACTTTGTTTTTCTTTATCAAAATCGTTTTGGTTATTCTAGCTCCTTTGATTATCCATATAAATTTTTGATTCAAGTCATTGACTTTACAATCATATTATTGATTGGGATTGAGTTGAATGTACAAATGAGTTTAGCAGACAATTTATCTCTTAACAATACTGAGTCTTCCAACCCATGCATATGTTATATCACTTTACTTACTTAGGGCTTCTTTGATTTATTTATCAGTGTTGTGTGGTTTCACTATATAGATCATGCAAATATTTTGCTAGGTTTATACCCACGTATTTTGTGGGAATTTTTTTGGTGCTATTGTAAATGGCACTTTTTTCTTTACATTTTAATGTCCAGTTATTCATTCTGTTTTGATCATATATTTTGCAACTTGCTAAACTCCTTTATTTATTCTAGTATACGTTTGGAAAAATCCTTGGAATTTTCTAAAAGGCTGTTCATGTTGCATTTCTTGATTGACAACTTATGGATGCTATTTTTTATTCTTGTCTTATTGCCCTTGCTAGGGTCTCTAGTGCCTTGTTCATGATCTTAGCAGGAAAACATCCGGTTTACCATTAAGTATAAAGTTAGCTGTAGATTTTTTTGTAGATGCTCTTTATCAGTTAAAAAATTCTTTTCTGTTGCTAGTATTTTGAGAATTTTTAAAAAATCATGAATGAGTTTTGAATATAGTCAGATGCATCTACTAACATGATGTTTTTTCTTCTTTAGTTTGTTAACATAGTTAATCATATTGACTGGTTATCTAATCTCGAACCAGCCACTCATTAATGGGTTAAATCTCACTTGTTCATGATGTATTAGCCTTTGAATATGTTCCTGGATTTAATGTGCTGGTATTCTGTTGAGGGCTTTTGCATGGTTATAAGGAATATCGCTCTCAAGTTTTCTTTTCTTTTGATTTTGGTATCAAGGTAACGTCTATCTCATAAAAATGTTGGAAAGTAATTTTTTCTCTTCCTATTCCTTCCTCTTTCTATTTGCTGGGAAAAGTTTTTATGGAATTGATATTGTTTCAAGTACTTGAGGGCCTGAGAAGTATTGTGCTAAGCATGTAAGGAGGGCTGGTTGTGCTTATACCTTATTCCTACTTTTCAACTGAGCATTTCACAGTTTTGTGCCATCAGAGGAAAAGATAACTGAAGTATCAGAACATAGATTATTCCGGTTGTTAATGATCTATATTAGAAAGTATTCACAGCCTCAAAGATGACATCACTTGCCTGATTAAAGGCAGGAGCTGGAGTCGTGAGGGCGCATTACCCACTGCCGCCTCCAGGGGGTGCTGTGTGTCAGGCAACGGAGCCCAGGGCCTTTGAACCTGGATGAGTTCTGAGGTGTGTAAGGGGCTCAGAATAGTGACCAAGGTCCCAACAGCCAGGGGCCCATCACCCACACAGTGGTTGGGTAGAAGGATGGACGCCCATTCTCTGCAGGATGGGAGCCCCTCGGAAGCACATGGCTGTCCTGCCCTCCCTGCGCAACACCTTTTCTGTGCAGTGAGGACAGAAACTCAAGTTTTCAGACAATTAGAGTAAATTTCGGCCAGAGATATCCTAGAGACTGAACACAGGAGGGCGGGGCCTTAGGCTGTTTGGAAGACTTGATTTGCACAAAGCAATGAGGAAGCAATTTGCATCTGGAGAGAATGCATGAATGACATTGTTTAACAGGAAAGTAAGGCCACAAGGCTAGTGACCCAGATCGGAGTCGGGTCCCTGCTGCCTGCATCTGCAGGGAACGTGCCGTGTTTATGGATGATGCCTTAATCACTCCCCACCCAGGCCATTTCTCCTAAGCTACTGCTCCTTCTACTTTGGGGATGAGGAAGCTGGGGCTCAGGGAGAGCACAGAACTTTCTCAAGAGCACAGAGCTAAGGAGCCATGGACCTGCTGAAGGGAGAGAGGATTCCATACACTCTCCCGTGAGCTTTGGTTACTGTTGGTGTCATAATCCCAGGCACGGACTTGTGGCAGGAGGTGGGGTGGGGAGAGAGGCTCCAGCAGGGACTAGGACCCCTGTGGCTGTGGCAAGGCTGTGTCTCCAGTAACTGCAGGGCAATAGTCTAGAGGAGATGAAGGAGATGGACCCCGCGCTGACAGAAGCAGGGGTGAAGCCTGAATCCAACAGGCAGAGAACCCCGGGTGCCCTTCAGGAATCCGGGCCATTAGGTGGGATGACACAGGGGGCTTGGGAGTCGTTAGTGGAACACAGCCTTGGGAATCTGAGAGCAGGACATTGCAGGGTTTGGGAAGCAGGGTTCACCGGGGAGGGCTGAGAGCAGAGAGTGGAGCAGACTCCAGAAGGCTCAGGGCCCAGGACTGGCTTAAAGTCAAGGGAGCGAGGCTGGGTCCACTCATCAGGATGTGGGCTCAACATGAGGACCGAATTCTGGGCAAGGCAGAGTACGTAGGGAGCAGGGCGTGCAAAGCGTGGCCAGGCAACAGGAGGCAGCCTTCTCTCTCTCTTGCCTAAGGTGTCTGATGTGGAACTGATTCAAGGAAGTGGGGATGTTGGTCCAGGGGCTCAGGGTGGTCTAAGGCGAGGAGGTCCCTAGCAGGCACTCGTAGGAGTCATCCTCCCTGAGTGTCCTCCTTCATCAGCACCCTAGGCACTTTCTAGAAGCTGAGCAGGGATGCTGAGGTAGGTATCTCACCAGAGCACCACATCCACGAAGCCCTGTGCCGGGCGCTCCCCTGACAGTCCTGTGCTTTGGAAACCTGGGCTTGTGTGTACTGAGCCTTGCTGCAGGGAGGACTTGGTCTACAGGGGCATCTGGCTCCCCGCTGGTGGGTCTGTCTCTGAGAAGAAAAGCCTGGAGTCTGGCATCTGAGGACAGCCTAACCATGAGGGATTGGAGGAGATGCTCTGACTCATAAAAAGGAAGGAGTAGCTGGGACAAAGGCAGAATGGCTTTGGAAAATACTTACCGCTTCTGTTTGTACCCTGTCATGAAGATTGTCTCGTTTAATCTTTTCTTAAAAAATGATTTTCTTGAGATACAATTCACCCATTTAAAGTATATGATTCAATGTTTTTTAGTATTCACAGAAATGTACGACCATTACCACAATCAATAATATTAGAACATTTTCATCACCTCAGAATAAAACCCTGTAACCTTCAGCTCTTACTCACTATCCACATGCACATCCCTGCCTCCCAGCTCTAAGAAACCACTCATCTACTGTGATTTCTATAGATTTTCCTGTTCTGGAATTTTTCATGTGAATAGGATCATATAATATGTGTTCTTTTGTGACTGGCTTATTTCATTTAGCAAAATGTATTCAAGGTTCATCCGTGTTGTAGCATGTTTCAGTACTTCGTTCCTTTTTTTTTTTTTTGTAAGGTCTTCCTCTTGCCCTGTCACCCAGGCTACAGTACAGTGACACGATCATGGCTCACTATAGTCTCGGCCCCCTGGGCTCAAGCTCACTCCTTTTTTTTTTTTTTTTTTTTTTTTTTTTTTATTATACTTTAAATTCTAGGGTACATGTGCATAACGTGCAGGTTTGTTACATATGTATACTTATGCCATGTTGGTGTGCTGCACCCATCAACTCGTCAGCACCCATCAATTCATCATTTATATCATGTATAACTCCCCAAGGCAATCCCTCCCTCCTCCCCCCTCCCCATGATAGGCCCCAGTGTGTGATGTTCCCCTTCCCGAGTCCAAGTGATCTCATTGTTCAGTTCCCACCTATGAGTGAGAACATGCGGTGTTTGGTTTTCTCTTCTTGTGATAGTTTGCTAAAAATGATGGTTTCCAGCTGCATCCATGTCCCTACAAAGGACACAAACTCATCCTTTTTTATGGCTGCATAGTATTCCATGGTGTATATGTGCCACATTTTCTTAATCCAGTCTGTCACAGATGGACATTTGGGTTGATTCCAAGTCTTTGCTATTGTGAATAGTGCCGCAATAAACATACGTGTGCATGTGTCTTTGTAGTAGAATAATTTATAATCCTTTGGGTATATACCCAGTAGTGGGATGGTTGTATGGTACATCTAGTTCTAGATCCTTGAGGAATTGCCATACTGTTTTCCATAATGGTTGAACTAGTTTACAATCCCACCAACAGTGTAAAAGTGTTCCTATTTCTCCACATCCTCTCCAACAACTGTTGTTTCCTGACTTCTTAATGATTGCCATTCTAACTGGTGTGAGATGGTATCTCATTGTGGTTTTGATTTGCATTTCTCTGATGGCGAGTGATGATGAGCATTTTTTCATGTGTCTGTTGGCTGTATGAATGTCTTCTTTTGAGAAATATCTGTTCATATCCTTTGCCCACTTTTTGATGGGGTTGTTTGCTTTTTTCTTGTATATTTGTTTGAGTTCTTTGTAGATTCTGGATATTAGCCCTTTGTCAGATGAGTAGGTTGCAAAAATTTTCTCCCATTCTGTAGGTTGCCTGTTCACTCTGATGGTAGTTTCTTTTGCTGTGCAAAAGCTCTTTAGTTTAATTAGATCCCATTTGTCAATTTTGGCTTTTGCTGCCGTTGCTTTTGGTGTTTTAGACATGAAGTCCTTGCCCATGCCTATGTCCTGAATGGTACTACCTAGATTTTCTTCTAGGGTTTTTATGGTATTAGGTCTAACATTTAAATCTCTAATCCATCTTGAATTAATCTTCGTATAAGGAGTAAGGAAAGGATCCAGTTTCAGCTTTCTACTTATGGCTAGCCAATTTTCCCAGCACCATTTATTAAATAGGGAATCCTTTCCCCATTTCTTGTTTCTCTCAGGTTTGTCAAAGATCAGATGGCTGTAGATGTGCGGTATTATTTCTGAGGACTCTGTTCTGTTCCATTGGTCTATATCTCTGTTTTGGTACCAGTACCATGCTGTTTTGGTTACTGTAGACTTGTAGTATAGTTTGAAGTCAGGTAGCGTGACACCTCCAGCTTTGTCCTTTTGACTTAGGATTGTCTTGGCAATGCGGGCTCTTTTTTGGTTCCATATGAACTTTAAAGCAGTTTTTTCCAACTCTGTGAAGGAACTCATTGGTAGCTTGATGGGGATGGCATTGAATCTATAAATAACCTTGGGCAATATGGCCATTTTCACGATATTGATTCTTCCTATCCATGAGCATGGTATGTTCTTCCATTTGTTTGTGTCCTCTTTGATTTCACTGAGCAGTGGTTTGTAGTTCTCCTTGAAGAGGTCCTTTACATCCCTTGTAAGCTGGATTCCTAGGTATTTTATTCTCTTTGAAGCAATTGTGAATGGAAGTTCATTCATGATTTGGCTCTCTGTTTGTCTGTTACTGGTGTATAAGAATGCTTGTGATTTTTGCACATTGATTTTGTATCCTGAGACTTTGCTGAAGTTGCTTATCAGCTTAAGGAGATTCTGGGCTGAGACAATGGGGTTTTCTAAATATACAATCATGTCATCTGCAAACAGGGACAATTTGACTTCTTCTTTTCCTAACTGGATACCCTTGATTTCTTTCTCTTGCCTGATTGCCCTAGCCAGAACTTCCAACACTATGTTGAATAGGAGTGGTGAGAGAGGGCATCCCTGTCTTGTGCCAGTTTTCAAAGGGAATTTTTCCAGTTTTTGCCCATTCAGTATGATATTAGCTGTGGGTTTGTCATAAATAGCTCTTATTATTTTGAGGTATGTTCCATTGATACCGAATTTATTGAGCGTTTTTAGCATGAAGGGCTGTTGAATTTTGTCAAAAGCCTTTTCTGCATCTATTGAGATAATCATGTGGTTCTTGTCTTTGGTTCTGTTTATATGCTGGATTACGTTTATTAATTTGCGAATGTTGAACCAGCCTTGCATCCCAGGGATGAAGCCCACTTGATCATGGTGGATAAGCTTTTTGATGTGCTGCTGAATCCGGTTTGCCAGTATTTTATTGAGAATTTTTGCATCGATGTTCATCAGGGATATTGGTCTAAAATTCTCATTTTTTGTTGTGTCTCTGCCAGGCTTTGGTATCAGGATGATGTTGGCCTCATAAAATGAGTTAGGGAGGATTCCCTCTTTTTCTGTTGATTGGAATAGTTTCAGAAGGAATGGTACCAGCTCCTCCTTGTACCTCTGGTAGAATTCAGCTGTGAATCCATCTGGTCCTGGACTTTTTTTGGTGGGTAGGCTATTGATTGTTGCCTGAATTTCAGAGCCTGCTATTGGTCTATTCAGGGATTCCACTTCTTCCTGGTTTAGCCTTGGGAGAGTGTAAGTGTCCAGGAAATTATCCATTTCTTCTAGATTTTCTAGTTGATTTGCGTAGAGGTGTTTATAGTATTCTCTGATGGTAGTTTGTATTTCTGTGGGGTCAGTGGTGATATCCCCTTTATCATTTTTTATTGCGTCTATTTGATTCCTCTCTCTTTTCTTCTTTATTAGCCTTGCTAGCGGTCTGTCAATTTTGTTGATCTTTTCAAAAAACCAACTCCTGGATTCATTGATTCTTTGGAGGGTTTTTTTGTGTCTCTATCTCCTTCAGTTCGGCTCTGATCTTAGTTATTTCTTGCCTTCTGCTAGCTTTTGAATGTGTTTGCTCTTGCCTCTCTAGTTCTTTTAATTGTGATGTTAGAGTGTCAATTTTAGATCTTTCCTGCTTTCTCTTGTGGGCATTTAGTGCTATAAATTTCCCTCTACACACTGCTTTAAATGTGTCCCAGAGATTCTGGTATGTTGTATCTTTGTTCTCATTGGTTTCAAAGAACATCTTTATTTCCGCTTTCATTTCGTTATGTACCCAGGAGTCATTCAGGAGCAGGTTGTTCAGTTTCCATGTAGTTGAGCGGTTTTGATTGAGTTTCTTAGTCCTGAGTTCTAGTTTGATTGCACTGTGGTCTGAGAGACAGTTTGTTATAATTTCTGTTCTTTTACATTTGCTGAGGAGTGCTTTACTTCCAATTATGTGGTCAATTTTGGAATAAGTATGATGTGGTGCTGAGAAGAATGTATATTCTGTTGATTTGGGGTGGAGAGTTCTATAGATGTCTATTAGGTCCGCTTGGTGCAGAGATGAGTTCAATTCCTGGATATCCTTGTTAACTTTCTGTCTCGTTGATCTGTCTAATGTTGACAGTGGAGCGTTGAAGTCTCCCATTATTATTGTATGGGAGTCTAAGTCTCTTTGTAAGTCTCTAAGGACTTGCTTTATGAATCTGGGTGCTCCTTTATTGGGTGCATATATATTTAGGATAGTTAGCTCTTCCTGTTGAATTGATCCCTTTACCATTATGTAATGGCCTTCTTTGTCTCTTTTGATCTTTGATGGTTTAAAGTCTATTTTATCAGAGACTAGGATTGCAACCCCTGCTTTTTTTTGTTCTCCATTTGCTTGGTAGATCTTCCTCCATCCCTTTATTTTGAGCCTATGTATGTCTCTGCATGTGAGATGGGTCTCCTGAATACAGCAGACTGATGGGTCTTGACTCTTTATCCAGTTTGCCAGTCTGTGTCTTTTAATTGGAGCATTTAGTCCATTAACATTTAAGGTTAATATTGTTATGTGTGAACTTGATCCTGCCATTATGATATTAACTGGTTATTTTGCTCGTTAGTTGATGCAGTTTCTTCCTAGCCTCGATGGTCTTTACATTTTGGCATGTTTTTGCAATGGCTGGTACCGGTTGTTCCTTTCCATGTTTAGGGCTTCCTTCAGGGTGTCTTGTAAGGCAGGACTGGTGGTGACAAAATCTCTAAGCATTTGCTTATCTGTAAAGGATTTTATTTCTCCTTCACTTATGAAACTTAGTTTGGCTGGATATGAAATTCTGGGTTGAAAATTCTTTTCTTTAAGAACGTTGAATATTGGCCCCCACTCTCTTCTGGCTTGTAGAGTTTCTGCTGAGAGATCTGCTGTTAGTCTGATGGGCTTCCCTTTGTGGGTAACCCGACCTTTCTCTCTGGCTGCCCTTATGATTTTTTCCTTCATTTCAACTTTGGTGAATCTGGCAATTATGTGTCTTGGAGTTGCTCTTCTGGAGGAGTATCTTTGTGGCGTTCTCTGTATTTCCTGAATTTGAATGTTGGCCTGCCCTACTAGGTTGGGGAAGTTCTCCTGGATGATATCCTGAAGAGTGTTTTCCAACTTGGTTCCATTTTCCCCCTCACTTTCAGGCACCTCAATCAAACGTAGATTTGGTCTTTTTACGTAATCCCATGCTTCTTGCAGGCTTTGTTCATTTCTTTTTCTTCTTTTTTCTTTTGGTTTCTCTTCTCGCTTCATTTCATTCATTTGATCTTCAATCGCTGATACTCTTTCTTCCAGTTGATCGAGTCGGTTACTGAAGCTTGTGCATTTGTCACGTATTTCTCGTGTCATGGTTTTCATCTCTGTCATTTCGTTTATGATCTTCTCTGCATTAATTAGTCTAGCTGTCAATTCTTCCACTCTTTTTTCAAGATTTTTAGTTTCTTTGCGCTGGGTACGTAATTCCTCCTTTAGCTCTGAGAAGTTTGATGGACTGAAGCCTTCTTCTCTCATCTCGTCAAAGTCATTCTCTGACCAGCTTTGATCCGTTGCTGGCGATGGGCTGCGCTTCTTTGCAGGGGGAGATGCGCTCCTATTTTTTGAATTTCCAGCTTTTCTGCCCTGCTTCTTCCCCATCTTTGTGGTTTTATCTGTCTCTGGTCTTTGATGATGGTGACGTACTGATGGGGTTTTGGTATAGGTGTCCTTCCTGTTTGATAGTTTTCCTTCTGACAGTCAGAAGGACTGTCTGTAGGTCTGTTGGAGATTGCTTGAGGTCCACTCCAGACCCTGTTTGCCTGGGTATCAGCAGCAGAGGTTGCTGAGGATAGAATATTGCTGAACAGCGAGTGTACCTGTCTGATTCTTCCTTTGGAAGTTTCCTCTCAGGGGTGTACTCCACCCTGTGAGGTGTGGGGTGTCAGACTGCCCCTAGTGGGGGATGTCTCCCAGCTAGGCTACTCAGGGGTCAGGGACCCACCTGAGCAGGCAGTCTGTCTGTTCTCAGATCTCAACCTCCGCGTTGGGAGATCCACGGCTCTCCCCAAAGCTGTCAGACAGAGTCGTTCGCGTCTGCACCGGCCCTCGCTGCTTCCCCTGTTGGTCTTCAGCTGTGCGCTGTCCCCAGAGGTGGAGTCTCAGTTGAAAATGCAGAAATCACCGGTCTTCTGTGTCGCTCGTGCTGGGAGTTGGAGACTGGAGCTGTTCCTATTCGGCCATCTTGCTCCGCCCCAGCTCACTCCTTTTTATGGTTGAATAATATTCCGTTCTATGCATATTGCCACATTTTGTTATTCATTCATTAATTGATACAAATTTGGGTTTTTTCCACCTTTTGGCTATTATGAATAATTCTGCTATAAAGATGTCTGTATAAGTTTTTGTGTGAACATACATTTTCATTTCTCTTGGATACATGCCTAGACATGGGATTGTTGGGTCATATGGTAACTCTATGTTTAACTTTTTGAGGAACTGCCAGTTTTCCAAAGAGACTGTATAATTTTGCACTCCCACCAGCAATGTGTGAGTTCTGATTTCTCCACAACCTTGCAAACAATTATTATCCAACTTTTTGATCATAGCCATCCCAGTGGATGTGGAGCGGTATCTCATTACAGCATTGATCTGCACTGCCTGATGACTAATGATATTGGGCATCTTTTCATGTGCTTATTGGCCATTTGTGTGTCTTCCTTGCAGAAATGCCTATTTAGATGATTTGCTTATTTTAAAAATTGGGTTGTTTATCATTTTATTATTGAGTTATAAGAGTTTTTTATATATGCTAGATTCAAGTCCCCTATCATATGTGAAATCAGCAAGTATTCTCTCTCACTCTGTGGATTAATCTTTAACTTTCTTGATGATGTCCTTTGAAGCACAAAAGTTTTTCATTTTGATGAAGTCCAGTTTATCTAATTTTGCCTTCATCGCTCTTGCTTTTGATGTCATATCTAGGAATCTTTTTCCAAAGCCAGGCTCATGAAGATTTACCCTTATGTTTTCTTCTAAGGGTTTCATAGTTTTAGGTCTTATTTTTAGGTCCTTGATCCATTTTAAGTTAAGTTTTGTATATGTTATGAGGTGAGGAAGCAAATTTATTCTTTTGCATATGGAGATCCAGTTGTCTCACCATGTTCTCATTTAATCATTACAACCCGGAGATATCATGAGCCTATTCTTTAAAATAAACATCTCCCTTTTACATCCCCCCTTTAAGGAGTCTTATGGGGATATGTAAAATGGAGATGTTTATTTTAAAGAATAGGTTCATGTGATTGTAGGAGCTGGAAAGTCTGAAATCTGTTGTGCAAACCCCAGCAGACTGCAAATTCAGGCAAGAGTCAATGCTGTAGCCTTGAGACCAAATTTGAAAGGGCAGGCAGCTGGCTGGTAACTCAGACAGGGTTTCTCTGTTGTAGTCTTGAGGCTGAATTGCTTCTTCCTCAGGAAACTGGTCATAAGGACTTCACCTGATTAGATGAGATCCACCCGCATTATGGCGGGTGATCTGCTTCATGTACAGGCTACTGGTAGCAAAAGTATATCACACCCACTAAATACCTTCCCAGCAGCATCTAAACTAGTGCTGCACCAAACAGCTTGGCACCATAGGATAGCCAAGTTGACATCAAATCAGTCATCACAGGTAGTGTGGTTGCCATTTCTTAGGAGAAGAATCTGAGGCTTGGAGAAGTTAAAAGATTTCTCCAGAAGCACAGTCAGTAGCAGAGTCTAAACATAAACTGGATTATCAGGTGCTGGGTGAGGAGTCAGGAAAGGGAAATGGGAAAATGTTGGTCAAAGGGTACAAAGGATACATAAATTCCAGAAATCTTCTGTGTAGCCTAGTGACTATGGTTAATAACGCTGTATTGTATGCTTGAAAATTATGAGAGTAGATTTTAAATATTTTCGCCACAAAAAGTGTAAGGTGATGTATATGTCAATTAGCTTGATTCAATCATTTTGTAATGTGTACACAAACATCACATTGTATACCGTAAATATATGCAATTTTATTTGTCAATGACATCTCATAAAGCTCACGGATAAAAACGACACTTGGACCGGAAGCTGACTCCTTAGGGCACTCCATTCTTATGCCCATACTAAGCCTTTCTGTTCTGAGAACAGTCCAGGCTTAGGGAGCACTTGAGTTCTCAGAACTCCAAGTAGGTTCCAGAAAAAAGTACCATTTCACTGATGGCAGACATACACATTGTGTAAATGACTAGAGTTTCTCTAAAGCATACATTCCTCCTCTCAGTCACAGCAATGTGGGGTGCCATCCTCATTTAGGAAAGTTCTTTCATGATGTGTGTGGCCTCTCTCTTTGCATTTCTTCCTGCTGTTTCTCCTAAGCCCATCAGACATGTGCATGTGCCTGAACCCCGGCTATGAACAGGCGTTAGGATCTTTTTCCTGAGAGCCGGAGGCACTTGGCTAGCCTCCAGGAGGCTGTGGCTGCCCGGCAGACAGAGGGCCTGGGGTTTTGCGTGCGGCAACTTCCAACTCAGGTATGACTAGAAGGGCCGACGGCACTAGGAGAGCAAGGGAAAGACAATGAAGAGGAGGAAGGAAAAAAAAGAATGAGGAATAAAATGAAAGTTTCAGGTGACAGAGAACGTGGTGGTTCAAATGTTTTCCTGAGCATTACACACAAAGAGAAGCAGGCAAGGACAGAAATGCAAGAGCCCGGGAAACATTTGTGTATGTGGCACTTTGTGGGTGATGAGCAAGGACCCAGTAAGCCATGTCCCCTGGCTGTGAGCATGCAGCCAGCATGTGACCTGGTCAGGATTTGAACACAGGTGGGGCCAACTGTCTCTCCGTGCCCTGCCAGCCACCCTACTGCTTCCAGCTGGCCTCTGCTATTGGCTCCTGAGCTGCCCCTGACTGGGGATACTGCATAACATCATCCAGTACCCTAGTACTAGTTACACAGGAACAGTGGCATTAACCAGAACCACGCCAGGCAAACCAGGACGATGGTCACTGAGCCAGAGGAAGAGGTGGCCCAAGTACTGCCTGGTAAAAGCATTGTCCAGAGAAGGGAAGAAGAATGGTCCAACACTCACATGGATGACCACAAAAGGTGCCAGATGTTGGGGTGCAGCATGACCTCCAGGATTTGAGTGTGATGTGGGGGCCTGACCACTCACACACTCACCACCTGGCTCACATGAGGTGGTCGCACCTCAGACATTGTCGGCGATTTGAGAAAGGTTTGCAGCTTTGTGCCTTTTGAGCTGGATCTTCCTTTGTTTTGTGTCCACTGCTGAGCCTCGGAGTGCCCGGTCCGGTGTGGCCTGGGGACAACCTGTTGCTTCCAAGAGTCATTTCCAGGGTCAGCTTCATTTTACTTACGCTGAGACCTCCTAATGCCCTTAGTACTAGGGATGTCACCCCCCACCAACCGAGGCGAAATGTCAATGTGCAAGTTCAGAACACCAGGAGACTGGGAGTGCGGATGGACTTTGAGACCTCTCTTCCCTAGCTTTCTGCCTACACACTCTCCTAAGAGCTGACAGGTCAGTAAGAGACATCAGGCATGAAGGTGTCAGTGCAATGGGAGGACAAAATCACCCAGAACCACCTACTCTCAACACCAGCTCATTCACTTCCATTCTTGTTTCCATGTATGGATTTTACAAAATCACAGAAGTAAAAAAGACCATTACCAATTAAGTGACATGTCTTTTTGACATTCTTCTCCTTCCTGCCATTTGCTGTGTGTCTTTCTGGTCCTTGTATGAACTACTTCTTTATATATAAGCATATCCTTGGAACACAGACACTCTGTGGGTTTTTATGTATGTGCCAGATATCACATGCCATTCTGCAACCTGCTCATTTTGCTCAGCACTATATTTTTGACATGTAGCCATGTGGGTGTGCGTCAACTAGGATGATTTTTAAAGGCTCTACGTTATGTCACCATAGCCATGTATCGCTCTTTAGTCAGCTCTTCAGTGACTGATGGGTATTTGGTCTGTCACAGTTCTGGTTTCCAGTGAAGCAGACTGAGATGGGACTGGCTGCAGGAAGCATGAAGGTGGCACCCTAGGGAGCTGCACTTGTCAGGAGGGGAGGGCCTTGGACTGCGCAGAGAAAAGGAAAGTTTGAGAGTGATGCAGCTGCCACAGACCTCAGCCAGTTCCAAGGGGAGTGGGGTTGTCTCTTCAAAATCACCCCAAATTGAAGCCAGAGCCAAGCCTTCATGCCTATCATGCCATTCTTGGATGGAGGTTGTCCGCAGGGACGGAATGGGACCTGGGCAAATTGCTCCCTCTAGGCTATTGAGGGCAATTCCAGGTGAAGGGGTCCTGATCGGGGCAGGTGTTCGGCACCCACTATGAGGCCATAGCCAGCCTTTCATGATTACAAGTAATGCTCCAATCTTCTCTCTGCAGTGCCTGTTTGCTCACGTGCAAGCGTGTCTCCAGAATGGGCATAAGTAAATGGAGTTACTAGGTGTTTCATCTCTATTTGATGCTGCCGAATTGTTCTCCAGGACGACTGAAGCCATGACACTCCTACCAGCCACTGATGATAGTGCTCATTCCTCCCCTTACCGGTGCCAATATGCTGTATTGTCACATGCTTTCATTTTTGCAAATCTAATGAATATAGAATGGAATCTTGCTATTATTTCCATTTGCTTTTCCATAATGATAAATAAGGCTAAGCATACACACAGACAACACTTTGATGCAAATTCTCTCTTCTACATCTGACTTTGGCCCTGATTGTAAACCACAGCATCCTCAGACACCCTTTCTTCTCTTCCTTTCTTTCTGCCTCAGTTTGCCCAAGAAGAGGGTGTTTCCTCTGAGCCTTTTAGTAGTTTCAGAAGTTGCCTAATGCATCAGAAATTCCTGTTGCATGTATGTGTGAGCCTGTGCGGGTGTGCACATGTGTGGTGCACATGTGTATACATGCACACACATGCATACAGGCATGTATTAATGTGTGATGTGTCCATGTATGCACACAGGTGATGTGTATGTAATCAATGAGAAGTTTCTGTTAAAGAGTCTTGCAATGCTCATACTCTTTGAAACAGGAATCTTGACTCAGAGCCTCTATCTTAAAAAATATATGAAATATGGAAAGATTGAATATATTAAGTTATAATGTAATATATTAAATCATATATGGTGTGGATATGTGTGGACATGTCCACATGTGGTGTGTGGTGTGTCCATGTGGACATGTGTATCCAGTTATGTGTCTAGGGCGGGTGTGGGTGAGGGAGCTAGTCATTCCTGGTCAGGCTCTGCTTCAATTCAAACCTGTGTTGTTTGAGGCTTAAAAAGAGGCTGGTCTCTGGGATAACTGAAGACACACACAGTCTTGTTATCTTTCTATCTCCTGCTGCCCCTCAGCCGTGTGCCCCAGTGACTTCTGGAGAAAAACTGGATGCTCTCTAACCTCACCCCAAATCAGGTCCAGGAAGAAAGAGGAAGGGAACTAAGCACAGTTCATTAAATTATACTCCTATTGTGGGTCATTTTAGATAGTTTCCTGTTTTTCACTACGAAAAGCAATGCTCAATTAATGTCAAATTATACTAAATTAAAGCTAAACTTATTTTTAAATTAATTTAATTAAAATTAATATACTGAATCTTTCCATATTAAATATTGATATTTAAGATACATACTTGGAGTCAAGATTTCTCTTTCAGCGAGTGTGAGTATTGGGGTCTCTTTAATAGAAAATTCTTGTTGATCTGATCTTCATTCCTTTGGTTAGTAGAGCAGCTGTCTTTCACTAAGGGCTCAGAGCATGCCAGTGCCGATACCTGTGTGGGACTAGCATCTGTGTTCACCTCATCTTCCCACCTCTGGGATTCGGTCAGAACTTGTGTAGTAGTAGTAGTCCCAGCTACTTGGGAGACTGAGGAGGGAGGATTGCTTGAGCCCAAGAATTAGAGGTTGTAGTGAGCTAAGATCACTGCACTCCAGGCTGGGCAACAGATAATCATTTTGAAATAATGTCTCAAATAATCATTTTGAAAAAAAATGCAAAGTTGTTACAATTTTATTTTGCCAAGTCTGAACATTATTAAAACAAACCCCACAAACCTATTACCTACTGTCTCAATTATTTCATAAAATGTAGGAAGATATTTGAACACTCCCGAAACTGTATTTGGCTTTTACAAGCAATATTTCATCGTCTTCATTTTTCTCACTTTGATCCAGAAAGTGACCCAGCCCCTGGCCCCTGGTTGGCTAGAACCCTGTCCTTTTCTGCCCAAGCCTAACCCCCTCTGCCCTCCAGGGAGATGGCTTATATGTCACGGCTCTCCAGGACCAAGGGGACTCTGGAGTCAGAGCAGAAGCTCATGGGAGGGTGCTGTGGAGAGACAGGCTTTGGCTCAAGCTCGAGAACATCTCCAGATAAATGGGCATGTTCACATGAACTGGACTTTCTGGGAAAGTGGTGAGCGGCTGAGCCAGAAGTGTTCCAGGCAAGCTGAGGCCACTGCTGTGCAGGTTTCTGCCTGGAGTAGGTGCTTTTTTCCAAGGCTCAGATTCTATGATTTGTAAAGGAAAAGAAAAATGTTCTAAAGATTTGCTCAGTATGACCCTGCATAAACCACCTGTGTTCCCCGCTGGCTTGAGATATGGCCTGCCTTGGGCATGGTTTCCTTGGTGCTTCGGGAGAAGGCCAGGGAAGAAGTGGCAGCAGTTCTGACCCCTCCCCCAAGGCGCTGCTGCACGGATGTCACAGGCTGGCCTTTGAGAGATAAGCAGTTTCTCTGACCTTGGCTGACACATTGGAGAAGCCTCAGGGCTTCCTCACCCTGCTTCTGAGGAGGCAGGCAGGGCTGTTGGACTCCTGGGCAAACTCTGAGCAGCAACGTTCAGACTCCTGTCTTCCCAGGACCAAGTCACCCCTGAGGCCTGAAACAGCTCCCAAGTATGTCTGGGACTTGAGAAACCAAGATGCCACCCCCTACATGCATTTAGTATCGGTTGTATCGTTGGTGGAGCTGAGCGCAGAATGAAAACATGGGCCCCTTCTTCTAAACTAATTACACATTTCAAGATGGCAACAGCAGACCATTAAACCAAGCACAGAGCCTGAGCGCCTAGTGGGCCACACACCTGAGCCTGTGAGCACTGTAGCGTTCTCGGAGCCAGGCCCCTTGTGGGTGAAAGGCCAGCATGGTCCTACTGGCCTCTCCTCCATCTCTGCACCGTCACAACTGGAGGCCAGGCCTGCTGCAGGGCTGTCAGGGAAGGGAGTGCACCTCCAGAGGTGACAGTGGTCCGGGCTCCACTGCTGTGTGCCCAGCACTGCCTCCTCCACCTCCCTTCCTCATCTGCAGAGGAGCAAACCCACCTCTCTGAGGGCTGCTATGAGGACCACCAGAGATGATGGTGTGGAGCCTTCCAGGTCCAAGTGGGCCTATCTTACGGGCCCAGAATAAGAGGCCCCAGGGGTAGGCATGGCAGCAATCTAAGGAAGATTCTCAGGAGGAGCTGATGTCCAGGGGAGAGAGAGCAGATCAGAAGAACCAGATATGGAGCAAAAGCCTTGGTGCTCCACAGGGAAAAAGAGCTTCTGAGTTCAGTGGGGCAGGGCCTCCCACTTCCACCTGCGCTGTGGAGTTAAGCTAGGCTTGAAAAACAGAAGGCTGCACACTCCCAAAAGTACTGACCAGGGATTCTTCTCTTCCAATTCTGGTAGAATTCTGAAAGCGGGACAGCCCCAGTGTTTAGTGACCCTGCTAACAGCACCTCTCGTTCTTAAGTGAGTAGTGCCCTACAGGTGCCAGGCTGACCAGAGATTCTCACACTGGCGGGGCAAGAAAGGCAATGCCTAGGGAGAGTGGTCCCCAGGTAGGGAAGAGCCCAGGGAGGTGAGAGTCCAGGGAGGGAAGAATCAAGGGCAGAGAGAACCCAGGAAGGGTAGTGCCCAGGGACAGCAATGCCCAGGGAGGAATGATCCCAGAGAGGGCAGAGTCCAGAGAGGGCGGAACCCAGGGTGGGCGGAGCCCAAGACGGGGCCGCACGCTGGTAGGGCAGCATTGCCCAGGAGAGCATAGATTGTGCTTGTTTTATCTTTTTATGCCCTCGTTTTGATCTTTCCTTTGAGTGTGACTTTAACCTTGACACTGAGGAAAGCACCAGGACAGTAGTCCATACAGTAGAGAGAATATGGGCTTGGTGTCACAGACTGGAGCTCAAATTCTGGCTCCAGCAGTTGCTGGCTTATGGCTCTAGCAAAGTGTGAGGGCTCCAAGTGCTTCTGTCTCCTATGTGTTTGCAAAAGGTAGGATAAAGACTCCTGCTCATCTCCTGGTTATTTAGAGGCACTGGAGGCAGTGCTGGGCCAGGGCTGGTGCTCAGAGGTGCTCCTGGCAGCCTCTCTGCATCCCCATTGTCTCACTGCCTCTGTCTCTCCATGTGTCTCGCTGCTGCTTTCTACATGGCATTCCCCAGCCTCTCTCCACTTGCTGTGGTACAGAGGTCAGGTCACAATGAGGGGCAGAGGACAGCCTGGCCATCCTGCCAACTCAGTGCATGGCTGGGGACAGGCCCCTGGATTTGCTGGACTTCCACTTCTTCATCCATGTGACATTGATAAGATCACCATCCTGATGGAATGCAAGGGAAATACTTCAGGAAACATTATAATTGCAGCCTGAACATGGCAGTCATCAGGCCGAGGAAATGTGATCAAAAGAATCACCCAGTGACACGGAGGCCAGGGAACATGCTTTGGGTGTTTCCTTGCACATCCTGTCACTGCACATCTCTTCCAATCATGCTGGCCCTCCACGAGTGACCAAGGTGAGAAGCACACGGCCTTTTCCCCAGGGGACTCAAGACAAGATGTCAGCAGTTCTCAGAGCCAGGCCAATGATGACCTTGTAGGAGGAACATTGTGGCCCTCCTCAAAGCCAGAGAGGTCCATCAGGAGCATTAGGAGGGGGTTGGGGTGGTGGCACTATAGATGAGCCACCCAGAAGATTGCCTGGAGCTATGGGGCTGGGAGTGGGGCCAGCAGGGCAGCCCCCTTGGTGGGGAGAGAACAAGAAGGTGGTGTTAGGCTGTAGAGGAGGGGAGGACTTAAGGATTGTCTTTTAGGGCAATTCAGGGCCCCCTTCTCCTGACATGTGGGGAGGTAGAGGAAGGCAGGGAAGTAAGTGTCATCTTTGACTTGCAAACCCCTACACACAGACATCCCACCCCCTCACACACAGAAGCCCATACATGAGCACTCCACTCACCCCATTGTGCACACACCACATCACTCACCCCAGAGTGTACACACATCACTCACCCCAGTGTGCACACACCACATCACTCACCCCATTGTGCACACACCACATCACTCACCCCAGTGTGCACACACATCACTCACCCCAGTGTGCACACACATCACTCACCCTAGAGTGCACACACATCACTCACCCCAGAGTGCACACGCATCACTCACCCTAGAGTGCACACACATCACTCACCCCAGTGTGCACATGCATCACTCACCCTAGAGTGCACACACATCACTCACCCCAGAGTGCACACGCATCACTCACCCCAGTGTGCACACACCACATCACTCACCCCAGTGTGCACACATCACTCACCCCAGTGTGCACATACCACATCACTCACCCCAGTGTGCACACACATCACTCACCCCAGTGTGCACGCACCACATCACTCACCCCGGTGTGCACGCACCACATCACTCCACCCCAGTGTGCACGCACCACATCACTCACCCCCGTGTGCACGCACCACATCACTCACCCAGTTTGCAGACACCACCCACCTGCATCCACCCAGCCCTGAGGCGGCTGCCTGTCCCCTCCCCTCTGCCTCCTTAGGAAAAGGAGGCCCATCGCAGTGGGGTCAGAGGGTGGGGTAGGCAGGGTGTGAGTCTACAGGGTCCTCAAGATCAGGTCTCACATTCAGGAGGGGCTGCAAATTAGACATTTGACTTTATTTCCAAGTGAAACTTTCAAGCAGGCACAGAAGCACAGCACCAGGACTGAAAGAAGATGCTCAACACCCAACATGGAATAGCATTGTAACACCACACTGTCCGGCATGTAGCAGGAATTCATATTTTCTCTAACACCACTAATTAAACAAGAATGTTGTGTTGTATATTTGTGTTAAAGTTGTTCATTGGTTCCATGTAAACATTTAACATAACGCTTTTCCCACCTCCCACTTTTTTTTTTTTTTTTTAAATAAATGGGAGCTTCAACCATGGGGAGAGGCACTGGCCTCTCTAGGCCTCCCCTAGGCCCTGCTCTGGCTGGAGGTCAGAAGGCCATAGGTGCACTCTTCATCACTTTCAGACTCTTCCTCATACTGCCCCATTCCATGTGTGTCCAGGAGAGTCAGAGGAGAGGGTGAAACACAGAGCAAATGGAAGCCTTATCATCCCTTGGGTTTGGGGAGGCTGAATCTGGTCTCACAATCCAAGCCCAGGCGGGGCGCTGGGATGCACGTGACTCAAGAGAGCCGGCAAATGCAGGCAGAGCCAGTGATCGCCGATAAGGACTGCAGCTCTTCCGAGGCTGGGGAGGCCTCGCCCAGGAAGTCTGGAGTCTTGTCACTTGAGGACATGTCACCAAGGATTAAAAATAGGTATGTTTCAAAGACCAAAGCAAGAGCACATTTAATTCCAACAAATTCAAATCCAGGCCCGTCTCCCCTGAGTTGTCGCTGGGGGGCACCCTGGGCACCGCATCCTGGTGGTTTGGCTATGCTGAGTAACTGCAGAAGTGCTGGCCACAGGCTACCCCCTTCCTCAGGAGAAAGTGTGCCCGGCCCTCTCAAACGGTCACATGGTTTCAGTCCATGGACAGTGAGTGGCCCTGTGTGCACCATTGACCGTGGGAGCACTGCACCAGGGGGTCACAATAGCTCTGGCCACAGTGTATCATGCAGCCCACAGGGCTGCTGTCCTGACCTCTCTCTCTGTCCTGTAGTTGGCCTGGGGTTAGTTTTTCAGTGCCTCAGGGGTGATATTAAAAAGCATTTGGCCGCTAAGTGAGCACTGGCAACAGTGGCCAGATCATGCCCTGTATGTGACAAGCAGCCCAGTCACACTTGTGACTGATGGGCCTCAGCCTGACCCGGCCTCAACACTCTTGGGCTCCCAATGTCTCATTGCTCTTTAGCTGGAGAGGACCTGCTTAACTGCAGCGGGGCACTTGGAAAGATCCTGGGCTTTGGTATCCCACAACTCTGGGTTGGAATCATGCCATTGACCAATGCTACTTGATCTGCCTGTGTTTCTGTCTCTCTGTCTCTAAATTGGAAGCCATGCCCCTCTAACTGGATTGTAGGAAATAACATGCAATGATGGGTGTGGCGCGCAGCCTGCTCCTTCCCTCTACTCCCCAAAGGTTTTGGAATAAGCCGGCCTCCTCCATCTCTCTAACTCTCCATCAATCTCTGCAGTCACCTTCCCGCCTGTGCTCCTCTGGCTCACTGCTGTTGTTTTCTGTTGACTCTGGATTACTTTTCCCCTTGTCTCCTTTTCATCACCTCCTTGCACCCCAACAACCCTCCCAGGCTTTCCCGTTGTGCTCAAATCCCCACTTCCTTAGCCTTCCCTGGCAGTTGAGCTCAGTGGTGTATGCTTTGGTTGGGGGGTGGGGAGGGAGAGCAGGCTCCCTTTCCTCCTCCAGGCTGGCATGCAGATAGAATCAGTCCTTGTTGTGCCCACGGGGATGCAGGACCTCTCATGTGGAGCCCCTTTGGCCTGCCTCCCCAGCCCCACAGGCAGGTACTACCTGCACCCACACTCTGCCACGCTCATGCCCTCATAGTGGTACTTGAGGGTGGGCACTCCCATGTCATCCTTGTAGAGGATGGAGATGGGGCTCAGTTTGGTGGGCACACAGCAGGCTTTGCCCACCTTTGTGGGGAACTTGAGATGCACCAGGGTCTGCACGATAGCATGTTTCGTAGGCGTCACATCATCAGCCAAGGGGAAGAAGCAGCCACCCTTACACTCGTAGGCTTCGTACTCCTTGGGCGCAATGATCCAGCTGTCCCAGCCAATGTCCTCGAAGTTTACCCGCAGGGAGGTCTTCTGACAGTGGCTGCCAGCCCCGGTGCTCCTTTTCCGCCTGGCTAAAGTCGACCCCGCAGCCACGTGGCCATCTGTGTCCTCCTCGTGGCTGCTCTCACCTGCCTCTGTGGAGCCCTCCTTGGACAGCTTCTTGAGCACGCTCTCTTGCTCATGGCTGATCATCTCCCTCAGCTCCAGCCTGGTCTCCTTGGTCCCACTGCTGTGGTCATTGGAGAAGACGACAAAGAAGGGCTGGTTTCTGGAACCTGAGGGGACACTGATGTCCAGCTTGTCACAGCCCTTCCTGTGGCTCTCCACAGTCACTTCCAGCTTATTTTTGCTCTTGGTGGAGTCAGACCGGACCCAGCGCTTCACGGCGCTGGACACTTCCAAGGTCTCCCAGCCCTCATCCCGAATGTCCTGGGACACCAGGAAGGTCTTGGTCTCCGCAGCACTATCCCAGGCATCTGTTCCATCCAGAACATCGTAAATGGCCATGCTTCCTTTCAGGTCATGAGAGTGGTCCATGTGATTTTGACAGGAGACATAGAGTCGGAGCTCAGCTCTGGTGATCTGCTCGTGCCTGGGAATGGAGATGTTGAAGAGCAAGATGTGCTTCTGGAAGGGGAAGTCCTCCGTGGCAGTTATGGAGATGGCATCTGAAATGCAAACACACCTGATGGGCATCTGCCGAAGGGTCTGTTTCCATGACACTGAAGCTGAGTCTCAGGGTTTAGACAGAAGAGCATCTGGGATAACAGTTTTGGTCTGTATTATCTCTATTTGGTTTCACCCAAGCCCTTAAGGTATAAGAGTATTTTCAAAGGTACACTTAAGATCTTCCAAAGAAAAGCAAAGGCAGGAGATGCCTCCAATTGGGATTGACAGTTCCTACTGTTTATTGAGCATCTACTGTGTGCCAGGCATTACACTGGGAGCTTTGCAGTGTAAATTTCACCTTAATCCTCGCACTCACCCTGGGAGGATCTAATTATTATTCCACGTTTGCAGATGTGGAGACTGGGATTCAAGGCAGTTAATTGCCAAAATGCACACAGCTAGTTAAGTATCCTGGGACTTACTAGCACACAGCTAGTGAATACATAAAGAAAACAGCAAAACTCACTGTCAGATCCTGAGTGAAGATCCTGAGTACATGAATTTAAAGGTGAGATCCTGGGTGGAGACAGTGAAATCCCAATATTAAGACAATATCAAAAATCTCAGCCTCTAAACAGTGTATGCATTGTTTGAAATTGTAATTTCTGAACAAAGCGAAAGTGGATAATTGGTTTTAGTGTTTCAGGAAAAAAATCTATTAGCTTCAATTGCTTTGTCATGTCAAGCAAAAATGGGGCTTGCCTTTTAGCCACATAGTTATCTCAATATCCCATTTATCCTGGGCTGACACTTTGTCATTAGCACACTCCTGCTATACCACGGCTGGTTCACAGACAGGGAAAAGAGGTTGCATTTTCTGGGCACTTGCTATGCGCCCACATGTGTGGAGACCCGGTGCTATAGGGAAACCTAGCTGGCAGGTTTTGAAGTGCCAGTCCTGCCTCTGCAGACCGGTTAGGTCTGGCCTGGATGTGGTATGGAGCCAGGCCCCTAAGCCATTTGCAAGTCTCAGACCCAGGAGGGGAGAGGCCCTGTGCTCCTGGACATTCAGAGGGAGACGGCAGCAGCCGGAAAAGCCAGCTGTGCAGACGGACAGGCCTGGGTCAGAATCCAGCGGTTTAACACTTCCTAGGTGACATGGGTGGGTACCCTTGTGGCTGCAAGCTTTGACTGAACAGTTTCGCTGTTCAGAAACTTATTTCCCCTGCATCATGTGAGCTTGACTGAGTTAGGACGTAGGTCCTAGGTCCGTGTTTGTTATCTTCTAGTCCTTCTTAATCAGATACATTTCTATTTAAAAACAATTAGGTTCTCTTTCAACACTTCTCTGTCAAAGAATTTTATCTGATTTTTAAAACCTTTTCACAAGAAAGGAATAGCTGTGCTTTCAAAGTTTAAAAATATACCAGTTAGTTGGAGGTGAAATAGGTTGTCTGTTCTGTTTTGAAGTAGGAAGGGGACAGGAAGGGAAGGGGGAAAGGAAGAGAAGTGAATCAGAGGGGAGAGACCGAAAGAAGAGGAGAGTACAGAGAAGGGGTGGAAAAAAGGGAGTTGGCATCCCTGTGCACCTGTGTGTGAAATGTGGCACACAGCCTGGGGAAGGTAAATCCTTCAGAGCAGAAGCGCCGAGTAGAACTCTCAGTGACCATGGAAATGTTCTGCAGTCTGCACTGCCTGATAGGGAATTCATTAGCCACACATTTGAAAGGAAGCTGGTGAGGCTAAAGAACTAAGTTTTACTTTTATTTCATTGTAACTAATTTAAATGGAAGCTTGAAGAGCCTCCTATGACCAGCGGCCTCTACCCTGGGGAAAGCAGCTGTGGACCTGTGAGTCCCACCCCAGTGCGCCCGGTGCAAGCAGAGACCCTACCTTCCATGCTGAAGCTCCGCACGATGTTGGACGCTGGCGTAGTCGACTTATCAGACGTGTACCTGTTGTATAGGTCGATCATGTACTGCGGTGGCTCCACCCTGGTTTTGTCCTGCGAAGGGACCCCGCTCAGGTTAAGGCTGCGCAAGAAATCCACCTTCATGTTCTCCAGAAACATCTTCAGGTTGAAAGTGTGCTCCGGCAGCTCACCTCCAGGCACCCCCAGTGGGTTGTGGGCGTTTCCCCCAGCAGACCCTCGCCCCCAGCTCTGCAGTGGCTTCCCCTGCAGGGAGCCGGCCAGCAGGGACAGCAGGGGCAGGGCCACCCATAGTGCCCCAGGACACATCTTGGGCCCACGCAATCACCCAGAGAGGAGACTGCAGGTGGCCGTGCTGTGTTAGCGGGCACGGGGAGGAGCCGGGAAGGAGCGGGCCAGCATCTCCCTGCTGTTTGCTCTGAAGGAACCGTCCTGGCCAGCACCCACTTTCGCCCGCTGCCGGGCTGGATTGTCCTGCACTTGTGCTTATCTGGTCCTCGATGCCGTGCTCCGACGTCTTATCTGAGGGAGCCTTCCGTTAATGAAGGCTCTATAAACATCTGACAAACACACAAGGCATGTGGGAAGGACACGGCCTACTGTAAGGAATCTGTGCTTCTCCAGGGGGTTATTGCCCCCTAATTAGGATCCTTTCTCATTTCCTTGCCAGGGCTCTTCAGAAGAATCTCCAGGCAGGATGACATATGCTTCATCTCCTGGGCCACAGTAGTGAAGAATCCAGGAAACAAGACCAAGAAGTCCTCCAAATATAGAAAGGACAGCGCAAGAGCACAGTGAACTGTGGGGGCTGGGGAGATGGGGGTAGTGTGGGGACCACATCAAGGCTCAGAAGAGGCCTGCTCATTGCAGAGTCGGAACCTGCCAGCAAAGCTCCCTGCTCTGTTGGTGGGATGCATTGCTGAGCAGTAGAGATCATGAGTGAATATGGCTCTCGTGCAACTTAGTGTGGTGATGAGTCAGACTAGACAGAGGCTGGGATCTCAGCTCCCTTACCGATTCCCTGCAAATGTCACCTGGAACAAGTCACTGCGCTCTTGGAGCCTCCCATTCAGAAGGTAGTTGTAGGGGTTAAGAGGATGCTGTGCCCCAGGCTGGCTTGGTGGCAGCATTCTGGATGCCTCTTCTCCAGCCCACACGTGATTGAGTTGGAGCCCCGGGTTCCCCCAGCCTGCTCTGTCAGAGCTCCACAACACACTGCAGCCTGCGGGGAGCTCCCCACATCCCTGCATCCCAGCTCTGTCACTGGCCTGTTGTGGAGTGGTCTTAGTTCACATTGACCTGGCAGCCATCTGGCCCACACTCATCAGCAGGGAGAACCACGCAATCTGGTAGACAGGGGAGTAGGTGGGTTGTTCTGAGACTGGTACATGCCAAGAAGATGATCCCCTGGCCTTTGGAGGCTGACAAGCTGTGGCCCAGGAAAGGGCCCTAGGGACTGTGTTAAGAGCAGTGTGTCCACACTTAGACTCTGTCCATTTCCATCATGTGTGGCTTTGAGTACAGCAAAGAAGGAGCATGGTTAGAAATACTCCAGGGTATGCTGTGCCTGGTGGTTTACTCTAGGGAAGATGCTCCACGCTGGTGAGGCTGTCGGGGAGAGGTTGCAGAGAGCTGAGCAGGTTCAGGGGGGTGCAGGAGGGGCCACAGCATGCTGTGGTCAGATTGCAGAGGGGGATGGGTGAAATTAGGAGCCCCTGAATGGCTGGGCCTGGATAGAACTTGCTATCTCCGTCCTTCGATGACATGGACCAGGGGAAGATGGGAAGCGTGCTGCTTCAGAAATGCTGCTTGGGAAGAGGACTGGAAGTGTACTGGGCTTTGATCCAGCTCAGTGCAAGAATTCCATGGGGCAGAGAAAAGATGAATAAATGGGTGCCATGCCCAAGAAATGGAGCTGCAAATGCAGAGTGGGGTGTGGTCCGGAAGGAGTAAGGACACGGCAGACGCCTGCATTATGGTCTGACCAGGAGCTTTTCACACACGAGAGGCTGAGCAGAGGGATAGCCTAGGGGCCTGGATGTGCTCCGGTAGGAGCAAGGGGCTGCTACCTGATGTTATTTTTCAAATGTGACATTTTTTCCCGATTATAACAGTAGTCTATAGTGCAGAAAACTTGGGAAATGGAAAACATTATTAAAGAGAAAATAAATAACCTACAGTTTAATTTTTTTTTTTTTTTTTTTTTTTTTTAGACGGAGTCTCGCTCTGTCGCCTGGGCTGGAGTGCAGTGGCCAGATCTCAGCTCACTGCAAGCTCCGCCTCCCGGGTTTACGCCATTCTCCTGCCTCAGCCTCCGGAGTAGCTGGGACTACAGGCGCCCGCCACTTCGCCCGGCTAGATTTTTTGTATTTTTTTTAGTAGAGACGGGGTTTCACCGTGTTAGCCAGGATGGTCTCGATCTCCTGACCTCGTGATCCACCCGTCTCGGCCTCCCAAAGTGCTGGGATTACAGGCTTGAGCCACCGCGCCCGGCCAACTACAGTTTAATTATCCAGTGATGCTCATGGTTAGCATTTTGAGACACATCCGCTCCACAATCCTATATCTGAAACCCTTGTGGCCAAGAGTGTGTTGCGACTTCGATAGTTTCAGATTTGGGGGATTTTGTATTGTGTATATGCAATAACATTCCCAAAGGGGTCAGAGACGACACCTTATAATGACACACATGAATATTTCTGCAGTGAAACAAATAAAGACACAAATGTCCATTCAGGTCAAGTTTTCCCAGAAAAGGAATTAAAAGAAACTTTAGGTTCTCAGATGGTTTTTTATTTGGGGGTCTCAGATGAAGGACTATGGATCTGACTACATCCAGGGTCATCACAGCTGCCTGTGGGTGCTGGTCACACAAACTCTGACATGGATGGCTTTCCCTGGAGCTGTGCAATGCAACACGCCAGTGTATGTCTGAAATGATTTGCCTCACAAACTCAAGGGATCAATATGTTCACATCTCTTTTATTGTTTTAAATGGATTGCTTGAGGTTTCCTGATCCATATTATCAGGAAGTCTGGTCTTCTCCTTTCCTGAATTGTCCAAGTGCCCCATGTGTCAATTCAGTCCAAAGGAGATGGGGTGTGAAGGTGTTAGTCCAGCTTCTTCACGCTGGGAAGCGGGAGGAGAGAGGGGTCCCACCTGGTGTTGCTTCTCAACAACACTGGCTTTGCTGTTGGGCACTGGTCCTACATGTCTAAACGACTGCTTGTTCTTAGCTGCTGGGATGCCCTCTAGCCCAGGTCTGTGGGGTGGGCCCCATGAAGCAACAAGGTAACAGTGTTCTTAGACATATGCCGGGCTTACCCACCTCCAGCACGCATGCCTCTGTGGCCAGTGGCTGGGTGGAGAGAAGAGGCCAGCTATGGTCACACACCAATTCTAACCTGCCCTTTCTCAAATTTCTAGGCTCTTACAGGTGGCCTAGGTCACCAGAGGGACTCCCACTTTCATCAGGTGGTGATTTCAGGGACTTGGTTACCTTTTCATACAAATGGACCTTGGTCCATCTGAGAAAATCCCCCTAACTCTGAGTCTTAGGGAACCAGGCTCAAACTCGTTCTGATTTTCCCAGGAGGAAACAGACCCTGGGTGTTCCCTCCTGAAGAAGGACCCCTCCCTCTGCTATCAATAGCTTTGCATTGTTGGGTCTCAGGAAGGAGCTGCCTCACTTGAATCACAGAAGATCTTATTTATCTCTCCTTTGCCCCCTCGTGCTCCAAATTGTGTACTTTCTAATTCTTCTCCGACTTCCCAGGGAGGTCCATCCACATGATTATTCAAAGACTAAAGATCTGAATTATGGTAGTCTTATGTGTCTGTACCTAAATAAAGCAAAGGCTGGCATAAAATTTAAGAAAATGTACACTAAAGTGTCTTCAATCTCTGCCTTAGGTTTACTTTCGAAGCCACTTGAGGTATACAAGGTTTGATATATATAGGCTTGCTTCTCTTTGAAAAAAAAATTTTTAATTAAAAAAATTTAAAATGTTGTCATTTGGATTCCTTTTGTCACAGGCTGCAGAAAAGCAGAATCCAAACAGGCCTAAGCAAAGTGGATTGCACCTGACTAATGAAACCTCGGTTGGCAACGGTTTGGTTTTAGCATGGCTTGAGCTACAGGACAGGCAAAGTTCTAGCCATGCTTTCTCCTCTCTCAGTCCTGCCTTCCACTGTGTTGGCTTCATGCTCCATCTCTCTGTGTCTTGGCAAGGTGGCCAGTCACTGCAGCTGGCCTGTATCCCTTTCCCATGGGGGGCTGGGTGGGGTCAAGGAGGAGCAAAAGCCTCTTTTCCGGGAAGTCCTAGGGAGTCTCATGGTGTCTCTCTGACCCTGATTGGATAATCTGCAAACACTCCAGCCAGTCACTGTGGCTGGGGGAATGCAATGTCCTGAATGTCCTGATTGGCTTAGGACCCTGGGATGGGAGTGGCGCAGACAGCACAAGGAGAGAGTCAGGTTGGCATGAACCCCAGAAGGGTCTAGGTCTGGGCACTAGGGGGAGGTACTGGGGAAGGACTGTATAAATACCTTCCCACATCATGAAAAACTTTTCATGAACTTCATTTTTTTTTTTTTTTTTGAGATGAGATCTCACTCTGTCACCCAGGCTGGAGTGCAGTGGCGTGATCATGGCTCACTGTAGCCTCGACCTGTCTGGTCCCAGGTGATCCTTCCACTTCAGCTTCCTGAGTAGCTGGGACCACAGGCATGAGCCACCACGCCAGCCTAATTTTTATATTTTTTGTAGAGACGGGGTTCCGTCACGTTGCTCAGTTTGGTCTCAAACTCCTGGACTCAAGTGATCTGCCAGCCTCCACTACACAAAGTGCTGGGATTACAGGCATGAGCCACTGCGTCCAGCCCATGAACTTCATTTTTTAATGACTAAACATTTTCCAATGGTATGGACATATCTTAATTTATTCAAATATTTTCCGATGGTAGGACAATTAAGACTACTAAGATAATGTTGCAAGACACATTATCTTACATTGTTATAGTGTATATTTTGTATTATTTTATTGGACAGGTCATTGGAAGTGGAATATCTAGGTCAAGGTACACGTAACATTTGCAAAGCTCTTGGTAAGCATTGCTAAGCGGCTTTCCAGAAATGCTTTTTAAATATTCACTCTCAGCTGAGCCTAAGAACTCATCTTACCACACTGTTACCAATACTTCTTTCTAATCCTTGGCAAATTAATGAACAGCAGCAACAAAAATGCTAATTTGCATTGCTCCTTAGGCTGGACTATATTTTCCCCCACTTTTTCAGGAGACAAACCACAGGATCTGGGCTTCAGCCTCCAAGGAGTTATAGCAGTGGCCAGGTCTCACCGGTGCTGGTCCAGGGCCATACTCAAGAATCACATTTGTTACTGTGCTGTGAGTCTAAGGAGAGGGCCAGAGGGCACCACAGATTCCTGGGTGTTCCACAGGAATATGGCCCAGGGTAAGCATGCAATAACTAGTCATTAGTATTGCTCCTGTCAGTATATGATCTTTCTGTGACTGTTTCTCTCTCCCCCACCCCTGGGACAGCTCTGCCCTTCCTTTCTGTGGAGCTGCAGAGTGAGCTGTGCTCTTCCACCAGGACTACCTCATGTCCCTCCCCACTGTCCTCCACCAGGGTCAGTTCTGACTGCCCTTTAGTACCTGCCTAGGAATCCCACACCACACAACCTCTGTGTTCTAAGAAACAGTTGGATTCATCTAACAACCACTAAAGGGCCCCAGGGCTGCTCCTCTGCTGTCAGCAATTTGACAGCCCAGTGAGTCTGCCTGGCCTTCACAGCCAGCCAAGGCTCCTCCAGGGCAGGCCTCCCATGCTTGTCTCTGCATATGTCTTTGAACACCTCGGTGTGCTCTGTGGTGGGTGCTGGTCAGGTGCCAGTTCTGCCACCTCGGCCCTGTCCTCCTGTCTCTTCTCAATACCCAGACAGTTTCACATGACTGTGCTGTTGTTATTTTTAACCAAAATCTCCGGTCACAAATCTCAGGACTTTTAGATTACAGAAATCATGGCATCACTGCAATTGCTATGGAAGAAGCATAATTCAATGAACAAGAGAAGTAAATTTGACTCATCCATTTATTTCAAGCATCCTTAAAGCCCATTCCTCCAAAAAGGTGACATTGACTTCAGCGTTCCTTCATGGAGGGAGAAAGGATTCACCTGAGTTTCTGTTATACCATGGCTCCAGAGCATCAGGGACCCCTTCCCTCCCCGGAGACATCACTAAAAATCCTGTTCTCAAAGCGTGGCCCTGGAGCCAGCAGCAGCAGTGCCTGGGAACTGGATGGAAATAAAGCCTCAACCTGAATCAGAGACAATGCTAGGGGGCCCAACTATGTCAACTTCTCCAGGCAACTCTGATAGGCATTTTGCACAGTGGTTTTGACAAAAGAGGGAACTCATAAGACCCTTCCAAGAGAAAACACATGAATACATCGCCTAGCATGGTATTTGGCACACAGTAAATGCTATGTAATTGGATAAACATGTGTCTTCTACATCCGACCCACCTATCCCCAGCTCATACAAACAACCTGCTGGGAGATGCTGAAGGAGTGTGGCTTGGAGTTGGGCTGAGCGTGAGTGAGGTGGACTGGAGGCAGGGTAGATAGAGGGTGCATGGACATCACTATCTCAGGGAGCAGAGAGAAGGGGAATGGAAATCCCAGAAGCACCTGTTAAGGATCTTATGTTTCCAGGTTTTGGTAAAGCGAAATAGTTTTGAACTCTAATGTCCGTGTTTTGGCGCACAAGTCATAGCCAGAGCTGGCCAGCTGGCCTGCCTTCCTAGTTTCTCACTGAAACTACCTTTCAGCCCTCCCTGGCATGTGCTCCTGCAGACGCTCTTTGTGATGTCCTTATTCCACCAGCCAAGCCCAGCTCTTTCGTCCCGCTTGGTCTCAAAGTCAGCCTCTGTGGAGTCATCTCCATTCCTCCTCCTCCTCCAGAGTCTCCTCCTCTCACCCTCCCCTTCCCACCTCAGACATCCATAAGTTCCTCAGCACAGTTTTGTCTCCATCCTGGCCACAGAGAAAGCATGAGTTATAAGCTTCTGCTCTGATGACATTTTATGAAGTCATAGAGAGACACCTATTGGGACACCCCAGGCCAAACACCTGGTAGTACCAGGACTCAAGTCTCTCCATTTCTCAAGTATAAAGGTTGTATCAGAAGCCTTCTGAAGTTTTCTCCCAGCCCTCAAGTTTCTAGCTGTCAGTGGTACTATTTATGTTTGTCACATGAACTAATCTATAAGAGGCCCTGCCCTTCTAGAGGATGTGTAAATTC
This sequence comes from Rhinopithecus roxellana, assembly GCF_007565055.1. NCBI lineage: Eukaryota > Metazoa > Chordata > Mammalia > Primates > Cercopithecidae > Rhinopithecus > Rhinopithecus roxellana. The sequence continues at coordinate 4,406,923 of NC_044559.1, read as the reverse complement.
AGAGATGGGGCCCAGCTGCGGGCCACCACCCCGCTCCCTCCAGAATGAAACAGGCCCAGTTGAGTGACATCAGCAAACCATATCTAGACTGTATGATGGGCTCTTATGACAACGTAATGTTGACATTTTTTGTTTTAAGGGAAAAACAAGTTATTTCATAAACACATTTCTTTTTAACCTCACTTTACTGTGTCCCAACCTCAGTGTTGTTGGGACAACCCTAGTAGACTGGGGATCACTGGCCAGGAAGTTCAGGGTCAGTGCCAGTCATGTAGGCCTTGAATCAGGCGGCCTTGAGCATCAAACTTAATGTTCTCTGTGGTCTTGGCAAGACATCAGTGGACATGTTACTTATACTTCCTGAGCTTGTTTTTCTGCAGCTCCAATTGGGCAGTAAGTTGCAAGGTTGTTGTGAGGCTAAGTAAGATCCTATAACTTCTTCTATACATGGGAGGGGTCACTAATGATACCAGTTTCTCCTACCATAGAGTTGGGACATGTCATGTCCCCACTTGGGACCTGCCCCATTTCACATTCCAAGGTCTTCAGGGCATGCCTAGGAAAGATGGCAACTACTGAGCACCTTCCATCCAGGCACAGGCCTGGAGCCCATGCCTACGGCTGGACCCAGGGGAGTGTCCCAGCCTGCCCTCCCCAACCCCAGCAAGCCAGACATGAGGACTCAGAGTCATTGCAGGTATCTGGGGGGAATCCAGAAGGTCTCCCAGAAACTGCAAGTGCCAGAAACAGTAAGATAAAACTACTATGGGACAGCCCATGTTTAGCAAAAATAGAAAGGGGGCAGTTGAATGAGAAGAAAATGAGGGATGGAATATTTGGAAGAAAGGGACTTGGAGTTTTATCAAGCCCCAATATTTTACTTATTTTGCTATTAACTTATATCTTGTCATGTTCCAAAAAGAATTAGACATGGCAAACCAAGCACTAAGTGCACGCCAGTTTGCGCCAGCCCAGCAACCTACAGCAGCTTGAGGGGAACAATTTGGTCCCATGTCCAATTCCTGTGGGAGTAACAGAATAAGGTGGTGAGGGTGGAGGACCATCCCAGCCCTCCCCTGACCTCTGTCAGCAGGCAGGGCCATGTGCCCAGCAGGTGGGGATCCCCACGGCAGCTGCTCAGGCATGTGTCCCAGAGACACCTGAAGCACCTCATAGGAGATGCTGAGCAGAAGCTGCAGGACTCCACTCTGGCACCCTCGCATCCCGCCACCTATCAGTTCTGGCTAATCATTCTCCAGTTTCAGTGACTTGGCCTCCAGGAGTTGCCACTCTTTGGATGCTACCTAGGCTCCTGGAATCACTGTGGCTGCCTGTGCAGAAGGCCAGGGAACTGGAACTTTACATCTCCCTTCCCAGGGCGGCTGGAAGCCAAGAGGCCCTGAACACCCAGCTCCCTTGCTCGAGGCCACACTGCCCTGAGGAGTAAGTAAGCTCCAAAGCTCCCCACAGGATTGCTCCTAACCTGCTTTTCTGCTTCACCCCGCCCTTACCCATGTCTCCTGGGAGCACTTCCCCGATACGTCCCTCGCACAGGAATCCTGGTGTCCAGAGTCCAGCCTAAGGCTCAAGACAGACACCAGGGCTGCTTCTTTCCTTGGACATCCCCTTAGAAAACCACTGTGGCTTTGCAGTCTCCTCTAAGACTTGGGGCCGTGTCATCTGTAGGTCCCAGCTGATGGGACTGCTATATATACACCTGTCTCAAATTGGACCCAGATTCTCTTTCAGAAATGCTGGTTAAGCAGCTTCAGGCACTCCATCGTAAGGCAATATAAATGAAGGGCATAAGGTAACAATTTGGGGTGGCTATTTGGGAACAGGGCTGCTGGGTGACCCTTCTACACACAAGCTAAGGAGAAGCAGGTGCAGAAGACCACATGGCCCATCCACTTCCTCATGAGTCCTTGGACCTCAGGAGAGACCCCTACTTATATTGAATCTCTTGCTCCATGAATTATCAGAAGTAAAAGATCTCTGACCAGGCAACCATAGATGCTCCTTTAAACATCCCAGGTACCTCCCAATCTATCAATGTCCCTGAGGCTAGGGATGAGGGGAAACCCCGAGAGGCCACTGTCTCTGTCTGGGCCCATGTCCATTCTCGACATCAGCCTAGGTTGGGTTTGCAGGAACCAGTGGTGGGACAGGCCCCTGGAAGGCATGGGAAAGTCTGGGTTTCTGGAGCCTGGGATGGACACCAGAGAGTATGCAGATGGCCTAGGGGACTCTAGTGACCCTAAAAGAGGCTGAGTCCCCAGCAACCACCAGATGGTGTACTTACAGATGGGGAGTCAGTGAGATTTTGAAATGGGTGACATTAAGTTTTTCAAGATACCACTGTACCTTTAATTTATTAGCTTTCCATAAAAACACATAACATACACAATCTACAGTATAGAAAGTATAATTTACAAAAATATAAAATCTTGGTTATTTTTTAGTATTCCCACGTTACTATATGTGTTATTTCAATATGCATGTTTAAACAACCCACACTCAGCATGACTATCTCTCTGGGGAATGGTGTCAACGCCCTCCTTTTTTGTTTTAAAATAAAATACATATATTAAGAAAAAGAAACCAACATTGGTTACATGTGCATACCGTATGAATAAAAGCTCTGCAGTGAAATTTGAAAGGAAACACCCATTTACACCACGATTATCCTGTTTTCCAAAATGACTATGTGGCCCAAAGTGTTCTGAACTGAGCATTTAAATAGAGTTCTTTCCGTGGGCAGGGAGCGAGCGCTCTGAGCTTTGCATAGTCTTCTTGCTCAGTCATGAGATGATGATCACATCAGCCAATGTTGTGGATATGTTTTCTTTTCAAGCCTTCAGAACAGTGGGTATGAATGATGGGCCACTTTCAGGCCAGGGCTAATTCCCAGATTCCTTCAGGGACTCAGGCTGGCATTTAAGGGGCTAGTCACTAGCAATGAAAGACCCTCAAATGATGCACTGGCGGACAGCTCTCTCTGGGCACCAGTGATGTTGCTCATGAGCTCTGCTCTGTGTCTACAGCTGCACCACAAGTTAAGTCCTGGCTGCAGAAGGCTCTGAGAAGGCGGCTCTGCTGGGCGTGGCTTCTTTCCACCCTGGAGTGGTCTCACCGGCAGGCACAGGTGTCCACGGACATGTTGGGGTACACCTTCAGAACCACATTCCGGTTCTCATCCAGGAAGAGGACCCCGAGGGAGTTCATCTTATCGGGAACACAGCAGGGCTCTGGGATGCCAGGGACTATGCCCACAGCCCTGACAATGCTCTGGATGGTGGCATGGTTGGATGGACGAACGATCTGCAAGGCAGGAAAGGAGTAGGGTTACCTCAGCTCTGCCCTCACCCATCCACCCACCCATGCTGTCCTCACAGTCCCAGGCCATACTGCTCTGCTGTTGTTCCCCGGCTGAGGCCATAGAACAGGCATCCACCTAGAGGAATGGACGAGATCCCAAGCGGGGCACACAATTCCTCTAAAATCAGATGTATGCTGAGTCCCAGGCTGAGGTCTCCAAGAGGCCCCAGGCCTTCCTGCCCATTGGCTTCCCTGAGGCATGCTGTGTCCCCAACACGGCAGGGCCACATGGGGGCGCCTGAGTGTCACACATCCCCGCAGAGCACCAGGAAGCAGGCAGAAGCTTCCCAGAGGGAAAACACAGCGAGATGCCAGCACAGCCCTGATCTCGCAGTCTGAGGAGGGCAGGCATGCTTCCCACGAGGTCGTGCTCTTGCCACTGAAGGGAAGGCCTGGCATATGCGTGGCAGTGTGACAGGCTGGACACTCACATTTCCTAGGGGCTGCTCTCCCTGCATCACCCCGTTTTTTGTCAGCTTAGCAATTTTATGGGGTATTACCTGGACTTTACTGGGAAGACACTGAGGCTTAAAATGACTGAGTAACTTGATCAAGACTCCCAGTTAGAAAGTGAGCTGGCCTGGAAAACTGTGCCCACCTCTGACAAGATGAACCAACCAAGTCATCCACTTCAGTGCATCACCAGCCAAACAGAGATTTTTATATGTAGTACAGTTGAGGAGGAAGCCCTCCTGTGTTGGGGTAGTGGGAGGGGAGCAGGGTAGGGACACCTGCATTTGCAACATTCTGGCTGGTGTCCTGGAAGGTGGGGAGGCAGCAAGCCAGGTGATAAGTTAAGCACATGGCCAACCAGCTGCAAGCCTTCAGGGTTCTGGGCTTGCATCTGCCTGGGTCTTTGCTAGACCCTTTAAGCAGGTCCTGTCTCTCTGTCAGGCATCTCCCTCCCTCTTGCACATCCACGGTTTTGAGGAGAAGCCACTTAATTCCCAAACACATTACTGCTGCCCCATGTCTGGGTCTGGACTTCCCCAGCTGGCTGATTTATTTAAGTTCAAATTGGATTTATGCACTGACTTTCTTTTCTGGGAGGGAAAGGCATGACGTGCCCTGGGCAGAGTAACTAATCAGGAAGAAACTATGTGCTGAGTGCCCAGGGCTGACATCACAGACAGCCAGGCTGCTGCAGGGCAGGCTGCAGGAACAGGCATGGACTCAGTCACAGCCCAGGCTGGAGCGAAGGTGAGAACTGGAAAGCCTTAGGTTGGCGCAACAGACAGAACAGCCCAGTGCTGTGTGTCCTGCAGACCCCGTGCATAGTGAAGGCCTATTCCCTGTGGATTCCTGCCCGGAGCTGCAAGGAGGAGGGAGTCTACAGTGGGAGAGCCGCTGAGGCTAGCACTGTGCTGGTCACAGATCACCACACCCTGGGGTCCAGGCTGGGAACAGAAATGAGAGCCTTGGTGAGGATGGAGCTTCTGGGACCTGCCCTGTGTACAGGAAGCAGCATCTACTCAACCTCTGCAGATAGTTGCTATGTGGAGATGCGTTTCTAAAGAGATGGATTCTCCTGCTTTTCAAAAGAATGTTCTGATTTTAAAGTCCCAACTCAACCAAGTCAATACTTCAAAAAACACAGCCAAACTCACAAATAGGTATGTCTACCTATTTCCTGCCTGGAATAGATAGGAGGTACTGTTATTCCCATTTCGCAGATGGGGAAACAGAAGTCCTGCAGGCTGAGGAACTGCAGAGCTGAGCCTTAGAATCTGACAAAAGGCCGAAAAAACCCTACCTTAGGCATGGGGAACTCACAGGCTCCCGCGCAGTAGTAAGCATCGAAAAATTTCGGTGAGATTATCCACTCATTCCAGCCGATGTCTGCGAAGTCCACCTTCAGGTACCTCCGGGAGCACACCCTCGGCTCGTCCCACTGCTTCCTCCGGGCCTTCTGCATTGTCTTCTCGTCGAAGTCCAGCACCTGCGAGGAGGCCATGAACACCTCCTGGCCCTTCTTCCTGCGGTCTTTGCGTCCTGGCCGGGGTTTCAGCGCCCGGAAGGGGCTGGGCCATAGCTGGTGCTTGTGGAAGTGCTGCGCGTGGGCGCGCGGCGGCCTCTCATCCAGCCCCGGCAGCTCGTTGTCCTGGAGGGGCCCTGTGGCCTGCGCGGCTCGGCGCACGCGGGGGTCCGCTGAGCTGTTGGGGGCTGCGTGGGGCTCGGGGTCTCCGGCAGGGAAGGGGTCATATCTCTGCAACGTCACCGCCACGCTATTGGGCTCCGAGATGGCCAGGTCGTTGGCGTAGACGAGGATGTAGGGCGCATAGGGGCTGGGCCGGGGCATCCCCAGGTCCCTCTCCTCAGAATCCAGCTGGGCGGAGAGGAGCAGCTCGCCATCCCGGCGGGCCGCCTTGACGATGGGGGAGATGTCCTTGGCCTGCCACAGGCCGCGCGGCGGGGGCGACAGGGCCATGGCCCCACGGAGTAGCCCCTGTGTGGCCGTGTTCTGCGAGAGGCTGCGGAAGAGCAGGTGCTGGCGTGCGGGCGGGCCCAGGGGCAGCGAGCGCCCTGAAGCGTTCTTGGCCCGCGGCTTGCATAGCACCTCGAGTGCTCGGGGCCACCGAGGAGGCTCTGAGTAGAAGTGGAAAGTGGCCATAAGGATCTCTTCCGAGTCCTGCATGGAAGTCAGGTTGAAGAAATACACGGCCTTCTGGTCGACCACTTCTGTGAGGGAAGGAGAGACCACAGGCTGTGAAGTTCTCGCTAGTGCTCCTGAGGGTCTCCCACCCAGGGCTGGAGGAGCAACGCCCACAGATCCACACTTTCAGGACCCTCCTCCTCCCACGTTTTGCCTCCCTCATTTCGTGTAATCCTCACATTAAACTGATGAGGGCGCCCTTTGCAATCCTCAGTGCACAGGTGAGGAATTAAGGTTGAGATTGTCAATATCCCATAGCAAACAACAACAAAAAGAAGCAACAACAAAGAAACAGGAGCAGACAGGGAGGCCCTCAGGCCTGCTGGACTCCAAAGCTGCTGTTCGCTCCCCCTGCCCTCTACTGTCTCTGCATGCACAAATGAACAAATGTCACTGACACCTTCATTAAGTGCTCAGGACGGCTTGGGTTGGGTCCATGCCCTGCATCAAGGCAGCCCCTCCTGTATTTGCACAGCCCTCTATTTATGCCATCAGTTTTTAAATGCAATCATTAAATACACATCACATTAAACCCAAACATTCTTCCAAAAGAGACGAAATAAACGCTCATGCTTTTTGAGCACCTCCTAAGGGAAACTGGGATCAAAAATACAGCCATGGAGGCATCTGCTCTTTGTTTTGCCTGAGGACTTTTAAGATTGTTTTAAAAAGAAAAGAGCAATATCAGGATTACACAAGGCAACTTGACTAAATCTCCAAGGTCCAGGTAAAGACCGGGAGGTCTCAACCATTACATCTGCAACTCGGTTCAAGAATGCTCCAACTCAGCCTTCCCTGGGGCTGCCGGCCACTCCTTCCTATTTGTCTGGTGGAAGCAGGTGTTCCCCAGGGCACCAGAGCAGCATAGCCGCGTCAGCAGTTCCAGGAAGCTGCCCCAACCTTGGCAGCAGCATGAGTATCATGTCAGGTTTGAATTGTCTAATGTTCTCAAATGGCCAAGTCCGCTCTAGGCTTCTGAAGAGTGGCGAGTCTTTCCTGGTGCCTCCCTAGGATGCTGCACACTAACAGGACACCAGAGAGGTCAGGCGGGCTTTCTCCTTCCCACTGCTTCATTTCCTGACAACCAAGTGTCCTTCTGCTGGGGAATGTCTGGAGAGGAGCACAGCTCCCAAGCCCGGGAAGTGTGTGTGGGGGACACTGGGCTCTCCAGGGGCGTGGATCGGGGACACACCTCTCTGACCCCTGTACCTACAGGATCTGCAGGGATTTTTTTTTTTTTTTTTTTTTTTTTTAGCAGAAATATTCTGCTTTCTCTTCTTTGTTTCTGTTGGGAAGAAGGCATAATTCAACTGGGATTGTTCACATACTCTTAAGGGACTATGAGCGGGAAGAAACAGAGAAGCACATCTATGGAGGGCCTGATAAATAAATGCCAGTAAAGGCTCAGGTGACACTGAAGCCATTACCTTATTTAATCCTCACAATAAACCTGCCAGGACAGTGTCGCAGCCCCTCAACATGCTCCACACATAAGCAGCAGCCCAGGGTCCATATGCACATTTGAACCTCACTTCCCCAAGCATGTAGCCTTGACTGCATGACAATGACTTCCACATTTTAATCAGCACTCCAGGGGGCTCTGGCCATCAGGGAAGTTTGGGAAGTCAGTGGCAGCTGACAGCTCACTCTGGTGCTAGTGGCTGTGCATCTGCAGCATCTGGGGTTGACCTATGGATGGGGTGAAAGTTCACCAATAATGCTGCAACCCCACCCCCAAGCTAAGAAAATGCCCTAGGAACCAAGCTCCCAGGACTCAGTGGGGCCACGCCCTGAACCTTGCTTTCCCCATCTGCCTCACAGGGACAACAGCCTCTATCTCACATAGAGGATTGTCTGGAAGATCACAGAAACAGCTTAGTGAAGTGCCAGGCACAAAGGAGGTGCCCCCAAATGTGCTTTCTGCCACTTGAGTCTGAAGGACCAAGGCTGGCAGAGCAAGCTCCCCTCCATCAACTGGGGTACCTTGCATTCACTGATCCAAATACCTGAGCTGCAACCCAGCCAACACAGCACCTTGCTTTTCTTTGATCTAGTTCAAGTCTCAACTCCTCCATTGCTCTGCTAGCAGCTTCACAGTGGGGAGGAACCTTTGAGGTTATGCAAAAGGGTATAAGCTCTACCTCCATGTGACTTGAATGCCTCCTGCCAGAGGGAGCTCAACTCTCAGTGGGCAGCCTGCTCCGTGAAGACCCTCCCTGCTGGGGGCTGCTGGGGACAAGATGGGTCACCCCCAGCACCAGTGCATGAGGGGCCACAGGCTGGTCCTCTCTCTGGATGTGCCTGCATGTACGCAGTGCAGGGGGCTCCAGGCTGTGGCTCAGAGAAGGGACCTCAACCAGAAATCTCTCAGTTTAGCCAAGCCCAGGCCATAACAAAGAAGCTCCAAAGGAAAGTCATTATTTCCTTTGATGTGTGCTGGTGCCCTGTGATTCATGTCTTTTCTCTTTGCTTTCTTCTCTGTCTTCCTCCCTTCTCTGTTTTCCTCCCCTCTTTCCCCTTTTCTATCCACCCTCCTTTCCTTTCTTTCTTCCTCTTCTTCTCTTTGTTTTCCTAATAAACATTTGCAAAACTCCTACTCTGGGCTAAGTTGGGCTGACCAGGGTCATAACAAAGTTGCACAGGAGGAATTCAGCCTAGAGGGGAGACAGACTGGTAATGACAAAGACGCCCATCTTCAGTGTCTCCTCATGTCACAGTTTTATAGACCACTGTCCAATCAAGGCCCCTGGTGTGCTGGGTGCATTCCATCACAGGTCACCCCCAAGCTCGGAGCCCTCCATTGCCCCCAAATAAAAACACCTTAGCAAGGCCTTACTTGATCTGGCCTGCCTACCTCTGCAACTTTATCTCCAATCCCCAGTCCAATCCCTCCCTTTTGCCCCTGTCACACTGGCCTTCTTGTCCTTCCAACATGTGGCTTTCGTCTCAGGACTGTGCCTCACGCTTCCTTCCACCTTCATGGTTTCCCATCCACCAGCACCACTCAACCTCTTCAGGTATCTGCTCAAATGGAACCTCCCGCAATGGGTCCCCTGGGCTCCCGTGGCTGGACAACAGCCCCATCACTCTGTCTGCCCCTGCTTCACTGGCCTTCAGAGCACTTCCTGGCATCCTGCTGTATACTGATTTATTGCTCTTATCTTCCTAAAACATAAACTCTTAACAGGACAGGGACACTGCCAGTTTTATTCACTACTGCACCACTAGACCTCAGCATAAGGCTTAGGTGACAGTTGGAGCTCAGAGATGCATGTTGAATGAGATTGTCTGTGCAAATCCTGCCCAAGTGGGGACAAGAGAAAAGTCTGTTAACTTCAGTTAACACTGGGGGTTCCTGGCATGCTGCCCTAGAGTGCAGTAACCACAGCCTTAAGAAATCAAGAAATCCCAATTCTTTACAAAGATGCAGCTGACGACGTAAATCCAAATGGAGACAGCGGGTAGCCAGATCTTTAGCCAGACTTCCCCTTGAGCCTCATTGTTCTCATCTTTAAATTGGAACAAAATTGTTTATTAATTATGACATTCTGAGCTCCAAGTGTATGTGCTTGGTCCTATGTGGAGTGTTCTGCATGCTTGATTCGTCATTTTCACCATGAGGAGAGTAGGGAGGGGTCATTCATTCTGTGGACAAAGAGCTGAAACTTCAGAGAGGGTATGCAATTTGTCTAAAGTCACACAGCTGGCAAGGGGTGGAGTCAGGGCTTGTACCCAGCTCTGTGTGACCCCAAGCTCATGCCTTTTGCTCCTCCATGTGTTCTGGATATGTTCATGATCTGCCTAAGCGCTAATGGACAAAGATCACGTGCTGTGAACTGCAGCATGTTTTGCAAACAGAGGTCATTATTTTGGTATTTTTGAGTTCTGACTCCCTAAGAAGGGAAAGACTGACTTTATTTAGACAAGCTGATCTCTCAGTGGCTCTTGGGAATTCTCAGAAGTGTGACCAGGTCCACTTTGCTGGGCACTCAGCCTCCTTCCTGAGGGCAGTGGGGATGGTACTGGGGGAAGGGATGGTCCTGGAGGAAGGGACACCCAAAGGTCTGTCCAGCCCCACTGCTGGTCAACTCTCAGGCCAAGAGCAGCCCCTCAGATGCTCTGCCCTATATAAAATGATTCCAAGACACTTTGGACATCTGTCCCTTCACCCATTGCCCCTCAAACAGCCACCAGGGCAATCAGTGAGAACGCTGGGCTTCGATGCCCGCGCCAACAGAAGCTGGAGGAAGGGGCGGTGGGAAAGGGCGGTGGGCCAGACGGTGCTGCAGAGAAGAGCAGGGAACTAACACGGATTTAGTATTTAGTGCCCGTTTCCATGCAGGCTCTAGGGTTGAGGTTCAACTCCTGCTTGCATTCCTTACTAGCTGTGAGGCCTCAGGCAAGTCATGGAAGCACTTTGTGCCTCAGTTTCCTCACCCATACACTGGAGAGAGTATTTGCACCTCCAAAAGTTATTGTGAGATCATCTCTGCAGAGCGCACTAACAGCACTGTGCCTGGCACCCAGTAGAGGCTCAGAACAGTTGTGGCCTCAGGAGCTACTGCCACCCTCAGGGCACCACACCCTTGCTCTCTGACCTCCTGCCCAGTGGGAGGCCTCACTTCCCTTCCAGCCCCTACAGCAGGAACCTGATAACTCTTTTGCCTCTCCCCCTCCTGCTTTTAACCAATCTCCAGGCCCTGTTTGCTCTGCTTCCTGTTTCTACACAATCATCCTGAACACAGCAACTTTCCACCCTGCGTTCAGGGCTCCAGCTCAACCACAACAGTGGTCCCAGAACTTTGTTGCCTCTTACATCACACTCATGCCTCAAAAGCAAATTGTCTATTAAAGGTGAAAGGTTAAGATCCTTACTATGTAAAGAACCTTTGCATATCAGTAGGAGAAAGAAACTCCCATACAAGGAGGTAGTTTCCACAGGAAAAACTGCAAATGGCCAGCAGGCATGGGGAAAAGCTCAAGATGACCAGTAATGAAAAAAAGTAATTGCAAATGGAAATACCTGCAAGTTTTACCTGCATGCTGACAATATAATCCATAAAAGATATATCCACGTATATCTCACATATATATATATCTCACATATATATCTCAAATATATTCATATATCCATATATATCTTACATACAAGGGCAAAACAGTGGAGATATAGATAGATAGTGCAGAGATAGATAGATAGATGGATAGATAGACAGACAGACAGAAATGGCTGGAATGATTCTACCAAAATATCATGCTAACAATTCTGGTTATATCTGGCTGTGATTAGGGATGACTTATGTTCTTTACTGTGATCTTCTATAATTTCCAGATTTTCCCCAATAAGCATGCATTTATTTATAATCTCTCACTTTTTCTCCTTTATCCCTCTTTTCCCCTGCAGTCCCTCCTCTTCCTCCCTCTCTCTCCCTCTCTCCTTTCTCTCTCCCCTCCCTTCTTCTCTCTCTCCCTGGCTCCTTCCTTCTCTCCCTCATGCATGCACATTGTATATTGCCCCATTGCCTATGGGGGAACAAATTCATAATCCTCATGGCTCTCCACAGCCTGCTTGCAACCTATTTGTCTGCCTCCATCTCCTGCCTTTCTCTCCTTGCGTTATCATTAAAACCAAACTCCTGGCAGTCTCTGAACACAGTGGACAGCTTCACTTCTGTAACTGGCTAAGCCCCACCTGCCCTTCAAAGTGGCTGGGGCCTGGCTTGCTCTGGGAAGGCTTTCCTGGTCCCACCCAGAGGCCCTGTCCCTGCCAGGTCAGTGCGCCCTTGGGCTCCTGCAGCACCCCTGCCTTCCTTCCTATATGGCACCTCCTAGACCCGCTGCCCTATTCTGCTGCTTCCTTTGATCTGCCCTGCTAGTTTACGAGCTTTTCTGGGCATCTGTGGTGTTCCCTGAGCTTATAGCATCTGCCACCAAACCAAGTGTTTAGGAAATACTTGGGGAACTGAAATAAACTTGAATTTTGGCATTTTTGACTGGTGAGTATGTAGTATTATTCTCATTTTAGAGTTCAAGAAAACCAACTCAGTATCACATTGTTAGGTGACAAAGCTTACATTTAAACACAGGTCATCCAGTGGGAATTAGGGGTGGTCTAACCTGAACCCTTAGGGTCAGGCTCACAGGCTTTCTCCACCGATGCAGATTTAATAAGGAACAAAATGCATTTCAGGGAGCAATGAGGGAGGGAATGAAGGGGTGGCTGGTGTAATAACAGCAAGAGTTAATACACCATTGACACTTACATGTGTCAGGAATGGTGTAAGCACTTGACATATCTCAGTTTCCATTAAAAAAATTATATAAGGAGGGAAGCATTACTAGCTCCATTTTAGAAGTGAAAAAAACTGAGTCATGGACAAGTTCAGTCCCTTGCCCAGATCGCAGAACTGGGATTTGGACTCCACCAGGCCAGCTCACAGCCAGCACTTGGCAGCTGAGCTGCGCTGTCCGGTGGCAGGGGAGGTATAGTTATGTACCACAGGCTGTGGGGATGGAGGCATTTGTTGTTCAGGAAGAGGTGCTGCCCCACTGAGGCAGCAGAGACCCACCACTGGGGAGCAGGCTGAGACTGGCATGTTCTCAGACCAGAGCTGAAGTTTCCCACATGGGTGGCATAATGTACGAGAGAAGGGTCCCTGCCCAAACTCATACCTCCTCAGACAGGTCACTGGATCAGGAAGCAGGCACATCTGAGGGCAGGCAAGGGGCTCGGCGTGAAACACTTAGATGAATCAAGGGAGGGGAGGATCAAGCAACCTGCCTGGGCCCCCACTGTATGCAAGGCACAAAACTTACTTAGCCCATTTAATCCTCACTTCTTCACTTCACTTTACAGGAAACTGATGCTCAGAGAGGTAAACTAACCTGTGCCACAGCACACAACTGGTAGCTGGTACAGCTGGGATTCACACCCAAATGTGCCTCAGGCTTCCAAAGAAGAGGGATGTGTCAGACACTCCAGACTACCAGAATCCTGATTTCCCAGGCTTCTCTGCTTCACCCTACCCCCCCAGACCCTGGTCATAGCTCTGATGGAGATGACAGGGTGTGGGGAGTGACGGTGAGAACAGCAATGGCTTGGTAGATGGGAGGTGCCAACCCCTGCCACTGTGAACAACCCCTGAATCTCAGTTTCCTTATCTGTAACATGGGAATGCTGGATTTGAGACACTGTCTTCAGGTCCTTTTTGAGATTAATATCCTGAACTCCACTGCTACTTGTACTACCCCCTTTCTGTGAAAACAGAATGACACAGCGGGCATCTCCATGCCTGGCTGCAGCAAGTGGGTGGGCTCAGTGGGCAGGCTCACTCGTGTTGCAGCAGTGACCCTGCTGGCCTTGCTTCCTCAACTACAAGGCTTCAAGGATTGAGGTAATAGAGAGGCAAGGTCAAGTTTAAACCCACAGGAATACACACAACACTTAGCATGATTCTTTGTGCTCCCAGGGGAATCCCATACATCAACAGTTAATCTGACCGGTGCTGGGCTCTGAGCTTATACATATGACCTCATTTCATCTTTCCTTCAACCCCACAGGAGAGATACTGGCAAGCCTTGTCCATTTTATCCATGAATACACTCAAGTCCATATAGCTTTAGTGATTTACCCAAGGTCATATTCATGACAGATGATTCTTAAGTGGCTAAATTTAATAATATTCCTCCAGAAATGGACCCCACATAGTGCAAGAAAGTTATGAGTGAGGATGGAGTTAGATCCAATTGGCCTGAAGCCCAGGGCCACTGACCTGGTGAGTTTGCTAAATAGAGGAGGAGGGCATGGGGCCTCTTTGTGGCAGGTGCTCCCCATTCCATGGTTATGAGAGACCATGGATGTTACCTTGAGTCACACAGCCAGTGACAGATCTGACCTCAGGCTGTCTAGCCCCACAGCTGGGCTTGTTTCCCTCCCCCTCAGGAGGGGAGCCTGTAGACTGCAGATTTTTCTCCTGTTGAATGGCCTCATCCTCTACAGAGCTGCAGGAGACCCCCACCCACATTTTCTGGAACATTATTCTGCAACCAGGAGTAATCACCATGACAACCAGGGTCTTCTCACCACCTCTGCAGCCCCTCTCTACCCACGGCCTGCAAAGGTTGGCAGGTTGCTGAGGCAGGAGCCTGGAAGAGCTCTCAGAGCAGGGCAGCATGGGCCTCTGCAAGTGCCCTCTGCCCAGCTCCAACCAAGGGGCTGAGGAAGTGGAAAGGTGGGCCAAAGGCCGGAGACAGGCAGAGTGTTCCCACTGCCTAAGCCCCTGGGCTCTTCCTTAAACCCCTGTGGTCTGAACGCTTCATGCCAGTGTGTGGAAGTCCTCAATCCCGGGCAGCCCAGGCCCTTCTCAGTCCACTCTGCTTCCCTGGACACAGGAACCATGGCTGCCACCAGCTAGCGGCTCCTGCTTCCTAACAGGGCCCAGTGCCTGGAACTTCTGTCAGGGCTGCCTATGTTCACCGACTGTGCCCTCCTCATTTGTAAAGTGCCCACATAATTGACCCTATCACAGGGATACTCCCCTGGCCCATGTCCCCTCTTCCACTCTGTGCTTAGAGCCTTGTGTATGGGGTAGTCGGTGTCCAGCAATGTGGGAGCACCCCAGGGGCAGGACCTCTGTGCCACCCTGTGCCACTCTTGGTGCCCCACTGGAGGTTCAGGGCCTGGCATGGAGAGATCAGTGAATTATTAGTGAAAGAATGAATGAACCACACACCCGTTGACTAGAAGAGGAAAAGTAGAGGTGCACGGGTGAGGAGACAGAAAAGTGAGGAAGGTGGAGAATTAGGAGAAGGGGTCCTGGGGCACCCTCTACTTACCCAGCCTGGCCCTGAAGCTGCGGACCGTGTTGCCCCCTCCCGGCCGCGCGCCCCGCCGGCTGTACTTCTCATAGAGCCTGTGCATGTGGACAGCGACCATGTCCTGGGCGCCGGAGCCCAGCGTGGCGGCCGCGTCCCCAGGGGGCCGCTGGGGATCCCTGTCCCCCTGCAGGCTGTCTGCGGCCGCGGGCAGTGCAGACCAGGCGGGAGCCCTGTGGCTGCCGGCCGCGTCCCGGAACAGCAGCAGAAACAGCGGCAGCAGCGGCAGCAGTTGGGGTCCGGGGCCCTGGCTGGTCCGAGTGGGGACACGAGCCATGGCGTGGTGAGGGCAGCAAAGGGCCAAAGTCCAGGAGGAGGAAGGCGAGCACGGGCGCACCGGAGGTTGCGGACTGACCTCGCGGCAGTAGGGCGCGCCGGGAGAGCCCTGACAGCAGGGCGCTGGATACCGGGTTCCGCGCGGGGCGAGGGGCTTAGCGGAACAGGCAACCGGGCGCGTGGTCCGTGGGTACCGGCGGCCCGAGCCCCCGGACAACGGTCACGGCCGTCCGGAGCAGCGCAGAGCCAAACCGAGCCCGAATCGGCGCGCTGCCTCGGCGGACTCGCGCCGCGAAAGTTTGCAGCCCACTGCGCACCCGACCCGGCGGATTCGAGGGGCGGGGCGGGACGGGGCGGGGCGGGGCGGCCGGCGGCGCCCTAGAGGGGACCCGGCTGCGCGCCCCGGACCTCTGGGGCTGCCGCAGACACTGCCGTCCCCGGCCCGGCTGCGGTGTGCGTGCGCCCGTGTGTAGCAGCGTGCGCGCGCCGGGGTGTGCGCCCGCGAGTGTGGGGGGCGTGGGCGTGGGCGAGCGCGCTCCCCGCTCCCCTGCCGAGAGCCCGAGACCCAGCCCCGCAGTCGGCTCCTGTGTGTCGGCGCCGCAGCCTGGCCTGGCTGCGAGGGGGGCTGGGCAGCAGTTGGAGGGGCCCTGCCTGCTGGGTTGCCCCTGCAATGGCATGCGATGGCTATGTGATTGCAAGATGACAGCTCCCCTCTGAGGACCAGAGAGGGGATACACGTGCGCCCAGTTGCCTCGGAGTCAGCGTATGTCCAAAATGTGAGAGTGTGGGGAACAGATATCCTCTCTGGACTGACTCCCTAAAGAGAAGCCCTCACCCCAAAGCTCATGCCACCCAAGGGAACTGGAACAAGATCCTGATTAAAATTCAGAATTAGCTGATTAACCAGCCCTTTATTTGGCAACAGTAATTCCAGTTGTTGAAGAAACACATCAAAGGCCCTTATTAATCTTTGGACATGTAGCCTTCAGGATTGCAGGGGTAAGACGTGCTTTCAATTTGCCTTTACAAACATTTCCAAAGCATCAGAGCAGGAGGAGAGAAAGCAGTGGCTTTCTTAAGAAGGGTTCCCAGTGAAGTGAGGGTGTAGTGAGTCCCTGGCCCACTGCCCCTCGACTTAACCCTGGGGCAGAAGGTCCTGATCTTTGTCTTGCCTCTAGCAGGACTTCTGCATTGATAGAATTCAAGGGCTCCTATGAACTTGATGGTGAAAAAAAATACATGTTTATTTTCATTAACTGTAACTGAAACTTATCATTAACTAATGTTATAAATGCAAGCAACCAACCACAGTGGTATTAGTGACTTTTTCACCAATAGGCACCATCCACAGATATTTTCATATCACGTGAGAGTGGTTGCAGATTTATCAACATATCATGTTTACTCATTAGGACTTCAGGTAGGCCTACTGCTAGTCAACAAAAAGGAATATAGTTACTATGTTGCAAAACTGTTTTTAAATGTTTTTGATAACTATATTCTAATGTAATTTCTTCCTTTGTAACTCTGCATATTTAATTTTATACATTTAAAAATATTCTTTTAATAAGGGGTTCACTGGCTTCCCTAGACTTAGAAAGGGGCCCAAGACCCACCTAAAAAGTTTAAGGACCCTTGAGAGGGAAGGAAAGGACCACGTCAAGCCCATGTTCTTCCAGAAAGCTTCCAGATACAGTCTATGCTACATTTCAAAGGACTATTTGCAAACTTGTGAACAGGCTGTTCCCTCTACTTGGTAACTTTGGGCTCTGTGAGCCAAAATAGTTACTTTTCTTGGAGGGCTCACAATGCAATAATTGAAAAATTGCTGGAAAAAGCTGCTGTTGGTGTGTAAAACACGACCCATTTGTAATTTTTTAAAATCTTGCAGTGTCAAATTAGAGGCCATCCTATTAAGAGCTTCTGAACTTCAGACTTGTAGCTTTTGGAAAACCAGAGAAAAGCATTTTATTTATTTTGAAAACTACATCACAGTGTGTTCACCTTCCCATTAGGATAACTCCCATTTGTTCTGAACCAGTTTTCAAAAATGGTTTGCCTGGAGGTGAGATGATCGGGTCTCAGCCTGGGACTTAGTGAATCTCTCCTTATAAATGATCAGACCATCTTTCAGTGGTCCCTTCCCCCACTCCCACCCCCACTTCCCTCCTTCGCCATGTGCCCCTCACTTCCCCTCTGTCCTCTTCTCCCCTTCCCCCCCAGAATGCCTCTGACCTGCACCAGCTGGGGGTAACCTCTCCTCATGGGTAGTTTTGTCTCTGCTGGGGCCATACACAATCGAGGCCTGTGAAAAGGAGGGTGAGTCCGCAGGAGGCCCGCACAAGCTGGGCTATTCGGAATCGGTGTCCATTAAAGCCTTCTGGCTCTCCTTAACTCATTCCCGCTCCATTCAAGCCAGCCTGAGGGTCAGGCTTTAGCCAGCACTAAAACCTGTAGGGTACAGATTCTCTGACATTGTTGGGAAAGAATTAAGGCATCAGCCAGGGACGGCTAATATTTCTTGCCTCATTTTATTGCCGAACAGCGGGACTGTAAAGTCTTGAACACGAGCACTGTGGCCCCCTTTCATGTAGCCGAGATGATGGGATAAAAATGTGTTTGGTGAAGCAATTCAGATTACCACTGGGTCACATCCTCGCTGGCTCTCAGCACGGCCCTTGAAACAGCATCACTGTGACAAGAAACAATCTCTGTGCAATTTCAGCTCATGCAGAACAGTTTTTCTAGTGTGGAAATGAGGCTAATTGTGGAGCTTGCCCACGAGAATGTTTTGTTTTTAATAGCTCAGGCCACAGCTCAAAATAAGAGTTGAGATGGCAGATTGTGGAGACAAGTCCTCAGATCTGTGATTTCTGACAGCTTCCTGCAAAATTATCGTGGTTCTGGGAGTTCCGTACACTGCAATTACCAGGGGTGCTGAAGCCTTGAACTTGCTGACTGAAGTGAATAGTGTTCTCTCCAGACAGAAGAGAAGTAGTTTGGGGGCCCTCAGTCCTCTAGGCCTCCTTGCTGTGCACTCTGGGATAGCAGGGTTTTCTTCAGCTCAGAAAGTCGTGAGCAAGGAGTGAAGAGACTCCATAGTTATGAAGGTCTGCACCAAAGTAAGGAAGTAAAACAAACCCTGGGTAGTTTTGAAAAGCAAGCTCGTTTGGTTTCATCAAGAATCTCTCCCCAAATAAATGTTCCCAAGTGATTGTTTAATGATATTGTCCAGTTAATTTGTAGCAGAGCTAGTGTGTGATTCTAACTAGCTCTGTAACCCTGGGGCAGCCCCATTGCCTCTCTGGAATCCTGGGAGCCTCTTCTTTAAGTGAGAAGTCTGGCCTCCAGGCTCTGCTGCAGCTCCTGTACTCTCCTCCTGGTTCTGTGGCCCCATGTTAACACGTTCTTGGAAGTGAGGGGGTTCCCATGACCCTGTGGAGTCAATTGGGACTAGATTCATGTCCCTGTTTTCGCTGCTACTTAGCTGTGTGATGTTAAGCAAGTCACTTGCCTTCTCTGGATGTCAGTTTTTTCGACTCTAAGATGGGGACAAGAGCAGGCTAGTATGAGGATTCTTGGCCAGATTTTAAAGTGAGATGATACTAACTAAATTGCATTGATCATTGGGATTCGTCTTTTCATTTACTGTGTGTTTGAAAGAAGTTGTAGCACATTTAAAGTGGACCCAGACTGTCAGATTTGGTGAGAGGTTCAAGCCTGGCTGTTCTCTGCAGAGAATTTACTCTGTAGAGGAAATTCGTTTCTTAGTGCACAGTGCCAGCAACTAAAAAAAAAAAAAAGAAAAAAAAAAGGAAAGGGAATGTTTCCTTGATGAGGAAGTCATAGACCTCTACTAAGGAACTGTTATGCTGTTATTGTCTGTGTCTACGGATTCTTGTCCAAAGACTGGGAGGATGATTCACAGCTCTTCATCTAGATTTCCAAAGCTCCTGGCTCTTAAGGACAAAAGAAATGCGAGTGAGTCCCTGTTCCCATTGGGGCATGAGCTGTGGGGCGCTAGAGACAGGAACCCCAGGGCCTCCCCAGGCCGCCGGGCCAGAGCGTAATAAATCTGTGAAATAACAAGCACAAAGGACTTTATAATCAATGACAGATTTTATTTTTGCTCTGGCAAAATCCATCCATGGAGTTAACATTTTATAGGGAAATAACTACCCACTTTGTGACTCCTCCTCAGCCCATATTCTCTTTCTTAAAGTTGGGAAAAGCTCAGAGAATCAAAGTCAGCTCCTCTGAGAACCGTGGCAAGAGAAAGCATGACTTCCCCTGGGCGGGGACCCAACTCTCCCGTTACTTCCTAGGGTGGTGGGGGCCATTCATTTCTGTTTTGCTAAAATACCCGTGACATGTGAATAAACTAGGATTACAGAACATTGTCTCGGTCAGTAATCTGAGCCGGCATGGGCTCTGGTTTGATGAAATATGGTGCTCTCTGAGCAAACATGGGAATTGGTATTACTTCTCGTTAAAGCTGAACAGTGGAGCTATTTAGAACTGACGCATGAATGCAGCACTGTGGGGAGTGACAATTTGAAGGGAACCGATTTGGGAGGAGGGCAGTGGTGTGTGTGTGTGTGTGTGTGTGTCTGTGTGTGTGTGTGAGAGAGAGAGAGAGAGAGAGAGAGAGAGAGCCAGCTAGTTAAGAGGAGTCTATGGGAGAGGCAGCCAAGGGGACACTTTGAAAATTAGGACCCCTTTGTAGCTTCACAGTCTCCTTATCAGCCCCAAATAATCTTGCTCAAAATCTTTGACTACTCTCCTTCATGGGATGGATAAAGCCTTCTGTCCTTGTCCTGGCATTTAAGCCCTAACCATCTGGCCTCTCTGTCCTGGTGGAGTCTTTCCCCAGCCTCTGTTCCTATACGTCCTCTCCTGTCCCAGAATTTACAGCAACTTCATTCCTTGAGTTCTCATCCCAGGTCCCTCCCCATGGCTTTAAGGTGGCTGTAGCTAATTCCCCTATCGCCAGCACCCGGGCATTCATGGCCTCAGCTGCCAAGACTTCTGTCTGCTGAGGGCTCACAGTGGAGCCCTTCCTCAGGAAGGTCGACAGGAGCAGCCTCACTCAAGTTATCTCACACTCCAGGGACAGCCAAACCCAGTGACTAGGTGCAGGGGCCTGGAAAGCACCATAGGGCCACCTGGCTCCTAGGCTGTCTATACCACTGTGTCATTTAGCTTCTCCCTCCGGTTATCCTGGTCCCTCCACTCCCTTATTGGTGTGGTCCCCCTAGCACTCTCCCATACACTTCTGCACTCAAATTTCTATCTCAGAGTCCCAACCCTGTGTTACCCTACCTGAGATAGTTCATGCCAGGAGTGATCTAAGGAAGTGGGCTGTAAGGTGGTATCTGAGGCACTCATCATCTGACATTCAGTGGCAATGAGGACTCTGTGGCTGCTGTAACTGGAGTACCCACAGCCTGATGCTGTGGTGGTGAGCTGGAGGGGTCACTTTCTTAGGGGTTAGATTGGTTCAGGGAAAGGAATAATTCTGAAGACAGTGGGATTGTCAAGTGCCATGGATGCATTGGAGATAGACAATAAAAGGTTGAGAGCAATGAAACACTAATTCAAGGCAGAGTGAGAACTGGAGGATTATGACACCATATAAAGAAACCCTCAATTCTTACAGCCAGTCCTGCTGAGGACCGGGCTCAGGACTTAACATATGAAGATAGCAGAGCTCCAAGAATGGTTTGATTCTTAACCCCAGCACTTGTGTTACGCCAAATTCAGGCCCTTCTTAACCTCAGCACTTCTGTTATGCTAAAGTCAGGGGTCAGGCCCTGAGACTTGGAGTGGGGGCATCATGGTGGATGTACTCAAGAGTCTTAAAACCCTATACTTCCTTGAACACTCTGGGCCTGGGGAGGTGGGCTCTGCCCACTTTGCTTGAAGATGATAAAGATGTAGCATGCACCCGTCTCATAATCTACCCTTACCTGTTCCCTGGCTGCCAGATGAAACCTGGGCTTATGTCACCACCTCGCCCAGCCAGGGAAGTCCCGGTGGGAGGTGAGGCCAGCTGGATTTCCTGGGTCAAGGGGGCACTTGGGGAACTTTCCTGTCTTACCAAAGGATTGTGAAACGCACCCATCAGGAACTTCCCTGTCTTACAAGAGGTTTGTAAAATGCACCAATCAGTGCTCTGCAAAATGCACCAATCAGTGCACTGTAAAACGCTAATTAGCTCTCTGTAAAATGCACCAATCAGGAGAATCCTAAGAGTAGCCAATCACAGGGAGGATTAAAAAAGGGCATTCTGATAGGACAGAAATGGAACATGGGAGGGGACCAATTAGGGAATAAAAGTTGGCCACCCCAGCCAGCAGTGGCGCTCGGGTCCTCTTCCATGCTGTGGAAGCTTTTTCCTTTTGCTCTTCACAGTAAACCTTGCCACTGCTCACTGTCTGGGTTCGTTCCATCTTTAAGAGCTGTAACACTCACTGCGAAGGTCAGTGACTTCATTCTTGAAGTCAGCGAGACCGGGAACCCACGGGCGGGAACCAACTCCTGACACACCAGGCCCACCAAAGGGAAGAATACTGTAGACTGGAGGATCTGCAGAGTCACCGTGTATAAGCAGGACCTGAGGGAGTATGATTGGGATGGGTCCCAAGGGTGCTGAATCAAGGGGAACTGGATATGGAAGTGGATAAGGGAAAGTTCGTCAATCCAGGAGCACGATTCCACGATACGGGTTTTCCACCGTGGCAAGGGCCCTAGAGTATGGGGCTGATATGTTTATGGGTTGGCCCTTGGACACTTGGAAAAAGCAATGGCCTGCACTAAGTGACGTGTCAATGCTGAAATAGCTGTGGTAAGTGATAGAAGAATGGACTGAAGGCTCAGAGAGCAGACATGCTGGATTAGAAATGGTACACAGGCTGGAAAGCCACCAGCCTATATGTTCCATGGAAGGACTCAGAGGACTCTCCATTTACCAAAATGATAAGAAATCCAATGGTGAGAGGGGCAACAGCAACATGCAAAGCTCAGGGATGGCTTCTATCTGTAGGCTGGGGCTGAGAGTAGAGGGTATTGTTACTGATCTGGGCTCCCTACCAGAAATGAGGATGAAAGGATCCCAAAATAATGGAGTACTTTGCTGTCCAAATCAAAGTAGATGCACTTATCAAAATGAGAGGTGCGGTCAGATTTCAGCCAGGGTTCCCAACTCATGGGGAGCTATGAAGACGTTTAATCAAACCTGCAGTCGCTGGGAGTAATATTGACGGGCAGCCCACAAGAGCACCATTCAATTTGTACAAACTAAGACAAATCAAGGATGGATAAATGAGGCCGAGGGCAGCCACTCCAAAAACAGTAACACTCCTTTGATGGGCTTGAGCCAGTTTCTATACCTGAACACTTTGTGTGAGGGAGAGGCTGGGACCTCAGAAGGAAGGCGCCTGCAAACACCACAGCAAGGATAGATGGTGGTGATTTCCTATCCTTCTCCAAAGGGACCTATCACCATTTACTCAGGCAACCACTGAACCTGAGGGAAGGGAAACATCTAGACACGTCAAGAATAAATGGACACATGGTCCAGGTTGACATTGATACCAAGGACCCAACGCCTCATTATAACTCCCCTGCTAGAGTGGATTTTGTGGAAACCAGATGTTCAATGAATCCTGGTGCAGCCCAGCTCACTGGGCTTGTGGACTCATCCACAGCGGTTTCCCTACTCCTCAAATACAGAATTGCAACAAACATCCTTGGTAGCTGGCAGAACTTTACATGGGTTCTTTGGCTTACAGGGCAAGAGTTAGAAGAGTGGGGAAGGCAAGTTGAAACTTGTGGGGTAAGAGTTACCATAGCAGAGGAGTCCAAGGAGAAGTGTCTGAAACCATTCTCTCATCCCTGTCCTGGCCAGATTAATAAATCAAAATCAGTGTCATGTCCCAAGGGAAATGGTAGTGATTAGTGCCATCCTTAAAAACCTAAAGGATGCAGTTGTTATGGTTACACGCTCTCCTCATTTAATTCGCCAGTCTGGCCCCTACAGAAAACCAGACATATGCTAGAGAACGACAGTGATGACTGCAAATTCACCAAGCGATGTGTGAGTAGCCCTTACCACAGCCAGATGTGGGATCTTGGCTAGAGCAGATTGACATGGCTTCAGGAATCTGGTATGCCACCTCTGACCTGGTGAATGTATTCTTCTTCATCCCATTCGAGAACACAGAGCGCTTTTCATCCCCATGGGGCAGGTCCCAGTATACATTTACTAGTATGTGTATTTCTTGTCCTAGGGCCATGTTAACTATACCACTTCTGTCATGAGGGATCAAATGGACATGGGTCATCTGGATATTCCACTGAGCATAACATTGGTCCACTGTATTAATGACATTGTGTTAACCAGAAAGAATAAGTAAGAAGTGGAATCAGCAATCAGTAAGAATACTTTAGAGACCTTGGTAAGATGCCTGTGCTCCAGAGAGTGGGAGATGAACTCCATGATGATTCTGGGGTTTGCCTCATCATTGAGACTATGAGGTGGTGTGTTAGTCCATTTGTGTTGCTATAAAGAATACGTGAGACTGAGTAATTTATAAAGAAAAGAGGTTTATGTGGCTCATGGTTCTTCAGGCTGTACAAGAAGCATGGCCCCAGCATCTACTTCTGGTGAGGGCCTCAGAGAGCTTCCACTCATGGTGGAAGGCGAAGGGGGAGCAGGCATCACATGGTGAGAGAGGGTGCATGAAAAGGAGAGGGAGGAGGTACAGATTCTTTTAAACAACAAGATCTCATGTGAACTCACAGAGTGAGAACAAACTCATTATTGCAAGGACAGCACCAAGCCATTCATGAGAGATCTATCCCCGTGACCCAAACACCTCCCACTAGGCCCACCTCCAACATTGGAGGTCACATTTCAACATGAGATTTGGAGGAGACAAAATATCCAAACATATCAGGTAACGAGTGGCCTGAGCAACTTGGAACATTCCCTCCAAAGTAGAAGACACATTGTATCTTGTACTTACCATCTCTAAGAATAAAACAATTCCTGGTAGATTGTTTTGGGTTCTGGAGATGACGTGTTCGATCTTTGTGAATGCTACTCTGACCCAGAGGGACACAGAAGGATGTCAGCTGTGAGTGGACCCAGAGCAGGAAAGAACCCTGCAACCTGTCCAGGCTGTGAGCAAGCAGCCCAGCTGCTAGGATCATAGGAGCTGTCAGACCTGTGGTATTACAGGTATCTGTGGAAGAAAGATATCATATGGGATTTGTGGCAAGGTCCAGTAAGAGGGAGTCCAAGCCATCTGCAGCAGAATTATATGCCCTTTGAAAAGTACCTCCTGATACTGGGCTTCATTCAAGATGAAGAGCTTAACCATGGGCCATCAGGTGATCATGCAGCCAGAACTGCCTGTCATGAGCTGTGTTCTCGTAGATCCACCATGTCTACATGGTCCATAAGCTTGGGTGGGCCCAGCAGTAACTCATCAAAGATGGAAGTGGTCCATCTGGGATGCACATGAGCAGTGCCAGGGGGTGCAGCGAGGCTGCACTAGCAGGTAGCTCATACCTCCATGCCATCTACCACTGTGCACCTGTGTTTCTCTTTCAGTTCATACCTGTGGCCACATGGGGGTCCCTTATGATAAGGTGATGGAAAAGGAAGATGTATGAACTTGGTACAGGGAGAGGTAGACTTGGTATATGGGTATAAAGTGAAAATGGACTTTTGTTGCACTGTACCCTAACCCAGGGATGACCCTGAAAGATAGTAACAATGAAGGGAAATCCTCCTTACGGGCAGAGCTTTGGGGGTACAGTTGGTCATCCACCTTATATGGAAAGAAAAGTGACCTGAGGGATTTTGGGGCAGTAGGAAATGACTTGGTTAGTTGATTTGGGGCCTGGAAGAAAACATCTGAAACGTGAGGGTTACGGAGGCCTGTGGACAAGGCATGTGAGTAGGCCTACAGGAGTCGGCAGGGAGTGAGAGAATCTTTATATTGCATGTCAACGTCCACCAGAGAGCACCCACTGTGGAAGAAGCACTAAACAACCTAGGATATAGACTGGCTCTGTCAGTTGACATCAGCAGCCTCTGCCATCAGTCAGAATGAGTGCCTGCCTGGAGCTGCTGTGGCAGGAATGGGAGCTGTGGATAGCATGGCAGCATGAGTGCCAACTGACCAGGGCCAATCTAGCTCTGCCACTTCCCAGTGTCCAGCCAACCAGCAAGGGAGATCAACGCCAAGCCTGTGATATGGCTTGTCCCCGGCTGAGCACATGAGTTATTTGGTGGAAGGATGATTAACTGGATTATTTTCATCCTGGAAAGAGCAGTGATTCACCTGGTCTGGAGTGTACACATATTCTGGGTTTAGTTTGCTGTTTTTGCCATCAGAGTCTCAGTCAGCATCACAAAACTCAGAAAGCATTTGATATCCTCCTTCAGGATCCTGTGTGACAGAGCATGGGACCAAGGGACTCACCTCGCAGCAAAGGAGGCACCACAGTGAACACAGGCCGATGGGATTTACCAGTTCTGGCACATCCCCGTGATAGAGCATTGGAAAGTGCGGCTGAAGCACCATCTGGAGAGGATGCTCTGAGAGGGTGGGAGGCCATCCTCCACAACACAATACTCACCACAAACCAACGGTCAATATGTGTTGCTGTGTCTCAGTCAGTAGAAATCATGGGTCCAGGAACCAAGGCACAGAAACAGGAGTGGCATTGCTCATCGTAACACTTAGTGGCCCACCCGGGGAATCTGTGCTCCCTGAATGCTCAGCATAGTGGGTCTAAAGGTCCTGGTGCCCAGAGGAGGAATGCTTCCTCCAGGGGACATGGCAAATTCCCTTTTCATGTTCAGTGACAGGTACTGTCAAGCCTCTCAGCTCCTGTGTCTAGAGACTGGTGGGGAGGAGGGGAGTCTCCATCCTGCACAGGTCATCAAACCTGTGCTGTCACACACCGGGGCAGGGAGGATGTGTTTAGCATCCAGGTGATCTACTAGATCATTTCTTGGTACCTCCCTGCCCAATTATGATGACAAATGGACAAGGCCAGGAGCCACAGCTTGAGAAGGGCATGACAACTCTCTGGGGCGAGAGTCTGCACCACCTACCATGTGAGCCCCTGGAGCAGCAGAGGCACTAGCCAAGGTGGAGGAGAACCTGGAGAACCTAGAATGGGTAGCAGAGGAGGGAGGTGGTGAGTACCCGTGGTCCTGAGCCCAGCTGCAGCACAGGCACTGTGATCACCCCTTTAACCTTCTCCTTCTTGTAAGTATTCCTGGGAAAAAAGAGACAAGGCAGCATCCTGGGGGAGCTGTTCCCAGGTAGGACCGGATTATACAAAACAAATGGATTCAGCTGTGGAGAGGGATGCCTGTAGAGGATGCTATGGAGCTGCCCAGCTCTGCCCTTCAAGGTTGAGGCCCCCATTTCCCAGCTTTCAGGGATGGTGCCTGCTGATGGCTCCTGGCTGAAACCCTCCCCAGGAATTGTCCTCTGCAGCCTAAAGGAGCTGCCCTGCCCGCGGCCATGCCTGCTTTTCCCCGGGGCAGCTGCATCTCCCAGCTGGGACCACACGGCAGTACAAAATCCTGGGCTCCCTAGTCTCAATTTGGGACAACACTGAGGGGCCATCCCAGCCCCAGAGCTGCCTGTGGGAACAGCCACAGCCCCCACTGTAGTCGCATCCTAGTCAACTTCCCCCTCTGTCCAGCAGCCTCTCTCACCCCTTCTGGGTGGCGATGTTCCCAGGTTCTGCCCTCATCAACCCACCATGTTCATTTTTCTACCCCGAGTCTGGTTCCGGGGCGCTGCACGTAAGATGGCAGGACCCGGGCACCTGGAGTGGCCATGTGTCTCCACATGACAACTGCTTACTTCCTCATTCCCTTTCCACCTTTCTGAAAAATGTCATTCTTCTTCTGGCATTTCTCTAACATCTCTCTCACACTTCCTGATTCCCCTTGTTCACAGGAAGAGCAGCTGGCAGGTTCATAAGAAATTCATGTGCCCATGCTTCTTTTATTTATTTTTATGGTTAACTTCTATTTATAACAAGGAATGCTGGTTTTCCATTTATACTTGAGATTTAAAGATTCTGTTTAAAATAAATTTAAGTAAAACAGAGTGAGTGGGTTTTTAAAAAACAGCTAAGTAAATGATAGCGATGGCAGGCACGGTGAAGGTAGTTCACTGAAGGATGGCGACCTGGGCAATGCCTACACCAGCAATTTCTCCTGCCTGGGAGCCCCTCTGAGTCAGGTGAATAAGCGCCCTGCAAAAACCAGCCCCAGGACTTCATTCTTTGCCAAGGCACTGGCTCCTGCATTTCAGAGATAGTCATGTCTTCTCGTAAGATATGTCCCACTGTGTGGAACAGTCTGTCTCCATGTCTCATCTGCATCAGGCCAGCAAGGGCCTCGAGCGCTGAATCTTTCTGACTCCCTGTTGTTGCTCAGGACCCAATGTGGACCGAGACACAGGGCAGGATTTTAAAGTGGCCCCCAGAATTCTGTCCCTGGTGCATTTGCCCATAGCAATTCCATCCTGAGTTGGGGTGGGGCCTTTGAATATGACACATGTCACTCCTGAGATTCGCTTGTATTATATGGCAGAGGTGATGAGATTTTGTATGTATGTAATTTAAGGCCCCAAACCAGCTGATTTTGATGGAATGAAAAGGAAGATTATCCTGGGTGGGCCTGCCTTAATCCAGTGACAGCCCTTGAATGGCAGCCTAGGCCCTTTATGAAGAGAGGGCTCCCATGCTGGCCGTGTCCTGAGAAAGGGTCCTGTCATGCGTCTCTAGGACCTGGAGCCATCCCTGATGACAGCCCACAGGAAAGCGGGACCCTTGTACTATAGCTGCTAGGGGCTTGGGAGAGGGAGGACTTGGGTTCTGGAAAGGTCTGCAGCCTGGAGAACACCTGGATGGCAGCCATGAGGGAACCTGACTGGAGGGCCCAGCCAAGCTGTGCCCAGACTCCGGGTCCCTGGAAGTTGTGAGATAACACATGTGTGCTGTTTTAAGCTGCTAAACTTGTGGACGTGTGTTATGCAGTGTTAGGAAACTGGCATGGCAGCCTGGCAGACATTGGCCGAGCGAGCGTGCAAGCCTGCAGGGCACCCCTCCCACTGGCTCCTGAGATTCATGGGCACTTTCCACCTGGGGAGATGAGGCTGCCAGTGCAGGGAAGGGTTGGCAGCTGTTGCTGCCATTGAATTGCCCCTTACCTCACATGGTGCAGACAACGAACAGGCTGGGGACTACTCAGGGTCACTTAAGGTAGAGCATGTCTGGAAACCCCTCTGAGCCTGGCCTCCCCAACCAGGCTTTCGGTGCTGGCCAGCGCAGTGCCCACTCCATGAGCTGGAAGGCATCACAATCTCCTTTTTCTTTGGTGACTTCAGCTGTCAATGGATCTCCCCACACTGCCGCCTCCCCATGGGGTCTGAGCAGCAGGTGGAATGTACCCTTCCTCTTCTCACCCACCCTCTGTCTCTGGGACACAGTGGCTCACCCCTCTGCCCCGGGCAGCCCTTCATCCTGGAGTTCTGCCTTGGGCACTCTGATGGTCTGGCGCCTCGCCCCAGTCTCCCCTACCCCACCCTCCACCTTGCCACTCCACCCCTCACTAGCTGTTTTGTCTGCCTGCATGGCTTCCTGCCTTCTTTCTTTTTGAAACAGCTCTCTCCTTTCTGTGGAAGAAGACTTTCCCCAAACCACACATGAGGCTCATTGGAGCTGCCTATCTGAGAGGCTGCGTAAGTGCCATGCCAGGGGGTTGGTTTATGACCTTGCCAGTCCTAACACCTTCCCCCAGCCACAGTGAATCCCAGGATGAATCCTAAGTTGGGTTTATCATTGTTCTATAGGATTCTCCTAAGCAGACTTGGTAGTGAGAGCCCTGCTCTTCAGTTTGCTGAGGTGGAGTAATGTCAGGTGGCCAGACCTGGCTGGTGCTGCCAAGGTCCCTGTAATACAGAGACACCTGTCTGTAACTAAAGGAAACTGAGGCAGCAGAGGAGAGGAGGAGGAGGCAGAGGAGCAGGAAGAAGAGAAGGAGGAGAAGGAGGGAGGGGAAAGAGAAGGAGGAAGAGGAGGAGGAAGAGAAAAAAAAGAGAAGGAAGAGGAGGAGGAGAGATGAAGATGAGAGAAGAGGGAATGTGTTTTAATTACAAATTATCCCCTAACTTATTATGGCTCAAAACAACACACGAGTTCTATCTCACAGCTTCGGTAGGTTAGTGGTTCAGCTGTGGTTGAGCTCAGGGTCTTTCTCAAGGCTGTAGTCAAGGTGCAGGCTGAAATCTCCCTCATCTCGCACCTGCTTAAAAGCCCTCGAGGCTGTGGACAGGGTTCAGTTCTGGTCTCTTGGGCTGACAGCTCCATTTCTTGCTAAGTTCTGAGCTCAGGATTCTCTGTTTATTCTTCGCCTTTTCTTTCAGAACGTCTCCATCCACTTCCCAATCTGGCATCTCCACCCAGACCTCAGGCTGGCATTCCCCAGTGGCTCTGGGATACCAAGCTTGCTTCCAGGGATCTTCTGCTGCTCCTTCTGTGCCTGCTCCCATACTGTGATGGTACCGTGGAGCTGAAGGTTCATGGCTGGCTCCTCCCTCTTTTCCCCTCATCCCCAGCCAGCTGCCGGTCCTGTGAAGCTCGTCTCCTGGACTCCTCTCTGCCTGCTCTGCACATGGACACTTTCTTATCCAGGTCTTGATGCTCTCTTGCTGCTGGTCCCTATGCTAGACCCACTTCTTCAGGCTCCTTCCTCAAGACCACAGGGCAATCTTCCTCATGACAGAGGTGCCCCTGCCACATTCCTGCTTGTGGGACCCCACCTGTTTCCTTTCCGTGGCATGACGCTTGTGTCAGATGCCCACATATGGTCCCTATCCCTCTTCACACCTCTCTTCTAGGCACCTGAGTGTCTTCTCATTTCCTGCCCACATACCCCTTCCTCCCAAGCACAGGCCTCCTCAGCCATTCTCTCAGCCTGACATGTCATCCCCCAGACCCACCCTTGAATCTTCTCCACCTGCAAGTCCCAGGGTCAAGTTTGTCTCCCCCAGGAGCCCTCTCAGAATTCCCCACTGCCTCCACAGCCCTTTCCTTCCCCCTTAGAATGGGACTTGCTCCAGGCAGCCCTTTGTAAAGCTGTGTGCAGGTGGCTGTCCTCTGCCTCAGGCTCATGGGGGGACAGTGGCTGATGAGAGTCTCTCCCATGGAAGGTGCCTGGGGAGTTAGGGGATTTGCTGCAGGACCATGGGAGGGGAGGAAGGGAACCATGACACAGGGGGCTGATGCCCTCGATGGCGTGAAGCCCCTCCAACCCCTTCTTTCCTCTGGCCTCCCTTCTGAGCCCCGATCATGAGGCAGGAGGGTGGAAAAGTTCACAGCGGGAAATGCTCAGCTCTGAGCAATTGTCAGTTTCCTATGATTCTAGCAGGATTTGCTACTCCTCCATGATTTACTCAGACATCATGACGATAGAAGCCAAAGCTAAACCGGAACAACTGAGAATGAAGGATTAATTGGCTGAGATAACGAAACTGCCTAGAGGAAGGGGTGAGCTAGCCTTCTGGAAAACTCAAAGTAGGGACTTCCACATTGTTAGCCTCCCTCCCTGCCCTCCCTCCCCTTCCTTCCCTTCCCTTCCTTCCTCCTGCTCCCTTCTCTCCTCCTCCTTCCTCCCTCCCGCCCCTTCCCTTCCTTCCTTCTCGCTCCCTGTCCTCTTCCCTCCTCCTCCTTCCTCCCTCCCTCCTCCTCCTTCCTCTTCCCTCCCTTCCTCCTCTTCCCTCTCTCCCTCCTTTCCTTCTTTTCTTCTCCCCTCTCTCCCTCTTCAGAATGAAAACAGCTTTGGTGTTGATTGACGATGTAATTACTGCTTGGCTACCATAAAGTGAGAGTGATGTGTAAGGTAGCCCTATCAACATTCTGACTGCCATGTGGACCCACAGGCAGCAAATGTTTGCTCTCGGGGCTGGGCAGTCAATATTACAGACTTTGTGGGCCATATGGTTTTAACTGTGCCTGTGAATGCAACCATATACAATATGTCAATGCATGGGCATGGCTGTGTGCCAATAAAACTTTATATACAAAAATGATGGGCAGGGTGCGGTGGCTCACGCCTGTAATCCCAGCACTTTGGGAGGCCAAGGCGGGTGGATCACAAGGTCAGGAGTTCAAGACCAGCCTGGCCAAGATGGTGAAACCCCATCTCTACCAAAACCACAAAAAATTAGCCGGGCATGGTGGCAGGTGCCTATAATCCCAGCTACTCGGGAGGCTGGGGCAGAGAGTTGCTTGAACCCGGGAGGAGGAGGTTGCACTGAGCCAAGATAGCACCACTGCACTCCAGCCTTGGCAACAGACCGAGACTCTGTCTCAAAAATAAAAGTAAAAATAAAAAATAAAAATAAAAAAGTGATGGTGTCCTGGATTTGGCCTGTGGGCTGTAGTTTTCCAGCTACTGCCATAAACATTTTCTTCTGGTCTCAGGCATCAGCATCATTCTGTCCTATGACAGAATAGTGGAGGGGGTGAATGTATGGAGGTCATGAGTCCAGCATCTCTGAGCCCTCTCCGCCATGGTTTATAACCAAGGAGGAAAGGCATGACTCCCTGCCAGCCCAGGTTGGGGATGCCAGAGGTGGACTGATTGGCCTGGCATGAGGCAGGTGCCCAAGTCTGGATCAATTGTGGAAGGAGGTGTGTGGCTCTTGGTGGTGGAGAGATTTGCTATTTGATGAAGGGTGAGCTGTTTGGAACATGCAAAATGATGAATGTCCAGTACATTCTATATCCCTTGAGCAGAGCCCAGCTTTTATGAAACCAGACTTACTTATTACGGTGGCATGATTTTTTAACAGGTAGATTGTTTTCACTTACTCTGTCCCATCATTTATTGTTTACACAGAAGTTCAGTGTGTTTCCTGACTCCTTCCCACCATTGTGAATGTGCTCCAGGCTACAGAGTATCTCCCAACCGGTGTTCTTCAGTCCAGAGGACTCACAATATTGGCCTCCCGGGACCTACTCGGTTTCTTGCTAACATTTCCCCTGTCGCCATGGCCCTTCTCCATGCCGCACCTCCTATCTCCAGTAGGTCAGACTCTGGGAGGCATTGGCAGGCTTACATCCAGCTGGATACCATCACAGCTAAAGCAATGCTGTGATCGGTGTGCTTCTGCCTCTGTGGGTATCCCCTCCTGTGGACCTAACCCGCCCAGTGCAGGTGGACCCAGCAAGCAGAGCTGTGGATTCAGGCTGGTGGCTGAGCCCCTCGCACCTTGGAGACTCTGGGGTTCCTGCACATTGCCTCAGCACTACCTCCTTCCTGGCTGCTAGGGCTGCTGTGCCCGGCTCACCTCTGGGGTCAGCCTCTCTCGGGCCAGCTTCTTGCTACAGGTACAAGGTTTTGGCAGGCTCCTCTGCTGAAAAATGCAGATAATGATGAACGTTCCTCGGGGTGCTGTGAAGAGCAAAAGGTTTGTGGAAAGCACATGCAGCTCTCGGCTCATCGTCAGGCTAGGGTGACCATCTTCATCTACCCTGAATCCTCCTGGTTTTAGCACTGAACATCCTGCATTTCAGGAAACCCTCAGTCCTGGGCCGAGGAAAACTACAGTAAGTGCCACCGGGGCTGGCGTTGCTGGTTTCTTCCTGTCCTACCGTTGCCTGCACAGAGACAATGTCCTCCTACACCTCCATTTCCAGCATGGAGATGATCCAAGGCCATCGTGTGAACAGCTCCTTGGCCTGCTGGGTGAAGAACCCAGAGATCAATCCACACTCTGGCCTCCACCTATGTGTGCTGGCCTCAGCCTTGGTTCCTTCCCTCTCAGGCCATCCTAGGAGAAGCCAAGTCCTCTGGTGGCGGGGCAGGGAGTTGTGGCAGTGCCCTGCTGCTCACGAAACCTGGCTCCTGACTCCTCTAAGCTCATGCTGCTGCTCACTCAGGGTTGCGGGATCGCCAGCCCCCAGCCACCCCTCTGCTCCCTTCCACATCCTGCTGTGCCGACCGGGCCCCATACACATGCATACAATGACCCCCTGCCTGGCCAAGCTCTGTCCACACCCCTCTATCCTCCTCCGATGCCAGCTGCTGCCTCCTGGGACTCCCTCTGTTCATGATAATATGCATTGATGCCCTTCTCTGACATTTAGCTGTTTTCAGGGAGGAGTCAACTGCGTGGTGGGCTGGACATGGTGAGCACAGGTTGAAACAGACTACAAAGGAAACTAGATGGCTAGGTCGGCACCTTCTATGGACATGGAGGCCGTTGAGAGGGCAGTCAGCAGGGAGGGGGCTGCATCGAGAGGGGCTTGGAAGATGGGCTGGGGAGATTCCCAGGAGGGAGGTAGTGAGGGGCTGCCACCTGGGTCTTCTGCTTCCTGGGAAGGACTTGTCGGGGAGACCTCCCCTCCTCCTGTGTCCACAGTGCCCGTGTCACGCTGCAGCTGCCGCTGGCTCCACAGAACAGGAGCTCCTGAGCTTCTGCACTGTTCCTGCTGTCAGGGCCAACCTGACAGAGTTAAAGCCAATGCCCTCCAAAGCCAACTAGACTTGGGATGGATTCTTCTAGTGCCACTTTGCCCAGTGATGCCCTTGCTTCAGGTTCAAATTAACCAAATGAACATATTGCATGAGATGATTTCAGCTCTAAATGAAGCAGTTGGAATTCTATTAGATTTCCCCTGATTTTCCTCCTTGTGAGCATTTGTTGTTACCCAGTCTAGCACTCTAGTGTTTATTACATATTTCTACTTTAGGTAAAATTCATCAGACAGAGTGCTGCTCAATATGCATTCCTCTGCGGGGCTTGCTATTTCCGTCTGCCCATTTTGGTACACAGTACAGCTTTTGGTGTCTGTCCCTGCTTTTAGGGGTGCCATCTGTGACCTGGGACCCCAAGAAAGCCTCACCCATGATGCTATATTAGCACCTGCACCCCCACATCAGAGCCGTCAGGCAAAAATACCATCTCGCAGGGGGCTGAATAGATGCTTTCTTATTGTAAATGTGCATACAACTCATTGGACAATACATGGAACATCTCCAAAGCAGAGATAGAAAGAATTCTCTATTTTTGTACCACCCAGACTTACCATTACCAGATGGTTCAAGTCTCTTCCATCCTTTCTCTGTGAATGTCTTATTTTTCATACAGTTGATCTGTCTGTAGTCAACAGATGTGGATTTTCTTTTTGTTACTAAGTGTTAGAACATAAGCATTTGTTTAATGTCGCAAATAAACTTTCAAAAACATACACCATAGAGTGTGGAATAATAGGCATTAGAGACTTGGAAGGGTGGGAAGGTGGGAAGGGTGAGAAATTACATAAAGGGTATAGTATATACTATTTGGGTGATGGTTATAGTAAAAGCCCAGGCTATGTAATTTATCCATGTAAGAAAACTGGATTTGTACCCTCTAAATCTATATTAAAACATATTTTAACTGACTGTATCTTTCCTTCTTTCTTTCTTTCTTTCTTTCTTTCTTTCTTTCTTTCTTTCTTTCTTTCTTTCTTTCTTTCTCTCTTTCTTTCTCTTTCCTTCCTTCCCTCCCTCCCTCCCTCCCTCCCTCCCTCCCTCCCTCCCTCCCTCCCTCCCTCCCTTCCTTCCTTCCTTCCTTCCTTCCTTCTTCCTTCCTCTTCCTTCCTTCCTTCTCTTCCTTCTCTCTCTCTCTCTCTCTCTCTCTCTCTTTCTTTTTTGAGACACAGTCTCACTCTGTTGCCCAGGCTGGAGTGCAGTGGCACAATCTTAGTTCACTGCAAATCTCCACCTTCTGGGTTCAAG
Organism: Rhinopithecus roxellana; assembly: GCF_007565055.1. Lineage (NCBI taxonomy): Eukaryota > Metazoa > Chordata > Mammalia > Primates > Cercopithecidae > Rhinopithecus > Rhinopithecus roxellana. The sequence continues at coordinate 4,371,908 of NC_044559.1, read as the reverse complement.
CAATGCTCATGCTTCAGCCTCCCAATTTGTTGGGAATACAGAGGTGTGCACCACCACGCCTGGTTAACTTCTTTTTGTTTTGTTTTGTATTTTTAGTAGAGACAGCGTTTCACCATGTTGACCAACCTGGACTTGAACTCCTAGCCTCAGGTGATTTGCCAGTCTCAGCCTCCCAAAGTGCTGGGACTACAGGCATGAGCCACTATTTTCAGCCAATTGACTGTATATTTCATTCATTAGCTTTGCCATGGTTCAGTTAACCAATCTTCCCTTGCTGTTTATTCCAGTTTTTTCATATTATAAACAATATCAAAAAGAACATCTTTGTGCCTAAATACCTTTTTTCATATATATAATTATTTTGGCTTTTGCAAATAATTTGCTAAATAGTACCAAAGAACAGATTTGCAGAAGTGAAATTATTTGCTCAAAGAGTACAAATATTTGCAGAGCTTTTGTACATATTTAAAACTGCTATCCCCAAAATAGTGATATTACTAAGTTTATTTTTATGTATCAAGTTTTACACTTTTATAAAGGCAAGTATAATTCTTCTTCATGTCATTGATACTTGTAAGCCTTGTGACATCTCCCTCCCTAGATTAAATATTCAGTTATAGTTTCTTCCTGCATAGCTTACGTTATTGCATTTAATTGTTATTATTGTATGTTGTTACAGCTAACTATTTGGTTTGGGTGGGATTTCTTTTGGCCCACCCTGTGAGGCACATGGGCTTGAATGGCTGGCTTATGACTCGCCTGGGGCATGAAAATAATTAAGAATAACCTGGGCTCCTCAGCCATGCTCCTTCTCTGAACCCATCAGCTTCTATGCATTCTTTCTGATGGCTGGAAGGGCTTCTGTTTGGAGTGTTAGGAAGTGTGAGATGCTGTGGGGCTCCATGGAATGGGTGGGCGGGTGATCCCTACATGGTGTGGCAGAGGAAGCCTCCCCCCAGGTGGCTCTGCTGTCATCTCTGCACCCCAGAACCCTGGCCTAACCCCAGGACTCCATAAGGCCTGCTGAACAGCAAGGCTATTCCCCCATCTTGAGTAACCACTCTGTCAGGTTATGTCTGGTGGGAAGGATGAGCTTTGTGTCACCTGCTGATGACAGAAGGCTGGAGCAGGTGCTGGAATGCCCCTTGGATGCAACTAGGGAGGTGCTGGCCCTGCCTCCCCAAGCCAGGCTCACAGGCCTTTTGGAGTCCCGATTTTGGAGTCCCACTGCACCCCGTGGGACTTGGAGATTTTTTTTCTCTTCAACATCCATGTGGAGATGCTTCCTGAGGAACTTCCATGAGCTGAGCACTGGGGCAGGTAGTTCTGGGTTTGCAGAAACTAAGAGCAGGGGTGTCCAAAGCTGGTCAGGGGGTGACAGCTTCTGGGGACTGAGAGTAAGGTCAGGGCACAAGGTGAGGACAGAGGGGCAGGTGGGAGGTGACAGCAATGGCAGGGCTCTCACTGGGGGACCCTAACGGGGCCTGAGTGGAGAGGCCCAAAAGGCTTCCTGGAGGTGGTGACTGAGCTGGGAAGGAAGCAGCACAGGCAAAGAAGGACAGGCTTTGCAGGCAGGTCTCAAAGAAATGCAGGCAGAGAGAGGAGCAGCCATGAGCATCCCAGGAACTGCAAGTGTCTGGCTAAAGTGGAAGGTCAGGATACCCCTGGACTTCGGAGGCATTCAGGCAATCACAGACAGCAGGACTACGGCGTGAGGACCCTGGAGAGAAGGAGGAGGCAGCGGCGTCTGCTAGCTGCTGGAGCAGAGTGGCCTTGCAGGCAGCTCAGAGGCCCAGGGACTGTCATGGGCAGAGGCATGTATTTTTAGTAGAGACAGGGTTTCACCATGTTGACCAACCTGGACTTGAACTCCTAGCCTCAGGTGATCTGCCAGTCTCAGCCTCCCAAAGTGCTGGGACTACAGGCATGAGCCACTACGTTCAGCCAATTGACTGTATATTTCATTCATTAGGTCAATTGAATTGAATTAGGTGAAGGCTCGGTCCTTGCTGAGGCTAGGCACTGAACAAGGTGGTGCATGAGACAAAGCTTGGAGTCTGGTCATGATCCACCTCCTCAAGCTGCCACCCTAGCTGGAGCTGGATTCAGGAGGCAACAGCCCTTTGTTCTCATGGGGGTGGTACCTGGCTTCAGACAGACCTGAAGGAGGTTCTCTCCAGACCTGGAGGAGGTCTATGGAAGGCAGCAGACAGGGAGAGTGGCTGTCCTGACCAGACAGCAAGGGGTGGAGGAGAAGCCGGCTGTGGCTGCATGACCTTGAATGACCTTTGACTCCACAAGCATAGTGTCTGTGTAACATGTGCCTTGACAGTGCATCTTGAGGTTTAAACATCATTCTTTAAATCACCCTCCATGATGCTAGGTCTCCTACCCCTCAGAGTGACAGGGCAACTGGCTGGTGTTTTTTAAGCGGACCACCCACAGCCTCCCTGAGACACCTCTTATGTCCAGGAGCCAGGTGTCCGGGTCCCTATGCAGCTGTGGTGCCATTGTTTCCTGGACCCTCGCCACCTTGGGGGCCCGTCAGCGCCTCTCTGGAGCCTACAGAGGCACCTGGCAGGCTGGCAGGCAGCTTTTATGTGCCTAGTTAGGGTTTTATGGTGCAGCCGGGAGGATCTGCGTCTGACAAGGCGTGCATGTGGCTGTGGCGTCTGTGTTCCTGGCCGGGCCTGCCTGAGAGCAGAGACTGGCGGGGTCACCCTGGGGACCATGCTCCGAGGCCCAGTCACAGAACAGGGGTCCAGGTCATTCTGGCTAAGCCTTGCCCCTCCTGAGATATTCATTTCCATTTGCTCATGAAAGGGCCGGGCTGAACCGGGCCCATGAGGTGGAGGAAGTGGGGCAGGGAGGCCTCCTAGCCTGGGGGAGTTCTGGGAGTGCCCCTCCAACTCTGCCAGGGCCAGCTCCAGATCCTGGAAACTCAGAGGACAAGCTGCAGGACCAGCCACCCCCCTACCCCTCTCTCTGTGCAGTTTGTATTCCAGTGGGCAAGGTGACAATAAACCCATAAGTAGACAATGTAGTCAGTCACAGGATGATTTCTGGCAGGGTGGCTCTAGGAAAGATAGGAGGCAGGGCCAGCTGGGAGGATGTGATAGTGGCAGGTGGTTGGGTTCACCTGGGGAGGAAAGGCCTGCAGAGACCTGGTTGGCTTAGTTGCCAACCATCAAAGGGCAGGCGAGGGGACCACTTAGCAGTGAGTTTGGGGTATTCATGGTGCAGGCTGCAGACCCCAGGGAGAGGCAGGAGGTGGCAGGGCCAGGCCTGGGTCCTCTTGTCTTTGGTGAAGAATCTGCATTTCTCTTTAATTGGCACTACGGCACTGGCAGGGCTCACAGTCGTGTGAGCCAGGTAATCATTAGAGGAGGTGGGGACATAGTCGGCTGCACACAGCCTAGAGAGATCAGCTCTGCCTGGGTGCTCACGGACAGGGTTTGCTTGGGACCATCCCCACTCACACCTAGTGACCTCTGTCATTCTCAAAAGTGCCCTGATCTGGATGATTAATTCTGTGGTCAGCTTCACGATGGGCACCCTCACAGAGGGAGAGATAGTCCTGCTTCCTGCAAGCAGAGGATGTTCACCAGGCAGGCAGCAGGGAAGAGGATTCCAAGTCCTGGAATTAAGAAATACATAAATGTGTTGGGAATTGCTGGAAGCTCTGTAGGGATAACTCCTGGACCATCAGGGGAGGGATGCCGAAGAGGCAGGAGTGGGGCTTGAGAAGACTCCGTGGAGTTTGGACTCAACCTTGTAGCCTTGGGTTGTTGAGAGTCACAAGAGAGTTACAGGCCTGAGAGGAACACCGTCAGGCTTATGTTTAGAGAGAACTCGGTGGGGACTCAGGCAGGGGAACAGGGAAGCGAGGAGCCAAGGCAGGGGTTGAGGAAGGAGGTTGTCATAGTGTCCCAGGCAGGAAGTGTCAGAGACCTGACCTATAGCAGGATCTTGGGGCTGCAGAGGATGGATATGGGCAACTAATGAGGTAGGCTCAGAGAGGAGGAGCAGATGCGGGAGGGGCACCCGGGTGGGGCCCAGGTAGGGCATAGAGCTCTGGGTGGAAGCCATGGAAAGCTGGAGAACCCAAGGCAAGGACAGTGGAGCTTGTCTTGTGCAGTCAGAGCGTAGTAGGGATGGCTGACGCTCTCCTGCCAAGTGTCTGTACCCTTCTTCTGTATTTCCCAGCCTTCCTTGCAATTGATGGAGGCCATGTGGCTAGCTCTTGCCAATGAGAATATGAGCAGAAGTCATTTATCACTTCCTGTCCAAGGCAGTGTGTAGGGTGTGAGGTCCTCCACATTTCCCACCTCCTGAGCTCTCTAAGATGGCAGAAGAACAAAGTGGGAGCTACTGGATCCCTAATCTCCCATTTGAGGAAGATTACACAGTGAGCCTGCAATGACAGTGAAGCTGCTGAGGCTTGGGGACTTACCACCACTGTCCATGAGGGTCCTGTGTCCTGATTGCTCACATGAAGGGCAGTGGGGCAGGAGGAGGTGACAAGGCACAAGGGCAAGCTCATCCAGAGAGAAGAGGCTTGTTGCTGTCCTCAGTGCCCATCCCAGAATCACCAGTCAGGAAGCCCTCCTGCGCCCTGGGAAGACTGAGGAGACACGGGGCTATAGCTGCTCTTTCCAATGCATTTGCAAGGATGAGAGCTCTTGGTTGTTCATTTCATCTCTGAACCCCTCTTGGTTTAGCCTGTGGTCAACTGAGGCAAGTCTGTCCTGAAGGAGGAGTCAGCAGCCAGAGGACTGTCCAGCTGCTGCCATGAGGCCACTGCTCCCCAGGATCAACCACTGCCCCTTTATTCATGCGCCTGGCATCCCTGGTGAGCGATTTAGCTTCTCCCCATGGAAGACTCTAAAGTGAGTCAGAAGGGAACAGTACAACCTAATCCCAAGGGTCTACCAAACTCTGAACTTCTAATTACAGCACCATTCTGGGACCCACTGAATTTAGAAAATAGAGGCAAATCCTCAGCTATTAGGGCAGTTAATCCAGGCAAAGCAATGTTTTCAGCTTTTTGTATTTAGTGAAAGCCACATTGAGGTTACTGTTGTCAAAATCTAAAGCAGAAATCCGGTGATAGCTGAAGGAAAGAAAGTAAATGCTGTTTATTGGATCTGTTCGGCAAAACTTCTTTCCTATTCTTTTGTTGTTGTCTTTCCTTTCCTAGTATCTTTCTGTAGACTTTTGTCCTGGGAAATCCCACTTAAATAAAGATGTGGAGTTTAGTAAGTTCCAGTCTTCTGTGGTGCATCCATTGTCCACATTTATCTTATCCAGTGCCATTCTCCCAAGTCAAATCTTCCCCTGCAAAAGGTAATTTCCATCTTAGCAACGTTTGGGCAGGCCTGGACTCCATCCGTTGCTGTCCCGCCTAGCTATGCTTTGGGAATCTTGTCTCCTCTCTGACCGTCCTTAACATCCCAGTTTGATACATTTCTTCTTGGGCTTTTCCCTCAAGGCATGGATCACTGTTACACTCTGGAACTAGCCTAGCTTCCAGAATGCCTACTGAGAAGTTCAATGTCCTTTATTTCTATTTCTTTCTGTGTAACCTTTCTTCTCCAGTTTTTCCCTCTGGAAGTTTTAGGATCTTCTTTTGATTCCCTGTATTCTCAATCTTCATGCTGATGCACCTTCATGGGTGTTTCTGCTATACATTGTGCTGGACACCGTGTAGGCTCTTTCTGTTTTGAAACACATGTCCTTCCAATCTAAGAAATTTTCTAATTACTTCCCCTGTTTCTAATCTCTCTCTCTCTTTAAATATTTATTTATTTGTTCAACTTTTATTTTACATCCAGGGGGTACATGTGAAGGCTTGTTACATGGGTAAATTGTGTGTTGCTGAGGTTTGGGGTATGAATGATCCCATTATCAAGGTAGTGAGCGTCGTACCTGATAGGTAGTTTTCCCACCCTACCTTCACTTTTACTCTTCCACTTCTTGTAGTTCCCAGAGACTATTGTTCTAATCTTTTTGTCCATGTGTACTCAATGTTTATCTCACATTTATAAATGAGAACGTATGGTGCTTGATTTCCTGTTTCTGTGTTAACTTGCTTAAGATATTGGCCACCAGCTGCATCCGTGTTGCTGCAGAGGAAATTATTTTTAATGGTTGCATAGTATTCCACAGTGTATACATTGATTCCATGTCTTTGCTATTGTAAATAGTGCTGTGATGAATATACAAGTGCATGTGCTTCTTGGTAGAACAATTTATTTTCCTTTTGACATGCACCTGGTAATGTGATTACTGGGTCAAATGGTAGTTCTGTTTTAAGCACTTTGAGAAATCTCCAAACTAATTTCCATAGTAGCTGAACTAATTTGAATCCCCACCCACAGGGTATAAGCATTCCCTTTCTCTACAACCTATCCAACATCTGTTATTTATTGACTTTTTAGTAATAGCCATTCTGACTGTGGTGAGATGGTATTTTATTGTGGTTTTTATTTCTCAAAACGTTAAGAGCCGCCTATGACAAACCCACAGCCAACATCACACTGAATGGGCAAAAGCTGGAAGCTTTGCACTTAAAAACTAGAACAAGACAAGGATGCTCATTCTCACCTCTCCTATTTACCATAGTAATGGGAGTCCTAGCCAGAGCAATCAGGGAAGAGAAAGAAATAGAAGGTATTCAAATAGGGAAATAAGACATCAAATTATCTCTCTTTGCTGATGATGTGATTCTAGACCTAGAAAACCCTAATGACTCTGCCATAAGGCTCCTAGTCTGATAAACCACTTCAGTAAAGTCTCAGGAAGCAAAATCAATGTGCAAACATCGCTAGTATTTCTATACACCAATAATGTTCAAGTTGAGAGCCAAATGAAGAAAGCAATCCTATTTACAATACACACACACACACACACACACACCCTAGGAATACATTTAACCAAGGAGGTGAAAGATCTCTATAAGGCGAACTACAAAACAGCTGGAAGAAATCATAGATGATACAAACAAATGGAAAAATATCCCATGCTCATGGATCAGAAGAATCAATATTGTTAAAATGGCTACACTGCCTGAAGCAATCTACAGATTCATTGTTATTCCTATCAATGTACCAATGTTGCTTCAAAGAATTAGAAAAAAACTATTATAAAATTCATACGGAACCAAAAAAGAGCCCAGATAGCCAAAGCAATCCTAAGCAAAAAAAAAAAAAAAAAAAAAAAACAAAAAAAAACAAAGCCAGAGGCATAAAACTGTCCAACTTCAAACTATATCACAAGGCTATAGTAACCAAAACAGCATGGCATTACTACAAAAGCAGACACATAAACCAATGAAATAGAATAGAGAGCCGAGAATTAAAACTACACACCTACAACCATCTGATCTTCGACAAAGTCTATAATAACAAGCAATGGGGAAAGGACTCCCTATGTCACATGCAGAAGAATAAAACTGAACCCCTGCCTTTCACTGTATACAAAAATTAGCTCAAAATGGGTTAAAGATGTAAATGTAAGGCCGGGCGCGGTGGCTCAAGCCTGTAATCCCAGCACTTTGGGAGGCCGAGACGGGCAGATCACGAGGTCAGGAGATCGAGACCATCCTGGCTAACACAGTGAAACCCCGTCTTTACTAAAAAATACAAAAAACTAGCTGGGCGAGGTGGCGGGCGCCTGTAGTCCCAGCTACTCGGGAGGCTGAGGTAGGAGAATGGCGTGAACCCGGGAGGCGGAGCTTGCAGTGAGCTGAGATCCGGCCACTGCACTCCAGCCTGGGTGACAGAGCGAGACTCCATCTCAAAAAAAAAAAAAAAAGAAAAAAAGATGTAAATGTAAGATCCCAAACTATAAGAATCCTAGAAGAAAATCTAGGAAATACCATTCTCGATACTGCCCTTGGCAAATAATTTATTACTAAGTCTCCAGAAGAAATTGCAAAAAGGCCTGGCACAGTGGCTCACTTCTGTAATCCTAGCACTTTGGGAGGCTGAGGCAGGTGGATGACCTGAGGTCAGGAGTCAGAGACCAGCATGTCCAACATAGCAAAATCCTATCTCTACTAAAAATATAAAAAATTAGCCAGGCGTGATGGCAGGTGCCTGTAATCCCAGCAACTTGGGAGGCTGAAGCAGGAGAATCACTTGAACCCAGGAGGTAGAGGTTGCAATGAGGTGAGATGGTATCACTGCACTCCAGCCTAGGTGACAAGAGTGAAATTCCATCAAAAAAAAAAAAAAAAAAAAAAAAAAAAAAAAAAAAAAAAAAGAAAGAAAGAGAGAAAAAGAAAAGAAAAAAAAGAAAAAAGAAAAGAAAAAGGAAAAAATAGAAATTGCAACAAAAACAAAAATTAACAAGTGGGACCTAATTAAATTAAACAGCTTCTGCACAGAAAAATAAACTATCAACAGAGTAAGCAGACAACCTATAGAAGGGGAGAAAATACTCACAAACAACATATCCAACAAAGGTCGAATATCCAGAATCTGTAAGGAACTTCAACAATTCAATAAGCAAAAAACAAAGAATCTCATTTAAAAATGGGCAAAGGATATGAACAGACACTTCTCAAAAGAAGACATACATGTGGTCAGCAAATATACGAAAAAATGCCAATCTTTTTTTGTTGCAGTTCTAGTTTCTGGCAAATTTTTTAAACTTTTATCTCCAAATGTCTTTGTTGTTAAAAAGATTTTAGTTATTATATATTTTTATTTCTAATAATTCTTTTTTATTGTCAGTTTAATTCTTATACCTTCTTGTTCTTCTTTTACACAATTTTTTTCTCTGGCCTCTCTGAGAATCTTAATGCAAGTCTATTGGAGGTCTTCTTTGGCTTCTTTTGCTTCCTCCATCACCTCTGTTTTATTTGGCATCTGTCTGTCATGCTGCAGACTTTCCTCAAATGCCTGAGGATCCTTTGCCATTCATTCAAATTGAAGAGCTAGTCATTAGGAACCCAAGAATGAAACAAAACAAACAAGACAAAATCTACGAGAAGTCACAAGAAAGTTCAGTAATGGGGCTAGATACATTCCCCAAAAGCCAGAAAGCTTATAGAAATGATATCTAACTAGAAAAATAGTAGAAGATCAGATGTCATTCACAGTGAAGGACCCAGGAATTATGCTAACAAATAATAGAAATTCTTTTGTATTAGTCAGGGTTCTCCAGAGGAACTGAACCAAGTCTATATATAGATATACATAACAGAATAGATTTATTTTGAGAATTGGCTCACACATTTATAGAGGCCAAAAAGTCCCATGATCTGCCATCTGAAAGCTAGAGACCCAGGAAAGACACTGGTGTAAATCAGGCTTGAGGTTCAGGGTGCTGTTGATGTAAGTCCCAGATTGAGCCCAAAAGCCGAGAACCAGGACCACCGATGTCTGAAGGCAGGAGAATATGGATGTACCAACTCAAACAGAGAGAATGGCTCTCCCTTCCTCTGCCTGTTTATTCTAATCAGGACCTTGAGGGATTGGATGATGCCCACCCACACTGGGAAGGGCCATCTGCTTTACTCAGTTCCTCCATTCTAATGTGGATCTTTTCTGGAATTACCCTCACAGAAACACTCAGCAATGATACTTTACCAGCTGTCTGGACACCCCTTAGCCAAGTCAAGTTAACATATCAAGTTAACCATCACAGTCTTCTTGGTGACAACATGAATGCCTCATTAAAATGTCTAAGATAAGAACTGATTCATATATGGAAAGAATTAACATTGTATTCATTTTAGTACTCTCAAATTTAATCTATGAATCCAATGCAATTCCAATTAAAATTCTGGAAGGTTTTTTTTAAGTGAACTTAACAAAATGGTTATAAAATTATATGGAAGAATTAAAGCGTATGAATAACTAGCACACTTTGAAAAAGAAGAGCATCTATTAAAAAGCTAGTAGGGTTAGATAGGAGGAATAAGATCAAGAGATCTTACTGTACAACATGATGATTATAGTTAATAACAGTACATAATCAATGAAATTTGCACAGAGTAAATTTTGAAAATTTTGAAAATCTTGAAAATTGCACAGAGTAGATTTTAAGTGTCTCATCACAAAAAGATAAGTATGTGAAATAATGCATATGTTAATTAGCTCACTTAGCCATTCCACAATGTATACATATTTCAAAGCAACATGTTATACATCATAAATATATATAATATTTGTCAACTAAAAATAAATTTAAAATCCTTAGAACTGACATATGAGTGTAACAAAGTTGTAGAATACAAGCTTAACTTAAAAAATTGTATGTCTACCAAATCAAAAAATCAGAAATTAAAATTGGAAAACAGCCCCATTTATAATAGGATCAAAAAATGTGAAACATCTAGGGACACACCTGATAAAGAAAGACTAGGATACTGACAATTCTAGGTCATTGTTGAGAGAAAATAAAGATCTAAACAAATGGTGAGGAACACTGTATTCACAGATCAGAAAACTTAATATTAAGATGTTAATTTTCCTCAAATTGATTTACAGATTCAATGCTATGCTAATAAAAATCTAGAAGGATTTTTTTGTAAGACTGATAAACAATTCTAAAATTCATATGGAAATCGAAAAGACCTGGAATAACCAAAACCCTGAAAAAGAACAAGTTTGGAAAACTAACATTTACCAATTTCAAAACTTACAGAAATGCAGTAATCAAAACAATGAAGTATTTGTGTCAAGACAGACAAATAGACTATGGAACAAAGTAAAGAGCCCAGAAATGGACTCACACATACACAGCCAACTGAGTTTGAAAATGGTACTAAGACAATTCAGTGAAGAAAGGATAGTATTTTGAGCAAAGGATGATGGAGCAATTGTATATGCATATGCACAAAAATCTTTGATTCACACCTCATTCTCATCATGTATATAACAAAAATAAACTTAAAGGGCATCATTGACTTACAGGTAAAGAAAAAAATAAGAGATTGGGAGAAAATATTTGTCAATTGAGTATCTTATAATTTGTGTTGAGAAAATATTAAAAACTCTTAAAAGTCAACAATAAAAAAAAATCCAATTAAAAACCAGCAAAAGATCTGATCAGATGATTTACGGATGAAGTTACAGAGATGGCCAATAGCATGGGATAAAATGCTCAACAGAATTAGTCATTAAGGAAATGCAAATTAAAATCACAATGAGACAGCACTCTTCCTCTATCAGAATGTCTACAATTGAAAAAAAAATTACTGACAATATCACATGTTGGTTAGGATGTGGAGCAATAGGAATTCTCATTAGTAATTGATAGGAATGCAAGATGGTATAGACACTTTGGAAAACACTTTGGTAGTTTCTTATAAAACTCCACTTGCCTGATGACACAGCATTCCCACACTTAGGTATTTACTCAAGTGAACTGAAAACTTCCTTCCACACAAAAACTTGCAATTGCTTGTCATGGTGTTACTCATAATCAACAAAAGCTGGGAATAATGAAGATATCCTTTAACAGGTAAATGGATCAATGAACTGTGGTACAGCCACACGGTGGAAAAACACTCAGAAATAGAAAGGAATAAACTACTGACTTAATAACAATAAGGATACATTTCAAATACATGTGTCTAAGTAAAAGAAGTTAGACCCAAAAGATGCCGCTGATGTGACATTCTAAAAAAAGTAAAAGTATAGACTGGGAAACATCAATAGTTGCCAGGAGCTGGGAGAGGGAAGAAGGTTTGACCACAAGAGGGCCTCAACAGAGAGTGTTTAGGGGGATGGAACGTTCTGCATGCTACTCAGTCATAAACACTTGACTCTATGCCTTTGTCAAAGTCCATAGAACCGTACACCACAAAGAGTGCACCTAGCATTGAGCGAAGAAGGTAAGAAACAGAATGAAATATGAAATATCTCAATACCATATATGTAAATACATCATAATGACTGCTTATGGGGAGACACTATTGTGGCTTGAGGATAAAGGGGAAACAGACTAAAACTATAGAGAACCTTGCATGGGCCAATGGTGAGAGTGTGCGCTGAGCTGAGAAGTTTAATGAATTCAAACATGTCTATTTGAAATTCAAACAAAACAAAATATAAAACTAAAATTCGGACCAAGGCACAAAAAGCTGATTGGACACTTTGAGTCCCAGGCATGTGTGTGAGTGAGGACTGGGGCTGGTCTATTGAGAGCCTTCCCAGTAGTGTGATTATGAGGGACCTGGTCATCCATTGAGGGACCCCAAATGTCAGTTCATTTTCTCCTGGACAGTTCTGGAGCTTCCATCTCCTCTCAGGAGAGGGGCAATGTAGTTGCCAGACTTGAGGGAGTGGAGGAGGGAAAGGGCAGAGGATGTGAAGGCTCATCTGGAAGTTCGCCTCATCCCTTTTGGAGTAAGGCACTTACACAAGTCCTTAGCAGTTACTCACATTCCTGAATCCAGAGCGTCTTCTCTCCAGGTTCCCCGGGATGGATACTGCGAGTGTTCTGAGGGCTCTGGGAAGAAACTTGCCTGGCTCTGCTGGGTATGGAGAGGATGGGATAACGCATTCTTTCTTATTCAGAGTTCCACAAAACCTCTGTTTTTAGCTCCACATCTCATTCCCACCTTTATCATTCCTGGGACCTCCAATTCCAGAGCCTTTACAAGGTGTTACTGAGCCAGATCACAGGCTTCTTACTGTCTTCCTTGTTGTAGGCTTAGCTTTCGCCTTTCTAACTTCTCCAAATTTTGACATCTCTTATCTACTGCCATCTCTCTTTTTCTTTTCTCCTTTATAGATTTATGGATTTTAATTCCATTCAGCCATTTTACTGGAATTTTGAGGAATAAGTGGACACAATGCCACTTTTATGTGCTATATTTGCTTGAAGATGACACCATGCTATCTTGCTGGGCCTCCATTTTCTCCTCCTTAATGTGGGGGTTAATGGCACTATGGTGAAATGAACTCAGGACCACAGCCAGGTGTGGAGGAGACAGGACAGGATGAGAAGGTAAACACACCTAGCTTGGATCCCGGCTCCACTGCACACTGCCTAGGTGAGTTTGAGCAAGTCGCTCACCCTTTGTGAGCCTCAGTTTCCTTGGTAGTAAAATGGAGGTGTTCATACTGCTTCTACGCAGTTCCACAAGGCATATAGTAGGTGTTCACTCTATGCTATTTTTCTTTCCCTAAGGAAATGCACAAAGTGGCAGTCTCAACACTATCATGGAGAGATTTCTTATACGTGGCAATTATGGCAATGGGATCCAAGTGAGTGTCTGAAGTAGGGAGAGTCCAGTGAGAATTTTTCCTAAGCAAAGTCTCTCCCACTGCTCTGTCCTGTTACTCGGGGGTGGAAGCAGATTTCAGACCTACTATCTGAACTCTGGGGGCCATCAAGAGATTTCCGGCAAGGCTGGGCTTTTTTCCATGCACAAGCAGGAGCCCATAGGTCTGAGCACCATGGGGGTGGGAGAGAGGGAGCAAGGAGCCCTTTCCTTCATGTGTCATGGTGTGGGGGTGGGTGGGTTGCCCACTGGGTGGCAACTGATAACAGAGCTTTCAGGTAGAGAACAGGAGTTCCTTGAAATCTTGAGAGTCAAGAGATTCCAGAAAGACCTTGCCATCCAGAAGAAGTGATACATGAGGTTCCAAATATGCATGTTCTCTGGGTCATTTTTCTGCTTAGCTGCATGCATGTGAGACTTGAGCTTTATGTCACAAGTGTTCCAATGGTATGACGCATCTTAGATATTGTCCTAGTTCTGCCAGGAATTTGGGCCAGCCACTTCCTCCTTCTCTGGGCTTAGTTTTCTCATCTGTAAGAAGGGCAAATAAACAGCAAGCGCACTCCTCATGTGCACAGCTCCTGTGATCTCTGGCATGCTTTCCAAGTCTTCAGATGTGTTTGGAACACTGAGCTCATATATCTGTCTTCAGGTTGGCCCAGTGGAAGATTCTGCAGCTAATTACTTTGCTGATGGCTTTTAATCCCTTAAGAGACAGACATTCTTTCTGGGACCATGACACTGTTTTGGCACAAGTCAGTGGGGTCTGGAAGCATACCCATGGTCAAAAACATCCTCCTTTGGTGGGAATAGCAGAAAAATAGTAGTGGTGATGGAGAAACACAGAGATGTGTGCCAAGTCCTGCCAGGTGCAAGTCATCTCATCATCCTGACACAGGATTGCCAGTGTCTCTGTGATCAGAAAATGGGACACATGTGGCAATTGTGTTTCTCTGTCATGGGGCTGGACTCTTGGGAAGAGTGAGGAAATCATTTATCTTGTGACAGTCAATGAGAGAAGAGACGGAGGTGAGAGGAAGAGGACACAAGGAGACCTGACACCTGACCAGGTGACCATCTGCCTCCTCTTCTGGTCAGTGATGGTCCTTCAATGCTGACCACCTGGGGCTGAGAACACACAGTCAACTCTCTGGGTCCTCAATCCATGAACTTTGTCATGGAACACCCCAAGGATAGACATCGCCTCCTATGCAGCATCATGGAGGATGCTCAGTCCCCTGGAGAATGGCTAGATTTCTCTGGGGCTTTGTGAGGACTCCTGTGGGCAGGGCAAGATGAAGCTCTGACCAACAGCTGCATCATGGAGCCAGCACCTCCACCCCCAGGCAACTTTCTGTGGATTATGAGTCTTTAAATTCTGTTGAGTCCCATCAACATGGGAGCCTTTGCAGGGAGAGGCTTCTTCTGCGACCTCCCATGAGCCACGTACAGACTCATGGAAGGGCTGTTGACTTGGTTTCAGCCTGAAATTATTTTGTAAAGCAAAAAAAATAATGATCAAACACATCCATTTGTCAGCGACAGTTTGGGAAACACCAAATAGAAAAGAAAATATATTTCTCATTTCCATCACACAAAGTTCACTCCCATTTTGATGCTGTTCCATTCTTGACTTTTCCTGTGGATGTTTTTGTCCTTTTACACAGCTGTGATTACACAATTACACACTTTTTTCTCTTTTTCAACTTTTATTTTAGGTTCAGGGGGTACATGTGCAGGTTTGTTACATGAGTAAATTACGTGTTGCTGGGGTTTGCTGTACAAATAATTTCATTACCCAGCTAGTGAGCATAGTACCTGATAAGTAGTTTTTTGATCCTCACCCCTCTCCCAACCTCCACCCTCAAGTAGGCCTCCGTGTCTGTTGTTTCCAACTTTGTGTCCACATGTACTCAATGTTTAGTTTCTACTTATAAGCGAGAAAGTGTGGTATTTTGTTTTCTGTTCCTGTGTTAATTCACTTAGGATAATGGCCTCCAGCTGCATCCATGTTGCTGTAAAGGACATGATCTTGTGCTTTTTTAATGGCTGCATAGTATTTTATGGTGCATGTGTACCACATTTTCTTTATTTAGTCTCCTGTTGATGAGCATTTAGGTTGATTTCATGTCTTTGTTATTGTGAATGGAATTGTACTCTTTCATGTCATGATTTTATATTTTTTACTGGATGCATAAACATATTCCCATGTGCTTACAAATTTTTCCTACAGATTGTGGCTGAGGACATGCAGCCGGTTAATTGGCCAGTCCTCTATTTTTGGTTAACTAGTCTATTGTAAGCTTTGGCTGTTATGAATAATATTGAAGTCGTCATTTTCCTGTATTTTTTGAAAACCCGGGACCAGTTCTTTAGGGTCATTCCCAGAGTGGCGTACATAGACGTTTAAGTTATTGGTTTCCTAAGGGAGAGGCCAACCTTAGGATTCCAATTTCCATGTGCCCAGGGAGAGCAGCATGAGTTCTCTGCTCACAAAACTCCTTGTCCAAGACCAGCAGATTGGTCTGAGTTTGACTATGAGCTCTATTACTAGCCTCCTCCTCCCCTCTCCACTTCCCCTCTGTGCTCCTCTCTCAGTGAGGGCTGTGGGCAGCAGTGGTCTGCGAGGACCTTGAAGAGCATTCTGGGCTGGGGGTACTTCCTTAGGCTTAAACAATTCCACTGGAAGTTGTTGCCCCTGAGCATGCTGGTCACGGCCCATGGAAAGCCTGTCAGGCCAACACACGTGAGCAGCCTTTGTTCCCCAGTGTGGCCCCACAGAAACAGTGACTAATGAGGGTTCCTTCCTGTCTTTTCAAAGTTCAGCAGGGGCTCCCAGATTCAAAGGATGGTGTCTGACTCACTTTTTCCCATTCCCCAAAGGCAACTGCAACTGAACAACACTAAAAACACCTCCTGCCCTGCCCAAACAGACCCTATCCTGGGGGGATTACTTAGTCCAGGGCTTAGGCAGAGCTGGCAAAAGCAACAGCATCTCTGCCAGGGATAGGCACAAGCTGCTTTGGGAAGGATGCCTGCTCCCCAGACCAGGAGCCCCCTGGGGGCGTCAGACTCTTCTTCCAACCTGCCTCCTGCTTCATCCCTCCACTTTAGTTGCTGCATATTCTGCTGTTGGCTTTAATTTTCCTTTGTATGTGAGCACTGGAGAGAGGGCTGGTCTGGGAGTCCCCATGCCTGATGGTGAGGCCAGGAGCCTGTGGTCACCAGGGTTTGGTCAAGGGCTGGAAAGTGAACTTTACTAGAGGTGGACACATTTTTCAGTAGAAAGGAAGGTTCCAAACCAACTTTGCAACCTCACAGACTTGCCTGTGTAGCTAAGCTCCATGGGAAGGTCCCAGTGCTGTCATACAAGAATTGTGGCTGCACTTCCATGCCCAGGTTTGGAGGTCCACCCTCAACAAAGACTTCCATGCTGGAGCACAGGTGACAACTACTTGGCCACCACTAGAGTCACAGATCACAGCCTAGCAAAACAATCTGTTGCATTTGTGGATCACTTTGTTCTTTTCACTTACTTTGAATCTTTTTAGGAATAAAGAATGACCTAGGTAAATAATTATCCTCTTTCTTATGAGAGCAAAATATCTGTCTCCCAGAGAGCCCACCCACTGTCCATTCTTCCACCCAAAGGAGCCAGCAGAGTGAGGTGAGAACTTTCTTTGCATGCAATGAGTCCAATGTTTAGATGTCCCAACTGTCTGTCTTCTTTCCAGATTAAACACTTCTCTTCCTTCACTTGTTTCCATGTGACCTGGATCCTACCTGCTCACTCTTTCTAGGATGAGTCTCTTTCCCTCATATAATGTGGGTGGAAAACTACACAAGTCTTCAGTCCAATCCCCAGCACCCCATGGGAGCTACTGGTACCCATGCTGTGGATACCCTGTGCCTCTAGACTCCATCACACTCTAGCCTTGAGTGGTGTGGACAGCCACAGGCCACCATGCTTTCAGACCCAGTTTGCACTCAGTGACTACCCCCAGGTCTTTAATATAAATATCTGGGCTACTAAGTCAAGACATTAGTCTTCTCTTCATATTCAACTTCTTCCGTTTGTATTTTATCTCAACTTTACTTAGAAGACTGGCACTGAATAGATCAATCAACTCCAACAAATGTCTATGATCATGACATCAGATGCAGTTCCTGGGGTTGTTGCCAGGCATAATGATGGTTGTGAACTGGGAGGTGTGAAGATCCACAAGGAGCTTCTAAGGTTTATGTGAGCGATGGGGAGGATGGGAGTGGAATAAGCTCTGTGCAGCTGGGACTTATTTACAAAACACACAGCATTGCATCAATATTGACCCATCACAATTCCCTACTGATTAAGGATATAAACCATGTTGCAGAGGAAGCTTTAAAGAAATACAAGCAGGTACATTGAAAAGATGTTCCCCCAAAAGTAAACTTTTCAAACAGAATAATATTGACAACTTTCTCAGTGTTCCTTGACTTCTTCTCACTGTCTGTGCTGCTCAGAGCTCCATCTTTACAAAGCCACTAGCCTTGCAGCTGGTGCTGATTAGGAGAGCATTGACAGCATGGTTTTCTTTTCCTACTAACTAGGGTGTTGGAAACAAACATTTATTGAGTTTTTACTAGGTAGCAAACTCCTGCGAGGCTTTCTACATACTTGATTCCACCACCACTGGTAGTCTTCATTGTGACACTGTGAAATACATTCTTTTCCCCATTTCATTTACAGGAAAGCTAAGGGTCACAGAGGTGAAGTCATTTGCCCGTGTTGACAAAGCTGGTCATGACAGAGTTTGGATGGGAATGCAGAGCTTCTTGACTCAAAAGCGCATGCTTTGTCTACTGCTTCAGACTCTAGACCAGTGCTGTCCAATAGAAATAGAAGGCAAGCCACAAATATGAGCCAAATGTGTCATATATTTTCTCATAGCCACATTGAAAAAGAGAAAACCAGATAACATTAAGTTCAATCGTATGTGCTATTTAACTTAATGGATCCAAAACATTAGTGTTTTAACATGTAATCAATATAAAAATTATGAGTTTTATATTCTGTTTTTGTTGTAAGTCTGGAACCCATTGTGTAATTTGCATGTGCAGCACATCTCAATTAGGACTGGCCACACTTCAAGTGCTCAGTAGCCACATGTGGTAGTTGGCGACCATATTAGACAGCTCAGCTATAAAATATAAAATAACTACTTTGTTTTTCTCTCCTAGATGTTCTTTAAAGAGAATTATTTTTTTCTTAATGTTTTTCATCGCATTTGAACATTATTTAAGAAAGTCAATGAATTCTTAATAAGAATAACAAATAGGTTTTTACTCAAATTATTCTGCTCAGGCTGCCATAACAAAATCCCACAAACTGGGTGACAGAAATTTATTTTCTCATAGTTCTGGAATGTGGGAGTGTGAGACCAGGTTCCAGCATGGTTGGGTTTGATGAGGGCTCTCTTCCTGGCTTGCAGACAGCCACCTTCTCACTGGGTCCTCATGTGGTGGAGAGAGAAAGGTGTGGTACCTCTTTTTATAAAAGCTCTAATCCCATTGTGAGGGCCTGCACTCAGACTTCATCTAACCCTAATTACCTCCCCAAGTCTCCTCCAAATACAATCACCACTGCAGGCTAGGGCTTTAGGGCTTAAACATAGGAATCTGGGGGAGACACAAAAACTCAGTTCACAACATCACTGAATAAAATACAGGGTGAGAAAATTTCTCACAGTGCTCAGTGATGCAAAATGCCCTGGGGTAACCTCTGAGGATAATGTAGAAACTTCTGTTAGTGTGTATTGTGAGGTCGGCATGTTGTAGAAATGCCCCTGCAAAGTAACGATTTCCATGAAAACCCTACTCTTTACAAATCTACAGTCATTTTTTCCTCAATTCTTATACCAAGGAAGGTGTCTTTAACCCAGTTTTTAAGATTCAGACATGGAGACATGGAGGTTCTGAGATTGAGTGATATTTGGAATTTCTATAGCAGATATTTGGAATCCAAGACACACAGGTAGACAGAGCAGGAGCCAGGGCCTCCCCCACAGCCTTCCAAGCTCAGGCTGTCTCCTATGGCCAATGCCTGCTGCTTTGCTTGGGAACATGTTGCTATCTCCCGTGTGAACTGAGGTCAGCCTGGGCCCTGTTCTACATACATTTGTCTTTTTGCCCTTTTCGAGTAGCATGGAGCTTTAACAGGTTTTGTTTTATTATATGAGCCAAGGGCTTGGTGGCTTGGCCAGCAGTCCTCTATGCTGATGCACAGAGAGACAGGATCTCTTTGCACACGGATGGGGGATTTCTAGAGAGAGATGGCTGGGGGGCAGTGCGGGGTGGGGATGGGGGTGGGTGGAGCAGGCATTTGAACAGGTTTCACCTTTGTTGTAATTTGTACTGCTACAGTTTCTTTCCATTGGGTCTTGTGGTGTCTCTTGAGAGTGGCCATGAGCCCAGATAACCACTCTCTAAGGGAGCCTTGATGGAGGAAATTAGGTTCAGGTGTGTGTGTCAGGTTAGACACAGTGAAGAAGTGAAACCAGAATGCGTGAAACAGGGGAAACATTTCACTCACAGGCCTCACAGCCGATGGTTACACACTGGAGGCCTACAGGAAGTCAGGAGGTGGCAGGCAGCTTGCCCGTTGGGTGGGGAAGTAGAACACCTGCTTTTATTAAGGCCCATGGGCATTGTCCTTAGGCTTTCCTTTGGGGTTGTGGACTGACTGGTTTAAAGAAAACAGTCATGAAGAGGGGACTTATTTTCCCGACTCTGGCATGACCATTTGGTATTATTATGGTCAGGTACTGGATTTTGGGTCAGTGGGATGAGGGACAGCCACATGGTGGAGAGGAAGTTTTGAGACCAAACGCAACTGGGCACAACTGAGTTCCAAACAGCTTATGTCAGGCACAAAAATGGACGCTGAGGCAGTGACTATATTAAACAAATTTATGACAATCTTGTTATTGAAGCTGCTGTTCCTTCATTCCTACATCCTTCAAACCCTCACTACAGACTATCTGTGAGACCCCCGCTGGGTCAGGGTGCACAGCGATGGAGTGGCAGATCCCTGCTCTCAGCAACCACAGCATGGCCACAGGATGAAGAGAGAGGCAGACATACTCTGAAATCAGGACACGCATCAGCAAGCATTGGTTTATCAGCAAACGACAGTAGACAGGAGCTCCTGGGGCTCCGGGGAAATGCAATGCCTACTGGCCAAAGGAACTGATGGATGGGCTCATGGAGTGGGAGAGACTGGGCAGAAGCTGTGTGGGGTGGGTGACTCCCAACCTAAAGAACCCACTGAGACATATGTGGCTTCCCTCTTCCACTTTCATTGCCTCTTTCCACCCAGATGCTGGAAAGAGGGGACTTTGTGGACAAAGAGAGCTACTATTCACTCAGGAGCTATGTTATGTCAGTGACTTTACACGTGCCACTTGCTCTGGGTTAAATTGTGCCTCCCCTCACTCATATGTTGAAGTCCTAACCCTCACTACCTCACAACAGGGCCTTATTTGGAAATAGGGTCATTACAGGTCATTAGGGTAGGCTGCTAATCCAACATGACTAGAGTCCTTATAAAAAGGGGAAATTTGGACACAGACAAACATAGAAGGTAAATAACATGTGACAATAAAGGCAGAGATCCAGGTGAAGTTTCTACAAGCCTAGGAATAATAAACATGGAAATCAACCATGAGAAACTCAGAGAAAATCTTGGCATTTCTCTCTCACAACCCTCAGGAGGAACAAAACTTACCAGCACCTTAATCTCAAACTTCCAGCCCCCACAGCTGTGAGACAATAAACATCTGTTGTCTAAGCCACCCAGTTTGTGGTGCTCTCTTACAACAGCCATGGGAGACAAATCCATTATTTCACTGAATCTATAGAACAGCTCCATGAAGAGGATAAATGTGCCCATTTTATAGAGGAAGAAAACAAGGCTCAGGGAAGTGACTTTCTCAAAGTTACTCAAAATTGCGGTTTGAACCAAATCTATCTCACACCCAAGTCCACTACATCCCAGTCTTCCAGCAAGGATTTGCCTTCAGCCTTGGTGTCAGCACTCAAGTGGGGGGCAGGCAGATTAGTCCCTCGGGAAACCACTTGTTTCTTGGAAGTACATTCTGCTGTAGGTTCTGAAAGGCAGGCCGACCCACTGGGAAGAAGAGCTGTGTATCACATTTCAGAAATTTGGCTCCTGGACAAGACAGCTCCACCCATTCCCCGAGCCCTGCCCAGAAAGCTCCCAGCATGGACAATGTGTATTTAGCTCAGGCCTCCTCCTGACAGAGCTATGCTCCTGCCTCAAGAGCCACCTCAGATGGAAGTCCCCTTTTGGATGACAGAAATGCCCACTGACACAGACATGCAAATGTCCAATTGGAGGTTTCTGAGTTTCACCCAATTATAGGCAAGCATATCTTTTCACCTTCTCTATGAAATGGAATGGAAAGTGGAGCCGAAAAGCAGTTGTATTAGCTCTGCCTTTCATTGACTTTGGCTCCATAAATCAAAGAGCTATCAGGTAGTCAGTCCCCCAGTAATATTCCTTCAGGATGTGCCACAGGCATGGTAGATTGTACTTACTGGGTCAAATAAATACCTTTTCATCTGTCGGTAATATAGGTAGCTATATTACTCTTTGCAGTGTTTCTCCTATTAACTTGATCTAGGCTCTGGAGGGACTTTCCTGAAGCCATGGGATGAAACCAGGCATGTTTCGTGTCTCCTCCTGTCCTCCTTCAACTTCCCTAGCAGGAAGGCATAGGGCACAGTTCAAGGTCCAGCCTGCACCCAGACTAGCTAGGACTCCCAACAGGTTCACAAGGATTCAGGACAAACAAGAAGCATCACTACCAATTTACTACGAAAGGTATATCCTGGGGACTCCAATTCCTTTTTACTTTTAGTTTTGCTTAGAAATTGGAAAAGCAAAACATGCTGGCTTTACAATATTGCTTGTTACAGAGGTGTATAAAGTCCAACTTGAACGTACCCTCCTTGCAATTAAAACAAATGTAAAGGAGAAACTGAATCATACCATATACAGTGCTTTGCAATCACCTTTTCACTAAAAAATAAACCGGCTGGGCAAGATGGTGCATACCTGTAATCCCAGAATTTTGGGAGGCCAAGGTGGGAGGATTGTTTGAGCCCAGGAGTTTGAGACCAGCCTGGGCAACATAGCAAGAGCCCATCTCTACAAAAATTAGCTTGACTGGGTGGACATGCCTGTGGTCCCAGCTACTAGGGAGGCTGAGGTGAGAGGATCACTTGAGCCCAGGAGGCAGAGTTTATAGTGAGTCAAGATCATGGCACTGCACTCCAGCCTGGGTGACAGAGTGAGATCCTAACTCAAAAAAAAAAAAAAAAAAAAAAAAAAAGAATAAACTAAACTAAGGATAAACCAAGGAGCCTTTTAGATCAGTTAATATAGTTCCATTAAACAGTTTTTACTTCTTCCTCAGTTTTCCATATTCTGTTTTGTTCCATGTTTTGGTTATTTTGGAAGTAAATATTATCTCCTGTTGATACTATTTAGATTGCCTACACTTTGGGACCGCTATAAATAAGTCAGCTATTAATATCTTCATGCTTTTGTGCAAGTATTTCTATTAGGATAAATACTGAGAAATAACATTTTTGAGTAGAGAAGACTCTCACCTCGAATGCTGGGAGATAATAACCTTCAATTCAGCTGAAAAGTCACCTCTTTGCATTGTCCAATGCTTTGTAAGAGACCCCATTTTCCCACCCAGTCACACCTTGGATGTTATGTATCATTTATGTATTTTTGTGCTAACCTAAAGGGAAAAATGGTATTTAATTTTTTCCATCTGAAGATTTGTGAGAATGAGCATCTTATTCTATGTTTATCAGCCTTCCTCTTTCTCCTGTGCCGTGACCCTTAAGAACTTGGCCCTTTCACTTTTCCTATTGAGTTGTTTCAAGTTCTGTGGTTAAATTAGTCAGTCTTTTACTTTTAAAACAATATTTCTGGTTTCCTGCCTTGCTTACAAAGTACTTCCTTTACTCAAGATTGGAAAACTCATTGTGCCAGAGTTCTTGGTTGTAAGCAATAGAAACCCACTTTATTAAACATAGGCAGCAAAGAGACTTATTAGAAGGATAATGGATGTCTTAGTAAGAGATTGCAGTGTTTAGAAACAACCCTTGGACAAAAGGCCAGGATAGAGTGATGCCAGAGAGCCAAAAACAAGCCAAATGGTGTCACTAGAGACATTGCCCTGGACTCTTGCTGCCAAGAGGCTGTTCTGATTCTGCTGCTATTGTCTCCACCAGACTCTGGGTGCTGGGTGCTGCCATCCCACCATCACCTCCACCACTTGCTCCACCATCACCACCATCACCATAACTAGAGTGAATTCTAAACTATCCCTTGATTCTTTGCAGTACGAGTTTCAGATTCAACATCCTCAGTGGGAGTCTTTAATTGTTCATACAAAAGATTTCACTGTCAAGAGTCAAGGAGAAAAATCTAATATTTGTGTTCATTTTGGGGTAATTGGTATCCTAATAACATTAAGTCCTCCCATCTAGGAACACGGTATTGTTACCAAGCAATCAACGTGCTTGGTGCCCAATTCACATAGAGGCCAATGCTATGGCACCAACTTTTGAGAAAAGAAAAACTTTATTGCTAGTTAATGGGCAAGAAGGCAAGAGTAAATGCTCAAACCTATCTCCTCGAGCAGAGGTTTGGGTCAGGCTTCATAAGCATAGCGTAATGTGGTGTGATCTGATTGGATTTTGCAATGAGGTGATGCCAGGAGGCATGATCTGACTGGATCCTCCCATAGGGTGATACCAGAGCTTCCTCTGATTGGATCCTGGGTCCTGCCAGGTGGTGTCTGCTTCTCAGTTCAGTCCCAGTTCCTCAGTCCCAGCCCTGAGGTTCCTCCTACGGCTGTCCACTTGGTTCACCTGAGCATGCTGAGATTACATCACCTTCAATCTGGGGGCCCATGGTAACCTGAAAACAGCTCACAACTTGGTTTCATAAAAGTTGAGCCAGATAGATCTGATGCAGTTACAGTAAGTGCTAAAACCTCTCACTGTGATTGTGAGACTGTCAAATTCTAGGTTTTGGAATTTCAACAACGTAGTCACAGTAAGTTTCATTAATGAGATGCCAGTCTTACTTATTAGTAGGCGATGATGTTTTCTGTCTCAGTGTTTCCAATTTTCTCATTATTCTTCATGTTTTAAAATGTTACATGGTTTTATTTTTTCATTAATCCTAACAAGATATATGAGTCACTTTAATCTGAAGTTCTTTCTCCTTGTCTTCCTACCCTATGTTCTGACAGATTTCTTTGACTTTATCTTTCAGTTCATTTACTGATGATCACTTTGAGGACAGGAAATTGTGGGTCACACTTATAATGTCTAAGAAGATATATTGCCAGAGATTCCTTTATGAATGTACACGTTTCCTGAATTTCTGAGAACAGCAATTAGAGTGTTTTAAAAGTTTTCCTTAGTTCATTGCATCATCTAGGTGCTCAGTGCCTCTTCCATCTACCCTTCCCAGTCTTCACAGCCACATGCTGACTGGTTCTTCTGCCTGGTGCACCCCTGTTTGAGAACTGGGCTGGTTCTTCCAGATGGCTGCTGCAGTGGTTTAGTTCCTGCAGTCCTCTTCTCCAGGAGGCTTCTGTGGGCTGATCTGGATGCTTGGAGCTCTGGGTACCTGAGCTCATCTGCTGGCAGCACCGCCTAAGGTGTGCAATGGACAGCTGGTCTTGAGGCAGAAGGCATGGCTGCTAAATCAGTAGTTGATGTCAGAAGGCAGGACACTTCATGTTCACCTGCATCTCCTCCCAGCTCCTCCGGCTGACTCGGGCTGTGCCTGGCTGCCAGAGGAAGGCCCCTTTTCCTGGATCCATTTGTTCAGAGGAGCTGACAAATGGCTTCCTCTGAGCTCCCACTTTCTGCTGGGATTTTCCATTCCATCCTCTGGCCTGTGCCAGTAGTAACATTTTATACTTGTCTGACACCTTTTCTACTCTGAGCTCCAAGCACTTTATAAGCAAGCAGTTACTATTATTGCCCTCTGAATTCTGATGGAAAAGCTGAGAGTCATGGGATCAAAGCTGCCATGATTGGGCAGTGAAGACAACGCTCCCAGACACCAGGCCAGCCCCCAGCCCTTGGCAGGACCAGAGAGAGCACCCCGGCTGCTGAGGTGGGGTAGCCTGGGGGAGGGTTTTCAGCATGGGCTCCCCATAGGCTCCCCAGAACCATCTTATCCTGTTGTAAAGTGATGCATTGTCCTTTACTGCAGAAGAGAATGGGACTCTTGGGACTCTTTCCTGCCAGGAAAAGTGGACTGATGGTTCGTGGTTTATTCTGGGAATGAGAAGACTCATGCAATCTGTAAAGGGCCCTCATCTTGTCTTGAGGAACAGGAAGCAGATCTGTATTGCATGGCCCAGGCAGTGGAATAGGGTTCAGTTTCTATAGATTTTCACCAGTCAGAGGCCTTGCTGGCACCGAGAGCTGCCCAAAGGGGAGTGCGTTTGCATCCCTGGTTGGGTCCTGAGGCAAATGTCTCTAGCTGCTGCTGGGGATGTCCTGCATCACATGATGCTAGGGAAGGGTGACACATAAGGCCTCTTCCAACCCAGATCTTGCATCATAAGGACAGACTCTAGTGCTGTCTCCTCTGGGTGGTGGAGGCCTTGGGGCTGAGACCCTGGAACCCTGGGGCACATCACATCTTGCTGGATCTGCAAAGCTCCTTAGTTTCCATCTCTTCCTTCTTTCATTTAGCAAAACTCGGTTTGAGGTCTGCATTTTCCCTACTTTGTATGAAGCTTTGCTCAGTAGCAGCTCACTGTTTAACTGGAAGGAACATCTGTGACCATGAAATTTTCAGCAACCAAAAAAGGCCCTGTTATATTTGCTGAGCTACTGTTGGGAGTCAGCAGTGTGTGTGCATATGTGTGTGTCTGTATGTCTGTGTGTGTGTGTCTGTGTGAATTCAGCTGCCCTCAGGCAGGTGGCTGGAAACTGGCTCACCTTTATCTGAGAACACATCAATCTTGGGAAGAATCCATGGAACTGAGCATGGAGGGATACCTGGCGAGAAAAAAACTGAGAACAAGTCATTCCTACCCCAGAGACCACAGAGGAGGCAGACAGCTGGAGGATTGGTGTGTGTGTGTGTGTGTGTGTGTGAGTGTTAGAGAGGGATAGAGGACCACATTTTCTGCACAGATGGAATTCTGAGCACATCTCTGTGTGTTAATGCTCACATGAAACCTTTCAAAGCTTGGAGAGATGGGTGTCATGATTCTATTTTCCCAGTGAGGAATTAGAAGTCAAATAAGCTGCCCACGGCCCCAGCCCTGGCCAGAGCAGAGCTGGGATTTGAACCCAGTTAGTTGTCTCTAGCTCTGAAGCGCTTTCTCTGCTGTATCCCTGCCTGCCTTCAATGCAGGTGCCGCAAATGAGGTCCCACAGACCCCGTCTGACCGGCTCTGAGTCTTCCAGCTAGCTCGGCCGTCCCAGGCCCCAAGTGCTCTTTCCCAAGGGCTGGCTGCCTTGCAAGTCTCCAGAAGCCTCCAGGTCCACCCCCACATCTCCCTAGATGCTCTAGAGAGCTCTGGGCTGAGGCCCAGGCCCAGCAGGGCAGCCCTTGTGCAGCCCTGTGGTTTGTGATCTGGCCATGCATAGCTGGCTCTGAGCAGGCACTTATCATTCTTCCACGACCACCCAGTCAGTCCAACACAGCCTGGAAGTGCAGCTCTAGCTGCCCAGGCCGGTGGCGGCTCAGTCCTCACTGAGCCCTGTTGCTCCCACTCGCTGTCTGCCACCCCCGCTGTAGCCAGTCCCGCCTGCCCAGCTGAGCGAGCGGTCGTTGGAGCCCAGAAACAGCAGGGTCTGAGCATCCCTAGCAAACCACAAAGGGGGATTCACACATCAAAAGGGCCCGAGAGAACAAAGCTGTCACATCAGTCCATCATGGAGCCGGATCTCAAAATATCCCTGGGCCAGAGTCCTGCCAGCTGTGAGTCACCACCCGGCCAGAGCAGCCGCAGTGGGCCCCCAGCCGCATGGAAAAACACCTCGGTGGCCAGCTGGCTGCTCTCTGCCCAGACCTGGGAGGTGCAGGGTGTCTGTGGGGTGGTTCCACACCTCCATGCTGCAATATGGAGAGGAGTCAGCTCTGGTACGCTTGCTGTAGGAGCAGGAGGGAGGGGACAAGGGAACGGCCATATCGACGACAGCTTCTGTCTCCCTAAGGATGCAGTCCAGGCCCGCTTCATCCCTCTAGCCCTGCTCCAAGCCTCTGGGATAACCAGCAGTGTGAGGCTGGTTGGCGACAGTGGCTCAGCACAGCCTTTGATGTCACCCTTTTTATGCCTCCCTACAAGTGTAGGGCTTTTTTCAAGCCAGCCCTACACTGCTGGCTTGCCTCTTCCCAGGTGACGAGGAGTTGGATTCAGAGGCCTACGTGAGTCCAGCAGCTCATCACACCAATGCCTGTGGCAATGCACAGACCAAGAGCCTGCACTCGGTGTGCTGAGTCCCTCTTCATGCACTGCTCCAGTTCCTACCCCAAGCCCTGTCATTACAGGTGGTGGGGAGGGGCATGGGGGCACGCACATGGGGATCATGTCCTTTTGTAGGAGTTTAGGCATTCTCCTGACATTGCTTCTGCCTCATCCACCATCCTGACACCTCGCTCCTTCCAACCAGCGTCGTTTGTTTCTCCTGACTTTGAGGCCATGACACGTGTGTCAATAAATATGAAGTGGCCTAGTTGACCAAACGCAAAGTTCTGATCTTATTTTTGTTGTCAGCTTATTTCTTCCTTTTGTGCCTCATTTTCCCCATATGAAGAATGAGACGAGATCTTACAGAAACTTTTGGCTCTAAAGGCTGAGGGCTTTAGAATTTTGGGCACCACCTGCCACCCCTCCCTGAGCTGGAGCTTCTAAGGGGCTTCATCTTTAGTGAACTGAACATTAATGAGGAGAATATGTTTTATTCGGGCAAGGAGACAAAAAGGGCTCAATTTAAGGAAACAGAAGATGTCAGTCCCAGCCCCTTCCACTCTCTGAGCCTCCTTGCTATCTTGTCCTTGGTGCTCTCCTCTAAACCCTGGGGCTATGGCCCCGTCAGAGCTGAATGGGGTTACCTCTAGGCTGGGTAGAGCCTGCTGGGGCACAGAGTTGAGGCTTCACTCACCCCTTTGCCCTGGAGAAATGACCAGAGCCTGCCTTGAACTTCTTTGCTTGCAGCCAGAGTCTCCTGCCTTCAGCTGGGAATTGACCAGGTCGGGGCACAAGCTGTGATGCCCCTTTCCCCCTCTCCTGTTGTCCATCCCCATGCAGCCCCTCTCCACGCTGCCCATGGCCTCTGCTTGGCTGTTCTGGGCTGCTGTGTGATCATGCTTTCCTCCTTGGAGGCATTGATGCTGAAGGCATGGAGAGAACCTGGAAAGGGCGAGTCCTGTCCACTGTGCAGTGACCTCTGCAGACCTGGGCCAGGAGGTGCTAAGAGAGAGAGGGCATGGGCCTCGGCCAGCAGGATGAAAGCTGCTGAACAGCAGCTATGCAGAACAAGCATAAGCGATGACATCTTCCCTGTCCCAGATGCCACAGAGGGCAGGGGTGTGCCCAGATATGTATGTTCCTAGGTGGGGTGGCAGAAGACCGCTGGCCATCTGCCATCTACCACCCTTCCCTGAGCTGGAGCCATAACAAATTCCTGAGTACCCAGTGTCCCTCTACCCAGCAGTCAAAGTCTCTGAGAGCTCAGGTACCCCTGGGTGCCTTCGCAAGTTCATAGGAAAGGCCATGAGTCTTTGCTCTCTGGTGTTACATGCCCTCCAAGGAATCACTAAACTTAAGCTAGAGGAGATTTGCCTCTTATGATTGCCCACTCTCTCCCCTGTGGGTCCCCCCACCACTCACTTTATTTAGTTATCGTATTCAGTAAATACCTTTGAGGGATCTGGAATTTTCCAGTTGGCATAGACACCATGCATTAGTTTGCAGCCACCCAATTTTAGGGATCCTGAGCGTTGGAGATAACTGTGATACTGTAATTAACTTAAAAGTTCCTGCTTCCTCTTTTAAGCATAACCTAAAAATTCTGTTTTAAAAATTAAGATGAAATTCACGTAACATATAATCAACTGTTTTGAAGAGCATATTTCAGTGATAATATTTAATGTGTTCTCAACACTGTGCTACCCCCAGCTGTCTAGTTTCAAAACTTCTTCCTCACCTTACAAAAACCCCTGTATTAACTAAGTAATCATTCCCTATCCCACTTCCTGTCATGCCCTGGTAACCTCTAATCTGCTTCCCATCCCTGTGGTTCTACTTATTCTAGATATATCACATAAAAATAAACACAACATGTGACTTTTTGTGTCTGTCATCTTACAGCACTTAGCATAATAGCACTTAGCACTTCGTTTTCTTGGTCCACCCATGAACCTTTTCTAGATTTTTCCTTTTTTATAGCTGAATAGGATTCCATCTTATGGATTAGCCAAATTGTGCATGCTTTCATCCTTTGATGGATTTTTAGGTTGTTATTCATGAATAATAGTGCTATAAACATTTATATACAAGGTTTTGTGTGGATGGATGTTCTTATTTCTCTTAGATATATGCCTAGGAGTGGAATTGCAATATCATATGGTAACTCTACTTTTAACTTTTTGAGGTACTGACAAACTGTTCTCCAAAATGGCTGCGCAGTTTTACATTTCCCCCAGCAGCATATGTGGGTTTCAACTTCTTCACTTTTTCACCAACACTTGTTATTATTGGTCTCTTCAACTTAAGCCATCCTGGTGAGTATGAAGCAGTATCTCATAGCTTTAAGTTGCATTTCCCCAGTGACTGACAATATCAATCACCTTTTCATTTGCTTATTGGCCATTTATATAGCTTCCTTGGAGAATGTCTATTCAGAAATTTGCCTATTTTTAATTTTTTATTATTAAGTTAAAAGAATTCTTTATAAATTATGGATGCTAGGCCTCTATCATATATATTATTTGCAAGTATTTGCTCCCATTCCATAGCTTGCCTATTCCTATCCTTGATAATGTCCTTCAATGCGCAGATGTTTTAAGTTTTGATCAAGTCCAATTTATCTAATTTTTCTTTTGTCGCTCATTTATTTGGTGTCATATCTAAGAATCCTTTGCCAAAACTATGATTGTTATATATTCTCATATTTTCTTCTAAGAGTTTAGTAGTTTTAACTCTTATATTTAGGTGTTGACATATTTTCAGATGATTTTTGAATACGGCATGAGGTAGGAGTACAAATGAACTCTTTGCTTGTGGATATCGAGTTGTCCTACTATAATGGGCATGTTTAGAGAAAGGATAAATCAATAAACCGATGTCTTTTGCTAGTTAGATAAACAAAGGTGTCCACATAGAGATACATGTAAACTGGTTCACATTTTTCATGTTCAGCATTGTTACGAAGTTATAAAATAATGTGTGTAACACTTGTGTAGTTGAATGGGACCTAATGGTGCCACTGATGGTGAATTTGAGACATAAATTATCAGAATCTTCGGCAGACAAAAGTACAGGAATCCCTCCCTTCATGGGGGCTGTACTCACCTGTGTGGCATTTTCTGTTTTGCTCTGAAGCCCTGCATGACGTCTCAGCTCACATTCACCCTGGGTGTGCTGGCAGCATCTGCCTCATTGCTCGGTCATTGGGGCAGAAAAGACCAGCCCTCGGAGACAGCTTCTGCCCTGGGAATGTGAAGCTGCCACCCGGGAGCATCTTCCGGAGGCCATAGTGCCTTGTATCTGGCTGTGGCGACCAGCTCTGGGTCTCTCCCTATTAGTGGAGGACTAGTCTCAGATGTCACCACCACATGGCTGGCATCAATACAGGAGAGTGCTGAAGTTAGAATGTGATTTTTTAAATGGGTTCACATCCCAGGAAGAGGATCATGAGCTCCACTGAGCTCAGTTCTTAAATAGTCATTATCCTAGGTGGCCACCCTTGGGAGTGATTGCTCTGACCTCTGGGACTTAAGTCCCTTCAACGATCTCTTGCTTGATCACTTCTAATGATTGTGCTTCCTTCTCTGCTACCCACTTTTGCCATCATCCAGAAAAAAGTGTTAGTTGTTACTGAAGAACTTCCTCCCTTCTAACCGTCTCAATCTGTTACTTGGGGCACACAGCTTTGAATCTCCCAGACCATCACTCTCTCTGCTTTCTCCCCACCTCTTGGCTCCCCACTGCCTTCATCTGCTCCTCTCTTGCTTAGACTCCGTAGATCACCACTGCAGCCATTCTCCCGCAGGTCTCTCTTGCTTTACTTTCCTTTGCTTTAGGCCTCAGCAATACCCCAGCCATGAATTAGTCCATCCACCCCTTTCTCAGCACTGATATCTGGCCTGTTCAGTGCTGCTGAAGAACATCAGACCACTGGTGTGTGCCTAGAAGCAGAACTATCAGAACTCACGCTCCTCTTTCACTCTCAGCATTGCCTTGCCTCCAGCCTGAAGCCATGGTGGGAGCAGCGGACACTCTCTCTTCCACCCATCTGTCAACCTCAAGACAGCTCCCTGTTCCCTTGCCCTTAAGGACTGCTTGCTGGGGCTTTGGTGGCACACTTTTGCTCCTGTCATCCTCTTTACCCCTTTTTGTTGCTGGTTCCTGCCTTACTCTTCCTTCTTAAAAACAAACAAACAAACAAAAATGAGCCCAAGTTTGCCCCCATTCCCTCATGCCCAGCCCCTTACTTTGCTTACTGGCTTCTGCCCCATTCTGCCAATGAGCCACTGCAGCCCAGTGATCGAGTCCCTTGTGGCTGAACTCAACCCAAGGAGCATCTCCCAGCATTAAGCTCTCATGGATTCTCTGCAACACTGGAGTGTGAACCACTTCCTCCTTGGTTTCCACAGCGACACGTCCCTTGCAGGTGCTCCCTACATTTTCCAGCATGCTTCTTCTCCTTTTCCTTTGCAGGCACCTTTTCTCTGCTGGTAGCTTAGATGTTGCGTTTTCTCTGGCCCTGTCATTGCTCATCCTCTCCTCTCCCTGGCCCACCTTGCCAACCTAGAGTCTCCTGTGGTCTGGTGAAGCCTGGAGGTGGGTGGCCCTTTCCAGCATGTGCTACCTGCCGTACTCTCTGTGTGGTAGCCAGGCTGGGAGCAGCTGGTGGCTCCACCAGGAGCACCATGAAGACATTGGCCTCTGGGGGTCTGGGCAGTTGACCCTTTGCACAGCAGTTCTGGGGAGGTTCCTGTGACGGTGCAGCCTGTGAAGCAGCATCGTAGGCAATTGCCCGAGAGCTTGTTGATCTAACCGAGAGCTTGGTAGATCTTGGCTTGTTAGCTGAGAGCTTGTTAGATCTGCAGGGTCTCAGCCCCCCAAGCTCCTGAACCAAATGCGCACGTTGACAAGCCCCCAGGAGTAATGTCCATACAGCAGTGTGTGAGGGGCTGCTGGGAGCCTGTGTCAGCCTGCTGAGATGGGGCAGAGCCGGGAGAGAGTCAGGGAACCCAGTTTCTTAAGATGCTTTTGTTTCAAAATAGAGGCCAGGTTTCTAGTGGAAATTTGATGGAAGGAGCCCTATATTTTTTTCTAATGGAATGGAAGCTTCTACTTGGTAAACAAGAGATTCTTATTTGAAAATAACTCTTGTTCCAACTTTGTGGGCTACCAAGGGAATCGAATTAGAGTAGAGGGGAGAGAAGCAGTAGCAGCAAAGCAACCAGGTGGTGCCTGTCACAGGTGGATCTCAGGACTGAACTATTCCCACCCTCAGTCTGGGGTCAGGCCTGGGCCCAACACCACTCTGGGAGAAGGAGATGAGGATTTTCTCTGAGGGGCTGGGTGTACCCCCTCAGGTCCCTCCTTCCTAAAGCAGCCAAGGGCAGTGCCATCCAGGGCACTGCATAGGCCCAGGGAGGCCTGTCCTCCCAGCCCTGCCTTCCTCTGCCCCTCAGGCCGAAGCTCGAACCCTTGGCTCGCTGAACTGGGCCTGCAGAACTGGAGTACGTGGGCCTGAGACAGCTGCATATGACCAAAATAACCCCTGGCTTTTGAGCTAGCTCCTGAGTCCAAAAACAACAGCTCCTCCTGCTGTGCATGACCAGGGTGGTTTGGGTTTAGTTGGTAACTCGCCCCGTCGCCATCCCTGCCTCCATAATGAGCACCCCTGGGCTGGGCAGAAAAGGCCAGGGATGTTTCAAGAAACAAGAGCCCCTCTGTGGGGCTAGTGTGTTCTGGTTCCACGTTCCAAACAGAGATGATGGGGATAGAGAGGAAGTGAACTTGGGACGGCACCAGGCTCTTATGGTTTCAGACAGAAGAGAAATGACAGAACAAGAAAGCTCCTGGTAGTGTCTGTGAAAGGGCCAGGGTCTGGACTTCAGTCCTGCAGCCACAGTCCAGAGTGTTGCCATGACTGGCCACCATCTCCTGACCCTTCCTGTGCAGATCCCTGGCCAGGAAGTGCCTCTCATCCACTGCTAAGCCCTATCCCTGACCTTCCAGGGCAGGTGTGTCCCACATCTCCATAGGGCCCTGGGGCACCAGCCCCTGGGTATGAGGCACTATCATTGTAACTGCATCTTGCCTTTCCTGTAAGACCCACATGGCAGGCACAGAGACTCACTGCCTAGGACCCTGTAAGAAAGTACTTTCTGCTGCCCAGATGCGAGGTGTGGTTGGATGAGGGCTAACCTCTGGGTGCTTCCTAGCCAATGCCACTCCTCCTGGGGCAGCCCCCAGTCACTGACTGAGCAGAGTGGTGGTACAAGGGCATAGCTGTTCCTGTCCAGCAGGGCCTCTCCTAATGGCAAATCCCTGCTGCAGAGCTCTCTGGGTCTGGCAGAGACCTTATCTCAGCTGCATCCCAGCCTGGCCACTCCCTGCCCAGTTCCACTCCCCGCCTTTCCTTCCTGCGTGGTACTCCCAAGACACCATTTGCACTCTTAACTCTGTCTTACCCTCTGCTGCCCATAGAACCCAACTGGGGCAGCCTGGCAGGGCTGGGGCCAATGCAGCTTCAGCACCTGGCATGCAGCTGTCACCAAGCCCAGCGGCCAGGTTAGTCTTCAAAGTAGGAAGGTGATGGCTAGGCCAGAACACAGAGAGCTGCATCCTCAATGGGGACCATATGCCTACCTTCTGGAGAGGGAGTGAGGAGGTTGGGTGATCTAGAGCCTCCTTTACCACCTAGTCTGCCTGAGGCATGCTCTAGTTGACACCACAGGTGCAGGATTCTCAGGGATACCTGCTCAATGTTATATCCCTGAAGGTGCATTTGAGGTAGAAAAGCATGGGATAGTGTGTGCATGGGTGTGTGCATGTGCATGGAGGGGCAGTTGTGGGCAGCGGGTAGTGGGGGACACTTGACATCCCTCTGTGGGCCTGCTAGGCCTGGGGACTGGACTTGGGAAGAGTCAGGGTGGATGAGTTCTGGGCCTCAGCCCAGCTCCCTCCCCAAACACAGGCAGGATGTGAGAGTTTGGGGGAAACCTAGGAGGTTCTGTCCCAGAGTCTCAGCCCCAGGGTCATCTCCACATGGATCCGAGTCCCTGAAGGGTACAGTGTAAGTGGGCCCAGGAGGAAGTCTTGACCCCAGGGCCTCTCCCTCCCTGTCCTCCAAAACCTAAAATGCCACCATTTGGGAGGCCTCCCTTTGCAACTGTATAGCTTCACTTTTTGGAAGGGCAAAATCCTAGGAGGTGGTGAAGCTTTAAGACAAATTCAGCCTTGCAGAAGCTGCCTCAGCCTTCAACTCCCAGCTCATGTACCCTCACTTGTGCCTTGGCCCCACCTTGAGGCACCCACAGCAGAACATGGCCAGTACTGCAGGTCTTCTCACAGCTAGGAGGGGCTGAGCCCAGTTATCCCCTCGCCTGGCACTGCCTGGCACAGAGCACAGGCTCATCAATGAAGATGGGGTGCAAGTCAGGCTGATGGCAAGGGAGACAGCACCATCACTCATCACTCAGGGTTGGGTGCTGGTTTACCCGGTGCGGGAGGAGCTGTTCTGAACACTCCACGTTAATCCCTTCGCTTCATCCACACAGCTTCATCCTCATGATGTTGATGTATTATTATCTCCATTTATGAGGAGGACTGAGACACAGAGCAGTTAAGGAATGTGCTTGGGTGTCACACAGCCTGGCAATGGGAGGAAGACCCCGCATAGTGGGTCAGGCTGTGGTGGAGTGGGTGTGGGGGTCCTCAAGCTGCAGGGCCATCTCCAAGAATCATTCGTGTCCCATCAGGCTTACACTGTCCTAGGGGATTCTTGAAAAGGTACAGGGAGCCTGGTGGGAATGGGAAGAGACACTGTAGTCTGGGCATCTGTTTCCAATGACATCTGCACTGTCTAGGCTGCAGCCAGGCCTCCCTCCTGCCAAAGCACCAGCTCCGCAGTGCTGCTGGTTGGTTGTGCCTCAGCAGGTCTGCACTGTGCTCAGAAGCCTCATCAGCATGTTTTTCCCCAGGAGGCTGGGGCTGGTGGGCACCCTGGGACATGACTGTGAGTGGAGGAGGCCAGGGCTCTAGGTCAGAGGCAGCCCAGGCCCACTGCAGTACTGGCTCATCCTGTGCTCCAGCTGCTGAGCCTCTCCCTACTGCCAACCATCCCTGCCCAGAGGGCACAGGGACAGGCACCTGCCATGTGAATTTGTGCCCAGAACACCTGGGGTGTTTTCACACCCCTGTCTCACAGCACCTCTGTGTTCTCCACTTTCCAGGAGAAAACAGGCTCAGCAGTCAGGGAGTTCTAAGGCCACCCAGAGGTGAATGGGTTGGGTGGCCAGGGTTTGGACTCAACACTCAAAGAGATGGAGAAACATATCCATCCCGGGTCTGAGTCTAAGCGGTTAGTCACTTGGGCCAGGCATTGATCCAGACCATTCTCATTTGGATGAGAAAATGAGTGGCAGCTGAAGCTCCCCCGAAGAACTAGTACCCCATGTGTAGGAGGGGCAGGCCCAGTCCCCCAGCTTCAGGCATGTCAGCTGGCCCTTGCATGACACATCCGCATTATTCTGGAAACTTCCCCACCTCATCTTCATGCATGGGGTGGGGTCAGGAGGGAACCTCGCCTTTTTGCCTGGACCAGAAGCCCATGGTGGTCTCCACGTGGTGGTCTTACAGACCTGCCCTTGTCCTGAAGCACAAGGCAGGCTGGAGTCCTGCTGACCTGTTTCGGTTTTCTCCTTTGTTAATCTGGAATGCTAATGCATTTTTCACAGAGTGGTGGGGAGGACATGAAGGCATGCTGTAGGCATTACAGGGCTACAGTGCAGAATCATAAACTATTGCTATAATGAGAAGCCGAGGAAGAAAACTGGACCGGAATTCAAGTGTCAAAGGCAAGGGTTAGTCTGTGGGGCAGGGATTTCCAAATTTCTGGTCAGGGGTCTCTGGGTGAGGCCCAGGGCTGAGTGAGCCCCTCTGCTCTTGTCTGTCCCTGCCTGTGGCCAATGTCAGAACAACCTTCCGAGGGTCCCGAGAAGCGCAGTCCTCCTTCAGGTGCCACACTGGTGAGATGCCGTCTGGGTTTTTATTGAGCCTGATCAGAAGCCATAAACCAGCTGTGAAGCAGATGCTGGGCCTCATACCAGAAGTGTCCACTACATACGAGAGCCTCCTGGGTGGCCAGGCAGTGCCCTGTCTGGAGCACACTGGGGCTTGGCTGGCCAAGGCCTGCAGGTTCCCTGGCTCCCTGGCTCCCTGGAGACTCTAGGGAGGAGGATGACTGTGCTAGGAAGAAGGGCCACTTTGTCACTTTGCTGCATTACCAGTGACGAGAGGCTGAGACTGGCTTGCACAAGATGGTGCAACCCACTTCCTGGGGGCCTGTAAGTCAACAGAGGCCTAAGTGACTTGCCTGCCCTTGGCTGTGGCTTTCCTGGAGGCAGAAAGCTGGCTGTGACATGCTAGGAGACCCCTTCTGATTTTAAGTTTCTTCTCTGGGGCCCAGTAGGGCCTCCTTTCTAGGAGTTGCTAGAGCAGAGTGGCTAGGAAACCCACGTTTTCAACTCCTGCACAGAATCCCTGGGTTTGGCCTGGGCTAAGTTTGCCACTCTCCCTATTCCCTTCCACTTTTTGCCCTGATCAGAGAATCAACCCAACCTGCCACCCTGCTGAGCTCTGTGGGACT
Source organism: Rhinopithecus roxellana (assembly GCF_007565055.1). Classification (NCBI taxonomy): domain Eukaryota; kingdom Metazoa; phylum Chordata; class Mammalia; order Primates; family Cercopithecidae; genus Rhinopithecus; species Rhinopithecus roxellana. Next base: position 4,334,488 of record NC_044559.1, on the reverse strand, counting down.
GAGGAGGGAGAGGCAGGGCAGGTCCCATTTGCTTGCTGTGGAACCAGAAACTCAGGCCACCCTCAGGTGGGAGAAGCAGCACAGGCTTAGTAGAACATGGCCCGCAGGGAGAAGTGGGACGAAACAATCTAGAACATGGGCTTGAAAGGAGGCAGGGCCTGGGTTCAAATTCAGACGCAGACTTTCCAGCTGCATTACTGGCCCCTGTGTCTCCCAGGGCTGTATATGAGCATCCTGTATAGCAATTATAGGTAAGCCCTTTAGTGCAATGTCTGAGCCCCATGTGCAAGGGGCTGGGGAAGTCATGGGAGTTATTACTGGGGCCACATCACACAGTGTATGTGGCTCATCTCAGCCCCTGTGATGGTGCGGGAGGTAATATTATACTCATTTTACAGGTGGGGAAAGCTAAGGTAGAGAAGACAATAGACCATTTTGATTTGCCCCAAATCTCACTGGAATCCTGACGTTTTTAGCTCCAAAGTCTGGACTGCTGTTTACTAACTTTCGCTTTGTCTCCTGGGGTTGAGGTTTGATGCTCCCAGTACCCTGGATGCTGGTAGAACTGGGTTTCTCCAGTGCAGGACTTAGAGCAAAAAGCTTGTTTTGACACAAGCAACACCCACCATAATTGAGCATTTCAGAGATGAGAAAGTATGGCTTTCTTCTACTCCCCACCATCTTCTAACAATGACATGTCCATTGTGACGCCACGAAAATAACAAACCAGACCGAGGAAAATAGTAAGTAAAGTGGAGAAGCAAGGCTAGATAAATAAGACACATATCCATCCACTGCAAAGACCAACATAGATGCTACAGTTGAGCCCTGGAGTTCACCCTGAACTTCTGGCAGCAAAAGAGAGCCTCAATAGCTTATAATATTCTCACAGACACAAAGAAGCCCCACAGGTTGTAGGTGTTCAGGGACACTCAAGATTTCCATGGCAGGGCTCGGCATGTGTGGCGGGGCTTCCAGACCTTCTCAACTGCACATGGTAATGGCCCTCCCTCAGCTGCCCCTGAGGCTTCTCCTCCATGGAAGCCAAGATCTCGACTCCTGAGGTTTCTGCATTTCTGGAAAGGGACAGGCCTACTCTCCTTTCATGGAACACAGGTGGTTAACTCCACCAAAAGTCAGTCGCTCAGTGGGGGAATTTATCTAACGGGGAGATGACTGTCAAAACAGCCATTGGACTTCTAGGCAACGACTGCGTACTTCCCAAAGGTTCCCATTTTCCAAAGACTTTCTGGCTTCATGGACACCTGTGGCTGTGGCCACACAGAGGGTGGGTGTGGGTTCTGGTGCTGCACTTGGCTGCAAGTGGCAGAGAGGTGGGCTTGGGGCATGTAGGGCCAGTGGCTGGGAGGGCGATGTGGTTAATCAGAGTCCCATGCCCATGCTCCCTCGCTGCTCCCTGGCACCTTCCAAAGGAACCCAGACATTTTCTCAGAGACACGCGCTTAGCTGTGTGCCAGAGGCTGATTCCTTTTGACTGATCCTGGGGCGATGCCATGGGAAGTTTCCTCTGAAATGCAAGTCCATCTATTCCAGGCTCCAGAGGGTTCTCTAAGTCCAAAGGCCCTGCTCTCTTCCCCTCCCCAGGAAAAGTGAAGGGCTGTCTCAGCTTCTTGCTTAAAGAATACTCCAACTTTCACTCTCAGAAGAGAAGTGTGAGTCAAGAGGGAGGGAAATAATTCCTGAGCACCTACTTTGTACCTGGTGCCTCCAGTGGGAGAGTCAGCTTCTCAGTTTGTCCACAATGGAGGAGTTTTCTGGGACACTCAAACTGGAATAGCTGGTTACTCAGCTTCACTACCGCATGGCATTCTCATGAGGTGGGAGCTGTCACTGCTCATTACAGATGCAAAAGCTGGGGTTTTAGGAAGCCATTTGCCCCACCTGGGGTCCCCAGGGTCATGGTCCTTCCACTCCTGCATCTTGTCACTCCTGAAGGTGTGAGAAGACATTGAAAACCTAGCAAGCTGAGTTCCCTGAAATCGTCTGGTTTTCCTGGACTTGTTCTTTGCTTTCTGGTAGGGAGACCCTCCTTCCTCCTGACTCCATGTCTCTATAGAAAAGGAATCCCCCCAGTAACCCCTGAGGCCTCTGTGTGCCCCAAATCTCACTGTAATCCTGTGGTTGAGGAATCCTGAGCCCCATGTGGCTCAGAACCAAATTACCAGGCTGTGCTCAGATTTCTGTCCCATGTCGGGATCCCTTGCCCTGCAGAGAACACTCTTGGCCATGTGGGATTGGAGGAGGAGATATGTTTACCCGGCAGGTCTCTATAGCTGCACATCTAATGCCGCATTCTCCAATCAGCTTTGCCAGAATGAAGGTGGCATCTTGCCACCCATAAGTAGGGCTCCTGTTTGTCCCTCCTAATGGATGCCTAAGAGGTATGTTATATTTTGAAGCCCCTAAAGTCCCAATATGTAAGTTTTCCTGTGTGTCAGAGACTTCTAGTGAGACCTTTCACCCCAGGAAAAGCCGCAAAGTGCTTTTCTAGAAGTAAAGCACTTTGTGGCTTTTTCTGGGGGACCCACAGAAGACCAAAATTTTGTTTCTCAGAAGAAAGGAGCCCTGTGTGCAGAGGCTAGAGTCTTGTGGGAAGTCGGGGAAAGCAGGCTTTGAGCTTTCCCAGCTGAGAGTCCAGCATTGAGGCCAAACTTTTCTGTGGCTCCCAGAAATGGGAGACTTGAGGCCCTGTGGGACAATGCAGGGACTTCCAAAACATTCTCCTGAGAAATGTTATGCAGGGGTTGCAGGAGACCTCTGTTTCTTTCTTGCCCCAAGAAACCCTGCCTCTCTGGTCTCTGGCTGGAGCCAGAAAGAATTCTACCCTCCTTCCCCTTCCCTCCTCCTTGCCCTAGAGGATCCTGAATCAAAGGGGACCTCACGCCTGGCTTGTTCTTATCTTGATTGGTGTCCCAAGCTCCCCACCTTGGTATTTTCAGAGTGAGGGCTTAGGTTAATCTGAAAGTCCTGCTGGAGACCACCCACCTCCCTTAAGCAAGCAGCTCACCTTTCAGCCCAACGCCGCCTGTGCCTGGGATGTTTGACAGGCATGCTCACACTGAAACGTGGCCGATAAGCCCTGGGACCTGTGGTTCTTGGAGCCAGAAAGCTCATTGGCAGAGCCCTTCCTCTGAATGGCATCACTTTGTCCATTGGCCTGGGACAGGGTAATGAAGGTCAAAGCTGAGAAGATGTGGCAGAGGGGACAAGCACTATGGTCCCCTGCCTGGAGGAAGGACGTGGGAGGCTAGAAAGCTCCTGACCTCCTGACAGAGCTTCACAGGGATCTCACCCACACTGCCCAAGTATATGCCTCTGGGGCAAGGATTTGGGGGGTGAAGATGAGATAGAGCTCAGAGTTTGGTTTGCAAGTCTTCAGGCACTTCTCCTGGTGTCCTCTAAAGAGGAAGTCACCACCTCAGTCTAAGAATGGTATGTGCAGGGCCCACCTGAAGTCACTTTCCTGTGTTTGTCACTCTGTTGTCTCTTCTTTGTCCCTGTAGGGAACCTGTAGGAAGAACCCCAAATTGAGAGTGACCCTGGGCTTATTTGTGTGAACAGCAGAAAGCAGGGAATGATGATACCAAGGGACGGGAGGAGAGAAGGCCACACTAGGAAGAAGATGAAGATGTTCAGAGTGTAGGGTCTCAGGCAGGAGAACCAGGGGTTTCAGGTGCCTGTAGGTCTATGAAGAGCTGTTTCAGTTAAACATTCCACTTCAAAACTTAGTGGCTTGAAGAAACAACTTATGATTATTTCTCCTGGTTATGTTTTGTGTTGACTGGGCTCAGCTGGGTGGTTTGTGCTGAGAGTCCTCATACAGTTGCAGTCATAGGGTGCCTGGGCTACAGCATGTGAGGGCTCTGCTAGGCAGGACACAGCTGCCTGCTGATGCTGGCCTTTGGCTGGACACTCAGCTGGCATGTTAACACCTATCTGTGGTCTCTCGGTGTGGCTTGGGCTTCCCACAGTATGGAAGCAAGAGGCTCAGAGAACATCCCAAGGGTGAGCTGGCAAGAGGCCCAGGTGGAAGCTATAAGGCTTCTTTCAACCCAGCCTCAGACGTCCTAGAATATTACTTCCACCGCACTGTAGTAGCCAGGAAGTTAATGAGGTAAGCCCATTTTTTAAGGGGGCGAGGCTTAGACCTCTTGACGTGAGGAGTTAGTTGTGCCTTTCCGGTGGGGGCAGGGCAAGGACAAGAGGGCAGCGCCTGGCATCTGTCTCTTGCTGGACTTTCCAGGTAGAGTGTGGAAGGCAGGGATGAGGGTTTTCTTCAGTCCCTATCTGGTATTGCTGTTGGCAGCAGTGATAATTGTGAAGCTATTTCCCAAATGCACTTCACAAAACATTTTTCACATCTACATTATTTGTCAGCAACTAAGCAAGAGGTTAGTGAGAAGCAGAATATTCTTTACCTACTGTGTTAAAGGTGAAGAGACAGGTGTGAAGCAGTCAAGTGACTTTGCTCACATGACACAAGTCTTCTGCCATTTGTCCCAGCTCAAGTCCACCCATCCTCGCAGGTGACACCTTCCATGTATTAATGTGCTCCTGTCCCAGGCTTTGCCAGCATCCCCAAGCCCTCTTCATGCCTCTGGGCAACAGATCTCCTCCTGGATTCTGACCTGGATCTCTTGCTGTTTGCTGAATGTCCAGTTAAACAGCCTCACTCCCATGTGACTCTGTTCTTCCATTCTTAGAGTGAAATTGGAGCCAGGACTAGGGAGCAAGCAAAGGAGTTGGAGAAAGCAAAACTTTTCTGGGAGGTGCAGAGTGGGCTCTGGGAATGGCCTGGGGGCAGATAAGGAGGCCAATTCCAACTGGCCCCATGGCTTCCTTGCTGGCTGTCACTGGGTGGCTCCTTTTCAGGCCACTGGTCCAAGGGGAGCACAGGTCAAGGGTGAGCTGCTGGTCAGATCCCTAACCCAAGGCAAGCCTGGACGCTGCGGTTATGTGTGGAACCACAACTGCCCCAATCTTCAGCTTTTGAAACATGAAAAGTAATCCTGTTTTGCCTAAATGTACTCAAGTCATTCAGGAGTGTGTGTGTGTGTGTGCGTGTGTGTGTTGTATTTAATGAGTGAGTGGATATTTTAAAACAGGTTTCATTAATAAACTGTACTTACCATTCCCTGCCCAAGCTCCTACCCTACCTCCTCCAACTCTGAACCATCTGGGGGTGGTCTTGGCTAGTATTACACTCAACACAGGTGCGGACCATCAGTAACACTGGCTGGAGTCCCCTGAATGTGCCAGCCAGTCTGGAAACTGTGGGCCCAAACACCAGCAATGTCCGTGGCTGACCCCTGTCTAACTGTCACATCCTAGTACTGTTATGGAGCCCTGGCCCTCAAACTCAGGGAGCACACTGGTCACTTACATGAAAAACTGCACAGTGCCCATGATGGGGTTAAAGTGCTTCATCTATGGAGTGAGCTTGTGTGTCTTACAAAAGGGCTGGGCATGGGGGTAAGAATGGAATTTCACCCCAAGGATCAAGCTCTGTTTCAACCCTGATATAAGAGGAGGAGGAGGAGGAGGAAGAGGAGAAGGAAGAGGAGGAGGAGGAGGAGGAGGAGGAGGAGGAGGATGAGGAGGAGAAAACTGACACTATACAGAACAATTAAACCCCTGACACATGATTTCCCTCCCTTGGAAGGAAGCCCAGGAAGTGCTGCCCCCTGTTGCCAGCATAAACACTACTTGCAGCTTCTGCCCTGAGCCACCAGTCATAAAATATAAAATACACAGAGCCCTAAATCAACACTAGGGCGAGCCACTGCACATGGTGGGTTCCAGTATGACCTGGGGGTCTGCTGGCCTGGGTTTCTTGAGCCCCTGCCCTTCCTAGATCTTTCCCAGTTTCCCTCGGGGAAGCCTTACCACGCCTGGGATGGGCGGCAGCAGGAAATTTCAGAGCTCCGGTGTGGAGAAAGGGAGACTTAGCCAGGAGACAAATGGCAGAGCCCTGGGCATTGGCCATATCACTGGGTGCTGCTAGAGAAACTAGCAGTCAGCAGCAGACAACCCCAGGAGGCTCCAGGGCTCCCTGCCCAGAAGAGTTGTTTGGAACCTCTCTGACTTCCACGGGCAAGAGTAAGTGGGGAGAGGCTGGTACCCTTGGTATCCACATCTGGCAGAACTAATAAAGCCAGTAGGGGCTGGGGGCAGGGGTGACACTGCCCTCTTACTCCGATCCAGTGAAGTGGTCCCGGTGTCTGCAGAGAGGGTGGCCTCATGTGGCTTCTTGAGTTAATGTTTTAGTCAATTCTTTCTGTGTGATAAACTATCCCCAAACTTAGACACTCAGAATAATTTATCATGCTCTTTCACAGTTCTGAGGGTTTACCGGGCTAAGCAGTCAGATGTCACCTAGGACTAGAGTCATCTGAAATCTCACCTAGGCTGGACACTCAAGACAGCATTTTCTCTCTCATGCCCAGTGCCCAGACTGAGATGGCTGGGACAAGTTGACTGGTTGGGAATCTCTCTCTACAGATGACCTCTTTGCGTGGGTAGCTTGGGCTTCCTCACATCGTGGTGGCTTCAGAAGAGTTGTACTTTTTACCTAATGTCATGCCTATTGTGGATTAAATGAGGATGTGAATATTGGGAAACATGGTTCATTAGGGAGCCATCTTTAGAGACCAGCTTCCATAGGTAGAAAGAGAGGGGCTAATATCGGGGTGATTTGGAGACCTTTATTTTTCCTTGTTAAACTCACTGTGGAGCCAAAATGGCCAATGGGGGTCATCTGGTTAACTACTTCAGGCTGTTAAGCAGGGCATCCCAGGCCCCTGAGGGTTCTGGGATCATGTCCAGGCAGACCCCCTGGTCTCTGCAGCAGTCTGCCTGCCATCAATACATTCTGAAATGCTCCTCAGACATCTTGGTTCCTTGTTTCCATGTGTCCTGCTATCCTGTTGTCAAAGCAACTACCCAATCCTGGGAAGTTGTATTATTATTTGTCTTTTTTTTTATTACAGCTATCCTAGTTCTTGGTTCTTTATTTCCTGTAGCCATTTTTTTTTCTATTATTTTCACTGTCTCTAGCCTCTCTTTGCTCCAACCCCTGGAGCACGTGGTTGCCAGGGTAATTATCATCAGATGTTGCTCTTAGCCTAATATTCTCCTATAGAGGAACTTGGAGTAGATATGAAAATTCTCAAATGAGAAGTTCAGGGAAAAGAAAATACATCAGGTCCATATGAAGTCAAAGTCATTTCTCTCTGTTTGATCCTGAAGTGCATAGATTGCTTCTTTGAGTTTTTGATGTCGTATATATACAATTCACACATTCATGAAGTTCATTATTTTTCTTTTAGTGTGCAATTTAGTGGTTCTTAGTATGTTTACAATGTTCTACAGTCATCATTCCTATATAATTCCAGAATATTTTTATCACCCCAGAATGAGACCCCATACCCATTAGCATTCACTCTCCATTCCCCACTCCCCATTCCACTGACAATCTAATCTATTTTTGTCTCTGTGGAATTGCTTTTTCTGGACATTTTCTATAAGTGGAATTCTACAATATGAGACCTTTTGTGCCTGGATGTCTTCACTTGGTGTACTATTTTCAAGGTTCATCCGTGTAGTAATATGTATCAGTACCTCATTCTTTTTATAGCTGAATATTTCACTGTATGGATATACCACATTTTTTATTCATTCATCTATTGATGCACACTTGGTTTGTTTCTACTTTTTGGCTATTCTGAATAATGCTATTATGTCTGTCCATATGCAAATCTTTGTTTGCACATGTTTTCATTTCTCTTGACTATATACCTAGGAATAGCATTGCTAAGTCATGGGGCAACTCTGTATTTAATATTTGAGGGACTGCTGGACTGTTTTCCAAAAAGCCTGCACCATTTCATATTCCCACAACAGTGTATGAGGGTTCTGTTTTCTCATGTGCTCATCAACACTTTCTATTATCTGTCTTTTAAATTATTGCCCTCTTGGTGGATGTGAGCAGTATCATATTATAGACTTTATTGCATAAAAAAAGGCTAATGAAAAGACACAAGTATCAGGTGGTCCAAGTGTGTACAACTTTGAGATTATGAAGGCAGAGTTGCAATCTAAATGCCTAACGGGAAGGGTTCCTGACCCTTCTGCATCATAAAGTCCAAAGAGTCCTTGATGGGACAGAACCCTCCAGGAGGGTTCAGAATCAGGACTGTCAGACTGCTTTCTAATTCTTATAACATGAGCTTCCTTCAAGAAAGCGGGAGTCCCATCCCTTTTAGTAGAGCCGACTGACTGCTGCTGTCATCACCGTGAACAGGACCTGGTCCACCAACAACTTGGCATGATGCAGAGTTGGGACCTCACTCACACACATGAACCCAGCAGTTCAAGGCAGGACATTGTGTGAATAGGACCAGCAGCATGAGAGCATTGACCTTGAGGAAAGTGTTTAGGCCCCTCTCAGGCTCAGCTGACCCATTTCAAAGGTGAGCAGATGGAATTGCTGCTCTACTCTACTGCTTTTGAAAGAAGAAAATAAACAGCCCCTGCCTCTACTTGTTGCCTAGGGCAAACAACAAAGTACCAAAGACCAATGGCTAAGTGACAGAAACTGATGCTTTCACAGTTCAGGAGGCCAGAAGTCCAAAATTAAGGCATCAGCAGGACCGTGCTTTCTTTCCTCATTTCTTGTGGTTTCCAGCGATCCTTGGCCTTCCTTGGTGTGCAGCTGTGTAACTCCAGTCTCTGTCTCCATCACCAGAATGATGTCTTCCCTCTGTGTGTCTGTGTCTTCACGTGGCTTTCTCCTCTGTGTGTGGATCTGTGTATGCTTCTCCTCTTATAAGAGTATTCAACATATTGGATTAAGGGCCCACTTCACTTCAGCATGACCTCATTTTAATTTATAACTTAACTATATATGCAAAGACCTTATTTCCAAAAAAGGTCACATTCACAGGTACCAGGGGTGAGGACCTCAACATATCTTTCAGGGGAGACACAATTCAATCCATAGAACTGCCCATGGCTTGATCTCTTTTGCCATATTCTCTACACTGCTTCTTGGTCAGTCATGAATGTCTCTCTTCTTTTCTATTCCCCACCCTCCACCACACTTCCCCTCAGCCCTCTGCTGCTCCTCCCAGCTTCTACTATCTTAGTGCCTCTCTCTATGCCCTGATGGCAAAAGCTGTAGAGTCAGCCACTGCATTGTACCTGGCACTAAGTTGTACCTTTCTCCATCTGAAGTTAAGCAACATGGATAGTCTCTCCTACTAACTTCAGCTTCAGAAAGCATAAAGTCCTTCCCTGTGCTTGCCCTGGATTCTTCTGCAGATGGAGGGACGCAGAGTTGCCTGCAGAAAGGTGTATGCCTAGTTCTGTGGCCTGTATAGAGCAGCATGCTCGGCAAATCAGCAGCATTTAGAAAGCTCTCAGCATCTCCTAAGAACTTGTCAATAACACAGATTTTCAGCCCCTAGATCAGACCTACTGAATCAGAAACTCTAGTTGGACCCTGGCATTCTATGCTCTGACAAATCCTCCAAGTGATTCCGATGTATGCTGAAGACTGAGAACCACTGGTGTAGAGAAGTGCTTTAGATCTCTTGGAGAGGCTGATAAGTCAAAAGGCAGTAAATAAAATGCCAAGCATATAGTCTGCAAGTGATGAAGTGAGACCAAAATGTGTGTCTGACTGACCTGACAAAAGTTGTCCATGGGGCTGCTAGCTCCTGGGCAAGGGACAAAGCAAGTCTTTAACAGCTGGGGGGATTTGGTGGCCTGGCTCCATCATGCTGCCCCAGTGAAACTCTGCAGAGTGAAAAAATAAAAGAAAAGAAGTAGAAAAGTAAAAATCACATATGAGGAAACTAGAAAACAGGTACAATTGGTGAGGAAGCATGCATGGCCTTCCAAAGGCAAGCTGCACAACCTGAGGGGTCTAAGGCCAGACTCCCCCTTTAGAATGACACTGGGGGGACACGGGAGGGTTCTTCATGCAGCACAACGTGTAGAGGATAGGGAGGCAGGGCAAAGTGATAGAACATGGGGAAGCATGTGGACATGCATCTTTGCAAAAATGTGGATACCAGCACTGGGACCAAAACAGGGAAGGCAAACCAGCAGACTTACCATTCTGATCTTGGTCACTAGAAGGAAAGGAAACGTGAAATCCTAAAGATATACATAGAGATATAGAAATAAAGCAATTTTCTGCATACATCCATGATGTTAGGGGTTTCACTCTAAGCTTGGAAGATCTCATGACTTGGCAACATCAGATTTTCAGGGTACAATGTAGATGGAAATACATTTACAGACAACAGGGCAGAACCAAGCTGGATACTTATCTGCTATTCTTAACACTTAGCAAGAATTAAAGACTCCCTTCCAAGATAAGTAATGATCAACAAGAATCCAGCATGATATCTATGGAAGGTATTGAGAACGAAAAGTAAAAGAGTAAAGACAAAGGGCAGACGAGAAACACATACCTGGAGCATGATGTCATCCAACACATGAAATTACACCCCAAAGCCATGAAATCAATAAAATTAGAGGAAATGTCATCACTCTGAAATGAGAGCTCAAAGAAGAGGTATGAGAACTTGGAAAAGAGATGATAAGATAGCTAAGAAGATTTAAAAAATAAATCTGTAGCAATAACATTAAAAACTGTGTAGAAAGAAAAGTTACATGAGAGTCATTAAAAAAGAGACCAGACACTGTTGAGTAAATAGGCAGTGACAAGAAGGACAGAATTGAGAAAATGAAGCACAATGAAGTGTAAAAAAATAAAGAGCTAATATAGACGAGAAGAAAGTGAGATTTGAAAGACAAATGCTATCTCATGTACAAATAGTTGATTTTTCTGAAGACAGCAGCAGAAAACACAGAATTGAAAAATATAGTAGAAGAAACTACCTTTATATAAAGAAAGATCTAAATTTACCTGAATTTTTATGACCCAGAAAAATGGTCATAGCACAACAAAATATGAGTGATATTCTGATGGAGCTACTTTAGTTAAAACGTAAAAAAACCCCAACTCATTAGCTGTCTAGGTTTAAAAACAATCAACTCAATTGCAAGGGAAGAAAGTTTATGATAGTGGCCTGCAGTTTTCACAACAGAATCATTCAAAGTTGGAAGACAATGTGGTAATCTTAATCTTCAGAGAAGAAAACATTATTTAAGTTTAAGTAAGTAAAACTGTCATTTTATGAGTAAATGGTAGGCTGGGTATGGTGTCTCATACCTGTAATCCCAGCACTTTGGGAGGCCAAGGCAGGTAGAACACTTGAGCTTAGGAGTTCCAGACCAGCCTGGAGGCAACGTGGTAAAACCCCGTGTCTATCAAAAATACAAAAACTTAGCTAGGTGTGGTGTCATGCGTCTGTGGTCCCAGCTACTAGGGAGGCTGAGGAGGGAGAATCACTTGAGCCCAGGGGTGAAGGTTGCGGTGAGCTGAGATCTCACTACTGCACTCCAGGCTGTGCAAGAGTGTGACTCTTTTCCAAAAGGAAAAAAAAAGGATTAAATAATAATAATGGTAATAATCAATTTTACTGAAAGCCAGACCCTTTTTAAGTGCTTAGCATGTGCAAGTGTGTGTCAGAGAGAAAGGGGATGAAATACTGTTTACTACTGTCATCCTACCACCTCAATCAGAGTGACTCTACAACATTCCACATGCGTGTTCTCCCGATAGGAGGCATGTGTGTTTGTGTGTGTAGGGGTGGTGGTTGGGGCCGGTTGTTAAAAATCACTTGACCAGCTGCGACAAAAATAAGGACCACAGTAACGAGTCATGGCTTCCATTTAGCAACTAAAACAGAATTTACCTTTTCTTTAAACAAAACGAACTCTTTTTATTATAAAATAATACTCATGTAGACAATTTAGAAAATATAGAAAATAAAGAGGAAAGTAATAGTTGCTAGCAGTATAACTTTAACAAAGAATAATTTCTTTCCATTTTTTTTTAGTGCAGCCTCTTTTATTTTTACATAGTTGTTCCCAAATAAATATAGTTTTTATTTTGCATGTCACATTCAATGTTTTTATATCATTGGCATTTTTTATGTCTTCATACATTTTATTTTCATGGCCTAAATAATATCCCTTATAGCTGGGGGCACAAAGGTTATTTCTATGTGCTTGCAGGAGAAGGGTTTGGCTTCTGCTGACAACTCATAAATAGCAGCGCAGGGCATAAAGCCTTTGGAAGGTGGATTGCTTCTTGGAATAAATTCTCACGAGTGAAAATAATTAGTTGCAAGATACATCCGGGCCTGACACAGAATGCCAAATTGTTTTTTGGAAGGGTCATGATGGTTCACAGTTTCACCCACAGCAGGGGAGAACTGCTTCCTTACACCCCACTCGTCCCTTGAGTATTCTTCCAGAGGAGAAAAATGACTCTGCAAGGGGCTTTTAATTTTTTGTTTCATTGATTGCTAGTGAGGTTAAACCTTCATTGCGTGTTCTGCAACTGAGTAAACGATCTGCTCCTACTACGGCCTGTGCATCCACTGCCCGGCTCCTAGTCCTGTTTTGCTTCCGCCCAGTCTTCAGCTCTCCAGTCAGATGCCACTCATCCCAGCCCCAGTCTGGGTCAGTGCTCTGAGCACACCCATCCCCACCCAGCTGGAAGACTCCTGCATTGAGATCTGTCCTCCACTAAAGCACGACCTCCCGAGAGCAGGGAGACACACAGGGTAGACACATCATCTGTGCTCAGTGCTGAGCCAATCTGTGTCTTCCTCCCGGTGCCATCTGATGAGACTGCCTTTGAACTGTTATTTCCATCTTGAGGTCTTGACTTCTAGGCTCTGATCCTAGAAATGTGGCTGCTGCCAGCCACAGAAGTCACCCCAAACGACTTCCATTTCTTAACAAAGTCGTCTTTCTGGGCCTCAGGAATCTCAAATCCCTTCTGTAGAGCCTCCCAGCACAGGGTTGCTAAGAGTTAATTAATCCACTTGGGAAGCCAGTCTGCCCTGACAGGGTTCAGTCAATGGAGACAATCACATTTATCAGTTAGTTAAAGGCTTCATTGAGCCCCTGCCCTGAGGCACGCACAGAGACGTTTTCTTGGGCAAACTTAATTATTGCATCAGAAGAAAAAACATTTTCTCATGTTAGTTTTGGGGAGGGAGCAAGCGCCAGCAAGGCTTCCTGTAATTTTCATTACCAGTAATGACATTTTCCACAATCCTGAACTCATTGGGTTATTTTAATTCTTTTTATATTCTTTGTCTAAATGGTGAAGGAATCTATCAAGGGGAGGCATGATATCAGTTTTTATAAACTCAAAAAGTTGTAGAGTGTTTTGAAAATCACCTAATCCATGCCTCCACCTTCAGACATAGAACCATAGCTAAATCCTCTGACAGCTAGAAACCTCCTGGATCAGTCGATTTCTGGAGAAATGACTTCCGCAGTCTCCCTGAACAAGCTGTTCTGTGGTTTGGAACTCAGAATCAAGAAGGTCTCCCCAGATCTGATAATCGTCCTTTGCAATAGCAGTGACAGCGTAAGGCTCCCTTTTACGGGCTGCAGGGTTCTCAACCTGGGCTGCATGTGGAAATCACTGGGAAAATTTGAAGGTCCTGATGCGCAGGTCACACCCAGACCAATGAGAACACCTACCTCGGGGACGGAGCAGAAACCTGTCTTTCCAATGTCCCTACTCTGGGGGGTGCTGATGTGGAGCCAGAGTGAAGACCCTGGCTCCATTTCTGCTTATTTGCCAAATGTCTCACCTGCAAGGGACATTAAAGTCCACATGGTTCATGGTTCCCAGCCCTGTCTGAACAACAGAATCACCTGGGAAGGTTAAACAACCTATTGGTGCAGGGACCCCACCCCCACTGGTCCTGACTGAATTGATCTATGGCCTGGCTACTTTTTGAGAGCTCCCCAGGGCTCTCTATCCAAGTGAGGAAGGTCGGCCAGGTCTGCTACCTTGTGTGAGAGGAGCTAAGGCGGACTCCAAGAGACCTTCCCATGTGCAAATGCATTCATTTTGCAAGGGCATTAAGAGTCCCTGAGTTCTGCTGTCAGGCCAAGAGCACCTCTAGGACCCAGTGGCCACTCCATGTGGGCTACTTGGAAAGATGGTTTCTTATCGTCTGGTGCCTGAGAAGGTCCTAATCCCTGCAACTTGCAAATGTGAATTTCTAGGCAAAAACAATGTGTTCCAGATGTGATTAGGTTAAGGAATTTGATAAGGGAGATTATCCTGTAGTATCCAGGTATGCCCCAAATGCATCACAAATGTCTTTATAAGAGAGGCAGAGGGAGATTGAAAACAGACAGCAAAGAAGTGATGTGACCATGGAGATGGAGAGTGAAGTGATGCGGCCACAAGCCGAGGAATGCTGGCAGCCACCAGAAGCTCAGCCAGGCAAGGACCAGAGTCTCCCCTTGGGACCCCAGAAGGAGCACTCCCCAGCTTGTTACCTGTAGGGGGTCTCAACTGCAAGTTGTCCAGGTTCTTGGTGTTTTGAACGAAGAATTGAACAAAACACACAGCAAAGCAAGGAAAGACTGAAGCAACAAAAGTAGAAATTTATTGAAAATGAAAGTACATGCCACAGGGTGGGAGTGGGCCAGAGCAGCAGCTCAAGAGCCCTGGTTACAGTATCTTCCAGGGTCCAAATATCCCCTAGAGGTTTCCCTTTGGCCACTTGTGTTCACCCTATGTAAATGAAGTGGTGGCTGGCAATCAGTCTAATTGTTTTGGAAAACAACCAGAGGCTGAAGTGACCAAGTTACTCTATGCAAACATCTGATTGGCTGCTGCAACCAATCAGAGGTACTGTCAATTATCTATCTGCCTCAAATAATGACAGCTTTGATTATTGCTTTCCAATCTCTCTTTTACTTTTTTTTTTCTTTTTATTGCACTGCCTAAGCCCTTTAATGCATTACTGAGTTGAAAAGATAAAAGAAGCCATTCTTGCCATTTTTCTGATCTTAAAGGGAATATCTTAACGTGTGATTTGCCATAGGTTTTGTTTCTTTATTAGTCATGAAGGGATGTTGAATTTTATTAAACAGATCTTTGCATCTATAAACCTGAGCATGGACTTTCTACCTTCAATCTGTTGATATGACACATGACATTAATTGATTTTCAAAATTAAACATCCCCCTGACATTCTGGTGGCTTCCCGACCTTGCTGCCTTGTATGGCTCTTCTGGCTTCTACCCTTTTTTTCTGTTCCCATGGGAGTATCTTTGGAAGAGAGTGGCCCTGCTCACCCCAGAACTAGACATTACATTATTCATGACTCCAACAGTGCTCTTGCAATCGGGCTTAGGTTGATGGACAGGGCTAGATTTCTTCCATCATGCTGCCTCCCTTGGCTGCCCGATCTTGGGACATTTGACAGCAAGCCTCTTGGGTGACCCTCAAATCATCTTTCTCCCAGACTTTCTGACAGTGCACCTTATTGCCTTTGGCCTTGAGACCTCTCTCGTCATCATTCTGCTGCATCCCTGATTCTCTAAGACCTCAGTCCTGGGGACCAGGCCTTCGCCTGGCTGAGGAGCACATTCTCCCCTCCACTTCCCTCCCCACTGTGCTGGCCCTTCTTGCTGTGCTGTGAGACTGGCCAGAATGTCTAATGGGAGCCCCCATTTCTGGGCCTCCTGTTGCTCAGTTTGGTCTTTCAGAGAGCACCCCTCAAAACCCAGAGCACTAGATGGCAGCCACTCTCAAGTCTTGTCACCTATGAGAAGTGTTCAGGCCCAGCACATGACCTGGCTCCGGAGTGGTGCTTAAGAAGTGTTTGTTGTTTCTTGCTCTTACTTACAGCTGAGCCCGGGTCTAGTGATGCCCACCTTGGCCAGGCATGGCTAAGAAGTGGGGTGAGGGGCTTCAAGGGTGAGTAGTGTTCAGGCCCAGCACATGACCTGGCTCCGGAGTGGTGCTTAAGAAGTGTTTGTTGTTTCTTGCTCTTACTTACAGCTGAGCCCGGGTCTAGTGATACCCACCTTGGCCAGGCATGGCTAAGAAGTGGGGTGAGGGGCTTCAAGGGTTTGCCTGTGTCCCCTGCAGCACCCCTCACTGTAGCCTTGAGCTTACCAGGAACCCCGCTACTGACTAAACACACATGTTGGATCCTACCATTAAAAGCAATGAGAATTTATTCCTTCAGAGTTCAGTTCAAACATCCTTTTCTCAGAAGCCTCCCTAACCTCCCAGACTAGGTCACTGGGTCGGTCAGAGTCCCTGAGGGAAACAGATGGTATATTTAAATTGGGTAATTTGATCAGAGTTCAATGAGGGGACTGTCTACAAAGTGTGACTGGTTTAGGGGAAGCCCCTGGGGTAGTATGGGCCTCTAAGCCAGTAGAGCTACGTTAAGTGGGGAACTCTACCTCCCCGGGCCTGATGAAGTGGGGGCAGGAGTGATTCTCAGAACCTGTGTGCAGCATGGGGGCTGGGTGGGAGCCGGGCCTGCTGCAGAAAATGCAGTGGAAAGGGAGTCAGAAAACCAGTGCCCACATTCCTCCCCTGCTGCCTCCAGCCTCTGGTCTCCAGCTGGCTCTTCTATCAGGGGAACGCAGCTGGAAAGCACAGGTCAGCCTGCAGGAGGCTCTGCACACTGCACATGTGCACGATTGTGTGATTGTGTGTCTGCCCCATGAGAGTGTGAGCTCCACGAGGAAGGAAATGTGCACATCTCACTCACAGTGCACCATCTGGCATGTTACCAGTGCTTGCTAAAAATCTGCTGACTGGTGCAGAGGTGTAATCAATGGACTGTCCTGGAAGACATTACTGAGGAACCCAGTAGAGACTCATCACCCCTCATTCCCTTGAATACAGTGCCCTTACTCTTTTCTCTTGTCTCCTCATGGAACTTGGGAGGTCCTAGATGAAAGCTCTCAATGGCAACCACCACCTCATCTCCAACTCCATAGCTAGAGCATGCTCACCCCAGCATGTCTAGGGGCCTTCAGCATGCCTTGACGTCCTCCGAACACATGACTGCTCTCCTGAGATATGTGGGTGTCTCCTCTGCTCTCATGCCCCAACTTCCCCATATGCCTTGCTATGGACTGAATGTCTGTGTTCCCCTAAATCCATATGTTGAAGCCCAAGCCCCAGGGTGATATTATGGGAGCTGGTGTCTTTGGAAGGTAATTACGGTTAGGTGGGGTCATGAAAGTGGCCCCTCCATGATGGGATTAGTCCTTACGAGTGGAAGAAGAGACCAGAGCTTTCTGTCTCGCATATGAGGACACAGTGAGAAGTCGGCTGTCAGTGAGTCAGGAAGAGAGTCCTCACCAGGGACCCACCATGCT
Organism: Rhinopithecus roxellana; assembly: GCF_007565055.1. Taxonomy (NCBI): domain Eukaryota; kingdom Metazoa; phylum Chordata; class Mammalia; order Primates; family Cercopithecidae; genus Rhinopithecus; species Rhinopithecus roxellana. The sequence continues at coordinate 4,317,157 of NC_044559.1, read as the reverse complement.
GGGTGGCACCTTGATCTCCAATACCCAACCTCCAGAACTGTGAGAAATACATGTTGTTTTAGCCCCCAGCCCCTTCGTCTATGGTATTTTGCTGCCACAATGAAGACATCTCCTGGAAGCTTCTTTCAGATCCTCCAGCTTCCTTGTTTCTGGGCCTTGACACCACTCTTGAAGTTCCCTCTTGTCCTACATGTGGTATCTAAGGAGGAGTCAGTGTCCCTTCCGAATGCTGAAAGGCCCTGAATGATCAGGAGTGGCTCTTGCTTCCAAAAAGTGAAAGTTAGTCCTGGAATAACAGGTGTGGGATAAAGGTAGCAGCCCCTCCATCTTCAGGACAAGTGGGGGCCCTGGCCTTCTAAAGCTTCTCTTCAGGTGCAGGGGATGACAGACTCATGTGAAGCAGCTGCTGGCTCTTTCCCTTTGTCTGCATGAGGTGCATCCTGCTCTGGGCTGGCCTGAAACTGAGTGCTGGGGATGTGGAAGGAGCAGCCTTGAGGGGTTCATGTCTGGTCACCAAAGAGACAAAGACTAAGCTGACAGGATGGGATGGGGGTGTGCAGACAACCAGGTCTCAGGGAGGAAGGGGCCATGAGGAGGTCTACAGCATGGGGGGCACCAGCACTCAAAGGGAACCTGAGCAAAGGGGAGGACTTGAACTGAGTCTTGGGGGATGAGGCCACTTTCCACAAGCAGGGAAGATGTCGGCAGAAGCCCTGAAGAGAAGCTGTGCCTGCTGAGAACCGTCAGACACAGGGTGGACCCATATAGGGCTCACTCAAGGGCATGGTGACCTTGAGGCCCCAGATTCAGGTAGGTAGGTTGCCTGCATTCTTTTGTCATCCCTGACTACTCTCATTTGACTAGGTGTGAGTGACAGCATTAGTGTCTCCTAACTCAGGAGATATCACCTTGGCCACACATCAAAGTCATGTAGGGAGCTCTGTGAAAAGACACTGGTTTTGGGGCTCCTCCTCCTGAGATAAATATTGACTGGGCTGGGCAGGGGTTGGGAGATTTGAGAGTTTTTAAACCCCCTCCAGCTACTTGAGTGTGTAGCTGGGATTTAGAACCACTCGTCCAAGGAATGTCTGCAGAGGCAGGCAAGCTCTTTCTCTGCATGTTCCAGCCTATTAGCTGCCGAAGATGATTCCAAAGTTCATTCTTTCCACTTTGAAATACAAGATGTTGTTTGATAGATCTCATTTTATGTTTTTCAAAGCAATGGTTGTTTTTTTCTTTTTTCTTTTTTTTTTCAGAATTGAATGACTGTGGAGTTTGGGGAGAAATAGAGGCTGGGTGCCAGCTTTTCTTCCTCCTCTTGGAACTGGTGCATCAGCTTGTGGAAGCATGCGGAGCTTCTGTGGGGTCCTGGGGCGCTGACAAGTGGGAATCAGTCAACTGATGGTTCAGTAAGGCGTAGGGAGTGAAGCTTTGATTGCACCCAGGAGAGCTGTAGAAAAAGTCACCATGAGATATTAAATGTCATCACTTTCAGTTATTCATTACATATATATAGGAATAATTTTAAAAGCCACTTGAGAGATCAACTGAAGAGGTGTGGACAGAGTTTTATGCACAGAGACACACATATTGGAGATCACCAACTTTTTCAGCAAAAAGAGAAAGCTGCTGTGCCAGATGACAGAATCCAGTGGAGAAAAAATTTAGTGACAGGGAGATCATGGTATGATGTTAAACCAAAGAAATATACAAGCCTACACATGAAGTATCATCTCAACCATGTAAAATTCAAGAGTTAGGCCACAATTTAAGTATTTTCAAATACTGCAGCCTTTCAAGTGTCAGTTAATGGTATTGCATATGAGTTATTATTTCTTTCTTATTTATTAGTATTTTTAAAGATTTTCTGTAATGAGTGCATTATTTTCATCATCAGAAAAAAATTATAACAAAAATGTTATAACAAGAAAGTCAATTAAGTGGCAAGTGGCCAAATGGAGGAAAGTTTCCACATTTAGCAAATAAAAAGATAGAATGTTCGTTGCCTTTGAATTTTGGACAAATGACAAATAAATGTTTAGTATAAGTATATCCCAAATGTTGCCTAAGATATACTAATGTTTAAAAAGTATTTGTTACATCTCTGAAATTATAATTTAATTATGTAATTGTTTAATTTATCTGATAACCCTACCTGGAGAGGAAGGTGAACAGGCCCAGGCCAGGTGGGGGATTTCAAGCCATCCTGAGAGCTTCCAGGCTGTCCAAGACACAGGCTTTGGCTTGGCTTCCCTACGCCGAGCGATGGAGGGCACCATCTCTGCAGCAGCCATGCTCTCTCCTGAGTCCTCAGATCAATTGTCTTCTTATTTCTGGACTTAAGTACAGCTGCTTCAGCATATACACCTACTTCATGTAAATGATAATATTTGTTTGTGTTGCATGGTAACATTCTCAATCGGCGTCATGTTACTAATCACATTTGTGGATTTTTATCTCTGATGGGTCACCCAGCAAGTGTCAGATCTTAACACAGCTCCTCTAAGACAGGGTGTATTCTTAGTCCCATTTTGTGGCTGAGGAAACCGATGCTCATAGGGTACAGAAGCTTGCTGGAGGCCACACAGCTGCAGGGTCTGGTCTCAGAGCTCACTGCCCTGCCCCAACTGAGCCTGGTGCAGGAAAGTTCTTCTCTGTGCTGTGCTCTGTCACTGTAATCTTGGAAGCAGCCCTGGGAGATGCCAGCCCTGGGAGATGCCTTCCATGGGAAAGCTAAGCCCCCTCTGCCCCTCCCCCAACCCCAGAAGGATCCTATTGGTTTCTTCTGATCTTTCTCCCTCCCTCTCTGCGGTGAAGGTTTTTGGAATCTGCTGGGTCTGCTAGATTGTCTCACCATCTCTGGATCTCGGGCAAATCACCAGAGCTCCCAGTGCATTGATACTCTCACATAATCCAGAGACATTAGCTTGGCTCTCAGCGCAAACACCCTTCCCACCGGGTTGCGGCATTCCCAGGTGGCTTTTAAGTGGGTTACAGTGAAAGTTTCTTCAAGAGCATCTCTTTCCCTGCTATTTAGGGCTTTAACTGCTGATTAATGATTTATAATATAACAAACAGAAAAGTGTTTTTTTATGGTTGAATTTCTGACTTCAGCTCTTATCAATCTTATATTGTCTAGAAAAAACCAAGATCGGGACTTCTGAGGAAACCCCCCACATACATCTCATTGTACTTATTTCTTGGTGAAATCCTTAAACTGAAGTCTTGTTGTGAATACATTGTTTCTCATTTTTCTTATTTCTCTGAGTCCCTTCAAGGCCTTTCACCAAACCAAATCCTAACGCTTTCTTGGAAATCCAGAAAATTAAGTGAAACAAGAACACTGTAGAATATATTAAATGGTCTGGCACAAATTAATGAAAAGCTCTTTGCTTATAAAAGAAAATAAAGATTCAGTTCACTCAAACAAGGAAAGCTCTGTGACGAAAGCCCACATTTTCCATTTGGCTTCAGCACCTCCAAGTGCAGCGAGTGGTGAGTGAGCAGCTCAGTGTGCGTATGCCACTGTCTACACGGGTGGCATGAGGAAGAAGAGTTGCCCAGTGCAAGGCAGGGTCTGCTCAAGAACGGTAAGAGATAGAGAACGTCATGTTCATTTTCTGCACGAGGAGATGGATCCTCCCATGCACAGAGGGGTCCAGCAACGTGCCCAGTCTCCCAGCTAGTAAGTCATGAGGCTGGACCTGACCCCAGACCCTGAGCTTTCCAGCACATGGCTCTGCCTCCCTCATGGACCAACATCTCCAAAGTCTAAGGAAGGATCCGTCCTTCAAAGTCAGAATGTACTGCAGTTCAGAGGTTTATGAACCTGGGGTTGGCTCTGAACCATCTCCAGGGCCTGCTTTTGGGCTGCCCTAGAAGCTTTCTTGGCACCTTCAGTCATCATTGGGCTAGCTCCCCTCATTCCTATCTCCCTCTGGACTGATTCTCTTTTCCAGCTTCATTATGAGGGAGAATGTCAAGGTCACAGACCATGGCCAACAAGTAAACTGTGAAGATTTGTCCTCTTCACAATGTGGTGACCTAGGGCAAGTTATTTGACCTCCAGGACTCAGTCTCATCATCTGCAAAGTGGGTACACTAACGATCACTTCCAGGACTGTTGCAAAGATTTATGAGACACTGAAGATGTTCAGTAACCTTTTCCGTCCTCCAACTCTTTGCAGGCTTAAATGTTTCAGATAAACCAGACCCTGAATGAGTAGGAGAAGGAACATGTGAAGAAAGCCAGGGGCCCACAACATCTCTCTCTTTGTACAAGGTAATGCAGCTCTATTCCTAAAAATCATCCTCCAATAAAACTATATCTAGGGTAGAACCATGCCCAGGGATACTTGGTATCTCTCTGGGGTCAATGACAGTACTAAGCTGGATGTGAGAGATGCTATTCTCAGAATTAAGGGCCAGGAAATATAATGTGGTGACTGCAGCCTGGTGCTCAGCTACCCATTAAGAAGCTCTTTAAAAAGTAAAATCGTGGTGACATTCAGGGATGGTAGTGTGGCCGTTCAGGTGACAGACGCTCAAAGCTCTATGTGGAATAGCGGAGGAGCCTCAAACTGTTCCCTGGCCCTGGCCAGAAGGAAATGCCCATGCCAGGTATCTTGGGCATGGTGTTTCTGCCTCTCGCCTGGCTCCCCATCCAATCCGCAGCCCTCTGCCAAGGATTGAAGTCATGGCTACCTCCACTTCCAACACCCACTCTGTGGCAGTGCCAGGAATTGGGCATTAGCTCCCTTTCACTTATTTGTAGAGGATGAATTATGCCAGGATCGTGTTAACCATCATTTGGAGATTATTTTTGGAGACAGAAAACTCTTTAGCAGCAAGCTCTGGAGGTTATACAACGACTGCGTGAGCGAGACTCTTGGATACTCAAAATAGACCTGCCGAGGTGAGGTCATCATCAAATGGTGCTCTGGGGACAGAGTTTACGGACTCACCTTTGGAATACTGTGTGGTGAGCGTGCCGTCGCCCCAGCCAAGAGCAGGGCCTGCTCTAATGCAGCTGGGCTCGCCCTCATTTATGTTGGGATGGTGCTCAGGGTGGATTGATGGAAAGAGGTGGAGCAGGATCCAGAAACATCCACTACCTCACCCATGTTATCTCATTGTACAAGGGATCTAGTGTTAGGGAGACCCAGGGCCTGGCCCTGGACATTTCACATGTCCAGTTGTTTTATAACCCTTTGCTGCAATGTGTTGTTTGGTCTGTGGATCCTGTGGCTGGTTGCCACATGCTTTGTGTTTTTCTGTCTTCATGATGAGAACTGTAGCTCTAGATCTTTGAAGCTTGATTTTGCTTGGGGACCACTGCAAGAGAGCACTGCATCATAGGGAATGCTGTTAAGTTCCCGATATTCCCAAGGAGAGCCTCCCTTGCAAACTGCAGAATAGGACTTTGCTCTTTTCAACCGTTAATGAGGTTTAAAATTTGAAAGGCCAGCCAGTGAATGTCTAATGTTTTCGACTGAATTCACCCCATAAGAATTATATTATATGTCTGTATTAGTCAGCTAGGGCTGCCATAACAAACTGCCACAGACTTGGTTGCTGAAAACAACAACAACAAAAAAATTATCTCAGATCTGGAAACGAGAAGTCCAAGATCAAGGTGCCAGCAGAGCTGGTTTTTTCCCAAGGCCTCTGCTTGGCTTGTAGATTCCATCTTCTCACTTGTCCTCACATGGTCTTTCCTCTGTGTGTCCATGTCTGTGTCCTGTCCCAATCTCCTCTTCTTATAAGGACACCAGTCATATTGATTAGCATCCACTCTAAGGACCTCATTTTAACTTCATCACCTCTTTAAAGACCTTTAAAGACCAAATACAGTCCCATTCTGAGGTTCTAGGCGGCAGGGCTTCTACGATGAATTTGGAGGGGATACAACCCAGCCCATAACAATCTCAACACTCAGTACATAAAGATAACTAACAAAGGCCGGGTGTGGTGGCTCACGCCTGTAATCCCAGAACTTTGGGAGGTCGAGGCAGGTGGATCACCTGAGGTCAGGAGTTCGAGACCAGCCTGGCCAACATGGTGAAACCCTCTCTACTAAAAATACAAAAATTAGCCAGATGTGGTGGTGTGCGCCTATAATCCCAGCTACTTGGGAGGCTGAGGCAGGACAATCACCTGAACCTGAAAGGCAGAGGTTGCAGTGAGTCAAGATCATGCCACTGGACTAAAGCCTGGGTGACAGAGGGAGACCTTGTCTCAAAAACAATAATAATAATAATAATAATAATAATAATAATAATAATAATAACTGAGATGTGAGTTAAAAAACAGAACAAAACAGTACTTACCTGATATGGTTTGGCTGTGCCCCCACCCAAATCTCAATTTGAATTGTGTCTCCCAGAATTCCCACGTGTTGTGGGAGGGACCCAGGGGGAGGTAATTGAATAATGGGGACTGGTCTTTCCCATGCTACTCCTGTGATAGTGAATAAGTCACAAGGTCTGATGGGTTTATCAGGGGTTTCCACCTTTGCTTCCTCATCATTTTTTCTTGCTGCTAACATGTAAGAATTGCCTTTCACCTCCCACCGTGATTCTGAGGCCTCCCTGGCCATGTGGAACTGTAAGTCCAATTAAACCTCTTTTTCCTCCCAGTCTCAGATATGCCTTTGTCAGCAGCATCAAAACGGGCTAATATATTACCTTTATGATGTGGGAGACCATTTGATCTTCGCTATTGTATTCTATTTCTTTAAAATAACCCTGGTTATGACCGACCAAAATGATTTCACAATCCACTAATGGTTACAACCCACAGTTTTTCCAACTCTGATCAAGGCCAAACCCTGAGAATACCTATTTCCAGTCTGATCTAAGGAGCTAAGCAAATACTAATCAGAATCAAAGCCTTTATCTTAATGATGGGGGAGCTGAGACCATAGATAGGCTTGAGCAGACCTGGTCAGGGAATGGTGGTTTCATCAGTAGCCCCGGTCTGGGGACCAGGGGTTTGAACTTTTTCCAGAAAGAAGGATGGCCAGGCAGGATCAGGATGGAGGGGGAGTGAGAACTGTGTCTGAGACACAATGCCAGGGGACAAAACCAGGGGACCATTTGAAGAACAAGTGCAAGGCAGAGAAAAGAAGGAGCTGCCAAAAAGGCCAGACTTGGGGCAGATGTAGGGGCAAAGGGATGAGCTAAAGCCACGTGACTGCAAGCATCCTAAAGGTCAGAGCTCATCTACATTGGGGATGGTGGTGGCATAGGCTCAGTCCCTGCGTGCTGTAGGCTACAGAACAAATGTTGCCCTTTTAGGTCCACCTCATCTCATTAGCCTTTTCCATAGAACACGGGGGAGCTCTGGCTGAGTCCATGTGACAAGACATCTCACTACTGAGGGGCCCTGACACTTTACACTTGAAAAACTTGGGGAAGCCAAGGTGAGAAGGCTTTAGCTACTGGAAGATCACCAGAGAAAGTCAAGCTGTGCAGAAAGCCATTTCTAAAATTCCAAAATGTTCATCCCAGCATTATGCCAATTACCTTCCTAAAACACAGGTGCCATACACCCAATCCCTTGATTGTGTGAACACATACTGTTTCCTGATGGAATATATAGTTATTGCTTTAGAACAGAGTAAAAATTCTTAAACATGGAATTTAAGCCCTAAGGATTTTTTTAATATCATCATCCAACTTAAATCCTTCCAGCTTCTTAATTTGTCATCTATACCCCCTGCCACTTCCTACTGTATATGCATATTTTAACATCATGGTAATAATACCAGAGATACAGTACTCTGCTTTTTATTTATTTATTTTATTTTATTTTATTTTATTTATTTATTTATTTATTTTTTTTTGAGACGGAGTCTTGTTCTGTCGCCTGGGCTGGAGTGCAGTGGCCGGATCTCAGCTCACTGCAAGCTCCGCCTCCCGGGTTTACGCCATTCTCCTGCCTCAGCCTCCCGAGTAGCTGGGACTACAGGCGCCCGCCACCTCGCCCGGCTAGTTTTTTGTATTTTTTAGTACAGACGGGGTTTCACCGTGTTAGCCAGGATGGTCTCGATCTCCTGACCTCGTGATCCGCCCGTCTCGGCCTCCCAAAGTGCTGGGATTACAGGCTTGAGCCACGGCACCCGGCCTGCTTTTTAAAAATAGCATAAAATAATTTCAAGCAGTATCATACATAAAAAGAATTTAAACTGTTTTTAATAATAGGAATTGCAAAATAAATATAAAAAGAGCCCAAAAAGAGTATACGTACAGCTGAAACAAGAAAAATCCAATAGACATCATGAATCTACCATCCAGCTTAAGAAACAGACCTTTCCAAATGTGCTAGAAACCTATAATGCCCCCTTCCTCAATTATACTGCACCTACTCCCTGCAAGTGACTGTCATCCTGAATAATGTCTTCATCACCTGTTGCTTTTCTGTGTCATTTTCAACACAGTATCAAACTTTAAAAAAATCATATTTTGTAAATTCAAGTTGCTGATGTTCAGAAATGCAATGTGACTTTTGTGTTTTGAATTAAAAAAAATTCAACTAGTAAATTTGTCTATTAGTTCTAAAAAATTATCTGTGGGTTCTTTGGGGTTCTCTGTATAGAAAATCTTAACATCTACACATAATGACACGTTGGTTATTGCTTTCCAATCTCTCTAACTTTTATTTCTTTTTTCTCGTTACTGCACTGGTTAAGCCCTTTAATACATTACTGGGTAGGAAAGAGAAAAGCAGGCATTCTTGCCATTTTTCTGATCTTAACGGGACTGTCTTAAACATCTTGACATGTGATTTGCCGTAGGTTTTGTTCGGTGCTCTTTATTAAGTTAAGGAAGTTCCTCCCATTCTTGCTTTGTTACAAGTTTTGTTTTGTTTTAAGTCATGAGTGGATGTTGCATTTTATCAAGCAGATCTTTGCATCTGTAAACCTGAGCATGGACTTTGTGCCTTTGGTCTGTTGATGTGATGCGTTACATTAATTGATTTTCAATATTAAACAGCTTTTTATTCCTCAGATAATCTCAACGTGATTATGATGTATGATCCTTTATACATTTTCCTTTGTGTGTTCTTTATAGCAGTTTTTCTTAGATGTTTTCATTTTTATTTATAAAGAAACTTAATCTGTAGCTTTACTTTCTTGCAGTTACCTGTCTGTTCTTAGTATCAGACATATGATAGCCTCATAAAACGAGTTAGGATGTGCTTTCACTTTTTCTATTCTTTGGAAGAGTGTGTGTAAGATAAAACTATTTGATCTTTGATGTTTGATAGAAGTCTGTAAGGCTGTTTGGGTCTAGGGTTTCCTTTGTGAAATAATTTTAACAACTAATGAGGCCTCCTACATTTTCTTGAAATAATTTTAGTAAGGTTTTTTTTAGATATGTATCTTTGTCATCATTTATTGCTGAGACATTGTTCATAACATCTCTTTGTTACTAGTTCATAGCATTTATTTTTTGTCCTTTCCCTTTGTGCCTCATTTTGGATTGAGTGCTTTAAAATCAGATTCTACTGTTATTCCTCTACTTGTTTTAAAAATATAATTCTATCTGTTCTATTAGTGATTATCTTAGCTATTTCAGTATGCGTGTTAAGAATGTCTAAAGCTTATCAATATCTATTGTCATCTCAACTGATACACTTGATATACTTCATTTCTAGCTTTATTGCTTTCCACAAGTGGATGTACTGTGAAGCCAATGAAATATGTATGAGTTTTTCAGAGTGCTGCATTTACATGAGCTCTTTCTAAACCGCTGAGCCTAATTTTGCTTTTTAAAATTTGGTATTCTTTTTGTTAACATTCATTCTTTTTGTTAACACATGTTGTACATTTACAGTCTCACAGAACCTGGATTGACCCCTGATATTTTCAAATCGTTCTATGGATTTCTAACGTCTGTGCCAGCTCAGCATTATATTTTAAAATACATTATTTTTGGCCGGAAGCGGTGGCTCACACCTGTAATCCCAGCACTTTGGGAGGCTGAGGTGGTCAGATCACCTGAGAGTAGGAGTTTGAGACCAGCCTGGCCAAAATGGCCAACTCTTCTCTACTAAAAATATAAAAAATACCCAGGCATGGTGGCAGATGCCTGTAATCCTAGCTACTCAGGAGGCTGAGGCAGGAGAATCGTTTGAACCCAGAAAGTGGAGGCTGCAGCGAACCAAGATTCTGCCACTGCACTCCAGCCTTGGCGACAGAGTGGTGCCTCATCTCAAACAAACAAATAAAACAAAACAAAAAAGGAAAGAAAAGAAAAAAGAAAAAATGTATATAATTTGTATTGTATCCGTTGTTCCATTTGTCTCAGCAGATCTAAGGGACCTCACTGCTGTGGCAGGGCCTGAGATCATGTTTGCTACTCGACTGCAAACATGGCCATTTCTTACAGAAAAATTAAGATATCAGATAGTGGATCCCAAAGCTTCTGAGGACAATGAATTATGGAGTCAGTTCCAGGGAACAGAACCAGTTTCTAATCAGGGACATTCTCTTATCCCAGAGCAGGCGGTTCTGCCAGAGCCCAGGTAGATTTCAGTAGTTGTAATGTGCCTCCCTTTCATCTCCTTCTGGGTGGAAGTGTCTATTTAGTTATTCTGTCTCTGTCTCATGATTGTATTCTGAATTAGGAATGAGGGGCAAATAATTTCTTTTTTCAGTTTTCAGGTCTCTGTGCCTGACTTAGATGACAAGATCCTGAACTTTAAAGAGCTTGATGTTATAATGAGATGAAACTTTTGGGTCTAGGGGTGAGAACACTTTTCCAGACAACCCTGCTTTGGGCTCAGGAAAGCCCTTGACCAGAGCCTGGTTCTACTTTCTGGGGTGGCTCCATGGTCTGCTCTCAGAGGCACCTGGAGCCACTTCTAGTTTTTGCTCTGGATCAAAAGCTAGTGGGGATATTTCTGGAAAGAGAAGTCCATCCCAGACTTTTTATTCCTGAATATTAAATATAGACTTTAAGTATAAACACTAAATAAAATAAATAAAAATAAAATATTAAATATAAATAAATATAATACAAATATTTTCCAAGGTGTTAATTCATTTTAAAACAAATAACTGAATAAAGTATCTTTGGGTGGCTGCTAGAGTTAATTAAGGTATCTATTTAATTTTAAATATTCATGCCCTCTTTATATAAATAATTATTGGAGGGTGCTTATGAAAATTGTATGGGTTAAAGAAGAGTCAGTGGGGCTAAGAGAGTAGAAACAGTAAGATGAAGCATGAAATATGCTTTCTAAGATCCCACACACAAAGGAGTCTTAAAGTGTTTCTGGGACTCCAGGCAACCCACCAGAAAAGGAATGCAGGATCCTGTGATGTGAATTACAGTGTCCTTGATATAAACAAACTGTAACGACTGCATACTGCACTTTTTGCTGCTGATACTTGAGACCCACGGCCCTGTCATTGCATAGGGCCAGGAACAGCGTCCTTTACCAATATCCTCACAGAGTTAGCAACGGTGGGTTTCCCAGCTGCCTTTGAGTTTGCTTTCCACGTGCCTGTGCTTTAAGCAGGAAGCACACTTTCATGAAAAGAGCTCCACGGGAGGGGCTCTGAGAATGAGGTCCATGCTGCTCTGGATTAATCCTTCGCCAAATTCTCATTGAATAATTTTTTCTCAACTTTAAATGTGAGGTGATGATGTTTTCAAGGTTTGACTCCCTGATACTTGGAGTGAAGCTGGCCTTCCTTGCCTTTTCTTTTGAAGAATGACAGAAAAATGCTTGGTCAGAGTGAATCCCAGATTCCATGCTCTGCAGAGAGCTGGACAGCTCTTAATCAGGACACCAGCCTGAGAGCAGGTCATGCTGCCTGTCCCACCCCCTGCCCAGCATCCGGGGCTGACCTCTCTCGACTTCACAAGAGGCTTCTTGAGGGCCCAGCCCGTTCCTGACTTGCTCACTGTTTGTATTGGTCTGCAGGGGCTGCTGTAACAAAGTGCTACAAGCTGAGTGGCTTAGAGAACAAAATGTATTGGCTTGAAATTCTGGAGGCTGGAAGTTTGAAATCACAGTGTCATCAGGGCTGGTTCTAGGCCACTCTCCTTGGCTGTGGATGGCTATTGGCATGTTCACATGGCCTTCTCTCAACTGTATGGCTGTCTGTCTCCAAATTTCCCCTTCTTATAAGGACATCACTCCTCTTATTAGATTAGGGCCCATTCTAATGACCTCACCACACTTCTGTAAAGTCTCTGTCTCCAAATGAGGTCACATTCTGAGGTTCTGTGTGTTAGGATATCAACATATGAATTTTCGGTGAACACTATTCAAACTTAACACCGTCATAGCTCCAGTTCCTAACACAGTATCTGACACTAAAAAATTCTGAGAATTAATGTATGAAGACATAAATTGGAATCTGTTTTATCAATAGACAGAGTGTGTTCAAGGCCCAAGAATTTAATGTTATAGCAATAATTCTGAGCTGGAAAATTTAAAATTGGTGTTACTAAATGCTGATGTTAGTCATAAAAGACTTAGCAAAGTTTAACAGAAGATGTCTAACTTAGTTATGTGACTTCCTAAGGAACAATCCAAGATAAACCCATTATAAAAATTACCTCTTAACAAACGAATGAGTTGAACTTGCACCTACATAGGGTCATTACCCAAACATACAGGCACACCTTGGAGATACTGTAGGTTTGGTTTCACACCACTGCATTAGAGTGAATATCTCAATAAAGCAAGTTGTATTCATCTGTTCTCATGCTGCTATGAAGAAATACCCAAGACTGGGTAATTTATAAAGAAAAAGAAGTTTAATGGATTCACAGTTCCACATGGCTGAGGAGGCCACACAATCATGGCGGAAGGCAAAGGAGGAACAAAGGCACATCTTACATGGCAACAGGAAAGAGAGTGTGTCCTTTTTAAATCATCAGATCTCATGAGACTTATTCACTATCACGAGAACAGCATGGGGAAAACTCCATCTCCCACCCCATGATTCAATTACCTCCCACCGGGTCCCACCGGAATTATGGGAGCTACAATTCAAGATGAGATTTGGGTGGAGACACAGCCGAACTATATCACAAGTCACAGGGTTTTTTGGTGTCCCAGTACATATAAAAGTTATAATGTACAGTATACTGTAATCTACTAAGTGTTCACTGTCTAAAAAGCATACCTTAATTTAAAAATACTTTGCTGCTAAAAATGTTAACTATCATTTGAGCCTTCAGTGAGCCATTATCTTTTTGCTGGTGGAGGGTCTTACCTTGATGTTGATGGCTGCTGACTGATCAGGGTGGTGGTTGCTGAAGGTTGAGGTGGCTGTGTCAATTTCCTAAGATAAGACATCAATGGAGTTTTTAGCACCAATTGAGCTGTCTTTCAATGAAAGATTTATCTGTAGCATGCAGTGCTGTTTGATAGCATTTTGCACAGAGACCTTCTTTCAGATTTGAAGTCCATCCCCACAAACCTGATTTATCAAATAAGTTTATGCAATATTCTAAATTATTTGTTATCATTTCAACGATGTTCACAGCTTCTTCACTAGGAGTAGATTGCATTTCAAGAAATCAGTTTTTTTGCTCATCCATAAGCAACTACTCTTTCTTTCTAATTTAATCACTAAATATCAGCAATTCAGCCACATATCAGGCTTTGCTTCTAATTCTAGGTCTCTTGCTATTTCCACCACATTTGCAATTACTTTCTCTACTGAAATCTTGAATCTCTCAAAGTTATCCATAAGGTTTGGGATCAACTTCTTCCAAATTCCCATTAGTGTTGATATTTTGACCTCCTCCCATGAATGATGAATTCTCTTAATGGCATCTATGATGATGAATCCTTTCACAAGGTTTTCAATGTATTTTTCCCAGACCTATCAGAGTAATCATCATCTGTGGAAGCAATGGCCTGGCAAAGTGTATTTCTTAAGTAGTAAGACTTGAAAGTTGAAATTACTTCTCAATCCTTGGGCTGCAGAAAGGATCTTGTGTTAGCAGGCATGAAACAACATTCACCTCCTTGTACATCTCCATCAGAGCTCTTGGGTGACCGGGTACGTTGTCAATAAGCAATAATATTTTGAAAGAAACCTTTTTTTCTGAGCAGTAGGTCTCAAAAGTGGACATAAAATATTCAGTAAACCATGCTGTAAACAGATGTGCTGTCTTCTAGACCTTATTATTCCATTTATAGAACTCAGGTAGAGATTTAGCATAATTCTTAAGGGCTTTAGTGTTTTTGGAATGATGAATGAGCACTGTCTTAAATTTCATGTCACCAGCTGCATTAGTCCTTAACAAGAGAGTCAGCCTGATCTTTGAAGCTTTGAAGCCAGGTATTGACTTCTCTCTACCTATGAAAGTTTTAGATGACGTCTTCTTCCAATAGAAGGCTGTTTTGTGTACATTAGAAATCTGTTGTGGTCAGGCACAGTGACTCATGCCTGTAATCCCAGCACTTTGGGAGGCTGAAATGGGTGGATCATGGGGTCAGGAGTTCGAGACCAGCCTGACTAACGTGGTGAAATCCCATCTCTGCTAAAAGTACAAAAATTAGCTGGGCTTGGTGGCTTACATCTGTAATCCCAGCTACTCAGGAGGCTGAGGCAGGAGAATCACTTGAACCTGGGAGGCAGAAGTTGCAGTGAGCTGAGATCACGCCATTGCACTCCAGACTGGGCGACAGAGCAAGACTCCGTCTCAAAAAAAAAAAAAAAATCTGTTGTTTAGTGTAGCCACCTAAACAATAGTTCAGGTGTTCAACATCCATCAATGATCTTAGCTAGATCTTCTGGATAACTGGCTGCAGCTTCTGGATCAGCACTTGCTGCTTTACCTTGCACTTTATGTTATGAAGATGGCTTCTTTTAAACGTCATGAACCAACCTCTGCTAGCTTCAGACATTTATTTTGCAGCTTCCTCACCTCTCTCAGCCTTTGTAGAATTAAAGAAAACCTGGGCCTTTCTCTGGGTTACGCTTTGACTTAAGGGAATGTTGTGACTGGTTTGATTCTCTATCCAGACCACTAAAACTTTCTCCATATCAGAAATCAGGCTGTTTTGCTTTCTTATCATTCATGTGTTCACTGGAGTAGCACTTTTAATTTCCTTCAAGAACTTTTCCTTGGCATTCACAGCTTGGCTAACTATTTGGCACAAGAGACCTAATGTTTGGCCTATTTTGGTTTTCAACATGCCTTCCTCAGTAAGCTTAATCATTTCTAGCTTTTGATTAAAAGTGAGAGACGTGTGACTCTTCCTTTCACCTGAACACTTAGAGTTCATTGTAGGGTTATTAAGTGGCCTAATTTTAATATTGTTGTTTCAGGGAATAAGAAGGCCTGAGGAGAAAGAAAGAGACAAGGGAATGGCCAGTTGGTGGAGCAGTCAGAACTCACCCATTTATCAATAGAATTTGCTGTCTTGTATGGGCATGGTTCCTGGTGCCTCAAAACAATTACAATAGTAACATCAAAGATCACTGATCACAGATCACCATAACGGATGCAATAATTATGAAAAAGTTCAAAATATTGTGAGAATTACCAAAATGTGGCACAGAGACATGAAGCGAGCACATACTGTTGGAAGAATGGCACCGATAGACTTGCTCGACCCAGGGTTGCCACAGATCTTCAATTTGTAAAAACATGCAACATCTGCAAAGTGCAATAAAGTGAAGAGCACAAAAATAAGATATGTTTGTAGTTAACATGAAAGGAAATCTTCCGAAGTGATGACTTGGGCTTGAAAGGGCTGGTCGTGATCTAACACTAAGGAGACATCCAGTGAGCTATCTGGCCTCATAACTTTAACATGAGCACTTCTGCTACAAGCTGTGCTGTCACAGCTGCAATTGAGAGGCATTCCTTATTCTCCTTCCCCCACCAAAATGTAAATAGCTGTGTTTATTTTTTCTGATCGAATGGGTAATGCATGCTAACTGTAAAGAAGATGACTAGCAATTCTGAAAATTAAAAAGAAAATGTTCCTTATATACCTCTAGAAGTTTGTGATAGCAACTTCACAATGAAACTGTATATCATTCCAAACATTTAAATTAAATATGTCAAATTAGACATATATTTATCCAAATGGGATCATGCAACATGCACTATTTCATCACTTGAATTTGGCACGTAATGAATCATGACCATGAAGCATGCTGAAACCTACTTGGGAGCATTGTAGGATGTAGCTCTCGCTAGAAACCTGGCTCTTTACTGAGGAACATGCAGCATTTCTAGTTTCTGCTATTAAAAATATCATTTCATAAACCTTCAGATATGTACACGTTTGTATGATCACCCAGTAATTTCCTAATGAAGTGCCCAGAAGTAGAATTGCCACATTAAAATGAATACATATTATCCTACACATTTTTACAATATCCTTCAAAAATATTGAACCAGTACTCACCCTTACCAATAGTCCTTGAAATTGTGTTTACCCACAACTTAAACTATATCAGATGTTATTCTTTTTAAATTTTGCCAATCTGATGGATAAAACTAATATCTCGTGGTCAGTATAATTTACATTTCTTTTATAACCTGATCTGTTCATTGGCCACTTGCCTTTTTTTCCTTTTTGAGTTTCTTTTTTCATTTTTTAATGTTTATTATTTATTTGTCAATTTTCTCCCCTACGTCTTCTCCATTGCCCCTTACTGAAACCTCAATTCATTCAATTTTGGATGCATATTTTGGTTTTTCTTTTGCTTTATATTGTGTGAGAATTCTCTTTATTTTCTATAATATCTAATGAATTGCTATCTTGACAATTATATCTCTAAGAAGTCTTTATTGTTCTCAGATTGTTCTCTTTTCATAGTCCCTTCTTCTTGCTTTAAATAAATACATATAGATATATTTGCTGCTTCTTAATTAGCTTATTTATTTTTATCTATCTATCTGTCATCTATTATCATCATATGTAGATAAATCCTTTAATTATTTTGGCTTCCAAGAGAATAGGTTGACATATCAGCACTATCAGTTGATATAAAGTTGCCCATATTGTGCACAAGTTCTGCACCCTGCAAGTAGTTTTGGAATGGATGGAGGGAGAGAGGTATTAGCAAGTTTTTGACTCCCTTATAGTTCCCTGTATCCTCTGTTTCCTTTTCCTTCACTTTTGAAACGTTTGTCCGTTTTCACAGAAGCCATGATTACCATATTAGTTAGAGTCTTTGTTTTGACACAAATAATGCAATGCACTCAAGAGTAGCTAAACATATTACTGTGACAAGATGGATATTGTTGTTTTCCCTCATGTGCCTGGGATCTGGTTCAGAAGCTCAGGACTGTCAGAACCATGATCTGAAATTCTTGTGGCCTTTCCTAAATGATTGCAAGATGGAAACACACTCTTGTTTTCTGGGAGGGGGAGAGTGAAGAGATAAGGAAGAAAGAGTAATACTTAGAGCTAGAAGCAGAAACCCCTGCTGATGCTGCTCTCATTGCATTGGCCTTTTAGAATAATTTCCCAGGATCCCCAGAGTTTGAGGTGATCATGTGACACCGTGACTGGTGCAGACACTGTTAGCTTCCTATCTACTACCCATTCTTAACTTCTTTCTTACTAATATGCCTCAGATTTTTGCTTAGTCTGTTTTTGTTTTGGTTCCTGATAGATTTTGGGACTTTTCTGAGTGACCTGTTAATCACCTTATTTTAAAACTCCCTAACAGTGCTTAGCCTAGGCTTGAGCACACAGCAAGCAGGTGTCCACAGTTCCTGGAATTCGGTTGGCTGCCAGTCAAGAACTTAATAAAACATAAATACTACTTCTTGAAATTCACCTATGCCAAGTACACTTCCAAATGCATCACATGTATTAATACATGTTATCCCACCATAGCTTTACGAGATAGATATTATTGTTATTACACCCATTTAACTGATGAGGAAACCAAAGCACAGAGTGGCTCTGAACTTGCCTGAAACCACACAGCTAGAAAGCAGAAAGGAAGGAATTGGAATTTGAAGGCAGGCAGGCTGCTTCCTGCACTTGTTCGCTACCAAATTGCATTAGTAAAGTAAGCCATAAGTGGCTTACGCCTTCAAATCTTCATTACATGATGAAAAGCGATAAAAAGCAAACAAAATATACAACTACTTTAAACCTATACATTAAGAGGAAATTGACAGTCATGTGAAGCCAAAGAGCAAAGGAAACCTTGGTGCTACAGATGGTCCATCCCTCACCTCTCGTCCACATGGATCACACTGAAAACCTAACCACCTTCTTCCTCATTCATTCTGTGTTTGTGGAAACTTCACAGTGATCAAAGCTGTCTTGGGGTGAAGGGTGAGCCTGGCGGTAAAGTGAGCTCTATGAAGACTGCTGCCTTTCCTCCAGCCAGGGCTGTCAACACGGTGGCTGGGGAGTGTTGTGTGACTCTCCTTTGAAGCAATAGGTTCATTGTGCAAACTCCATAGCATGGCCTAGTAAGAAGACGGAAGCCCAAAGGGTCCAGTGTAAGCTCATTCAGAAGCTAGGAGACCACAGTTCCACCTCTACGAAATAAGGTTAGTTTGAATTTCTGGGAAGGAAGTAGTTTATAAAATCAGCAGATAATGTGTAGATCCAGATGTGATTTGTTTGCAGACACAAAGGGGGTGGCTTTTTCTCACCAAAGAGGGTCTTTGATCTTTGCACAGAGCCAAGGTGGTAATTCCAGCAGCCTAGTTTAACTTCATTTCACTATCTGTGATCTTCTTGGTTCCCAAACTTTCATGTAGGGTATTGCCCATTTAACAGGGAAGGAGACCTAGTCCGGACTTCTGGGAACTGGAGTAATATGTACAGTGCTCCAAGCCTCCATGAAAATAGGCAGGCCCAGGGATCTGACTCTCCTTTTATCTGTCTCTTCAGAGCCCTGCTCATCTTCTCTAGTCTCTTCTATGGCCCAACAGGAAACTAAAATGCCCTTTGTTCTCAAAGCATAGCAGCTAGGGTAGGCTAAATTGTGCTGCAGTAACAAATCACCTAAAACTCTCTGTAGGTTACCATAAGAAGCTGATATCTTGTTCTCATAAAGTCGACTGCAGATCTGGGTGATTCTCCAGGGCAGTTTTCCTCCATATTTAGCAAGTCAGATTGCTTCCTTTTTTTGGTCTTTCCATTTCAACACTAAGCAACCCCCCTACTGGTGCGGATGAAGAAAGAGGTGGAGGGTCAAGCAGCTGTAGTTAATTGCTTCGGCCTAGGAGTGGCACTATTTCTATTCGTATTTCTTTGGGGAGACCCAGTTACTTAGCCATATCTAAATTCAAGGAATACCTTATGATTATCTGTGTAACTGAAAGTAGCAGAGTACTAAATATTGGTGAACATTAACTCTGTTGATCATACAGACCAAAGCTCTCTTCACTTGCTAAAGAGTTCCATCTGGCTAATCTCTGAGCTATTACCTTTGTGTTTGCCAAATTCAGGATTATGGAGTCTTGGTGAGGAAGAAACGTGGAGGCCATTAGTCCAGTTTATCGCAAGTCAGGATCCTTGACATTAATCCTAACAAATGATTATCAAGCCTCTCTTTGGACACTTTCATGATGGAGTCTCACTGTCTTACGAGCCAGAAAATTCTGTGTTGAGACAGCTCTTTGTAAAATTCCTCCATGTTCTGAGCCTTTCTACCTTCCTGGCAGGGCCAGTTCTCAAGTCCAGTTCTCTAGGCTTAATAGAACTGGCTCTATCCACACCCACTGTCCCATGCCCCTTCAAATGCCTGAGGCCATTGACATGTTTCCATTTCATCTCCTTCTTGCTTGGTTCCACAGCCTCAGTTCCCTCCACCACTCCTCACATGACCTCCAATTTCTCTCTGTCTTGATCACCACTCTGCATGTCACCTCCTTTCAGTGTGGTATTCAGAACCTCATGGTCTGATGGTTGCCAGATAAAGTGTTATCACTGATTTTGTTCTAGGTGTTGCATGATTCTAGCAATGTCACCTAAGATAGCATTAGTTTTCCCAGCAACCACATCACACCCTGGGCTTATATTCGAACTGGAGCTATTGGGATTTGAAGTCTGAAACTGATCCCTTCTTCCCTTTCAGGGTTCTGTCCCATGGCTTATAGGCAAAAAGAGAGGTAAATAAAAGTGACAGGCTGATTAATGGTCGGGCATGCATCCCAAGATTGACAAAAGGCAGACCTCTTTGATTTAAACTGGAATGGAGAATTCATCTTGAATTTTTGAGGCTGAAGGGTGACCGCAGCTCTCTGCATCCTTTATTGAAGACAACTGGGAACTAATATAAGGCTGACTTAACTCACTCATTTGAAGGTAAAGAAACTGGAACACACACAGGTATGCATGCACACACACATACACATTAGAAGATGGCCAGGCCTGCCTACAGAAGATGAGCCCTTGGCCTGGCCACTTATGCTTAGACTGCAGAGAAGGAGGAAGAGTCTTCTGGCTCCTCTGCTGGCCTTGAAGCAAGCTGTGAAATAAATGGGTGAAAAGACACAGTAGCCCTGTCCATTAGCTAAGGACTGTCAGTAATATGCTTTATTTCTTTATTTAAATGTCTACTAGACCACTTCCCAATCTAGCAAGATAATTTTGAATCATGATTTGATAACTCAGTAGATTAACTTTCCCCCATCCCAGGTGGTGCTGACTGGTTTTGTGTTATGCAACCTACTTAGGGGTAGGTTGAATTGTCACTGCAACACAATTTAACCTACCCTGGCTCTGTGCTTTGAGAACAGAGGGTACATGAGTTTCCTGTTGGATCGGAGAAAAGACTAGATGGGCTGGGCCGGGGTCTGGTGAGACAGGAGAGCAACAGTTACAGAGAAGTGGGACACATATATTGGTATTTCTAACCAGGCTGATGCTCCTTGAATATCATTTTAAACTATAAATTAATATGTCACATAGCACTAGATTTAAAAAAAGTCTTTGAATGTGTTCTGCTAGAATTTTACAAATAGTAAAGCCTTCCTGAAGAGGAAATGGGGTTGGTTTGTCACGGCTTATTCTTGGTGAACCCCTGTTGGCTCACATTTTCCAGGTATGCCACCATCTTCAATGTAATGGCTTCACTTAGAATCTGTCTATGAAGGAGTATCTTGTCTTGTCTTTTGGAATCCACCATTTTATTCTTTATGCTCACCAGGGCAACATCTGTCCATCTACCTCTTTACTAGGCTGATAGATTCTTTAACATTCAAAAGGCTTTTGCGCAAGAAGAATGGTTATACTCATACATCTTGGATTTGATAGAAGTTTATGAATCTTAAGATTGTAATAATAAATATTTTTATGTGATGATAATGAATATTTCCTCTAATCATATATTTCTAATACAATCTTTCACAATTATGAATACAATAAATTAAATATTTCCTAATGTTTATACATCATTACAAATCTATTTGATCAAACTTTCCACTTAATAAAAAATGCAGATCAAATATATGAGATTCTCTTTAATGTCTTACATGCTTTGTAATAGTGGTTAAATATCTGAAACTCTTCTGAGTAGCTGCCCCAATGTAGGTCTCCTGTCTGCCTGAGTGCTTGGGAGGAGACTGCAGCCCCTAGCAATCTGATATGACTCCTTGGCCAATTCTGGGTGAAGTGCTGACAGCAGAAATGAAACGTGCCTCTTCTGGCTAAAACACTGAACTGCTAGAACAAGACCTTCCAGTGGTCTTTTCCTCTGTCTCATGGTATTGGTTGTTTTTAGCTACATAACAAATTGCCCTAAAACTTGGGAGTATAAGACAACAGGCACTTGTTATTTCACAGTTTCTGTTGGTCAGGAATTCAGAAATGGCTTAGTTTGGTGGTTCTGGCTCCATGGTCTCTCATGAGGTTACAGCCCAGATGAAGAGTGGGCTGCAGTTATCTCCTGGAGGATTTGCTTGTATGACTACTCACTTACACGCTGTTGGTGCAAGGCCTCAGTTCCTCACTGGCTGTTGGAAAGAGGCCACCACTCCATACCACATGGACCTCTCCTAGGACTCATTGAGTAGCCTCAAACATGATAGTTGGCTTCCCCAGGAATGAGTTATCCAAGATAGAATAAAGCAGAAGTCACACTGCCTTCTACGACTGCTCTTGGAAAACACAGGTTGTTACTTCTGACACATTCTATTCATTAAAGGCAAGTGACTAAGAACAGTCCACACTTAAGAGGAAGAGCGTCAGTCTCTAATTTTTGAGGGAAGAAGTATAAAATAATTTGTGAACAAAATTTTAAAACCACCACACTGAGTGACTGAACAGGTCACATTTTCTGGATGAGGCAACTGCAAGGCTGTGGAGCACCTGTCAGCCTGGGTTCCTGAGTGATCTGGTGGAGCAGAGAGCCCTTTGCTGAACTAAGATGGATATGAAGTACAAGAAAGAAATAAACCTTCATTGTATCAAGTCATTGGAATTTTACCTACACTATCCTGACTAGTAGTCATTTTAAGACACAAACATAAATAAAATCACACTGATAATATGTAAATGTGGTTACAAAATTATGAATTCTCTGTGTTTAAATGATTTTTATTTTTATATCATTCAAAAAGTTTCATTTTTTACACTCACATAGGGCTTCAGTAATTCTATGAGATACTAATAATCTCAGCAGACCCCAAATCAGGTGCATACCATTTCAGGAGGAGAAGAAGCCGCAGATTCTGGTCCAGGATAAGTCTGTTTGTTTAAAGTGATTGAAACCAAACCCCTAATTGAGTGTCTTTTGATAATAAAGTTCTATTTGTTACATTTTGACTTGTAAACCTCTGCCTTTCAAAAGCTAAATTAAAAGATTTAATTTTTCAAAACTTGGTGTCTTTCCCAGAAATGATGTATTGTAAAAAGTTTCTTATGACTGGCTGGCAGTACCTAAACTATTGTCCTGTCATTATGATAAATTGGCTTAGTCTATAAATATTAATTGGAAACGTATGCATGCCTTATCAATATTACATTATAATTAGTGGGGTCATCTTGAGGTTCCATCCACTAAAAGATGAGAGATGGAGTGTGTGCAATGTTTAGCTAATTAATCATCTTAGAACACTGTGAAATTCTCTGTTTAATTGGTTGCTGTGTAGGATCACAAGAGCAATCAATTCCTTGACTCCCTATACTATGCATGTTTCAGGGGATTATTTTGGTTTATTTACAGTTCCCTGTGTTTATTCTTTCTTATGCACAGTGATAGGAGAAAGATAACTCTATACTTTGTAAATGGATATATGCTCAATAGAAAAATGTAAATACAAACATAAGTACTTTTCTATTTATTAAAGCAATAAAACTAAACAAATCCTAATATGTGCATTCTTTTGCACACATTATATTAACTTTGCTTTTTCAAATATTGTTGTAAATTCATGATCTTTCACAAAAGCAACTTGTTTCAGGTAACCTTGAGTATTACTTTATTTTTCATGCTCTGTTGGTTGATGGGACCCTTCAAACTGGTCCCTTTGTCCTTTCAACAGCAACGTATTGTCATTTTTAAAACAGCCTTATTTTCTGGCATTGAGATTGCCCATACTCAGTATTTTTTCTGTCCTGAAATTTGGAACCAAGAGTCTTAATTCCTTTTGGGAGGAAAAGAATCAAATCTGGAACCAGAGGCACACAGGAGCTGTGGCAGATGCTGCAGCCATCCAGCCTATAACCTTTCTCATCTTCTGTGATGGTTAATTTTATGTGTCAACTTGACTGGGCCACAGGGTGCCCAGACATTTGGTCAAACATTATTCTGGATATTTCTGGATGACATTAGCATTTGAATGGGTAGACTGCATAAAGTAGATTGCCCCCCCCCAATGCGGGTGGACCGCATCCAAACATTTGAAGACCTGAATACAACAGAAAGGCTGACCCTCTCAAGTGTAAGAGGGAACTCCTTTTCCCTGACTGCCCTGAGTTGAGACATAGGTCCTCTCCTTTGGACTTCAACAGAAACATCAGCTCTTCCTAGATCTTGAGACTTGGACTGGAACTACTCAGTCCCTTGGTTCTCAGGCCTTTGGATTCAAACTGGAACTACACCACCAGCTCTCCTGGGACTCCAGTTTGCCAATTGCAGATCCTGGGACTTCTCAGTCTTCATAATCATGTGAGCCCCTTTCATATCATAAGACTGACTCTCTCTCTCTCTCTCTCTCTCTCTCTCTCTCTCTTTCTCTGTGTACACACACACACACACACACACACACACACACACATATGTATATTTAGTTGTGTTTCTCTGGACAATCCTGACTAATATGCCTTGCTCCTCATGAGAACTCTGATTGCATGCAGGTGACAATGTGCTCAGCTAGACAGATGTGCCTTCATGGACTCTGGCAGCTGAAGATGGCCCAGGTTGCCATGGTTAAGCCGTATCAACTCTTGCCTGGATCATTGCAGCCGACTTCTAGTTCCTGATCCTGCTTTGCTCCCTAAACTAGTTATTCTCACGCATCCAGAGTAATTCGCTCACAGTGTAACTGGATCACATCACTTTTATGCCCAAGACTCACCAACAGCTTCCATTTCTACAAAGCGAGAGCAACATCTCTACAGTGGTCTCCAAAGCCCTGTGTGATATGAATACCGAAAGTGTACCTCAAATGTGGAAAGAAATTACATTCCGCACCTGTTTCTCCCATGTCCACTTCACTGTTTTTCAGCAATGCAGCAGTGTGTGGAGAAAATCTTTCCACGTCCCATTGGATTCACAGTCTTGAAGCATAGTTCTCACATATTACAGTAGACGTGGTACCCGTTGACTTGCTCCAGGCCTCTTTATGCTGTCCTCACAGCACACTGTACCTTGTCCTCCATCTCAGTGTATGACTGTGTCTTGTGTGCTGGTCCTGGGTGTTCTGGCACCTCACCAGAGAACCTGTGACACAGATAGTTACAGGCAAATGCTCATCCTTCTGTTTTACCATCTAGAATTTCTTCTGTAAAGATTGAGGTAAAAGGTGGGGTACAACATACACAGGGGGATACAAATGAGAAAGATTCAACTTGGTACTTATTTATTCACTTCATTTCGTCCCACAAATAATTGGAAGGGGCTTATATTTCAGCTTAGTATTAAGAAGAGCTGCCCAACAAAGACTCCCAATGGAATGGAAAATTTGGGGAGGCAGTGGGTTCCCCATCTCAGCAGGCATTCAAGTACAAACTGAAAGGGCACTAAGACTGCTGTAACAAAGTGTTCTGAGAGCCCCCGCTCTGGATGCTCAGTCTGTTTCCTGTCCAGTTTTCTCTGGGATGTTGTCCTCCTTCTGAGCTCCACTGGCTGAGCTAAATGCTGTTCCTTTAGAAATCCTAGAGAAGCCAAGGGCCTGTCACCATGGTTATGCTCATCATAGACATAACTATGACAAAAGACGGGAGAGGACCCCCACCTCTCTTTTCGCAGGTTCATCTTCTGACAGCAATGGTAAAAAGGGGAGGGAAGCTGGGGAAATGCACCTGATTACATGACATCAGCATCATGGGATAGATTAGAAGTTAGGCTGCTCTCTAAGCCAATGAAATGAGTTTGATTTTTCCATCCTTTCTCAAGAATCCCTCCCTCTCCATTGCTTCTTCTAAGGGATTGATATTTAAAAGTTGTTTTTGGCATTTGTCAACATACATTCCTTCCAGATGTTAACCAAAGGTCCCAGACCAGTTTTGATGGCATGGAAGTGCTCAAATAAGTCATAAGAATTTTTTAAAACACTAAATTGGTGGTGAGTCTAGCCTGGGTCTTGAACAGGATTTTTTATTTGCTGAAGGCAAAAGCCTGTCCTCAATGCTCTACTGGCCAAAAATATTATTTGCATTTAAAGAAAAATAATCAAATGCTTTTTTGGGTGATTACACCTATTTTTCCCTTCTGTTTAGACTGAGGACAGTGGGGCCCTGTTCTCAATTAACCTCAACATCCCCAACCCCTTGCCTCCATCTCTAATTAAAGAGATAGGACCAATGGCATTTTAAATTTCTTTAAAATTGTTCAATAAACAAACACACATTTCAGCATCCAGTATTCTATTTATTCTAAAGATGTTCAGAATAAATAGAACAAACAGAATTTACGTTCTCTGCTCCCTACTTCATTTTAAATGTCTTGAATGAAACATCTCACCCTCCCTTTAGAAAATATGACATCTATTCCAATGAGATAGATGAAGATCCTGAGTTGAAAAACAGTCTGTTTTTACTTGCCCAAATTCCTACTGAAATGAACCCAGTAGAACCTGGGAGTTCTTGGCTGGAACAAATTTGTTGATGGAGATTAGGGCCTAATGTTTTTCTTTTAGTTTTCAACTTAGATCAAGCAACAGTCTGATTTTGGAAATTACCCTGCAGGAAAGATGGAAGAAATATTTTTTTTTCACAGAGTCTGGGATGTCATATTTTAAATATGCACAAGAATATGTGCCTGCAAAAGAGCTTTCTTTGAGCAGATTGCTGTTGGTGCCTGCTTTCATCCTTGTGCTGAAAACCCGATTTTGGAGAAGGAGGATCAGTGTCAATTCGGCAGAGGGAAAAAGAAAAGAAGGAGATTTCAGCTGGGTATATGTATTTCAATTTATCTGCTATTCATTTTGTGGCAGGTTGTATATTCCCAAAAAGAGTACAACAATAGTTTCTGTCCTACATGCTCTTTGACAGTGTGACTTTGCAACCCTCATATGGACAGATGGACCCCATCGTGTTCCATCCTCTTGAATTTTATGAGCTTGTAAAAAAAAAGTAAAGCAATACATCTTCCTCCTTAACCACTCGAATAGTAGCGCTAGAGGCCTGAACCAATTATCCACGTGGCCGCCATCTTATGAGGAAGACAAGGTGACATGGAGAGGCCACACATAGGAGCTGAATGAAGAGGTCATCAGATGATTCCTGCTGCCAGCCATCAAGTCACCTCCAGCTGTTCTAGGAATCCCAGCAGAGGCTGCAGACTTTATGGAGCAGAGACAAGCCATCCTACTGTGCTCTGACTGAATTCTAGACCCAACAGCCATGAGAATAATAAATGAGGATGGTGTCTGGGGCTGCTCAACAAAAGCCACTGTGACATCCTTGTTCTCAGGTGCCTGCAGGAGCTCTGCACCCCCACCCCCCCAGGGTAAGCCGAACAGCCTCTGGGCAGTCAGCTGGCCTCAGGCAAAGGCCCCCACACAGGTTCTAATGAGTGGCAGAGCCAGCAGAGGCCTCCCTGAAGCCACAGCCTCCTGTGGGGGCTCTGATTGTGCTGAAATAGATCTGTCTTGAGGCCGCTTTGAACTCCTGGGAAACTCCACAAGTTGAAAGTATCATCCACCAGAATGGTTGATACATGAACTGGGCACTATGGCTGGCTTAACTTTACAGAGGGGTTGGAAGTCAACTCACATGTATGGAGCATCCCCTCTGTGCTGGACCTTGGATTAAGGTTCTTTCTACTGCAAATCCTAGGCAATAAGCCCCGAACCCAACAAGCTTCAGTTTCTTTGACTTAGAGTTGCTGTCTCTGTAGGGCCTCAAGGCTGATGAGAGACAGATCCTCATCACCTCATCACTTGGTGAAAAACTTGGTGCTGGGCAGAGCATATGTGCTATTATTATTACTATTATTATTATTATTTTTTTTTTTTTGAGACGGAGTCTGGCTCTGTCGCCCAGGCTGGAGTGCGGTGGCCAGATCTCAGCTCACTGCAAGCTCCGCCTCCCAGGTTCACGCCATTCTCCTGCCTCAGCCTCCCAAACTACAGGCGCCCGCCTCGTCGCCCGGCTAGTTTTTTGTATTCTTTAGTAGAGACGGGGTTTCACCGTATTAGCCAGGATGGTCTCGATCTCCTGACCTTGTGATCCGCCTGTCTCGGCCTCCCAAAGTGCTGGGATTACAGGCTTGAGCCACCGCGCCCGGCCTATTATTACTATTATTATATTATTATCCTCAGTACCTAAAGTCAGCTCCACAAAGAGAGTATTGTCACCCCCATCTCATGTGCAGTAATGAGTACTCAGGAGGCTGAGAACTTGCCAAGAGCCACAGGTCTCTGAGAACTTGAGCTAGAATTCAAACCCAGGTCTCCTGTCCTCCAGGCAGGGCACCAACTGGCAGCCACCACCTCAAGCAAGCATCCCTTGTCTTTGGCTTGGACCCTGGTAGTGGCTGCCAGTGAGGTCTTTGTCCAGCTCACTTTCTACTCTGCAGGTACAGCGGTTGGAGGGACCACCCCCTCACAGTGTCCCCCTTCCCAGGTTGGGACTGTGTCCCTTACCCACAGCAGTTTAATCCACAGAGATGGAAAGGAGAATGAAGGTTGTTAGGGGCTGGGGGCTGGGTGTTGTGTAACGGGAACAGAGTTTCAGTTTGGGGTGATGGAGATGGATGGTGGTCATGGTTGCAGAGCAGTGTGAATGCACTTAATGCCACTGAACTTAAAAATGGCTAATATGGTATGTTTTATGTTATATGTATTTTACCACAATTTTAAAAAGTGACTGCATCCCCTAAAGAATGAGGCCCAAGCTCTTCCACTTGGCATGTGGGACTGTCCCCGAAAGCCATCTGGTGGGGTTTGAGCTGCCCCTACAGCCTCATCTGTCTGTCCCTGTCTCCCCAGCACCCTGCAGCTCTCTCCTGGCTTCCTTACATACACCACACCATTTCTCCTTCTTGCTCAGGCTGTTCCTGAGATTCTCCTTAATCCCCACTTCCTTCTCATTTTGAGGGCACGGCCCAGGTGGGGCCTTGGTAAGGCCACCTCTCCTCACAGGCCTCAGACTTTGAGCCCATGCTCTGTGCTCTGAGGTATTCGCAGGCCCACCCTGCAGAGGACTGTGGTGATCTTGCCATCTCTCTCTGCTAACCTGGGGGCTTCTCAGACTAGGAACTGCCCCCAAGTCATCCTGTGACTCCAGCTTATCATACCGTTGCTGGCCAATGACCCAACCAACTGGAGGAGCAGCAACGATGTGGGGCAGCAGCCTGGAGCCCTTGCCGGAGAGTAGAGGTCCTTGGGAATGGTGTGGCCCTGAACTCACCCTGACATCCACATCTGGGTCCAGGGATATGGGGTGGAGGAGACTGGCCTAAGGGCATAGGGTTGCACAGGTGGGACATGTCCTTACCCTGCATCACAGAGGGCTGCATGGAGAATGGGAGAAGGTAGGGGAAGACATTGACAGGGAAGGTGTTCTCTTCCTATGTAGAGGACAGGGCTGTGGGCCAGGGTCAGATGCCTCAGTGCTCACCTTCCCCATCTCTGGCAGACTCTCTGGACTGTGACATGCCATGGGAGCTTGTGTCAGAGCTCCCAGGACAGCAGAGACAGGGATGGGGCCAAGAGGCATGTGGCTGTCAGGTGAGAGGGATGGAAGATGGTGGTGAGTTTTGTACTACCTTTTCCTCCTGGGATCAGTGGCTGAGGTGTGACCTGATGCCTAGTCCAATCTGGACCCAAGCCCGCCATGGTGGTGTCTGTAGAGAGGCAGGAGCAACAGGCCTTGCCAAGTAGCTGGCACAGGGCCCTTCCCCACAGCATCTCCCTCAGCAAACCTCTCTGGGGGTGATGGCACAGTGATCAAAGACATGCTTTATGGAGCCAGCCTGCCCTGGTTTGAATCCCAGTTCTAGCACTGACGGCCTCTATGACCTTGAGCAAGTTGCTTAACCTCTCTGTGTCTCCATTGACTCAATAATAAAATGAGGATACTGATAGCACCCACAACCTCAGGTTGTTCAGTGTAGGTCCTGTCGAAAACATTGTGTAGATCCTGGGTGTTAAAATTATGACCCTGTTCCTGGCATCTCCTTGGATGCCAGTAGGGAGAGTTTTAGATGACCATTCTGAGTATGGCCTGGTAGATGAGGTCCTGTGGTTTGTCCCCTTGGGGATAAAGCCAGGCCATTGTCACTGCAGGTTAGCTCTAACTTTTCCAAGAGGCACCTGGACCCTGGGGCTCTCACAGCCATCCTTCCCTGCACACTACAGTGACCCCACATCCAGGGCAGGTTTGGGGGTCTAGGTCCAGGGGGCATGTCGGGGCAGCAGGAAGCTCCTCCCCACTCTATGCAGGCTGGCCCGAGCAGTGCTGGGGGAGGCGGGCCACTTTGAGCCAGAAGATAAACATATTAACTGAACTTTCCATCTGTCATTTCAGAGAGTCATTTACTGCCTAGCTGTGGTTGGAAAAATTAAGTCCTTGTAATTTAGAGTCAACATTTCTCGCGGAATCATGTTAGACAAGTTGGCGGCATTTGCAGCCTCTCGGCAGTTGCCTACAATCAAAACAACTTTGCCCCAGCCCCGTGGACTCCCCTGCCAGTGGTATGGCTGGCTGTTCTGCACTGGATACACAGCACTACAGGCCATGGGGCTGACCTGGGCACACCAGGACAGAGGCCCCAGGAAGAGCGGCAAGGCTGAGCACCCTCCTCCCGGGTTTTGCCCTCTGCCTAATGCAAAACCAATCTCCCATCTATTAGTGTGTTAGGGCCGCCATACAAAACACCACAGACTGTCCTTAAACCATAGACATTTATTTTCTCACAATTTGGGAATCCTGGAGCCTGCGATCAAGGTTTCGGCAGAGTACATTTGTCCTGAAGCCTCTCTCCTTGGCTTGGAGACACCGCTGTCTCCCTGTGCCGTCACACAGTCTTACCCCTGTGTCCATCTGTGTCCTAATCACTTCTTAAAAGGACACCAGTCATATTGGATTCGGACTCACCCTACTGACCTCATCTTAACCTAGTCACCTCTTTAAAAGTCTTATCTCCACATACAGCCACATTCTGAGGCACTGGAGTTAAGGACTACAATGTATGAATTTGTTTGGGGGGAGGGTCACAATTTAGCCTATAACACCCAGTCCATTCTGGATTAGTTCATTCTCAGTCTACCCAGGAGAAACTGGTTTCATTGGCTCCATTTTGCCGAGGAGGAAACCGACTTTGGAAAGACAGGTGGTGGTCCCCCAGGTCCCACAGCAGCAATGCCAGGCTGGGAAGCCAGGGTTGGGATTTCTAGTTCACACAATTTGCATCACAGCCCAGTTGTGTCTGCCCCACAGCCCGAAGGTGAGCATTCTACTGGGTCCCCTGCACAGGTCCCGGAAACCCCCAGAAGCTCCATGCAGATGACAGGCAGATGAGCTGCAGCATAGACAGAAGCATCCAGCAGCGGGCGGGGAGCCCTGGGAAGCCTCAGGCAGAGACCCCTCCTTGCCTGGGGAGGTTGTCTTCAGTGATGGACTCTCATACGCAGTCTGCTCTTGCTGACCCTCCATCCTTACCCAGCCTGAGGGACTTCCCCAGAGACCTTCTCATTATTCAGCCTAGCTTTAGTAAGGGAAACATTGGGGCCCACTAAGACCGGTGCTAGACAACTTAGTTTAAAAAAGGGCCGGGCGTGGTGGCTCATGTCTGTAATCCAAGCACTTTGGGAGGCCAAGGCAGGCAGATTACCTGACGTCAGGAGTTCAAGACCAGCCTGGCCAATCCCATGGTGGGCACCTGCAATCCCAGCTCCTTGGGTGGCTCAGGCAGGAGAATCACTTGAACCCGGGAGGCGGAATTTGCAGTGAGCCAAGATCATGTCACTGCACTCCAGCCTGGGCAACAGAGCAAGACTTGTCAAAAAAAAAAAAAAAAAAAAAAAAAAAAATCACAGCAGACTGTCCGAGAGTCAAGGGGGCTTATCCCTAGACCTTAGGCTACATAGTGGATATTGTAGGACCAGCCCAAATTCCTCATTTTGAAATGAAGAAACTGAGGCTCAAAGTATGGCCCTAGTTTATCTAAGATCACTGTCTTAGTCCAATTGCATTGCTATAAAGGAATAGCTGAGGCTTGGTAATTTATGAAGAAAAGAGGTTTATTTGGCTCATGGTTCTGTAGGCTGTACAGGAAGTGTGGCACCAGCATCTCCTTCTGATAAGGACCTTAGGGAGCTTCCACTCGTGGTGGGGTGGAAGGGGAGTCACCTTTTGTTTCCTTGACTCTGTTTGGTAAAGTCTGTTGTAACTGTGTATGCGAGAGACAGCAGACACAGGCAGGCGGAGGAGAGATCGATCTTTCAAACCAGGTTCAGGCAGACTCGGCTTCTCCCCAGCGGAGCGGAGCAGGTCACTGCCACACAGATCTGCAGTATGGTCTCCAGGAGCAAAAGGCATGTGGAACATATCAGCTATATGTGGCCATCAGAAAACTTGCTTTCATAAAGGTCTCCATACTGCACCTACGCCCATATTCTGAGGTAGAAACTGACTGCGTAGCCAGGCTCAGTGACCTGCCCCAGGCCAAAAGCGAGAGAGAACTCAAGTCCCCAGCTCCAACCCCAGGACAGTCCTTGAGACTCAGTGTTGACTTTCAGGTCCCACATGGGTTTCAGCCTCACAGTCAGAGGCCTGAATTCTGGCTACTGGGCTGTGGTCCCTATTCAGAAGCCCTGCTGGCAGGGAGTTGAGTGGGGCATGCCTCTGAGTGACAGCCCCTGGACTGAGGCCAGGGCATCTGTTTTCAAAATGGGGAGGGTTCTCTGACACCCCTCACGCTGTGTGCCAAGGCCCCACACACATCTGCTATCACTTTCAGGGCCCCCTGCCCTCCGCTTCCCCTGACTGGGGAGAAGAAAATATTAGTGTGGCTGCCCCAGGGGTCTGAGGTCTGCTGCCCCTGTGTGTGTGGCATTGTCCTAATCCCCCAGCCCTGCCCTCCCACAGGCTGCTCTGCTGCCCCACCCCTGCACGTCCTTAGGAAGATGCACAGGGAAGGAGGTATAGTGCCTGCAAATGAGAAATCCATCTCTTCGCTGCTCCAGCCCTCTGCCTTGGGGACTGCAGAAGGCCCCTCTCCTGACCAAGGGCCTCCGAGTCAGAAAGAAGAGCTCTCCTTGCAAAACATGGTTCTTTGCAACTGCCCAGGATGCTTAGTGCATGTGGTCTGGAGGCTTCCTCTAACTGTGAATCCACCAACCTTGGAAGAGGGGACCCCTGTGGTGGGCAGATTCTAAAATGACCCCAAGATTCCTGACCCTACATGTAGACACCCATATAATCTCTTTCGCTGGACTATGGGCAGGACCCGTGAATATGCCGCGGAATCACCCTTGTCATCAGGTTACTGTATTTGACAAAGGGGCCTGGGAAGATAGAATTAAAGTCCTTGATCACTTGGCTTTGATTTAATAAAAAGGGAGATTATGCTAGGTGGGCCTGACTTTATTAGGTGAGGCCTTAAATGGGACACCTCCAAAGCTTTCCTGCTGGCCTGGGAGAAAGCAAGCAGCCACACCTGTGGAGGGGACCACAGGGCCAGGGACTGCCTGCCGGGTCTTTAGCAGCTGAGTGTGGCCTCTGGTTGACAGTCCTCAAGGAAGCAGGTACTTAAGTTCTACCACCACAAGGTGCTGGATTCTGCCAACCACTGGAATGAACCAGCCAGCTTCCATCATGATTTCAGCCCGGGGTGACCCTGGCCAGAGGACCTCACCCACCTGCACCTGGAATCTTGGACCCTGGAAACCGAGATGACAGGTTTGCATTGTTTTAATCCACTAAGCTTTGTAGCCATCCCAAACTAACATGGCCCTCTCCACCCCCAGGTTCCTCCTCCTGATAAATCTCTCAGAGCTCAGCCTGGCATGACAGTGGGCAGGGATATATCTCAGTTCAAGCACGTTTGATAGGAAAAGTTAATCATCATGCTGACAACATAACATTGAAGCAAAAAATAAATCCATTACTATCATGGTTGTGGGACAGGGGTGGGACCAATGAGAGAGGGAGAGGGAGAGAGAGACAGATACAGAGAGAAACGAGGAAAGAAAAAAGCACACACAGAAAGAGAGACAGAAAGAGAATGAGACTCAGAGACAGACTCCTTAGCTGTCACAGACACGGTGCTTTTGTTACAAATGCTTTCATCTTGCTTCTGTTTTACTCATTCATTTATTTTTAAACCTTCTCATCCTAATAATGCCAAGAATGAAATAAAGCTTAGTAAATTAATCCTCACTACTTCTGATTAGAACTTTATTTTTCTTTCTGGGGAATGGCTGGTCCCTGCAGACAAGGGAGCTAGCTCTGGAGGGAGAGCAAGCCCAGATGGAGAAGCTCACTGGGTGTGGCCCCGTGTAGCTCAGCAGCAGGCACGGTCCTAGGGCTGCCTGGGTGTGAACACACTTCCCACTCTGTAAAGTGCCCCAGGAGCAATAATTTTGTAGAAGGCAAATATCTCCATTTTGAAGCTAGAAAACAGAAAATAAGGATGGCAGTTGAGTCATTTGCTGTGGTTTTAAGGTACATCTGTGA
This sequence comes from Rhinopithecus roxellana, assembly GCF_007565055.1. NCBI lineage: Eukaryota > Metazoa > Chordata > Mammalia > Primates > Cercopithecidae > Rhinopithecus > Rhinopithecus roxellana. The sequence goes on along the minus strand of NC_044559.1, from coordinate 4,282,894 downwards.
CCTCATGTATAGTGTTGCCTTTCTTAGGCCTTGGTCAGGGCATTGAAGGGTGACACTGAGCCATAGGCACCAGGAAACTTTTGCAAGGAATCTCCTGGCAGCACTCAGCTCACAGCAGGCCCTTATGGCCAATGGTGCTGCCCCGAGGTAGCCAGTTCCCCTCTCCTTCCCAGCACAGAGCAGGTTAGCCTCCTCCGTGGGGAAGGCCCTGTGACTGGTTTTAGCCAGTGGGGTGTGAGTGGGAGTGATGTTAGCTGCCTCCATGACGGAGCATTTAATTATGGATGGGAGCCACTTTATGTCTCCTGCCCCTCTACAATCTGCAAGGGGGAACCACAAACCCCCAGGCCCAGTAGCTTGCATTCTGAGTGAGGACAGTGAGGAGCAGAGTGCCCAGCTGAGCCACTCTGGACAGGCAACCTGAGGGAGGAATAGACCCGTGCTGTTTGGAGCCACTGACATTTCATGGTTGGTTGTTACTGCACACAGCCTAACTCATATCAACCAGTGGAGCTTGTCGGGGCCACTTGGTGCAAGCAAGTGTCCTTACTGGCCAGGTACCTCAATGACATGTGTACTGACCTGAGCCACGCAGGGGCGCTACCTTGTAGAGTATGATGTGGAGTTAGGAGGTGCGGGACAGATAGGTTTCCTGGTTAATAGAGGAACATTTAAATCTATTAGAACTCTGAAGTTCTTCAATTTTATTTTCTTGTACACAGAAATACTTGAATTTTTATTTACTTGTACACAGACATACTCATAGTATATATGCAGTTATGTTTCTCACTTTTTTGCTCATTTTAAACATTTCTCCTTGTTGCTATAGAATGTGTAAGCATCACTTTTAATGGCTGAGCAAATACTTCAGGGTGGATTATGAAAGAACTTAATCACAGTTCCCTGTGGTGGGACATTTGGATTGTTTGCAATTCTGTGCTCATATAAGTACCACTGCAATAAACATCTTTGTGCATAAAGCTTGTTTTCTGTTTAATATTATTTACTTTGGCAAAGTTCCTAGAAATGGAATACCTGGGCAGAAATGTCATGAAGCCTTGCCTTTTTCAAACATAGGTTTTTAAAGTAAAGCATTCATCCACGCTGATGCCATAGGATGGTAAGTCCGAGGAAAGTAATGCACTCTGTCCTTAATCATGAACACTGAGCCGGGCCTTGGCCCCCGACCTGACTGTCTGTTTTCACTCTCCAGGGCTTCAGGGATGCAGATCAAGCTCCAGAAACCCAAACCCACCTGGGAGGTCTGACCTAAGCATGGGACCCGACAGCTGGAGCTCAGTACTCTCCGGCTCTAGCCCAGCTCACAGAACTCCTGAGGGCCCACCGCTGTCCCCACAGACACCTCTACTGACTCATCGGCCCCCAGGCTGTCTCCTGGTGGTCAGTGGCCGCCGTCCTTTTCCACCTTGAGGTTCCCAAGCACATCTGCCTCCGGCTGCTGACACCACTTCTGCAGGCCCAGAGCTGCTGCCCTGCCCCAGGCTGCGGCCCCTGCCGGCCGTGGCTCCTCCCTCAGAGTGTCAGTGCTTGCGGCTCACTGGGGTCTCACAGCTGGAGTGCTGCAGGTATATCCTCTGTCCACAGGGAAAATGCCCGTGTTGGGCTACACACCAGGATCCCTGGGGTCCAGCTTTTCTCTGCCACCTCTTCTACATCTTTCCCCTAACTCACAGACCTGGCTTATCTCCCTGGGAACCTGAGAGCGCTCTGAGGGACTCCACAGTGCTTCACTGAAATCATTCTTTCCCTTCAGTGCCCATGCCAACCTCTGCCTCAGGCAAGCCTTTCTCTTCTCAAGGGTGACAAAGACTCTGTCCTTGACAAAATTGTAACCAGGCTCCTCTGAGCCTTCTTTCCACCTAGACTTTGGCCTTGGTCTGTCCTTAGCAGGCCAAGCCCAGTTTTAGCAAAGAATCCTACTAACTCAATTGATGAAAATCTTCCCATCCTTGAGAGCTGATCAAACTCCTCTTCCTCCACCCCTGATTCCTTTCCAAACTGCTCACAGTAATTTTCCATCCACTCCTTCACCCTGTTTTCTGTAAATCCCTGCTTGCCCCTGGTATATTCAAAGTTGAGTTCAATCTCTCTCCCCTACTGCAATAATCCCAGATAAAGTCTTGCTATTTTTAATATGTGTCAGAATAATTCTTTTTTAACAGAGGATATTTCTTCCATCCAGGACAACACGAAGTTAGTATGTGGGGTAAAGTTAGCCCTGGGGAATGCCTCCTACCACCCCCCAGCCTGCAGCCTTATCTTTCTGATAAAGAACATGATTCTTGGTGCAAATCCAACCCATCACACACACACCAGTGGGTGGGTCAGGAGATGGCCCCTGGAAACTGGAGTGTCATGCAGGACATCTGTGCTGTGAAATTTCTGTGCTGTGTTGGAGAGCTGGGATGCCCTGATAAAGGAATGTTCTGAGCATCTGCCCTTGAGAATGGAAGGGAAGATGTCCCTCTACTTAGCATCCCAGCCTCACCTTCACCCCACAGCATTTCCTTTTAGGCCAAGTATCCATTCATTCAGCATACATTGATTGTGTTCCTCCTACATCATCTTGTCTTAAATGATTGGTGGAAACTCAGTATCTTCAGGGTTTTTTTCTCCCTTAACTTTTAGTTTTATTTTATTCATTCCGCAAATATTTTTGAGTGGCTGAGCACCTGTGAGGTTCTGAGGACACCACCATGGGGTATGAGATAGACGCAGGCTCTGCCCTTATGCAGCTCCCAGTCTCAGAGAGAAACTGGCCTGAAGCAGAAGTTTTGTGTCTGGCAAGATGATGCCTGGTCTCAAGGCTGAGTTGTCAAAGACTGGGTTACAGAGTGGAAAGTCAAGCATCTAGACAATGGCTTCTTTGTGTGCATGTGTCCGGAGCCATGAGGCCGGAATTAGCCGACCTCTGTTGCTTGATCTCCGCAAAGCGGAGACAAGGGGGCGCATTCCCGGGTTCTTTATTTATAAACCCTTCCCGCGCGCGCCCAAAGCTTTTCCCGTGCGCACCTAAGTTTCTCCCGCGCGCGCCTAAGTTTCTCCCGCGCGTGCCAAAACTGTTCCCGCGCGCCAACCTTTCCCGCGCGCGCCAACCTTTCCCACGCGCGCGCGCATTTTCCCGCCCAGGAAGATATGCAGCCCAGGGCGCAGGTGCGATCCCGCGCCCGGGAAAAGTACAAACCCACGGCGCATGCGTGATTGTAATTTGAGAAGATCCGGCCCCTATCACCGCCCTGGCCCAACCTCTTCCCCTGCCAGCCTATATAAGGCATGACCCTACACTCAATAAACGAGACTTGATCAGGCTGTTTGTCTTGTCTCCATTTCTTGTGTTTTCTTGTCTCCTCCATTCCCACTCCCCCTTCCAGGGCCCGTTCGACTGTCCTGCAGGTCGGGACACCTGGCGCCCGAACAGGGACCTGGACACGGGGGAAAAAGTGAGGAAGAAGGCACTAAAGTCGGCCGAAAGTGAAAATGGAAAGAAATTCCTCCGGACGTCGCGGGAGCCTGCCGCGTTGGAACCAGAGGTGAGTAATAGTGTCTGATTATGGGACAAGAATTAAGCCAGCATCAAATTTATGTAGGGCAATTAAAAGAGGCTTTAAAAACACGAGGAGTAAAGGTTAAAAGTAATGATTTGTTTAAGTTTTTTGATTTTGTAAAAGAAACCTGCCCTTGGTTTCCACAAGAAGGGACCATTGACGTAAAGAGGTGGCGTAGAGTGGGAGACTGTTTTCAAGATTACTATAGTACTTTTGGACCAGAAAAGGTTCCGGTGACAGCTTTTTCTTATTGGAATCTAATCAGAGATATAATAGATAAAAAGGAAAAAGAAAAAGATCCTGAGGTAATGGCAGTGGTTACTCAGACTGAGGAAATATTAAGAGGCAGCTCCCAAACCGACCTTGAAAAACCCATACCTAATAAAGAAATAGACCTTATATGGCTACAAAGCGACGAGGAAGAGGCTGGGGTCCCCTCAATGACAAATATAGAAACATCAAATAAGGAAAAGTTCAAAAAATACCCAGTTTTACCTACAACTAATGAAAGCAAAAGTAAAAATAACCTTAACTGTTCAGAAGTAAACTGGGATAATTTAGAGGAAGGGGCAGCAAAATATTATAATTCTGACTGGCCACAAACTCTTACTTATCCCCCTCCCTATAATAAGGCTTCTGCCCCCGCAGTTATGGCAGTAATAGACCCAAAAGAGGAGCTTAGAGAAAAAATTGCACAGCTTGAAGAGCAAATAAAGCTCGAAGAACTACATCAGTCTTTAATCACTAGATTGCAGAAATTAAGGACAGGAAGTGAGAGCGTTCAATACCCTAAAGGAATAGAGAAACCCTCTCACCCTCAGAGACCCGGACAGCATGTCCCAAAAGGAAGGTCGCTTGGTAGTAGGGATAGGGAGGATTCCTCTCCTCGAGATGTTTTTCCAGTAACGGAAACTACAGATGCGCAGGGTTGAGCCTGGAGACACCACAATGGGTTTGAATTTACTGTAATAAAAGAACTAAAAACTGCTGTCTCGCAATACGGAGCTACTGCCCCGTACACCCTGGCCATAGTCGAATCTGTGGCCGAAAATTGGCTCACTCCCATAGATTGGAATACCTTAGTTAGAGCAGTTCTTTCCGGAGGCGACCATCTGATTTGGAAGTCAGAATTTTATGAAAATTGTAGAGATACGGCCAAGAGAAACCAACAAGCCGGAAATGGTTGGGATTTTGATATGCTAACTGGCTCGGGTAATTACACAGAAACCGATGCTCAGATGCAGTATGATCCTGGACTGTTTTCTCAAATCCAAGCAGCGGCTACCAAAGCCTGGAGAAAACTTCCTGTTAAGGGGGATCCAGGAGCCTCGCTCACGGGGGTCAAACAAGGACCTGATGAGCCTTTTGCAGACTTTGTACATAGACTTTTAACCACGGCCAGCAGAATATTTGGAAATGCCGAGGCAGGGGTGGATTATGTAAAACAGCTAGCTCACGAAAACGCTAACCCGGCTTGTCAGGCAGCAATCAGACCTTATAGAAAGAAAACAGACTTAACAGGTTACATCTGCCTCTGTTCAGACATAGGGCCCTCATATCAACAGGGTTTGGCTATGGCTGCTGCCTTTAGTGGACAAACCGTAAAAGACTTCCTCGCTAGTAAAAATAAAAATAGCAAGGGGTGCTTCAAGTGCAGAAAAATGGGACACTTCGCTAGGGATTGTAAGGGAGAGCTAGCTAAGACCTAGAAAAACGACGAAAAGAAATAACCGATAACCCGTTTTGGACTGGGTTCCATGGACTCCTTCCCTATCTTATGCCATTCCTGGGCCCCCTGCTTTGCCTATTGCTTTTACTCTCTGTAGGACCTTTGGTTTTCAATAAGCTCATGACATTCATTAAGCAACAAGTCGAGGCTATCCAAGCGAAGCCTATACAGGTCCATTATCATCGCCTAGAACAAGAAGATCGCGGTGGTTCATACTCACACCCATTATGACCACCTTCCCTATGCGCTGAACTGGACAGCCAATGACGGGTAAGAGAGTATCATCTCTCACTAACCTAAGACAGGAGGGCCGTCATAAGCTACTGCCTAATCCCATGACGGGTACCAGTGATGAGATGCATTACTCCAACCTAAGACAGGCGCAGTTCCCGAGGGACAATCTTCTAGCCATAATTATATATAAAAAAGGGGGACCTGTCCGGAGCCATGAGGCCCGGAATTAGCCGACCTCTGTTGCTTGATCTCCGCAAAGCGGAGACAAGGGGGCGCATTCCCGGGTTCTTTATTTATAAACCCTTCCCGCGCGCGCCCAAAGCTTTTCCCGTGCGCACCTAAGTTTCTCCCGCTCGCGCCTAAGTTTCTCCCGCGCGTGCCAAAACTGTTCCCGCGCGCCAACCTTTCCCGCGTGCGCCAACCTTTCCCGCGCGCGCGCAAACATTTTCCCGCCCAGGAAGATATGCAGCCCAGGGCGCAGGTGCGATCCCGCGCCCGGGAAAAGTACAAACCCACGGCGCATGCGCGATTGTAATTTGAGAAGATCCGGCCCCTATCACCGCCCTGGCCCAACCTCTTCCCCTGCCAGCCTATATAAGGCATGACCCTACACTCAATAAACGAGACTTGATCAGGCTGTTTGTCTTGTCTCCATTTCTTGTGTTTTCTTGTCTCCTCCATTCCCACTCCCCCTTCCAGGGCCCGTTCGACTGTCCTGCAGGTCGGGACATGCATGTGGTATCAAACATTTCAAGTAGATTGCAATAATTTTCAGGGTGTGATAGGAAATAAATTCTTTGCACCTTTCCCACTTCCTACTCCCTCTCTTCTTCCTCTCTTCTTTCTCTTCCCCTTCCCTTCTTCCTCTATTGTCCCAGAAGGTCCTTGAGGTAATTCCACTGCAGGCCTGTGCAAACTTGCCCTCACTGCATCCTGGTAGGAAGATGGGGCCTCAGGTACCAGTAGAAGCTCAGGATGGCAGCGGCCGAGCCGTCCTCCAGTCTCCCAGTGGGAACGTCACCTGGGGATCTGGTCCCTCCTCTCTGACCCCCTCCACCCTACCTCCTCTTCCTCACCCCCCAACCTCTGCCCTGCCACCGTGAAATCCTTGCCTGGTCCTCTGAGGAGGAGGCGCCACCACTGCTTCACTTCCCTGCACGTTTGTGCCTCCTTTGTGGTCCTGGAGCCCAGTGACACTGTGGCTGAGGGTGTTGGCAGATGTCTGTCTTTATCAAATGGCTTACCCTGGGGATAGAGATATCTTTCTCTGAGAGCACCTGACACACAGTAGGTGTTCAGAAGATGCGTATTTAGAAGATGAAGGAGAAACCAGTGATCCATCATGGTTTCCCTCCATAGTGGCCACAGAGGGGGTCTGCCTCCCGTGGCCCCACACACCAGCCCTCCTGCCTCAGTTCAAGGCCTCTCTCAGAGGCCAAGGTTCTCAGAAGAGGTGGTGTCTGGCCAGATGGTATCTGACCAGGCCCACTTCACCTGGGGCCCATTCGGAGAAGGCCCAACCATGCCATGTTTCTGAGAACTTGTTCTAGAAATGTTTGCATTCCTGAAGCTGTGGGACCAACCGGCAGCAGGTGAGCCTGTCTCCTCTTCCTCGGGGAAGTGCATCCTCATGGCCAGCTGCCTGCATCTCTGGCCCACCGAGGTCGCGGTAAAGATATGAGGTCAGCAGTTCAAACCAGGTATCCCTGCAATCCACACAGAAGTGCAGGAATGGACCCAGCATCTACTGTGACCAAGGGTGCTAGCAAACCACCCCCTTCACTTGGGTACCCTGCTCAGGTGAGTAGGGTGTATATGTGCTTTAGAGTTCAGATGAGAAAGAGAGAAAGAAGGGGGCAGGTGTGAGACAGAAAGAGAGAGTGCCACATGGTGACAAAGCAAAGGGCCAGCAACAAAGTGGCCAGATGAGGGGGACACATGCCCTTGTGCTCTGCTCAATGAAGCTCTGCAAGGCTGCTGAGTGAAAAGGACTTCACCACTGCAGCCATCCTTGCCTCTGCCTTTAGACGTGTTGCATGGTGCATGCGTGCACACACTGCCGCTTCTCTGTGGTTGATTCACTCCCACGCAGTTCCTAGCACATGGTTGCCCTAAATGCCTCCCTTCTCTCAGGTCCCATCTCCCCCTGCTGTCATGACTGTCTTCTGCCTACTTTCCCCCCAGGCATCATGTATGTTTGTTCAGAACCTTGCACCTTAGGGTCACCTTTCTGCCCACGGTCACATTAGTCCACAGGGCAGCCTCAGAGGTGACACTGCTATTACCATTGCAAAGACAGTCAGGGTGGCACCCATCAGGCTCAACTCTCAACTGCATGTTTATTTTTGAGGTCAAGGTAGTTCTCCACATTGGATGGACAGGGAAGCTGCCGTGCAAAGGCTGCATAACTGTTCCAAGGTCCCACAAGGCCCATGAGAAGAGACAGAGAAGATATGGGAGGCTGTCTCTGTGACTGGCTTCTTTCACTTAGCATGACGCATTTGAGGTTCAGCCATATTGCTGCATGGATCAGTAGTTATTTTCTTTTCATTGATGAGTAGCATTTTATTGTTTGATGTACCATGATTTGCTTATTTACTCATGGACATCCATGTGAGTTCCAGTGTTTGGAAATTATAAACAAAGCTGCCATAAACATTTGTAAGAAGGTCTTTGCATGGAGTTTCATCTGGGTCCATCTGGGTCCATCTAACCACCGAGCCTCTGTTCCTTAGCCACGAGCTTCCACAGACATAAAATGCAATTGCGAGAGCACTCATCCTGTCAAACGGCTACTTTGGAATACCCTGATAATTGTCACCTTGTTTCTTGGGGTGTGTATATTGTGAGGTTTCCATTTGCTCATCAAATTATTAGAATTGAGAGCCAATTATAGAATACATTAAAAGACTAAAATACCCAGCACATACAATAGACGAATCAGAAAGACTAAACAAGCATCCTGACCATACAAAGGGCTGGTGGGGATGTGGAGCAGCTGGCACTCTCCCACACTGTGGATGGAAGGGGAAACAGCACAGCCACCGTGGTGAGCACCCTGGCAGTGGTGGGATGGTCATTGTAGAGTGAGCCATGCACTAGCCACATGGCCCAGCAACCCCACTCCTAGGTGTCGCCCAAGAGAATGCAAAACGTGACTCCATACAAATGCTCACAAGTGTTTATGTCAGCTTCGTTCATAATTACCAAAAGCTGGAATCCACGCAGATTCCATGAGTGAATAAACAAGTCATGCACATCATACAATGAAATTCTATTTATCAATAAAAAGGAAAGGACTACTGATTCCATGCAGGAGCATGGCCAGATCTCACATGTATTATGCTAAGTGAAAGAAGCCAGTCACAAAAACAACACACTGTCTGATTCTATTTATATGACATTCTGAAGAAGGCAATGCTATAGAAACAGGGAGATTCAGGTTAGGGGGGAGGTTTGACTACAGTGGGGCATGTTCAGGAAATATTCTATATGGACGTAGATGATGAAATATTATTCCAAATATAATAGGTGGAAATACTCTGTATCTTGATTATGGTGGTGATCACATGGCTATATATATTTGCCATAATTCATGGAAAAGTACATCTAAAAGGACAAATGTTATTGTATGTAAAAGTAAACCTTAATAAATCTGAGTTACAAAAACTACCTAGTTCAGCAGTTCAGCAGATGCTCTTTGAGAGTGAGTGAGCCCAAGCTTCACCCTTGCAGGTTATGTAAATGCATAAACCTCTGTGAAAACAGTGATTCCTGGCTGTGGCTGCAAGTTACCATGCTGAAGGTGAGCGGCAGGAGAGGTGCAAGCAGATATTGTGCCAGAGCCCAGAGAGGAAGGTGGGGAGGGATCCAGGCCAGAAAGGAGTTAAGGTGCAGCAGGGCTCAGAGCCCTGCACCTCTGGAGTGGTTGTGGCCTGCCTAGAAGAAGCAGTAACCGGGTGGTGATGGAAGCAGAATCCCTGGAGAGAGGGGCAGGTAGGGGCAAGACAGGGGTCGAGGCCCTGGCTGGGGTTCAAGGAAGACCCAAGTTTGCCAACGCAGCAAGAATAGCAGCTCTCAAGGGCGGAGGCTGCAGCACAGTTGGGTTCATGGCCCTTGGTGAGACCTACACACAAGCACTCAGGTCCAGGGAACTGGGCCAGGCAGTACTGGGTGTCAGATGAGGTGCTGTCCACTCAGGAGCCCAGGTTGTCCTCCCCCCAGAATGTCATGCAAGAGGGCAAGGGCCCGCAGCTGTTACTTTACCCAGGACACAGTACAGGGCTGTAGCCCATGCTCTGCCCTGTGTGCTACAGTTCATAGCTTCTCTCATGCCAGTGCTGGCCCTGTGCAGCCCTATCTCAGGCAGCAAGATACATTCTGGGCCCCAGGAGGTGTCCCTGTGGCACCTCGATGTGGCCTCCTCCAGGCAAAGTAACCCGGACACAGGGGGGTGGCTGGTGGACAGAGAGGTGCTGGCCTCTGCAGCCATCTGACTCCAGTATAGCGAGGTGGTGACATCTGTCACCCCTCTGCAGCCTCTGGCCCTGGTTTTCCAGCTGCACCTCTTGAGGATGCTGCAAAGCCATGAGGTCAAAGACGTTATCCTTTCCCTCTGAAGTGAGCACTTGGAAAGTCCACATTTGCTGGAGAGCAGGGGAGGCCTCTGCAGGATGGTTACACCACCTGTCACCAAAGGATCCAACCCAGCCTCAGTAGCGGTGTGGGAAGAGCAATTTGCTCCCTTTGAATGTTTAGGTCTGTGGCCTGCAGTAGCTTCGGGAGTGGCCCAAGGGGGTTTCCCTAGTTAAGTCCTGCCAGTTCATCACCCCAGACTCAATACGCACCTGGCATTAGGCACAAGCAGTGAGCCCAAAGAAGCATAAAATGAGGCCAAGACCCATAAGCAGACTTACCCAATGGCTGGAGATAAAACATACTGAGGGATGATCCAGCTGCCTGGTGCCCATCCCTGGGAGGGGGAGGTGGCTATGTCTCTGAGAGCAGTGGGCTGCTGCACTGCCGGTGAGTTTAGAAGACATGACCCCTCAGGTGCTGGGAGCACTTACTGTGTTCCTTCCTCTTCTTGCAGCTTGTCCTGCGCCTGCACCTCCAAAGGCTTCATTTTCATTGTATTTCATTGCTGGGCTCTGCTCTAGGGAGGGGCCTGTTTAAAAGGCGCCTGTTCCTTGGCACCAAAATTGTCCTGGGCCCACTCATGTGGCATCCACCTCATTGTGCACTCCCTGGGGGTCGTTCTGCCCCTGACTTTGTCCCTCACCCTGACTCCTCTGTGTGAGGCCCTCTGCCCTCCAACCACAGAAGTGCTACCCTGGTTTGCCCCTGGCTCCTTGGCTCCAGGGAGAGGCTGTGCTTTGCATGTTGAGTGATTCCTTCGGCCTTGCTGGAACGTCATGTACCCGTCCTGGCGGGATTTCATGATCCAGAAATGTGAGGTCTTCTTTGGCTGCAGAGCCCTGTATAATGAAACAAGCCTGGGAAATATAACCTGTGATAGGCCAGGACTTCTCCAAACCTGGACTGTCCCTCAGACAAAACTACAAAGCCAATTGTGAAGTCCTGGCTGTTTGTGGTCATGGCTGCTCTGTTTGCCATATACAGCTGTACCTTCAGAGCTGCAGGCAGATGGGCGGAGGGACCAGTGCTGACTCTTGCAACTAGTTTTCATCACGGCAGTGTGCTCCAGATCTCTGGGCATCTGGAACTAATGTTTGAGGAGTGAGGAAAGGGAACTGCGGTCTTTGTCAGCTCCCTCTGCCCAGGTGGTGGGTTGGGGAGGCCCAGCGGTGCCAGGTCCTGAGGATAACTTCTCTGCTGCTAGACTCTGATTATGTCAGAGTCTCCTGGCCGGACTCCCTATGTGAGAAATGGGGCAGGGATGTCATGGGACAAGTCCAGCCACCGAGCCCTCTAGGTCCAGGGTCTGCCCACATGGGGGGACACCTGGAGGCCAGATGTGTGCTCACAGGGCACCTGATGAGGTGAGAGGTTGAACAGAATCTCTTTCTTGTGTGAACTATGTCCTCTGAGTGGGGCAACCCCCCATCCAAGCTTCTTCAAATATTTACGTGTCTACCTAGGCCTGGACAGCTGTTTGGAGAGGGAGGCAGCTGATCAGCCTCCATATGCTTTCTAACTTGAAATAGTGCAGATGAGCCGGTCCTTGCTAAATGAATTAGGCTCTGACCATTTGAGTCCAAAACCTGTCTGGCTCAAGATATCTGGTCCTTTACTCCCAGACACTTGAAGATCTGTGCAGTGTTTCCGTACCCTCAGCCATCCAGCGCCAATGTCCAGCCTTCTATGATTTACTTAATAGTTTCTTTAAATTGATCCACTCATACTGCCTACATAAATAGAATTTAAAAGGAAACTTTATACCACAAGTATAAATAGGAAACTATTAATATTTGCCATAAGTAGAAGGGAACTATATTTTAAAATACAATGAAAATAAAGCAAGTTTATTAAATTCTAGCAGGACACTGTTTTGCCAAGTTTCTCAGACTGAAACTGTTCTCTCTTTGTTAAACAGTGAAATTATCATGTGTTAGAGCAGTGTTACAGACATGCCTTTGAGAATCTAAAGAGAACTAGAAAGAGAATCACATTCACATTACAAAAGTCAGTGTTATTTTATTCACTCACTTATTAAATACCCAGCAAGTGGTTGAGTGGAGTGGATGGTTCTTAGGACTACAAAGGCCAAATTAAATATAAAATAGGAAAGTCTGTTTCCTTGTAGAACTTATGATCTAGCAGAGAAGACAGACAAGGAACAAGCAGATAAATTTTAAAAAATCTATTTCAGTTTGTGGGAAGAAAAGAAAGCAAAGCATGTGCATAGAGAGGAATGTATTTTGAGTAGGTGTGTGTTGCAATGTGGGGACTGCACCTAGAGTGACCTTCTGGTCACTGCACCTAGAGTGACCATCATACTGAGTTTGAGACTCTAAATGGATATTTGAATGGTGACTTGAACTGGGTCTATGTGGAAAGGCTGGGGCTGAAATGATAAATTTAGGGATACCAGTAGCATAGACGGTGTTCGAAGCCACAGGCCCAAATGTGGTTACCTAGGGGGCACATGTGCATGAAGAGTGGGATCTGAGGGCTGAGCCCTCAGATCCCCCACCTTAATGAGTCAGGAAGGAAAGAAGGAGCCAGCCAGGGAGGTGAAGGCAGACAGACCCCTGTGGTCCTCCGTGGTTCCGTGGAGACACAATGAGAGTGCTTGGGAAGGATGCAGCGATTGACTGAAAAACATTGCTGAGGCATTGAGTCGGATGAAGAACCCTGGGTTTGACAAGATGGCAGCAGTTTTGGTGGGACAGTAAGAGTGAACACCTCATCGGAGCGGGTTAAAGACAGGACAGGGAGCGAGGAAAGGGAGACAGGGAGCATAGGTTTCTCTTGACTTTTTCAAGGAACGGTGCTGGTGTTGAAGAACTCATCTGTTCAGCTGAGTCTGCAACAGCTCATGAAACACCTGAAATCAAACTGTGGATCACACGGCCTGAAAATCCACCCTGGACAGCAGACCCCTGAGACTGGTAACACCCCCAGGAAGGTGCCTTCTAGGTTAGTTTTCCCCCAGGAAGGGTCTTTACTCTCTGGGAGCTGGGGACCCAGGAGCCTACACTCAACACAGACGTGTATAGAAGCAGTGCAGGCCCATGCCAGGGCCACACGGCAGCACACAGCCAGGGCCCTTATCCCAGAGCACAGCGAGGCGCCGGGCCAGTCATGCTGCAGCATGGATATTTATTGATCTTGATTCACACGATCCAAGAAAAGCTTGGCCACAGAGCCTCTGGTTCAATCACAAGGATATGGGGGCTGGGCAGGGGTGAAAGAGAAGGAAATGGAATTTAAAGAAATCTGTCTTTAAGAAAATAACTCTTTGTAAACCTGATTTCTGGGAGCCTGTGCACGCAATAGTGAAATGCTCTGTTACTCCTCAGAGGTGGCGTGAATAGGGGCTCTGTTAGGCACTGGCGGGACCTCCAGAAGCAAAACATGCCAGGGGAATGGAAGAGCGGCCTTCCTGGAGTCAATCTCTAGCAGGGCCTGCGAGGAAGTGGGCTTTCCTCCTCCAGCCCTCGGCCGGCAGCCTGGGAGACAGGAGAGCGCTCACATTGATGTGCATTTTTATTTTGAATGAACAGAGCAGTTAAAGTGCACCAGGGCCAGATTTAAGTTTTCTCCTTGGGCTGTTTCGAGGCTGCCTTCAGTCTGACCTCATCTGCACCCACACATTTTCTTTTATAAATATATGGCTACAGACTTTCTTTCTTTTTTTTTTGAGACAGTGACTCACTCTGTCACCTAGGCTGGAGTTCAGTGGCACAATCGTAGTTCGCTGCATCCTCAACCTCCTGGGCTCAAGCGATTCTCCCACCTCAGCCTCACAAGTAGCTGGGTTTACAGGTGCATGCCACCATGCCCAGCTACTTTTTAAAAAATTTTGGAGAGATGGGGGGGGGGGTTCTCACTATCTTGCCTAGGCTGGTCTAGAACTCTTGGCCTCAAGATATCCTCCTGCCTCTGCCTCCCGAAGTGCTGGGATTTTAGGCATGAGCCACCACACTGGCCAGCCACAGAAATTAAGAAAGGCCTGCACTGGCCATCAGAAAGAAATTTGGAATCGTTTGATGTATTTTGCGCGGGAAGGAAAACCAAAACAACTGCTGAGGGCCCAGCGTGTTCCAGGTATCTGGTGTTTGCCTTCTTCCTTAATCTTCACCAACACCCTGTTTTATAGATAGGAAGCTAAGGCTGAGCAAGAGAAAGGGCTTGCCTAAGACCACAGTGTGACAGAGAGGCATGCACCCTCTGATAAATGACCTCTTCTGATGTTCTCCCAGCTGTCCGAATTCTGGGCAGCCAGTGGAGATTTCCATCCTTGGCCGTGGAATTTTCATAATTGCACACAATGTAAAGTGATGGGCACTGTTGTCCAGAGGTTGTATCCTGGCTTCTCAGGGCTGCCTGCTCTGGTTAGCGTGCATGGTCAGTGTGGTTCCTTCTGGTAGGGTGATGGTATTTGTGCCCTCTCCCCACCCTCCTTCCCCATGACTTCACTCCCTATTTCTTCCCATAGGTGGCCTCTCACTCCTGCACCTACTTGGTTCATGTGAGCATTGGCCTTGTGACCCCTGTCTAGCACTCTATCCACTCACACATAGGTTTTCTCATGAAATCCTTGTCATAAGTCCCATTTATTCAGATAAAGCAGCTGAGGCCCAGAGAGGTTCAGCAACTTGCCTAAAGTCACAAAGCTAAGACTCAAACCTAGGTCTCAGGGTTTCAGACTCCCAAACTAACGATCTTTCCCTGATCCGCATATACCCATTGTGTGAACTCTTAAAGCCCAACCTCGACTCCCTTCATCAGGACTAAGGCCTAATGGTCAAATTGGAGAATAGAGTCACCTACAATTGACTCAGTTAGCCAACTCACAGGGCTGCAGAGCTGTACTCATCTGCTAACAGCCCTATAGTAATATCCTCTATGAAACACTTTGTGTGTTTTCTTGAACCTTTCCAATTACCAGAGGTTGATTTTGCTATATCCATTTTACAGAGGAAGAAACTGAGGTGCATGGACTTGCCCAAGGTCACATGACCACTAAGTGGGAGATTCAGGATGCAAACCCAGACTCACCTGGCTCCCAAGTCCACCAGCTTTGTACCATATTTGGCAGCTGCCCTTTGGGCCCATGGCTAGGGTGCAATTGAGAGTGGTTCCCAGCACCTTGCATTTGCCTTGTTGATGCACGTTTCCCTCTTTACACAGACACTTTGTATCTACTACAAAGCCAAGGAGAAGATCTGAACAGACCCTAAGCAGCACATTCCATACTCTTGCTGCAATGCCCCACTTGGAAGGGATGTGCAGCCTGCTTTGTCCTGGGGATGGTCTAGCTGCCCCTCCCTCTTATCTTTCTCGTGCATGGCTCTCCAGAAAAACTGTGTTGCCTTCCCTTCTTCCTCCAGGCTGGTAACACTAAGATGGGAAGGGCTGAGTTCAGATCCTCACTCATATCCCTCTTCCCTGAACTTCAGCAGCTGTGGATAGTCTGTGTTGACAATCTGGAGGCTGATTCAACCTGTTAACTCTGGGGGCCGTCACACTCCTCTCTTCTTGCTCCAGACCCTATGCAACACCTCAAAACGAAAGGCAAAGCCATCAGTTCTGGGCTCAAAGCTTCATTTCAACCACCCCCAAAGACCATGACTGATGAGCTCCCTCAGGGCTATGAGATTCTGTCCTGACACTGCTGTGCTCCAAGGAAAGCTGTAACGAATGAGCATGAAATATGCGGAGGCCAAGGATGGGAAGGCTTCAAGTGGCTCCGTGAAAGCCTCTCCTCTGAAACTGCATTTGGTCAGGGATGAGAGCACTTTCTCTGAGGCTGAGCTTTCACTCAAGCCTTCTGGCTTCAAGGGTGCAGACCCAACATGAACCTTCGGAGATGCCAATTCATTTACTCTTGGCAAAATCCGGCTTCCTCTCTCAGTACAAATGAAAGCATGGGAGGCTTGTAAAGTTGACTCCAAATGCATTGTGCATATCTACAAACCCTTAAAACCCAACATTTGGATGAGCTGCTAGGAGATGGATCAGAAACACATGCAGTGGATTTTCTGTAAATTGCACTGTGTGCCTCTGAAATTAAAGGGAAAGAGCTTGGCATGGTCCGTTTGGGAGGTACAGATCTCCCAGCACTTGAAGCATCAGTGAATGTTCCCCAGGCGGAAGATTCTTTGGCTCACTTCCACAGACTCTCATTTTCCTCCCAGCAGAACCTGTTAAGGAGGAAAGGAAATGAGAAATCTAAGAGGAAGCAAGAGGCTATTGAGAAGGCCTTCAGGAAGATGGGCTGCGAACTTGGGGACTGTAAAGCATGTGGACAATTTGGGAAGTGTGGGATGAAGCCAGTTCTTAAAATCTGTATCTGTAACCAGGTTCTCTTGGCTTCTCCCTCAGTGATTCAGGCAGAGATTTTTCTGGGCTGGCCATGGACCTTGCAAATGAGTATGCACATCATTTAGAAACTATTCACATCCTGGAGTGGCCAGAGCACGTAGAGTGATTAGAACCATGCGGACCATTTCCATGAAGCCTGGTGACACATAGGTCATACTGTCGTGTGCTACTACTCTGCTGGTGTTTGAAGGCATGATCTGTTATTTTCCACCTGTTTACTTTTAAAACAAAGCCCTGTTGACTAAGTGCATTCTATTTTGAATACTTCAAATGAATGATACTTTGAGACCAAGTCAACTGTTGACATTCAGCCAAGACTATATCCCATATGTTCAAGGTTAATGACCAGCTGGCCTACAAAAGGCCAGAAGGATCTCACAATGTGTGGAAAGCACATTGCAGACAATCTCTGACTTTCCGAAGCACTTACAGACTCACCCAAGAGCTGACAGCCCCTCACTGAAGCCACCATCATGTGAGCCACCCTGCTGTGCAATAACCTGTCTACATGTCAGTCCCCAGCACTGGGCACTGGGTCCCATCAGAATAATCTCATTCTTGTTTGTTGTTGGGTGGGGATCATTGCAGAGCAATGGGCAGGGCATGTGTTTAGGCATCGGGCTGGCCTAGCATTTAATCTCAGCTCAGTCAGCCTTCCAGCTCTGGGAGAGTCCACCATTCATTGTTTTCCTACCCTGCTCTTTGTGACATGTGGCCCATCAGAGGTCTGGGTTTACACATCTTCATTGAGCTTGTGGGTTTAAAAATCAGAGTTCTCACTGTCTATCCCAGCCAAACATCTACAGCATGAAAGCTGCTCTGTGCACTGAACGTGTCATGAAATTTATCTCACATTACCCTTTTCCAGGACCTTATCAGTAGGAGGGTGGAGCTGTCAGGGACAGATGCACAGGCACTGGGGACTTTGGAACAGGGGCTCGTGGGCGTTAGACACGAATCTCTGGAATGAGTAGGTTCCTAGCATCTGTTCTGCCTAGCTCTGCACAACCCACTGCTCCTGGGCACAGCTTCAGCGGGTGGGAGGTGTCTCCCCCTGCCCCTAGGGGTATCCCTTGCATGGAGAGACAGGTAATTACAGAAAAACTGAAATGCACACTGGCATTAGCAGAGTTGCAAGGCAGGTCCTTTCTGAAGCATGCATTCCTGTACTTTCTGTTTTATAATAAGCACATAGCCCTTTGGAAATCAGAACAAAGGGACTAAAGGTCTAAACAAAGACAACGTAGTACACAAAACAATGAGACATAGGAAGGGAGAGACGTAAGATATGACAGCGGAGTGAGGGATTTGGCTCTGCTGAGGTCAGGAGAGGCTTAAGAAAGAAAAGAGGATGATCACAGCTTCTTGGGCAGCCAGGAGGAAAATGCTTCCTGGCAGGCACCTGGACACCAACAGCATAGTCCCCACGCAGCAGACAGGGCAGCACGGGCTGGGAACTAGGATTAGCTCAGGGTTGCTGAAATGCCAAGGTAGGCAGGGCAGGAAGTGAGGAAGAAGAGATCAGAGCCTCATCAGAGAAGTCCTATGTGCCAGCTTCAATTTGTATCCCAAAGGGAGTAATAAAAGGTAATTAAGCCAGGGCCTGACCCAAGGGGCTGCATTTGCATTTGAAAATTTCTTCAGGGCATGTGGAAGGTGTTTGGAGACAGGCGGGATAGGATCAAGAAACAAAGCCAATTAGGGTTTATTTTTCACCTGCTTATGAAGGCTATCAGTAAGACAGCCAATTTTGCTAAGGGTCTGAGCAAGAAGGAATTGCGGATGCAGCCGCCAGCTGGCATCTGCCCCCTAAGGCTCTGCACAGTCCCTCTTCCCACAGTGGGGAAGGGGGCCCAGTGGGGGTTCCCTGGGCCATCAATCTTCATTAAGTCCATCATTGTCCTCAAGAGGCGGGCAGTGCTTGGAAGGGCTGCTTGATGGAAGCACTGTGACCCCAAAGTATTTAGAAATAAAGGCTAATTGACCATAGGAAAATCAAACAGATACCATCACTGGTGTTTCAGCTTCTGGGCTCTTGGACACGTCTCCCAGTCACACTTCTACCTCGTCCCCAACAATGGAGATGCCTGTGAGGCACTCGCCGACCCTCCCAGCAGTGGAACTCCCCAGGGACATGATGAATGGCTCTTCACTGGGCACGCTGGAGACAGGGTGGGAGTAGCAAGTGGGACAGAAGGCAGCTCAAACGCCAGGCAGAGCAGGCCCTTTGCTGCCACTCCAGCCCAGCGTGACGCACTGTCCCATCATTTTGGAGACTTTTTTTACTAACATATAATGGACGAATGAAAATTGTATATATTTATCATGTATGACTTGGTGTTGATGTACATATACACTGTGAAATAATCTCTACAATAAAGTTAATAAATTCATTACTTTATATAGTTACCATTTCCTTCCTTCCTTCCTTCCCTTCCTTCCTTTCCTCCCTCCTTCCCTACCTTCTTTCTTTCCTTTTCTCTCTCTCTCTCCTCTCTCCTTCTCTCTTTCTCTCTCTCTCTTTCTTGGAGTGAGAATACTTAAGAACGACCCTCAGCAAATTTCAAGCACAACTATGCTTTCTTATCAGAGTAAAAATCCTACTGCTAGAAGGAATTCAATGGCAGAACCATGTTTGTGTTGTATTATTCTCAGCTGGATATTTGATAGGATTTAATTGGTACAGAAATTGACCATTAGCAATGTGCTTTCCCACATATCATTAAGTAAATTTTCAGTGGGCTGGGACTGGTGGTTCAGAGGTGAAGACCTGCCTCTAAGCAGCTAATGGTCACTATCAGTGTGTGTGCATGTTGTGTGTGTCTGTGAGTCTGTGTGCTGTGTGTGATTCTGTGTTTGAGTGTGTGGGAAGTGCTTCAAAGAACAAGAGCCACCAAGGAAACCCAAGGTTTCTAAGGAAAGCACAGCACAGGGAGGGTTAGAGAGCATAGATAGGGTCAGCTAACTAGGCGAGGACTTTTACAACATCAGGCTTGCAAATGGCCACCCTCGTGCTATGTCCTCACATGGCAGAAAGAGAGAGAGGGAGAGATGGTGTCTCATTCTCTTTTATGAGGACACCAGTTCTATGGGATCAAGTCTCCAACTTTACAACCTCATTTTACCCCCACCGGACGTGGAACCCTGTCAGACTTTGGTCTTAGATGTTCCAGCCTCCAGGCTGTGAGAAAGGAGATTTCTGTTGCTGCAGCCACTCTGCCTGTGATGTTTTGTTGTGGCAGCCCGTGACTAATGCAAGCACCCTCCAACCGAGTAGCAGTTCCTTAGCGTGAGGAGTCGATGAAACTCCAGGCCATTAAAAGGCTTCACAACCAGGGGGTGGCCTTTTCTCTTGAACCCCTCACTCACCCTCATTAATGCTATAGAAATGGTTCCATGGGGTTTGAGAAAGGGAATCCTGTCATTAAAAAGACGACTTTCTGTTCCCTGCAAATTTAATCGATAGATACATGATCCAAACGTTATCCTGTTTCTTGGTTGACACATTGTGGGTCAGGGTTTTCCAAGCCAATGTTTTCCACATAGAACCAGAGGACTTAACACCACAGACTAATGTTCACCTGGCCGCCACTTGGGGTAACATAATGATTACATCGGTTTGTTGATGAATTTCATTGCATTCCAATGACATTTAATGTATTCAATGTAACTTGTTTATGAACAAAAACTACATAAGGTCAACAAAGAGTTTTGCTTTTGAATCATGGGCCAAACTCGCAAACGTGAACCATGAGCCAGGAAGAATTATCTCTTGACAGAATAGGACCTTAAATGTTTCCAGCAGTGATACTGGTTCAAAATCATTGACTGGCTCTATCTATCTATCTATCTATCTATCTATCTATCTATCTATCTATCTATCTATCATCATCTATCAATCCACCTACCTATCTTTGATGATCCCTGAATTTCTAATGATTAAAAAAGAACACAGAAATGAAAAATGCATAATAGCAGTGAGAATAGGAAGAGAGGACATATCAGCATAGGGCTGTGCCTGACTCTTTAATCATAATCATATTTAACCATAATTTATTCATAAATAGGGCCATACAGCCAAAGATATTCAGATTCTTGAGGGAAACATCTACAAACCTAAATACACTGTTAATAAACCCTGTCTGCAGCCCCTTCTCACTCTCCCCCCACACCAAGGTGAACTAAGGGGCTGCAGTTTGCAACTGTGGGTGTTCAGGGGTGGGTTGGATTGCTCAGACATTTGCCATGTGAGGTTTGGGATTCTGCTCATCCACTTACCATTTATCCTTCTCCCTTTTAGCTTACAACATTTTGTTGATATTAACTACTCTCCTGTCTCCTTTTTATAAAAAAGTTTGTGCTTTTAAAAATCACTTTACTGACATTTCAGTGGGGCTTGGTGGGGGAGCAGAGAAAATGAACACGTTCAGTTATCTCTAGATCTGTAAAAATACACTTTCTTCCCACTCTTCTAAGAAAAATGATTTGAGGATGTACTACAAAACAACGAAGAAGGGATCAATTCCTAAAGAGAAAATGTATGCTTTCCACAAAATAAAGATGCAAATGGTGCTCAGTACTGGGAGAATCTAAGGACAGCAACTATGTGGCAGGTCTAGAAACCAACTGGTCCAACCAGAAAGTCCCTAGAAGAACGTTTGAAGACAAATGTGGAATTTTCACAACACATATTTTGATGTAGGATCCAAACAATCTTTGTGATAAGGTGAATACAAAATATTATTTTTAATGCTAAAATATATACATAGACAGTCTAGGAAAGAAACATAAAATCAGAGCTCAACATGAAGAACATTAAAATGATGCATGATTTAGAACAAATTTAGGCTGTAAAAAAAGAATCTTTTTGACATCTAACCATTCCATGTGGGTAGCACTGGTTTAGTGACAAAAGCTTATATCCCTCTTCGATGATCCTAATCCATTCTACTGAAATATTTCACAATGATATCATAAAAGTAGTTTATTTTTATTTTTAGAATTTACCTACAAAGTACAGGAGACTAATTATCTTTTATAAAATCTAATAGCACTCCCCCCGCCACATTTTAGCCTCCTTGAAAATGGGATGTACTCTGTAACCAATAAAGTATCATTGACAGCATTTTTTTAAAATTTAATGAAACAAACAATTATGTGGCATATTAGATTTGATAAAATATGGTATACCGACAGAGGAGAATGAAAATATTATAAACCTTACAGCTTGAAATAAGAACAGAATTGACAGATGATGAGATGGAGAGGGAAGGGGAAGAGCAGGAAAACAAAGGTTTTAATTCCTTCAATGTACATGGTGGAGAGTCAAAGGTGCCCTGTAAATAGAGATCAAGAAATAGCTTTGACATATTTTAAAGTCATAGAACAAAAGAACTAAAAGAGAACTAAAATAATCACACATATATAAATAAAGTTTGGGCTGAGTAAAATTTGATGTATGTAATTTAATTTTTTTTTAATGGAGAGGAGCCAATGGACACTGTTGAGAGTTGGCAGATCAAGAACTAGGGCCCTGAACATATTATTTAGAGCTATGAAAACCAGGGCCAGAAAAAGTAAAAGCAGAAACTTTGGAAAGTTATTACCCTTGGCAAGAAGGGTGGGAGGGAGAGGGAAGGTTTTATTCTATAGTTCAGCATTGTTTGGATTTTTACTACTAAGGGTATTACTGTTAAAAAAATTATTCATTCATTCGGAATGGAGCAATTCCCACAAATTAAGAAAAGCAAAAATGTTAATGCACTCAAGTAATATATTCTAGAACTTACAATTACCACTTCTCTAACACTTATTTGTTAATTATCTTATACTATTCACAGCTAAGGTGGCTACATCGCCTGGTATGGAGAATGTAGGTAATATGAACACATGCATCTTCTAGGTGGAGGATGAAGTATGCCATCTCTAGCTGTGACTCAAACAGCTAAGCGTTGTAGCTCTGCCTTATTTCAAAGACCAACTAGTCTCAAATTCAAGTTATGGTTTTGTAGACAATCCTCATCCCAAGAGGTTTATAAGCAAAGATTCGTTTAAATAAATCATTTCACTAAAAATTTGCTTTCTCAAGTTCAAATGTGCTTTCTGGAGAGTCTTTTTGATGGGGATGCTTAACTGATTTCACTTGCTCTGAACATTCCCAAAACTAAAATGATTGTGTTCATTTAGTAAGGAGTGCAAATGTTAGAGCTCTGGTCATCCGTCATAGTTTGTGTTTCCTGGTGGATCCAAAATCATTTTCTACAGAGGATTGTGGAACACATACACACACACCCCTGAGCAAGGACTCAGGCCTAAGTCATTGTTAGGCATCTTCGTTTCCTCAGGAGGCAACCAACGCTTCCTCCACTCAACTTCTTGCCAAAGTTTATGGGTCTGCATTTAATCAGCAACAGAGAACAGCTGCCCATCCTGTAGCTGTTGGAGAGGACAGCCTTTAATTTGTTGACATGTGATAGGGGTGATTTCTTTAAAGTTCATCAGTTATTTCACGCTTCCCAGTATTGTGAAACCAACATCTATATCAAGTCAGCTCAGCAAGCAGTCGGGGACCTGGAGTGCACAGAGAATCACTTTCACTAGTTGCTTGATGCTGTTTTTCCAAGCTGAGAGATTACCTCATGGAAGAAACTGATAGAATTGCCCTGGGACTTCATTCACAATCTTACATCACAATCTCTGTACAAAGACCAGGAGGTGAAAACATTTGAAATTTACTCTTAGTGAATTTGAAATGTATAATGCATTATTATTATGTTTACTATGGTCACCACAAAAATGATTTTTGAGATGGATACAGTAATTAGCTTGATTTAATTATTTTACCTTGTACAGTTGAGACTTGAACAATATGGGGGTTAGGGGTACAAACCCCCAGGCAGTGGAAAATCTGTGTATAATTTTTGACCTCCCCCAAAACTTAATTACTGATAGCCTACTCTTGACCTGAAGCCTTACTGATATCATAAACAATTAACACATATTTCGTATGTTTTATGTATTATGTACTGCATCCTTAGACTAAAGTAAATTAGAGAAAAGAAAATGTTATAAAGAAAATCATATGGAAGAGAAAATATATTTACTATTCATTAAATGGAAGTGGATCATCATCAGAAAGGTCTTCACCCTTGTCGTCTTCATGTTGTGTAGGTTGAGAAGGAAGAGGAAGTGTTGGCTATGCTGTCTCAAAGTGGCAGGGACAGAAGGGAATTTGCATATAAGTGGACCCATACAGTTCAAACCCACGTTGTTCAAGGGTCAACAGTATTTATAAATGGTAACATCACTACATACAACATAAATTGTATGTATTTGTACCCCAAAAATACATACAATAAATAATAAAACACATACAACATAAATTGTATGTATTTGTACCCCATAAATGCATACAAATGTAATTTGTCAATTTATAATTAAATAAAATTAAATAAGACTACCAGGCTTATTTTCCACCTCATCCTGGTACCAAGAACAGTTGAGATTCTTGTGGGGACCTGGTCTGCTTCATCCTATGACCTCCATGAACTGCAGAGCGTCCAGAGCCCCGTTCTCATGCGGGTAAGAATCCTTACACATAAAAATGTTCTGGCCAGGTGCGGTGGCTTATACCTGTAATCCAGCACTTTGGGAGGCGGAAGCGGGTGGAACATGAGGTCAGGAGTTCAAGACCAGCCTGGCCAAGATGGTGAAACCCCGCCTCTACTAAAAATACAAAAAAATTAGCCAGGTGTGGTCGCGGGTGCCTGCAATTCCAGGTACTCGGAAGGCTGAGGCAGAGAATTGCTTGAACCTGGGAGGCGGAGGTTGCAGTGAACCGTGATAAAGCCACCGGCATTCCAGTCCGGGCAACAGAGCAAGACTGCGTCTCAAAAAAAAAATGTTCTTTACTCTCAGAAAATGAAGTATTATTATGGCACGTGGTTTTTAGTTATTACTGAATTCATTTTTTGTTCTCTTACTTATCTTCCTTCTTTTATTCTTCTGCCACTTTAATCTACTTTATGTATCTATAAGTCACCTTCACCTTATTGTAAATAAGGACCCATAAATAACTAACCCTCGCACCAAATCCTTAAGGTAGGTGTCCTTGTTCCTATTTCACAGGTAAGAAAACTGAGACTGAAAATGAGTCAGCCAAGAAGGTGCCACTGAAGCCATTACTCTCTGATCCCAAAGTTCATTGCTCTCAGCACCCTTTCCTGTCATATAAGAGCCTCTGCAAAATTCTTAGGAGCAACACTGCTTTCTAGAGATTGCAAGGAAATTAACAATGCAGGGTTTGTTATATTGTAAATAATATTTGTTTTTAAGACTCTAAAGCTAAGTTACAAACCTGGTAACTATATGTGACCAACATCCAGGCGTGACAGTTCACAGGCCAGTTGTTCACCCCCACCACAGCTTGATGGAGCTGCGCTGTTCTTCCTGGTGAGGCTTCCTCCAGGTCAAACATGGTGGAGCTGGCTCAGATGTCCAGGGGCAGAAGCACCGGCTTCCTTCAGACAGGGTAATGCTTCTGTGTCCAGAATTGGTTCCTTCCGGTGGATTCTCGCTGACTTCAAAAATGAAGCCATGGACCCTCATGCTGAGTGTTACAGTTCTTAAAGATGGTGTGTCCGGAGTTTGTTCCTTCAGATGTTCAAATGTGTCCGGAGTTTCTTCCTTCTGGTGGATTCTTGGTCTCACTGACTTCAGGACTGAAGCCGCAAGTGTTAACAGCTCTTAAAAGTGGCGCATCCAGAGTTGTTAGTTCCTCCCGGTGGGTTCGTGATCTCCCTGGCTTCAGGAATGAAGCTGGAGACCTGCGAAGTGAGTGTTACAGCTCATAAAGGTAGTGCAAACCCAAAGGCTGAGCAGTAGCAAGATTTATTGTGAACAGGGAAAGAACAAAGCTTCCACAGCATTGAAAGAGACCCAAGCGAGTTGCCGTGGTTGGCTGGGGTGGCCGACTTTCATTCCCTTATTTGGCCCCACCCACATCCTGCTGATTGGTCCATTTTACAGGGTGCTGATTGGTCCGTTTTTACAGAGTGCTGATTGGTGTGTTTACAAACCTTTAGCTAGACACAGAGCCCTGAATGGTGTGCTTACAATCCTTTGGCTAGACAGAAAAGTTCTCCAAGTCCCTACCCGACCCAGAATCTCAGCCAGCTTCACCTCTCACTTCCATACTGCCGAGATCCCTGAGACCCCTGGAGCCTCTTTCCTCGGCTCCTCATTGTCCCTCCCCGACCTACCCCATGAGCTCCCTGAAGCTTTGGGCTGAGGCCAGGCCCTGATCCACCCGTGATGCAGGAAAAGAAAGGAAGAGAACCCAGAAGGCTCCTCCTGGGCTTGCATAAATTACCCTCTGCTTGGTCTGAAGAGGCGCACACGAGGAGAGTGCACAGGTAACAGTGAAGCCCCCTTAGCCAGTGAGCCCTTCCTCCTGGTTGCCACATTCCCCGGTGGCGCCTGGTCTATGACAGCTGTGTCTGTCTCCCCACGACTCAGGGCAGGTCCTGGGGCACTTCTCCCGCTGGCCCTGGATGAGCCAGCACCTCAGGCGCATGCAGTAGGTGCTCAAGACTCAGATCCCTCCTCTTGTCTAGGCCTCCAGTCGGCCTGGATTCGGGGGGCCCTGGGGGACCCCCTCCCTCCCCTTCTGGCTTTCGCTTGCACACACTGGACCTGATAAAACTTCCAGCATGATTTATCAAACACCTTGGCTCCTACAGGCCGAGTCCCTGGGGGATTTTGAAAGGAAACAGGCTCCATGTGCTTCCAATCCACTCCACGCAGCTCATCTCGCTGTTGTTCCGTCGAGCGGGGGATGTGAGGGACACCCTGGAACCGTTTGTGGCTCTGTTTAAAGATGTTTTTCTTAGAAGCAGGAAGTTACGTCCTGCCAAGAAGAAATGAAAATAAAGCCCCGAGGGTTCACTCGGGGTTCGCTGGGAGCCGCGCTGAGCTGTTGCAGCGTCTTGGCCTGGCCGGGGAGGAAGTTTAAAGGGGCCTCTGTCTAGAGCTCTGAAGGTGGGCAAGGCGGCCTGGCAGTGACCGTGGGGCAAGTCAGAGACACACATGAACACTCTGCCCCTGGGGCCCCAGGGCGGCCTCACAGGGCACTGCAGAGCCCTCCTCTGCCATCACCCTGCACTCGGGTTGGCTCCTCCTTCCCATTCGTTCCTCTGAATCTCTGCAGAGGTCAGGGGCATGTGGGAAGGGCACAGGAAAACCTCAGGTCCAAATCTTGGCTCCTTGTATGATGGACGTGTATCCTGCACAAATTAATTCACCTCTCTGGGCAGCAGATCTCGTGCTGTGAACTCTGGGGCTGCTCTTCCCCCTGCCCCAGGCTTTCTTACACCCCTCCTGCTAGGCCCCAGCCTCCCAGGGCCAGGTTCAGACAAAACTGTCTATCAAAGTCATTCCCTGGGTGAGTGTGACTGAATAAAACCAACAGCCCAGCCCGGTAATGCCAAGAGGCTCCAGGCCTCCCAGGGAGGGAGGGGATCCTCCCTGGCTGTGGGTGCAGGTGTTCTTCTGGGGTTCCCAGGGCAAGCCGGGCAGGAGTGCTGCAGAGCCCCATGGAAGGATACATGAGCACAATTGCTCTTTCTTGCCTCTGAGGAAACTTCTTGGCAGACAGTGTAGAATTCATTTCTACCTCTTTTCATTAATTCAACAAATACTGAGAGCCTTCCATTTGCTTAATAAGAAAAAGGGGCTAGGACTTTGAAAGCCAAAACTGTTTCAGTCATTTACTGACTTTGTGATCTTGGGAAACTATGCATAAGTCTCAGTTTCTAACTACAGAATGGGAATAAACATGTCTACCTTTTAGGTCCTCATAAAGATCAAGCACTCTTGGATGTCCCCTGCACCGCAGGGAAATGTGGCTGCTTCCTCCTCTGGTTGCCTGCAGCTCTTTGCATAGAGTTCACCTTAACCCTGGTGATTCATGAGTGCCTGCTTGCCACCAACACGTGTTTCTGAGTCCTGCAGGGCAGGGGCTACACTTTATGCCTCAATCTGTACCCAGATTCTGGAAGAGTTCCCTGCTCACTTGAGGGTGGGTTGAATGAATAGCAAACTGATTTATTTCCTCCATCATGTCCTGAGAGAATACCTGGGCCTGCAAAGATAAACATGCCTGAGGTCTACCAGATCTGGGCAGCATGGTGAGACAGAGGGACAACTGAAGGCTCATGTCATGGTCACCTCCCAGCCAGTTGAAGGGCTGTTGGGGCACTGACAGTAGACAAGACATCTAAAGCCAGCTAGTAAGACTCCAGGGCTTACAAATACTGCCCAGTTCCTGAAAGTGGCATCCTGCAGGCACAGGAGAGCACACTGTCCAAGTCATAGTTGGAGGTACATTGAAGGCACCAGCACCGTCTGGCCCTCTACCCCAGAACTTGGAACCAGCGGGAATTACAGGACTATAGGTTTCAGCTCAGCCAAAGAAAGGAGTTCTCAACAGTCAAAACTGTCTGACTATAGAATGAGCTGCCGAGGTGGTGAGTTTCCCAGCCCTGAGAGTTTTTATGTAAGGCACCCACAGCTATATTCTAGGAATGTCTTATTGGTGTGGTGAGTCATGAACCACTGGAGGCTTGATTGTGTTCCAAAGTATGGCGCATGCACAATTGGTGGTCCATGTGCTGATTTTACAAAGCACACAGACCATTTTTTTTAAAAACTGTGTTTTCTTTCAGTTAAATTATATAGATTTTGTAGTTATTCCCTATTTTATGAGAAGTGAGATCTGTTTTTCATTTATGGAACAACATAAAGTTTTATTTTAAACAAATATATCAAATACAATACCATCTATAATTGCTCAAAAATAAGATATTTAGATGTGAATCTAACAAAATGTGCATAGGACTTGCATGCTGAAAATTACAAATACTGATGAAAGAAATCAAAGAAGATCTAAGCAAATGGAAAGACATACCATAGGCTGGAAGATGCAGTAGACTGAAGATGTCAGTTCTCCCCAAATTGACACACAGGTTTAAGGCAATACTATCAAAACCTCAGCAAGATTTATATATATATATATATATATATATATACACACACATATATATTTGGCAGGGGAAAAGTATTCTAAAATTTAAATGAAAAGGCACAAAAACTTGAATAACTAAATTAAAAAATTTAAAGAACAATCAAGTGAGAAGAATCAGTCTATCTGATTTCAAGACTTATTGTATACCTATAGTAACTGAGGTTGTGTGGTATTGGTGGAAGCCTAGACACATAGATAGATCAATACAATAGGATAAATAACCAAGAAACAGATCCAGAAAAATACGCTTATCTAATCTTTGACAGAAATGTGAAAGTAAGTCATTGGAGAAAAGAGCCTTTTTAATAGATGGTGCTAAAGTAATTAGATATTCATAGGCAAAAAAAAAAAAAAAAAAAAAAAAACCCAAAAAACCCTCAACCTGTCTTACACCCTTTGCAAAAGTTAACTCAAAATATATCATGGGCCAGGCACAGTGGCTCACACCTGTAATCCCAGCACCTTGGGAGGCCAAGGCGGGTGGATCACCTAAGGTCAAGAGTTCGAGACCAGCCTGGCCAACAGGGTGAAACCTCGTCTCTACTAAAATACAAAAATTAGGTGGGCATGTTGGCACGTGCCTGTAATCCTAGCTACTCAAGAGGCTGAGGCAAGAATTGCTTGAACCCAGGAGGTGGAGTTTGAAGTGAACCTAAATCACGGCTCTGCACTCCAGCCTGGGTGACGGAGCAAGACTCCCTCTAAAAATAAAGAAAAAGAAAGAAAGAAAGAAAGAAAGAAAGAAAGAAAGAAAGAAAGAAAGAAAGAAAGAAAGAAAGAAAGAAAGAAAGAAAGAAAGAAAGAAAGAAAGAAAGAAAGAAAGAAAGAAAGAAAGAAAGAAAGAAAGAAAGAAAGAAAGAAAGAAAGAAAGAGAAAGAAAGAAAGAAAGAAAGAACTTAAATATAAAACATGAAACTACAAGACTTAAAAGAAAATAGAAGGAAATCATCAGGATATGGGATGAGATAAAGGATTCTTAGACTTGATACCAAAAGCACAACCCATAAATTGAAAAACTGATCAATTGGACTTCTTAAATATAAAAACTTTTGCTCTTCAAAAAGCCTACTGATGATTTTTTAAAAGCCACAGACTGAAAGAAAATATTTGCAAATGTCATGTATGACAACATCATAGTATCTAGAATATATAAGAAAGTCTTAAAATTCAACAGTAAAAAATTCAATCAAATCAGAAAATGGGAAAAAATCATGAGCTACTTTACCAAGGAAGATATACATTTATCAAATAAACACATCAAGAGATGTTCAAGATTGTTAGCCATTAGTGAGATGCAAATTAAAACCACCATGGTATATCATTACACACCTATCCAAAATGGCCAAAAAAAAAAATTTTTTTATGACCATACAAATGCTGGCAAGCATCTGGTGAAACGGGGTCACTCACACGTTGCTGATGGAAATGTAAAACACTACCACCACTCTTGAAAAGTGTTTGTCAATTTTTTAAAAAAACTAAACATCCAACTACCATGCAACCAATCACAGTCCTGGACATTTCTCCCAGATAAAAGGAAGCAAATCTACACAAAATCTTGGACAGAGATGTGTATAATAGCTTTATTTTTAATAGCCAAAAACTGGAAGCAATCCAGATGTCTTTCAATGGTGAATAGGGAGACAATGGAATACCATCACCAAATACTACTCAGCAATGAAAAAGGAGTTTATTTAACTTTTATTTCTAACATACAACAATCTGGATGAATCTCCAGAGAGTGATGATGAATGAAGAAAGCCAATCTCAAAAGGTTATTAGACATACTGAATGATTTTGTTTATGTAACATTCTTTAAATGACAGACTTATAGAAATGGAGAGCAAATTAGTGTTGCCAAGGATAAGGAGGGTCTGGTAGTGCTAGGGAAGTGGGTGTGGCCACAAAAGGACAATAGGAACAACCTTGTGGTGATGGAATTTTATGTATCTTGACTGTATCCATGTCAATGCCCTGGTGCTAATAGTACTATAGTTTTGTGAGTTGTTGCCATTGGGGAAAGCTGGGATACAAAGATCTCTAGGTATTATTTCTTACAACTGCATGTGAAACTGCAGTTATCTCAAAATAAAAAAGCTTAACTAAAATCTAATAAATACACCGAAGTTAAAATGCACCTATGTAAAGAAAATAAAGTAAATAAAGTGACAGTGGCAAGTGGTATGTGGAAATGGCAAAACTTTTGAAGGTGTCACTCTAATAACTGGCACATAGGAAGCACTGACCCCGAGGATCCCCAGGTAGGATGGTAGAGGGTGTTTGAAGTTAGAAATCCTGGCTTGAGTTCTGCCGTCTACACACAACAGTGTCACGTTGCTGGGCAAGTCATTTAAGTCCTTTGCCCTATTCTCCTCACTGTCAAATAGGAATGAAAATGAACTTGTATGACTGCTTCACAATACCTTCGTGAGAGTCAGGCAAAGACAAGTCATTATGAAAAAGCAGCTATGAATATCAAGGTCTCTTCCCAATCTGAGATTTTATGAATTTGTGTTAAATTAAAGAAGTCCTAACACCACTATTTATGTAGTTATCACATTAAAAATACTGTGTGTGGGTCCCAGTGGGGTCTTCCCTCCTCACGCCTTCCCTTCCTCCCTCCATCCTGTCTTCCTTCCACAAATGTATATTGAAGACCTACTGCATGTCAGCTCCTTTGCTGTAAGCGTGAGCTACAGAGACAAATGAACATATTCCATACTTGGAGGATCTAGCATGTAGTCTGGTGGGGATAACAGACAGACCCTAAGTTATTACATGGGGGGGTCATTTCCATTCTACCAAAACCAAAAACATAGCCCCTGAGTCATCCTGGTGGATTGAAAGGGATGTTGAAAGTGCATTTAAAGGGCTGAGAAAAAAGAAGAGGAGGAGGGGACTGGGCTTCCTGTCTTTCATTGTCCAGAAGTTTCCCTAGACTTAATTGCATGGCAGGAGGGCTCTAAGAGCAGCAAGGGGGAAAGTGAGTGAGGAAGAGAGTCGCTGCTTGTGCCACATTTGCTACTATCCCATTAGCCAAAGCAAGTCACAGGCCAGCCCAGATCCTAGGGGGTTGAGAGAGATTCCAACACTCCATGGGAGGAGCTGTAAGCTCTGTAGCCATTGGTGATCTGTCAGAAAATGAGCTTAATAAATGTAGCTGCATTTATACAGCTTGTCTGACTAGAGGTAGGAGCCTTCCATGGGTCCCCAGGGGCCATGGCCCATGTTAAGGAACGTGGCCTGCACCCTGTCCAGCGGAACCCACTTCCTGCCTCATCCATCTGTCAGGGAAGTATATTCAATCCTTGGAAAACACGGTTCACAGCGGGGGCCTGGATGCCAGGGATCAGCACAAAAAACTCCCAGGACACTCAGCTGAGCCCATTGATGGACACATTTCCCCTTGCGCTCTCCGGTCCCTCAGCATCCTGTCCTCACGTCCCCCAGGGGAGAGGACAGTCATCTGCCACCTGCACATTTTCTTACCAATGCTCCTGCTTCTTGGAAAACTCCCAGGGCACTCTAGCACAACACTAAGAAGGTGGTATTGGAATGCCTCCCTTTCCAACACATCCTGATGCTAAGATTCTGGCTTCAAACAACATCAGCTTACAAGTAGCACTCCTCAGCCAGGGATGTAGAGGTTTCCCGGGGCGGTCGCCTGGTTGCTGATGTGGCTGTGGCACAGAAAGCTGCTTTTTCTGTAACTTATTTGGAGAATTAAAGAGCAGGTTTTGCCAAAGTCCTGTTGACAGCAACTTTAGAAACTGTGGGATGAAGGATCCAGGATGCTCCCTGATTCTGTTAGCAGCCTCCCCCGAGGGTACCAAAATGTGATCTTTAGACAAACAGAGCCTCATTAGAACACAAACCTCTGCCAGAGAATCCTGCCAGCCAGCTGAGGCCCAGGGAGTGCTCAACTGATACAGAACAGATTGCTCTGGAAGTCAGAGGTCCCTTGCAGGACTGGCCAGCACCGGGGCGGCATGGCCAGAACTAGAAAAATCTTGATTTACTCATGTGCCCAGGTAAGGATGTGTCACCCTTCCAGCCTCCCTCATGGAGGTGAGCTCTCTGACCCAGCAGCAAGCACTGGGCAATTGCAAAAATGTTTTGTTAACATAATGGGATGTACTGCAGAGAGGGGGTGATTAAAAGCAGATGAGGGCAGGAGCCGCTGATCGGACTCCACCGGGGGTGCATTCCACTCTGGGCAGAGGGGCCCGCCAGGCTGGTGTGGGGAGGTCTCTGAGTCTCCAGCACCACCTCCAGATTGGCCAGATTCATGGGAAATGTTCCTATGTGTGGAGGAACGTGCTGAGCACAGGACAGAGAGTTCTGATGCTGAAGTTCATCGAACATTCAGATGCCCCAGCTGCAGATTTTACATTGGCCGGGGTGGGTGACTGCCGGGTCCCCCTGGAACCATCCAGTGGTCACAGATTGGCTGAGTCCCACCCACTGGATGAAAGACTTCCTTTCAGAGAACTAAAATAAAGACACCTGGCTGATACCTGACCAAAGGGAGCCTCTTCTGCTGTTCTCTTTACCTGACAAGCTCTTATTTACTTCTCAAAACCCTGTCACCACTCTTGGGCTACCTCCTGCAAGAAGCCATCCCTCCCAGCCCTGCAGGCTTCATCACACTGCCTGTGTCACATGGCATCAGCACAGATGATTAAGGTGTTTCTTTGCCCATCTGGGGCATTCCCTGTGGGCAGGCCATGTTGATTCCGTGTATCCACTGCCTAATTTGGGTTCTGGCATAAAATAGTGCTAACTAAACACATTTGATCCATAAATAAATATCCTTGCCTTGATTACTTTGACTTCAAAATAGTAGCGGCAATTCATGAGCCTGGTGTACAAAAAAAGTCTCATTGCTTCTAATATTTAAATTTAAAAATAGCATGTGTTCATACTCCTCTTTTCCTCCCCAAGTAGCATACTCCACACCCCTGGTGTTGGATCATCCAAAGACTCTTCAAAGGCTGGCCCAGGCCCCAGGGCAGGACAATTACTTTCACCAGCATCTACCGTGGTGCCACTCTCTTCTGAGCATCTCTCCTGCTGTTAAAGACTGTTTGGGAAGCCCTGGTCAGATGTAGAAAGTTCTGGGTGCATGGCAACAGTGATTCAGGACCCGAGACAGAGAGGGACTCTCTGACCTTCTTAGTGATGCTCAGCACTGGTGGATCCCCGGGGAATGCACCTGGACTCCCAGTGTTAAATTACTCGGGTAGATGGCTACTTTAACTTACCTACCCACACATGCAGTAGGTATGTATAAGGAGACACCCTTATACTCACACATGTTCGTGAGACATGCCCATAGAGACTGGGCAGGAGGTTCGTCAGCTTCAGCCACATCTTCTTGTGGCCACCTAGGTCCTTAGTTGAGCCAGGATGGCCAGTCTCTCTCTCTCTGCTTCTGCGGCACATATGCCATGAGGGACTCACTCCCCTGTTCTTTCTCGTCATCTTTCCCCAATAGGGTCCTTCTTAATCTACTCCCTAACATTGAACCTCAAAGTGGGAGGGCTTGAGATATTGACTTCTTCCCAGAAATCATGAGGAATATTGGAAAACGTGGCTTTCTCAATGCAGAACAGTAAATATATGCTGTAAATGCTACAGGCACTTGCTTGCTGACATCTAGTTACACGAAGGGTCCCGGCTAACATCTAGTTATCAAAGAACATCTACTCCAAGTTAATGTGATGTTTTCACCTGATAATCAGCATTTAATCTTACCAAAATAATTTGAAGTTCAACCTCAATGGACACCACCTCCATACACTCATAACACACAATCATATAGATCATTGAACATTACAGCATATGTGCAAAGGGGATGGTGCTTATGAACTTCAAATCACGAAAGACATTGCTTCATTCTTGTTGTTAAGACCATTGACTAAATGAAGAGAAAGACCAAATGCATGAATATCTATTTGCTTCATTATTTCTGTTCAATTCTAGCATAGGATCTTAGTAGGAGTTTTATGGATTGAATTGCATCCTCCTAAAATTTATACACCGAAGCCCTAACTTCCAACGTGGCTGTATTTGGAGGTAGAATCTTTGGAAGAAATAAAGTTAAATGAAGTCAAAAGGGTAGGCCCTAATCCAATTTGACTAGTAGCTTTATAAGATGAGGGTGAGACACTGAGGGTATGCATACAGGCAAAACGCCATGTGAGGACAGCAGGGAGGCAGCCACCTGCAAGCCACAGAGAGAGAGAGAGTGTAGGAGAAACCAAGCCTGCTACTGCATTCATCTCAGACTCCCAACATCCAGAACTATGAGAAATTAATTTATGTTCTTTAAGTCACGCAGTCTGTGCTATTTTGTTATGGCAGCTTAAGCAGACTAATTCAGGCACAAAACCTAGACATCCTGCTCAAAGAAGATGATGCCTGAGATGCCCAGTGAAAAAGTAGGAGGTAAAGAAAACAGATGCAAGGGTACTTGAGGTGGGATCATGTTGTCTGATGTTTGGAGTGTTTTCTGCCAGCCTCTTACGGGCTCAGAGGATGGTGATGGAGCTAAAATGCAGAGAGAAAGAAAAGATCAACACTTGATCTTCACATTTCAAAATAGTCTTGTGAAACTCATCAAAGTGATGATAAGGTGGTTCAAAAAAGTTATTTTAGGGATATATTTAAGATGTTGAAAAGCTAGCGCTACGCTCACAAACAAAATAAGCATCGGCAGTGACAAGAGACAGAATGTGGACTCACATGGCCCCAGGCTGAAGCTGCAGAAACGGTTGCTGGTCCCACAAAGCCAACTGCCACTGGAAACAGGTCCAAGCTCACCCTACTGTTGGGGAGTAGTCCAGAGCCAGCTTCCCTGTGTGAAACCTACAAGTTCATTGGGCATCTGGGCACACAGACACGAAATCAAGCCTGAGATGGTTTTCCTGTGGCTGCAGAAGATGACGAACGTTTTCCTGGAGTAGCGGGAGGGAAAGGTGGTATCCATTCATCCTCTGGAAGCCACGAAAAGCTGTGCTTTGGCCTGGGCACAGGATCAGTGATATCTCTGTGGGTGCAAACCGTGGGTCACAAATATGAGAGCATTGATGGTGCAGAAAACCCAGGGACTGGGCAAAGGCAACAGCAAAACCACCAGGCAGGAGAAGTGAATGCAGGGATAGGAAAAGGCAACTAAAACAAAAACCAATACCACTCCATGGGCACAGTAGGAAATTCGTAGCACATGAGGAAAGCTAACACTATAACAATCATCCAACAAACAAAACAACCAAAAGGATTCACTCAGAGGAAATGAAGATAACATAGACCAATCCATTCATTGATCAATTCAATAGGAGTGTTGGGAAGCTACACATTTACAGTGCCCGGTACTGTTCTAGGTACTGGAGATGCATGGACAAGCAGACAGAAATCCCTGCCTGGCTCAGGGGAAGGAGATAGCCAAACTAACTTACATAGTACGCTAGGAATTAGTAAGTGCAACAGAGAAAAATGAAGCAAAGTCAAGTCAATTCAGAATATGGGGCTGGGAAAGAATGGCTTACAATTTAAGTTGGATTTAAAAATAAAGATATTAAGCAGTTCTCCAAGAAACAGTGAAAGAAATACTATCGATCAAAACACCAGTTGATTATAAAACAAAAATTGGTGAAAATGAATAAAAAACAAGTGGATATAGAAAAAATAATAAGCAGTCCATGAAATGAAAAATATAATCTTTAAAGTAAAAGACTGAAAGTTCAGTAGATGGGATGAAAATAAATAAACCAGACACAGTAAAAGATACAATTAATAAAATGGAAAATAACATTGGAAAATTTATGCATAATTCCACACAGAGATATATAGCAAAGAAAGACTATTAAACAAAGTTGGATAAAGCCAAATGTTGATTAGGATCAAATTTTCATTAGGATATAA
This sequence comes from Rhinopithecus roxellana, assembly GCF_007565055.1. Taxonomy (NCBI): domain Eukaryota; kingdom Metazoa; phylum Chordata; class Mammalia; order Primates; family Cercopithecidae; genus Rhinopithecus; species Rhinopithecus roxellana. The sequence goes on along the minus strand of NC_044559.1, from coordinate 4,246,344 downwards.
GGATGTAGGAACCTCATACATAGCTAGTGGAAGTAAAAGCTATTACTATTCTGAAAGGCAATCTTGCACTAGTTAAATTAGGTATGTTCCTGGAGATAGGTAGAGACATAGATGGATACAGAGAGAGAGAGAGAGAGAGATGTATAGACAGATATGTGTATAGAGGTAGGAATAGGGATATCTCAAAGAAATGTTCTCAATCCAGTAAGAGGACAAATACAAGCGGGATTTATCTGTAGTGTCAAGGCTATAGAGAAGATTGGATGCTATCATTGGGAAATGAATTAGTAACACTTGGTTGGAGTACACCAAGCATTAATATGCAGCAATTAGAGGTAATGAACTTGACACGCACACAACAATATGTGTGTCTCTTACAAAATACAGTGTGACATATATAGCATATAATTGTTTCCATAAATTAAAAATATGTGTTCAGAAAACAATACATGTTTTAATATCACATATGAACAAAATAATAAACATTAAACACAAGGAGTGGTTCTTCTGTGGGAGAGGGGAGATAAATAAATCATGGTAAAATAAAATAAACACATAGATGAAACAAGTGAGGGACATTGTTATACACTAGTTGTCACGAAATGAAGTGTGTGATTAACACAACCCTCAGTATCTGAGCTCCATGAAAAGGAAAAAAATGATTAAAAGCATAGTTATTTAAAGAGAAGTTAAAAGATATGAAAAATTATTGAGAACTTATAACATCAATCTAATGCAACTTTCAGAAGTAACAAGTAGAAGGGAAGGAAGAGGGACAATATTAGGAATGACAGTGGGTGATAATTTTCTTTTTTTTTTTTTTTTTTTTTTTTTTTTTGAGACGGAGTCTCGCTCTGTCGCCCAGGCTGGAGTGCAGTGGCCGGATCTCAGCTCACTGCAAGCTCCGCCTCCCGGGTTCCCGCCATTCTCCTGCCTCAGCCTCCTGAGTAGCTGGGACTACAGGCGCCCGCCACCTCACCCAGCTAGTTTTTTGTATTTTTTAGTAGAGACAGGGTTTCACCATGTTAGCAGGATGGTCTCGATCTCCTGACCTCGTGATCCGCCCGTCTCGGCCTCCCAAAGTGCTGGGATTACAGGCTTGAGCCACCGCACCCGGCCTGTGGGTGATAATTTTCAAGAGTTAACAAAGAATGGGAACTTTATACTGAAATCATATGCTGAGAATAATAAATTTATACATGAATATTAATCATAAATAAACTATAACGGCTCAAAATTAAAGCAGAATTATCCAAGTCTACCTAAGAGATTGTCTACTGCTATGGTCTGAATTTTTGTTTCCCCCTGAAATTCCTATGTTGAAATTCTAACCCCCAAGGTGATGGTATTAAGCGGTGGGCCCTTTGGGAGATGATTAGGTCGTGAATATGGAGACTTCATGAATGAGATCATAATGCTTTCATTTTTATTCATTTATTTATTTATTTTGAGACAGAGTCTCACTCTGTTGCCCAAGCTGTAGTGCAGTGATACAACCTCAGCTTACTGCAACCTCTGCATTCCAGGCTCGAATTATTCTCATGCCTCAGCCTCCTGAGTAGCTGGGATTACAGGTGAGTGCCACCATGCCTGGCTAATTTTTATGTTTGTAGTAGAGATGGGATTTCACCATGTTGCCCAGGCTGGTCTCCAACTCCTGACCACACGTAATCTGCCTGCCTCAGCCTCCCAAAATACTGAGATTATAGGCATGAGTCACCATGCCCAGCCCATAATGCTTTTATAAAGTAAACCCCCAAAAGATCCCTTGACACACTACATGAGAACACAGTGAGAAGGTGCCATCTGTGAACCTGGAAACAGGCTTTTACCAGACACTGAATCTGCCATAGCCTTGATCTTGTACTTCACAGCCTCTGTAACTGTGAGAAGTAAATTTCTGTCGTTTATAAGCCACCCAGCCTGTAAGATTATTTTATAGTAGCCTAAACGGATTAAGACTTCTACAAAAGAATTATACCCAGACTGACAGCAGACTTCCAATCAACCACAATAGAGGTGAGAAGAAAATGGAAAGTCATCTTCAAAGGAGCTGTGAGCCTAAATTCTGCACCCAGTTAACTGTCATTCCAGAGTATTTGAATTAAGGGCATTTTCAGACATACAAGAATAAGAGAGTTTATGCCTCCACTGAAAGAACTATTAAAAGATAAATGTTAGCAAGAAGGAAACTAAATTCAGAGGAGTAGAATACAAGAAGAAATGGTGATTAAAGGAACTGGTAAACTATGTTGGTAGATGCAATGAATTCTTGATAGAAAAAATAAATATGGAACTAAAGTTTTAGAGCATTAACACAGATGATGGAGCAGGGGTGTGTGAAGGGCATTTGAAGCATGCTAAGAGCAGTGTCATATTAGGAATGAAGACAGATATGCTGAATAATTTTAGATACTGCTTGAAAATATAAATGTGATTTTGTAAAGTGAAAATCCTAGGGGACAATCCATTCCACCCAATTGTAATAGAATCTCCAACTTCCAAAGCAAATAATAGGAAAAAGGAAGACATCTAGCATTATTAATCTATCAGAAGGAAGAAAAGAAGGTAGAAAATGGCAGCAAAAAAAGAAAAAAAAACACAAGAAATGAAACACATTAAAAAGCAGAAATAATAATAAACCTAAATGAATTACATTATCTCACTAGAAAACACAATCAAATTCGATTTTTAAAATTTTAGTATAAGCTGCCTACAAAAGAGTTATCCAAATAAAACTAAACACAACGTTTGAAAATAAAAGTGTGTGTGCTGAGGGAGGGGAGGGGGTAAAAAGAAATAATCTAAGCAAAGTCTGGCTCTACACTAGAATTAAGATAATCAAAAACTTGCAGACACCTAGCAACATAGCTTCAATGAGTATTTATTGAGTATGTACTTATAAATACATACCTATATATGTGACTATGTGTATGTGTGCACACATAACTATATATATATAGGCATATGTGCACAGACACATACAATGAATTACAAGAATTTGAAAAACTAATAGCTGCAGTGGGGGATTTTAAGAATGCTTTTCTCAGATGCTGGTTAAGGTCTAGAAGAAAATAACCTTCCTCAAAGGACAAGAAGGAAACCCTCAGCTGGTGGTGTGGGATGCACATGCTTTAGAGTTGGCCTATAGAATCTGACCCTCTTCTGATCACCTTGGACTCTTCATTCATCTGCCTACCCACTCACAGCTTCTAAGACATGCTTACTGAGTGGCCAGTCAGCATCAGGCATGGGGCAGGGGATAGAAGTGAGCAGGGCCCAGCTTCTGTCTACAAGGAGCCCACAGACCCTCAAACAGATGGTCCTATTAGAGACAACCATGACATTCTGGCAGGCAGAGAATAAGAGGATTCCGGGATCCTGGAAATCTTCCTGGAGGAAAAATCATCTTAGGTAAGTCTTGGAGACAGTTAGGAATTGGCTAAGTGAGGAAGGTGGATGGGGTTGTAAGAGAAAAGGATAGACCCAGAGGTATGAGAGAGCACGGTGTGTCAGGAACCTTGGCTGAGTATCCTAGAACATAGCAGGTGGCAGGGGATAGGAGGAGAGCAGTAGAAGAGGTGGCAACTCAGCCATGAAGAGACAGAGTCAGGTTGCCTTGATGAGGAATCTGGACTGTATCCTGAAGGTGATGGGCCAAGAACATAATGGGACTAGTACCAGATTTCAGCAAGACCAAGGTCTCAGCATTGCAGAGGGAAAGAGATTGCAAGCCAGGTGGGAGCTTTTCTTATGCCATATGAGGATACTGTGTCATTCCAGTAATTACTCATTCAGTTGTTTTTTCCCTTCAACCTTTTATTAGAACCTTCATGTGCTATTCCTTTTCTCTCCACCAGGGAAATGAAAACAGTCAGACCTGGTCTGTTCTCTGTGGGTTAATAGTTTAGGTGAGGTGGTTGCTGTACTATGCAATGAAAGCTGCAACAAAACTGATGGCATGCAAGGTTTCTGGAATGATTGAGAATGACCTGCTTATTCTGCTTGGGGGAACCAGGGAGGGCTTCTTTGGGGAGGTGGTATATCTGTTGAGTTTTGAAAGATGATGAAGGTCTCGTGGAACACAGTTGGCAGAGGAACTCTCACACAAAGGCACAAACTTTTGAGCATGTCAGGTCGTGGGTGGGTTATAAGCATTAAACGATGGAGGTGGTTTCATCATTCATATTTTTCACGTGTGGAAATTGAGAACTGGAGAGATTATGTTGCTCGTCAAAGGTCATGATCAGTCATTGCAGACTCCAAGTCATTGCTCTTTTTACTATTCTGCCTACATCGCTTTCTTTATTGTTGTCTTAATTTTATTCAAAGAAATGATAATGGAAACGTGGTTTTTGGAGGAAAGCATTTGGGGCATGTGTATTGGTGTATGTGCCTAAACATGTGTGTGGGTGTGGGTGTAAATTTGTTGCAAATGAGTATGGTTCTGTGTACTCTGTGAGCCAGATATCCATTAATCAACCTCTAAAACCATGCCTTTGTGGGTGACAGATGTTTGGATTCAATTATAATGATGGGAAAGTTGCTTTTCCTTCCAAGGAAAGAAGGTATTATTTGAGGGTGAAAGTCAGCCATATATAACATTGGTGATGAATATTGTTCATTGTGGAAACACTCTAAAAGTGGCCTGTTTAAAAGAGGGTAATGCATTCAGAAGCTTTTAACCCACTGGATTTAATTGCAACCGAGTGCCAAAATAAACCCCTGTTAACAAACTTCCAGCTTTCCACTGATTTCTTGCACTTGCTCCCAGCTGTGAGTGAAGAATGGAAGTCAGATGCTTGGATTGCTTGCAATGTGTATAAAGGATTCACATGTGAGTCTTTGGCTGCTCTACAAACAGGACAGTATCCTTTCATTAAAAGGATGTTCAGGCCAGGGGCAGAGGGAAACCCAGGGCCACGTCGTTATCTCTTGACTAACTCCTGTCTGTTACACATAATCAAGACTTAGCTAAATAACTACCATTAACTGAACTGAATATGAATAATCTTCGGTTCATCTAAGACTGATTAAGGGTAAGTATTTTTCGTAAGTCATCCAGAATAATATAATCCACTGTTGCTCCAAAGTTGTCCCAAAGGGCTTCACTTTGGTTCAACTCAATACAAGTACATTTTGTTCATTTGAACAGATATTAAACAATACCTAATAGATGCCAGACACTATGAGTAGCCCAGTGCTCCTCCTCAGAGAGAATTGTCAAGAATCAGAACAGGCAAACGTAGCAAAATCTTTTGTTGCCAACTTCTATTCGTTAATTAAATGAAATTTTAAACACTAAGAGTATACAAAAACAAAAAACGGAGAGAGGGAAGGGAAGCAGTCAGTTGTCACTGTCCTGCCGATGGCCCACAGGCCACAGGGGCTGCTATCTCAAGGGTGGCATTCAACACTCTCTGTGGTCCATCCCCAGGTCCTTGTGCAACTTCTCTGCTGTCTCTCATCTCTGCCATCTTCTAACCCTCCAATTATACACAGTATGTGTCTTTGTGAATGTCATCTCTCTTGCCTAGAAGCTGACACATTTGTCTTCCTTAACGAAGCACCTTCAACACACAGGAAAATATGACCTTTGGATAATCACTATTGCCTTCCCAGTACTTACCACAGATGCCCAATAAATATTAGCTGAAGGAATGAATGTTCATGTTGTATATACTGTGGGCTCTAGGGCCATTACAATATCCAAAAAGTAAACATCAGCTATATAGGTTTTATATTCAAAATCGGCATACATCTGTAAGACTAAGAACATGCACAAGAAGAGAGCACTAGTGTGTCTTTACCACCAGCTACAAGAGATGTCAAGTCCTTCCTCACCTGCATGCTCTAGCAGTTGTGTGAGGTGGATGTTTTATCCCCATGGTACAAAGTAAGGTTAATGAAGTTCACTAACTTAATCAGAATTACCCAACCAAAAAATGGTGAGATGGAGAATTGATCTTACAGCCATCTGCCTGATTCAACCATACCACCCTGAATCTGCACCTGGTTGACTGACCCAGTCATGCTCATTCCTAGGGACCTGTCTGCCATGTGGGAGCAGATGGGACCCTACCATGCTCTCAGTGTTGGGGTCACTGCTTTGCTCATGGGGGCTCATACTGTGAGTGAGCATCATGTGGTGCACTTGATGCTGTGGCTGAGATGAGCTTCTAGAAGCCCATAAAAGGTGCTTGGCTGCCCACGTGTTTTCAGCCCTTCTCCAGTTTGAACAGTCAAGAGTGGTGGTAGAAGGCTCATATGTCATACCCAGATGCTCTGCTGGCTCTCCTGGGTGACTTGGGCTGCTCTCACAGGGCCATCCTGAGGCCTCATGCAGACCTAACAAATCTAGCCCAACTCAACCAGACGTCTACATTCCTCCCTTTGGTGGCTGCAGCAGCTCTCTCTACTGGTTCTCCTCCTGCTTCTCTGGCCGGTGCTTCTCAGTCTCCTTTGCTGGTTGTTCTTGTTCTGTCCACAGCTTGATTGCTGGTCATCCCAAGGACTCTATGTACTCAATGCCATAGATGCTGGGGATACAAAGACAAATGATATTGTCCATTTTTTTGAACAACCTGTGGTCCTGTAGAGAAAAAGTAATGCAAGATTAGATTGTTCTAGAGACTCTAATGGGAACCAAATGTGTTCTGTTTGGGACATAGAGGAGAGTCATAACTGGAGCCTGGAACCTTTTCTGTAGAGAGAGAAGAGAACAGTGGAGCTGAGTAATAGGTGATGAGCAGGTTTTAACAGTAGAGGGGACATGAGGGAAGCAGAGGGCAATTTATGCAAGTGCAGACAGCACTAGGAAATGTGTGGATGTCTGAACAGTTTGTCAGGTCAGAGGAACTGTGAGTAGCTCCCAGTGCCTGGAGCATTGGGTACAAAATGGGTGTTGTGGATGATGGAAGAAGGCTGGAGCAGTCAGTCTGGTCTGGATTTGGAAGATCCAAGGGTCCTAGCCTTTCCCTTGAAGTTAGACATCCACTGAAGGAATTTTACAAGGAGGGAATCTGACCCTGTTTGTATTTTAGGAATATTATTCATGATCTGAAGAGGACATGCCTACGGGTTTGGATAAGAGAGAAAAGAGAAAGACAAGACTGGAAGCAGGAAGATCAGTGAGGAGTTGTTGCTTCAGTGGAGGGGGAATATGAGGATGCCCTGCACCAAGGAGGACCAGTGGAAATTGATGGGTGGCATTTTGGACAACATGATCCAGAGGTAGAATCCACAGGGCTTCATCTGAAATTGAGTCAAAAAATGAAGTGAATGAGAAGAAGTAGCCCAGCTAACTACTCTATCTCCTGTATTTCTGGATTGGACATCTGAAGGAAGGGTATTGTTTGTTTTTTTGCCATTAAAAAAAAATAAACTCTTAAATTTTAGATTTACAGAAAAGTTTCAAATATAGTACAGAGCATCCCCATCTATCCCACACCTAGTTTTCCCTGTTCCTTCTAATGAACCAATATTGATGCATTATCTTTAACTCAAGTCCATACCTTGTTCAGATTTCATTAGTTTTTGCCCAGCGTCCTTTTTCTGTTTCAGAATTCCATTCAGGATTCGTGACCTTTAGTTGTCACATCTCTTTAGGCTCCTCTTGGCTGTGATGTTTTCTCAGACTTGAGAAGTACCAATCAGGCATTTGTTTATTTTTCCTTTCAGGTCTATCATTTTTTGCTTCATGTGCTATGATGCTCTGTTGTTTGAACATTAAACATTTAGGATTACTATGTCTTCTAGGTTGATTTATTATATAATATCCCTACTGTCTCTAGTAATTTTCTTAGCTTTGAAATCTATCTGAGCTTAATATAGCTACTCCTGCTTTCTTTAATATTTGCCTGTTATATGGTTTCCATCCTTTTATTTTCAGCCCATCTACATTGTTATGTTGAAGGCAAGTTTTCTGCAAATAGCATATAGTTGAGTAGTGCTTTGTAATCCACTATGCCAGTGTCTGTCTTTTAATTGATATATTTAGACCCATTTATATTTCATGAAATGATTGATATTTTAGGGCTTTACATCTGCCTTTTAAATTTTTTTGTTTTCTGTTTTGCATTTCTTAGTTTTCTTTTGTTCCTGCCTACCTATGGGCTACTTAAGCATTTTTAGAATTATATTTTGCTTATATTTAGATTTTGTGTATCGTTTTGTATAGCTTTTCTTAGTGGTTGCTCTAAGTATTACTAGATGTATATAGATATGTATACATATACACACATAACTTATCATGATGTACTTAATGTCATCTTACCAGTTTGCATAAAGTATAGAAAAAATACCTTATTTTAGATTAATTTATCTCTCTCTTTTCTTAATATAAATGTCTTACATATTTTCTCTGCATGTATTTAGAGCCACATCAGACAGTTATATAATTTTTGCTTTAGTCAGCCAAAATAATTTAGAAAACTCAAGAGAAAAAGGAAAGTCAATTGTATTTGCTAATATTTTTGCTTATCATGTTCTTTTTTCCTTTCTTATTTCCAAGGTCCCTTCTTTTATTATTATTTCTGTTCAGAGAACTTTCTTCAACTATTCTTTCAGGATATATCTGCTGTCAATAAATTCTCTATTTGTTCTTTGTCTGGGAATATCTTTATTTCTCCTTCATTTCTGAAGGATATTTTCACTTCTGAAGTATATTATCACTTATATGTGGAATTCCAGGTTGAAAATTTTTTTACTTCAACACTTGAAAAATGTAATGTCACTTCCTTCTGGTCTCAGTGGTTTCTGATGAGAAATCCATGGTCATTCCAATTGTTTTTCCCCTGTATCTCAGGTGTTATCTCTCCTTGACTGCTTTCAATTTTCTTTGTCTTTGGTTTTCAAAAGGCTGATTATGATGTGCTTTGATATGGATTTCTATGGCTCATCCTGCTGAGGTCACTCAACTTTAAAAATCTGTAGATTTATATCTTTTACCAAATTTGAGAAGTTTTGGGACATTCTATCCCTGAGTACTTTTCCAGCCCTATTCTTTTTCTCATCTTCTTCTACGACTCCAACAACACAAATGTTAGATCTTTTGTTATAGTCCCACAGGTGCTTCAGGCTTTGCTATTTTTGCTTAGTCTATTTTCTCTATGTTGTTCAAATTGGGCCTAGGCAGAGTCCTCAGGAGGCCCAACAATTAAACTGTGGGCAGAATAAGAAAAGCCATAGAGGAAACTGGGAAATAACAGCCAGAGAAGCAGGAAGAGAACCAGTAGAGAGATGCTGCAGAAACTAAAAGGAAGATATTGCAAGAAAAGGGCAGTTGGCAGGGCTGGATACCAGAGAGGCCAGAGAGGTGACAACTGAACAGAGCCTTTGGGATTTGACATGAAGCAGTCATTGTAAAGGCAAAAGATTGATTGCTATGGCTTAAAGGCTGAACAAAAAAAGGAGTTATTACTTCCATTTTACAGACTAGAAAACTGAGGTTTGGGAAGATTATCTAGGTAATGTATCCAGTGTCATTCAGTTAGTAAAATGACTCAACAGGGACATAAATCCAGATCTTCCAAAGCCAAGGTCAGGCTTTTCCTCTATAGTACTGGAAGAAAAGGGAAGAGGGTCAGTGATGAAGCAGCCCATCTGTAGGGTGACCAGGGATCCAAGCGAATTCCAGTTTGTGCCTGTTATTTTGATATACCTATTGGCATTGAGGTACAGACAGAGAAACATAGATATCTGGATCTCCTTTTTCTCTCTCTCTCTGTGTTCCTCTTTGTCTCTGTTTTTCTGTCTTTCTCTGTCTCTCTTCCAACCTCACTTCACTGTCAAACTGCTCCAGGTTGAAGGATAAATTGCATGGTCACACTAGTCACTACTCATCACCCACCTCCCAGTTTGACCTCTAGCCGTATATTGTCTGGACATCCCCATGCCTGTCTCACCACTTATAAACCACCTCAAATTTAGTGGTGCAAAACAAAAGTCGATTTGTTATAGTCATGGATGTTGTGGGTCAGGAATTTGAATGACATGGAGGAGATGGTTTTTCTCTGCTCTCTGGTATCTGGGACTCAGCTGGAGGCTAGAATCTTCAGATGACTTCTTCACTCATCTGTCTGCCTGAGCTGAGAATACTGCAAGTCTGGACTTAGCCAGATGTCTTGTTGACACCCAAGCCACTCTCTTGGGTGTGGACTCAGCATGGCAGCTGAATTGCAAGAGGAAGTATCCCACAAGGGAACCAACAAAGTCTCTTCTGACCCAACCAGAATCATGTAGCATCACTTCCAATGCATTCTGTTGGTTACAAGCGAGTGGCTACAGCCTGCCAAGATTCACAGTGGAGGGGTCTGGTCTCCCCGTCCTGTGGGCAGAGTGGCAAAGTCTCATCGCAGAAGAACATGTGGGAAGGAGATGCTTCTGGTGCAATCTTTAGAAAATGCACTCAGCCACAATGGCCCACTCCTTTCTGCTCCCAGATTGGAGCAGAAAATGAAGAGGGAGCCAGGGAGTCTGGCTAGTATGAACTGTAGATGAACCACAAAAGGACCTTGCTGTCAGGTGTATAAGCATCTTAACAGCAAAACTGTCATGGGGCAGGTCAGAAATGCAGTCATGTGAAGACACTCCAAAGCGAGCTCCCCCACCTGACTGCTCCAAGTCTGCTCTGTAGTGCTGGAGCAATGAGCGCACAGTGTCTGCTAAGGTTTGAATATGTCCCCCAAAAGCATGTGTTGGGAACTTAATCCCCAATGCATCACTGTTGGGAGGTGGCACTTACTGCAAGATGTTTAGGTCATGAGAGCTGTGCCCTCATAAAAGGATTAATGCTGATTATAAAAAGGCTTGAGGCTGCGAGTTTGATCTTCTGTTCTCTCTCGCCCTCTCTTTTCCCTTCTGCCATGCTATGACAGAGCAAGAGGGCCCTCACAAGATGCCAGGCCATCAATCTTAGACTTCCCAGCCTCCAGAACCGTGATCCAATAAGTGTTTCTTATATATTACCCAGTTTTGGGAATTCTGTTATAGCAACATAAAAAGGAATAAGATAGTGTCCCAGGGAGGACTCTTCTCTGGAAAGTGAATTCATTTCATGGAAAACATTTTAAAGCATATAAAGTTAACTTGCAATTTGGCAAACATGTAGCAAGTCACCTGATTAAAGCAGACACTTACTCAATGTGGATAAGACAGTATTACACACCAGGCTCTGTGGAAGTTGCTCATTCAGGGACATCATCACTGATGGAAACTTTGTCATTCACCCAGGTCTCATTCTAGGGATGGCAGAGCTGAACTGTGAACCAGGGCCCTCCATGCACAACCGTCACTCTTCTGGTTAACTCCTGCTGTTTCCCAGAAAAACAAAACAAAACAAACAAAAAAACCCCAGCTGTGTAGGCTATGGGGGCCTGTAGGACGGCAGTGGGTTTCTGGGTGTCTCCAACCCATGTGTGTGTATGTTGGTGGTGGGGGCTTAGTGTGAATGTGCACACAGGTTCCATAGCCTTTCCTCATTTCAAAAGCCCCATCACACAATCAGCACATTCAAAGAGAATACACATTTTGGGCTTCAGCAGACTTCAAAGGGCTTTACAAAGCTCTCTTACTTGGTTTATAGGTCTCCAAGGCTTCAAGTGTTTTTGGTTTTTTTGCACCAAGTGGTGAAGAATGTAATTAAATGTGAACATTAAAATGTCAGGTAGTAATTAACAAAGAAAAAGGGCCTGTGTTGCCTGCCAGGGGTCCTCCTCCATTAGGCAGACAGGCCCAAGCCAGCAAGCGGGACAGGGCCAGCAGGAGTTCAGGCAAGGCCTGGACCTCCCAACTACCATTCCAGTCCCAGAGGAGGGGATGTGAGAGCTCACAGCACTGGGACTAAAAGATCACCACTTCTATTAGGAGATGGTCATCCCCACATGCCTGCTCTGTGATGGAACCTGGGCTGGGCCTGGGGACACTGAGGCCCTGAATATGGCCCCTGACATAGGCACCCAGACATACCAGGGCGTCACCACGGCTTCATGAAAACCTCACTAGAACCTCATGAGGGCTTCACTAGGCCTCCCCAGGGCCTCAGCAGGACTGTCCCAGGGCCCCACCAAGGCCTCACCATGGCTGTACCAGGCCTCACTAGAGCCTCATGAGTGCTCATCACAGGTTCATCAGGGCCTCACCAGGTCTCACCAGGGCCTCACCAGGACCTCACCAGGCCTTGCCAGGCCCTCAACTGGGCCTCGCCAGGGCCTGGCTTCTCTCCGGCTTCCCCCCTGCCACCCCCGAGTACCAGGCTGCAGCCCCCCTGCACTGTTCTCTGCCTCCCCAGGGCACACGTGCCCTACCTGTGCAGAGGCTTGTCCTGCAATTGTCCAAGCACCTAGAAGACCTCTCCTCACTCTTTACCTGAACAACTCCCATGGGCTTCTCAGGATTCAGTTTCAAAGCAGCCTCTGGGGGACATCTTCCCTGACTTGCTCTTAGTAAGTCCTCACTCCTTTTTCTCTAAAGGCACTTGCTTCCGTTCTTTTCCCCTCTGACCACAGTGTGTCATTACATTTTTCTGTGTGTGTTTATTCTTCAGCCCAGCCCCATGTGGGTTCCTTAGGATGAGGACTGAATCTCATTCTCCCTGAGAGAGTGCCCAGTGCCCACTACCAGTGTGTGCCTGACGAGTACATATAATAGTGAATGAGGGGCCTGGTCAGGGAGACCCCCCATGCCTGGATGGTGGCAACACAGAGGGAAGAAGAACCCAGCTGAAGGCCCCTGAGGAGTTACTGAAGCACTCGAGACCCAACCAGTCTGTGGGTCTCTGGATTTTTCCAAAAGGGATAGGAACTAATCCCCGACACTGACAGCCTTTCCTCTTCACCATGAGGGTGATCCCCCTGCTTGTTGCCGTCCTCCAGAGCCTGAGGCCAATGGATGGAGCAAGAGGTGGGGGGACCCATGGCTATCTGTGACCACTGCAGGCCCTGCTGTTGTGTGAGCTCCACCCTGAGGGGGTGGTGGATTTAGGCTGGCAGCAGGCTGGGCTCCATCTCATCTGTCTGTCCCTGTTGCACCCCCCACCCATAGACTACCTTCATTCAGGCTGGCCTCCCTTGGCTGGTATGTGACTACAGCCTCCTTCTCTCCCCCAGCCCCAGGGCCCACTGCCTTCTGGCTCTCCTCTGGAAGAACTCCCTATTCTTCCTGCAGCAGGCAACCTGGTGGAAGTCCCTTAGCAGCTCACACTCTGCCCTGCCCTGTAGCCTGAGCTTTTTCTCCCAGCACTTCCCATGAAGACTACCAACTACTGGGTCCTGAATATGCCACACCTGTCCCCAGGCTTCCACACTTTCACCTGCACCCCTTCCCCGCTATGCTTCTCCATGCCCACCTGGAGAGTGCTTCATGTTTTAAGACAAAGATTGATCCTCAAACACCTTCTTCAGGCAGCCTGAGCTGCCCCTGCTCTCCCGACAGAGCGGGCTGTGGGAGTGTAGGTCTTCCCTGCTGGCTTGGATAAATGGAGCTGAAGGGGCCGAAAGTAGGTCTGGCCCATCCTGGCACTTTGGTTTTGGGACCTGAGCACAGGGTTGTGATTCAGACCCCACTTCAAGGAGGAGATGGGGCATAACTCAGTGGTTGTAACTCCCACTGTCACAGCTATGTGTGCTCTGTCTGCATTTACAAGAGTGTGTGCAATCCCAGCCCAGCCACAGCCCAAGGGTATCCACTGATCACCACAACCCCGACCCAGGAGGCCTCACTCAGCAGCCTTCTGCCTCCCTTTCTGTTCCTGACACAAATCAGGGAGCCTCAGGCCTTCTGTGGATGCTGTGAATCCAGAATGTAACCAGAAAGAAGAACACAAAGAGGCATGGACTCTGTCCTCTCCACTTCACATGATAGGTGTAATACACAAAAGCTGCTCTTTTAGGGTGACAGAGAGCCACAGAATCTCAGTGCTAAGTAAGCCACTGTGGACTCGATATTGCAGAGTCAGCCCCTTCCTGGGCTACAGAGGCTCCTGCCTCTTCTAGTAGGGAAAGGAGGCAGATATGAATTCAGGGAAAGGTCTTCTCTCAAAATAAAAAAAGTGCTGCTGTGGCAAAGACCCTGAAAGAGTGACCTGTGGTGTGCACACACATCGACGCATGCTAGAGCTTGTATTAGTCCATTATTGAACTGCTATAAAGAAATACCTGAGACTGGGTAATTTATAAAGAAAAGAAGTTTAATTTGCACCTGGTTCTGCAGGTCGTACAGGAAGCATAGTGGTTTCTGCTTCTGGGGAGGCCTCAGGAAACTTACAATCATGGCGGAAGGTGGAGAAGAAGCAGGTACCTCACATGGCAGAAGCAGGAGCGAGAAACAGGTGGGAGATGCCACACACTTTGAAACAACCAGATCTCATGAGAACTCTATTAGGAGAACAGCACCGAGGGGATGGTGCTAAACCATTTGTGAAGGATCCACCTCCATGATCTAAATGCCTCCCACCAGGCCCCACCTCTAACATTGGGGGTTACAATTAGACATGAGATTTGGGTTGGGGACACAGATCCAAATCATATCAGAGCTATTTTCTCACTAGGAAGACCAAGACCAAGTACCTGAAGGAGAGAGGAAGCCCTGGGAAGAGGAGAGGGGAGAGGAACTGAGGCACAGAGTGCATGCAGGAAGGCCCTGGGGTGGGCGGAAGCATGGGGTGAGGACATGGTGGGGAGGAGGCTTGGGAAACAGAGGGACTGGATGAGGAGGAGGCAGGAGAGGAAAACAGGGCAGTCGCACGTGGACTCTGGCCAGGGGGAGGGATTTTCTCCATCCCAAGAATAAATCCAGATGCAGGTGAGCAATGGACAGCCCCTGCAGATGCAAGTGTGGCTGCTGAATGGGAAGGGGATGTGGATTTGGGCAAGATGGACGTGGTGAACACAAAGTGAGGTGAGTGGGTTTGGAGGGTATAGGAAGTGGTGAAATTGTGAGTCTGGAATGGGTTGGGTACAAGATGCGGTAGAGCAGGTTGCCAGGGAAGCCCCTGGTTCCCGACCTCTGCACCTGCTCATGGTTGCTGGTGCCTCTGTGGATCTCAGATGAGCTTCTTTTCAGCCTGGGCCCATCTCTTATCAGCAGTAAAGACTCCTAAACCCTGATGACAGAGAATCTCTGCCATCTCTCCCTTCCCTCCTTGTCTACTTCCTCTGCCCCCAGGGCACCAACCACCTGGCCTCCCACCTCCTGTCAGTCCATTCTCCCAGAACAGCCCTTTGGGGAACCATCACTGTCTCACTTGACAAATGAGGAAACTGAGGCTTAGCGAGGTTTGTGGCGTCAGTTGAGTCTGGGCAGCAGCAACTCGGCAGCTCCTGCCCCATGGCATG
Source organism: Rhinopithecus roxellana (assembly GCF_007565055.1). Classification (NCBI taxonomy): domain Eukaryota; kingdom Metazoa; phylum Chordata; class Mammalia; order Primates; family Cercopithecidae; genus Rhinopithecus; species Rhinopithecus roxellana. The sequence continues at coordinate 4,231,012 of NC_044559.1, read as the reverse complement.
TGCCTGAGGACACATGGAGGACCGCATGAAAACAAGTCCTTCTTGGTCCTGACACTGAAGACACAGTTGCAGACCTCTGAGCCTGCTGAGTAGTGGCTTGGTCACTTATTGGCCCAATTCTGGCAGCTGAGGGTGGCCCTTTGGCCCTCATATATGCTTAGTGAGTCAGGCTGAGTGGCTGGGGATCTCATGCCCACACCACCAGGGCAATTTGGGATTCTCATTGGTTGAGAATTGAAAAGGGAATTATTATTTGTGGGGCATCGTTTAGCAACTATGCCCTCTTCCAAGGCACTGTCAGAGTTATACAGTTACACGGCTCTCCTGTTCTATGTGAAATCTGCCTTCTTTGCCTGTCCTGTCTTTCATGTGTTGACACCACAAAGATAAAACTGTCTAGCAAGTGCAGATAGCCAGCAGCTAACCTCAACAGGGCCTTCCAAATTCCCGGTGAGGGAAGCTGATGTGCAGCTTGGCTCTCACACTGCAGGTAAAATGTCCCCTGCTCTCCCCAGTGGGAAATGCTTTTGGGTAGGACACTTAACCCTCACTCCCTTCTGTTTTATTATCACATTATTCACCTGAGATGGCTTTTGAATCATGTGCACTTCATCGGCTTCCTGCATCTGGAGAGTGTCAGGGGAGAATTTCAAACATGAAATATGTCAGGTTTAAAATGCGCCACATCCTCGCGCCTTCAAACCCTCCCACAGCTCATGGCATCTTGCCCTGAAAGGCCTTTTCCCAAGTCTTCCAGGCTGGGGCTCCCTCTGCTCTGGCGCCAGGTTCCAGCAGAGGAAGGGATTGCAAAGCCTGAGAGGACAAGCCACTCAATGGCCAGTGTGTGGATGCTAGAAGCTGACATTTGGGTTCGAGCCCACTCGTGGCTCTGTGCCTCAGTTGCCTCATCTGTAAAATGGAGATAACCACACTGCCAGCCTCACAGGAACACAGTGAGGTGAACCAAGTTAATGTATGTAGGGCACCAGGAACAGAGCCTGGCATGTGCTCAAACCAAATCCACACATGAGTTGCTATTGTCACAAATATTTCTCAAACACCTGCTAGGTGTCAAGCCCTGTGTAATTTACTTTCCTTTCGTATCCCAGCTGGAGACCCACAGGTCTCACTAGGGGATGGGAGGCAGGAAAAACAGGCAGAGGTCAGGGTAGTACCTGGCCCTGCTCTCCCCAGTGGGAAATGCTTTCGGGTAGGACACATGAAAGAAAGGCCACAGATTCTTGCTCTCAGATTTTGCCAGCGAGAGGTGAGGCCAGCTGGACTTCCTGGGTCAAGCAGGGACCTGGGGAACTTTTCTGTCTTACAAGAGAATTGTAAAATGCAGGAACTTTCCTGTCTTACAAGAAGACTGTAAAATACATCAATTAGCACTTTGTAAAACGCACCAATCAGCAGGATTCTAAAAGTAGCCAGTCACAGGGAAGATTGAAAAAAGGTCACTCTGATAGGACAGAAACAGAACATGGGAGGGGACAATAAGGGAATAAAAGCTGGCCACGCCCCCCCCCCCCCCCCCCCCCCCAGCCGGCAGCAGCAATGGCTGGGTCCCCTTCCAGGCTGTGGGACCCTTGTACTTTTGATCTTCACAATAAACTATGCTACTGCTCACTCTTTGGGTCTGTGCCATCTTTAAGAGCTGTGACACTCACTGCGAAAGTCCGCAGCTTCATTCTTTTTTTTTTTCTTTTGAGATGAAATCTTGCTCTCGTCACCCAGGCCAGAGTGGTGCAGTGGCGTGATCTTGGCTCACTGGAACCTCCACATCCCGGGTTGAAGCAATTCTCTTGCCTCAGCCTCCTGAGTAGCTGGGGTTACAGGCGCCGGCCACCACGCCTGGCTAATTTTTGTGTTTTTAGTAGAGATGGGGTTTCGCCATGTTGGCCAGGCTGATTTTGAACTCCTGGCCTCGTGATCCGCCTCGGCCTCCCAAAGTGCGGGGATTATAGGCATGAGCCACCCTGCCTGGCCCGCGGCTTCATTCTTGAAGTCAGCGAGACCATGAACCCACCGGCAGGAACCAACTCCAGACTCACCAGAATCACAGGGACTCCTTTTACCGAGGGCTTGAGGTGGGCTATCACTTGCCCACAGCTACATATGCTGGATCCCAGGCCTCATTTCCTCATGCTGGGCCTGTTCAGCTGTAAACGCCATCCCAGTGTCTGGTGTCTGCATCTGACCATGCCTCTTCCTGGTTCTTGCTGCCTTTTCCTCTTTCGTTGAAGTCAAGGGCACAGAAAAGTGCTTGACCAGCCCTGCAGGGCCCTGGGTGTCCTCTGACCCTGCCTCTGACCATGACAAACATCATGACCCAGAAATTCTGCTAACTCAGAAACACAGTTGCATGCTTTCTCCTGAGCTTGGGTTAATAATTGCATTTGTATTTCTCTTTCTTTCTCTCGTTCTCTTTTTATTTATTTAGTTATTTATCTGTTGGGTCAGGAATAGCAATATGTCAACCCAAAATGTTTTTAAAAATCACTGAGTTATTATTATAAGCTACAGCACTGTGGAGTGGGAGAGGCTGTTGTGTTGCTCAAACTTGCATTACAGAATAAACTTTCCTATGAAATATGGTGAGCTGTTTTTGGAACTCAAGCAGCTCATGAGAGAGTTGCTTTAGGAGCTGTGTTGTTTGTTTTGATGGCCTCGTTGGAAGGGCACTTCGGTGGGGTTTGGGTCCTGGACACGTAAGAGGCTGTGAGCAGGCAGCTTGGGCTCACTGAGTCTCAGCCTCCCTCTGTCTCCAGGAGAGCAGTGTCCCTGATCGGGGCATGAGGAGACAGTCATTGAGCAATTGTGCTTGAACTAGCTGGACAAACGTGGAAGGAAGGGAGTCTTATATGTACAACATGCCCCCATTGTGCATGGTCTCTTCCAAGTACCTTTATCATCATCCTCACAGCTCTGATTTTCTTCATCTAATTAAGACATAAAGGTAAATGATACCTAGTTAGCAGATTGAAGAGCTTGAATCAAACCTAGATTTTCCCAAAAAAACTGTGCCCTCATAAAGAAAGAGCCACTGGTTGGTTGGGGCAGGTGGGAGCGGCAGAGAGAACAAGTTAAGTAAAACATTTTTTTTCTGGATAAGTGAGGGAACAAACCAAGTGTGGTTATGGGACTGGGGGTGGTGCCAGCTTTGGACATCCTTAGCTCCTCTTCCAGAAGGGCCAAGGTTGGGGATTTGGGGGAGAGAGACAGGAGAGGTGATGGGGAAGGAATGAGAATCAGGGCTACTACCTTGCTGTCCCCTGGAACCTGGGTGGTCTGGCAGGGCCAAGAGGAGAAGCAGTCTCCTGCCTGTTCTCCTACCTGATTCCCTGGTCATGAGGCAGATTCCAGGAGAAGCTAGAATCCATATTAGTGGGTGCTGACTTTACAACATCCCAGATCCCAGATCCCCAGCCTTCCATGAGGATCTTACCTCAAAAGACTGTGCGGCTTCCCTGAAGAAGTCAGAGGAATTGGTTTCTTGGCCTTTCATCTCACATCTTGGAGAATCTTTAAGCCCACCTGAAACCGCAGGTAATGGGGAGGGGGCAGAGCACTTTGTGTCCACAAGAGTTCCCAGGAGGCACTTGAAGTGAAACTCTCCATGGATCCATGGACTCCTGTGCTTGCTCCCAGGTGTTCCAGGGAAATCAGAGAGGAGCTAGTTCCCTTTTGAGGTCCAGGCTGTCAGACTCACCCAGGTCTTGGAAATTTTTAAGCAAATCCTGTAGACCTGACTGCAACTATCCCCACAGAAATTGTGCAGGGACAGACATTTGCTCTCATGGATGCCAATATCAGCCTGAACGAAGCTCCCAGCAGTGTCTGGCCTAAGGTCAGTGTCTGTAGCAATACTAAACATCCATGAGTTTAGTATGACTCCTAAGCCTTCAACTCTCCTCTGAATCTTTCTCTTCTGGGTCCCCCAAAACGTCTGAGTTTCCTTGGGATTGTCTGTCTTGAAAGAGGTCTTTGTTCTAAGCTATGAGAATCAATACAATCATAGGACTAAGGTGTGGGAGGATGCTTATCAAGTGTAAATAGCGTGCATATGTGGCCAGGAACCCTAGAGCTAAGGAGTCAGGCTGGACTAAGGGTGAGGTGGGGTCTGCTGGCACTCTGCTCTTGTTGCCCAGAGTTTTGGAGGTTAGTTAGCTTTTGTGGGAATATAGAATCTAGGGAATTAGTCTCACTGACTTTTTATTATAATGAAAGGACCTGAATCAGGGGCTGAATCACTTCCCTGGGAAGATAAGTGAGGCCACTGGACAGAGCCTCAGGTCTTGGATGACAGCAGTGAAGAAGCAGCCCAAAAAGAGGGTCAACTTCTAGTCCTCCCTTTACCCCCACCAGAGCCCTGAACCATGGGACCAGGGGATGAGGGTCCTGGAATATTCAGTGACTCCAGAAGCCAGTTAACCACAGAGAATCAAACGAAAAACCTCAGTCAGCTAATGTGGCTCCACTCCATATCCGCCTTGAGCACAAGGGGCATGGGGAGTGGGGCTGCTAAGTGAAGCAGTGTCACTTCCAGGCCTTGGCAACCTCATTGCAGCTGAAGTCTATGGAAGCTGCAGTGCTGAGGCCAGCAGACAGTCTGCCAAGCTTGAGATGCCTGATGGGCAATAACAAGAAAGGGGAGCTCCAGCCTGGCTTGGTGTTGAGTCTCTGGAAGAAAACCAAACAAATCCAGGGTGGGTTAGCTTTCTCCTGTGGTTGTACTCTCTCTCCTGCAGTCAGGAGAAAGAAAAGAAAGAAAGAAAGAAAAGAAAGGGAGAGAGAGAGAGAAGGAAAGAAAGAGAAAGAAAGAAAGAGAGAGAGAGAGAGAGGGAGGGAGGGAGGGAGGAAGGAAGGAAGGGAGGGAGGGAATGAAAGAGAAAGAGAGAAAGAGAAAAAGAAGGGAAGGAAGGAGGGAGAAAAATGAAAGAAAGAGAAAAAAGAAAGAAAAGAAAAGAAAAGAAGAAAGAAAGAGAGAAGAAAAGAGGCAGGAAGTAGGAGGCCCTGACACTTGTGACTGAGCCTGCAGAAGGGTCTGTGATGAGGACCTCAGGAAGTAAAGGCCTCACCTGGACCCTGAAGCTCACTTCCAGGTGTTCTGCTGTGATGCCAGGACTGGACACCAGAGCATCCTCTATGACAAGGGCTCTACTCTCCAGGCCACCTGAAGGTATCAGGGATTCCTGACCCGGAGACAAGCAAACACAGTGGGAGGTGCTGTTGCCTTGTGATATCTGAGGGGCTAATGTGGAGGGGGGCCAGGCTTCTTCCTTATGACACCCAGAGCTCAAGCTGGGGCCCAGAAGGGCCATTCAAAAGGAACTCAATTTCAGTGCAATCTGAGTGCATCAATTGGGGTTTACCAAAGGAAGCAGACCCAGTAAGAGATAGATGATTTGTTGTCAGGCATTGAGCTAACGCCATCCTGGGGGTGGTTTTTTTAAGCAGTCTCTGCAAGGTTATGGTCCCCAGAGCTGATGCTGGAGCTTGAAGTCTATGAGATAGGCCATCGGGAATGGAAGGGCGTGAGCAAGTTGGAATCTGCAAGCAGGAGGGAGAGTGGAGACCGTGCCCATTCTTGTTGCCTCTGACTATGGTGACAAGGGTGTCCTGCAGAAGCAGGGACCCTCCCTCACAGGGTTAAACACATGCACCTGGGCCAAGAGGCAGAGAAGGTGGCCTGGCTGTGGCTTCATGCCATTGGGGTGAATCACCAGGCCAGCAACAATAGGTATGTGCTGCTATTTCCCCATTGACTTTCCAGTCTCCCAAGACTTTTCTGTGTGACTGACCCTAACCATAAACGGCTGATGGTGAGCACCAGGAAACGTAGTCCTGGCCAGCCAACCTGACATCAGAAGGCCAGCGCAGCAAGAAGGGCCTGTCTCACACTCAGAGCTGTCTTGAGTGGGATGGGCTGTTCTGGGGGAAGGCTGTCCCCTCAGTAGCTCCATCCAAGTGGCAGCTGCACAGTTACCCAATGGGGATGCTGTGCTTTGGCTCTGCAACCATGAGGTGCTTTTGCAGCCTTGGGATTCTATGAGTGGGAGGCGGGAGGATGGGAAGCTGTGCACTTCCACAGGAAGTCACAGGGAACTCCACCCACTGCCTTCTGCACCCACCCTGCAGCAAACCTGGTGCTGTGGTCAGGGAGGGGCTGGTCTGCAGGTGAGACGTGTAGAGCCTGAGGGACATGGTGGGAGGGGGCCTTTCCTTCACCTGGCCTGGAACTCACTGTAAATGTCACTCCTTTGGGCTGACCCACAGTGACATGAAATTGCCCTCATAAATGCTGCCCTGAAGAGGTCTCTGGGTGTGGGACTGAGAGGGGGCTCCAGGAATGGACGGTCAGGGAGAGCAGTTGGTCTCTGCCAGCCCTCACCATAAGGATTGGCCTGGTAGAGTGGATCATTCAGCCCAGGTCCTAGCCCTGATGTGTGGGTGTGACAGCAGCTCTGAGCACCCAGGATGGCAGCCTGAGTGCAGGCCCTGGAATCCAGGCTCGACTCACCACCCCAGTGGGTAGGTCAGCTGGCTCCATCCTCTCCCCTCCCCAGGACCAGCTGACCCTAACTCAGCAGGCTGGGTGCTGGCCAGTCCCAGAGTTTCACTCCTAGGTGGGAGGTACCGAGAAGTCCATTGCTGTTGGAAAAAAGGTCTCAAAAAACCCACAGCAGGGACCCCAGAAAGGGGCTCTACTAGTGAGGACTTCAAGGAAAAATGTGGAAATTACTTAAGCATTTCCCAGAAATTCACATATGGCACTTGGCCACCTCTATGTGCAATAGAAAGATGATCAGCCAACCTGGTTCTGCTACTTCCCCACTTCTGCTGCTTCCCCCTTGCAGGAAGATGGCAGTTCTCTAAACCTCAGTTTCTCCATCTGCCAATCAGGAAAAAAAGGCTAACAGCCAGTACCCCATACACACGACTGACTACATAATGTACTATGCACAGCCTAATGCAAAATCAAAATATGAGCCCTTTGCTCAAAAATTAAGAATTTCAAAAACCACAATAACAGCATGTTACACCAAGCACAGGGCTCTTCTAAACAGAGCACAGTGGGGTTTCACAGCGAATGTCAAGTGTGAGGCAAGCCCTGCTCACACACTCTCTGGTGCCTCTACCGTGTTTCTAAAGCTTGTATATGTATTTATCGTGAGAATGGAGGTATATATCCTGCAGCTTATGCTGTACCGTAGACATGCCGGTGTGGGTGGGAATATATTTAGTCTCTGGAAGAATTTTGATTCAAGATTCCTGGGTGACCAAGGACCCAAGTTGGAGGCACCCTAGTTGGGGCCCTGACTTATGAAACTAAAATCTTATTTAAATAAAATGTCCTTCAAATGCAAGCTATTATTACAAAAGATCGTTTTTAAAAACTGTGAACGTAAGGCCACAGAGTTACTAAATGTCTACAGAATATGCATATCCTGAAAATTTATTTGTGAACTTAATGGGGATTGGCAGACTCTGGCCAGCAGGGCCACGGCCATACTCCCCAGCCTCCACTTGGGGCTGTAAACCAAAAGTAAAATTCAAAGACCTCCCCTACCCTGGCAACCATCTGAATGTACTTCCTTCTTAGCCGAGGCACTCTAAAATTAACTTAGGCCATGCCCGCAAGTGAGGATTGGACATGCCTCATTGTAACCCTCCCCCAATGTTAACATCAACACAGGCCTTAAGCCTAGTAAGAAACATTTACTGTCTTCTCTCTAAAGCCTGCTACTTGGAGACTTCATCTGCACAAAACCCACGTCTCCACAATCTCTTGCCATAACCCAGACATTTCCTTTCTATTGATGATGACTCTTTCAACCAATCGCCAATCAGAATATGTTGAAATCTATGTACGACCTGGAAATCCCTGCTTCGAGTTGTCCCGCCTTTTCAGATGGAACCAATGTAAATCTTATATGTACTGATTAATGTATTATTTCTCCCTAAAATGTATAACTAGCAAGTTGCACCCTGACCACCTTGGGCACATGTCATCAAGACCCCCTTATCCTGTGTCATGGTCACGTCCTTCACCTTGGCAAAATAAACTTTCTTAATGGACTGAGACCTGTCTCAGATATTTGGGGCTCACATGGCCTCCACTCTTGCCCCTGGCCTCATCTAGACCATGCCTTACTCCAGTTCTACCAAACCACAGGGGCTTCCCTGAAGACTGTGTGTTGCCTCCTATCTCTGGACCTATGCACATGCTGTTCGCCTGTTTTAGGTTGTGGAATTTATGAGAGCAAAGTTGTTCATAATATTTCTTTATTATTATTTTAGTGGCTGCAAGATATGTGGTGATATTCCTATTTTATTTCTAATATTGGTGATTTATGTCTTTTTTCCTGTTAGAGGTTTATCAATTTTATTGAATTTTCTCAAAGAATTAGCTTTTTGTTTCATTGATTTTCCTTTGTTGTTGTTTTTTAATTTTCAGTATTACTGATTTCTGCTCTTGCCTTCATTTCCTTTCTTCAGCTTGCTATGGGTTTATTTGGATCCTTTTCTCATTCCTTGAGGTAGGAACTTAGATTATTAACTTGAGACCTTTATTTTCCTGATGTAAGGATTTAGTGCTGTAAATTTTCCTTTCAGCACTGCTTTAGCTGTGTCTCATATATTTTAACATACTTTAAAATTTTTCCATTCAGTTCGATGTATTTTTTTAGTTTCTTTTGAGACTTTTTCTTTGATTCAAGGATTATTTAATTTCTAAATGTTTAGAGTTTCCTTTTTTTCTTTCTCTTACTTATTTCTAGTTGATTGCATTGTGATCAGAGAATATCCTCTGGATGACTTAAATTTGTTGAGGGCATTTTCTGGGACAGAGAATAATCTGTCTTAGTGAATTTTCCATGAATACTTATGTTTAAAAAAAAAAGTACATTCTACTGCTATTGGGTAAAGAGTTCTATGTATGCCAACTAGATATTACTAGCTGATTGTGTTCAGATCATCAGTATACTTACTGCTTTTCTATTTAGTAGTTCAGTTGCTAAAAGGAGGGTGTTGCAGTTTTTAATTATAATTGTGAATTTGTCTCTTTATTCTTTCATTTCCATCAATATTTGTTTCATGTATTTTGAGGCTCTGTTGTTTGGTACATGTAGATGTAAGATGTTATATTTTCCTGGATTAATTCTTTTATCATTATTTTATCATAATGTCCTTCTTTGTTTTTAGTAGTTCTCTTTGCTCTAGAGTTTACTTTATCTGATATAGATATAGCCAGTCCTGCCTTTTTTCTGGTTGATGTTTGCAGGGTATACATTTTCCCATTCTTTTACTTTCAACCTACAAAAGCCATTGAATTTGAACAGAATTTCTTATAAACAGCAGATGGTTAGGTCATGCTTTTTATTCCACTCTACAAATCTTTGCTTTCTAATTTGTGTATTAAGACTATTTACATTTCAGGCCATTATATGTTAGAGCTCAAGTCTACCATTTTATTATTTGTTTTTTTCTGTTTCTCTTTTCTTGTCTTCTGATAGGTTACTTGAACATTTTTATGATTCCATCCTGATTTACTTATAGTGCTTTTATGTGCATCTCTTTTATAGTTTTCTTAGTTCAGGATATTGCAATATACTAATATATGTCTTACTGTCGTCTACTGGTAATATTTTATCACTTTAAATGAAGCATTAAAACCTAACTTTTGGCCGGGCACGGTGGCTTAAGCCTGTAATCCCAGCACTTTGGGAGGCCGAGACGGGCGGATCACGAGGTCAGGAGATCGAGACCATCCTGGCTAACACGGTGAAACCCCGTCTCTACTAAAAATACAAAAACTAGCCGGGCGAGGTGGTGGGCGCCTGTAGTCCCAGCTACTCGGGAGGCTGAGGCAGGAGAATGGCGTAAACCCAGGAGGCGGAGCTTGCAGTGAGCTGAGATCTGGCCACTGCACTCCAGGCCGGGCGACAGAGCGAGACTCCACCTCAAAAAAAAAAAAAAAACCTAACTTTTATTCAATTGCTTTACTTTCTCCCACGTTTAAATATTATTATCTTGAGTACTAGATAGTGTTGTAGCTTTTATTTCAATCATCAAATATAACTGATAAAACTCGTGAGGGCAGTCTGTCATATGTAGTCATATTTCTGCTCTTTCTCTTATTCTACCTTTCTGATGCTCCAGTATTCCTTTCTTTATTATTTACTTTCTATTTAAAGAACTTCAGCCATTCTTTACAGGTAAGTCTGTTGATGACAAATTCTTCTAGATTTTTCTTTGGGAATAACTTTATTTCCCTTTCTTTCTGAAGGATAGTTTCTCTGGATATAGAATTACTAGCTGACAGTTCTTTTATTTCTATGCTTGAAAAATGTCATGTCACTTCCTTCTGCCTCCATTATTCCAGAGGAGAATCCCACTGTTACTCAAATTGGTGGTTGCCTTCAGGTCATGTATTGTTTTGTCCTGGCTGCTTTTAACTTTTTTTTCCTTTGGTTTTTCCAATGTTTAATTATGATGTGTCTTGGCATGAATTTCTTTAGGTTTATCAAATATTGAGTTGGATCACCTTCTTGAATATGCTAAATCTGGAAGCTTTTCAGCCATTGTTTCTTCAAATACTCTTTCATTCTATATTTATTTCTTCTTTCTTTCTGGAATTTCAATGATGTAAATTTTATAACATTTATAATTGTCCCACAGGTCTCTGAGTCTCTGTTCATTCCTCTTTTTTTTTAGTCTGTTTTATTTCTGTTCTTCAGATTGAGTAAATTCTTTTGAGCTGTCTTCAGGTTCATTGATTCTACTGTCATCTCCACTGAACTCGTTCAGCACATTTTAAAAATTGTTGTTATTGTATTTCTCAATTCCACAATTTTTAGTTGATTATTTTAAATGATTTCTATTGTTTTGCTGAAATGTTTTATTAGTCCATTTGTTTCAAGAAAATCCATAATTGAAGGCTGAAGCATTTTTAGAGTAGGTGATTTTCAGATAATTCCAACATCTGATTCATTTCAATGTGCAGGGTCAGTTGATTGCCTTTTCTCATTCAAGTTGCAATTTTTCAGATTCTTAGTATGATGGATAATTTCAGCTATATCCTGGAAAATTTGACTATTCTAACACTCTAGATTCTACTTAAATATCTTATTTTAACAGCCAGGGGCCCTGTTTAGGATTAGTCCACAGATCTGTCCTACTTTTGTCAGCTGTGGTTCCAATGACAATGTAATTTCCGAGACCTGTGTGGTGTTATTTTGGTTTGCTTGGTTTATCTCATTTTCCCACTGCTTCCTGATGGTGCTGCCTGAGGGGATGGAAGACATTGAGCCACCTGACAGCACCCAGTGGGGGAAGGAAGTTTCCGGACTGTCTTTTGGCAGAATCTCCCTTGCTTTTGAGAAGATAGAGAGGGCTTTCTGGTTGGCCACTTGCAAAAGGATCTCCTTGCCTATGCTGCTTTGCTACTGGGTGTCTGTCATGTGGGAGAGGAGCCTTGGGCTTAAGGAGACAAAGAGACTTCCTGAGTTGGGAGCATGGAGTTGCAGGGCCTCTACCCCAGCATTGCCTTCTGTGGTCTCTTGGGAGAGGAGAGTCTCACAGGCAGCAGGGAAGAAGAGTGCTTTCCCTGCCTACCTATTGTCGGTGGGGCTCCTGATTGATCCCATATGAAGTGCCACTGGGCTCACCTGCTGTGGCCATCAGAAGGACTCCCATTCAATCTGGGGACCTTCCTACCTGGGCTGCCTTCTGTTGCTGAGCTGGGATTTCAGAAATACTATGCCTGAATCTCCTTCTTCTTCTTTTGGGTGACAGGAAATTGCAAGACACCCTGACTCTATGTTGTCCCTCCAACCCTTAGGTTTCTAATCAGTTTACCTTCCTCTTCCCACCTTTCAGAGTTCTCTTCATTATTTTCAGGGTTTACTGTTGTACTTGGTGGGGAGGAGTAGGGAAAAACAGGTATATTTCATCTTGTCCAGGCCAGAGTTTTCTTTCTGTTATAGATTTCTAGTTTTCTTTCTGTTATAGATTTCTAGCTTAATTTTCTCGTAATAACAGAACTTTCATAAAGCAAAGATTTTATGGATTCAGTATGATGGCATCAGGTCCATAAGTAGACTTCCTTATTGATAGAAAAAAGGAAACACCAGTGACAACATAGAGATGTGTGACCTCCTGACTATTGTAGCAGTGGCAGAAGGAAGGCAGACAGAAGATGGTTATCATGGTGATATGAAAGATGGGAGCATTTATGAGAATGTAAGGGCATTTTTACTTAAGAAATTACTCTAATGAGGAGGAAAGACAGTGATTTTTTGTGGTGTCTGAAATGATGCTACCTAATAGGTATGGCCAACTAGAGGCAAAGAAGCATTGGCTTTGGAATCTTAAAACTACCCTCAAATTTTTCTTCCTATTCTGCTATCTGAGAGCTTATGAAAACATGCATAAACCTGTTAAAACAGGAATTTGAGTCAGCTTTTAGCCTTGACATATAATCTACAAATGTCGTAGCTGTTGCATACTTTTCTCTATAAACGAACCTCTTTCTATAACCTTGTGTTGACAGTGTTTGTAAACTAGAAGGTGTGAGACTGGCAAAACAAGGCTTATCTACCCCAAATAACAGATATTCTCAGGAGTGCCAGTCAGGGACATGTCCATGAAATTCATGTTCTTATAACCAGGAAGTGGGGGCTTTGTGGATAGGTACTACTAAAATAATTAAGCCAAAGCTAACACTTAAGGTTCGTTTTCCAAACACCCTCAAATCTTTTCATTTCTCACTGTGTGGTTTGCAGTTTACTCTGGCTCTTTTCGGTGGAAAACTTTGCTCACTAACTTACAACCTCACATCTCACATATTAAAGGGTTTGGCCTTTCAGTGATCCTTCTGTCATACACGCAATGTAAAATTTAAAGACAATTACAGATGGTAGAAAGAGCTTCTTGAACTAATACATAAATGAATTAAAATTTGTATGGAATTATAATCATTAGTTAATTTAAGAACGTTCCAAGAGTAATAAGAAGCCAAAGAAAGCACATGGTCTTGATTTTCTGACAAAAGTTTAAACTTTTTACATTTGACGCATCTTTGTACGTTGGCTAAAATGTAACTTCATGGCCCTAAAAGTAAAATCTTTGCTAGAAAAGATGGAGTTGAACATAGGCTGACTGAGCTTATTAGTTATGAGAGTTTTAAGAAGAAAGCATGACCACATGTCTAAGAGACAAATGGCCATTTTAAAGGCATGATGGTTCTTGGCGAAAGCACATGTGACTATTAGGTGTTGCCAAATGAAAGTGTGGCTGAAATGGCCCAAGCTGGTTTGGTGAAACTTGCAAAGAGACCGTGTAGCCATTAGGGTCATTCACAAATCTTCCAACTTTACACGCACCCCTCCCCCAAGTGTATTCTAAAATTTGCTTCCCTGTTCCCTTAAAGTTATGTGCCGCTAAATCCAGCTTGGCCAGTGAAATGTGCAAAACCCCTTAAGATCCAGCAAAAGAGTGCATTATTCCTTTCCCTGTCTCACTGATAACAAAAGTACATATAGAGACACCTCCTGGTAACCTGGCATCCCTGAGAAATTGCAGTGAGCAAAACTCCCTTTCTTTGCTGGGCATGGTGGCTCATGCCTGTAATCCCAGCACTTTGGGAGGCTGAGGCAGGAGGATCCCTTGAGCCCAGGAGTTTAAGACCAGCCTGGGTGACATAGGGAGACCTTGTCTCTAAATAAAATAAATAAATAAATAACTCCCTTCCCTAAATTTGACATGTAGCATGAGTGAGAAGCAAACTTGCATGTTGTCTTAATCTGTTTGGGCTGCTACAATAGAATACCATCAACTTGGTAGTTTATAAACAACATAAACTTATCTCTCACAGTTCTGGAGGCTGGGAAATCCAAGATCAAAATGCTGGCAGATTCAATATCTGGTGGGAGCCCATTTTCTGGTTCATAAATGTCCATCTTCTTGCTATAGCCTGACATGACAAAAAAGAAGAGGGAGCTTTCTGGTGTCTCTCTTACAGACTCTCTGCTCTTATGACACAATCACCTCCCAAAGGCCTTATATCTTAATACCATCACCTTGGGGTTTAGGATTTCAATATTAGAATTTTGGAGGAACACAAACATATAGACCATAGCATTCTGTCCCCTAGCCCCCTGAAGTTCATGTCCTTCTTGCATAAAAAATATATTCATTTTATCCTAACAGGCCCAAAAATCTTTACTTGTTGCAGTATCAACTCGAAAGTCTAAAGTCCAAGGTCTCATCTAAATACCATCTAAGTCAGTTATGGGTGATCCTTAAGATACAATTCATTCTGAGACAAATTGCTCTCCAGCTGTGAACCCGCAAAAATCAAACATGCTATGTGATTTCAAAATATCATGGTGAGAGAGGCATAGGATAGACGTTGCATTTCCAAAAGGGGAGATAAGAAAGAAGAAAAGAGTGACAGCCCAAAACCCAAATAGACAAATGCCTTTTAATCTTAAGTCTTCAGAATCATCATCTTTGGCTTGGTGCTCTGTCCTCCAGGCCTACTGGGGCAGAGGTCCTACCTTCCAGACTTACTGGGCGGGGCTCTGTATTCAGGACTCACTAGGATGGGTTCCTGCCTCTGCGGCTCTTCCAAATAGGAGTCAAGCTCCCAGTTTTCTAGGCAGCTCCACCTCAGTGGCAGCTCTGTGCCTGAGCCCTATTCCTGTGGGAGTCCTCTGCCTAGGCCCTACAGCTCTCCAGTGTTGCGGTTCCAAGCTCTTGGCTCTGCCAGCAGACCCTCTTCTTTGAAGTCTAGGTGAAGATATCCATGCCCCCTGGCTCTACTGGGCACAGCCCACACCAAACCAGGGCTCACCAAAGCTACACCTGGGGTAGCCAAGAAGTGCAGTTCCAGAGTGTTAGGAGTACATGCGCAGTGGAGCCTGCCATGTGAGGCAGTGCTGGGTAGGACACTGAGGTCCTGTGGGTGCCAGTGGCCTCTCATTTGCATATTTTCATTGTCTTTAACAATAGCTCCTGTCTTCTGTTGAGACAGCTGACTAATCTCCTTCCTTAGCAGTCATTTGACCCCATCCTTAGTGTTCTCTTCTGACCATGCTTTCTCATTTTTACAATACGGGTTGGCTGAGAATTTTCCAAATCTTTGAATTCTGCTTCCCTTTTGATGAACAATTTTGTCTTTAAATTATTTTCCTCTTCTTGCATTTTACTATAACCTTTCAAGAGAAACCAGGCTGATCCTCAAGCACTTTGCTTAGACATTTCCTCAGCCAAATATCCAGTTCCATTGTTCACAAGTTTACTCTCCACAGAACACTAAGATATGAACACAATTCAGCAAAGTCCTTTGCCACTTTATGATATGTTCCTCTTCTCTGTCTGAGACCTCTTCAGATGGCTTTTATCATCCATATTTCTATGAACATTTTGTTTAGGATTATTTACATATTCTCTAAGAAGACTAAAGCTTTCTTTATAGTTCTCCTTTCTTTCGGAGCCCTTACCAGGATCATCTTTAAAAGTTCATTCACAGCAATTAATAAAACTTTCTGGGATGATGGAAATGCTCTATATCTGGATTTAGGTCGTTGGTTATGCAGGTTTGTCAGTACTCCTCATTTATATGCTTAAGATGTGTATATTTCACTAATACAATTTAAAAATATTTTTAGTAGGATAATTTGTCTTGTTAGATATCATGAATCATGATATCCGGCTGAAGGCTTTTTTCTAGCATTCACTTCAAAACTCTTCCAGCCTCTACCCATTACCCAGTTCCAAAATCCCTTCCACATTTTTAAGTATTTGTTACAGCAGCACCCCAACTTTCAGTAACAATTTTCTGTTTTAGTCTATTTGAGCTGCTAAAACAAAATACCATAAACTGGACTTATAAACAACAAACGCTTATTTCTTGCATTTCTGGAGGCTAAGAAGGCCAGATCAAGGTGCCAGCATATTCGGTGTCGGGCAAGGGCCTGCCTCCTAGTTCATAGACAGCTATCTTCTTGCTATAACCTCACATGGTGGAAAGGGGGAGTGAGTTCTGTGGGGCCTCTTTTGTAAGGGCACAGATGCCATTCATGAGGGTCCTGCCATCTTGACTTGGTCACCTCCCAAAAACCCAACCTCCTAATACTATCATCTTGTTAGGCTTTCAATATATGAATTTGAGGGAGGCACAAATATTCAGTGCATAGCAGTTGTGTTAAATCTCCTAGATTTGGGATTGTTTGTTACTGAAATGTAACACAGACCACATTGACTGATATAAAGTTTATTCAACAGTCTTGGTGAAGAAAACTGTTATCTGCTGAGTACCAAGAAAAAAATTCAGTGTCTCAGAAAATTAGTAGTTAATTAAGCCCTATCTTCAATAATTTATTTACTGCTTCAAATTTGTAATAATTCAAACATTTAGTCCCTTTAAATGTTTGAGAACTTGTAATAGGTCTAATACTGTAGGTCTAATAGGTCTAATATATTCAAGTAGGAAACCGGCAAGTAACATCCACAGCCATTAGTTCTCCCACATCCAAGAGTCAGTTGGTCACCCATGCTTGAGGAGGCTAATGATCCCCCAGCTGTTGGTAGGGACAAAATAAAACCCCCCAGGACAGGGAGTGAACACCAAGTGATAGCACTCAGACAGAGATTTGTCATTGGTGCGGACTTTCAGGCCCCACCTGAGTCCCAGAATCTTAAATTTCCTCTTCCCAATCTCCAGTACCACTTGACTATTAAACAGAGCATTATTCTATGCTCACAAAGCATGTGCAAGTTTAAAGCACTTAGAAAAATTCCTGGTATGGGGAGAGCATGCTACGGTTATCTCTCGGCATCAGCATTATTATTATTATTATTATTATTGTTATTGCCTCCGTTTTTAGATGAAAAAACTGGAACTTAGAGTGATTAATTGGTCCAAAGTCCTGAGATTATAAGTGACTGAGCTAGGATTTGAATGAAGGTTCAAACTAAATGTTCTTTACACAGCATCAGCTACCTCTTCAGTAGTTTATGCTTGAGCTGGAAAGTGACTTCTCCCAAAAACAAATGTCAAGGAGGCAAAACTGAAAGTCAGGTAGAAATGGCTATACAAAAAATAAATTATTGAGACCTTAAACTAAAGA
The DNA here is from genome assembly GCF_007565055.1 of Rhinopithecus roxellana. Lineage (NCBI taxonomy): Eukaryota > Metazoa > Chordata > Mammalia > Primates > Cercopithecidae > Rhinopithecus > Rhinopithecus roxellana. The sequence goes on along the minus strand of NC_044559.1, from coordinate 4,213,874 downwards.
TTGGTCCAGATTTATGCTTCTGGTCATCACAGAGGAACAGGCTCCAGACTTGTCCTTCTGCGGAAAATAACTATAAAACTGGATGAATTTTCAAGTATTAAATAAAGAAAACACAGGCTTGTGATTTTGAAGAGAAAAGAATCACATGAAGTGAGCTTCAGTTTCACTCAGGTTTTCTGCCTGGAGGCAGCTTCAAGCTGCCATGCAGGGAAATGGAAGCAAAGCTCAAGCAGAGGATGATGAACTGAGTGAGGAGGCAAAAATCCCAAGTATAGGAGACATAAGCTGCTGAAGTGGCCAGAATCTGTGAGATAGAGTACTGGAGAAAAGGGGTCTTCAAGAGATCCCCAGAAGTCTCCACAGGTTTTCTGCAGGTCTTTTGTGAGGGATGGACTACAAATGGCCAAGGTGAGACGTCCTAAGGCCTGGACGCGATCGTGTGCTTAGGGGCTGAAAGCTTGATACAGATACCAAAGGTGTGTAATGCTAGGAGACGCCTGAGTTCCTGCTGAGTGGGACAGCAGGAATAGCTGACTGCATCAGAGATTCACTGGCACCCCAGAAAAGCCATGTCTAGAAGCAAGGACCGCCCTAGAGTAAACGACTTGCCCTAGGGCTAAGTTAAGATGCCAGGTTAAAAATCTAAACAAGCAAGCAACAAACAAATAAACAAACTACACTTGCACTCTTCCTAAGAGAGTCAGAAGCCAAGTCTGACAGACAGAAAATGATCTGGTGGCAATTGAATTGCCTGCCAAACAAAACTCAGTGCCCTATGAGGAAAATGACACAATTTGGATACCCTATAATATGTCAGCTAAAGTGTTTAATATTCAGTAAAAAAAAAAAAAAAGTAGACATGTGAAGAAGCTAGAAAATATGACCTTTTATCAAAGAAGCAGAAAAATGTGACCCATAATAGAGACAAATAAGGAGTCACTAGAAACTGAACTCAAGGTGGTTCAAATGTTGAATAACAGGCAAAGTTGTTAAAGTAGCTGTGATAAATACGTTAAAGCCCTTAAAAATGCGGTCATACTGAAACAAATGTGAGTTCTAAAAATGAAAAGAAAAATGTTGATATTGATAAATTCACTGATAGGAATAACAGCTCACAAAAGGCTGCTGAAGAATGAGTTAGTGACTGTGATGCAGATGAATTGACATTTTCAAATCCAAAGAGAAAAAAATCTGAAAAATAAGAGCAGCTCTTCTGTCACCTGTGGGATCATACCAACCAGTTTAACATAGGTATAATTAGAATCCCAGAAAAATAGAACAGAGAATGTGGCAGAAAAATATATTTGAAGAAATAATACCTCTATTTTTCCAAATTTAGTGAAAAGCAAACATACAGCTTTAAGAAGCTAAGCAAGCCACAGGCAAGATATATACAAAGAAATCCACATGTAGTCATGTCATAGTCAAAATGCAAAAAACGAAAGATAATGTGAAAATCTTGAAAGCAATTAAAGAAAAAAGCCATGTTACATCGAGAGAAAAAATGTTTCAAATTAGGGCTAAATTTAGTCTTGTAAATTATGGAAACCAGAAGACAATGAAACACCTTTTAAATTCTGGTGGAAAAAAGAAGTGTCAATCCACAATCCTATAGCCAATAGAGCTATTTTTTAAATGAAGGATAATTACAGATAAATGAAAACTGGTAGAATGTGTAATCAGTAGAGTTGTCTTATAAGAATTGCTAAAAAAAAATATTCTTCAGGCTGAAGGGAAATTACACCAGATAGACACTTGTATTTGGGAGTGGAAAGTAGCAAAAATGGTATATATGTGGGTAAATATAAAAGAATAATGTATTCTTCAGTATATATGCAGACCGTACCAGAATGGAAAATAAAACATACCTAGCTATATGTTGATTACGAGAGATGGACTTGAAATATAAAGGCACCAGAGAGTCTGAAAATAAAAAGAGGAAGAAAGATTCATCATGAAAACAGGAAACATAAGAAAGCAGGTATGTGCATATTAAAACCAGAAAAAGGAGACTTCAAGCAGAAAGTGTTCTCAGAGATGCAGAGGTCTAATTTTATAATAATAAAAGGATCAACTCATTAATAAGGCGTAACAATTCCAAAATAATATGCATCTTATAATTGTTCAAAATATATAAATTAAAAATTGACAAATAGAGAAATAAAAAACTGTACAATTTTAGTTGGAGATTTTAACACCCCTTTTTAAATAATTTATAAGACTACATATACATACATGTCCCCCCAAAAATCCTAGCATGATATAGAAGGTTCAAGCTAAATTAACAACCAACTTGGCGTAACTGATATTACAGAATACTATACCAAAAAACTGCAGCACATACATTGCTTTAAAGTGCATTTGGAATATTCACAAGACAGATCATATCTGTCTATAAATGCCTATAAAATGCCTCAATAAACTTAAAAGGATTAAAATGTAACAAAGTATATTTTCTGACGACAGTGACATCAGAAATCAATAACAATAAATATAAAAATCTCAAATATATGAAAATCAAGAGGTATACTTCAAAATAATCTATCTCTGGGGAAGAATTTAAAGTTAGAATTTAGAAAATATTTTTAACCAAATGATACTTTAAAATACAACATATCAAAATTTGTAGAATGCAATTAAGCAATGCTTAGTGAGTAATTTATAACTTTAAATGCTAATATTAGAAAGAAGGAAGAATTAAAAATCAATGATCTAAGTTTTCACCTAAAGAAGCTCAAAAAAGGAGAAGAGGTAAATAAAAGGAAATCTTGAATGAGCACTTTTGAAAAGAAGTTGAAAATGGTTATAGCCACTTTGGAATCCATTTTGAAGTTTCTTCTAAGATTAACTAACGGTGGCTGAGCAATTGGACTCGTGGGTATTTACCTAAAAAAATGAAAAAATAGGTTCATAGGAAGACTTGGAAAAGAATGTTCATAGCACCTTTTTTCAACTTTATTCAGAAAAGCATAATACTAAAAATAATCCATATGTTTACCAACAGGAAAATGGATGAATTGTCCTATATTCATAAAATGAACTACTGAACCATATGACAACATGAATGAATCTTACAGACATACTGTTAAACAAATAAAACCAGGTATGACAGAATATATACTGTATTATTTCATTTTTCCGAAGTTCAAAGACAAAACTAATCCATGGTAATCATATTAGTTAGTTATTGTCACATAACAAATTATGCCCAAACTATTTGGCTTAAAATAGCAAATGTATTATCTCAAAGTTTTTGAGTCAGGAGTCGGGGCACAGTTTAGCTGGATGCTTTGGATTCAGATCTCCAGCAAGGCTACTTCAAGGCACTGGGGGAGCTGTGGTCATCTCAAGCCTTCCTTGGGGGACCATGTGCTCCCAAGCTTACTCACATAGCTGTTGACTGGAGACATCAGTTCTTTGCCATGTGGTGCTCTTCTTATGGGTCTCTCCCATGGCAGTTGGCTTCCACTAGAGCTGGAGCTCCAGAAGAGAGTGCAAGAAATGATGAGAAAGACAGAAGTCACAGTGTCTTTGTAACCTAACCTCAGAAGGGATAGCAAGTTACTTGGCACCGCACACACTCTGGTGGAGGGTATTGCACTAGGGTATGAATGCCAAGACAAGGATCACTAAGGCCATCTTAGCAGCTGCCCACCATGGTGACAGAAATCAGAACAGCAGTTACTTATACATAATGGGAATTGACTGGAAGGGGAACAAGTAAACCTTCTGGGATGATGAAAATGCTCTCTATCTGGATTTAGGTTGTTGGTTATGCAGGTATATATGTTTGTCAAGACTCCTCAGTTTATACACTTAAGATCTGTATATTTCACTGCATATAATTTAAAAATATTTTTAAAAGGATAATTTGTCATTTTAGATATCATGAGAGTGAATGCAGACCCTTCTACAGCAGACCAAACAGAGGTAACCACAGAAAACACACTCATTTATCATGCTACACTGCAAGTATATAAACTTAATAAAGTCAAAGGAACACAAATGTTGCATTTTTACAAGGCTCTATTTACTCTCCTCTGGGAAGGGTGTTCAGGATTTTCAGCCAAACCTCTAAGACTTGGTTGGGGATCTGAGGACAACCAACCACAGTTTCTTCTTTTAAAGTCTCTGTCTAGTTCCCAAAAAGGGAAGAGACAGGCAGCCTTCTTCAGGACTCAGATCCCTCCAAAAAGATGAGAAATGGAGCTAAGATCAGGGTTGGGGCTGAGGACAATTGACCATAATCAATTTCCTGTCTCAGGATGCAGTACTTCTAACAGGGCTCACATGGATTTTTGGACAACAAGTACCTCATAGAAAAGAGTATTTTGACAAATCAAGTATAAGTGACTCAGAAACAGGCAGCTCACATTTCTCTTAAAACAGACCAGGATTTTAAAACTAAGAACAATCTTGCTTGACCAAGTACCTCTGAAGTTTTCCAGATCTGAAACATGTAGAAAAGCAGTTTTACCTACTTTCAAAACCCAAAGTGCATGCAGATTGTCATCTTTTGGAAGTGGATCCACTGGAGGTGAACCATTTTGCTATTTATCCCTTTACCATTTGGATGGTGACAGCAGCTAGTTCTCTTATGATGGGCAAATTATTTTCCTTTCAGTTGCTGACAGTTACTCACATGCTGAACTCCATGCTAGGCACAGGGGAAGCTGACTGGTGGCTCTCTCACTGCACAGGACAGGCTTAGCCAAAGGAGAGGGTTTGAACCCTCCTCCCAAAGATCTGGTTGGCTTAACATGCAGTCAGTTCCCATGGTAGCCTTGAGATCTTTTCTTTGGTGATGGGGTTTTAGCAGGAGAGGCTTCAAGCACTGGCCTCCAGTAACCAATGACCCTCGGAATTTGCAGTGCCAAGATCAAATATTTCCAGGATTACCGAACCCATGAGGCCAAAAATCAGAGAGGAAATGTGCAAAGGCTATATGTGTATATTTACTAACTCTTCATCTGGTCTCCATCTTCTTCCTCTGAAGCAGTGGGGGAGGCTGCCCAACAATGATGTAAACTCGAAGTGAAGCATGGTTTTAGAAAATCGCATCCAATAACAGTATAACACAACCTTGGACTGTTTCAAATCCAGAGAGTTCTAAGTGAAGGAGAGCGGCCTCTGTCAATCTCTGTAGTGTAGAATGAACTGCAAGAATCACAGATAGGTCTGCCTGTACACATGCAGAGCCCAGTCTCTGGCATTCGCTGAGGACTCAGCCAGTCCAGGCATTATAGCAGACATGGGACAATCTGGAGGCAGTCTGGCCCCAGCCAGTCTCTTCTCACCAACCCCTCTCCCCATAAACATCCACACACACAGAAAAATGTGAGGAATCCATTTTCATTTGATTTGAGAAATACTTTCAATGCCAATCTTCAAGGATCCAGCTGGGGTACAGCAGTGTAGCAGGAAAATGTATGAGCTTTGGGCCATTCTTCACTGAATTTCCTTAAGCAAGTGATTTACATTCTCTGAGCCTCAGATAGTGGTACCTGCAAGAGGTGAAAGACAATAGAAAATAAATATCAAGATTGGAAATGGGCCAGCATCAGGGCCGCCTTCTTGCACACTTCTAAGGTGCTATCTTAACATCATATTTCATGTAAATGGTGCCCCTGGAGTCATACAACTTGGTGCTTCTGACTGCCACTCACAGTCAGACTGGCAGTTCCCAAGGGGAAAGATCCCTGAGTCCTTTTACAAGACTTTGTTCTGAGATGTAGACCACAGGAAGCCTGGCCGAATCTGGAAAGCCATCATACAATAACAAGATAATTTACAAAGAAAATATTTAAAGTAACAACCACAAAAATAAAACCCAAAGCAAGATGGGCTCAAAAGCCAAAAGTTGAAACAAACAAAAATGTGTAATACTATGAATGACTATTAAAAAATCCAGTAAATGGAATAATTCATTTCCAGAAAAAATGATAGTTAATAAAGTAATCTTAAAAGGACTTTAAAATTGGTCATCTTAAAATTCCTAAAGAGACAAACAAAGTAATGTATTCATAAAATAAGAATAGGAGATTGTGAATCAAATATTAGAGATTATGAACTACAACAGGAGCACACAAAAACAGAAATCTAGAAGTGAAAAGTGTACTCATTTGAAAATAAAAACAAATGATGACAGAAGAGATAAACAGGAGACTGAACAGAGTCAAGAAGTGATGACTTACAAAATGAAATCTCTTATAACCTAGTTAGTAAAGACAGCAAAAACAAAAAAGACATTATCTTTTTCCTATTCCCAAATCCCCTGTTTCCCTCCGCCAGCCTCATATATCCTACAACTCTTTCCCCTCAGAAATGAATCACTGAACACGAAGTTCAGGTTGCAGGAGGAAGATTTTGGCAGAACTGCTCTTGCCAGCTGCCATCTTCCTACCTGCTAGAGTTTCTACGATCGGTCTCTAGATGAGCCAGTCTCTAGCCAGCTTGGCCATTTTATTCTAGTATCCTCACCAAAGGTTTATCCAGTCCCTGCTGGAACATTCCAGTGATAGGTGACCATTTAGTGCCTCTACCTAGTAGGGGAAAGAATTTCCCCAACATAGAAGCACACTCCATCTACAACCCAATTCTACTTAATTTCTATCAGAAAATCTCTTGTTACTAAAGTTAGGAAAAAATTGAATTCAGTTCATTGTGATCCCCTCTTTCCTCCCCAGGGATGTGAGTATGTTCTAGAGGGGACTTAGGTAGAGAAAGCACCTAGCTCTTGAGTCCTCTGTCCACTCAGTTGTCTGCCAAGATGAGCACAGTGTCATCTGGTCCTTGACCTTGGATCCCAGGGTCTCTACTTGAGGCCCCTTGTCCCTGCAGCTGTGGTTCCGGCAGATCCCGAGCTGGCACCAGCCCACCTATGCCGTTCCTGGGCTGGTGGTGGGGTGGTCACAGGAGTCTGCCTGTGTCTTTGAGGGTTGTGCTGGGGCACTGGAAGCCTGGTGAGACTCTCAGTGGTGAGGCTGTCAAACAGTCAGTGACTCCTGAGGGCCTCCCTGCCTCCTGGAGGCTCCACCACAGCCTGCAGGAGAAGTGGGGCATCTCCTCTTTCCTCATGTAATCTCATCTCTCTTCCACACTTGCCCCCTCCAACACCCACCTCACCACCCCAAGTTTTTTCCAGCCTCTGGAAGAAATTCCTCCCTTCTTAATGGTGATGATCCTTCTCTCAGAGGTACAGGATATTGTTTCATAACAAACTCATGTTTTTGGAAACACAAAAATCAGGGAAGGCCATTTCCCCATCACTTCCCAAAATGGAAGCTGAGAAGGAAAGGGGAAATGCTAGAGAAAGTAGACAGTAATGGTGTAAAATGCAAATATTTACTCCACTACCTTTACATCAAACTGAATGCCCCTCTCTCTAGCTCCCTTCCAGGGATGTTAGCTCCTGGCTGGGACTCAGGGCGCATGGCCTCCAGAGTCTTCTCTTCTCTGAGGGGAGCATCCCCAGCTCCTTCAACCATGTGACAGCTCTGTGGTTCTCCACCAGGTTGGAAAATCTTTCTGAAAAAGTTGAATGACCTTGGAAAATTTCCTTCACCTTTCTTTGCCCTGATAACTTTCTCTGTACAATGGGGCTAAGAATAGGCCAGTCCTCCTGGGCTGCTGCAGCTCTGTAATTGGTATTGTGTGGGGCTGGGAGGCTAAGGCTGGCTTCTCTCCTCAGCTCTGCCCCTGCCACATCCCCATAAGCGACATGGATTAGCTCACTCAACTTTGCAAAAAGCCTTAAAGGTTAGGCTATTATGATGCTCTCCATTTCACAGAAGGGAACGGGCACAAGAATAAGATAGGTAACTTGCTGAAGAGAAGTGAAGCTGTGACATTCAAATGCAGCAGTCGGCTCCTAAGCCAAACACTGTTCTATTCACTTTCTCAAAGCGTGGTGCCATGGCCTCAAACCCTTAAATTGTTCTCTATGTTTCATCAGCCTTTTCCATTTCTAAGCTTGTCAGCTTCTATATTCTCTCTTTTTTTCTGTTAAAAATATTTTCCATAGCTCACTGATTTGGTGAATTTATTTTTTAAGGAATTAATCCCTATCATGTAGCCTGTTGTTTCTCTTTCCAGTTTATTTCTCTATGCTGTTTGTATTTCTTTCCTCCGCTCATGTTCTCTGAGCCAGCATCTTTCTTTATTAACTGTTTAGATCATTAAAGCTCACTTAGCATTTTTAATAAAATTGCCATTTAAAGAATTACTTTCACTCTGAGAATGGTTTGGCCTGAGTCCATAGACTATCTGTGTTTTAATTGTTTTCTTAAATGTTCCTAACTTTCTTTGAATTTCCTCCTTGCCTGGTTGGTACTTGGGAGACTACTTTTAGATTTTGTGTGGTTAGGCACTTTTTTTTTTTTTTAAAGATGGGAGTTTCACTCTTGTTGCCCAGGCTGGAATGCAATGGTGCGATCTCAGCACACCACAACCTCCACCTCCTGGGTTCAAGCTATTCTCCTGCCTCAGCCTCCCAAGCAGCTAGGATTACAGGCGGTGCTACCACCCCTGGCTAATTTTGTATTTTTAGTTGGGGTGGGGTTTCTCCATGTTGGTCAGGCTGGTCTTGAACTCCTGACCTCAGGTGATCTGCCTACCTCTGCCTCCCAAAGTGCTGGGATTACAGGCGTGAGCCACTACACCCAGCCATGGTTAGGTACTTTTATATCTTGCTTCTTCTGGTTATTTCTAATTTATTGTCTGAGGCACAGAATGTAGTGCATATAATGAAGGGACTTTTTGATGTTTCTATTCTTTTCTTTTCTTTTTTGCATGCTCTGAGAACTCCTTGGCTGCCCAGAAGGTTCCACTGAGCACACTTAATCCCTTGCAGAGTCTTGCTTAGACATCGATGGCCTTAACCACGGTGGTTGGTAAAGATCCTATTCCCCCTGGGTTTCTCCCAATTGCATTGAGGTCACTGATGAAGCGGGTAGGACAAACCCAGACATGAAGAGCTGGTAGCAGTTGGGGAGTTAGGGCTGGACACAGAAAGGCGGTCATAAAAAACAGCCAGGGCACCCACCCATGGGGAGGATGAGGCCACATGCAGTGGCCGTAGACACAGCAACCTGGATCCCTCTGTGGTCTGTGGGGAAGCACCTGGGTCAACTGTGATATGGGCAACAAGTAAGTAGATTCTAGGTGAGTCAAATGTCAAAGACTGATGGGGACCCAGCTTACATGAGCTTCACATCAAGCAGGTGGGCATGCTTTGAATTAGTGGAGATGAACAAGGGCACAGAGAATTTGGCCTTTAGCCAATTGCATGTTTTCTCATTTATTTAATGAGACAAATTGTATTTATGTATCTATTTATTCAGCTAATATCTGTAGAAGGTCTACTGTGCACCTTTCTGGTCTCTGCTAAAACACTGCCTTCATTCCACTGGGAAGTAGACCACGTAAGTCTCAGGACCTTCTGCGGTTTCACTCACTCCTCCAACAATGAAATATCTTTTCTATATTTTGATTTCTGATTTCTAAGTTTTGGGGTGCTTCAGTGGCATAGTAGAAAAAAGGTAGGGCCCACCTTTATTCTGTGTATTACCCTGTGCAAATCATCAGACTTCCTGGATCCTGTTTTTCCATCTGTGAACAAGGAGTGAGGGGCTGCTTTTTAGGGCAATCATAGACACTAAACTGGAGAAGCCTAAAGAGCGAGCAGACTGTGAAGCACCCACAACCACCGGCGACAGCGGTGGTGGGAGGAGGTGAGGTGGCGGTTAAAGCAGTGAAGCCCCTCGTTAGACTTAACCATGCTGCAGCAGGTAGCACAAAGTCTGAAATCCATGCTGCTTCCCCCAAGTATGCCTTTCCTGCAAGGATTTCACATACAAGTAAAAGGCGTGGTCCTTCTCCTGTTGGCTCTGATATCCTTTCCAAATAGTCAAGCCTTTAAGTAACAGCCACACTCAAGCAAGAAGAAACACTGAACAAGGGAATGCCTAGCCTCCCTCAGCCTGTCTTTTCTTCTCCTCATTCACACACCAGTCTAGATTTGAGACTGGGGCATTTAAAAGGCCCCAACCCCTCACATGGGCTGAGTTTAGGTTACATCCACTGCTGGTTCACTTCCAGTAATTTCTGCCTTGCTCCTAGGGTCAATTCCCAACCCAGCTCTGCTCCCCTGGAGCTAGAGCTACTTATGCTCAAGAGAGTAATCCCCACTCATGCCCCAAGACTGGAGGCCTAACCCTAAACCTGCCTTGGAGTCTATAGCCAGCCTGGCACTGGCCAATTTTCTGGAAGTCTGAATGTCCCCATACCTGCCATCCTGTGTGTAACCGCCATGCCCCAGGAAGACTCTCTCATGGTTTGGGTGCAGGACTGCCCCCTGTGGTCTGTCTTGTGCTACCCATGCCAAAGGTCTCATGCCACCTGGATACGTTGTTTATTTCACCTGTTAGCCCAGATTCCTTCCCTGACTCCAATCCCCTCCTTGTCTCCCCATCAATGTTTGGCAGGTTGAATTACAGATCTAGGACATTTCTACCTTAGCCCGTTCCTCCATGCCCAACCAGTGAAGGAATTTTCTCCACCTATGTTTCAAGGGGAGCCTGGCAGTAGCCATTAGACAAATCCTTGAGAATTCCAAACACGATAGCTCAAACAGCAAATGCCATAGCTGATTTACAGATGAAGAAATGGTTTACAGCAGTCTAACGGCTAAACTAGGAAATTCTAGGGCCACACTAGAAAGGAAGAGGCAAAGAAGGAGTGGGCTTCCTTACATGAGTTTTGTTGTTGTTGTTGTTGTTGTTAGAAAATGAAAGTGAAAGGTCATTGGGCATACCTTCATTCTTTCTTTTGACAACCATGTAACTGACCACTAACCATATTTCAGGTTCTGTGGTGGATTCAACAGGGAATAATATGAACAAGGCCCTGCAGAGCTTTTTGGAGTCATATATCAGCAGGTTTCATCCAAAAAGGAAGACCAGAAAGAAGAGGTGATTCACCTGTGGGACTAAAACCAAAGCCAAGCCTGAAGCCAATCACTCAGAGAGACCAAGTCACAAACCAACAACTCTGAATCAACTCACTGGGTCCCTGATGTGTTTATGGTATTCACCTCCACCCCTAGGACACCAGGTCCTTTCCTGGAGAAGCTCCTCCCATTCATCTGATTGCTTCCAACTAGACTGAGAATCATCTCAGCAACACACAAGACATCTGCACCTCCCAGGAGATGCAGACCAAGTCAAAGACACTGCCCAGCCCTGCCTTGTCTTCTGATCCAATTCTGAACCCACCTAGAAACACAAAGCTAGGGGGATTTTCCAGGTTTCTGATTTCACTGCAAAAGTGCCTATGTGCCTCAGTTGAATTGTGCTGGTAATTTGACTTTAAGATGGCTTTTTGAAAGAATAAATCAGTGACACTTACCCAATAATTTATTTAAAGGGACGTGGAATCTAAAAGAACCAAAATATAGTATTAGCCAAAGAAGGCACTCCTCAGCCAAGCCTTCCATTTGGGGTTCTGACCCTTTCTCAGACCTTGGGACATCAGAGACTGCTCATTCTAAGTTCAGTGCAGCCTCCTGTCCTGAGAAAGCAAACATCAAAACATTCAATCACTCTTGTAGAACAACTGCAGTGACTTAAGGAGTAAATGGATTGGAAACAAAAGGCTTGCATTTTCCTTGACATACAAAGGGGCTTAAAAATTAAGAGGAAGCCTGTAGGGAAGGGTTTTTGCTGAATCGAATGCATTTTTCAAAACAGTCTAAAAAGAGCTATGGGCCCAGAGCCAGCTGAACTAAATCTCCTGAATTTTATTTTAAGCAGATCAAGCTTGTAGGTTATACTATTTATACTATTTGCCATGTTTTCCATTTAGACAAAAATCCCCTAGAATCTACAGGAAAGGAAAAGGAAGCAGCATTTTATGGCCCACGCTTGCAATGGCTAACTGGTTTATAGAAAGTCTGTGAAGGCATTTGGCTTCAAACGACAACTCTTGGGAGTCCAGGGTCAGCAAGGTTCCCGGAGGGTGCTGGGCTGCTCTGGGCACTGGCATGAAGAGAAGCCACAGTCAGCCAACTCTGCCTTCTCTTAGGCTGGACATGAGGACAGAGCCAGAAAGCCCCCTGGAGCAGACTATGCCCCATCTCCTTGAGGCCTGCAAGAACCTGGCTTAGTCTGTTTTGTGCTGCTATAATAGAATACACAGAGTGGGTAATTTATAAAGAACAGATTTATTTCTTACAGGTCTGCAGACTGGGAAGTCCAAGATCAAGGGGCCCACACCTGGAAAAGGACTTCCTGCTGCATCATCCCATGGTGAAAGGCAAGAGGAGCCAAACTCGCTTTTATAACAACCCACTCCCAGAATAAGGACACGAATCCATTCATGAGGGCAGAGCCCCCATGACCTAATCACTTCTTCAGGGTTCCACTTGCAACACCGTTGTATTGGGGATGAAGGTTCCAACCCATGAACTCTATGGTTTGAATGTGCCCCCTCATGAGAAAATGATGAGAAAACCAAGGCCCGGGAGGGAAGGAACTCTCCACTGTTAGAGTCTGTTAGTCCTGGAGCTGGACTTAAATTTGCTTGTGTCCAGAAGGAAGTACCTACCCCAAGAGCATCACCTGGAGGACTTTGTGTGGGAGCTGTGACTGGTCCTGGGGGTGCCAGGAGAAGAATCAGAAGGGCTGGGCTTGATTCCCAGCCCCACCAACAATAAAGGCTCAGGCACTTTATTAACATCTTTGAGCCCTTTCCTCATCAGTAGAAAAAGAAAGATAACATATGCAGAGTTTGTGTGATGATAAAGGAGACAAGGGAGACAAAGCAGGTTTGCCCAGACAGTGCCCAGCACAGAGTGGTGGTCTGCTGCTGTGTGTGCCATCAACCCACTGGGGCCTTGTGGTCTCGGTCCCTCCAAAGGAAGCTCCGTGCTCAGACTTTCCCACCTGGTCTTAAACAACAGCTAAATCACTTTGATTTCATGTTGAAGGCAGCAAGAAAAACAAAATCTCTGCCTAGCTTCTGGCTTCCTTGTGACATTAGCCTTCTAATTAAGTATATATAAAAATCACACAGTTTAACCACAAACAAACCTCCATAAACCAATCCACATATCCTGAACAAAAGTGCTTTCAAATGACAGAGGCATGGTTAAAAAGCTTACTGAGAATAACCACACTTCATAGAAAGCAAAATCCATGACTCAGCCCCACTCACAGAGTGGGGATGGGGACAGAGGTGGACATCAGTGACCATAGAGTGATCAAATCTCCCATTATTCCAAGCAGGCAGAACCCAGGGAACTCAGGTCTGGACAAAGAGCCCATTAGAGGGAAGGGGCTTGGAAGAGAGGTTGGCACAGAGGTGGGGAGCAGAGAGGCTTGGCCTGGGACACTCATAGGGGAGCCCACAGATCCTGCTGGACGCCGGTCACAGGAAGCATCAGGGAACATGACATACGACACCGGGCTTTATAAAGTCCTGCTGAGGAGCTGGAGAATTGTGGCTACAGGAGAAGGGCACATTTGGGACCCAGAAAATTCTTTTTATGATGCCAATTTTAAGAGTAAGGGGAGTCCATAAAACATGTGGGGGGCTCTGGTTTCTGACTCCGCTGTGCATACAAGTGTGAAAAAGAACAGTGTTTTGTGCTAGGCGGAGAAAACTGCATGTTCAGTCCACATGTCTTGGCTCATAAGTCGTTTCTGTAGGATCACCCAGCCAGCTGCATCTCTAGCCTACAAGGCCTTGCACTCTCATTTCTAAAGCTTGTTTAAATGAAATCCATAGATTCCCAAGTAGTGTCTCTTGTTCCTGCCTTAGACAGGTATAGTTTGCATCCATTCTGTTAAGCAACTTGGCTGTACTTACATCATCTCAAGGACCTGTGAGGTGTTATCACTGCCCCATTTCTCAAATAGGGAAATCATGTCCGCAGGAGGAGGGCCTTCCTGAGGTTCACAGCTAGTCAAGGATAGGGAGCAGGCCTGTTAACTCAGCTGTGCCCACTTCTGAAGGTGGCTTTCCTTCTGCCAATGTTCCAAATGGGACAGGTGTGGTGACACAAGGACCATAGAAGGCCAGGTCTGTCTCCTGAGATGCCTCGTGGGTTAGTCCCAGTCATGCTGAGTGGCTCTGGCTTCAGGGGCAGAGTCATTATGCCCCAGTTTTAGTAGAGGGACGCATCAACCCATCCCCATCTGGTAATTTGATGATACACAGAAAACCAATGTAAAGTCAGAAAGTTGCCAAAACAGCCAATGCTTCTGCATCCTGGGTCTGAATTTACATCTGCCCCAGGAACTTCCCAGGTGGTGACGCATGGCCAGCACCATCTGTTCCCCAGTGTTCTCAGCTCCAGGTGTGGCCCATGGGCCAGCAGCCTGAGCAGCATGTGAAGCTTGTTAGACTGCAGACCACCAGGCCTGTGCAGAGCTGCTGAATAAAACCCCCAGGGGATTTGTGAGCACTGTGAAGGGTGAGAAGCACTGCCCAGGTGGCACAAAGAAGTAGAATGCCAGTTTTGTCCCCTGAGATACTTCCTGTCTTGGCCTCCCTGGTTGGGCTTCTCCATTGCAGCTGGCTACATAGATTCAAGTTCGAGGAAGGCCAGTGAGACTGCAGAGAAGTTACTCAACCGCGCAGGACACATTTCCTATACTATAAATGAGAACAACAGCGGAGCCTATGCATGTGGATTCTTGGGAGGAGTGAATCAGGACAGGGCCTGATGTAGCCAGCACAGTGTGAATGCTTGTTGCCCTTCTGACTGGGACATGTGCTTTGCTGACACATGCAGCTTGGTTAAAGTCACAGCTTACTGACTTGAAAGTCTTTAAAATAATTTTATAATCTCTGCTATGAACTCAATAGGAGTTAATTATAAACATTTCATCCATTTATATTTACCCCATTGCCAATCCCTTGTGGTAACTGTTATGAACTGACCAGGTTTTACACCAACTCATGTGCCTCCGGTGCCTGCATGTGTTCATGAAGCTACTCATTCAGGTACAGATGCTTACAGAGGACTCTACGGTGTGTGAGTTCCTAGAACTCAGAATTAATGAGGAAACTCCCTTTACCCTCGTGATCCAATCAATGATAGAGAGTGATGCAGTGCAGGATTAAAGCAGCTCTGGTCTCCCAGGGGATAAAGAAGCTCCTAGCCTAACCCAGTTGGGAGAGGGCACCCCAGAAGGGGTTACGCTGAGCTGTGGTCTTCCGGAGCTGAAGGGTGTGTTTAACCCCGGGGGATGGAAGCGGGGGAACTGCTGGGGACCATGTCCTTCCTCCACCCCTATTTCTTGCTAAGAGAAACCCAGTCTTGTACATCAAGCTGAGAATGGGGATACATTCATTTGTTGGAGAATTTAAAGAACAAGATGTTGTATTTGGACAAAAAGAAATGGCTGGTTTTTGAGGAAAGAAATCTGACACAGGCCACCACATGGATGAACCTTGAGGACATCATGCTTAGTGAAATAAGCTAGTCAGAAAAGGACAATTCTGCATGATTCCACGTATATGAAGGTCCTAGGGGAATTAAAATTATAGATACAGAAAGGAGGATGGTGGTTGCCAGGGACTAGGGAGAGGCAGGAATGCGAAGTGACCATTTAATGGGTTCAGACCTTCAGTTTTGCAAGATGAAAAGAGTTCTGGAGATGGACAGTAGTGAAGGTTGCACAGCAACAAGAGTGTACTTAATGCCACTGAATTGTTCACTTAAAATGGTTGAGAAGGTCAATTTTATGTTATGTGTATTTTATAATTTAAAAACTGGGAAAAAGAAATGACTGCCTGTGATATATCAAAGTGAAAAAAAGAGAGAGAAGGGGGAGTAAAAGACACGTGTTCTTATTCTGATCACTCAATTAAGTGAAATAGTATAAATCCTCAATTTAAGGTAAAAGTTACTCCTTAGCTTTGTAAAAAGTGTCAAACTCTGAGACAGAGAGAACTAGCTTCCTGTCTTGCTCTTACGGTTACTGGCTCGATGGACTTTATCTTTAGAACCCTCCGTCTCTTCATCTATAAAATGCAAAACAATAATACACAGGTTTTTGAAACCTTCAGTAAGATCTCATTAAACACTCTCTGCAGCCTGGTGCATCCTGCAAACTGCAGAGAAAGAGGTTTATAAACCTGGATGACAGAGCAGGCTCTGGGCATTGCAGAGGAGTTATCTGGAACTCTCAGTGAATCCCACAATTCATAAATAATATTATGACACAAACTCTTTTTCAGTCATTCCAAAAATGTGCTGCTACCAGTGGTGTTATTATACTTTTTTTTTTTTAACTTGGATGTGCAAGAGGGAACGGGCAGTTCTTAATGTTATCCTTTAATGCCTTAGACTGGCCAGGATGGTGGGACACCCTTGCTCAGTGTTGGAGGGCTACCATGTATGTGACAGTACAGGTTGAGGCTGGCACGTCCCCATATGGACTCATGTCTGCTATTAAATGCTGTCTGCAACTTTAACCTTTTTCCTAGATGAGCTTTGAGTTATCTATTGCTGCATAAAAAAATTACTCCAAGGCATTAGTGGCTTAAAACAATACTTATTTTGCTCATGAATCTGAAAGACAATGTGACTCATCTGTGCCTTATGTGGTGTAAGTTGGGTTGGAGGGTCTACTTCCAGGCTGGCTCATTCACTTGGCTGGCAAGGGGCCACTGGCTGTGGGCCAGGAGTTCAGCTGGGGCTGGGCACTTGGGATCAGTTCTTCTACACGTGGGCCCCTCCACAGATTGCTTGAGCTTTCTCACAGTGTGGGATAGGGTTCCAAAAGTAACCGTACCCAGAGGACCTAGCAGAAATGCATGACAATGTTATGACCTAGCCTAGCCTTGGATGTCACATGGTGTCACTTCCTCCATATTCTATTGCTCAAAGCAGTCACCCAGGCCTGGTTCCATGGGAGAGGTCGTAGGTGCCACTTCTAGATGAGGGAAGTGGTAAGAACGTGGAAAGGCACGTGGGACAGAAGATACTGTTATGGCCATCTTTGAAAAATACAATCTGCCACAAGTTCCGTCCTCAGCTGGGAAGAGTGCCACCCCTGTTTGCAAGTTCTTCAAGTTTCCCTAACTTAACTTTGCTAGGAGGAAGGGCCTGTTTGGCCAAATCCCTAATGCCTTCCTCTCCCTCTCAGAGGGATGTGAATAACTTTCCTGCTATCCCCCAAATCTTATTTCTGCTGAGAATCAGGAGTGCAGCTTCACGTTAGTATCACTTTGCCACCATCTCCATTAAACATTCTTCTCACTTGGTAATAAGTTTTCCAGCTGCAGCACCTCTGAGGTCACTCCAGAAATCATGCCCTCTGCTCCCAGTGTGGGGACCTGTGCTAATCTGAGGCGGGTCCTGAAGCAACACCTCTTGGACCTGCTTCTCAGACACTCCATCAGAAGCAAGACACAGTGCCTCCCACTCTGGCAGCTCACCCAAATGAAGGGCCCCTCTCCTTTCATCTAGCACGGCCTGGCCCTTGTCAGATCTCAGCCATCACCACTCCCCGTGGAGCCAGAGCTGATAGACGTACCAGTCCATAAGCCATTCAGAAACGCAGACAGACACAGGCCTGGGAAGCTGGACTTCTCAAGTCAGTGACGAAAGCACTGGTGAACACAGCTGAGGAGGTGCTATCATGACTCCCTCCCATCCTGCAGAAGTGGAAATCAAGGCCTAGGGAGGGTTAATGATGTGTTCATGGTTACACAGCTAGAGCATTTCAACCAAAAATTTTTAAAATTGTATCCAGAATGTTTCCTATAACATTCTGACTTTCCAGAAAAAAATGTAATTGCTATATTTCTCAGTGTTTATCTTATGCGTCAAAGTATGATGTAAGAGTAATAAAAAAGGAATTAATTATTGATATATACAACAACATGAATGAATCTTAAAATAATTATGCTGAGTAAAAGAAGCTATATAAAAAAGAGTGTACACTTGTCCATCCACAGAAAACTCAAGAAAATGCAAACTAGTGAATAGTAACAAAACAGATCAATGCTTGCCTGAGAATGGGGGCATAGGGGTGGGAGAGAAGGATTATATAGGGGTGCAAGGAAACTAGGAAATGATGGATGTCTTTGTTATCTTGATGTGGTGGTGATTTCATATGAGTCACAATGTTTCAAATTGTGCACTTTAAATCAGCAATTTATTGTATGTCTACTATACCTCAAAAAAGCTATTAAACATGAATAAAAATTATTATGTGAAACAGGGCTAAAGTTATTTTACAGTCGTGAAAAAATCAGGATTCCTTTCTATAAATATGTTTGAATAATTTTAATCTGCTAAATATTTGTACTAATTTCTTAGAGAAAGGAAAACACAAATAAATGATGAAAATGTAAGTAAATTATTTCTGCTAAAAGGAGAAATTCATATCCCAGGAGTTTGGCTGTCTCTTAATAAAAAAGAAATATGTCATTGTGATTTTGCCCTAAATTAAATTGAAAATGTCATTTTGTTTCATCATCAAGACTATCATCCAAGGGAGATGTTTTTGCTATTCTGATTTTGCAGATTAAAAAATAGAGTCTCAGAAAGTTCTAGGATATCTCTGTGGCAAAGGTGGGATTGGACCAAGGTCTCTGTGCCTGGCTATAAAACTCATTCTTTCATCCATAGCACACCAACTCTTTTCAAATAAAGAGAAAGAGGGAAGGAATGGAATGGATGGAGATATGGGGGCCCTTTTCTTCCAGGTGCCCCAGGAAGGGAATGTTGGAATCCACTGAAATACCATCCTGGGAAATGGAGATGCAGAGGGGTTGCACCATCCTTGTCTTCCATGGTGACTCTCCTACAGATATCTCCTTTTGGCTCCAGAAGGAGCCTTCCTCAGTTGGCCTGAATGCAGCTTTCTGGTGGGAGTGATGAAAGGCTGTGACATGCCTTCTCCTCCTTCCTCATTTTGGTGGCAAGAATAGAGAGGAACATTAGAGCTAAAGGATGTCTTCTTACTGCAAGGCTGCTTTGATTATGGAGGAGCCAAAATGTGCCCCAAAGACAAGAAGCTGACCATCCCAAAGGTGTTCAGCCTGGAGAGGCAGGAATTTCAGCAGGGAAGTTTTGGGTAAACATTAGCAATGCAGGGCCAGTGGATGGAAGCCAGGCAGCAACTCAGGGCTGATCTCTATAGGGATGAGGAGGTCACAGGTGTCCACAGTGACGTGAGTGTGAGCTGCACGCTGCCATTAAGTCTTCCCCAGGGCAGACAGAGTCTCAGGCATCTCTGGGCAGCAACTTTGCCTGTTCTTACGTCTTTGTTTCAGGTTTGATGGCCGAGAGGTGGAAGAGTCTTTCTAGACCCTCCTGCCAACTGGAAAGGGTTCAGAAGTGGGGCTGGGTATGGGAGGAGCAGAACCTTCAGGGACAGCACCCAAGGAACCAGGGTGGCCTCTAATGAGCACCCCCCCAAACCCTCTTCCTTACAGCTCCACACTCCTGAGCTGTAACAGTTTGCTGAAAAGAAAGGGATGCGGTGTGATTAAAATATATTTGTGAAAGATTGGGTTAAACAATGTTAAGCAAGCTTCCTTACATCATACACGCCCATGAGAGGCATGTGATGCACAGCACTGGAGTGGCTGCTGTGATGCTTCCACCACCACCACCTTTATCACCTTCAGGACCAAAAGCTCCAAGCTGCTGGGGGAGCTACTGGCAGTCAGCCCCCTGTACTGGCCGTCACAGAATGGGTTCAGCTAAGAGACTGCCTTGAAAGTCATCTTGGCCCTTGCTCTACCTCTTCCGGGAAACTCATGTCCAGTGATTGGCCAATGCAGGGCATGAAGTCCTGTCTCCTCACCTCGCCTGCCAATGTTGTGGGGCCATCCAGCTTCAGAGCTCTCTGGGGGATTAGCAAGGCCTCTGTTGGAACTGCATGAAGCCCCATTTCTCCCTTTGCTTCTGTTCCTTTCACAGTTGCTGATCTCAGAGCGTTCCCAGAAGATCTCCTGTCTTGAATCTTGGTCTCAGATTTTCCTTCCAGGGAGACCAGCCCGCAGCCATCCTGATACCCAATTTGGAGAAAGTGCTCTAATATTTGACTGTGAGGTGATTTGGGCTGATGTTTCTAGATAAATATTGCTACTTACATGAGAAAGTTACTTCCCATCTGGTATTCTTGTAGCAGGAGCTGAAACTGAATTTTAGCAAAGGCCTTTTGGCAGCTAGCAAGGAGGTCATGGGCCTCCCTTTCCTGGAACCTATTGCTATGAAAGTATGAAAGGGATATGGCATAGCCTTCCTTTCCTTTGCCCAGAGAGTTGTCCTTTGCAATAGAAGAAACAATGTCCTTAGTTCAAGTGGACGGTGGAGAGTTGTCTCAGCAGAAGATAGAGAAGGTCCCCATGGGCAGCAACAACCACTGCCAGAGCTCCCATTTCCCAGGGAGCTCCTTGGGCCTGAGTTCAGCCTCCAGCAGAATCCCCACCCAGGCTTCTGACCATTGAGAGGATTGTGGCCCACCAACACGCTGGAGCGAGGCACTGTTTTGAGAGGCAGCTTTCCGGTTCTACAGAATGTCAAAACTTACCCTCACAAAATGACTGGGACCCAAGGCAACTACCTGCCCAGCCTGGCCTCTGAATCCCTGCTTTTCACTACATGGGCTGCAGGGAACCTCTGAGAGCCTGCCCTGTGACCCTGGAAATGTAACTTCAGCCCATCCACATACTGTGCAGAGTGTCGTGCTTTATAAAGCATTTCATCTTTTCAGCTAAAATTAATACACCTTTTATTTAAGTGGATAGAAAGGATTTAGTTGGCTTTTTCCAAAACCACAAAGAGGAGGAGTGAAGTCCTCTGGGGGGTGGGGCCAGGGCCTACAGACTGGGAGAAGTTGGGGAACACTCTTACTGCCCCACCTTTGTAGCAAAAAAGCCCTGACTCGGGGAGGTGATCTCATTGGCTGGAAATCAAACTGATGGACTTGAAATTTGAACTCAGGACATCTAAATCTATAGCACCCCTAAAGTTGACAATTGTGCATTAGGTGTCCAGAACTGTCTGAGTCTATTCTAGCTGCTATAACCAAACTCCTTATATAGTACTGGTTGATTTTTAAACAACGTAGATTTATTTTTCACAGTTCCAGAGGCTGGGAACTCCAAGATCCAGGCACTGGCATATTTGGTGTCTGATGAGGGCCTGTCTCTTATAGACAGCACCTTCTATTTGTCCTCCCATGACAGAAAGGGAGGCCAACTCCCTCAAGCCTATTTCATAAGGGCACTAACCTCATTAATGAGGACTCCATCCTCATAACCTAGTCACATCCCAAAGGCCCCATCTAATACCAACACATTGGGGATTAGATTTCAACATCTGCATTTTGGAGGGACACAAAAATTCAGATAACAACAAATACATATATATCAAAAAGATACAGATATTTTGGAAGTTTATTTTTTCCTGTAAATTATTCCTTTTTATTATGATGTACCAATTTGTTAGCATAGAGTTATAGTTTTCTCTTTTACTTCTAAAAACAATCTCGTTTCTAATTGTCTGTGTTTGTACAATTCTTCCCTGTGCCTGTTGACTTCCTTGCTTAGACTTACCAGTTATGCTCTCTTTGCTGCTGGTTTTCAAAGAATTGGGCTGGGGCAGTATTTGACTTCTCCCTGTGCCCAGGGCCTAGAATGGTGCTCGGCACAAAATGTTCTGGTAAAGCTACTGGAGTAAAGGAATGAATAGGTGGGGTAGCTTGGAGGGAAATGGCGGTTTCTGGCTGTCTTGGTAACCACATGGCCTAGGAAAGTGTTTCTCTCAGCTCCCAGGATCACAGCTGGAGAAACATCTTACAGGTTCCACAACTGGCTCTGCCTTTCTCTCAGATGGAAGGTCTGAACCAGCCAGGGCCTGGGTCTTGGTCTTTAGAGGTAAAATGTTCTATCTTACAACCTAGAGTCTCAGGGGTTATGATCCCGAATGCTGTGGGCAGGAAGGGAAAGGACTTCTGTGCTGGGGCAAGGATGCTGGACTCTAGCCTGCTACCTTGCCATTACCAAATGTGCTCCTTTGTCATTTTGGGCCCCATCTGAAGGGTTCCCAAGCCTCATGCAGCACCCAGCCAGGATTTAGATAAGACGAAAGCGATGTGTGGAAGGAAGCCCAGGGGTGGGCCTGCTGGAGATCCTAGGCACTTCAGGACAATGGGCATCTCCTGAGAAAGAGTGCACTCATGAGAAGAGGGTCCACATATCCACTTATGAAAGACTTTCAGAACCATGGTGGCCCAACAAGAGGGGCCTTGGATCACCTCACTGGTGCCAGGAAGGAGGAAAGGGGAGGACATGACAATCTACTTTCCATAGCAAAAAGCATCCCCAGAGCCCCACACAATGGTTCATGCGTCTGTCTTCTTTACTACTCCTGGCTGCAGTGAAGGTGGGAAAATTTAGTCTCTCAGCTGGGCACATCACCGTCCCAGATAAAAATGGGGGTGCTGTTAGGAAGCAAGAGGCAGGCACTGACAGAGCAGCCTCTGCCGCCTCCACTTTTTCAGCTGCCGAACATTCACACAGACTCTTCCTACCCACTGAACACACGCCTCACATCCTCCAGGGATACCGCCCCCAAGCGCCATCAGCTGCCACAGCCAACCCAAAGGCCTGATCTGCGAGATGGGAGGCCCCTCCCTCAGGCATCATGTGGCCACCTTCTGCAGCTCACCTGGTGGTCTTGTGAGCTACACACCTAAGGACAAATCATCTCACCCAGCACCCTCCACATAAAGGACAGGGAAGGGGCAGGACAACCCCAACAAAAACTCTCAGGAAAACTTCTGAACCACTGCTGTCCATAGCAATGATTAAATCCTGCTTGTCGGAAATAGGAATCCCTTCTCTGGCACTGGAGTCAATTCCAGGTTAAATGGCAAGGTGGGGTCACCCTCATCCACTGTCTTTGTGATCCCTGGCACTTTCCTCTCCATGGGCTCTTCTGAAATGGGGAGTCCCCTTCTCCTTTTAGGAATGTGCCCACCTCCTGTTGGTGCAGTTCGGGGACCTGAAAACGACTTTAGGGGATGAGGATCCAAAGTCCCCATGTTCCTGTTAGCAGATGGTGCTTTAGTGTGTTGCAGGTTGGGTCTGAGCCCCTTCTCCCTGTCTCTGACCATGGGGCCTCTTTCTCAGCTCCTGTGAGCTTCTGGGCACTGCTAAGGCTGGTACTGGCCATGCAATGTGGGATCAGATTGAACCACGTGAAAGTACCGTTCAGTAGGACAAAAATGGTCAGATGGCAATAAGTTCCAATGATTTGACCTAGTACAAATGTTACCTATTGCTGAGGGGGCTTCATTTGACACTGGATTTGACACGAGGAGTAAATACAAGTCTAATATTTAAACAGTGGCTGACATATTGCAAGCAATCAATGAATGGTGACTCTATTATTGATATCATCATTGAATACACAACATTAACCAATGTTAGTTATTTTGGAACGTTTAACTGGAATTGGTGAAAGGTATTTTGGACTCCACATTGTCCTGGTTAGTATTTCCTCTCCGCCATATCCAGGGTTAAACAGTGCCACATTTACCCACAGTCTATAGCCACACTCAATAGCCGCAGTCTATCGAGACTGCACAAATTGAACTCTCTTATCTCAGACTTTGTCATATTTTTTCCTAGTTCATTCTGGCTGAACGTTAGACTCATTTGGGGGTAATTTTTAATCAGAGTCTTGGAGGTGAGGCTTGGATGTTAGTGTGATTCTAGTAGAGGACAAGAGTTAAGAACCACAGACCTAGCTGATATGTAGAATCTATTATTCTTTTGTCTGGTCTGTCGATGCCAGTGGAGGGCAGAGATGCATTAGCCAGAGCAACCAGGAGCACTCAGCAGGAGAGGTGGGGATGGGCGCTAGCTAAGGTGAGGGTGACTCCTCCCTGGTTCTGCAAGAAGTTACCCCTGGGAGGGAACTATGGGCTAATGCAACAGGTGACAGCAAGGCTATTCAGCACTTATTATATGAGTGTGTCTCATTTATCCATTCTATCGTTGACGACATTGGGATTATTTCCAGTTTGGAACAATTGCATGGAACTACTATCCTTGTATATTTTTGTAGATATAAGCAAAATGTTTTATTACTACAGATTCATAAATTTGTTTTTTCATTATTATACTTCTTGATACTTAAATTATCTGAAATATGGTCAATGGGACCGCCTTAAAGCTGGCTTCTGTATTCTTTTGACGTATTTCCAGTATTCTTCAATCACTTCCTTACTTCCTGACATAACAAGGTGTTCCAGACTTACCTGATCATTTTCTGTCTCCAGACCTGTAATTATCCATTTCTCCAAGAATATCTGATTCATTTTAGTGAAAAATGATATTTAGAAACCAATATTTGGGTTACTGGATAGATTCATTGCTACTGGTAATTGTCCTTTTAGTAGACAGAACTTGGAAGGATGGATGGATGAATGAAAGGGATATACCTAAAATCATAAATTTATGGTGATATTTCTAATTCAAATTTAATAAAATAGGGTTTTTCCTTTAGTTTAGTTTTTACTTGTACCTTCTTTTCCTTATAGTGAAAATCTTAGTTCTCAATATTAGTGTATTTACCCATTTGTTTTCTCTTATAATATCCATAATGTTTCTTGCTCCATAAAATAAATATAATCAGTATCTTGTGATTCCTCACTAACTATGTAATTCGGTGCCCCTGAACTTCTTTGTACCTCTCCTAAACATACCATGCTATTTAGATTTTGAAAACTTTTATCATTTATACTTTGCTCTGCAAATACAATTCTGACTTTTGTGATTTATTTATTTGTTGATTCTGAAAATCAAACACCAATGACTAGCATTTTTGATAGTGTGATTATGTGTTAAGTTGAATCACATGAAAATTATGGCAATTTCCTATGGTATAATTAGGCATTTTTATTACAGAAACGTGCTTAAAAACAAGAGTATTTCCCTAGGTCAGTGAATGTTTGCTCTTCTATTGATAATATTCCAAAGTTTAAAGTCAAATCTATTCTCTTCTTAAATACTATTGATTACAGAAGATTATACCAAGTTATCTTGTTTTGTATTTGTACCATGACTTTCTTTTAGAGTTTTCTGTTTCGTCTGGAGAATCTGATTACCTTTTCATTTTTCTTTATAGCAGAGGGATCACTTGCCTTCTAAACCATATTTATAAGACATTTGAGCTTTTAATCATATTTTTGTTGAGTGTATTGATGTTTTAGCCAGGCACGGTGGTTCACGCCTGTAATCCCAGCACCAGCACTTCGGGAGGCTGAGGGGGGTAGATCACTTGAGGTCAGGAGTTCGAGACTAGTCTGGCCAACACAGTAAAACCCCGTCTCTACTAAAAATAGAAAAATTAGCCCAGCATGGTGGCGCACACCACACCTGTATTCCCAGCTACTCAGGAGGCTCACGTGGGAGGATAGCTTGAACGGGGGAGGCAGAGGTTACAGTGAGCCAAGATTGCACCAGTGCACTTCAGCCTGGGTGACAGAGCAAGATCTTGTCTCAAAATAATAATAATAATAATAATAATCCAATGAGAACCTGATGTCCACCAGTCATTTAAGAATTTCTGCTCATTATGCTCCTGGGTGCACTTTGCTGTTTTCTGGAATTAATTCTTATGTTTTCTTGATTTTTTTTTTTTTCTGAAGATGCCCTTATAAAATTTGGTGTTCTTTTTTTCAGATAGGATGCACATTTTGCTAAGTTCTTGTAGAATTAAAACTATCTACCTTTCACTGTCATATCTAATTGAGATTTATGACTAGGCATGAGAAGAAAACAGTATTTTCTTAGAACATTGAAGACCTTTCTGCATTTAATTCCAGTTTTTACTTATGCTGGCAAGAAGCCCAATGCCAGTTTGATTCTGATTCCTCATAGTTGTCTTGTTTGTTCTCTCTGGAAGCTATTAGGTTTTCCCCTGCATTTCTTTTCCTGCCTTTCCTGTTTACCAGTTAGCCTTTCCTTTCAGTCTGGAGAGTTACATTTACTTTAGCCCATGAAAACGCTGTCTATTATCTCTCCAGTTACGTCTTCTCCATTTTCTCTGTTCTTACTTTTTGGAACTTCTCTTAGGTGGATATTGATTCTTCTGCATTTCATTCTCCAGTCCACTTCCCTCTTTCTAATATGTTTGCATCTTCCTTGTATTATTGTTCCATGTCCTTGGAGATTTTTCTCTACATTTTCTTCTAAGCCTTATGCTGAATTTGAAGGTTTGGGGCTAATACTTTGTTGACTTCTGTGTATGCTTTCGTGTTCTCTGCTAACAGGCAAAGAAGGTTTTCAGAAGAGTTTCTTGGTGATGTTGTGTAGATGCAATCTCATAATATTTTCTTTTGAGTGTTTTCAAGAATAATAATCAGAACTTCACACAGCATACAGCTAAAAGAAAAACTATAGACATATAAGAAATACTTATACGAAAGTAGATGAAAGTATTAGGGGAAAGATAGTGGATTAAGACAATACAACATGGGGAAAAAATAATGTCTCCGGGAATCACAAAATAGGAACAAAAATATAAGCAGTTGAAGATATAAATTAAAAAATCTGAAATAAAAGAAAACATTAACCTGCATTTTTAAGGCACATATCATATAGAATACAAAGTAGTTGCAAATCTAGATAGAGCTTGGTTAAGAGACTGAATATAAAGGATAAATACAGAATATGTCAGGCCAAAAAACAAACAAAAAAAAAGACAAATCAGGGATACTACATTCTTACAGTTACAGTAACTGTTGGAAGACAATACAGCAATTTCTGGAAAGTGCTGGGAGAAATGAATATATCCACCAAACTAGCATAGGTAACTAAGTTGTAATTAAACTATAAGGACAATAGGAAGACATTCTTAAATGTAAACCAACTCAGAGGATTTGGAACACAATATTTCTTAAAAGATAAAAAGCAATAAAAACAAAACTTTCTCAGTGGCAGAATTCAGAGAACCTAGAAACAAACAATAGACTGAAAAAATCACAAATGTGCAGTCAACTACAACTCAGTGTCCACGCTGTTTGTCACTGTTAATGGGATTCCGGGGGAGCAGGAACCTGCTTGACATACAAGCTCTTTTTCCCCAAAAAACTGAATGAAAAAACAAAGCCAGCATGTTTTAAGCCAATGGCCACATGGAAAACACTGTATACCACTTGCCCATTCATTTAAAAAACAAATTCATAACCATAGTATAAAGGTGAGAATATGTGCCTTTTACCTTTCTGATGATGGACTTTTTTTTTTTATTCAATAGGAAAATCATCTCCACTTTCTCTGCACAACCAGAAACAAAGCACAGAAGACAGTGAGGAGACAGCATCCACACTGATAGCTGCTTGGTTTCTCGTTTCTCTTTGAGTGTCCTTCCCAGTGTGGGTCATAGCAAACCTCCCAAGGACACTGCTGGTCTTCGCACTCACTTCCCTTCCTTCTCCGTTACTTTTATCAGCACTGTCGTGAAGGTCACATCATGGTCACTGTAAGCATTTTTTGTCATAGTGATCATAACCTAAGGAACCATAATTTGAAGACCAGTGTGTCTGGTATGCTGATGTCACCAGCCGCGGATCATTGCCCTGCTTGGCTAACCATTTCCTGTTGCTGCAGATAGGCACCTGACTCTTCCCTCCCCATCCTGGCAACCGTCCTCATTTCTATTCCCCATGGCCATCCTCTCAACTTTACAAACATTGCTAGATGAAAAGACTAGACCCTCTTGGTCTGGAGAATGAAAAGATAAAAGACCACGAAAAAGAAATAAACTGTTAAGAGTTCCTTGATTATCACTGAATCCTTGTAAATACAAGAGCAAGTGTAAAAAATTATGGGAAATTACATAGCATCAATTTTGACAATATAAAAATAACAATAAAATTAAAATTAGGAAGAAGACAAGATGAGAGTAATTTTAAAAAATTAATTTCATCCTTTTCTTTAGTCTGAAGTTAAGAGAATAACTAGATACTGTTTAAGGTGGAATATTGTGAAATAGCAAATTGTTTAAAGGTATACATTCAACAACCAGAATAAGCAAGTACACACATGTACAATCATACACAAATACTAAACAATATCTGCTGGTATTAAACTTTTTCTAAAAGAAACTACAAGAAACTATTAACAATGATAATATTCGAAGACAGGAAAATCAGGGGTAAAGAAGGGAAGATATTCACTTTCATTGTTGGATGTTTCTAAATTGACTTTACACCAGTGTATGACAGGTATTACATTAGATGAACATCTGCACACTTGTAAGTATGTGGATATATTTACAGATGTTCATCAACTTATGATCAGGTTATGTCCCAGTAAACTCATCGTAAATTGAAAACACCTTAAGTCAAAGATGTGTTTCGACTTACAATATTTTTAGTTTATGATGGATTTATCTAGACATGTCCCATTGTAAGTGAAGGAGCAAACTGAATGCACATGGCTTTCACACCATCATAAAATCAAAAATCAAAAGTCAAGCCATTGTTAAGTTGTGACAGCATGTGTGTGTATGTGTATATATACACACATACATATTTATATAGTACTAAACATATACACACTCATTAATGAATATGCAGGCACTCATGTGGGCATGTATCTGTGTGTGCACATACTATGTGTGGGTATGTGCCTGTGTGTATGTATATATCTGTTTGTCTACGAACCTTCTATCACCTCTTTCCAGTCTTCTTCCCAGTAAGAGTATAAATAAATGTGTGTCTATCTAAAGGGGTGTGGTTCATATAATTTTAGGTTGTCTTAAATTTTCTCTTTTAAACTTCTCTGTAACAAAATAAATAACTACTATATAAAAATAAATGCAAAATAAAGAAGACAAATGACTGGAAGAAAATATAACACAATGTTAGAAGGAGTTAGAAGTAGTGGAATTATGAATTATTTTTATGCCTTTATGTATTTATCCAATTTCCATAATTAATTTATATAACAAGAAACAATATAAACTAGCATTAAAATAATGGTCTCTGGATCTAAATTTCACAGCTTTGAATGCTGAACTGCCAGTTGGGTGAGTTAACTGCCTTTTGTTTGCCTGTGTTCTTATCTGTGAAATAGGGTGCATAGTGGTAGACACCTCCACAGGGCTATGGTGAGAATTGAATGAAGTAGCTCATGTCTGAGTGCCTAGAACAGGGCCTGGTATAAAGGAAGTGTTCAATAAGTATTAAGTAGAAGATATGCTTGATAGGAATCTCTTCCTTCTTCTTGGATTGCATTTTCTTTCAGAATCCCTTTTTCATCTGTTTTTTGCAAACTTCATTTCCTCCTTTCTCTCTTTATATCCTCCCTTCTTTCTCTCAATTTTTATCCCTTTTGCTAAGCATGTTTGCATAATAGCTGTGCCGTTTTTGAATCCTGCCCCTGCTTAATATGGACAGCTTTGTCTAGATCTTCTATTTGTTTTGACACAGTATAGGTAAAATCTCCCTGATACTTTTTTCCTGCATAATTTCAAGTCTGTTTTCTTCCCCTCTAAGCTACAGTTCTAGGGGTTGGGTTTTCTCTACATTTAAAAAGGGAACTGTGTAGCTGGGCTGGTGTGCAGGCTTCAAAGAGAAAGCAGCCAGGATTCTCTGATAGTTTTGTTGGGAGTCTGGAGCCTCAGTTTACCCACTTCCTAGAGTGTGAGAGAACCCTGGAGCTTCAGCTGTTTCCCCAATCCAGCGAGGGCTTTGCTGTCATCCAGAGACCTATCCGGGTGGGGATCCTACCCTCTGATTTCCAAGCAGCTGTCTCACAACCCTCCAAAACGGAGGAAAGCAGCCTGGGTCACAGCTTACCTTAGCCCCGTGTCAAGAGTGCACAGAAGAGGAAACACTCTGTGCTATAGGGACATCCTGCACCCTTCTCTCTGCTCCCTGCTGTCGTTGAGAGGAAGGCCTTTGAATTTTCTCTTACGGCTTTGGCTGAGCCCCTCCATCTTGCCAGAGAAATTGAGCTCTGGCATCTCTGCACACCAGAGGTCTCCTTTCAGCCAGCAAGAAGCCACCGTGCTGGGATGGGCTGCTTTCCTTCTCTCTCGGAGCGATGCCCTGTTCTCGTGCTGGCTCTGCGTCGGATTCTGCAGCAGATCTTTGTCAGTCTCTTGGTTTAAGCTGTTGCCCTCCCAGCCTCTTCCTCGCCTGTGTTCCTGACTCAGGGATGATCTTCAATTAGGGGAAGGGCAGCTGCCTTCCTTCTCAGGGCTGAATGGGGCCACCCACTTAGAGTAGTCCACTGGGGACCACCAGACCCCCACTAAACTTTGCAAGTGAGAGGAGCCTTCACAGTGTGTTCGGAGTTGGTTCCGGTAGGTTCTTGGTCTTGCTGACTTCAAGAATGAAGCCGCCAGGCACGGTGGCTCACACCTGTAATCCCAGCACTTTGGGAGGGATCACGAGGTCAGGAGATCGAGACCATCCTGCCTAACACAGTGAAACCCCGTCTGTACTAAAAATACAAAAAAAAAAAAAAATTAGCTAGGTGTGGTGGGGGGGCGCCTATAGTCTCAGCTACTTGGGAGGCTGAGGCAGGAGAATGGCGTGAACCCAGGAGGCAGAGCTTGCAGTGAGCCGAGATTGGGCCACTGTACTCCAGCCTGGGCGACAGAGCATGATTCTGTCTCAAAACAAAGAAGGAAGCCAGGGACCTTCACAGTGAGTGTTACAACTTGGAAGGCAAGTGTTAACAGCTCTTAAACCTGGTGTGGACCCAAAGAGTGAGCAGCAACAAGATATACTGTGACAAACTAAACAACAAACCTTCCACAGTGTAGAAGGTGACCTGGGTTGCCACTGCGGGCTGGGGTGGCCAGCTTTTATTCCCTTATTTGTCCCCACCCACGTCCTGCTGATTGGTCCATTTAACAGAGTGCTACTTGGTCCATTTTAGAGTGCTGATTGGTCCATTTACAATTCTCTAGCTAGACACAGAGTGCTGATTGGTGCATTTTTACGGAGTGCTGATTCGTACATCGATAATCCTTTAGCTAGACACAGAGTGCTGATTGGTGCGTTTACAATCCTCTAGCTAGATAGAAAAGTTCGCCAAGTCCCCACTTGACCTGGGAAGTCCAGCTGGCCTCACCTTTCAACAGCATGAAAGGGAAGAGAGGAGAGAGGGCCAGGACAAGGGGTTTAAAGGTCACCAGCCCCCAGTTATCCCTCCCGAGTCTTCCCGGCTGACCTGAGGGGACCTCTCCACATTCAGCAGCGCGGCACCACCTCTGGTCGCCTGAAATGGAAGCCCCGCCCCTGCCTGATGAAAGACAGAAGTTGCTTCCATCTAAGCTTGCTTCCAAATTCGAAGCCTGGCTCCACAAAATCTTGTTTTGCATTAGAAACTCATCTTTCCTCTACTGGGAGCCTGGCCTGGCCTGTGTCTTCAGAACGGGAAATGGAAACACTGGGAGTGAGATCCGAGGTTGATGGAGGGCAGGAGGCTGCCTCCTGAGAGGAAGGCACAGGGCAAACAGGAGAAGGAGCCCGCCTGATTCCTCCATGCTCGGACCTTGCCTGGTCCGGAGCTGATGGGTTGAGGACCCTGTGAGCACCCTTCCTCTCCCCAGGCAGGCGTGACATGGCAGACCCCATCAGGGATGGCCATCGTCGCCTTGGCCCCTCACCAGGGAACAGAAGGCTTCGCCTGGCTTTGAATGTTCTTTCTACAACAAACTGCATCCAATTAGCCTTCTTTCATGGGGCCTTTCGGGAAAAGAGATGACTTGAAAATAACATAATAATAACATGGATAAACTTGGAAATTAAATTTGCTGGGCAGTTGAGTTTGAGAGGAACAACTCATTAGGGGACAGATTTTCCAGTGTGAGTTATTTTGACCACCACCTCCCACATCCACTCATGCATGTCCCTCAGTGTGCACCCCACATGCTCCTCAAACACACAGGCATCAACCCTGGTGATGGGAACCCCCTGGGAGGATGGGGTGCTGTACAGGTGCCCAGCCGGTGTAGAGGTCTTGGGTAGTCTTCACACTGTGGTTCAAACCCTATGATTCTACAGCTGGGTTTCCTGTCCTCACTACATTCATTCTCTCTCTCCTGCCTGCTATTTCTGTCCCCCAGTCATAGCAGAGGCCACAAACCTCCTCCATGCTGGGTCCTTTCTCTCTTCCTCTGCTGAAGTCCACCCCACGGCCAAGGAGACTACATTTATCAAGTGCCCACCATGTCCTAGGCAGTTCCAATACATGGTTTCACATTATTTTATTTAATCTCTATGACAATTATAAGGGGCAAATATCACACCCTGCTTTCTAGATGAGGAGAGAGGTTCAGAGAAATACCTAGTGGTACAAGAAACTGACAGATGCACGTGGTGCGAGGGTGGGGGAAGCTAACAAGACCTTGATCTCTCTCTTTCTCTCATGAAGAGCTGCACTCCTCCATCTCCAGGGCCCTGACACTGCACAGGTAGGCTTTCTGCTTGTGGTTTCTAACAGGCTGGCTTTTTGTCCTGGCAGGAACCGTTATTTACGTCCCTTAAGGAAACTCATATAGATAGGTCGTAGAAGTGAAATTTCTCCCTGAACAGCATCAGAGCCCAGCCACTCAGGATGGAGATAGTCCCTCTCTGCAAAGCCTTCTATATCTTTAGCCTGCCTCCCCGAGACCCATGAGAACCCAGAGGCTCTCCATTGACCTCCCTGGCAGGTCAAGGTGACATGTGACACACCCATGGACGCTCCTGGGTCTCAGCCATTTCCACAGTGTTAATGGAAATGCCACAGTTTTCTTGCATATGGGGGAAAAATGACCAACTAAGAATCTTATAATGGTGACAATTTTAGGAAAATCCTCAACTCCCTCAACAAACCCAGCTAGAAGCATTCAGAAAGCAGTGCTGTTGCCCCAGGTGGAGGCAGACAACTGGTGTTAACCTCCTCAAATCCCCACCAGGCAAAGACTCCTCCATAAAGACACTGAGGTGTTATTGGGAGGAGAAGTGCATGCTAGGTAGGAATAAATACATAAATATGTACTACAGAGACAGACCAGGGTCTCAGCTGGGAGCAGTGTGTAGCGTAGACTGATGTGGGTATGGATGTGGATGGATATGGGATAACTCTTGTGTGTTTTCAATCCTCTCAAATCTTGTAGAGCTGGTGTCATTACCCTTATCCAACAGGAAAAACATCTCAGGGCTCAACAAGGTGAAGACATCCACACAGCTATACTCTACCATTTATTAACCCAACAGATTTAAAAACTACTGACTGAATAGAAAATGCATGTTATATGGAGAACTTGAAAATGTACTTTATTTAAAACATTTATTTGTATTTTTACTCTTGAGACAGAGCCTTGCTGTGTTGCCCAGGCTGGAGCACAGTGGCATAATCACAGCTCACTTCAGTCTCAACCTCCTGGGCTCAAACGACCTTCCCACCTCAGCCCCCCGAGATTGATGGAACCACAGGCACTACTATGGCCACCACTATGGCATGCTCCGTAATGCCCAACTAATTTTTTAAAAAATTTTGTAGAGACAGGTTCTCACTTTGTTGCCAGGCTGGTCTCACCAGCCACTCCATACCTGGCTGCCGTGGCCCTCTCATTCATCGGATTCCTTCACCTCCCTGCTGTCCTGCCCCCTCTGTGATTTCAGTGACAGTTCTTTTCTTTCCTCTGCACAGCTGGCTCCTGAAGTTCAATAAAACTTCAAGGAGGGAACTGTTGTATTCAGCCACTCGAGAGGAGCGGCAGCCTTTGAGAGCATCCAGGGACCTGCTGGGCCTTTCTTCACAAACTCTAGTGGGCAAGGTGCTTGGCAAAGCCACAGCCTGAGCTGGAAACAGGAGGCAGGCACCCTGCCAACCTCCCGACCCAGTGTCAGAACCATGTCCAAGTAAGCTTTCCAAGAAACAAGTTGTGGCCCTGGAGGCTTCTCTATTCAGCCCCCTTGAGAGAGGGAGCTGGAGTGAGGGAGGACCCCCAAGTGTGTCTGGGTCTAGGCACCTCTGTGGTTGGGACACAGCTGGTGTGTTCCAGGGCCCAGGCAGCAGGACACAGAAATGAGCCGTGACTGATTCTTGCCCACCTTGACAGGGCAAGGAGTGAGGAGCTTTAGGATTGCGTAGAGGCCGAGGGTTGCAGGTGCCATGGCATGGCTAGGGGCCTCCCATATGGAGCCAGAGTCACCCAGCCCACCTGGCAGGTACACTCAAGGGCATCAGAGGGCCACCAAGGGAGGCTGTCACCTTCTTAGAAGTCCTTGCTCTTCTGATTCCTGAAGCTGGGTCTGCCCCTTCCTCCCAAAGACTCATGCCTTTGCCAGGGATGTGAATGTGCTTGAGTGTTCTGCTTGGAGCAGGCCTGGCAGAGCCTCTCAGTCCCCCAGTGCAATGCTCAGGGGTGATAACCTCAATCAATGACCCCAATCAATCAACCCAGTCAATAACTAATTCAGTGACCCCATTGAATGACCCCAATCAGTCAGGCCTGCCCAGGAGCCACAGCCGAACCGAGTGCCTTCCTGGTTTAGATTCTCAACCCTCCACCTCATCCTATTTTATGCCACCTTCACCCCCACCTCAGGGATGCCAAGCCTGGTGGGAAGACCACACATGAAACCTTATTAGTCATTTACATTTCAGTGTGAATTAGATTACCAGCTCCTGTTCTTAGAACATTTATTCATTTGATAAGCACTTACTAATCCATCTTCCGCATCAGGTTCCGTGCTGGGGCAGCAGCAGACAGAGTTGAATAAAGATGAGCAAGCCATGTCCCTGGTTCCACAGAGGCTCTAGGAAGAAGACATGAGTGGCTGCCGCTCCAGGTGCAAGTCATGGTAGAGGCACCAATGCCTGCATGGGGCTCAGGAAAACCAGAAGACCATCACTGGGGAGGTGACATGAGATCAGGCCTGGGAGGATGGACAGCTTCTGTAGGCCGAAGTAGGAGACACCAGGAATATGGGAAGTGTAAGACCCAATGCAGGGAGTAGGAAAGTGCTGGACTCTGAGAAACAGCTGGATGCCCAACTGGTTAAACCCAGGGTAGACTCATGTAGGAGGGAAAGGGAAGATGCTCTTGGGCACAAGCTGCAAATGGCCTGAAATGCTAAGCTAAGCTGGGATGTAATCAATTGGGGGTAGCAGGAGGACACGAGGGGTAGGGCACAGCAAAACACAGACCAGCACCTGAGCAGGCAGCCTAGGGTAGGTGGCAGGAGGTCACATAAGCGGGCAGGCAGGCCAAGCCCAGGAAGCAGTCGGTCTCTTGACACCCCTGCATTTCCTTCCTTGCAGCCGGGCAGGGTAGGAAGGAGCCAAGGAGTTACTTCTGGGAAGACTGGGTCGGAGCTCTGGGGACCACCCTCCTCCACGGACACCAGCCCCCAAACTTTCATTGCTCTTGACTCTTTGTTTCTGCCATATTCCAGAGCACTTCTGTTAAGGAAAAGGTGAGTGGAGTTTCATTTTGTTTTGCTTTGCTTGTCTGCTCTGCTCTGCTTCAATCACCTAAACTCATTAGAGAATGGTCGAGCCCACAGCAGTGATGAGGAAGGCACGCTTGCGTTTTCTGGGCTGTAGTTTCTAGGATGCAGTCATGTCCAAGGCCCAGCCAGTCTCGGGCAAGCCTGCCATGCTGCCTGTGGGGTCTCCCTCTGCCAGGAAGGGCACTTCTACCCCGGACAGTCCCAGCTGCAGCCCCACCACGGGATCCCTCGGCTCTTCACGCTCCACTGAGATTTCTCAATTGACTGTAACTTCCTTTTCAGAAATCCTATTTGGCTTCAAAGTTACAGAAGATTGTTCTCCTCGGGGACTGCAGAGATGTTCAAAGTATGCCTCCCAGGGATGACCGGAATTTGCTTGAAGTGTTAAAAAAAAAAAACCCAGAAAGCATAATAACACGACTATTGTCCTTGACCCTCAGATGCAAAAATTAAAATCCTCAGTCAAAAAGCAATTTTGAAAATCTCATGGAAATATATTCTTTTTAGAGCTGAAGCCAAAAAAAAAAAATTAAAAATTTCCTCCCCCAGAGGAAACTGGTTAGCTTGGAATGAGAGAAACAGAAGGCACAGACAGTAAGAGAAGATTACCAAGGCCACGCTAGGTCTCTCAACCCCAATTCCAAGACTTCACAACCCCAAACATGGGAGAAGACCAGAGACCCATAAAGGAATGAAGTCTGGAATATAATTTCTAGTGGAAGGGAGTGCTACAAAGAAGGGATTAAAGCCTGACAAGATTGGGGGTTGATATTGTAGGGGTCAATGAGGACACTTTGAGGAGGTCCTATCAGAGAAGAAAGCTGAAGGACATGAGCAAATGCATGGTGCTGGAAAGAGAAGGAAGAGGAAAGATGGAAGATAGGGCTGAGGGAAGAAATGAAGTTGAGGGGAAGGCAGAGTCAAGGTAGTGTAAGGCAGGAGTTTACAAACTGTCTCTGTAAAGAGCTAGGTAGGGAATATTTCAGTTTGGTGGCCATACAGTCTCTATTATATCTACTCATCTCTGCTGTTGTAGCATGAAAACAGCTACAGGCAATATGTAAATAAATAGGTGGGATTGTGTTCCAATAAAACTTTATTGACAAAGATAGGCAGAGGGCTGGATTTGACTAGAGGGCCATGGTTTGCCGACCTTTGTTCTGGAGCCTTGTAGGCCAGAATGAGAATTTTACTTTTTTTGTTGAAGGAATGGAAGCCATTTGGGGGTTTTAAGCCTAAGAGTAAAGTGATGTGATTTGTGTTTTAGAAGATCATTTTAGCTGTTACATGGAGAAAAGATTATAAGGCAAGAGCAGAAGCAGGGAGGCCAGTTCGAGGCTTTTAAAAGTTCTCTGGGCAAAAGAGGCTAGAGACTGTATCTAACGTGTCTGTGGCAGAAATTCAAGTGCTCACCCGCGTCTTTAGATCTCCCCCTTGATCCATGATGGAACCCTTCCTCCCACCTCTGTGAGTTTCCATTTGGCCATGTTATCAGCTCAGCCAATAAAATGCAAGGAGTAGAAGACCCTAAGAACCAGTGCATGATTTGCCTGCCGTTCCCCTACCGTGGTGGTTTATAACTTCTAGGCACTCATCCTGCATATGCACCCTGGCACTTAAAAATAAATTAAATTAAGTTAAAAATTAAAAAATAAAATAAATTCTAGAAACTCTGTCACTGTGGGTCCTTGAATAAGGAACACATGGAGCAGAGCCTCCCTGGCAACTCCATGGACCTGCAGTACACACAGAGCAAGAGGCAGGAATGAGCTTTGTCATTTTAGCCACTCAGAGTTGGAAGTGTCTGCCACTGAGGCATCTCCCAGCTCACTATGACTGCCACAGTGGCAAGGTTACATTTTCAAGGTAAAGATGATAGGACTTGCTGATAAGTTCACTGCAGAGTGTTTGAGAAGAGAAATGGAGGATGACTGCCAGGGAATTTGTCCTGAACCGCTAGGCAACCAATGGCACCAATTAGTGAGAAATTGAAGAAGGCTGGGGGAGGGCCTTAGGGTCTAATAAAAACTGTCTGGTTTAAATAACGGCTCATTACCTACTAACTTTGTAACATGGGCAACTTAACCAGCCTCTCTTGGTACGTTTGTCTGTACAACGAGGATAAAAATAGTATTGGCTTCCTAGGACTGTCAGGAGGACTAATGGGGATAATTCATGCAGAGTGCTTAGCCCAGGCCCTGGCAAAAGGGAGCTCTGCAAATGGTAGCTATTGTCACTATTCTCATTGTCATCATTATTACTGTTATCATTATCAGTACCTCAAGAGCTTGTTCATTTTGAGTCAATCCCTTGTACTCAGCCAGTTCTAGGTACCCTGGAAAACTAAGTTCTTGGACTTAGCTGCCAAAAACAGCCTGGCCTGGCATGATCCTCTCTTGGTTCTCCCTCCAGCCTTCCACTGGCCCAACACGGGCCAGAACCCTGTGTGAGCCCCAGCTCCCTGGCTGAGCTTCCCACAGTCAGTGCACAACGGTCATCCAAAGAGAGTCCGACCCTGCTTCCGCCTGCTGTGCCCAACTCCAGATGGCCTGAGCTGTATTTCCACAGTGAGTCCAGAGTAAGGAGACATCCCTAACTGGCATGACACTCACACTGCCTTTTCTCTTTTTTGGACGTGCCCTTACCTGGGGCAAGTGGCATCACAACAGGAGTTCTAGAAAGTGCTAGAACAGTGTCACAAGACAGTTGCATCTATCTGGTCATAAAAAGGACTGAAAACAGGCTGAATTAGATGGTTGCCTTTCCAAGATCAGAGTGCCACATTTGAGGGTTTTTATAGCCCCCGATGCCCACAGGGCCAAGTCCCTACCCTCCCAGCTATGTACAGCCACATCCCCTACCAGCCCATGTTCAACAGGGGTTCAGTGCAGGAGCAAAAGGCTCAGTCCCCTGACTCCCTGCCTCCATTTGAGACTACTCCACCGGGCCATGCCTACTCTCCTTGTGACTGGCCGAGGCACCTGTCAGAAGTGCCCCATGCCCACCTCCTCTCTCTGCTCACATCTTGCCTGCATTTCTTCCCAGGAAGTTTCTTGCTTGCATAGCTTAGACCCAGAGCCTGCTTGCCAGGGAATCCTGTCTATGACAGGTTGGTTCCAGCCACACAGGCCAAGGACTTAGATCAAAGTGGCCTG
Organism: Rhinopithecus roxellana; assembly: GCF_007565055.1. Classification (NCBI taxonomy): domain Eukaryota; kingdom Metazoa; phylum Chordata; class Mammalia; order Primates; family Cercopithecidae; genus Rhinopithecus; species Rhinopithecus roxellana. Next base: position 4,175,212 of record NC_044559.1, on the reverse strand, counting down.
CCACATGTTGATCCATAGGGAGGGACTCAGATCTCTTATCACTTTAAAACAAACCTATTTAGAAAAGAAAAGTCCTTAGGGTTATCCTGACCACTATATGCAATTCTTGTCCCGTATGTGCTGATATCTTGAGGAAATTCAGTGTCTGAGGCCACCAGGTGAGGCCATCCCCATAGTGCAGCAGAGTCACAGGCCCCAGGTTTCCTGTGCAGGCTCTTGGCCCTGTAAAGCACCCCCTTCCCACCAGCAACACTCCCCCTCCACCCATTGGTCTTTATCTTAGCACTGAAATGCGCTTCTCAAGTGAAAAGTACTTCCTGCTTATGGTGCTCTTCACTCCTACATTAGCAGGTGCAGGGTGGGAATGAGGAGCTCCTCCCCCTTCCTTTCACAATCTGAGAAGGATTTAGATAGGTGAGTGTGAACCTCTGGAAATGATATGCAAAATTATAACAACAGGTTTTTTTTTAAATTGAAGAGAGTGTTGATTGCTTTTATCAGATTCTCAAAGGCCTGTGAGCCTAAACAGATGAAGAACCATGGCTGCCTTGAGGAAATCACTGAGCTGCAGAGCTGCCCAGTCCCCGGAATAGAAGAGAAAGCCCACCATCTCCAACCTTCAGCAGACCAGTCACCTAGCTGAGAGTATTTACTTTTACAAAAAGTTTTAATCAAAAGTAAACTAAGGTGTTGTTTTTTGTTCGTTCATTTCTTTGTTTGAGATGGAGTTTTATTCTTATTGCCCAGGCTGGAGTGCAATGGCCCAGTCTTAGCTCACTGCAACCTCCACCTCCTGGGTTCAAGTGATTCTCCTGCCTTAGCCTCCGAGTAGCTGGGATGACAGGTGCCTGCCACCACGCCAAGCTAATTTTTGTATTTTTAGTAGAGACGAGGTTTCACCGTGTCGGTCAGGCTGGTCTCAAACTCCTGACCTCAGGCAATCCACCCACCTTGGCCTCCCAAAGTGCTGGGATTACAAATGTGAGCCAACGCCCCCAGCCTGGTTTTTTAATTTTTATTATTATTATTATTATTATTGGAGATAGGGTCTCTCTCTGTGGCCCAGGCTGGAAGGCAGTAGCATGATCATAGCTCACTGCAGACTCCAACTCTTGGGCTCAAGTGATCAGCCTCAGCCTCTCGAGTAGCTGAGTGCTTAGAGCACTTAAAATGCAGGACAACGTTTTGTGAATTATGGATAAACACATCAACATGTGACACTTGATAACGTACAGCATTGGCTCTCCTTATGCGTATGCCCCAAGCATGCCTGGTGCTACTAGACCACCACCCCGGGAGCTCCAACAGTCAGGACTCATGGCCTCCTTCTTCCTAGTGAGAGACTGTGGCTCATTTGGGTGAAGTGGCGTGCCCATGGTCACACATCTTACCAGTGAGAGAGTCCAGAGCAGAGCAGCCCTTGGACAGTTGAAGGCCAGCTCTGGTCCTCAGTGAGGAGGCGGTGGGGTGAGGGAAGGTGGATTGGTTTCAGGGTCTAGCCGGGGCTTCCTGCCTGCTTAGCCCAGAGCTAGTAGCTTCAGTCTCATACAATTAAGGGCCTGCTGCCTAATTAAACCAGCTAGTGCCTGTAAGCATAGGGACAAGACTGTGGGCCAGCAAGGTTAGAGCTGGGGCTCTTCTCCTCTGGCCAGGCTGCCTCTATCCCCTGGGATTCCTGATCTCGTGGTGTGTGCAGACCCAAAGCTGCCTCCTTCCAGTCACTGTTGTCAACAGCCACTGTCTAGACAGGCTTGGAAATGTCCACGGCACAGTGCAGATGGTATTCTCCAAAGATGATGACAGTGTTGCCCATCCACATGCTCTTCTGCAATGTGACCTCCCACTGCCCCATGGGAGACAGGGTCTATGGCTCCTCCTCTCAAATCTGAGCTGGTCTCTGTGGCTCATTTGTAACCCACAGTATGTGGCAGCAGTGATGGTGAGTGACTCCCAAGGTAGCTCACTGAGGCCAAGTGGCTCCCACTTGTTCTCTTGGGATGTTGGCTTCCTGGGTGTTGTCTCAGGAGGCTCCCTCTAGAACACCGTAGTCCAGACCCATGGAAAGTTACCCAAGTTACCCGATTGACAATCCCACTCTATGTCCAGGCTTGTGGTCATTCCAGACCAGGTACTGGACCTAGGAGTGAAGAGCCTCCAGCCAAGTCTGGCCGTCAGCCCTTCAAGTCATGTCCAGCTTTTTGTGTCTCTCAGCTGAAGTCAGACATCATGGACATGGAGCAGAGACAAAACAGCCCTGTTGCTCCCTGTCCAATTCCTGACCCACACAATTCGAGAGCATATTGAAATGGTTGTTGATTTATGCTAGTCAGTTTGAGGTGCTTTGTCACAAGAGTGGAGCATGAAGCACTTGGTAGCCCACCTCCCCACTCCTCCCTCCAGTCCCTCTGAAAAGTGCTGGTGAATGCAGAGGTAGCCTCTCCTCTCCACCTGTGGTGGCTCCAGGAAGACCCAAGGCCCAAGCCATGAGGTGCTCATATGCTCAGATGGAAATGGCATATGGGGTGGTCTAAGACCCCAGCCAGCCAGGCAGACCAAGATGTGCAGCCCCAGAGGCTACTTGTCTGCAACCTGTCCTATCAGGAGCTGCAGGGGCTGCCTCCAGCCACCCAGTGTGTGGTGTGTAAGAAGAGAGACCAGTCCTGTAACCCACCTCAAACTGCACCATGGCCCAGCTCTAAACATCTGGCTGGAGGGCAGGAGACGCGGGGCATCCTCCATGTATCTTATTTTCCCTTCCTTCTGGACCCCCACCGTCAGAAAGGAAGGCCCCCTCTCACAGGGTAAAGGGGGTAGGAGCCGACCTGAAGGAACCTCACAGGAAGGAAGGGTGTGTTCACATACAAGGACAGTGGCCCTGGCTGCTTTACTTGCAATGGTGGCCTGTGCCCAGGAGGTCTGGGGCTAACGCAGGGAAATTTGTGAATAAGCTAGATATGAGGTCACATTGTGATGTTATTTTTCTTAGGTGCGATAATGATGTTGTGGTTATAATGGGAAGATATCCTTATTTTTAGAAACTGAGAGCTGAGGTATCTAAGGGTGAAGGCATGATGTGCAAAACTTTCCAATGGTTCAATAAAAATAAAGAAGTATACAGACAGGCAGACAGACGCACACGTCACTGTGGCCGAAGGTAAATAATTGTTGAATCTGGGTTGAAAGCCTTCGAGTATTTATTGTACTATTCTTTTAACTTTGTGTGTGTTTGAGATGTTTATAAAAATGTTGGGAGAAAAACAAAACATGTCTGAAGTTGATGGATAGCACGTCATGGCGTCGCTTGGAGATTCCCACTGTTATCTCCACCTTGCTTAAAACAGGAAGAGGAAAGCAGAAAAAATGAAGGCAGACCCATGGGAAGGCCCAGAGCATAAATATTTTTAGTGGATGATTGAAAGGGAACTCCTCTGTGTGTGTGGTTGCATGTATGTGTGTATGTGTTTGCACATCAGAGGTAATTTGGAATTACTCACAACAGCTTATGAAACCAAAGTTCTTCACACACATTATTACATGAGGGACCTTCTCCGAGCCCCACCTGGGCTTTAGAAACTCCCTTCTTCCCCCACCCACAACCACCGTCCCAACTTACTCTGGCTGAATGAATATCTCCACATAGTTTTATTCATTTGGTGTCTGATCCAATGACCTTAATAAGATGTATTTCAGTGTTAATAAAGCTGTTATGAGATAGTTATTAGCGTGTGCCTATAGTAATTTTCCTAGTAATTTGAATTTCCATGAGCACTGAATGGTTATAAAATATAATATTTAAAAAATATATATCAATGAAGGCTGCAATGTCCACAGGTTTTAACTCAGCCGCTTTATTAGGAGAAATGAATCAAGAAAGACTGGGTTGAAAGACCAAAGAGGGCAAACGATGACAGCCTGCGTGAAGGACAGGGGAGTTTGTGCACGTGAGCGCCTATGTTATGCAAACACAGGACGCTCGTCAGTAATTAAGTGTATGGAGTGTAGACCTTCTCGTTTCTGATGTGCAAGGGAATATTAAAATACAAGAAAAGTGCTCTTACCACAGAGTTCTATTAGGAGAGGTAATTAACATGAAAGACACATGTTGCACTCCCTTTTTCAAGCATTAAAGGGGAAGACTACACTCAGACCTGGAGAAGTCATGAAAAACCTAAACCCCTCAATCATCTTAAGAAACTGGGGGTGGGTCAGGCATGGTGGTTCACGTCTGTAATCCCAGCACTTTGAGAGGCCGAGTGGGTGGATGACCTGAGGTCAAGAATTCAAGACCAACCTGGCCAACATGGTGAAACCCCATCTCCACTAAAAATACAAAAACAGCCAGGCGCTGTGGCACACACCTGTAATCCCAGCTACTCTGAGGCAGGAGAATCGCTGGAACCCAGGAGGCAGAGGTTGCAGTGAGCTAACACAACTGCACTCCAGCCTGGGTGACAGACTGAAACTCGGTTTCAAAAACAAAACGAAACAAAACGAAACAAAAAACTGGGAGTGTGTTGTTTTAGAATTCAGGTTATTCAGGCTGCTTATCTCCAAGCCATCCCATCAGGACCTTCAGGGACTGTCTCTGGTCACCTAGTGTGTGGTGTGTAAGAAAGCATATCCTGTAGCCAGCCTCGAATCCTAGCTTTTGGGATGCAAGGCCCAATGTCTCACAGGGTGGAGGGGGCAGGAGCTAACCGAATAGAACCTGGCAAGAAGGGAGTCCTTCCTGGATGGGCTGGCTTTGTCCCTCTAAGATCTGCTTTCTGCTTCCCAAATTTGGTCTTCGGAGTCTGGCTTGCTACCCACTGAAAAGCCTGCCTATGGTCACAGAGACGTCTTTACGGGCCCAGGTCTTCATATGCCCCTGGGCCCAGACCAGGTGGCTTTTCATGACAGGTATCCTAGGCAGAAGAGGAATAATTCCCTTTTTGGATGTCAGGCCATCCTTGTCTTCATCCTTTCGTCCAGCTGGCCAGAATTTGGGATGACCTTTTTTAGGGTCCCCTATCCCCTGATGCCCCTCACCATACAGCCTGAGCTTTCACCCTTGCCCCCCTCTCTTCTTTTGGAGCATTATCAAAGTATTTACTACCTAAAGACATGCATGCAACATGCATACACATACACACACAGACACACACACATACACACACACAAAGATTAGGAGTAAAGAAAAGATTAGAAGCCCAAGTGTGTACAGAATTTATTCCTTCAGGTGGGTTCTGGGTCTTGCTGACTTCAAGAATGAAGCTGCAGACCCTCACGGTGAGTGTTACAGCTCTTAAACATGGTGCGTCTGGGGTTTGTTCTTTCCGATGTTCAGATATCTGGGGAGTTTCTTCCTTCCGGTGGATTCGTGGTCTCCCCGACTTCCGGAGTGAAGCCTCAGACCTTCACAGCGAGTATTACAGCTCTTAAAGATGGTGCATCCGGAGTTGTTTGTTCCTGGTTCCTCTCGGTGGGTTCGTGGTCTCGCTGACTTCAGGAATGAAGCTGCAGACCCTCATGGTGAGTATTACAACTCATAAAGGTAGTGCAACCCCAAAGAATGAGCAGCAGTAAAGCTTATTGTGAAAAACAAAAGAACAAACCTTCCACAGTGTGGAAGGGGACCGGAGGGCGTGGCCACTGTTGACTCAGGTGGCCTGCTTTTATTCCCTTATTTGGCCCCCATCCACATCCTGCTGATTGGTCCATTTTACAGAGTGCTGATTGGTCCATTTTTACAGAGTGCTGATCAGTGCATTTACAAACCTTTAACTAGACACAGAGCGCTGATTGGTGCATCTACAATCCTTTAGCTAGACAGAAAAGTTTCCCAAGTTCCCACCTGACCCGGAAGCCCAGCTGGTTTCACCTCTCACAAGTAGGGTGGGGGCTTTGGTTCTGGCCCCGCTACATTTTAACTGTCCGCCTCATGATCACCCAGGGGTTTTCACCTCCCTGAGCCTTGGTTTCCTCTTCCAAAAAGTGGTGAGGAAGTCATACTTGCTGCGTGTGGTTGTTATGAAAGTTAGCTGATATGAAGAAGCTCTGGCCCTGCCTGGTCTGGCGTAAGCCCTGACAAGCACCCGTGTGGAGGTGTCATGTCGCAGATGTGACAGTCCACAGACCTTGGTTGTAAAAGCAAAGGAAGATGTTTTACTCTCTGTAATGGCTGTTAGAGCAGAGATCTTCAGATGGATTTGAGATCCATAAATGTAATAGTACCAAGTCAAAGTAACTTAGTCACTTGCAGTTTAAGACTCCACTCTTCCATGTTAATACAGCTGCAGTACTGCCATAAAAAAATCCTTGTACTGCCATAAAAAACATCTGAAGGCTGAGGCAGGAGGATCACTTGAGGCCAGGAGTTTGAGACCAGCCTGACCAGTATGGTGAAACCCCGTGTCTACAAAAAACACCAATACTAGTCGGGTGTGGTGGCACATATCTGTAATCCCACCACTTGGGAGGCTGAGGCACAAGAGTCACTTGAACCCGGGAGGTGGAGGATGCAGTGAACTGAGATCAAGCCACTGCACTCCATCTTGGGCAACAGAGCAAGACTCCTTCTCAGAAAAAAAAAAAGAAAAGAAATGAAGTGAAATGAAACACCTGAGACTGAGTAATGTACAGGAAGAGAGGTTTAATTGGTTCACAGTTCTGCAGACTGTGCAGGAAGTATGGTGGCATCTGCTTCTGGGGAGGCCTTGGAAAGCTTCCAGTCATGGTGGAAGGCAGTGATGGGGCAGGCACATCACACGGTGAGAGCAGAAGCAAGAGAAAGAAGGGGCCAGGTGGATGCCACATGCTTTTAAACAACCAGATCTCCTGTGAACTCAGAGCGAGAGCTCACTCATCACTGCGGAGATGGCCCAAGCCACTCATGAGGGATACGCCCCATGATCCAAACCCCTCCCATGACCCCCATCTCCAACACTGAGGATTACAAGTTAACATGAAATTTGGAGGGGACAAATACTGAAACCATATTAACATCTTTGGTTAGAATCCAGGGATTCTTTCTCTTTCTGTCTGTTCTCCTTCCTCTCTGACTCCCAAGCCAGGGCAGGGCACTGGGATCTCTTCCTGTCTGGCTTCCTACCCCTAGTGGGATGAGTCCCTGATCTCACCTTCTTCTTGCTCCTTGGATGCTTCCTCAATGTGGGTGGCTGTGGAGTTTGTCTTGGGGCCACCAAGAGACCCCTTGTCCAGCAGCTCACTGGCATGAAAGAATGCAAGAGCCTCTGGTGGCAACCGTCCTCCACATGGGAGGGGTGTTGTGTGTCCCCTACCTCTGAGCTAGGACTTGGCCCATCTCCCAGTAAATCTTGTGGGACACCAGGACTGGCCTTATGTGTGGGTAACCAGCACAGGCCACAGATCCTGCTCTCAGAAGGGCCCTGAATTTGGGGCTTAATGCACTGCAACTGCTGAGTGCCCTCAGGAAATTCTTCCCGATCTTTGCGTCTGTTTCCTAAGTGAAGTCAGATGGACAACAGAGCATACACGGAGGCACAGAGCCTCGGTTCACACACAGCCTCACTGCCCATTGCCTTTCCCTGCCTCCCAGGAGAGGTTCTTGGCCATCTGGTCACCTGCCCCAGCATTTCGGATCCTTCTCAGACACCCCTTTCCCACCTCCGACCAGCAACAACTACCAACCTCTGCTCCTAGGGGAGGCTGAGGCATGGGGGAGGGCTAAGGTCTGGTGTGGGTGGCCCAGAGCACCTTAGGGTGGGGTCCGGCAGTGGCACATTTCAGCTGGGCAGCACTATAGAGTGTTCAGGAGGTGACCTGGCAGGTGCAAACCCCTCACTGACACCCCAATTCAGGAACTAGCACACCCTGTTGTGAAGACTGCAACATCCTGGGGTCTCCTACCCACTGTGAATTGGGGGGCAGGCTTACGGGGAGAGAAGACACGGGGCTCAATGTACCCAGGCCTGGCTGGGGCATGGTGCATCAGTTCTGTGGCTGGTGGGAGTGGGAGCAAGCTGGGAGGATCTGCACTCACTCTGATTGTCCCCATGCCTAAGGGAGCAGGAGATTCAGTAACAAATAGAAAACGTCATAAAGGGAAAAAGAGAGAGAGGCCGTGAAAGAGAAAACTCTTCACATTTTTTGTTCCTTTAATGGCCCTTTTTCTGCTTTTTGAACAAGAGGTCTGCATTTTCATTTTGCCCTGCGTCCCCTCCCTCGTTATATTGCTGGCCCTCTGGTAAACCTTGGAAACCCTCTTCGTCTCTCAGGTGCCATGGGAATTCAGGGTTGAGGGGAGATGTGGCCCTACATTCCCTGACTGCAGCTGCTTTTGCAGACAGTCGGGAAGGTCCTCAAAAAGTTATACATGCAGTTACCATATGACCAGGAGTTTCAGTACCAGGTGTATACCCAAGAGAAGTGACAAAAAATGTCTGCACAAAAACTCGTACATAAGTGTTAATAGCAACAATATTTATACTAGTAAAAAAGTGGGAAAAACTTAAATGTAGATCAACTGGTGAACGGATAAATGATTTGTGGTCCATCCATCCAGTGAAATATTATTCAGCCATTAAAAAAAGGAACAGAGTACTGACATATTCTACAACACGGATGAACCTTACAATTGTCAGGCTAAGTGAGAGAAGCAGACACAAAAGCCTATGTATTGTGTGGTTTTATTTGTATGAAATGTCTGGAGTCAGCAAATCTATAGAAACAGAAAGCAGATTAGTGGTTTCCTACAGCTGGGGCTTGCGGGATTATAGCTAAGGGGTGCAGGGTTCAGGTGATGAAAATATTCTGAAATTGACAGTGTTGATGGTTGCACAATGCCGAATATACCAAAACCCACTGAATTGTACACTTTAAGCGGGTGAATTGCATAGTAAGTAAGCGGATAAATTGCGTAGTGAGTCATACCTTAAAGAGCTGTCTTTCAAAAAGATACGTGCAGTTTTACTTGACAAGCCTGTTGCATTATCTCCCCAGCAGCCCTGCTGCTAAAGGGCTTATGTGCTTAGGAAAAAACTAGACACGAAGCTCTGACCTCCCCGTGCCCTTACCACCTCCAGCCCTCGAAGTCTCTGTCAGTATGATTGCTTTTGTGTTGATTCTTTCTGCTTTCTGGAAATCTAGCCAAGCCCACCCCCCACTGGCAGGGGCCCAGTGTGATGGGGTGTGAGTCTGTTTAGAGGCTAGGGCTTGCCAGTTGCCCTAGGACATGTCTGACCCCAAGGTGTGAGAGGAGCCTGTCTGGAGCCCACTCACACTGCTCTGGCCCATGTGCACTGCGCAAGGTCACACTTCTATGCCTAAGGTCACACACTCAGGCCCCTAATGCCAGCAAAGCAGAGGAGGATCAGCGTCCTGTTCAGCAGACTCCTGGCGGTTCAGACCACATGATGAGGGAAGGCCCAGAGGACAGTGCCAAGGTCCCAGAGTAATGAGAGGTGAAGTCAGCTGGACTTCTGGGTTGAGTGGGGACTTGAAGAACTTTTTTGTCTTAAAAGAGGATTGTAAAACGCACCAAGGAGCACTTTGTAGCTGGATTGTAAAACGCACCAATCAGCTCTGTAAAATGCACCAATCAGCATTCTGTAAAATGCACCAATCAGCAGGATCCTAAAAGTAGCCAATCACAGGGAGGCTTGAAAAAAGGGCACTCTGATAGGACAGAAATGGAATATGGGAGGGAACAAATAAGACAATAAAAGCTGGCCATCCCCCAGCCAACAGGGGGCAACCATCTTGGTGCCCTTCCACGTTGTGGAAGCTTTCTTCTTTCACTCTTCACAATAAAAGTTGCCACTGCTTACTCTTTGGGTCTGTGCCATCTTTAAGAGCTGTCACACTCACCTTGAAGGTCTGCAGCTCCATTCTTGAAGTCAGCCAGGCCGGGAACCTACTGGCAGGAATCAACTCTGGACACAGTAAGATGGTCCCTCATTCTCAGAAAAGGATGCAGGGTTCCTCCAGAGGTTCAGGGCCACACCCTCCCATCTCTGTGGATGGTACAGTGGTTTGCAGACTGTGTGGAATAAATAAATGCTTGCTGACTTTCAGGGAAGCTGGGCTCCAGACCCTTATCTCTCAATTACCAATGCGAGTCTGGGTTTCCCCTCTTGGGAATCCTTACCCTGTCCCTGCTTCGTCACAACCTTCTGTGATAAGTGATGAGGCACCAAGCAGGGAGTACTGGACAGAGCCATCAGAGCAGCACACTAGATGCCATGCAAGGGACATCACCCAGGCAATCCCTGAAGGCAGAAAGGGAGACTTCTCTCAACTGCAGTGAGTGAAATAATCTCCCCCACAGACCCCTCCAAATTTGCATTCTTCTTGGAACCTCAGAATGTGACTTCGTTTGTAAATATGGTGGTTGTAGTATAATTAGTAAAGCTGAGGGCATAGTGGAGTGTGGTGGGTCCTTAATCCATTACGACTGGTGTCCTCACGAGAAAACGAAAAGAGGCAGAAACAGACACACAGGGAGAATGCCAAGTGACAGCAGATGCAGAGACGAAAGCGATGTGTCTACAAGCCAAGGAACGTCAAGGATTGCCGGCAACACCAGCAGCTGAGAGGTGAGGAAGGGTCCTCCCCTAGAGACTTCGGAGGGCCCGGGTGCTGTTGACATCTTGATTTCAGACTTCTGGCCTCCACACTGTGCAAGAACAAATACCCATTTTTTAGGCCTCCCAGTTTGTGGATATTTGTTATAGCAGCCCAAGGAAATTAATACAACAGTCTTCATTCCTGAAGCAATAAAATGAGCGCAGACAGCAGCAATTATTAATTCAGCCGACATTGATGGAACACGCAAGCTTCAGGCTCTGTGCTGGGTGCTGAGAAAAGAGGTGAACAAAAGACGCGATGTTTCTCTACTAACAATGCCCACAGTAGTCGTACAGATTATTAAAAACTGTGATAAGACCCATGACGTAACATCATGGGGAAGTGTGGTTGGGGTGTGGGAGGCCGGAAAACCTCCCGGAGGAAACGTCATTTATTCCACTGAGACCTGGAGAGGGAGGAGACAGGGTGGGAGGGAGACTTACTGAGCAACACGCATGTTTGTGTCATGTTAGGACTTTCTGACCTTGCCCTTGAGGTAGATACAGTAAAACACTAAGGGAGGCATTAACCAGGTCAAATATCAGGGAAATGCACTGTAAAGAAGGAGCTGTGTGTGCCAGTTCCTCAAATCAAAAAGGAGTGGAGTGCAGCTGCAGAAGTGAGAACTGGAGAGTCTAGCGAGGGAGCCAGCAGCGGAGGGGACAGGACCTGTGCGGGGGCTGCAGAGGCGGGTAGTGGGTCTGGTAAATGTAACAGGACAGGACCGTTTCCACTGTCCATTTCCCTTCCATCCTATACTTAGAGGTTCAACATGGGCACAGTTCATCAGCACGGGACTCTTCACAGCTGATATGTCCAGATCCACGGGAGTGAGTGTGAGCACCAGGGTCCTGCTGGCACTTCTTCCTCCCAGCCTCACACGCAGCCACCTGGAGTAAAGGCTTGGGTTCCTTTTAACTCTGCTGTGCAGTAGTTCATGGTTGCTTTAACACAGTGTACCAAGTCTGAAAAGTTTAATGGAGCCATCTTCGTTAACATGTGTCTCTGCCCTACTGTTACTTGGTAAGTAGTGCGTTCTCCAATTCACAAAAGCTGAATTTGAAATTGTCAAGTCCCCAGATTACAGCTGCCAAACTGCCTCCATTGATGTTATCAGTCTCCAATCTGTCTGGAGAGACTCGGGCTGAAAGCAGGAACACCTTCATCCTTGCTCAGTGCACGGTGTACACAATGCCACAAGGCCTCCTCATCCCCATGTCCTGCTTTAACACACAGCAGGCATTTATATCTTTCCCTCTGCTTCAGTTAAGCAGTGTCTACTCTGTGGGTCCCCTAGAAGTTAGCACTGACCTGTTGTGACTTAACATGACCCAGTAATTCCAAATAGACAGCAGCTGAAAGACACTTTCCATCTTAGAAATCATAATATGCTCCCTGTTTCCTGGAAATGGATGGTGTTAGCTGGTTACTCCTTGCTCCATCTTCCAAGAAAACTACACATGCAAACTCTGCTATGTCCTGTTGAGAGGCCCCTCATTAGGGGCAGATGGGAGCTTCGCCTGAGGTTATACTATGATTAAACTATTACGGGTAACCAATCCATGTCTATTGAGACCATGAACAACAGAAATGAATTTATAAAACAAACGATGCCTTTCCAAACCCTGTATATAAATGTCACATATCAATCTCCCCATTAATCTCCCCCCAGGCTTCTGGGACGTTGAAAGGAGTTCTCAGAGGAAATAATGTTTTTGCCCTTTCCTTTTAGATGGAAAATCAAAACCAAGCCGGGTTTGAATGACTAGCCTTTGAAGGAAGGAAACTGTTTCACCAGTGTAGCTTGGACCTCGCATGCAAAAAGCGTGCAAGCCTCTTCTCTCTGGTTTTCCCTTTCATTTCCATGTTGTGACTGCCTACAAACAAAACAAAGCTCCATGCTCAGGGGAGGAGCTTCTGGAGGCCCAGACCCCATGGACACTCAGGTGGTTGTTTTAAACGGTAAGAAGTGATAAAGAGGAGACAGGCACTGGAGAGACCCTAAGGAACATGAGCCAGCTTTGTAAGTGGTGGTATATCCTGGCTGCAGTAAGGGTAAGAGTCACAGCAGCTATAAGTTAAGAAGCAGGCAGTGATATAGAAATAAGAGCCAAAGGTGGACGGCCTTTTCTTTTTTCTTTGGTTGTTGTTCTACGTCTTCTATTAATTTGGCCCTGAAAGGGGAAAAATCAAGATCAGATTGGTATTTGAAGAGAAAGCTTAGGGTTGCAGGAAGGAGTAAGTGAAGAAATATAATTCTCGGCCGGGGGAGGCTTCAGAAAGGGAGATAAGGAAACTGTACCAAGAAGAGAGTGCAATGGGCTCTCCCCACTAGGAAGAGGAGGCATCACCCTCAGAGACTGGAGGCCAGTAAAAACAGAGAAGGTCGAAAGCCTCTGAGGTCTGGGGAGGATGTAAGCACATTCTTGAAGCTCAAATTGATGGGCACAAATATTGACCAGTTGTCACATTCAGTCCCCATGCTCAAACGCCTTCCGCTTCACATTGAATTCATCTCTGGTCTTTCCGTATCTCTCACAGTGAGAAATAAAGAATAAATAAGAAGAAAAGAATTGTTTTCACAACAAATATAACAAAGGATTAATATTCTTAATATATAGTCTCCATAAAATTTAGTATGAAAAGAGGAATCTAAAAGGAAATGCATGAATTACTAAAAAAAAAAAAGAACTTCCAGTTTCAGCTCCAATACATAAAAGGCCTGCAAATCATCTGTCCCATCCTTACAACAAGAAAAAGCTAGAACACTGAAAATCAACCAATGTTTCAGGACCTGTCGGAGATTCAAGGGCTCAGTGCAAACCTCCACCCGGAAACCTAGAGAGTTCAGCAGGTCTGGAGTTCTAGTAGGGCTCTGCTCACCTTGAGCAGAAGCCACTAGAACCATAAACTGGTGGGAACACTTAGGTCGTATTTTGAGGAGTTGCTGGGAACTGAGTGTGGAGTAGAAAAAAGTGAGAAACTCTAGGGGGCTGCAGTCTTAGAGGGGTCCTCAGTTTCATGGGTCTTAAGTCTAGGAGCCCCACAAGGTGGCCATGGTGAAGATCTGAGAAAGATCCCCTTGTACATCTTGCAGAGGACAGGGAAGTGACTTTCTACAAAAAATACAGGATGGTAAAGGATTTCTTTTTAAAGAGTAACTTTACAATGGAGAAACCTGGCAAACACTACCTGGGCCAAGTGGTCAAGGTCACTGTCAACAGTGATAAGTCATGTGGATAGCATGTTCCCTCGATATGGTGGGATGAGAATGGCACTTTACCTTTGTGGGCTTCCTCCCAACAACCCAGACCCCAGCACAATCATGAGAAAAACATCGGACAAATCCCAACTGTGGGACATTCTACAAAATTCCTGATCAGCACTCCTTAAAACTGTCAAGGTCATCAAAAATAAGGAAAACCTAAGAAACTGTCACAGCCAAGAGGGGCCTAAAGAGACATGAAGACAAAATGAAATATGATGTCCTGGATAGGATGGAAACTTGGAACAGAAAAGAGACATTAAGTGAAAATTAAGGAAATCTGAATCCAGTGTAGACTTGAGTTAATGGTAATGCATCACTGCTGGTTCATTAGTTGTAGAAAATGTGGCAGACTAATGTAAGTTGTTAACAATAGGAAAAACAGGGTGTAGGGTACATAGGAACCCCGTACCAGCTTCACAATAATTCCATAAATCTAGAACTGTTATAAAATTAAATGTTTATTTCTGAAAGTAAGAAAAACATGCAGCATCTGAATAATCAAACAAATATAAATTGAAAGTATGAGGTGTAACTTTTCTTCATCAACACATTCATCAAAACTTGAAGTTTAGTAATAATCAATCCTGGCTTAGGTGCAATAAAACATACTTTCCTGGATTGCTGTAAATTAGTATAATGATTTAGAAAGCAAACTCCGCAATACAGATCAAAAACATACTAACTCAGTAATTACGTTCATAAGCATCTATTTTAATAAAATAGAAAGCAGGTAAATGATTATTATAAAATTTTGCATATTTGCGTCATTAAAAATAGTAAAAATAGGTAAAACTTAAAAAATAGGAAAGGTACGTAATAGTAATTGGTATGGGAGATACTGCCCCCCTGGGAATCATACACAAGCTGGGCTGAATGCGGAAAACAACTGTTTCCTGGCTTTGGACAGCAGACACCCCCTGGTATGGTCTCTGAAGGAAAAGCTCACCTGAGTGGGTACCACCTTCAGGTTGGCTTTCCCAGGGATGCCCTTCAAAGTGTAACCCGTGGAGATAGAGCCAGGGAGAGAGTCTGCTTGTTCACCATGCAGGGTTCAAAACTGTTCAATATTTGAAAATCTGTCAAGGAAATGTTTTCAATTAGCAAATTAAAGAAGAAAATTCATAGGATCATTTTTAAAGATGTAGGAAATGCATTTAAAAAATCAAAACCCATTTATAATAATAACTTTGAGCTGAACAAGAATGGAAGGGAAATTCTTTAGGGATAGGTTTATGCTGAAGACTCTATCAAATAATGCACTGAAAGGTAAATGGTTGCTATGTTACACTAAAGGAAGAAGGGAGGAAAAGAATGTCTCTCCCCATCACTACCATTAAATACTTAACATATATTGAAATGTTCATCAAGGCAATAGCACCAGAAATGTTTGCAAGAGATATGATATTGGAGCAAAAGATCTAACCCTGACATCATTAGCAGATAATACCATTACCTAGGAAGTCCAAGAGATTTGTCTTTATAACATAATATAACCAATGAGACATTCAGTAACATTTCCAGTAACACCTGTGTGAATAAAATTACAAGACCTCAATTAAAAAAGGAAACCCAAATAAATAGATGTGCTGTGTTTCTAAAGGAAAGACTTGATATTGTGAAGATATACATTCTCCCACAATTAACCTACACGTTTTGAGCCATTCCAATAAAAATCCAAACATGATATCTACAGAATATGAGAAGCTAACCCAAATTTCACCTGAGTGTGTAAATGAGCCAGGATTACAGCAAATTCTAGAGCAGGGGAGTCAGTGATGGGGCACCACATCACTAGATGTCAAAATATAAACCACAAGAATCAAACCAGAACAGAGTTAGCCAAGGAAAAGACAAGTCAGTGAAATAGAATACAGAGCCCAGAAAAAAAAATATTTCAACTCAATGACTAAAGAATAATGAAATAGCTGGCATGGGCATAATTGGGTATCCACCTGTGTGGCAGATTAAAGATGGCTCCAGAGTCTAGATATGCCTGCCATCGAGAGGTGGGGTCTCTGCCTCCTCCCTTTGAATCTGGGCTGGATTTTAGTTGCTTTAGAGTATGTTGGAAGTGATACTGTGGCAACTCCAGTCCAAGCCTTTCAGGGAACAGCAGATTCTGCTTCCTTTGTCTGGGAGCCCTGTGCTGTCCTGTGGGAAGTTTGATTTTCCTGAATTGGCCACGCTGTGAGGAAGTCCAGATTTGCCATCGGAGGAGACCGTGGGGAGGGAGAGAGGGGAAGTTAATGGGCCAGCCCGTGACTCCTTCCTCCTCCATCCCAGCTGAGTGCCCCAACATTGTGGACCAAAAGCAAGTCATTGCTGCTGTGCCCTGTCCTAATTCTTAATCCACAGAATCATGTGATGTAGTGGTTGTAAATTATTGGTTTGAGGGCAAACCAAACTTGGGGGTAGTTTGGCATGCAGTAACAGCTAACCAGAACAACTTAGGGGAAAAATAAGTTAGACTCTCTTTCTACACTATAAATAAGTTTCAAAGGGATTTAAATATATAACTTACAAAGCAATAAAGTACTAGAATAAAACTAAGAAGACTGATAGTTTGCATTGCTAGGAGGTGCAGAAAAGGCTAATTTAATACATCGCTAGTGGTAGTGTGAATTGCTACAACTTTTTGGAGAGTGATACACAATATCTATTAAAATTATCAATTCTGAGAATCTAGCTATGGAAACCAAGTTCAAGTTCTTATCAATATGTAAAACTGTCTGTAAGAAGATGCCTATCACAGCATAGTTATAAAAAAAAAACAAATGAGACAGTTTGGATGGTGGAATCAATTGCATCCTATCCACACAATGGAATGTTACAAAGCTATTAAAAACAAAAAGGCTACATCTGTGCTTATGAACCTGGAGGGCTTTTGTCTTATTCAGTTTGGGCTGCTTTAACAAATATACCCCATAGATGGGTAGTTTAAACAACACAGACTTATTTCTCACAGTTCTAGAAGCTGGAAAGTTTGAGATCAAGGTGCTGGTAGATCTAGTGTCTGGTGAGGTTAGACAGACACCTTCTCATTGTATCCTCACGTGGCCAAGAAAAAAATCTCTCTTCTTATAAGGGTCCTAATCCTACTCATGATGGCTCAACGTTCATGATCTAACTACTTCCCCAAAGCCCCACCTCCTGAGACCATCACACTGGAAGTTAGAATTTCAACATATGAATTTTGGGGAGATACAAATATTTAGTCAAAAACAGATCTCTAAAAATAATTTAAAAGTAGTTTCACACTCTGGAAGATGGTTTGGCAATTTGTTAACAAATAAACATGCAATCATCATATGACCCAGAAATTTCATTCCTGAATTATTTTTCCTGAGAGAAATAAAACTTGTGTTATCACAAAAACTTGTACACAAAGGTTCATAGAAGCTTTATCAAAATAGCCCCAAAATGAAAGCCAGGATAGGTGTCCTTTAACAGGAGAATACTAAACAAACTGGTGAATCCATGGAAAGCTACTGAACAATGAAAAGGAAGGAAATATTGATACACACAATAAATAACCTGGATGAGTCACCAAAGAATTGTGCTGAATGAAAAAAGCCAGTCCCAGAAGATTATATACTGTATGCTCCATCTGCACAACATTTTGAAATAACAAAGTTGTAGAAATAGAGAACAGATTAATGGTTGTCGGGGATTAGAGCTTGGAGGAAGGTGGACAAATATGTGTGTGAGGAAGGGGACAAGAAGAATGTGGGGAGTAATGAAAAGGCAACAGGAGTGTCTCTATGGTGATGATATGTTCTGTATCTTGACTGTGGTGGTGGCTACAGAAACCTACACATGTAATGAAGTAGTGCAGAAATACACGCACACGCGTGCACACTCACATACACACGAGTACAAACCAGGGATAAAATCAGTGGATTGCATCACCGTCACTATCCTAGACGTGATATTCTACTACAGTTTCACACAATGTTATCCTTGGAGGAAACTAGGTAAAGATACACAAGAACTCTATTTATTATTTTTCAAAACTTGGAAGTGAATTATAGCTAACCAAATAAAAATCTAAATTAAAAACCTTTTAGAAACATTATAACAAAATCTATAATATAGTAAAAAAAGAGTAACTTTCAGAGGTATTTAAATATCATCTTCCCATTTTGGTAAAACAAGACAAAATGAAACTTTGTATATTTGAATGAGCACAAGGTGTGATAGATAGAGCTCAAACTATTAACACTGGTTACCTATGGAAGCCGGGATGGAGGAGAAAAGAGATGACATTATCAAGTTATCAAGATGACAGTATCGACATATTCTATGTTGACTTTTTTTTTTTTTTTTGCTACATTAGGATACATTTTTATAATAAAAATAAATACTGGAAAGAGCTAAATGAAAAAACAAAGCCATAAAAGTGATAGGGAAAAAATATATTATTTTTACAAGTTTAGGGTGGAAATTCTCTTTCCAAGGAAGGAAGATTCAACACCCAGAAGCCGTAAAGGAAACAACTAACAGATTCATCTCATAAAAAAATAAAACTCCCACAGATCAAAACACATCATAAAGAAAGCTTAAAAACGAGTAACCTGTGGAATTTTCTAACAAACGAAAATATTAGTAGCCAAAAATTGTTCTTACAAATCACAAAGAGAAAACAATGAAATAGAAAAAGGGGTGAAGACTTTGGCTGGACCATTAAGATAAGGCAATAATGTTGACTGCTAAATCAGGAATCTTTCAGCCTTGATTTGGCCTGAGACTCTGAAGGTCAAGAACAAGGCAGCAGGTGCCAACTAGCCCCAGTGTCTACATGCTGGACTCCGATGCAAGACCCGCTTAGAGGATGATTTAACTCTCCATCTTTTACCCAAAGTAAAGGCAGAGGGAGACAGGGTTTCTTGTGAAAAGTTGGCAGTGGTCCCCGAGCTTCCTTGGAGATGCACAAGGGCACATATATGCATGCACACTCAGACACACACAGAGGAAGGTGATCTGCCCCTCAGCCCATGCCAGAGGGCAGTCATACTGTGAGAGGAACTCCAAGATGGGTCACCAGGAGAATGTGACATGCATCCCTCCAAAGACCCAAGGTGAGGGGATGTGGCTATGTCTGCTCTGTGCAAGCTGGCACAAGGGGAAGCAAAGGACAGTGACAAGAGGGGAAGGACCTAGGGCATCTAGGCCCCAAATTAAAGGTGATGGTGGCACTACGAGTGGCCCCAGTGAAAGGCCTTCCCTCTGTCAAGAAAAGGACAATCTGGGCCCACAGTGGATTGGGCCTTCATAAGCCCCCAAAACATTATTCAGAGAGAGCATCAGAAATTGCACCCAGAAGCCTGAAAAACCCCAAGCTGTATGACATCAGCCACTCTGTGGCCTTTTCTCCTAATCCTTTCTCCTTCCTGCTTAAGAAGGATAATAAGCAATTCCTGCTGGGTTAGGGGAAAAGAAGGGTGAGAACAACTGAGTTTCTCCAGGCAGCTCCTGCTGGAGGCTGGGGAAGCTTTCACTGGGATGAGAGCCCAGAGTCAGATTTATGTTGGTCCTGACTGTGCTGTGCGATCCTAGACTGACCGACTAGACTGAGCCACTGCAAATTCAGTGAGAATTGCCCCAGATTTTATTCAACAGCAGGGAAGGAAAACCAGGAGAGCAGAATGGAAAGGGTGATAGTGAAAACTACAGAAGCGGTCCTCCACTTGGCCCCCGGTGAAGTCCCCTGAATCCTGTCCAGAAAGGTCCTCCTCACCAGCAATCATAAAAACACAAATTAAGACAAAAATATGTTTCTCTCCATTCAGAGGGGCAAATATGCGACATACCAATGTGGTCTCAAGATGGTGAGGAAGTTGCTCGTGCATCACTGAAGAGCCTCGGAATGCAAGAACTCCTTCCAGAAGGCAAAAGGCAGATTTGCTGAAATTAAACTTACACTTTACAAAAATCCCACTTCCAGGAATATGTTCTAAAACATCTCTCATATGTGCATAAAGTTAAATATAGATTCATTGCCTCATTAGAAAAGTGCAAATTTAGAACAACCTACTATACCATCAATAAGGGTGGCTAAACAACCATATGAAGAAAGCTCAACATCACTGATCATTAGAGAAATGCAAATCGAAACCACAATGAGGTACCATCTCACACCAGTCAGAATGGCTATTATTAAAAGCTCAAAAGATAACAGATGCTGGCTAGGTTGTGGGGTAAAAGGAACGCTTATACACTGTTGGTGGGAGTATAAATTAGTTCAACCAATTTGGAAGATAATGTGGCAATTCCTCAAAGACCTAAACACAGAAATACCATTCAACTCAGCAATCTCATTACTGGGTGTATGACCAGAGCAATATAAATAATTCTGTTATAAAGGCACATGCACATGTATATTCATTGCAGCACTATCCACAATAGCAAAAATATAGAATCAATCTAAATGGCCATCAAATGGTAGACTGGATAAAGAAAATGTGGTACATATACACCATGAAATACTCTGAAGCCATAAACAAAAAGGCGATCATGTCCTTTGCAGCGACATAGACGGAGCTGGAGGTCATTATCCTTAGCAAACTAATGCAGGAACAGAAAACCAAATACTAAATGTTCTCACTTATAAATGGGAGGTAAATGACGAGAACACATGGACCCATAGAAGGGAACAATACACACTGGGCCTGTCGGAGGGTTGGAGGGGAGAGGGAGAGGATCAGGAAACATAACTAATGGATACTAGGCTTAATACAAGGGTAATGAAATGACCTGTACAACAAACCCCCATGATACATGTTTACCTATGTAGCAAACCTGTACATCCTGCACTTGTACTCCTGAACTTAAAATAAAAGTTAATAACACACACACACAAAAAAACAAAACACGATGACTGCATACACACACAGAATAAGATGCAGGTGGTAAAAAGAACGGCTCTATCTTCTGATATAAAAAATCTCCAAGACACAGGAAGTGCCAAAAGCAAATCACAGAATTGTATCCAATGTATGACACTCCTTACATTAAAAAGCAAATATAGGCCAGGCGCGGTGGCTCACGCCTGTAATCCCAGCACTTTGGGAGGCCAAGGCGGGTGGATCACGAGGTCAGGAGATCGAGACCATCCTGGCTAATATGGTGAAACCCATCTCTACTAAAAAATATAAAAAATTAGCCAAGCATGGTGGCAGGCACACGTAGTCCCAGCTACTCAAGAGGCTTTGTCAGGAGAATGGCATGAACCTGGGAGGCAGAGCTTGCAGTGAGCAGAGATCGTGCCACTGCACTCCAGCCTGGGTGACAGAGTGAGACTCTATCTCAAAAAAAAAAAAAAAAAAAAAAAAAAAAAAAAAAAAAAAGCAAATATAGATGTATGTGTGTGTGTATATATTTATATATTCGTAAATTATAAATAATTTGTATGTAAAAAATAGAGAATTCTTATCAAAATGTTGCCAGTGGTTACCTCTGAGAAGGTAGTGGGTACCTGTGAGGAGAGGTTTTTTTTGTTTTGGTTTTTGTTTTTGGAGACAGGGTCTCAGTCTGTCACCCAGGCTGGAGTGCAGTGGTGTGATCTCAGCTCACTGCAACCTCTGCCTCCTGGGTTGAAATGATTCTCATGCCTCAGTCACCCAAGTAGCTGGGATTACAGGCACGCACCACCATGCCCAGCTCATTTTGTTGTACTTTTAGTAGAGACAGGGTTTCACCATGTTGGCCAGGCAGGTCTTGAACTCCCAACCCCAAATGATCCACCCGCCTCAGTCTCCCAACATGCTGGGACCACAGGTGTGAGCCAGCGCACCCGGCCTCATGTTTTTTACTGAGTAAGCTTCAGTGCTATATGAATCTTTTGTAATGACAATGTATTTATATATGTGTATGGTCAATATTAATAAAGGTTAGAGAAGTTAAAAAAGAACAAAGAGTAATATGGAGGATGGAGTGGATGAAGGGAAAAGCCAATCAAAGAAGCACACTAGGATGCTGTAGCAGTAGTCCAGGAGACATCTGTGGAGGCTGGAATTAGACGTGGGCATGGGAGGAGAAGGGAGAGCAGGTGAGCATGAGCTTGGGAGGACAACTGGCACAGTTTGTTGACTCTGGACATGCAGGCTGAGGTGAAGAAAATAGATTAATGTGATGACTAATGTAGCTGATGACAACTGTCCCACACTTCAAGCAGGGGCCCAGGGCAAGGAGCAGGGTGGGGAAGGAAGAGTTCATATCCCAGGGGATACGCTTCTGGCCCATCAGACAGTGGAGTGTGTGGGCACACACCTTAGGCTGCACATCTTGGAGATTCCAGTTCGTATTTCTGAACATGTAAGTGGCTTTGAGCATGACCAAGGTGAACAAGAATAGAAATATGGAAGGCACCAACAGATGATGGACAGGTGAGGAAGGAGATGATAATTACAGCAAAAAGGCCAACCACAGGAGAGGCTTCCATTTATTGAGCAAGTGAGATATTCTGTGTGCTGTTCCTGTATTTTATTCAATCATTATAACATTAGGAGATGGGTTTTATCATGATTCCCATTGTATAAATGAGCAAACGGAAGCTTAGAGTCACCAAATAATTTTCCCAACACAGCAAAGAAAGCAAGTGATACATTCACTATTTGAATCCAGCTCTGGCTGACTCCCTGCTCACAGCAACTACACCACTTAGCCTCTGCCGAGGCAATCCTACTTGCACTCCTCCTTTGGGATGGCTGAGAAGCGTTACTCTCTAATTATCATAAAGTGCCCTTCTCTCCATCCCTGCTATCTTTGTCCTTGTTTGAGACCTCTTTATCCTTCCCATCCCTACCTTCAGTCTATCCTGCTTTAGTCCATCCTGCACAGGACTGACAAAGTTATCTTCCAGAATCACAAGCATGGCATATCAGTATTTTACTTAGAATCCTTCAGTAAGTATTCTCTCTACCAGTCAAGATGCTCGAGCAAGGAACAGACAGATACTATTGTCTGAAACAACCACAAAGACAACAAAACACATGAAACAATGGGTTTCTTTTTTATTTGTTTGTTTTTGTTTTTCAGCTTATATTTCAGATTCAGGGACAAGGAAGGATTTTACCCGAAGCCTTAGTGGGAGCATAGACCTTGAGACCTTGAGTTTGGACTTCTAGTCTTCAGAACTGAGATGGAATGTATTTCTGCTGTTTTAAGCCATGCAGTTTATGATTCTTTGTGACAGCAGGCCTAGGAAACTATTACAATAGGTTTATAGATTTCATCAGACTTGGAAAAGATCTGACCATTAGTTCTTCAATTCTTTTTCTTTCTCACCCTCTCTTTTGCTCCTTTGAGGACTCAAAATGATCTGTAAATTAGGCCACGTTAAATTGTCCCACAGCTCACTGATGCTCTGGCAGTTTTTTAAAGACTTTTTTTTTTTTTTTTTTTTTTTTTTTTGAGATGGAGTGTCACTCTTGTTGCCCAGGCTGGAGTGTGGTGGTGCAATCATGGCTCACTGCAACCTCCATCTCCCAGGTTCAAGTGATTCTCTTGCCTCAGCCTCCCAAGTAGCTGGGATTACAGGCACCTGTCACCACGCCCAGCTAATTTTTGTGTTTTTAGTAGAGATGGGGATTTCACCATGTTGACCAAGCTGATCTTGAACTCCTGACCTCAAGTGATCCACAACCCTTGGCCTCCCAAAGTGCTGGGATTACAGGCATGAGCCACTGCACCAAGCCTAAAGACATTTTAAATTTTTCTCTCTGTGATTTCTATTGCTATGTCTTCAAGATCACCAAACTCTTGTGATGCCTAATTTGATATTAACTCCATCCTGTGTATTTTAAATCTTATATATTGTCTTTTGCTTGGATCTTTTAAATATCTTTCGTGTCTGTACTTAACTTTTTTAACATGTGGAATGCAGTTATAATAACAGTTTTACTGTCCATGTTTACTAATTGTAACATCCATGTCGGTTTTGCATCAGTTTCAATTGATTAACTGTCTCTCGTTATGGGTTGCATTTTTTTGCTTTTTTTTTTTATTGACTGCTAGTCATTTTGAATTTTACCTTGTTTGGTGCTGGCTTCTTTTGTATTCCTATAAATATTCTTGAACTTTTTTCATGCAGTTGAATTAGCTGAAAAATGTTTGATCCCTTCAAGTCTTGCTTTCAAATTTTATTAGGCAGGACAAGAGCTGGGTTTAACTTAGGACTAATGATAGCCCGCTAATGAGGCAAGACCTTCTGAGTACTCAATGCTCATGAATTGGGAAGTTCTCCAGTCTGGCTGGCGGAGACAGGTGTTGTTCCTGGCAGCGCTCCTCTCTCTGCCTTTGTCATCACATGATGTTTGTGTCTCCTCTTCTTTTGTATAAGAACACCAGTCATATCAAATTAGGGTTCTCCCTAATTACCTCATCTTAACTGGAGAAACCTTAACTGATTGCTTTCTGCAACCAACCAGAGGTACCTTCAATTTTCCATCTGCCATGGAGAAAAGGGGAGGGGATTTGCAAGGGGAGCAGCCTTGAGTCCTTTTGTTACTGAGGCATGGAAAGTTAGGGTTTTCCTCTCAGTTTAATTTCAGGAAGTCAGCATGAATTGATCTTAGATTCCCTACCTCCGGACCCTGTTCTCCTGCCTCAATAGGAGAGAAAAGCTACAACAATAAGTGAATTCGCCCAGGAGGTCCATGATTGAAAAACAAAGTTTTAGAAAAGAGAACAGAGAAAGTATATGGAGTGGGGGTCAGTATTTAAAGAAAACAATAAAATAAAATGTATCAGATTTTGCATAATGATCATCAGTCTCTAGTGTGAAAAGACCCACTGAATAACCCCTAAGTGAAATGAGATCCACACCGCACTCCCGGGATAAAAGAGAAAATATTGAAAGATTTCAGAGAAGCATCTGGCCTCCTATGAAAGAAGAGGGATGAGAATGGCATCTGACTTCTGGTGGCAGCTCTGTGAGCCAGAAGCTAGTGACCACGCCTTCAAAATCTGGGTCAAGAATCTATGACCAAGCTGCCAATCAAACATGAATGTAGAATAACTAATTTTTTGCACATACAAGCTCTCAAAACATTTCCCAGCACAAAACATTCTTCAGGAAGCTATAGAGAGGGGAAAAAAACAAGAGAGGACTCATCTTTCAGCAACTAGAGACCCAACGCAGGGAAGGCAAAGGGGACTCCCAGAACCCCAAGACAACAGCTGACCACCGCATGTGCTGGGTGCGGGCGGAGGGGGTGCCTGGGAGGATGTCAGTAGGAGAGGAAGCCCAGCCATAACGCATCTGCACCACCGCAAAGAGAGCCCCCTTCTGGCCCGGAGTCTGGGGATGAATGGGAAGAGAGCACTAAACCAAGAGAAATCTTGGCAACTGTTTATTCCAAGTAAAACAAAAAGTTATACAAAATAGGAAATGTGCACTGCATGGTTTAGCTGTGAATAATACGAACGTAGTCATAACTATGTAAATACCAAATACTGATTTGGCCAAAAATTAGGCTGTAATTACCATGATGGGCCTGAGACGAAGAGAAGAGACAGCACGTATGCACAGGAGGACAGTGTTTTAAAGAGTGACATCCTCCTCTTCCATGGTGGAAGTTTATCCCATGACATTTAAACTGGAAAATCAAGAAACGGCCTTCTAAACTTGTTATTTTAAAGTCAGGAGAAAAGCACCAGAAGAAACAGCAGGAATTCAAAGTGATTGCCTCTGGGGAACAGGAATCTGGAGTGGGAAGAGGAACGCTGTTTCTCATTACAAGCCTTGAAGAACCATTTAAGTTTTAAAACTACGTACATATATGACTCTGATAAACATACATTTTTAAAACTACCTACGAAACAACAAGGAAAAGATTAAGATGGGTGAAGGTAGCACATTTCAGACTGTTTCAGCGACTTACCTCCAAATGAGTAAATATATAACTCAGTCATTTGGGACATATACCTAAGGGGGTGGCATCCAGAAATTTCTTGAAAGTCTTACTTATTATCTTTAAAATTCAGGCAGAAGTTTTTACTCTCTTTCATAATACATCCCTATTTGTTTTTATAGTATGTGGCATATCTGGCAGAAGGTTTATTTTTTTTTCCTTTTCCTCACCTTTTGCCTTCTTTTTCTTTCCTGAGACACACATCAGGCTGGGATGACAGAGAAAGACACTCTTTCAGTAGAATAAGGTGTAGGGGGTGCCCGTAGGATTAACTGGGGAGGGGGAAACATCTGATCATCTTTCAGTCACTACGGACTAGCACTGCCAAGGCCCCTTATCCCATCTGCTTACCCCACCGTCTAAGCCTGGTGCCTCTCAGCAGGGAATTCAGGGAGCTTAAAGACTGGACCCCAGCACAAAGCCAGGGTGGGGACCCTCCTGGGATCAGGTGGCAGACAAAGCCCTGAAGGAGGAGAAGGAGATGGAGTCCAAGAAGGAAAAGACATGTCAGTCTTAGCATCAGAAAGACCGTGGGACTGCTCCCAAAGGGTTAGACCTAAAGTCCCACAGCAGAGAAGGAATCTGGGAAGATGGGTTTCGAGGAAGAAAGTGGAGAAACCCATCCCAAGTCTCCAACTCCTCTTGTGAATTCTGGAATCAGTACAATTGTTATACTCACAGCAAACATCATTCAGGGTCTTCTTGCACAACAGAGCATTCTAAAACATGCTATGATTTCAATCAGTTACCTTTATTGACCACTGATATGCAAAGTCTGTCCTGAGGCAGTTCTTCCAAAGACCCTCAGGCCCCAGTCTAAGAAGCATGGAGATGACAAGTGGAAAACAGTGACATCACACATGGGACAGATGATGTGATGTTGGCAGGATAATTCCCTGATATACGACTTTTGTGGGGTCTCTCCACGTCCTGCCCTGTTGGAGACTGGAAGCCTCTGTGCTCTCTACCTCCTGGGGGTAGAGAGACTCCTGTTTCTGCAGCAGGGCAGAAAACAGAAGCTTCTCAGAGAGTACCCCTGTTCCTAGCTTTTGTACTTCAAAAGTCAGAAAGTGTGATGGGAAGAAAAAAGAAGTCAGCTGCAGAAGCCGGGAGGGAAAGAGGAAGGTTTGTGCAGCCATGGAAGGAGGCAGAGTGCATGGCTCCTGGAGGAGAGACCCTGCCCGGCTAGCTGTCAGTGCTGAGGAAAGCAACTGCTGAAGGCAACTGCTAGAGGAAGGCATGGAATTTCCACTCCTGTATAGGTTGCTGTGACCTTGGAGTCCAGGTGCACAGTGTCCTTGGCCTCGAGGAGACCAGGTAGGCTGTGTCTTCCACATTGTACCCTTAACAGGTGGGTTGGAGGACTTGTCTGCTGCTCTTGTGAGACCCACCCGGGACCTTCATAAGCCCAGGATGCAAAAGGAACCTCCAATATAGCTGAGACTGTATTATTTCCAGCCAGGCAGAAGTGCCAGAAATTCAGAGTATTTGGGAAGCAAGACATATGCCTGCCGCCTAAGTTATTCTTGTCGTTTTGAGTTATGAACTCCTTTGCTTCAGGTGATGCCCTTTCTGGCCTGGCATCCAAGGCAGGTGAGAAATGTCCTCCACCAGGCTGTGCTTGGCCGGGGATGAGGAATTCGACTGGAGGAATTCGCCTGGAATCATACTCACTCCACCTTCCCACATCCAGATACAAGCAGTCACCTTTAGGGTTTTGCTTCTCTCTGTTCCAGCTGTCACATCCAACCCTGGCAGCTCTAGGGAGAATTAGCAAGGCAGAGGGAGGGAGTTCTTGGACAGAGAGGAGGGTGGACAAGGAAGAGAGGAGACTTTAGAGACTGGCACATCCCGCACCCTCTGGTGCTACCATATCCAGCAGACTGACTGAGCCACGCTGAGCCCTGGGCAAAAGTGGGTGATCTCTGAGCTGAGGCTGGGTTTCACTTTTCTTGTCTCTCTGAGCTCAGCCACCATGTGATACCCAAGTCAACATATCCCACCTACACTGTGGCCATGTCCCAGTACTCCAAACGCCACATAGAATGGAGCTGGTCTCAGACTGCAGAGCTCACATGTGACAGACATAACCAATGGACAAGAAAGAGTCGCCCCCTCATGAGTCTGAAGTCAGTACCTAAAAGAGAGAGTTGGGAGGCAGCAAGGCATGGCCCCACAGCAGAGGTCGGAAGGAAGAGCTCCCAGGGTTAAAAAGGGAAGGCCCGAGACACAGCCACCATTTCCACCATCCCAGCCGGGAGCTACCTTCAGGACCCACCCAAAACTCAGCTAAGACCAGGGAGGAGGGGCCCTCAAGAACAAGCTGCAGGCACCAAGCCCCGCCTTCAGGCACTGGCCAGACTGGAGTAAGAAGCCCTGTGAGTACATTCTTACTCCTCTACTTGTTGGTCTTGGTTTTATGTGTCAGCCGAGGAAATGGGGCCAGTGTGTGCAATCGTTGTTGGAGACATGGTGGAGGGTGAGCCCCTTCTCCCCAGGCTTTCTGAGACCATGTGGGGTGATCTCTACCACAGTGATGCTGCCTGCCTCCCACCCCCATCCCCCACTGCTGGTGGTGATGGTACGGTCCACAGTCCTATTTTGGGTAGGACAGAGCCATAGAAAGGCAGCCCCCAACTCTAAAGTCTCATTCCCTCCTCTCTGGGTCACTTTGACAGTCCTGCCTGCTCCAGCATTCTCTCGGGGCTGTCAGAAAAGTGACAGGGAGCGGGTGCAGGGTGGGGAGGTAAGCGTGGACCTGCTGCTCCATCGGCAGTGGCCGTGAGGAAGCTGCTGCTCTTTTTCCAGTTCTTTATCTCCTGCGTTTCACTTCTCAGCTGGATGTAAGTGGAGGAGAGGAATAATGGGGTGTTATTTATGAGTTTCTTAAAACCTCAACAACCCAACCATGTGTCAGGCGCAGTGCCTGGAGCTTTGTCAATGCCTCCTGTCATTTTGCGCCATAACTCTCCAGGCGGTAATTATTACCCTGTGCATGTGAGCCTCGGTCTCTGCCATTCCCACCCCTGCACTCTTTCCTCCACACTGCAAAGTCCCCGTGGGTAGGAGTACACTTGTCTCTCAGGGTTTGGGTGAGAAGCCCTGGGGACCTCATTTGGTGGGAAGCACTTGTCAGCTGCAGCGTCAAGCAAGCTTTGGGCTCTAGATTTTGCTGTGCATCGCATTGCTGAGAATCCAATGGTGTCTTGGCCTCAGCTCCCAAAGTCCACAGACGTGGCAGTGATCATGGCCCTGTTCTCTGCTCTCCTCAGCCCACACATTCCCCTTAGATGATTTCATCGACCACATGGCTCCAATTACCGGCTCTCTGCTCAGATTTATGTCTCCCGCCCAGGCTGTGTGCAGGGCTCCAGGTGCACACATCCATCCTGTGCACATCTCCCTCAGCCAGCTGACAGCCACGGAAGCTCCCAGGTATACATCCAGTTGACATCTGCTTCTCCAGATCTGTTCCTCCAGGGTCCTCCAGAACATGGTACTGTCCTTAGACACTGGCCCCTCTCTCAGACCCTATGTCCAATCAAGCTCTGAGTCAGGGTAGGTCAAACTGAGAACTCCTGGCCCTGTCCACATCTCTCTCTGCAAAGGCCAACACCGTTTCTTTGCCCGGGTTATATGCTAGCCCCTAAACTAGTCTTCCATTCCCATCTTGGCCCCATCAAATCCTTTCTGTATACTGCCCAATATAATAGTATATAATAGTTCTTGGATGCAAATCTGATCATGTCACAGTTGTTTAAGTCCTTCAAATCCTCCCAAATGCATTTGGAGGGAAATTGGATGGCTGACGGGGGCCCAGGCACTACAGGGCTGCCTTCTGCCCCTTCTTAAGAACTCCAGCCACAGAAGTCTCCTTTTTGTTCTCAGAAGCACTGGCTCTTTCCCATCCAGGCTCCCACACGTGTGTCCCTCTGCACAGCCTCTCGCTCCCACGCTTTGCTCAGCCATCTGTAGCCACCTTCAGTCTCAGATGGCATTAGATGGCATTTCTGTGGGGAAGCCCATTGCCCTCCAGATTCACCTGAGACCCCGCACTCCCTGGAATACAGGAAGACTGAAAAAAACCTTACTGTGATTTGAACTGTAATGTGTTGTTTACACTTGGTAATGACTTTCTTCCTTGAGGGATTATGGTGCCTTGAATATAGAAATCAGGGCAGCCTGTTTCTCAACTGTGTCCTCAGGGCCTTGTGCAGGTCTAGCATGAAGCAGAGGTTAGTAAACATCGATGGAACAGATTCCATTGAAGTGGCTATTAAACTAGGTTGCAAAATACTGAATGTATTGGTTTTTTAAGTCAACTATAATTTTAGAGCAACTTTAGGTTTACAGCAAAAACTACAGAGATTTCCCATATACCCTCTGCCCCACACACGCACCGGCTCCCCCATTATCAACATCTCCTGCCAGAGTGGTGCATTTGTTACAATTGATGAGCCTACAGTGACACACCAGTATACCCCAGAGTCCGTGATTAATTCGAGTTCACTCTTGGTGTTGCACATTCTATGGGGTTAACAATGTTGTGTATCCACCATTGTGTCAAGTAAGGGAATAGGGCCAGTGTGTGCCATTGCCTATCATTGGAGGCATGGTGGAGGTTGAGCCCCTTCTTCTCAGGCTTTCTGGGACCACGTGGGGAGACCTCCACCAGAATGACACTGCCTGCCTCCCACCTCCACCCCCACTGCTGGTGGTGACAGCACGGCCCACAGTCCTAGATTGGGTAGAACAGAGCCATAGAAAGGCAGCAGCTCCCCACCCCAAAGTCTCATTCCCTCTTCTCTGGGTCACTTTAACAGTCCTGCCAGCCCCAGCATTCTCTCAATGGTATCCACCATTGTAGTATCACACAGAATAGCTTCATGGCCCTAAAAAACCTCTGTGCTCTGTTGATGCATCCCTTTGTCCCCCCAACTCCTGGCAACCACTGATCTTTTAATTGTCTCCATAGTTTTGCCTTTTCTAGAATGTCATATAGTTAGAATCATACAGTGTGTAGCCTTTTCTGAGTAGCCTTTTTCACTTAGCAGTATGCATTTAAGTTTCCCCCATGTCTTTCCATGTCTTAACAGCTCATCGCTTTTCAGCACTGAATCATATTCTGTTGTCTGGCTGTGCCACAGTTTATCCATTCACCTACTGAAGGACAATTTGATGCTTCCAAGTTTTGGCAATTATGAAGAAAGCTGCAAAAACAGGGGGTGCTGGTCGTGTGGACATAACTTTTCTACTCTTTGGGGAAAATGCCAAGGAGTGTGACTGCTGGATCATATGGTAAGAGTATGCTTAGTTTTTAAAGAAATGTCAAACTGTCTTCCAAAGGAACTGTACCACATTTCATTCCTACCACAAAATGAGAGCGTTGTTGCTTCACATCCTGCCAACATCGGTGTTTCCTGGACTTTGGATTTTGCTCATTGTACTGGTGTATAGTTGGATCCTGTTTTAATTTGCAACTCCATAATGACATATGACATTGAGCATCTAGTCAAACACTTATTTGCCAACTTGTATCTTCTTTGGTGACATGTCCATTCACGTCTTTTGTCCATTTTTAAAATCAGGTTGTTCATTTTCTTATTGAGTTTAAGAGTTATTTGTGTATTTTAGGTGACAGCCCTTTGTAAGATGTGTCTTTTTCAAATATTTTCTCCCAGTCTGTGGCTTGTTCTCTCATTATTTTGAATTATATTGACTTTTAAGGACAAAAACAACTCTATTTTAAAGAGTTTGTAATGAGAATGAGTACAGCACCTTCTTCCTCGATCTAGAAGCAGTGCACAGCTGTGGTTTCCTAGGCTTTCCTGGCCATGAGATGTGGGTTTGTCAGGAGCCCACACTGGCCTGCTAAGTTGTGGCCACTTGTCCCTCATCTCCTGGGCTGGCTCTGCTCTTTTGAAGCCAGTGCCTAGACTAATGCCTTAGGGTAGAAAGGCCAAAAGCCCTTCCACTAGAGACTCCACCAGGCAGGCCTCCCTCTCCAGGGAAGAGGTGGTGGTGCCTCAAAAAAGAGGAATTCCCACTCTTGGTCATTCTAGCAAGGGACAGGAAATGAGATTAGTGACTGGGTGAGGCACAGGGACTTATTTAGAGCATTCTCAGGGAAGGAGAAGGTGACCCTACTCCCTGACAGTGAGGGAGATCGTGGGAGAGATCATGCCCTGAGATCATGCCCAAGATGAGAATGCCTGTGCCCAGCCAGGAAGCCCCCTTCTTCCAGTCCAGGAAGCTCACCCGGACAGAGGTAGCTGAGAGTTGCTATGCCTAGGTTGATGACTCTGGCACCCCTTTAATTTAAAGGGTAAAAGTAGGCTGCAGTGGTTTGGGCCAAGCCACTTGGTTTTGTGCTCTTTTCCGTTTTTTTTTTTTTTTTTTTTTTTTTTTTTTTTTTTTTTTTTTTTTTTTTTTTTTTCCCACAGGGACCCTTGTGCATCTCATAACACTCCACGCGCCTAAGACCACAATTGTGGGTACATGAGGAAGACAGAGCCCCTCCAACTCTTCCTGCCCCCTGTTGGTGAGACCAGAGCCAGAGCTAGAGCTGCAGGAGACCCTGGTGCAGTGCTCAGTGCACACCACCCTACCTGACCATTCTGTTGGGAGCTGGGTGACAGCCAGGATCCAGAGGGGATGGAGGAACAGAACAAGGCTCTGGACGTAGGCTGGCCCATGCCAAAGAGGAAGTGCCGTGCCTGGTTTCTTTCCGCCGTCCCTCCTCCTTCTTCCCTGTTAACTATTCTGCTGGGAGTCTCCGGATCATGGATCAGGGATTGTGGTGGGACCCTGTCAGACTCGCCATGTTGAAGTGGGTCACACAGTTCCCAAGGCACTGCTCCTTGCAGCCCTGAGATCATGCCCAAGATGAGAATGCCTGTGCCCAGGGGCACATCAGGTAGAGTGAAGAGCTGGGATTGGATCCCTTGGCCAGGCTGCTTCTTCTGCAATTGTCCAGCTACCACAGGACAGGAATAAAAGAAGCCACAGAAATCAAAGAGCTGAGGTAAACCGGAATGCAGGGCAAGAAGGGAGGGCCCAAAACAGCCTTTGCTCCTAATGATGGGAACTGCCGAGTCTTTTGAGGGACCGAAAAGGGGACACAGCAGCAGAGCTGAAGGGCCGTGCCCCCCAGGAATCAGGAAGGAAAGGGAATTAAGGCAGCCAGATTTTATGGGTCAGTGCTGGGCCCCAAAGCCTAACCGAACAAAGGGTTTGGATCCACTTCCAGCAGCCATCTGATGACATGTTCCAGGTTGGGGTCTCCACCAACCCTCCCATTCATTGATGCTCACCCTGCACCCAGAACCACTCAAGAAGCAGAAGGGATGGGATGAGTCTCCAGGAAGCCTGCAGTTGGGGCAGATTCAGGGGTGCAACTCAGGACTGATGTAAGAAGTAGATTTACCTCGAATATACTGATGCTTCCAGCACAGGCCTCTCATTTATAGGAGGCCCTTCCAAGGCCCCAGGAGAGGCTCTAGCAATGTAAGTAAGAAGATATCTTCTCATTCCACTGGGACCTCCCCTCTGTCCCACATAATGCACTCTGCCCCTATCAAGTGGCACTGGAGTGGCCCCAGGCATATGGGGGATCCAGAGAGGTTCAGCTGAGAATATGTTATTTAATCTATAATCTGGAAGGATGCTTTGAAATGTTGCAATAAAACAAATGAGAAGTTATGGTCTTCCACTTTGGACAGAAATATTATTTTGTCATCCTTAAATTTTTAATTAAGGAACGGAGAAAATTTAGATAATTATTAATGGGGCCAGGCATGGTGGCTCTCACCTTTAATCTCAGCACTTTGGGAGGCTGAGGTGGGAAGATCACTTGAGCTCAGGATGTTGAGGCTACAGTGAGCTATGACCACACGACTGCACTCCAGCCAGGGTGACAGAGCAAGACCCTGTCTCAAAAAAAAAAAAAAAAAAAAAAAAGAAAAGAAAAGGAAAAAATAAAGAAATTACTGTTAATCAAATTACATTTTTAAATGTTCAGATTTTACCATGAAGAGGTAGAAATTAATTCCTAATAAAAATAATAAGCAGGCTCTTGGAATATTTAGTAATCTAATCAAGAAAAGGGAGTCCTATGAAGATATTGGGGAAACATTTAAATTTCTTGATGAATTAATCAAAACTGACAACAACAAAGAAAACACTAAACATGAATACCATTAAAATGTGGGTCTAGATGTGTATGTCGTCATTCAGAGAGCATTTCAGGTCAATCACCATATAGAAAATTTGACATGCCCTAAAGTCATACAGCTCAGATGGGATAGAAACATGGTTCAAGTCTTCCCTAATTGTTTTCAACAATTTACTATAATTTATATGACATTATCAATTCGTTATGAAGTTGAAATGAATTTTTCTCAACTACCGATTGTTTTCAGAAAATGTTGTTTGACCAGCACTGCCAGAGGAAAGACTGAATTACCTTTCTATTAGGACTCTAGAAAATCATTGTCATATGAAGAGGGAAACAGCAAGTACACAGCCAAAAATACAGGAAGGAAAATATTACAATTACAGCAGCATGTCTGGAAGCCATACTGCTTCCAGTAATTAATATGCTTTTGCAGACTTTTGTGATGCTTACATTATTTATCAACTTTTAAAAAATGTGTAGTTCATTTTGATTCTTGTATCATTTTAAGTAAGTATTCACTTTTACACCTAGTTTTGTACTCACAATTTTGTATCCTTTTTCTTTACAAAGTCCCCTACATTTAATATGGAATCGTAGAAACTAGATGGACTGTGACTGAGGTGGTGACCAGGCATGGGTGCAGACACAAACTCTGCACAGCCTCAGGCACCTTAGCCCAGAAACCACCTCTAGGCCCTGTGACCCAGAGCTCTCCATCCCTCGACACCTCCCCTGGCTCAGGCGCTCCTGATTCAAATGGGGACAGGACTGGCATCTGGTCACTAGATATCTTGTCCCCAGATTAACTTTTGAGTCATTTCCAACCCTGTTCTTTTTAAAAGACTGATGGTGTGTACTTTCACATTCCCAGAAAGCGAATAACATGAGTTTCTGGAAGACAAACTGGCAATACATATTCAAAGGTTCATACCCTTTGGCCTGGTAATCCCCCTTACAGGAATCTATGAATAGGAATGATCAGAAAAACAGACAAATATGTAAGCAAAATAAGGTTCCCACAGCATTGCATGACACAATAATGACACAATACCAACAGTATTAACAGAAAGAAAATCCTTCTGTTATGTCTCTCCCTTGTCACTAGGTATCCACAACCCAAAGAAATTTACCAGCATATTAACTAAAATGTTCTGAGTGGTACAGTTTGGAGTGATGGTTGTTTTCTTTATGCATTTGTGTGTGTGTGTGTAACACAGATGACTTTATCAGAAGAAAATGCACTTTTAAAATGAAACAGTCGTAGAAGGAAATTAATCAGACACCTAAACTAGGAGGCTGACACAACTGCTCCCAAAGGAATGTCTTAGTACCCATCAGTATTTCTTTAAAATAAATGGCTTCAGCAGGCTAAAACATGGGCCTGCCCACCTCTTTTCTCAGGGATCCCTGGAGCCTTTGCTCAGACAGTTTGATTCAGTAATGCTCATAAATATGGAGCGACTCTTTGCAAGATTCCTTGCATTTTAACGTGGGGGTAGTTCTCACGTCCTCCGTGGATGGGCGATTGCAAGCAGTGTCTTTGTCCTCATTTCTGCAAGAGCCAGTGAGGTGTGTAGACTGGGATGCCTAAGAGGGAGACACGTGGAAATGCCCATCTTCTGACCAGGGAGTCCCTTGGACCTTGAAAGCAACCAGAGAGCAGAGAAAGAACAGCAGCCCATGCAGATGAACTTACCTCCCCCTTCTGGCCTTGCTGTTGTCTTCTGTCAAGTAGGGAGATGACTCTGAGTAATCTCCGAGGGCTCTGCAATTCTGCACGTGAGCTTCCTACAAGCAGGGAAGTTGACTGGCATAGTGCCTCATGTGAAGGTCACAGGGAGGACAGGGAGTTCACTCCATCCAGCGTGAATGCCCTTTCTTCATCTTAGCTTGGGCTTGGGTGGGGGGTGTCAGTATTTCTCATCCTGAAGTCAAGCTACCTACTCTGGTCTCCTGGAGTCTCTTCTGAAACAAGGCTAAGTTATGTAAATACACAAACTAAACATGCTTTTCAGGCATAATTTTTAAAACAGAGATGAGGAATGGAGAAATAACCAAAAAAATCATGTACCTTCTCTGTGCCTGGTTTATGTCTGATTTCATAGAATCCAGCAGACTATACACATGGGACAAGCCTGTGAACTTGGCTATCACCTCTGAGTTTCAGAGGGTGGGTGACAGACTAGGACAGGCTGGCACCACCACCCAGCAGCACAGCCTGCAGAGGACACCTACACATGGGGACTCAGTGTGGATCTTGGTGGCATAGGGGAGTCTGCATTGGCCAGGGAGCCCTGGGGCCCAATCTCAGGAAGGGAGGTGCTGCAGGGAAAATGGAGGGCCACAGGAGATCAAGACGGAGATTTATTTCTGTGTACGGTGCAGAGAGAGGTCCCCAGGGACAAGCCAGGATGTCACAAGTACAGGGTGGGTACAAGGCATCTCAGAGGCCACCTACAGAGAAGGATCCCTGCTGACTTGGGCACCTGAACACAATGTGGCCTGCAGATCCATCCTCCGCAGAGGCTCTGCACTCACACACTCTGTGATATCCCTCATCTGGACTTTTACATCAAAGGGGTTTTGATGCACCTTATCGGCGTACCAAGGCCACTGACAGCCACAGAAATGCGGTGGAGCCAGCCCCATCCAGGCATCAGTCTTTGATCCTATTTATTTTAGACCAGTTTGTGACTTGGTCAATACAGATGCTGCACAGCCAGGAAGCACTGGGTGCAGGCTTCAAGCTCATTCCCACAGATTTAGTGGTCAGGGAAGAAAGGGCAATACCTTGGAGAAGTTTGGGAAATTGAGGCCCAAGAGATGAGGGCCAGGGGGTTAACTCACTCAGCCTCAACTGGCAAAAGCAGATTTGGAAGCAGCTAGAAAACCACATTGTGAATAATGTAGTCTGGCTTGGCCCCCCGCATTTCCTTGTCGTGGGCTTCCAAACCATCCACTTGGAAGTGGCCCATCACCAGCCTCTAATGAAATGCAATTGGTGTTCCCGACCACGTCCCCACCTTCACCAGTCCCAGCGGCCCCTCAGTCCTGGCCGCACACACTTGGGCACGCAATGCCAGTTGCACCAAGCCAATCTGCTGTGAGATGCCGGGAAACGGTTTGCAAATATTACTTTCCAAATTTATCACACTTGGCCTGGTACCCTGGAAAAAGTTAGTTTTGATTTCAACGTGGATGAGTCTGAGGCCCCAGTCTTTGTCCTACTGGAGCTGGCTTCGGGTGCTGGGGCCAAAGTCTGGGCTCAGAATGGGGCCGGGCCTTCTCAAGTGGTTCTACTGCCGAAAAAGGTGCCAGCCCCTCCACTGACCACTGGCCACCGGCAGAAGCCCACCCAACCACACTGGGCCTTTCCCAGCACTTTCCAAGCCAGTGAAGGTGACCTCCCTCTGGCAAACAGAAATCCGCGCTGTTGGGAGACAGAGCAGTAGGCATCTATCTCCACAGAGCCATCTTGAGCACCTGGTATGCGCCATATTGTTAGCACGGAACTCTCTCCCCATCCCTGTCTCAGCAACTTCCTTGGAGCCAGCTGCAGGCCTGAGTGGGAGGAGAGGGGAGTGACCATCAAGCCATCCCAACTCAAGAGAGAACCCACAGGCCCCATAGGAGGGACCTGGCTGCCCTTCATAGACACTCAGTCTCTCGCTCTGTGGCTCGCAAGTTCCCAGTGTGTCTGTCTCTCTCTTCTTTTCTGTCTTGATCTGTTTCTTTCTCTGTGTCTTCTTCTCGCTCTGTTCTGTCTCCCTCTCTGTTTATCCTTCTCTATATCTCTGTCTCTGTCTCTGTCTCTCTCTCCCTCCTTCCCTCCTCTCCCTCTCTTTTTCTCTCTCCCTCCTCCCCCTTTTCTTGCATTTCCCTGGGGATGATGGAGTTTTCTTCTGCATCACCATGTGGCTAGACAAATCAGCCCTGGCCTTTTTGTTCCTGCATGAGAGGAGAAAGCCCTCCAAAGTCCCACAGGCTCCATGGTGTCTGCTCCAGCCAGGTGCCCTACCCAAACCCTCTGAATCACTGGCTCTGGGGATGGTGACAGCCCTCTTTGCCTGGTCCTCACACTCAGTCCCAGACTGTTTAGACCAACGACCCTGTGTGTCACATCCCTCATGTCCCCCTCTAGGGAAACTGGCCAGAGTGGGAAATCACAGCCAGATTTCAGGTCATGGGCAAGGGGCTGAGGGCTCATGTCTGTGAAGAGAGGGGCCTCGAGGGGCCCAGGCAGGGAATGGCAGTGCTGGGAGCACTGTGGAGAGTGGTGGGGTCTGCAGGAACCTGCCCCCAACTAGATGGGGCAGCTGCTCTCCTGCTGCATGTCTCCTTTCACATCTGTGGCCAGAGTCTCCAACTTTTCAGGAGAAACTGCAGATCTAGATTTTCATATGAAAATGTTGAGACATAATTCAAAGTTTGTTGAGAAGCACTCTGCAAGCCAAATAAAACACATCAGCAGGACGGATCTGGCTAGCACAGCACATTCATGACCTCTATTTGGTGTCCCCTAACACCCACCCCTGGGCCCCGGCCACCTTCAGGGCTGGTAGGGAGGCCTCTGCTTCCAGGGCCCATGCTCCTCCCTCGCCTTCATCCTAGTCATGGGGCTCTGCCTTCCCCAGAGCTGTCCCGGTGCTCAGATGACCCCTATGCAGGAGCCCACCTGCAGTACAGCCTCCAGGCTGGTCAGCCCGTGTAAACACCTGGTCGTTCTCCATGTCCCTTACCTGCCCAGCTGGTCACGAAGCAGAGGTCCAAGCCCCAGGAAGCCCAGAAGCACCAGGCTGCAGAGGAGAGAGGGTTGCTGGTGTTTCATGGACCTTCTTTGCTGTTACCAAAGCTCATGTTTAAACACAATTACTTTCTGCCCCACTCAGGCAACCCAGTTGGCACACCCTGCCAGAGGCCAAGTCCCATGTCCTTTAAGGAAGACCTAGCATGGGGCTGCCCATTCCCTAGATGTGAAAGGCATCTAGTAAGTTTGCTACTCATTAGCTGTGGAGCCTGGGAAAATGACTTAGTTTGGCTGGCCTCAGTTTCTTCATCTGTAAAATGGGAACACTATCTCATGCTAGATAAAAAGGGACAAAATTAGACAAATTAGATAAATTCCCTCCCAGCTTCACCCATGTGCGGGAATCCTGGAAGAAGGAGAAGGAGAAGGAGAAGGAGAAGGGGAAGGGGAAGGGGAAGGGGAAGGGGAAGGGGAAGGGGAAGGGGTAGGAGAAGGAGAAGGAGAAGGAAGAGAGGATAAAGGGGAGTTAATATTTATGGAACCTATTAGGCATGAGGCTCCTTGACAAGGGCTTACAAATGTCATCTCTACTCATCCTGCCAATCACCCTGGTAGGCTGTCACCCCACTGTTCACACAGTCCCCATTTCCACTTCACAGATGAAATCCTGAGCTCCAGGGAAGTTGAGCTGTTTGTCCCTGGAAGGGCCCAAGATTTGAACCAAGATTCAAATTTGATCGGTCTCAACATCAAACCTAGAAATCCCAGGGCAGGGCGTGGGGCCACCTGGCCAGCTGCAGTGACCCCCCTGCTGAGCCTTCCACCCCTGGCCCTGGACCGACACTCCCTCCCACGGCTCCAGCATGTGTGGGCCCAGGCTCCTGTGCCCTCCTCAGGGGCTGCCCTGCCTCCACTCTTGACAGGACCTGCAGGCCTCCACCACCCAGCCCACGCTTCCTGCCTGTGTCGCACGGGTGCCCAACCCAGTGCTGGCCTCCTCCTCTCGGTGTTGCAGACAGCCTGTCAAAGCCATTCCTGGGCTCAGGTGGACCCTGTGGACAAGAGAACACTCCCCCAACCACTGTCTTCTTGGCCCAGCCAACTCTTTCTCATCCTTCAGAACCCAGTTCAGACATACCTCGTATTAGGGGCTGTGCCTGGCAACCCCAGCTCCCCAGGCTGGGCTGAACGCCTCCCTAGGCCACACCAGCACCCACCTTGGCCTTGATCTCATGCTGTATCAGTGAGTCCACTCTGCAATGAGGGACAACACTAAGTCGAGGTAAGGCAGCTCTCTCGGGGCCACTGCCTTAACCTGAGGGTCCCGGCAACTGTCCCCGGGGCCACTGGTCCTTGCCTCTGATGCCACCCTGTGCTGTTGTTACCCACTCTCAAGCAAACCACACCCTGTTGGGAGGCCCTGGGGCTGCAGAGGCTGTGAGGACAGAGCCTGAAGCCTCTGCTGGGGTCCCACCCTGAGCTCTGAGAGAACCCCCAAGTGAGAGCCCCCACCCTCTGGGTTGCACTTTGCTTTTCCCATGTGGCCACAGGTCCCAGGCCGGGGACTGGGCCACCTTCCCTTCCTCATGTTTTACTTTCATGCCCAGCTCTGGGTGTCTTCTCATCGGGGACTGTGCATGCGTTTCTCAGGGCTGAGTAGAGCTGAGGGGTCCAGGAGCCCTGGCTACCCCCAGGTGATATCCCGTGGTATCGTTAGCATGCGAGGTGATGTAGTGAAGACGGCTTGTTAGCTAGGATGGGGGCGAGATGGCCATCTAAGCAATGTCAGAGCAGGGCACGCACTCAAAAATGTACAAACGTATCTTCCAGTCTTCCAGCTGTTGGGAGAGCTTGGGCCCTCCAAGGGCACAGCGCCCCCTGCTGGCCAGGCTGATGATGCGCCTTAGCTCACCGGGCTTTCCTCTGCAACAGCTCCCCGGAAGCCGGGCAGGGGAGTGCTGGGAGGGGTGGGGGCGGGATAGAGGTGTGCATGCATGGGCCATTTCTCATTCTCTCACATACACATGTGCTCTGACATCTCTCTTGAGGACACCCTGTGCCCACTGGCACCACCAACAAACCAATCACATAGCCAATCAACAAATTCACAAGCACCTGCAGTGTACACACTGGCCCAGACTCACCTTACCTGGATGCTCCCCACCTCCACTCTCTGTGTTCAATTTGCCAGAGTCCTCCTGCCCCACCTTCCATGGTTCTCACCCCCACAGAAATGCCCCTTGTGCCTTCCTCCTCAGCCAGGTCTTCATGCCCCCAGCAGGACACATATCCAGGGCCTAACCAAGTGGCCTGACTCTGCACTCTCCTGCGCCCATCCATCCTGCACACCACCCACACTCTCGTCCTCTTGCCAAGAACGCTCCAGTGTTCTCACCACCAGCTCCACAACCTCCAGGCCTTCCCAGTCCTTGAGAAAGAGACCAGGGAAAGCCTTGGGCGATCAGACCCAACCTGCAGACGCAGCCCTGCCTGCCTGACTCCCACTCACACCTGCCCTCTAAGCAAACTGCAGCAGCACAGCACCATTCCCGGAAAGCACCCTTCACAGCAGCCTCCCACACACCTCCACAGCCCCCACCTGCATAGGCTCACTCAGCCTCACAGAGCCCCCCTATAGCCCTGAGCCCTCATTCTTATGGAAGACTCATGCCAAGGCCCTCTTGTCCATTACCATTGCACATGGACCCACCAGGCCACTCACCTCTTCATCTGAGCCCCCCCACACCCAGAAGCACCCATGACCCGACACCCTCTGTGGTGTCCACCCTCCCGCCCACACTCAGGGTTCTGTACAGAAAAGAATGATGCAGGCAGCATGGTGAGCATGGGCCCCGACGCCCAGTTTCCCCGGAGAAGCCTTTCAGATAAATCACTTTCACATGGCAGCTTTGGTCCTCCGGGAGGGCAGCGGCTGAGGAGGGGGCATGACGGGGCAGCCAGCAAGACCATTGTTTACGCCTTGGCTGCTGGAGCCAGGCCCCTACCCCAGTGCCCCTTATCCATTGGAGGAGGCTGCAGGAAAACAAGGTCTGGTACCCGAGGGGCCCAGTGACCCATTTGAGCAGCTCCCCTCAAGCAGAAGTTTCCCACATGACCTTCCAGCCAGGCCCTGGGCTTTCCTGCCTCCACAGCAACCGCAACCCCTCACTTGGCACTGGGTCTTGGCCCAGGGCACAGGGGAAGGGAGGAAACGGGGAGGTGGGGAGAGGATGCACAGGCCTGCCCCAGACTCCCAGCTGGCAACAGCCCTTCCTGTAAGGACTTCTGGGCCCTCTGGGTCCTCTGACCACCTCTTTCCACCACCCAAAACTGGTCATAGCCTGCACAGGTCTGGGGACCCAGTGAGCTACACCCACATCACTGGGACGCTTCAAAGCAGCTGTGTGACTCCAGGCAAGTGTCAGGACCGTGGGTTCCTCATGCCCTCCTGGCTAAATCAAGCTTGGAGGGCCCACGTGGAGATTCGAGGGAAAATGCACACTCAGGCCCAGGAGCAGTGCCTGGCACCAATGAGTGGAGCTCCCTTTTAACATATTCTTGGGTATCGCCTCCACCCAGGGTCTGTTTGTCCCCAAATTTAAGCTTCCTGAGTTCTGACTATGTTGGGCCCAGTGGTGTGGTCTCTGCCCAGCTGGACGTCAGCCTCCCCTCGGCCTCAAGGGCCTGGTGCTACCACCTACGTCTCCTGACCATGAGTCTGAGCCGTGCTGCTCTCTCTCTGAGTCCCAGGAATGGTGCACTTGTCTGCTACTGGTATCTCCACTCCCCAAGAACCTTCCTCACCCATCCTACTGGGCCACCCAGGACGTCTGGCCCTCTCTGGCCTTCTGACAGGCTCTGCTGTAAGCTCAAGCTCTCCACCTCCTCACGCCC
The DNA here is from genome assembly GCF_007565055.1 of Rhinopithecus roxellana. Classification (NCBI taxonomy): domain Eukaryota; kingdom Metazoa; phylum Chordata; class Mammalia; order Primates; family Cercopithecidae; genus Rhinopithecus; species Rhinopithecus roxellana. Next base: position 4,132,628 of record NC_044559.1, on the reverse strand, counting down.
AGCCCCTCACAGGGCCAACGCACCTCAGTAGGCGCTTGACCAAGGGCGGCAGGGCCATGTTGAATACACAGATTTCCTCTATGAGCCTTTGCGATGAGGAAGGCAGAGAGCTTGCCAGCAGCCTGGCCTCTTGTCCCGTGCCCTAGGCCCTTTGGAGGGAGTCCCTGCCCTGCCCCTGTGGCCTCCCCACATCTTGCACTGTTGCCTGGCCTTCTGTAGCCAGCCCCTCACACCTCTCAAGCCTCAGGTAGAGGCCTGCCACTCACGGGCCACACCTGCCATGTCCTTGGAGCCTTAAGATGCAGGTGCTGAGAGTTCGGTCTTGCCTGCAAAGGCCCCCCTGGAGGGGTCCCTCCTATCAGGCCTGGAGGCTTGGGTCTGTCTACATGCATCTGCATGGGGCATGGCTGGTTTCCAGAACCTCAGAACCCAATCCACCTGCCCACATAGCCCACACCAGCTGAGCAGTGGCAGTGAGGCCAATCACCAGGCTCCTCCTCACTCTGAGGTCTCCCTGCTGTGACCGTCTTCAACGTTTGATTCCTCCTTCTTACAGCCCAGCTCCCCCATTGGACCCAGTTCTGGGATTTGGGATCTGGCCTTGATCTCCAACTTGCCCCAGACTGTGCCTTGGAGTTGGCCCAGTCCATGGTGAGGTGGGCTACCCGGAGCCACTTTGGGCCTCTCAGAGCCCATTTCCTTTGGCAGTTGGTGCTGTGGACAGAGAAGGGTCTGGTGGAGAGGGGAGCAGAGACATGCAGGATTCTGGTGCCTGGAATGGCCGGGGTTGGGCCCATCGCTCCCTGGAACCACTGGCTGCCTCCTCTCTGGGGCTTGTCTTTGCCACAGTCTGTGAGCTTGGTGCCCACACCCCGTGGAGCACCATGGCCAGATCCAGGCAGCAAAGGTGAGGTTGGCTCACAGAGAAACCTGCGGAAGGCTCTGGCCTGCATCCCATCCCAGGCTCAACCTGCCTCACAGAAAGCACAGGAGACCCCTGGCACTGGGGCTGGAGCCCAGGGCATCTCTCCCAAGTTCCTGTGGATTATGAAAAATATTTAATGTGACATCTCAATTCTTTTCAAACAACATGGGGTGACGTCTACAGAGCACTTTCCTAATGCTGAACATCTGGGTCAGCAGTAGAAATGCCTCCAGTTATTGGGGTGGCTCCTAATATCCAGATGTCAGACACCAGGGAACCCAACTTAGGGACTAAGATCCTCACTTGGAAAGGGTCCTGGGGGATGTCAGAGGGAGGGTCACCACACAGACGAGAGAGTGTGCACATCTGGATTCATTTCCACGACTCAGGATCACACCAGGCAGCATCAGGGGCTGCAGGGGGATGGGAGTCACAGGCTCCTACCCTCCTCTTGGCCCTGGAAACATGAAGGCCTTCTGTGCCCTCCCCCAGTACCACCCGTGAGTGCCTGGCACACAGTGGGCACTTAGTGAATGCTGGTAAGTGCCTGCTGACCAGAGCTCATATGCGGGAGCGCACCTCCCTGGCAAGCTGGATCCCATCAGTGTCGGCCCACATGTGCACCAGCCTCATCTCAGCTGGGAAAATCGCATCAGGACAATGGGAAAACGTCTCCCTATTCCTCTGCCAGGTGGGCCCAACGCCAGAGCTGCGATCCAGGGCGTCGCTGCCAAGTTTCCAGGCTGCCGTCAGGCATCACTCCCACCCAGGGGGACCCTGCACAGTCTCACTTCTTTAGAGACAAATCAAATTGGAGAGACTTGGCTTGCATCGAAGACAAGGCTATGTTGTTTACACACATTTTTTGGGAAGAGGGAACAAATTATTTTTCTTCTTGTCCATGGGATGCCAACGAGTTCTGGGGGAACCACTCAGAGGCACCTGTCGCGAATTCCCAGGGCAGGGCGAGTGGAGATGGAGCAAACCGCCCACGGCGCAGGCTCCTGATTTAGAAAGAAAAGCGCAGCATGGGTTCTCTAAAGTCCAGTGGCAGCAGCTTGCAGGGGACACTGTGGCACTCATGGTGCCCTGAAAGTCACATGGGATGGAGGCCACAGTGGACGACGCATGCTGATGACACAGCAGGAAGGGCAGGTCTTGACTCAGCCCGAGGGTACTTCTCCCCGGTGCCACAGTCTTGCACTTCCGGGCTTACTCATCAGGACCAAGGGGAGAGGCAGGCTCATGGCCCTAGGTCTGGGTCCCCCTGACACACCCACACAGTGGTGGAGCCTTGAGGACAGCCTGGGGCCTGCTGCAGGTGTCCCAGGGAAGAGGACATGGGAGATCTGTGCCTGTCCACAATGGAATGCCTCCTCCGTGGGAAGCACTGCAGGCTGTGCATCTCTAGGGGAAACCACCAGGAGCCTGCACAGAGGCCCTGCCCAATGCACTGGAGCATGAAGCAAGGACAGTCTGCTTGCCCTAAGCGCACCCCATCTGGAGAGAGTGACTATGGCACTGGCCATCCTGTCAGCTGGGAACCTCAGGGAACCAAGGCAGGGAGAGCCCCCAGAGGAGGTGGCAGCTCAGGTGAGCCTCACATAATCACCTGTAAGGAGGGGATTTCCAGAGGGGCATGAGTTGACTGTGGGATGCAGCTGCTTCTTCTTCTTTTTCTTTTTTTTCTTTTTTTTTTTTTTTGTCTAAAAAGAAGAAAGAAAAAGTCCCACTCAGCTTTACCATCCAGATCACATTGGGCAGAGGCTCAAAGAACCTGCGTGTGGTGCCCTGGGTGGAGGAACGCTCTGGTCCCGACAGCAGTCTCCCTCTTGCTAAGGCCTTCCCTGACTCCCTGACATCTGCTCCCCATTTCCCTTCCCTGCTCTCCCCGCTCTGCAGCCTGACCATCGCAGACACAGTGTGGGCGGGACTGTCAGCCCCTCCAGGGCAGCACCTTGCTTTCACAGGGCTCACAGTCGAGCTCTGCCCTGAGTGCCTTCCATGTGCAGTGCTCATTCATTTTGGTTCATTCAGCACCTTCCCATTTTACAGGTGGGGAAACACAGGCCCAGAGAGGCTAAGTGACTTGTCCAAAGCAACCAGCTGGTGTATGGCAGAGCAAGGACTCCATCCAGGCTCCCTGACCCCAGGGTCTGCATAGTTAACCCCTGGGCCATAGTATCTAAAATGGTAACGTTATCTAAGGTCTGGAATTTTTGCAGTTGCAATGTTCCCAGAGCCAAAAACAGTGGGTAGCACATACTGAGATCTTCATAAATGTTTGTGAAATGAGTGAATGTAAACCCAGCCCTCCTGACACTGAATTTGCAACCCCCCAACACACATGCATTACAGTGAGAGAATTTTGTCATCTCAGATACACCGAACCACATGGCATTTCAGCTCGGGGTCCCCACTGTCTGTGTCAGAAGCCTCTGGGGCCTGTGAAAGCAGCACACACCATACCCTCGAGTAAGGGTAAACTACCAGCAAGCAATGTTGGGTGCAGAGAGCATGGCCTTTGGGCCAAGCACCAGGCAGAGAATTGGAGCATCTGCTGGAGTCGTTTTCCTCGAGGATTAAAACTAGGATTAAATTCTGCCTTCTCACTCGGAAGTTGTGTGATCTTGGGCAGGTGTTCCAACCTTTCTGAGCTCCAGATACCTCCGGATTGACAAGGTCAGGGTTTCTCCCTGAGAAGTAACTTTCTAACACCTTGACATACACACTATCTTGGCCTATGTCCCAGACCACTGGGCCAGTTTCAACCTCTCTGCTGGAGAGACAGCAGCAAGGTTCCTGGACAATCCCTATATTCGAAGTCCACTTGCCACTGCCTCCAACGGCCTGTCTGCCTTTCCCCAGGCCTCAGTGCTATTCTGTGGTGAGCACAGAAGTGTCCTTGCCCAGTCTCAGTTTTTATTTATTTTTTATTGTCAGCCTCAGTTCCTAAAATCTTACCATGTTATTAGAGGAAGGTATATTTTTGACAACTTTATCCACAGTTACTTTAAATCAAGGTGTCATATACACAGTGCCAAGACTGAAGATGTTTTTCAACATAAAAATCCATTTTGATGATAAAAAGGCTGTTGAGAATCCCTTTTGAAATTTCATCAGCCAGTACTCAGAGGACTTTTGGATTTGACTAACAGAGGAATCGCTTCTTGGTAAAGGACCTCAGATCCAGATGTTGTCCCAATGGAAAAAAAAAAGAAAGAAAAGAAAAGAAAAAAAGAACTTTTTCCAATATTCCTTTGTAAGTAAGCTGGTGCTGGGGATATGATGTCCACTTTACTGGGACAAACCAAAGTATCTTGATAAGTATAATTTTTTTCAGCAAATAACCTGCTGTTGGAAATTTTTTAAAAAACAAACTCAGTCCTGTAATATATGTCAAGTTCAGTGGTAAACTTGTATAAAAAGAACTTAAAGAACTTAAAAAGTCAACTGTCATCTGGGTACCAGTAAACTCAATGTAAGTGGTGATTCGGCAAGGGAGCTTAGGTTTTTAAAATGTACTTTCATTTTTTTTGTTAACAAGAAATGAGTTAACTTCTTAATAAAACCCAAATAAAATGTAAAATATAGTATGTATTAAAGGTTGGCATAAAATAATTTCCATGCAGACTTCACAAGTCTGCACCTGTTTATCGGGGGGACTATCATCTCGCAGAAACCGAAAACCTCCTGACAACTTTGTTCTCTTGCTCTGCAAATTGGGAATGACAGCACCTACCTCCCAGAGTTGTTTGTTCACTTCCCCTGCCCCATATTCCAGGTGAACCCCCGACAGTGGGTGCTTAGTTCCCCAAGCCAGGATTTAGGCCCAGGTGTGTGGCTCCTTACGGAACATCCTAAGTGACAGCACGCAGGATTTGCCTCTGAAGAACAGCCCTTCCCTCCTTCCCTTCCTCCCTCGCTTTACTCCACACCTCCGCATGAGTATCTAGTGGGCATGGGCCGGGGGCAATGCTCTAGTACTTGATGATACAACAGTGAGCAAAGTCTCTGTCCTCACAGCACTTACCATGTAGAACAAAAAGAAAGATGTTAAAGGAACACACAGCTGTCTAAAGTTTAATGCAAATAACATAAAAGCAGAGATAGATGAGTCCCAGGCTTTTCCACCCTTCCCCTCTTTAAAACAATCCCCTCTGCTTTGCATGCAGGCTTCTCTCCTTCTACCCCAGCCCAGGTGAGGGCATTCAGAGAGCTCCAGGGAGCATTAAATGGAAGGGGTGGCTCTAGGTCTCGCAGCCTCAGTGGAGACTGGTCACTGCCCCTGTCCAGAGTCTGAGCAAGCTCAGCGGGCTTGGGTCTGATCAGCATCCACCCACGAAGAGGGCAGGAGGGAGGGCAAGTGTGCAGAGGGACAGGCCACACTTCTTGCAAACCCATGCGTGGAGGCAGGCAGGTGCCCTGCTGTGGCTGTGAGACAGGACTCAGGGGATGGACCAGCTCCAGGAATGGGTATGGAACAGATTCACATGGCCCAGGTCAGATTCAGGTCGCAGCCTGGTGGGCAGCTTGACTAGGCCAGCACCAGAGCACAGGACCTGCCATAGAGGCTGGAACCTGTAGGCTGGGCTGCCAGGCTTTGGGCGTGCAGAGGAACACACCTGGGGCTTTGTCTATGGCGCTGCCTGGTGGACAGTGAGACTGAATGGGGGAGCAGCAGAGCAGTCAGGAATGATGAGGACATGGGGTGGGTGGTCCTCAAGCCTGGTCCATCGGCTACGGCAAGCCTAGTTTGGGGATAAGGTGGCTGCACCATCATAGGGTTATTACACGGGTTTTCGGAACCAGTCTTAGGATCAAATCCCACTCCTGCCTCTTCTCAGCTGGGTGACTTTCGGCAAGGTTTCCTCATCTGTAACTTGGGAACAGTGACAGGTGCCTTGCAAAGCTGTCTTCAGAATTGAGATGGTGAATTCTAAACCTCAAGCTAAAGCAAGTGGGGAGACAATGGTCACTGCTGTGAACAGACGTATCAGCAGCGGCCGTGGTGTGTGACAGAGCTGTCCCCCCCTGCAGCATCATTCCGTGAGGCGTGGCTGGGTAGGCTGTGTGGGGCCAGCACATTCCCACCCTGCCCACCTACCAAGGCCTGTTTGTGTTAATGTCACAGCTCTGAAGTATTATCATCAGAGGCCATGAGATTTCAAAGGAGCTTCCTTTGCAGAGCCACGTTGCTCTGTCCATAATTAGCGCAAGTTTCCATGAGCATGACGATGAGGCCAGAGGGGCTGCCCTGCGGGCTGGTTTGTTAGTGTAAGACATTCCTGGGACTTCTGCGTAGCCTGGGCTGTGCTTCTCCAGCTCTCGGTCTCCATGGCCCCTGCCCTCAGCAGCCCTCAGGCCCTCATTAAGGGATTAGCGATATGGGCCATGCAATCCCTTGGCCATCTGCTCGAGAACTGCTAGGCTCTTTGCTCTGTCCCCCCTGAACCTTATCAGTGGTCCTCGTGCAATGTTTGTGCTGCAAAAATCAAAGTGGGTCTTGGGCGGAAATTATAGACCACTGGTGTCATGAGCTAATTAAAGACTACGGGGTCATATACAAGGGAGAGGACACAGATTTCTCTCACTGACTGTCCTTCTGCTAATGGGACATTGACAAGCACAGACCAGGCAGAAGGCTGAGAAAGCCAACAGCCTGTGAGAGTGTGATAAAGGGTGACAGTGACAGGTCTTGCTTCACCAAGTACAGATTGGGGGATGCTCCTATCAGGGCCCAGCACCCCTGTCACAGAGGGTGTGGCTGCAGGGCCTGGCAGCAGGCTAGGAGCACACCCCCAGCAGCCATCCAGAGCCTGAGGGAGGGGATCTGTGGGGGGACAGTCTCATGTCAATGGCAACACATTTATGACCTAGGAGGAAGTTTAGGACAGTTCTGAATGTCTACATCTCCATCATCAAAACGGATTAAAATTCAAGGACAATCTTGAACAATGGGAAATAGGCAGACAGGGAAAGACCAAAATGTAACCTTGAATAGCTTCTGCTGTTGTTCTCTGTTTACCAGGAGGCTGTGGGCTTCTTGAAGGCATTGCCTCCCTCACATGCGAGATGGGGGTCTGGGGTGATCTGAGTGAGTGATGGGAGCTCACACCCTTGCACTTGCAATGAGATAACATCCCCAGGTACCATCTGAGTGCTCCAACCCCCTCCCCACTCACCTCAGTTCCCAGCCCCAGGCGGATGGACCAGAGACTCCACTGCTGGATCTAAAGTAAAGGCTGCAAATGTATGACCACTAGGGTCAATATCTGGTGACTTAGGTCCCAATGAGAGCGCTTGCCATTGGGTTCCTGCACACAGGGTGATCCTATCCTAGAGGACTGACTCCATAGCTTCCACAGGCCGGGGAAGGAGTCACAGGAGCACAACCCCCACCCAAGCAAGTGTAGTCCCTGCCAAGACTAGCAGTGCTGCAGTCCCCTTGCCCACTCTCCTGTGGTTAGGACCCCCAGTGATGGCACATGTCATCCAGTTTGGAAAGATCATCAAGCCTCAAGACTGGGCAGCACCTCCCACTCAATGCACTCATGTGGCCAGCCCCCTCCAGGGACACGCTTCGGCCTGGGTGCGGGGGGTATTCGAGGAAGGACTGCCCTGTCTGTCAGGGAGTGCTGGAAGCTGATACAGTATGGTACAATCTAATAATTCTCTGGGGAGACCTTCTGAGCCCCTCCCCCTTCCTTCAGCCATTCTCCATGCCCCCTTTTGTTGAGTATAATCCTCAATTTCTTTATCACTCAATCCAGCCTTCTCTGGCAGAGTAGCACCTACTATTTTCCAGGGGAGGCTTCTCAAACTAAGGCCTGTAGGTGAAATCCAGCCTGCTGTCTATTTTTATTGATAAAGTTTAATTGGAACACAGCCAGCTTAATCTGTTTTTGCATTGCCTGAGGCTGCTTTCCGGCTACGATGGCAGAGTTGAGTGGTTGCAGCAGAGATCCTACGGCCTGAAAGCCTAAAATATTTACTATCTGACTCTTTATAGAGAAAGTTTACTGTCTCCTATTCTAGGAGGTGTAGAAAAACCATTTTAGTTTAGCCTCATAATGTCCCTGCATAATAGACCCTGACTTTCATTTGAAGGAAAGCCACTAAGATTTGGCAAAGTTAAATAGAACCCAGCTGTTAGGGAGGGGAGGTGGGCCTCAAACCCACATGTACTAACTATAAAGACTGTCCTTTTGGTGTTTGTCTGGTTGCATCTTTGGCAGAATAAGCTGAGGGTGAAACATTGCCTTGATTCTGTTGCTGGAGCAGGGCTAGAGCTTTTACACCTCCTAAACCTGCACGATGTCTAGTAATAGCCCCCAACTTTTCTCCATGGAAGTCCTGGTTAAAATGAAAAGATAAATGACCCTCCCCATATTATCCTCCAAGATCCAAAAAATTACTCATTCAAACAGCTCTTTGGTCTTCTCCTTGGGTTTGTGATGTAAAAGTGTATCAGCCAGTGAGCCTATTCCTCCTCCCTTTGATCCAGGCATTGTGTGTGCATTTGGAGCCTGAGCCAGGTGGGTAAAGTGAACCTGGATGCCCCATGAGGTCCTTTTTGGGGTTGGCAGGTGTCTCCTCACTGGGTAGTGGAGACACAGGATAAGGAAGTTGACTTGTGGCTACAGAGAAGCTGTCAGAGACAGAACCTCTGGTTTCTCAGTGATGGCCCTCCGGGAGTCAGGAACCCAACAGACATCATCTTTAGTCTGCAGGATCACCCAGAAAGCAGAGGCGCTGGGCATCAGGGTGCCTCTTGTTCTCTCTATTGGCTTTCAAGCCTCTGAACACCCTTAGTGCTTGAAGAACTGGCCCCAGCATGAATGAGTTCTGCAGGATTCAGGACCCAGCTGCCGCTACAGACATGGAGCAGGGCACTCCAGACTCAGCCATATTCCTGCTGCTGCACCCACCTGCTTGTTACCTGAACTCTGCCATCCAGCAGTCAGCTCTGCCAGGCCTCACAGTGGGGTGGCGGGGTGTGGCCCACACCTCCCCACCACCCACCCCAACCTCCAAGTTGACTTCTGTGGTCAAGTTTGCTTTGATTCCTGCCTGTTCCCCAAGCCTGTGCTCCAGGCTTCTCTGTCAACCACCCCATCAGTTCAATAAATTCATTTTCTACTAAAGTTAGCCCACACCTGTGCAGAAACTGAGTTAGAGCAATTAGGTGTCTTGTCCAAAGTGATAACAGATGGGAAAATGTAGAACTGGGATTCAAGCGCAGCTCCTCTGACCCTAACAAGCACAGGCCTCTCTCGCTAGCCCACACCCCTCTCAAGGAGCAACACTGCTCTTTCTAGACCCTCAGAAATGGGCCACCTCCCAGATGCCAGGTGTGAGTGTCCCGACACCCTCCCCTCACTTTCCTCCCCAGCCAGGGCTTCTCTGATGGATTTTCTTGAGTCAGACTATTGAACTACCTGCCTTCCTGGGAAACACCTTCAAATCCGCAGAGGACAAAGTGGGCTCCAGAAATGAAAGTGGAGCGTTTCGCCGTGTGTGGAGCAGTGAGAAAGGGAAGAGGTGGTCTTGGAGAGTGCAGTTAGCCTGCAGTGGGCAACTTGACCTGTCGGGCCCCAGGAAGGGGGGTCACAGGGGCCTCCAGTCACAGGAGGTCGTTGGGGGGACAAGGCCTAGTTGAGGAAGAGGTCAGAGGGCCGGCTCTCAGCACACCTGTCAGGCCCCACACCTGGGGCCTTGGGGTCCCAGAGATTTCTTTGCAATGCCTAAAGCTTTGCTGTCTGAGCCTAAGGACATGTGGACAGGACAGGGCAGGATGGCATAGACTTGACCTCCTTCCCCTTGTCCCCTGATTTGCACCCTCCAGACATGGACTGGCTGCACAGATGGGCTGGACACTCAGGGGGAAGGTCAGACTTGCCAGTCTGGGACCCTGACTTTGCTGTTCACGGCCAGGTGTCTGTCCTGAGTCAGACTACAGCTGTCAGCTGTGTTCACAGGTGTGTGTCCCCACAGAAGGTGAGTGGCTATTCCAGTGGGAGTGTTGGGAGAAGGAAGGAGAAGAGTGTTCTATAGGCATCCGTCCTGCTGTGACTGTGTGTGGCTGAGTGCCCGATGCTCTGTGCCCAGGGCCACCTGTCTCTCCTGTTACGGGTGAATGTGCTGATAGGGGGAGTCCAGATCTTAGTTCCCCTGGTAGTAAAGGTGACCCTGCAGCTCCATCTCAGGGATGTGGCTCCCTGAGGCAGGCTTTCACCCATAAGGGACTTGCCCAAGATCAAGACAGCAGAGCACTAAAGCCGAGCTGCCCCTCCAGCCCAGCTCTCACCAACCCCAGGAATCGAGAGGCCCCCCACTTACTTCCTCCTGTGTGCCAGGGCTAAGCATTCAGCTTCACACACACTTACCTGCATTTAACACCTCCAGTCATCAGCCCTGCTTGAATCAAGTTGCCTATCTGCCAGGGAAGTGGCAGAGGTGACCGCTCCTGACCACAGTCACCTGGCCCCACTGGGCAGGAGCATCTCCCGGCCGGGAGCAGTGGGGGTGGGAAAGCCATTTTCTCAAGCATTGGATGGTGCTGGAGGGGAGCAGCCGTGCTCTGTGGTGGGCTTTGGGAACACAGATTCCTTGTTCTGGGTGAGCGGTCATGAGGCAATCCCCATTTCCTCATCTATAAAATGGAAAAAGAACCTGAGAGTGCTGGCCTCATGACCTCACTGTGGGGCACACACAGGGAGGATCAGTCCCATGGTGAGTGCTGCCCATCAGGGCAGGTGCTCCGGCAGTGACAGTCTCATCCACAGCTGTGGCAACCCCTGACACCCCCAACTTACCTTGTCATTGTTTGTCATCTGCATCCTCCCTGTCATTAACCTCCCCATGCCCCACACCCTCCCTTTTACATCCTGTCTGGGCTGTCCGTGCCAGCTCACCAGCAGCCCATGAAAAGCCTGGACAATGATTGGAGAGAACAGTAATGAATACAAATCGTTCTCCAGGCACCGCAGAGCCAATTTTGGGTGATGCGGCCTCTGGGTGCTAACCATCCTTGGTCCTTCCTGGAATGGCTGTCAGGCCACCGAGGCTGCACGCTTGATGAAGACGGATGATGGCCTGCGCCTGGTTGATGCTGTAGTAACACAGAGCCCAGCGTTTAATCAGAGCTCTGCTCTCTGCCAGAGCCGAGTAATTGGAGGCAGGTGCTAAGCGCAATTGAAATAAAATGTGGAGTTAATAAGGACAGTCGACAAGGATGTTGCAAGTCTCCTGTCCAAGTTTTCAACAGGAATTGGAAGGCAACTTGGAGACCTCAGAAACTATGAGTTAATTTCCTACGTTTCTCTTCAAAAACAAGTACAATCAACTTTAGGGTTTTTAAAAAATAAGCTTATTTATTTTCACATTTGCACTTCAAAAATAAGATGGTCAGAAAAGCAGCACATGTCTAAGATACTTACGATGGACTACAGCGGACACCAGCTCCATGGAGGCCTGCACACCCCTCGCCCCACCTTCATGCTCAGCCTCAGAGTCCTCTAGTCTGCCTCTCTGGTGGTCCCTTCCTCTTCCAGCCCATTCCTAATGGCCGCTGCACCCCTCATCTTGATTCATCCAGGCATTGCTACCAGCACAGTCTTGCTAGAATGCACAACTCCCTGCAGAAAGTTCTATTCCCTCCCAAGTAGAGCTAAGCCCCAGTTCTCCATGGTCTTGCCTGAGCTGGGCCCCAGCCTTATCTCCCCCTGCTCCTGTTCCCTTTTGCTGCTCTAGTCATGGTGAAAATCCTCCACCTTCCCAGAGGGTACCTGCCACCTCCACTCTTAATATACTCTCTCCCTGGCCTGAGGATCTTCCTCCCTTCTTCATTGGCATGCTCAGAGAGTGCCCCAAGAGCTGTCCTGAGCCCCACACCTGCTTCCTGTGCCCACCCATCCCACGGACAGCACCGTCCATCACATCCTACCCTCCACAGGCTGCTGTCAGTGTCCTGTCTCCCATCCCACTAGACTCTGCAGTGCCCAGGTCAGTCCTGACGCCTGCAGGAATGCACCACGCGTGGCACCTGCACTTCGCAAGGTGTGAGGGAGGCACTGGACCCACCCAAGGCTGTCCTTGTATCATGTGCTATCACTTACTGGCCAGCACATTCCCTCAAAGCTGCACGGGCAACTATGCCATGGTCTGTGCCCACCCTCTTCATCCTCAAAACAGTCCCAGTTTGTGATTTCATTTCATAAATGACTGCCCCCCCCCCCACCAAGAACCAGAACTATAAGAGGCAGATGAAAGAAAGGAAAACAGATTCAAGCCTAAAACCCTCCCCGCCCAGCCAGCAAGGTTGTCTCGAGTACCCCTCGGCTCAATCTTCAGTGAAGTGACACCTGGTGAGGATGGGCTGTGGATTGTCCCCCTCACCAGCTAATATACCTGGAGTACACAGTCACCTGGAGAATGAGCCTCAGGGTGACCCACCTCAGTGTCAAGGGGACTCTTGAGGTCCGTGAGACCCAGCTCCTATATGAAGGGACCATTCTGCAATTATCCCCAAAGTTGGAGTGCATGGAGCTACCATATGATCCAGCAACCCCACTGCTGAGTCTATACTCAAAAGAAAGAAAATCAGTTTATCAAAGCGATGTCTGCACCACCATGTTTATTGCTGCAGTATTCACAATAGCCAACATGTGGTCACTGAGCTTGACTGATGCTCAGTGTCCATCAATAACTGAATGGATAAAGAAATCAGTGGACAGTGGAATACGATTCATCCACAAAAAAGAATGGAATTGTGTCATTCATGGCTGCATGGATGAGCCTGGAGGATAGCATGATAAGTGCAATAAGCCAAGCACAGAAGGACAAATATCGCATGTCCTCACTCATATATGGAAGCTTAAAAAGTGGGTCTTATGAAGATAGAGAGTGGGTTGGTGGTTACCATGGACCGGAAGGTTAGGGAGAGCAAAGAATAAAGAGAGATTGATTGACAGGTACAAATATACAGTTAGATAAAAGAAACAAGACCTCATGCTCAATAGATCAATAGGGTGACAATAGTTAAAAAAAAATCTATTGTACGTTTCAAAGTAACTCGAAGAGAATAATTAGAATGTTTCTAGCATAAAGAAAAGACAAATGCTTAAGGTGATGAGTATCCCAATTACCTTGATTTAATCTTTACACATTATATGAATATTTCAAATTATCACACATACCCCTAAAATATGTTCAACTATTATGTCTCAATAAAAAAAAAAAACTTGGAGTTCAACTTCCCCCAAGACACCCCAGGGAAGGGGTTTTGTGATGAGCAACAGCTCAGAGATCAGAAAGCCCCCTCTGAGTCTTGCTGACATCCTCCTCTCTCTGTCAGCAAGCTACAGAGACATGCTGGAAGCAAATGCTCCCTTCCTCTACCCTCAAATGGAACAGTCCCTTCTGGACATGGTTCCAGGCCCATCTTTCTCCTGCTCAGCCACAGTGCCTCTTCAGAGGACCTTGGTGGGGTCTGCGCAGCACCGAGGAGGCCTCACTCCATTCGGGCAGTTCTGCCTCTATGGAAGACAGCGGCTCAGAGAGTCAGAGAGTGCCCTCTGGAATCTTTTGCAGCTCTGACTCACACCCAGCCATGGCCTTCCCTCTCCCCACCCAAGTCTCTGACCATGTGAGGGGCTTTGCACACAATGACCCTGATTCTCTTGCATCCTTGTCCTCAATCCAGAGTGGATTCAGGGAAGTGCAATGATCTGAGGGCTGTGCTTACTTGAGGCCCACTTGGGCCTGCCATCTGCTCTTCCCTGCTGCTCCTGGGGGAGTCTGCCCCCCTCCCCAACATCCCCAGCCCCGTCTCCCCTGGCTCCAGGCTCCACTGCAATCTGAAAGCTCTACAGGCAGCTCAAACTCAGGTCCCAAACGGAACTCATTATGGATCCCTCCAAACTCACTCCTCCTCCATCCCCTGCTCCAAAGAATGACATCACCACCAGCCGGTCCCCACGCCAGAAACCTGGGAATCATTTGAGATGTCTCTTACCCTCATCTCCACCCCCAGCAATCAGTCAGCATTGTGGCTGCACTGGCCTGAGGTTTCCTGAGCCCAGCCCATCCCCTTGCTCACTGTCATTCCCTGGCTCAGGCTCTCATCTTTTGCCAGGGCTGTTACCGCACCAGCGCACTCACTGTCTTTCTGATTCTAAGCTGGCTCCCTGCCAGTCCTCCCGCAGCACAGGTCTCAAGATGATCTTTATAAAGGTCCAACATGGTGCGTCATTCCAGCTCTAAATCCCTCAAGGGCTCCCCCTACATTTCCAGAACTCAAATGTCTTGACACAGCAAGGGAGAACCTCAAGACCTGGCTCAGGCCTGCTCCCCTACCTGGGAGCCTTTCCCTCCTGCACACTCAACACTGCTTTTCTCTCACTTTGACCCCTTGTATTTGGACTCCCTTGTCCTCCATCCTCATCCCTGGGCAGTGGCTCTCAAACCTACGTGTGCATCGAAATCACTGTAGGGGCTTGTTCAGGCACACAGAACACTGGGATCCCCTCAGGGTTGCTGACTGGTGAGTTTGGGGTGGGACCTGAGAATTTGCATTTCCAATGTCAAGTTCATATGATGGTGATGCTGCTAATCTGGTGGCCACACTTTGAGAGACAGCACCACCACTAAAAGCCTTCAATAAGGGATCGAAAGGACCCCAAACTGTTAGCTGAATGAAGGAATGAGTGAGTGGGATACACTCTGGCCAGCCAAAGTTTTGTAGCCACTCCTTAGGACTCTGTTGACTGGGTCTCACGTATGTGAGTAATCTTGGGTGGAATTTCTGAATAAGTTAAAAGAGACAAAGCTACATGTTGCCTTTATCAGGGTTAGGGGGACCCCTGTGAGTTCCTCTCTGAGGTCAGTTCCCACTGTGCGCCCTGAGGGTCAGCAACTTTCCCAGACAAGGAGGTGGGAATTGGAGGGCCTGGGCCTGGGACCTCTGAATGCATTCCCGTTACATCATTTGGATTTCTTTACAGACTGGAGAGTTTACAACATCATCAAAACACATGTTTTTGTGATTTTCCAATAGCCCTGATTTCTGCTACCATGTCCTGTTCCCAGGCCACCACTGAGCACACAGCGGACAGATGCCAGCAAGCATCTGAGCTCTCAAATGCACACAGCATGTCCCTTCTCACGGGCAGGAGCTTTGGAAAATGGAACACTGGGTGTGAAAGACCCAGAAAGGGCCCTGTGAGGCTGCGGAGAAGGGGTGAGGGTGAGGCCAGCCTGCCCAGCCAGGCCGTAACTGTGGAGACTCCGTGAGTTTCCAGAGTCGTGATCAGCATGAAGAAGCCCTTGGAGCCCAGCACAGCCATGATGGCCAGCACAGTCCGCCTGCATCAGCCACTGAGGGCCTGGGCCACGTGGAGCTCGCTGGGGTAGCACTTGTGATCCCGCTCCTCAGTGTATCTGGACTAGGAAACCGCGTGGTGGTCAGGACTTCCGGGGAGCTGACATCCAGGGGAACTCTCCCCCTCAGACCCACCAGGCTGAAAGGGCAAATTCCAACCCTCCTTCAGAAAGGGAGTTCTCCCTGAGTCCTTGAGATCCACTGCTCTCTTGGGGTGCTGTTACAGGCTAAACTGTGTTTACAAAAATTTCAGATGTTGAAGTCTCAACCCCCAGTACCTCTGAATGTGACTGTATTTGAAGATAGAGTCTTTAAAGGCATGACCGAGTTAAAATGAAATCATTAGGCTGGGCCCTAATCCAGTATGACTGGTGTCTGTCTAAGAAGAGGAGATGAGGACACAGACACTCAGAGGGAGGACCATGTGAGGACATAGCAGAAGGCAGCGTCTACAAAGCAGGGAGAGAGGCCTCAGGAGAACCCAGCCCTGCCGACACCCTGATCTTGGACTCGTAGCCCTGTGGGAACTATATGGGAAACTGTGAGAAAATGACTTTCTGTGGTTAAGCCCCCGAGTCTGTGATTCTTTGTTTCTGTAGCTCAAGCCGACTAAGACAGACACTCCAGAGCCCTGGCCAATGCGGGCCTCTCTGCTGGGTGAGGAACCAAGCTTAGCATGCCTCGTGAAGGGGTTCAAGGGTGTCCCTGAGGCCTGTGTCCACTGCCTGCTCTGTGTTCCCCCTGGGGAGGGCCCTTCAGCTCTGTCTGCCCTGGGCATCTCAGCCCATCCCTGGCTTCCCATCCCCACAGGATGAACTGCTTGAAATGGAGATGTGCTCATTGAGAAAGGGGGGCTTGAGCCAGGTTTCCAGGCAATGCTCTCTTGACTGAGTCCCAGACGGCAGCGCTTTGGGCCCCGTCCCCCAGGCACGGCTTACTCCCCTGGGGCTGCGCAGAGGATGCAGGACTGTTTCCTGAAGCTGATCCTTGGTGCCATATAGCCCTTTTCTCTCTGGCCTGAGCATTAGCCCTCTCCCCAAGGGGATCCTGCTTCCTACCCCCAGAGGGATATGCTTCCCTTTAACTTCTTGCTTCTTCCACTAGGATCTGGAAGTCACCTTGCCTCTGGGTGGGATCTGAACCACACACCCATAGCTGGAGATGCTGCCATGGAGGAGAGAAGGAAGGAGGTGATGTAAGAGAAGGGGTGGGGCACAATTCTCTGACACCAACCAAGGACCCACGATTCAATTCAATTCTGACACAACTGCCTCTAGCTAGCACAGATCCCACAAGCTAGGGGCTCTGCCCTGCAAGACTGCACCCACTTCTGCACCAAGTCACACTGCTCCCACATTGCCGCCAGGCTGCTGGGATGCCGGGTGGGGGGTGCAGAGGCAGGCAGGGGCCCTCAGAGTGGTGTTAGGGCACCCGCACCCTATCTTCTAAGTGACAGGGTGAGTGGGGGGCGGCACCCATGAAGAAAGGCTGTTAATACAGGAGATTACAGCGCACAGCCTTGGGAAAGCGCTCACTAAACAGTCCTTGAATGGAACTGGGCGGGGCCTGAAGCAGGAGGGTTAAGGGGACCCTTCCATGTGTCCGAGACCTAAGAGCAGGACTAACTTGGTGACGGGCCAGCTGGGTGGGCAGAGCAGGGGCTCCAGGCTTCTGTCTGGGCTGTGAGTGGCCTTGTGGATGCAGGGCAGGGGGCAGGAAAGAGCTTGGAGTGGCAGCTTCCTTGCAGACACACTGAGGATGAGGACACAGGACCCTGGGCAGGGGTAGCCATTGGACATGAGGACACCTGTGTCTGGAACTCAGAAGCCAGAGCAAGAGACACAGATTTGGGGCTAGCCATGCCATGGCTGCCAGGGAGGGCATGCTGGAGCTGTGATGGAAAAGTCTTCTGTACAGCCCTGTCCCCGACCTCCCATCCCTGGCTCTCTCCCTCTCCCCAGGGCACAGCTTCCCAGGAAAGAAAAGCCGATCCCATGAAATACCGGTGGTGCAAGCCTGGCAGCATCTGTAACGCTCTCACTGTGCTGTTCCTTGTTGGGGTAAGACAGTCCCAGGTGCAGGCTTCTCCAAGGACTGGGAGAGGCTTCCCTGTGGAGCACCTGGCCCACAGGTTCGTACGCCCCTCTGCCGCACCCTGGCTGGGGTGGGCACTAGTTATCCCTTCCCCATTGGCCTCAGGATCCGGGTTGCCTGGCTTGTGGAGACTTGTGCCATGCTCTTCTGATTAGCCAACTATGGAGCCTTCCAGAAGTGGAGGGCGACAAGCCTGTCCCCCTGAGCCCCATCAAACCCCCTAGTGCTTCCCTTCCCACTCCAATACCTCTGCATCTGAAGCTCCATCTGAGGCTGGGAGGCTCCTGGCTTCTTCCCAGGGCTCTGGCATGGCTCACCCTGGTAGAACACCCTCAAAATGTTAACACAAGTGTGTTGGGGCACTGACGCAATCGATGGGGAGAACCTGGCAGGTGTGGCATCAGACTGGCAGCTTCTGGCCAGCCCCATGACCCCTGGTGGCCACAGTTCCTGTCTCTGCAAAGAAAGAGGCCATGAGTGACCCCCTCCTCTGGTGGGGTGAAGCTTCGAGGAGATGGGACCCTTGTCTGCCTGGCGCCCAGCTTCCACTGGCACCAGCGGGCATTCAGTGCAGGACTCCCTTCTGCCCTCCCCGTCCCCACCCCTCCTATCCAAGTTGACATCCTCACTGCGGTCCCTGTAGGGGGCCCAGAAGGAAGGGCCAGGGCTGGGCAGAGGGCTCACTGGATAGCCCAGGAGCCCAACTTGCTCCCACTTGCTCCACCCACCAACACCTTGTGGGCGAGCACCCCCAGAGCCCAAGGATCCAGGGCAGCAATCCCTCCTGGAAACTGCTGTGAGGCCTGATGGTGAAGTCAGCGGCAGTGGCCGGGCTCCTGGCTTCCGGAAGAGGCCCGCTGGGAACTCCAGGAAGAGAATGGCGAGTGGAAGGTCCTGATCTTTTTCATGTGTGTGGATGGAAGGGCTCAAGGCAGGTGGACCCCATGAGGAGCCTGGGACACAGGGGCTGGGCCCCAGGAGTGAGAGGTCAGGGAATGCAGGAGCCAGTATGCACTGGGTGCAGGTCCAATCCCACTGAATCCTCACCCTCTTCACAGGAGGTGGGCACTCTCATGAACCCTGTTTTACAGAAGATGAAACTGAGGCTTGAGGAGGGTTAGTTCCCTAGGCTCGAACAGCTGGGGACAGAACTGGGATTAAACCAGGTTGGATGGGGCCAGGGACCCTGGGTGAATGCACCACCCACGATGCCCTGCATAACCATGTGGAGATGGGCACAGTGACCGGAGGTGGCCTTGGGGGTCGATGACATTTGCAGGCAATAGTATAGCTCTGGCTCTCTGTAGTATTTCCTGCAGGTAGGCAAAGGGCAGATGGGGTCTCTGCCTCATGGTCCTGCAGGGAATCTGTCATCTTAGCACTGGAGCAACTGTGGGCACCTGATCTTGTCCAGCTGTAGCCGCTGTCATCCCCAGGAGGGGCCAGAGTGGCAGACAGACTTCCGTGTCCCTCCTCAGGAAGCTGAGGGTGACTGGGGCTCACGGGCCTCCACTCAGCCTGGACTCCCCTCTCCCAGGCTTCTGGGAGTTGTCCCAGAGGAGGTGGGGCCCAGAGTCCAGCCTGTTCAAGGGCCACAGACTTGGATTCCTGCAAGGGCCAGGAAGGATGAGTAAAGGCTGATGATGGGGCCTGGTGGAGGCTCTGGCCACCAACAAGCACCAGCCTCTAAGAAGGGTGCAGTCACTGACTGTGCATCTGTGGGCTACCAGGCTATAGCCTCATATGGACAGGGTCAGACGAGCCCCTGCTCACACAGGTCTGGGTTCACAAAGCCCTACAGCCACCCTGCCGCACCACACAGGGGAGGGAGCAAAGGCCCTTGACTGCAGAAGCCCCACCCCATCTGGCTTCAGTCTTCTCAGTCTTCTGTTTCTGGTCCTGAGGCCCCATATGTTCCCTGCTCTGTACCCAGCACACCCTCCTCCACCAGACTCCCTCTGAGAGCAGGGCACAGGCAGCAGGCTATGGAAGTGAAGGGCTGTAGAGTTAGGCCTGGCTCCCTCCACTTCGCTGCTCTGTGACCCTGGGCAGGTGCTTAACCTCTCTGAGCTTCAGTGTTCTCACTTGACAGATGGGTGTGAAGATCCAAAGCAATAATGTGTGTCAAGTGCTTCACATGGAGCAGATGAAGCCTTCCTTTCCTCCCTGACATTAACATGTGCAGCGTTGGGAAGTGGGAGTCAGGCATAATATTAAGTCCATGCTCAAATGGGATGTGGGTCTGATGGAGGAGGTTTCCAGCTGGGGCTCATCTGTTAGCCTTGAACTTCTGACCCAGAATTTAGCAGGATATGCAGGTTCAGCAGCTGAGGGTGTGGGTGGGGAGTCAGGGGAACCTGCTTCCCAGAACCTGCCTCTGGCAAGGTCCTGATTGCTGCGCAGGTGGGCAGCACCACCTAGTGGGCATGCATAGTGCCATGACTCAGGATACTGATTGTCCTCACACACGCACATACACACGCACAGAGCTGTGAACACACACCTCAGGCCCCTACCCACACCTTCACCCGCACACAAATGTCTCCTAGCTTCCTACCCCTTGGATCCCATCTTGGAGTTGAGCATCAGCAGCCATAAAACCATGCATCCTTCCTCTTTCCAAAAGCTGATTTGGGGATTGTGTGAGGACAGCCAGGTAGTCTGAAATGGAAAAGGGGTGAGTTCACATTTGCTAAGGGCATACTAGTGCATGCCAAGCTCCAAGCCATGAGGGAGGTGTCACTGTCACGCTGAAAGGCTAAGAGCTTGCCCGAGCCCACCCAGTGAACACAAGACTGCAAGCCCCAGGGTATGCATCTGGAAGGCCTGGTTCCTACAAGCTCCACAAATTATTCCATCATAAAAAAGGATTTTTCTGGATCCTTTAACTTCTTTCTTGAACTCAGTTAACTCAGTTTTATTTGAAGTGGAATCAACTTTGCTCATAATTCTATTTAGCGTCCTGAGATGATTTTCTAAGTAACAGCAGAACTTGCATTCTCAGCAGCCATTGTCTAACATACGTTGTCCACCTCCTCCTTCTCCTCCCAGCAACAGTGTGTGTGTGTGTGTGTGTGACTGTGTGGTTTATGTGTGCACAAATGTATATGTGCAGGTGTATGTGGTTGTGTGTGTATATGTGGTGTGTGTGGTGACGTGTGGTGTGATGTGTGTGTGGTGTGTAGTGCGTGTGGTTTGTGTGGTATGTGTGTGGTGTGTGTGTGTGTGGAGTGTGGAGTATGTGTGGCATGAAGTGTGTGTGGTGTGTTTTTGTGGTATATGTGGGGTGTGTGTGGTGTAGTGTGCACGTGTGGTGTGTGTAATATGTGGTGTATGTGGTGTTTGTGGTGTGGAGTGTGTGTGTGGTGTGTGGAGTGTGTGGAGTGCATGGTGTGTATGGCATGGTGTGTGTTATATGTGTACATGGTATGTGTGATGTGTGGTGAGATGTGTGTGTATGTGGAGGGCATATGGTGTGTGGTATGGTGTATGTTATATGTGTAAGTGGTGTGTGTGATGTGTGGTGAGGTGTATGTGATATATGTGGTGTGCTGTGCATGTGTGATGTGTGTAATGTGTGGTGTTTGTGGTGTGATGTGTGTGTGTGGACTGTGGGTAGTGTGTGCTGTAATGTGCGTGGTGTGTGTGATGTATGTGTGTGTTGTGGTATGTGGTGTGCACGTGTGTGGTGGGTGTGGTGGGTGTAATGTGTGGTGGGTGTGGCAAGTATGTGGTGTGATGTGTGGTGTGGTGTATGTGATGTAGTGTCTGTAATGTGTGGTATGTGTGGTTTGTGGTATGCATGTGTGTGGCGTGCATGTGGTGTGGTGTGTGTGGTGGGTGTGGAGTGTGTGGTGGGTGTGGAGTGTGTGGTGTGTAATGTGTGGTGTGCATTGTGCATGTGTGGTGTGTGTAATGTGTGGTGTGCGTGATGTTTGTGGTGCACATGGTGTGTTGTGTGTGGAGTGTGTGGTTTGGGGTGTGTGGAGTGTGTGGTGTGTATGTGTGTGGTGTGTGGTGTGTATGTGTGTGGTGTGTGACATGTATGTGTGTGGTGTGTGTGGTATATGTGTGTGGTATGCTGTGCATGTGTGGTGTGTACAATGTGTGGTGTGTGATGTGTGTGGTGCATGTGGTGTGTTGTTTGGAGTGTGTGGTGTGTTGGTGGAGTGTGTGGTATGAGGTGTGTGGAGCGTGTGGTGTGTATGTGTGTGGTGTGTCTGGTGTGCTGTGCATGTGTGGTATGTGTAATGTGTGTGGTGTGTAATGTGTGGTATGTGTGGTGTGAGTGCGTTTGTGGTGAGTGGGGTTCGCAGCACCAACAGGCACTCAGAGTGTGGTTAAACCCCTGCTCTGCACCAGATGTCCTGGGCGTGCTTCTGTGGAACCTGTGCCTGGACTGCAGGCTGCTCCTGGCACCTTGTTTCTAATGAACAGAACAACGCAGAAGTAATCGGCCACCACTTCCAAGATTAGGTTACAAAAAAAACCCTCTAGGTTCTGCCCTGGGTGCCTCCTGCCCACTCGCTTGCCTGTTTCAGGGAAAGCCGGTGGCCAGGCTGTGGTCTGGAGAGGACCACACAGCAGAGAACTGAGCCTGGCCTCAGCCAACAGTCTTCAAGTGATCCACCAGCAACTGCCTGAGTGTGCTTGGAAGCAGAGCCTCTGTGTGAGGGGAGCCTGTGGGACATCCTGAGGCAGAAGACCTAGCGAAGCCACCCCAATCCCTGCCCCATAGGAACTGTGCGAGGATAACTGTTGTTGGAAGCCGCCAAAGGACAGGCAGTTTATGACACTGCCACAGAGAACTAACTCAATGGGCCTTTTCTGTCCCCTTCTGAGCCCCACACTCCCTGCTATAAAGTAGGGATTTGGTCACAGGTCATACTTGCTTAACATGGTGCTTGGGACCAAAGAGAGACTCAACACAAGTCCCCTTTTTACTGTCCACACTCAGAGGCAGGCTTGGAGCCTGCTCACCCAGCCAGGTGTGATGAAAAACCTTAAGCCAGGCTCCGTCCCACAGCTGGGGACTGACAAACAGCACCGCTTTGCCAGCCACAGCAGCTGGAGAAGGAGGTCGCTAGCAGCAGGACTGGAGAGCAGATCTGATGGTGTCAGCTTGGGCTTGCTCTGTCCATGCCGGGCTGGAGTGTGGCCATCACTCCCAGCCACAGAAGCTCATTGATCTCTGACCTCCCTGGTGGGAACAGGCCTTTCTCCAGGACAGGCCCGGATACCTGCACTCGGTCAATCTGCGGGTACTCTCTAGGCCAGGACAGCCCCGACAGAAGGCTGACACCCTGCCTTTGGCACGGTGAGTCTAGGAAGTGGCACCTAGCCACCGCCCACATCTATGGGAGACACCCCTAGCCAGCTCCTGATTCACTAGCCTCACTCAGGCACCTCCAAGCACTCCGTCCATCTTCCTGACTAAGGGGCAGGAGGCAGCCTCCCACCCCCACAACGCTCGCTGCTGCTCCAGGCTAGCCCAGTGAACGCCCATCTGCAGTCCCACGGCATGGACCCCAGGATCCTGACTCTCCGGGGCGGGCCCTGAGAGGAATTTCAGAGCTGCTGTCTCCCAGGGGAGGCTGGCCAAGCCCCTTTTCTCCTGCTCTTCCTCCCGTCAGGCACAGCAGTCCCTTGCTCTGGGAAAGTACAAAGACCTCACCTCTGAGACCCCTCCACCTTCGAAGTTCTAAAACCAGGATTCTCACATGAGTCACCCTAACAGCAACCCTGATAAGATGTTCTTCCTACTTTCTAGATGAGGAAAGTCAGACTCTAAGTCTCAGAGTTTTTGGCAAGATCACACAGCAAGGGTGGCAGTCTTAAACATGGCCCCAGAATCCCTTGACCTTCCTTCCACTGAGGGGTGGGGTTTATGCCGTCTCTTTGAGCCTGGGCTCTGTGGCTGCTTGGCCAAGGAAACACTCTGGACATGATGCTGGGCCAGTTTCCGGGCTCAGGCTGTAAGAAACCTGGTTTCTCCTGGAACCCAATCATCCTTCTATGAGGGTGCCCAAGTGGCCCAGGGAGAAGAACCTGGCTTGGCCCCCTGCTGACAGCCATGCAGTGTGCCATCTTGAAAGCGGAGCCTCCACCCCACCTTGCGTTGCCCAGATGATACCATGGGGAGCCATCCCCACGAAGCCCGACCCACACTACGTCATGAGCTAAATAAATGTGTTTTTTTTTTTTAACCACTAGGTAATTTTAAAATACAGGGTAATTTTAAGTAACTGATACAGCAAGAAATGATGAACACAGTTCAGATGATATCCAAGTCCATGGTCTTTTTGATTCCAACCATGGCTGCCTCTGATTCTCACTGTATGTGTCTGAATAGCTTATTAGGGGAGGAACAGAGGCCTTGAAAAGACCCCCAGACTGAATTCCCCTTCCCCCAGGGACAGCCCCCACCAGGAAATTCCTTTCAGGGCTATCCTCGCTGCATTTCATCTCTAGACCCGTGGCAGGGGTAGAATTCCTAGATGACCCCTAATGACTGTCGTCTTTTTTATAATTTTCCTCGAGTGAGTAAATGTGAGTATGAAAATCTATCACTCTCATGATTATGTTACTAATTTGGGGCAAGGACTTTGCAAACGTTATGAAGGTTACTAGTCCGTCAGTTGGCCTTAAGGAGATTTTTTCTGCGTGGGTCTAACCTAATCACAGGAGACCTTTAAGAGTAGAACATTATTTTTTCTGGTGGTGGGAGATGAGGTAGTCAGAGAGATTTAATGCTTAAAGAGGCTTGTACACTAGGGAGGTTCTCCTCTCCTGAGACACAGGGGCCATGGGGCTAGGCCCTGAGAGGAGCCTCTAGGAGCTGAGGTGGTCCTCAGATATCAGCCAGCAAGAAATTGAGGACCTCAGTCCAACAACCACAAGGACATGAATTCTGCCCACAACCTGAATTAGCTTAGAAACAATTTTTTCCCCCAAATTGTCCAGAAAAGAATGCAGTCCTACCAACAACTCAATTTCAGTTGTGGGTTTCTGGGCGGACAACCCAGCTGAGCCCACCGGGACCTCTGAACTACAGAACTGTGAGATAAATGAGTTGTTTTAAGTTGCTAACTTTGTAATTTGTTACATAGGAATAACAAAATTAATACCATTCCATTCTTTTTGTTTCCAGACTCTTCCTTCTCCATAAGTGTCCTTCCTTTTTTTCATTGCAGACCTTGTAAATGGGAGGACATGTAGATCTTCAAGCTGTGGCTGGAGGGTGGGTCTTCAGCCGTGGCCAAGGCCCCTGGGCCAGCCCTTGGGAGTAATGTTTCCAGGCGTCGCTGAGGGTTGAGTGTGGGCCCGCAGTGGAATGCCTGAGCGTGCACTAGCTGGGCCTCCATGGCCTGGCAGAGCCTTCCCAGGCTGGACTGGCTGAGTTTCTGAGTCCAGGGGATGCCTCCAACGATCAGGCTCCCAGACTTCCTGCTAGGGTGACTAAGCCCAGCCTTAATTAGGTGGCCTCTGATGATCTGGACTCTCCAGATTTCCTCATTTCTAGGACAATAATGGTTCTCTGTTCATACCAGACTTTCCCCCTAAAGAACCAGCCCCAGACTCTTCACACAGTTTATTTCATCTTCTCCCTGTGTAACCCCAGTCTTTCCCATCTCTTACCTTCTCTGAAACCCAGCCACACTCTTACAGCACATGCTTACACTGCTGTTCAGGGAGGCTGAGTGTGCCTGATGCCCCTTCACCTCCTCTCCTCACCCCAGTTCTTGGCCACACTCTAGAAGGCAGGCAACACAGGAGTTCCCATGTCTGTCTTTGAAATGAGAAGCCTGAGGCGCAGAGCCCTCAGCACGGAATGGAAGGCTTTGAATGCAATCCTAGAGGGTTCCTAGTTACTTTATGTCTCTGCAGTTACTTTCCAGGTTTTTAAAGACAATGATCTTTTTCTTCTATCACCACTGAAGTTATCCCCTTCAGAAAGAAGCACTGGCCTAGATATGCAACAGATTGTTAAAAAAACTGTCTGATAATTGCAAGGTTATATATTTACTTATCATATCAAGAAGAAACATGTGGTTTTGACTCTCCATTTCCTTACTAATCATCTTATCTGTGCTACAACCCTACCATGTTATCTGTGTCCACTCCATGGTGGCGTGTTCACCACATCACTGGAAAATAATGCCACTCCCTGACAGCATACCCCCACAAAGCTCCCTGTCTTCTCAGAGGATGGGGGCCCAGACCCTCAACGCCCTCTTCACTCTGCCCCCTGCCATTGTCTCCAGGATGGGAGAGGAGAGGACACCAACCTCCATGCTCTGACTCTGCTGAAACTTTGCTCCCAGGCCCTCTCTGGTGGCCTCTGTCTCCACTCTTCTCAGCCACACACAGAAACATCCTCATCTTGGGTTTCTTCATCCCTCAAGAATCAAACCAGCTCCCAGGCCAAGCCCTCTGACATTGCCGTCATTGGCCACAATCTGCCTCCCCTTCCACCTCTCCCCAGGCCTGGTTCACCTGCTTTTTATTTCTGTAAGAACACCCCATTCTTTTTTCCTGCAAGTCCCTCCTGAAACCATTTTCAGCTCTATCCTCACACACAGACCAAAACCCTGCAGAGTCCCCCTTTCTATGGCTGCCTTGTCAGGAACCACCCATGGATAAGCCACCACCTGCCTTCCTGTGTCTCCTGGCCAGTGCAACATGGAGGGGAAGCTGTGCAACTGTGTGCCTTGGCTCCTTGACAAGCCAGGCAACCCCCACTAGCTCCCCCAGGCTGCTGCACAGCCCAGCTTTTCATCCCTTGCTAGCATCCCAACAGATGTTCCCAATCTCCTTCTTTTTCCCCAGTCCACAAATCCACTCCCACGTCCCAAACTCATACCAGGTGAATTCACTTTATAATTTATTGAGAATTTCATCCTATAATGACATTCTCACCTTCTCTCCCCTTCTCCTCAGAATGTCTCTTATCTTTCCCCAGTGTGTCTTTTTCTGAGAAATACCCTTCCTCTTTTTGAAACAAACATTTCCCTCTGGACTCTAAATCTCTCAGCTTCCTGATTCCTTCCTGACCTCCTTCCATTTTTCTGTCTTCTAACTTCTTCCAGTTTTCTGTCTTCTAACTTCTTAAACTTTTATTTTTTAGCTGTATTGAGATAGAAATGATACACAGAAAATTGCACATATTTTATGTATACATCTTGATGAGTTTGGACATATGCACACACCACCACCACAACTAAGGAACTAAACATATTCATCACCTCCAAAAATCTGTGTACTTCTGTAAGTCATGTTTTTTTGTAAGAACACTTAACATAAACTCTGTCCTCTTAATGTATTTTAAAATGCACAATACTATATTGTTAACCATAGGTACTATGCTGTACAGCAGATCTCCAGAACTTACTCATCTTGCATAACAGAAACTTTATACCTTGAAAAACAATTCCCCATTTCTTCCCCTCACCAGCCCCTGGCAGCCACCATTCTACTGTTTCTATGAGTTTGACTATCTTAGATGCCTTATATAAGTGACATCATTCATATTTGTCCTTCTGTGACTGGCTTATTTTGCTTAGTATGTCTTCTAGGCCCATCCTTTTTGAAGTAAATGGCAGGATTTTCTTCTTTTCAAAGGCTGAACAATATTCCATTGTGTATATGCATGGCGGTTTCTTCATGCATCCATTGATGGACATAGGATGATTTCATATCTTGGCTATTGTGAATAGTGCTGCAATAAATGTGACAGTGCAGATATCTCTTTGATATACCAGTTTCTTTTCTTTTGGATAGATACCCAGTTGTGGAGTGGCTGAGTCATACAGGACTATTTTTAGTTTTTTTGAGGAACCGCCATGCTGTTTTCCATAATGACTGTAGTAATTTACATTCCCACCAACAGTGTAAGAATGTTCCCCTTTCTTCACATCTTTGCCAGCATGCTACTTTTTGTCTTCTTGATAATAGCCATTTTAACTGTGACAAGATATTGCATTATTTTGATTTGCATTTCTCTGATGATTAGTGACGTTTAGCACTTTTTCATATATCTGTTGGCCATTTGTATGTCTTATTTTGAGAAATGTCTATTCAGTTATTTTTGTCATTTTTTCATTGGATGATGATGATGATGATTATTATTATTGCTATTAAGTGGTTTGAGTTCCTTACCTATTCTGGTTACTAATCTCTTCTTGGATAGATATTTTGCAAATATTTTCTCTCATTCTGTAGGCTGTCTCTTTGCTTTGTTACTTGTTTCCTTTGCTGTGTAGAATTTTTTTAGCTTGATGTGATCCCATTTGTCCATTTTTGCTTTGATTTCCTCTACTTTTAAGGTATTACCTAGGAACAGTCTTTGCCCATACCAGTATCCTGAAGCATTTTGAACTGGGACATTTTTGAAAGTGAAGGAGATGTTAATAATTACGTAGGTCCATAGGCATCAAGTGGACTGTCCTGATCATCCTAGCCCCAGAGCTTGCCATAAGTGTATTTGGGATTTGTTTTAATCTGGTATGGTAAGACACGCAGGAATTAAAATGACTGTCATGAAGAAAGAGGCCTCCACACAGGTCCCTAGAAACAAGAGGCATGGTGCCTCAGTCAGAGCCCCACAGGGAGGCACTGGGTTTAGTAAGCACTGGGTTTGGGCAAGGAGAGTGGGAATCTGTGGGCAAGAGCCTTTATTGAGATTTCTGTGAAAAGCAACAAGCAAGGCAAGGTAAACAGGCTTAGGAGAAGCTAATTTGAATAATAGGAGAGGGCTCTGGGGCACAGGGGCTGCCCAGGTATCTGGCACCTGGCCCTGGGTGATTAGGGCAGGTGGGTAGTGGTCATGAGTGAGAGTCCCTTGGAGGAGGCCGTTCAGGGTGTAAACTCTGGACTAGTTGGTCTGTGTCTGAAAAGCATGCACTTGGGTGACTTGTTCAGTGTCCTTAGGAATTGGCAGCCCTGAGAGGGGCAGCAAGGCCCCAAACTGTCAGCAGCAGAATACAGAAAATAAAAGGGATGGCTAATACAGGGACTATTGCAGTCACCCAAGAGGCTTTTTCATAAAGTACATACTTCCTTTCCACCCCCTCTCCTCTCCCCTCCCCCAAGTAAGAATGACTGCCTGAGTGAGCCAGAGCTACCATGTGCACATGCACACACCAGGTGCGTGCTGGAAAGGGAGGGATCAAGAGCAGGGCTTTGCCTGCCACCCCCCCAACCACCCCAACTTATACTGACTTGACTCATCTAATACCTCAAGTCTAAGTCTGTGTCCTTCACCTGCTGGACTGGATCCCACCTCCTGCCTGGTACCGTAGTGACTCCTATTTTCTCTTTCACCTGGAACGCCTTCCCCTCCACCTGTCAAAGACCCAGCTCTCTCAAGGCCCCACTACAAGGCTGTTTCCTGGAAACGCAGCTTAGGCTTCTCTCCCTGCCTTAGTTCTTGCTGCAGTTTACACTCCCTCCAAGCCCCCTAGCCTGCCTTCCGCCATGTCCGCCTCTCCTATCAGTGTGCGCTTCCTAAGCAGCTCCTCCTCTGGGGCAGAGAGAGGTGTAGACACTCTTAGAATGAATGATGCTGCCCACCTCCAGGGTAAGGCATGTGTGCTGATGTGCCAGCGCCTTACTCCCTGGCAGCATAGTAAATGGGAGTGGAAGCCTTTGGGAAACACGCTGTCTTAGCCTGGTGTTTCCCATAATAGGTTACAGGGGATGTGCTCTTCCTGGGGTTTGAGGAACTGCAAAACTTCTCACAGATTAGACACTGAGGAGCCTGTGATGAAGCGATTCTCCCTAGGGCATTTGAAAACTGTTTTTGTTTTTTTTTTTTTGTAATTTATGTACTTGCCCTCTTTCTTCTGAGACTCATGGGACTGGTGGTCTTGAAAAACATAAATGTCTAAGAAAGGTGCTTTCAGGAGACTGTAGGGCCGTGCTTAAGAAGGGGGGTCCTCCTGCAGACTGCAGGTCACGTTGGCTGGACTATCATCTGTTTCACTGGCGATCCCAAACCTCCAATTAAGGTGACTTTGCCTGGTGAAGTTAATATGTCCCATCTGCTCCTTCCCTTTGGTCCCCCAAGGGACATAAACTAAGCCGGCCAATCCCCTTGCCCTTGGCTCCAGCCAAGCTAATCCGCTTTCAGTCCCCTGAATGCACCATGCTGCTTCTCACCTCTGTGCCTTTCTCACACTGCCTGCTTCAACCACTAATCTCTCTCTCTCATATACTATCACCTAATGTATATATAGCCATCTGTACAGACATATATATAAAACACATGTGTATATATGTATGAAGTTGGACATGCATGTGTATATGCTAGGCTAGAAAGACGATAGATACATGATAGATGATATACATGATGATGGATAGATAGTAGATGATAGATCAATAGACAATAGGTAGATTATAGATAGATACAGATGATAGATTAGATAGATGATAGATAGACGATAGGAGAGATTGCTTATTAGGCTGCCCCTTTTACTTAGGACATATCTAGAAATATTCACTAAATGAAGAAAGGAAAATTAAACTAGAAAGCAAGTGAATGGATGGATGGATGGGTGGAAGGATGCATGGATGGAAGTAGAATTTGTATTACACATATTGGAGAATTTTAATCTGATAATAAATAGGTGTGGCTCGACAAGGACTCCTTCCTTCCCAGACTTTAGTCAGTCTCCTTTGAGCCCTCTTCTTGGCTAGCCTTGGCCTGTTGAACTCATTTTACGGAGACTCCCCCCACCCTTGATATATAATTAGGTTCCTCTCAATGATTTTCCACTCACTGACCCCTGACCATACCCCTGCACCTTGGCTATAAATCCTCAGCTGTCTTTTCTGTATGCAAAGTTGAACTTAGTAGTTCTATCCTTGTCTCCCTCCCCTACTGCAAAAACCTTTCTTGCCATTTTTAACAACTGTCCAGTGCAATTTCTCCTCGACAGGCTGTGAATGTGTACATACAGAGCCCATTATGGGTTTCACTTGGCTGCTTTGGACAAACCTTAGGCGTTGCAGGTTGTCACCGTCACATTTGTAACATAGGTGTACTGTCCACTGGGCTGAGGAAAGGCTTCAAGAAAGGGTCAGAAGGCGATTCTCAAATGTAATGTGTGCTTTACAAGTCAGCCTAGATTTGAAGCGGTGTATCAGGACTAAACGAACACTGTGTTCTCCTTCAGCATGCTGGACGAACAGCAAAGTGTTACTCATTCAAGTTTGTCCTCCTAGCCCTAGAGTTGCCAGAATAAAAGATGGCTTCTCTAGAGTCAGAAGGGCGATAACTGGGGGAAAGGAAGTGAACGCTGGCTCAACTGCTAGTGTGTGCCTGGTTTATGCTAAGCACTCTGTCCATGTGGCCTCACGGAATCTTGCCAGCAACCTCCTCGGGCAGATATCATCACTGTTTCACACCTGGATGCTCATCCGTGTGGCTTCTCTTTACTTGGCCTCTTGGCATTAGTCTAGTCCTAGCTTCTTTATGGCACGATGGTGGCTTCCCCAGGGTAGCAGAAGCTGCTGGTCTTCTTAAGGGCCAGAATCAGGACTGGCTTAAAAATCATCACTTTGTCTACATTTTATTGGTCAGGGAGTGTCAAAGGTTTGCCACCAATTCAAGGGGCAGGAAAAGACTCCACCTCTTGAAAGTAGAGCAATGTTCCTGCATAGGGAGGGGAGGAATCGATGGAGACCATCTACTGCCTGCCCTGACCCGGGACAGGGACCTGGTAGGGGTGCTGCTCTCTAAGGTCAGGAAGCAGGTATTGGACACCTGTGGCATCATGGACCAGAAGTGCATTATACCTACCTGGGCCAGGTACAGGTGCTGACGGACTCAGAAACAGATGCGGGGATTCAGTGCTGAATCCAGGACAAATCCACACTTGCTTACAGTAAGCCTGCATGTCACAAATCCGAGGTGGCCCTGTAGAGGGAGCCACGGCCTTTTCCTGCTAGCTGAGGCTAGCCTTGGGCCACAGCAGCCAGTCCATTTGTCCAGCGGGAG
Source organism: Rhinopithecus roxellana (assembly GCF_007565055.1). Taxonomy (NCBI): domain Eukaryota; kingdom Metazoa; phylum Chordata; class Mammalia; order Primates; family Cercopithecidae; genus Rhinopithecus; species Rhinopithecus roxellana. Next base: position 4,101,227 of record NC_044559.1, on the reverse strand, counting down.
CCCAGAAAGTGGGGCGAGGCCCTCTGGGTGCTTGCTGGCAACGCTGCCTGGGCTGTGTGGCTGTATCAGAGTCCTGACTGCACCCTCCCAGCCTTCCCAGAACAGAGCTTCCAAGGCGAAAACACCTCCTGGCTATTCTCATTCCCCAAATGGCTATGTTTTATGATGTGCTAAGTTTGGGGGGAAAAAAAGAAAATTCCTCCAACTGTGGCGTGATCCCATCTGAAGGCATTCCAGGGATTTGATTTATAATCTCTGGGCATGAGCTGCATGCTGGGCTCTGTGAGAGGGGCGCCTGTCCGGGGCGCTGCAGGGCCAGGGCCATTGAGGCCCTCTGGGTGGAGCTGCCTCCTTTGTGGGTTCCCGGCTTCCAGCATGCTGGAGCTGTCTCCAAGCCCAAGTTGCACATGGAACAGGCATGAATATACAGTATTCAGAGTCAGGATGAGCTCACTCTGCTACCACCTTGCATAATATTTATTTATTCACTCATTTAGCAGAGTTTCTGGGGGCTAGAAAATACCTTAGGTACTGATAATACAAAACTAATATGGCAAAGATTGAGATGTTTGAACCAAGGTTAATATCAGAGGTAGCTATTGAAATTATCAACCCAGCAATCAGCTTATAAAACAGCAGTCTGTTTTCTGTCCTTTTTTTTTTTTTTTTTCAAGGTGGGGTTGACTTATTGCGAGGGTGGTGGTAAGAGGAAGTTCTATATGAATTATTGGAGAATAACAATTCTGAGAGGAGACATGGCTGTTCTAAGCCCAGCCTGGTGCTGGTCTCCCTGGTGTCTTTCTCTTGAGAAATAAACAAATGAAAGTTGATCTCAGCAACAAGGACCCATCCGGGTACCCACACCTTTCCTTCCCAGCAGCCGTGCAGGGTTGAGGCTTGTTCTCACATCCTGGAACACAAGAATAGTGTGCGTTCCAGTTGGAGCAGAATGATTCTGGCCTAGGAAAGACATTATACCGAGTGGGTTTCATATTCTTACTGCTATCCAGGAAAGGACGGACAGCCACTTCTACTTACAAGAAATGCCCACAATCCCACTTCCCATCATGGGGAGAACATGCATATGAACTGCACCCCACAGAGGACCCTGTGTGCAAGGTGGTACAAGGCCAACATAAAATCAAGTCAGGTTAAAGAGGAAAAGTGTCGGCCGGGTGCAGTGGCTCAAGCCTGTAATCCCAGCACTTTGGGAGGCCGAGACGGGCGGATCACGAGGTCAGGAAATCAAGACCATCCTGGCGAACACGGTGAAACCTCGTCTCTACTAAAAAAAAAAAAAATACAAAAAACTAGCCAGGCGAGGTGGCGGGCACCTGTAGTCCCAGCTATTCGGGAGGCTGAGGCAGGAGAATGGCGTGAACCCGGGAGGTGGAGCTTGCAGTGAGCTGAGATCCGGCCACTGCACTCCAGCCTGGGTGACAGAGTGAGACCCCGTCTCAAATAAAAAATTAAAAAAATAAAAAAAAAAGAGGAAAAGTGTCTTAGCCCAACCACAGTATTGAGAAGGGAGCCCTGCACAGTTGAGTCATTATTTTGATTCAAAGACTGTCTATTTCTTTTTGTCCTCCCTTTGTCCCTGTGTTTCCTTGGTTGAGATTGTGCTTGGTGAGTGAACTGTCCCTAGCCTGCTTCCAGGGTCAGCAGGGCCTGAGTCTTATGTCACCTTTGATCATCATTGGCAGCTTCTCCAGCCCCCTGAGACAGACAGGGCAAGGGGCTTTAAAATCTTTGAGCAACTATACACATAGAGGGCTGAATCCTAGACACACCTGACATATGCTATGACTTATTTCATTTTTAACCAGTAAGTCTTGGGTCTATCTGTTACTAGCAGAAGCTTCTAAGCAAAACAGGAATTTCAAAATTCAGGAGGATTAGCTTGACAGATTTCCCAAAACCTTGGACAGCAGCATGAGTTAAAATGTGACCCCCACCACCACTATGCATTAATCATGACTAGCTTGCCTCTGTCAAAAAAATTGCCTGGGAGAGAATGGGCTAGAGGTGCTGTTCTATCTGTCAAATGTGATCTATGTAATAATCCTAGTTGGCACTGCAGAATGAAAACTCAAATGTGTCTCTTCTCATTCCATGAAAAAGGAAAGCTCCTGAGGGTTCTCTGTGACAACACTTATGCTACTTATTCTTGGTCCTGTGGTGGCACTCAGTTTCTCTAAAAGTGAAAGGACATTATGGGGGCCTTCTTCACCCCAACACTAGGAGATCACACAGTGAAAGTCAGGTGTTTGCATTCATTCACTCCTCCGAAACTATACGCTACTCAAAACTGCCTCTACGGGACAGTGTTGGTAAGGATGGGTTTAGAGACAACAGAGCAAAATCTGAGTTGCCCCCTGCCCTGATTCAACACCAACTGTCAGCATCAGCTGGCAGAGAGGAGGAAAAGCGGCTTCCAAAGAGGAAAGGAACAACCAAGGAAGCCATTCGAAGATAGTAGAAAAGAAAGCAACAGGTAGCTCAAGAATACACAATAGATGAAAACTATGGCTTCCACACAGGAAGAGCTAAAGGAAAGAGGCCCTCAAAAAAAGGTAGCAGAAAGAGTTTAAAAGTGAGTTGACCATTTAAATGATATTGATTCTTCCAATCATGAGCATGGAATGTTCTTCCATTTGTTTGCATCATCCGTGATCTCTTTCAACAGTGTAATGTAATTCTCCTTGTAGAGATCTTTCACCTCCTTGGTTAGATGTATTCCTAGACATTTTCTGTGGCTGTTGTCAATAGGATTGTTTTCTTGATTTGACTCTCAGATTGAACGTTATTGGTGTGTAGAAATGTTACTGATTTTTGTACAGTTTGTCTGATGAAACCTTACAGAAGTTGTTTATCAGTTCTAGGAGCCTTCTGGTGGGGTCTTTAGGTTTTTAGGGTTTTCTTGGTTTACAATCATATTATCTCTTATTTCTTTTTCTTGCCTGATTGCTCTGGCTAGGACTTCCAGTACTATGTTGAAGAGAAGTTAATGAGTATGGGCATGAACAGACACTTCCCAAACCAAGAGATAAATGCAGCCAACAAACATATGAGAAAATGCTCCACATCACTAATCATCAGAGAAATGCAACCACAATGAGATACCATCTCACACCAATCAGAATCACTATTATTAAAAAGTCAAAAAATAACAGATGCTGACGAGGCTGCGGAGAAAAGGGAATGCTTATACATTGTTGGTGGGAGTATAATTAGTTCAGCCACTGTTGAAAGCAGTTTGGATATTTCTCAAAGAACTTAAAACAGAGCTACCATTCAACCCAGCAATCTCATTACTGGGTATATATCCAAAGAAAAATAAATTATTCCACCAAAAAGACACATACACTTGTTTGTGCATCTCAGCACAATTTACAATAGCGAAGACGTGGAATCAACCTGGATTCCCATCAGTGGTGGACTGAATAAAGAAAATGTGGTACATATACACCAGGGAATACTAAACAGCCACATAAAAAGCACAAAATCCTGTCCTTTGCAGCAACACGGATGCAGCTGGATACCATTATCCTAAATGAATTAATGCAAGAACAAAAAAACAAATACTGCATGTCCTCACGTATAAGTGGGAACTAAACACTGGGTACTCATGGACATAAAGATGGAAACAATAAACACTGGGGACTCCTAGAGATGGGAGAGAGGGAGAGAGGCAAGAGTTCAAAAAATACCTATTGAGTACTATGCTGACTACCTGGGTGGTGGGATCAGTCATATGCCAAATCTCAGCATCACACAATATACCCATGTAACAAATCTGCACATATATCCCCTAAATCTAAAATAAAAGTTGACATTTTTTAAAAAAGAAAGAAATGACTTAGCATGTCAATGAAAGACTTTATATTAATGACAAACTCTAGTGGAATATATGCCTCTTTTCTTCACTTTTATGTAATACAATTTAAAATTTTCAAAAATAAAAAATAAATGAGTTGACAACAGTGCTTGGGGAAAACAATTCTTGTTTCTTAATGCCCTCCAACCCAGGTCTTTTGCCTTCCCACTGGCAAGTCATTATAAAGCTAAATGGAACAATAAAATGTGCTCACTCTCTCTGGTTATGAGAATTATGTTTCCAACACAATAGATTCCTCCATAACAACACTGAATGAGAAAGAGAAAGTAAGTGAAACAATGTCTACAAAGACCTCCAAGTGAGAAAAGAATGACACATGAATATTATACAGAACCAAAATGTCATGTACATATAAAGAACTTCAAGAAACTGAAAGACGGCCAGAAATCAAGGACAATAGAACTTGTGAGCCCATTTGGAAAACCTTTTGGAGGATGAACTCTCATCAACCAAGTTATACATAAGGAAATTTCTATACACTAGCTGAAGAGACAAAACAAATTTGTCACTATATTATGCTCTTCGGATATTTAATTCACTCCTCCTTATCCTTATGTTCCTAATTTCATAACCAGAAGCTGAAGTGATGCCATTTTATCCATGTAAGTTCTTCTCCAGGCTCTTCAGGTACTAATATGCTTAAATCTCTTCAAATATTTTATAGTGTTTGTTTTCATTGACAATTGGAATATGACCATGTTCCCACCTGTCCTACTTATTAGACAGGTGTGTCAAAGGGCAAGTGTGTCACAGGGCAAGTGGCATAGTGCCAGGAGATACACACTTGCACGAATGTCCATGTATCTGGGTGTTGGCAACCAGAGTGCACATGAGCGTGAGAAGGGCTACTTCTGTGACTTTCCTGGACCGATAGTCCCAATAGAGCCAAGCTAGAGCAAAACCACAGCCTCCTCACCCAGAGGTGCCTCCCCCAGCACTCATCTATTTAGGAGTCCCCAGCCCATCTCCAAGTGTTGTGCGGCACTCTGAAGCTCCTCTTCACCCCCTTGAGGCAGCTGCTCCAGGGGTCTCTGGACTCCTCAAACTCTGATTCCCCTGGCAGAACACCCTCCTGGCTGCAGGTGTGGCTCCTGTCCCAGCCTCAAAGCAGCAGGTTCCTGTGCTCTCACCATTACAGCAAAGAGTTGAGGGCTCTTTTCTGAGCCCTGAGGAGGGCCCCCCCCAACAATGGAATATTCCCAGGCTATCTGTTCTTATCATACTCATAATGTTTTGGCTTTGTCAAGCCATTTACCCAGCCTCAACTTGACATACTTTCCCTGAAGGTCTAAATCCAGACAAAAATATGAGCAACCCTTCTCAACACTTGGCCTCCCTAACATTATTACAAACCCCTTATTCATGGTCTTTGGCTCTGTCCAGAGTGTTGGCAGTCTCTTTATGCCTGGGTTATTCTCCCACACAGTATGTGACCTGAGAAGTCAGGAATGGCTATTGTGCTCTAATGTCATAGCAAGTGGCATGCCACCTAGCTCTGGGGGTGGCAGTCAGTGCCAGGGGCCCAGTCATTGTCTTCCCTAGAGGTCATAAGAACTCTCATAGAAACAAGTTGACCCCACAGGTATGCCAGCCCAGATATCCTGGTGAGGCCCCAGCATGCCCCAGTTCTCAACCGCAAGCAGCTCGGGAAGTAACGAAAGGACCCAGGCACCATTTGGTTTTGTAAGGCCATACAGTAAGGCTCAGACTCTTGGAAAGCCAGCCTCAGTCCTTTGTTGCTATTGATTCAGTCCTTTGTTGCTATTGATTCAGTCCTTTGTTGCTATTCGCTTTAATGTTTACTTCATTATCTGTTTCTCGCAGCCAGAATTCCCGGTAAATAAGCCCTTCAGCAACCACCGTCTTGTGCTCTGCTGGAGATGTATATTCTTGGAGAATGAAATACTGTGAACATACATATTTCAGTCTGGACTGTGAAATGCCTTCTATACATCTGATGTGTAAGAGAGATGGTTCCGATTGCTGACATCTCAGTGGTGATCCTGAGGAGAAAGGCTTGACAGAGAATTTTAAAGGTGCTCTATGGAGTGTAATTAACCAAATCCACTCCCCCTCCATATCTGAAAAAATTCTGGCATTGTTACCAGTGAGGAAGATAGCTTCTTTTGCATAAAGGAATTTTTAGTTGTTTCCCTGGGGTTATCATCTCCAAGCCTGGCTGTGTGGTGGACTCGGTTTCCCCAGTTGCACTCCAATCCATTCTTGAGACCAGTCCAAGACAGTACTTGACTTGTAGGAGAGAAACAGTATTTTACCATAAAATGTGCTTCTGTTATAAGTTTGCTGTAGCTATCCCCTAGCAGATTAAGGTAATTCCCTTCTATTCCAAGTTTACAAAAATTTTTTATTTTTAAAATATAGAATGGATATCAAATTTGATTAGAATTTTGTTTCTGCATCTATTGAGGAATGGCTCTTGGGAACAGTATTTCCTGAGCTCTTGCATGTTGATTTCAATTTGCACCCAGGGCATCAAGGTCAGTTTTTCTAGATATAACATATTTGGCTCATAAAAATCTTTCCTTGGACATCTTAACTATATTATTCCATCTTCTTTTGTATTAAAGCATTACTCTTAAAAATCTGACAATAATCTAATTTTCTTTTCCTCATATTCTTTTGCATAAATCCCCCCCCCCTTTTTCTTTCTTCAAACTACAGCAATTTTACTTAAAAATGTATTAAACCTTGGTATTGGTCATACTCATTTGACGGTTTCAAGTATGTACTATGGTATTTCAACATATACTTTTATAACCAATTATTTCAGGAATATTTTCTTTAATTATTATTCTAAATATTTTTTGAATTAGTGAATGTGTTCTGAATCCTTGCTTTGGTTTTTCTTCTTTAAACTTTCTGTTATCTATCTACTAGTCTTGTTTCCCTATCATTGATTCTTGTTATGCTCTTAAATCCTGTTTTCTTTCTCCATTTTGTTTTGAAATTATTCCTCTTAAGCTTTCTATTTATTGTAAAGCATCAGTTACCAAATTTTTTGTTTTTTCTAGTTTATGGATTTTATTTCTAATTTTTGTTTCTAATTCTTTCTTGATTTTCACACTGCTTTAAAATTTTCTAGTTCTGATTTTTGTTGTTCCATCCTGTTTTATGCAATTTTCCTATTGTCTTTAAGCTCATTTTGAAATAGGAGGATATCGTTTTCTGTGACTTCCTGAGCTGCTTGCCATTGAGAACTGTGTTTTGAGTATATCTTTCTGGTATACCTTCATTGTTTGTAAGGGATGCTATTCAGCTCCTCAGTCTTTTTTTGTTTTCTTATGGTAACTTGTATGGGATTTGATCATAATATTTTCTAGTGCTTGTTTCCATGTGAATTTGGTTTTCCTGAAGTAAACTTGACTTGGACAGACAGCTCTTACAAGTTCACTGAGCTTGCTTTCTGAGGTTTTCTGGCTCTATTCTCCTCAATCACTTTTATAGGACCTTCTCTTTTCTTCAGCCCATTCTCTCCATTCTGCTCATTTTTGATTCTAAGGTTTCTCCTCAGTGTGACTCTGTTCTGGAAAGGAGCCTTGGCTGGTCGCCTTTTAAAGCAGATAGGAGCTACACTGCTCTAACTGCTTCAGGCCCTACCATGTGCTCCTCGCACTTTTCCACTTTGAAAGTGAGCAATGCCCATCCAGTTTCAGACGCCATCCTCAACTTAGCCCCACCACACCTCCTAGTAAATATCTGTTGGATCTTTTGGCTGTGTTCAGGTCTATCAGTTGGTAAATAAAACTGGTCCTTCACCAGAGTTTGAGAAGCATTGCTGAAGGAATCAGCAGAGGGAGAGATGAGTGTTAGAAGGCTTCATGGAAGAGATAGCTCTTAGGCCAGGCCCTGGAGGGCAATCACGGTCGAAGTGAACGTTGAAGTTCCCCAGCGCTCTGCCCTTGGCCTCCACCTCACTTTCTTTGTGGAGCTCATCCATTCCCATGCCCTCAAACATCACTTTCAAGGCAAGCATTCCTCCATATCTGAGTTTTCAGCTCAGGAATCTTTTTTAACATGAAACTTGTGGAGACACTTGCATAGGTATAACAAATTCAGCATGAACCAAACAAGTGCATGACTTTCTCCCTAAATTTTGTCAATGAATCTTACAAGTTTTGTTGCATTTTTATTTTCGTTCAGTTCCAAATATTTTGTAACTTCTAATTTTTTCTCTGACTCATATATTATTTAGAAATATGCTGTTTAATTTCCAAATATTTTGGAATTTAAAAAATATCTTTACATTATTGATTTCTAGTTAATTCCATAAGTATACTTTATATAGTTACATTCTTCTGAAATATAGTGAGACTATGACCCAAAATATAGTCTTTTTTGGTGAATGTTCTATGCCCACTTGAAAAGAATGTGTATTCTGCTGTAGTTTAGGGTTCTATAAGTATCCGTTAGGTAAAGCAGGTTGGAAGGGTTATTCAAATCTTTTATATCTTATTTTCTGTTTACTTGTTCTATCAATTACTTAGAGACAAATGCTGAAATCTCAAACTCTAACTATAGATTTGTCTATTTTTCCAGTTTGACCTTATCTATCAATTTTTGTTTTATGTATTTGAAGCTCTGTATTTGAAATGCTATCCATAGCACAGAGTAAATTCACAAATATAAATGAGTCTGTAATGCTCAAGTCTATTTTGTTCCATTTATCTATCTATATATCCATGTGCCAGAATCAGATTGTTTTAATTACTGTGACTTTAGATAATACTTTGACTATTGCTAAGGCAAGCCTTTTCCCTTTCCTCCAGTTAATTTTTCTTTCTCAAAAATATCTTGGCTCTTTTCATACATTTACTGCTCAAATATTTAGAATGTAAGCATCATCTGGTCACATTCTCGTTAAGTTTAATCTTAAGTATTTCATGTATTTTATAAAATATACATTTTATATATGCCTGTTGCACAGAGATATTTTTCCTGTTGAAGATACAGAACAGAGGGTGACAAACGTTTTCCTTAAAGGGCCAGGTGGTAAAAATTGTAGACTTTATAAGACATGTGATCTCTGCTGATACTATTCACTCAGCCATTGCCATAATACAAAAGCAGCCATAGACAATATGTAAACAAATGGGCATAAAGCTTTATTTACAAAAAAAGGCAAGAAGTCAGATACGGCCTGTGGGCCATAGTTTGCTAGTTGTAGATGAAGAGACAGACTAATAGATGTAGAGAAAGATTAATTTTTACACAGTCATCTTGTATCTTAACTTCATAAGTTTGCTAATACTATTTTTGAGTTGAGTCTCTTATCTCTATGTGAACAACATACAAACAAAAGATCATTTTGTTCTAGCTTTCCAATATTTACAGCAATTATTCCACTTTTGTAGTCTTACTGCATCAGCTAGATAACTCTGGAGCAATATTCAGCTACTGTGCTAACAGGAGGTATTGTTTTATTAATAGGGGGGCTCTATGTTTTCACCTACAAATTTGATGTTGCTGTTGGTTTCTAAAAATTGTTCTTTATCACGTTCCAATATCAAATACGATGCTTGTATTCAATCTTTTAAGATCCCTTCTAATTCAAATTGTTTAATTATGAAGTAATTGCCAGTTTTTGATTGTGCCTATAGACAAATGAGTGTTCCAGTGAGCAATTCATCATCCCCATTGAATACTGATGACTTGTTTTTACTTAATAGAGACCTTCTGAATCTTTTTGTTCAATTACATGAACCTCAAGACAACATAGAAGAAAATGAATTCTTTCCAGGAATTAGAAAAAAAATTAAGTAAGAAATAAAAGTTTTTTGCTTTACACTTTTTAAAGGTGTTTTCCTTTGAGGTTTTTCAATAAAAATAAATCACTAAAATAACTTTTGAGTGCTAAAGGTAAACTTAGCTGAAAATTCAATAATGTTCTAAGGAGATTGGGGGTAAAAGGTCCAAAGGAAGGTAAATTACTAACTCTAATATGGAAGAAAAAAATCTGTGATGTTTATTTCTGAAAAGCTTTGGTCTAACATGTAAGCCTCAAGAACATACAACTTTAAAAATACGTATTTAAAGTTGAAAGTTAATAAATGTATATATGCTTATATTTAAATATTTTAAAACTTCCTTTAAATTAGCATTCATATACTCACAAAGGTGTCAATGAGAGTTTCATATTCATATTGCAGGCAGAAATTGATTCATTATTGATATAAAATTATTTCAATAAGTCAAAAGTTTTCACTTTGGCATTCACCTTCCAAGAATGAAGGGAAAACAAATGCAATTAGTATATCCATATTCACTCCTTTAATTTCCCTGGAAAACTAAAAATTAGTCCAGCTGTAAAAATATGAGGCATACATTAAAGAAGAGACATGTTTAACATCAAGCATTGTGGAATTTTTCTTTACAAGACTATTTCAAGGCCCAGATAAAAATACTTCAGGCAATACATAGTAAATATTTTATTTTAATAATAGCATAGAATTCTTCTGAAGAAAATTGTTATACATTATAGCTATTATTTTACAGTAACAGAGAGAAAATAAAATTAGAGATACAAATATTAAAGGTCAATTATCAAAATGAAATTAACACAGACTATTATTCATATGAACAATGTAAACAGAATCATCTATTTGATTTAACATCAAATATATTTTTGGCATATAATTATATTTAAAATGAGAATTATCAATTAGTCAATCAATTCAAATATACTTATTCAGCCAAAATAACAAAGTAAGGCTCTTAGAAATTCAAGATTTATAGATTGACAGTAAACATTTTCTCAATAAATAGAATATTCTGATCTCCACTGAGTTAAACTGTATAAACATTCATATCTATTGTTTTATAGCTTATAATTAAGTATAACTGGTCACCAAAACTCCTTGCCCAAAATATCACTACTAATTGCACGAGGCAAAGTCCTATAACAAAATTAATGTAATAATGGCCCCATCTTTTCAAAAACAGAATATGGAAGTTTCCATATTCATGACTATGAATCTGGTTTTCCAAACTCTGGTTCCCAAATCCAGTTTCTAAATGTTTCAACAGAGGTGAGAAAGTAATGGAAATAAATGATTTAATGGAACTCTGGAAAAAGAACTATCATAGATCTTAGTTTGAAAAATACATCAAACATAAGAGATACCATGAATGACTCAGAATTATATAATAATGCCTATATCAAACTTTATGAGTTAGCTAAAGGGCAAAGAGTAAGAGGCAAGTTAAATGTAATATTTGCTTTTAACAAAGCAGACTAAGTAATATGTTAAGGGTTAGGGTGGGATAGGAAAGAACTCAGGCCTGGCAAAAATCTCCTCTTGGACTTTCTATATAAACATCTATTTCAGTTTTGGACTGTTCACCAAGAGGAGCTCTCCCCATCCGTGAAATGCTTCCCAGACCAACAGGTCCTTGTCTAGCTGCTGTAGGAAGGCAGCAGTGTGAAAATGTAGGAAATGGAAGCCAATTTGTGTCCAAAGTTAGTCCACCCTAACTGAACTCTTTTTAAACTGGGTTATTCAAATGCCAGCTAGAAGTACAGGCTCTAGCTAAAGAACATGAATAGATATCTGTCTTAAAAATGCCTGGAAGAGGTCATGATGTGATCCTGTAGTTTATTGGCCTTATGTTCTCCCAGAATAAGAACTTATAAAGTCCTGGAAATCCTCAGCTCTCTCCAGCCACCTTTCCAAATAAAATCTTAATGAATATAGTTTAAACCCTTTATTAGGCTCTGTAATCCCTTCAACCAAATAGCCAAGCTGCAACTGTTTTATGTAACATCTGTTTCACTGGAAAATGTGGGAAGGTATTTTGATATTGTCTAGCAAGATCAATGAGTAAATACTGTGCACCCCAAGCCAAATGATGCTGCCCTTCAGGGAGCTTTTAGAAAGAAAATAAATTGATAAACCAAGAAAGCAGACTGTATGTATAGCAAAGCCCTTCAGCACAGTGCAAACATGTTCTTTATGAGGAGGCTCAAAGCCACTCAGTAATTTCAAGTGAGAGGCAACAGAAGTCTTTCTTAATCCAAAGTCAGAAGTTTCCGAAGAACTTTAAGCACAATATCGTAACAAAAGTGATACTGCTCCTATATACATATATATAAAAAACAACAGAATGTTAAGTAATTGAATATCTGAACCCACTTTCAGAAAACACATTTGTAATTTTCAGTCACACTGGAAAGTTCCTAAAAAGAGCAAACATTTAACTATAAACACTTAAGAACTTTATGTGAATACATTTTTAAAACTATGAGGAAGATAAATGATCAAAATATAGTTCTTGGCCTAGAACTAGTTACCTTAAGGCTTAACATAACTGTTTTTTTTTATCATTATCTATACTCTATTAATCTACTCTCCCAATGATTACTAACTAATCTGTGACATAAATAATGTCTTTTTGTGACATCCCAATAACCTTGATAGTTTAGTGGCAAGTAAATATCTCAAACTGCTATGCAGAAATGTTTTAAAAATAACTTTAGATGTTACTTAAATAGCATGGCATTATGGACAAGGCATGTGTTTGGACACGAGGAGACCTCAACTTCAGGCTTAGCTCCTCCCCTTCTATCTGAGTGACCCCATGAAGCAGGCTTTACTGCTCTGAATTTAAAGTACTTGGTCAGGAATACCAGAGCACCAGAGCAAAACTAATGTCTACCTCAAACAGGAGGAATTCAATGAGATTATGTCAATAAAAGAACTTTATAAGTGGTAAAATGTTAGGCAATGTTAATCTTTATATTCATTAATCTTATTATTATGTATGTGGTGAAAGCTTACCTTCGTTTGAACCATGCCAGAACGTTGTTCTCTCATTTGGGCTACTATATCCATGATGTTGAACTGTAATAAGATGATAGTAATTTTGTATGATCCACGTAGGGGGAAAAACACAAATTCACAGATTGCAACAAAGAGTAAGAGATGTCAAGATTTAACCAGAAAGATCTCGTTTTCACTCACAAGAAAATGTACTATTTTTGACTTACCCAATGGATAAGGAAGACTTATTTTAACAGGTTTTCAGGAGAAAGCAGGAAGCAAGAATTCATAATAAGAAATGCTCTCCAAAATAAGTAATAAATTTGCCCTTGTGTGTCCCCGTTTGTTATCCAGAGGCAGAACTTAAAGCAGCACTGTAATTCTGGAAAGGCACAGAAGACTTTCTCTGGCCCCAACAATAGCATATCTGTTTCTTATATGAAGATCTCTGTCAACTCACACGGAGACCTGGAGCAACAGTTGACCCAACACTAGATTCTAGACTGCGTGTGGACACCAGTACAGCTGGATGTGGTCATTGAGTTGATGCAAGCCTACAAAGGTCTATTGCTGGTCCACAATAAGTCGAGAAACTGGGAGTAAGTGCTCAGAAACTCTTATGGCAATTTGACACTGGCACAGCAATGAGAAGTGTGCTCAGCTGAACAGGATATAGACCCGCTTAGGTGTTGCTGAACTTGCCTGGAGAGTCACATATGGTACAAGCTGAGTATTAGTCGTTTCAGCAAGACATTGTGGACACATGTCAGTTTTGTCAACTGTAACCGCAAAGCATATAAAAATAGAAAACAATAAGCATTCTTTTATTTTCATAGCTTGTCATTTTTATAATTAAAATTTTTAATTAACCTTTTTTAAAAAACTTTTTGTTTTTTAGAGACAGGGTCTTGCTCTGTTGTCTCGGCTACTGGAGTGCAGTGGTGTCGTCATATCTCACTGCAGTCTCAAACTACAATCCTCCCTCCTCAACCTCCTGAGTAGCAAGAACTATAGGTGTGTGCCACCATGCCCAGCTAGCTTTTTTATTTTTATTTTTGTAGACATGGGGAATCTCTCTATGTTGCCCAGGCTGGTTTCAGACTCCTGGCCTAAAGTGATCCTCGGCCTTGGCCTCCTAAGGTGCTGGGATTATAGGCGTGAGCCACCATGTCTGCCATTTATTTTATAATATAGATATACAGGAAGTTGTACAGGGTGGCCCTATGTATCTTTCACCCAGTTTCCCAGATGCTGTCATCTTGTTTAACCAGATATAATATCAAAACCAGGAAACTGACATGGGGACAATCCACAAAGCTTAATTCAGATTTCACCAGTTTTACATACAACTGTTAGTGAGCATGTGAACGTGGGTATGTGTGCATGTGTGCACACACACAGCTCCATGCAATTGTATCATATGTGAAGATTCATGTAACTCTAACCACAGTCCAGATACAGAGTTGTTCCACCACAAGTCTTCCTCCTGCTATCCCTATAGAATCACACTTAACCACCTCAGTCTCTAACCCTCGGCAAACAGTAATCTGTTCTCCTTCTCTATGCTTTTGCTATTTGAAGAAGAAACAGCAAAATTCATTATATGAATAAAATCACACAATATCTAACCTTTTGTGATTTACTTTTTTCCCACCCAGAATAACTTGGAGATCCATCCAAGTTGTTGGTGTAACAATAGTTTGCTTCTTTTTATTGCTAAATAATATTCCGTGATGTGGATGTGTGCCACTTTAACCATCAATTTGTTAAAGAACCTCTGGGTTGTTCCAGCTTTTGGCTATTGCGAATATAATCTGCTATGAACACTTACATACAGCTTTCTGTGTGAACATAAATTTTGATTTCTCTGGGATAAGAGTGCTATTGCTGGGTTATATGTCAACTTCAGTCAGTTTTTTTCCCCAAGAAACTGCTCAATTGTTTTCCACAGTGGCTGGTACCAGTCTACATTCCCAATGTCTCATACATATGGGTAATACATGAGCAATACAGTTTCTCTAAATCTTCAAATTCTCCAAATCCTCACCAGCATTTCTCCAAATCTTCATCAGCATGGGGTGCTGTCACTATTTTTACATAAGCTTTTCTAATAGGTGTGTAATGCTACTCCATCCTGGTTTTAATTAGCATTTCCCCAAGGGCTAATGAAGCTGAGCGTCTTTTCACATGCTCGTCATTTGTATATTCTCTTTGGTGAATTGTCTGTTCATGTCTTTTACCCATTTCTGTTTTTCTTTTTTTTTAACTATTGATTTTTGAGGGTTCCTTATAAATTCTAGATCCAAGGCCTTTGTTGGATATGTGCCCTGCATATAGTTATTCTCTAGCTTTTTTTTTTAATCCTCTTCATTGGGTCTTTCACAGAAAATAAAATTTTAGTTTGCTTTCCCTCTAAGATCAGTGATGGCAACAACGCCTGGTCTCACCACTCTTATTCAACATAGCACTTGACATTTTAGTACAGCAATAAGACCAGAAAATAAGTAGGATGTATACAGATCAAAAAGGAAGAGACAAATCTATATGCATATGGCATATGCATGACTGTCTATGTAGAACATACTAAAGAATCTTAAAAAAAACCTACAAAACCTCTAAGAATAAGTAAGTTCAACAAGATCATAGGGTACAAGATCAACAAATGAAAATCAATTGAATTTCTACATACTAGCAATGAGTATGTGGAAACTGAAAGTTCAAACACAATACCATTTACAATTGCTCCAAAGAGAATGAATAGGGTAAATTTAACAAAACATATACAAGATCTATACACTGGAAGTGACAAAATGCTGATGAAAGAATTTGAAGAAAACCTAAATAAATAGAGATACTTACCATGTTCATGGACTGGAAGATTCAATACAGTAAAGATGTCAGCTCTCTCCAACTAATCTACAGATTTAAAGCAATTTCTATCCAAATCCCAGCAAGTTTTTTTTTGTAGATGTAGTCAAACTAATTCTAAAATTTATCAGGGAAGGAACAGACCCCCTAGGATAGCTCAAACAATTTTGAAAAAGAAGAATAAAGTGGCAGAAATCATTCTATCTGATGTTAAAGCTCACTATAACACTACAATAATCCAAAGGGTGGTACTGGCAGAAGGATAGACACACTGATCAACAGAACAGAATACAGAACCAGAAATAGGACCATACAAATATGCCCAATAATTTTTGACAAAGGTACAACAATAATTAAATGGAGGAATAATAGAATTTTCAATAAATGATATTGAAACAACTAGCCATCAATAGGCCAAAAAATGAATCTTCACCTAAATTTCGTAATTTATTAACTCAAAATGGACTATGGACTTAAATGTCAAATATGAACTTATAGAATTTTCATAAAAGAACACAAAAAAGTTATTCAGGCCCTCAGCTAAGTGATGAGCTGTTAGACTTGATATCAAAACAGGATCCATAAAAGGAAATACTAATAAAATACAATCCCATCAGAATTAAAAACTGTTACTTCTTTAAAAGCATATTTTTAAAAAAATTATAATTTAAGATTAGGCAAATTATGGAATCACATTAGAATTACTAATTTTTAATCAACTTACTGACTATAAAACAAGCATCACTGGACTGTTTAGTTAGAAAAGACACAGCTTTCCGAATGTGGCTGTAGTAGTTAACCAAATAATGAAGACAGAAGTGACTGCAATGAAATGAAGACCAAGAGTTATATAATTTTCACCTGGAGTTATGATTCCTCATATATTGAGTTTTGTAGTCATTATTGATTGTGAAGCTCTAAAACTACACTTGTGTTATTTGCAAAGATGTATTGGTTAACAAAGCAAAGGAATCATTAAGACTTAATTGTAATTTACATAAAAATTAATTAATTCAAAGAAAAAATAATTGTCTTAAAGAGAATTAGATTAAAAAGACAAGAGAGGACTTCCGGTTCCAAAATAATAGTGTAGAAGCAAGCTGGCTTCACTTCTTTACAAAGAAAACCAAAACCAAATATACAGCACTTAAATTACGAACAACAATATCCCAGAAATCAAATATGAGGAGAAGACAGTTCCTGGATCCATAGAGATGGGGAAAAATCTCTAAGTAGGCAGTAAGAGAATTGGGTTTCCACATCTGCAATGCCCATCCCTCCACCTTGCCCAGCACCAAGTGTGCAAAAAGTCTCCACCTGATTCATGATTTCTATACTAGAAAAGGTGACAGCCAGGTTTCCCACCATCTGGGTTACCTGGCAGGAAACCTGTCCTTACCTCAACCCACAGGAAGCACTACACGTGCCTGAAGAAAGAAATATCCTGAGAACAGTCAGAGACAAACAGGTGAGGTGGGACTACCATCCCCTGCCCTTGAAACTCTGGTCTGTAACTCAGCTTGGAGATGCCAAACCAGAGTGGTTGTTTAGTAGCACCACATTGCAGAAGGTATGTTGCACAGGACCCCTGGGCATGGATCTCAAGCCGCCTTTCCCACACTGCCACGATATCCCCTTTGAGACTTTGCCTAATTGGGATGAGCAGTTCTCTTATTGTTTATTGGAGCCAAGGCAAACTTGGTCATAAGTTGACATCTAGTGCCAAAAAAAAGGCAGTAACTTAGTACCTCGCACCCCCCACACCCACACACAAAAAAAATTCCACAGGTAAATTACAAAGAATCTATAAGCAAACATATTCAATAAAAAACAAAAATAAGCCAGACAGAGAACAATGGAATAAATAACTAATCCTTCATTCAAAGACATCAATACAAGATATATACTTCTTGCACATCCACAAGAAACTGTAGCCAACAGAAAACCATGACCTCCCCAAATGGATAAAGCAGGAACAAGTGACTGACCTTAATGAGATGGCCATATGAGAGCTCCTGGATCAAGAATTCAAACTAGTATTAATAGCTTTGAGGAAATTCAGAAATCTCCAAGGTAACAGAAAACCAATTCAAAAATTTATTAGACAAATTTAACAAAGAGATTGAAATAATTTAAAAATCAAATAGAAATCTTGGAGCTCAGAAATATATTAGCTGAACTGAAAAATTCATTACAACCTCACAATAATAGAATGAATTAAGCAGAGGAAAGAATCAGTGAGCTTGGAAACAGGCTATTTGAAAATACGGTCATAGGTGAAAAGGGAATAAAAAAGAATAAAGATCATCACCAGATAGACAATTACCTCAAAAGACCAAATTCAAAAATTACTGGTGTTCAAGAGGGAATCGAAGAAGAGCAAGGGGTAGAAAGCTTATTCAAAGAAATAATAACAAAACTTTCCAAAATGCAACAGATATAAATATTCAGGTATAAGAGTGTCAGAGAACACCAAACAGATTCAACCCGAATAAGGCCACACCAAAGTATATAATAATAAAACTCTCAAAGCTCAAGGATAAAGACAGGATCCTAAAAAGTAGCAGGAGGAAAGAAGCAATTAACATATAAAAGAGTTCCAATTCATCTGACTCTGAACAGAAATCATATATGTCAGGAGAAAGTGGGATAAATTTTCAAAGCGTTGAAAGAAAAACAAAAAAACCTGTTATCCAAGAATACTGTATTCAGCAAAGGTACTTTCAAATATGAAGGAATGATAAAGTATTTTTCAGATAAACAAAATCTGAGGATTCACCACCACCAGACCCGACTTACAAGAAATGCTAAAGCGAGTTCTTCAGAAGGAAAATTTAAAAAAAAATACAAGAAAACCCACACACACACATTCAAAAAGAAAACTTTTCAAGGCATAAAATCCACCGGTAACATTAACAACATGGACAAAGCCAGAATACTCTATTACTGTAATGATGGTGTGCAATCCATGCCTAACTCTGGTATGAAGCTGAAAGACAAATTCATAAAAAGCCATAATAGCTATAGCAACCTATTAAGAGAAAGATAATATAAAAATACATAAATTTAGATAATAAGCAGTTGAAATGTGGTGGGGATGGAGTTAAAGCATAGAGAATTTAAAAAAATTTTTCTTTGTTTGTTTCTATTCTTTACTTTGTGATCTAAGATAAGTTGCCACTTCTTTAGAACAGCTTCTTGAGATCCAGTCAAGGCAAAAAGAACTGGGAAGTCCCCAAAGATGTCTGCTGGGCAGAAAACCCTAGGCTATGGGTGCCACATCAGCTGTGCAGCCACACCAACACCGCCCTGCCTGGAGATCTCACACCCTTGACCTATTGCATCAACAAACCATCTGTAGACCTACTGCACAATTAGCTCTGACTCCCAAGCACAGAGGACCAGCAGGCCTCCAGCGTGCTGTGGATCTCTTGGTGACCTAATCTTTGGCTCAGGCTGCCCCAAGGGCGGAAAGAGCACAGGCTGCCAGGGTCCCCCTTGGGGTTAAAGAGATGTGGGCATGGTGCCAGTGACTGGAGGGGGCTCCCCTAAGGCCTGGAAATGGACCTGGCAGGGGATCATCGCTACCCCTTCCTACCCCTACTGCTGCAAATACGCTGAAATATTTAAAAGAGTTGTGTGGCTAAGAGTCTATTTGCCGACCATTACTCTCAAGCACCATCTACTGGATTGAAGCCTAAATTACAACATCCTAAATTCTTCCAGTATACACTGCCTGTGAAATCCAGTGCCAGAATCTAGCTACAAGTATTAATAAATATTCCATACAGAGCGTTGGCCCTCTGAAATCACCCAGAAATAAAGCCAATTGACTATACTCAGCTTACGCTACAGTCAAATCCTCAAGGGATATAAAGAATATAAAAACAAAAAGCCTCATCAAAATGATAACAAATTCAACAAGATAAAAGAACACCTGCCTTCTCAGAAGAGAAAGATTTAGTGAAAGAACTTTGGCAATTCAAAAAGTCAGTGCCTCCTTATCTCCAAATAATTGTACTAGCTCGCCAGAAATTGTTCTTAACTAAATTGAGATGGTTGAAATGACAAACATAGAACTCAGAATCTGGGTGGTAAGGAAGCTTAATGAGATTCAGGAGACAGCTGAAACCTAATCCAAGGAATTCGGTAAAATGATCCAAGAGTTAAAAAGCTGACAAAGCCATTTTAAGAAACAAACAAACTGACCTTCTGGAATTGAAAAATTCACTACAGAAATTTCATAATACAGTTGGAAGCATTAAGAACAGAATAGACCAAGATGAGGAAAGAATCTCAGAGCTCAAAGATTGGTCCTTCAAATCAATTCAGACAGACAAAAATAAAGTAAAAAGAATTTCGGGCTGGGCATGGTGGCTCATGCCTATGATCCCAGCACTTTGGGAGGCTGAGGCGGGAGGATTACTTGGGGCCAGGAGTTCAAGACCTGCCTGGCCAACACGGTGAAACCCCATCTCTATTAAAAATACAAAAACTAGCAAGACATGGTGGCACGTGCCTGTAGCCCCAGTTACTCAGGAGGCTGAGGCACGAAAATTGCTTGAACCTGAGAGGTGGAGGATGTAGTGATCTGAGATAACGCCACTGCACTCCAAACTGGGCAACAGGCAAGACTCTGTCTCAAAAAAAAAAAAAAAAATTGAAAATGAACAAAACCTCCAAGAAATAAGAGATTGTGTAAAGAGACCAAACCTATGACTCACTGTCGTTTCTGAAAGAGAAGAAGAGTAAACAACTTGGAAAACATATTTGAAAATACAGTGCACAAAACTTTTCCCAATCTCACTAGAGAAGTCAATAGGCAAATTTAAGCAATTCAGCAAAATCCTGTGAGATACCATACAAAATGACCATCCTCAGGACATATAGTTAACAGATTCACCAAGGTCAATGCCAAAGAAAAAATCTTAAAGGCAGCTAGAGAGAAAGGTCAGTTTACTTACGAAGGGAATCCCATCAAGCTAGGAGTAGACCTATCAGCAGAAACTTACAAGTGAGAAGAAACTGTGGACCTATTTTCAGCATCATTAAATAAAATAAACTCCAAACAATAATTTGATATTCTGCCAAACTAAGCTTCATAAGCAAAGGAGAAATAAAATCCTTTTCAGACAAGCAAAGTTAAGAAAATTCGTGAGTACTAGACCAGTCTTACAAGAAGTCCTTAAGGAAGTGCTAAACATGGAGATGAAAGAACAGTACCTGGCACCACAAAAACACAAGTACATGGCCCACAGACACTATAAAGCAAATACACAATCACGTCTACAAAGCATCCAGCTAACAACATGATGGCAGCATCAAAATCTCACATATCAATACAAACCTTGAAGGCAAATGGTCTAAATACCCCACTTAAAAGGCTTAGGATGGCAAATTGGATTAAAAAAACAAGGCCCAACCATCTTCTGTCTTCAAGAGACCCATCTCACATGTAAGAACACCCACAGGCTCAAAGCAAAGGGATGGAGAAAGATCTATAATGCAAATGGAAAACAAAAAGAAAGCAGGGGTCACTATTCTTATATCAGATAAAACAGACTTTGAACCAACAATGATCTAAAAGGACAAAGAAGGGCATTACACAATGACAAAGGGAACAATTCAAAAAGAAGACGTAACTATCTTAAATATACACACAGCTAACATTGGAGCACCCAGATTCTTAAAACAAGTTCCTCTGGACCTATGAAAAGACTTAGTCCACACAATAATACTGGGAGCCTTCAACACCCAACTGACAGGATTAGAGAGATCATCAAAGCAAAAAATTAATAAAGAAATTCTGGACTTAAATTCAACACTTGACCAATTGGATTCAATAGACATCTATAGACTAGTCCACTCCAAAACCATAGGATATACAATCTACTTATCTGCACATGGAATATACTCTAAGATCAACTATATGCTCAGCCATAAAGCAAATCTGAAAAAATTTTAAAACACTGAAATCATCTCAAGCATACTCTCAGACCATAGTATAATAAAAATAGAAATTACTACCAAGAAGATCTCCCAAAACTACACAATTACTTGGAAATTAAACATCTTGCTCCTAAGTGACTTTTGGGTAAACAAATGAATTCAGAAATCAAAAAAATTCTTTGAAATTAATGAAAACAGAGACAAAACAAATCAAACATTTTGGGATGCAGCTAAAGCAGTGCTAAGAGTAAAGTTTATAGTGCTAAATGTCTACATCAAAGAAGTTAGGAAGATCTTAAATGAACAATCTGATGTCACACCTAGAGAAACTAGAAAAAAGAACGAATCAATCCCAAACTAGCAGAAGAAAACAAATAATCAAAATCAGAGGAGAACTGAATGAAATTAAGATGCAAAAATGCATACAAAAGATCAACAAAACAATTTTTTTGTTTTGAGACGGAGTCTCACTCTGTCTCCCAGGCTGGAGTGCAGTGACACAATCTCGGCTCACTGCAACCTCTACCTCTTGGGTTCAAGCAATTCTCCTGTCTCAGCTTCCCGAGTAGCTGGGACTGCAGGTGCACACCACCACGCCTGGCTAATTTTTGTATTTTTAGTAGAGACAGGGTTTTGCCATATTGGTCAGACTGGTCTCGAACTCCTGACCTCAGGTGATCCATCTGCCTCAGCCTCCCAAAGTGCTGGAATCACAGGCATGAGCCACCATGCCTGGTCTGTTTTTTGAAAGAGTAAACAAAATTGATAGACTGCCAGCTAAACAACAAAAAAAAGAAAATCTAAGCACAATCAGAAATGATAAAGATGACATTACAGCTAATCCCACAGAAATATAAAAGATTCTCAGAGATCATTATAAATATCTCTGTACCCAAAAATTAGAAAGTCTAGAGGAAATGAGTAAATTCCTGAAAACACACAGCCTCCCAAGATTGAACCAGGAAGAAATTGAAAACCTGAACAGACCAATAATGAATTCCAAAAGTGAATCATTAATAAAAATCCTACCAACCAAAAAAAGTCCTGGACCAGATGGATTCATAGCTAAATTCTACCACATGTACAAAGAAGAACTGGTATCAATCCTACTGAAATGATTCCAAAAAATTCAAGGAGTAGGGACTCCTCCCTAACTCATTCTATGAAGCCATTATCATCTTGATACCAAAAACTGGCAGAGACACCATGAAAAAAAAGTTCAAGCCAATATCCCTGATGAACATAGATGCAAAAAAAAATCTTCAACAAAATACTAGCAAAACAAATGTAACAGCACATCAAAAAGATAATGCACTATGATCAAGTGGGATTTATTCCCAGAATGCAAGTATAATTTGACATATGCAAATCAATAAATGTGATACATCACATCAACAGAATGAATGACAAAAACCTTGTGAGAATCTTAATAGATGTAGAAGAAACATTTCATAAAATTCAACATGCTTTCACGATTAAAAAAAAAAAACTCAACAAATGAGGCATAGAAGGAACATATCTAAACACAATAAAGACCATATATGACAAACACACAGCTAACATCATGCTGAATGGGGAAAAGCTCAAAGCCTTTCTCCTAAGAACTGGAAAACAAGTCAAGAATGCCCAGTTTTACCATTCTTATTCAGCATAATGTTGGATGTCCTAGCCATTGCAATTAGTCAAGAGAAAGAAATAAGGGGTATCCAAATTGGAAAAAGGAAATTAAATTGTCCCTCTTTGCATGTGACATGACTATATATTCACATATTCATATATATATATATACACACACACATATATACACATACATATCCTCCAAAACTAATGACTCTACTAAAACACTTAAAACTAATAAACTAATTCAGTAAAGCTGCAGGATACAAAGTCGACATACAAAAATCAGTGATATTTCTAGATGCCAATAACGAACTAGCTGAAAGAAAATAAAGAGGGTGATCTTATTTACAATAGCTAAAAAAAAAAAAAAATCCTAGGATAAATTTAACCAAAAAAAGTAAAAGACGTCTATGAGGAAAACTATGAAACACTGGTGAAAGAAATGAAGAGGACAGAAACAAATGGAAATAATCCTATGCTAATGGATTGGAAAAGGGAACACTATGCAGCCATAAAAAAGAGTGACATCCTGTCATTCGCAGCAACATAGATAAGTCTGGAGAACATTGTATTAAGCAAAACAAGGCAGGCACAGAAAGATAAATACAATTATTACATGTCAACTAAAAACAAAAGGAAAAACAACACAGATGGAATCTATTTTAACAAATAAAACTTGAGAATAAAAATAATAATAAAGGAAATATTGTAATCATCACAGGTCTGGTTCCTGTGTCTATCTCTTAGCTGGTTCCAAATTAAAAAAGAAAAGTAAAGGATTGTGAATTTTTTTTTTTTTTTTTTTTTTTTTTGAGACAGAGTCTTGCTCTGTCGCCCAGGCTGGAGTGCAGTGGCCGGATCTCAGCTCACTGCAAGCTCCGCCTCTCGGGTTCACGCCATTCTCCTGCCTCAGCCTCCCGAGTAGCTGGGACTACAGGTGCCCGCCACCACGCCCGGCTAGTTTTTTGTATTTTTTAGTAGAGACGGGGTTTCACCGTGTTAGCCAGGATGGTCTCGATCTCCTGACCTCATGATCTGCCCGTCTCGGCCTCCCAAAGTGCTGGGATTACAGGCTTGAGCCACCGTGCCCGGCCAACAGATTGTGAATTATTGACTCAAACTCAATTATATTATTATGTTCATTTTGCAAATGAGAAAACTAGGTTTGAGAGAGGTTGAGCAATTTACCCAAAGTCACCAAAATCTAAACTATGTGGCAAAACAGGCAGTCGAACAGGGACCCCTCATTCACTCGGAAGTCTACATTTTTTCTCACATTCTTATGTGCTTGTCACTTATATACATTAAAAACAGGCACACTCCATCAACATTCTCTAGTAAGTCTAAACACCCTGTGTAAGATACAGGGAAGGAAAAGGAAATGGAACTCACATTTTCTGTGTATCTATTATGTTCCAGACACTGTCCTAAGCCATTATTTACATTACATACTTTAATCTTCACAAACACCCCCAGGAACCTGCAGCAAGTTCAGTGAGAATCAGGTATCGAAAGCTCATGTGCTTTTGATTTACTAAGTTGCTTTTGAAGACCAAATATTAGTCTTCCAAATGATCAGGCTGTTAAATGTAGTGTGTTTACCAACAGCATCAGGGTATCTGCTTGATTCACACACTTACTGAACAGTTCTTTACGATGGCACAGAACACGACATCCACACATAGGAACACCCCTGTCCGGCCTATGCCAGCACTGCAGTGAACAACCATGGGTCCCGTAAGGTGGCTCTTCCTTGCATAACGAACGTATTTTATGAAGCTATCTGCTGAGGCAGGAGTGCCATGGTCTGGCCACTTGGTGAACTGCAACTGTTTTACAGAGTGACTAGTTCCCGTCTGTTAGAGAAAGAAACAGAGCGAGAAAGATATTTATTGATTTCTTATATTAGAGAGACCTCACGCCAACTTCTAATATTCAAATGATAATGAATGGGATTACCTTGGTATTATATAGAACTTTCAAAACATACTCAAACCTCTTTTTGATGTTTATAAGAATTCTGGAAGTTGCTAGGAATAGAGGTTTTCTCCATTTTACAAAGGAGAGCACAGTAACAACAATAAAAATACCAGTACTAACAGGTAACAAAAGTTAAGCACTTGCTATGTGGCAGGTACTATGCTAGGGGCTTCACATGAATTCTCTCCTTCAATCTTCACATCAACCACGTGAGGTAGGCAACATTTTACAGATGAAAATGTAAGGATGAGGGGGACGAGAGATGTATGCTAGGTCAGAAGGTTCACACATTTAGAGCTGGAACTGTAATGTAGGTGTCTTGAATTCTAATCTAGCATCATTCTTCTGTACCGTGAGGCTGCAGGAAAACCAAGATTTCAAAATGCTTAGAGTGAGAGATGGACTGTCATGTTAGGAATAAGACCAAAAGGCAATGTACTTTAGTTTAGAAATGACGTATGAAATTCAATTAAGACATATAGGTGTCTGACAAGAGAGGCACCAATCTCTTCCAGCGATGACGACAGGGTAGTCAATGACCATGAGAGTAGACTGTGGGTCCCACTATTGTGCTGAGCCCCCTTGAAGTGGAGTCACGAAACTCTTCCCAGCATTGTCAGATAAAGCACTTTGAATTTACCTATATCTCATTCAAAGAGATCATGACCCTTTCCCCAGTGTGGGGCCCTTATTTTACCACACGTGGGACCCTAATGGAAGAACTCAAAATGAGTTTCTCACTTCTCCTCTGCTTCTTCTGAATGTGCCTCTTTTTCCTAAGCTTCCTGAATAAAGATGCTAGTGTTCAGAGCTCTATTCTAATCCACAGTGTCTACTGAAATTTGTGATAGTTAATTTTATGTGTCAACTTGGCTGAGCCCTGGTACCCAGATACTAGGCCAAATATTGTTTTGTGTCTCTGTGAAGGTATTTTTTAGGTGAGATTAACATTTAAATTGGTAGAATTTGAGTAAAGCAAGTTATTCTCCATAAAGTGGGTTGGCTTCATCTAATCAGCTGAAGGCCTTAACAGAACAAAAACTGATCTCCCATGAGCAAGAAGGAATTCTACTAGCAGATTGCTTTTGGACTCAAACTGCAATTCTTCCCTGGGTCTTCAGCCTACTTTCCCACCCTGCAGATTTGCCAACCCTCCACAATCACTTGAACCAATTCCTTAAAATTAATCTCTCTCTCTGGGTCAGTCCCATAACCCGTACTCAGGAATCTCAATGTTATACTGCTGGAAAAACACACACACACACACACACACACACACACACACACACACACACACACACACACACACACATAATCACATATTTTGTTGCTATCACAAATTTGTGGGTCAAACCTCAGCATCACTCAGCAACCCTTTTCCTGGTGATTGTGCTCCCATCAACTTCTTTGGTGGTGACTCCAAAACCCACCACTCTCTACAAGTTTCCTGTTCGACTCCTATTCCCTTCACTCCTGTTAACACATGTATCACCTACCTGCCAACTGAATCCACTAGAGCAATCTAACTCATTGCTTTCTGCTATAAACCATTCCTTTTCTGTTTTCTAAGTCTATTAGACCAAGAAATACATGAATTATTCTAGACCAGCGCTTCTCAACAGAACTTTCTATACTGAAGCAAATGTCTTCAATATGACAATATATAGTAGCCACTACCAACATGTGACTAATAAGCCCTAGAAACGTGGCTACTGCAGGTGAGGAACTCAATTTGTTATTTTACATAAATTTAAATAACTTAAATTTAAACAAATATCCACATGTGGTTACTATATTGAATATATTTTCAACCCCTCCTCTGTCACTTATAAATCATAAGTCATAACTCACTTATAAGTCTCCCAATTTTATCTGCAAAACACTTGCGTCTGTGCTTTCCACCCCCATGCCAACAGCCGTAGTTGATCATGTCACTTACTAAAATTCTTCAATGTCTCCCAATTATCTTCATAATAAAGTTCATGCTACTTAGCTGAAATTTAAGACATTTCACATTCTAGGTGGCCCCTGCTTACTTTTGATATCCTCATCTCATCTTTTATTACTCCCTGGCACTGAACTTTTACATTTCAGAAACACTTAACTACTTACATTTGTCTCTATACACACCTTGTATTATTTTATATTTTGATCATCTACTTTCTCCCTCCATCTTTCTCATTTGGATAATTCTCAAAACAAATGCCACCTCCTCCAGTAAACCTGCCCCCAAACTCCAAGTAAAGCTAAGTATTTACCTTCTGAGCCCCAAAGTGGCCCAGACATATCTTAACATTATCACTCAACACAGTAAGTTAGGTATCTATTAGTGAGTGTACCAACCTCTCCACTACTCGGTAAGTACTGATAGTGCCTGGCCCAGTGATTAGCATACCTTAAGGATTCAACACATATCTGCCACACTTGGCAGAAGCAGGTGTAACCCAGAATCAGACAACTTCAACAGTCACTCTCCCTACCCCACCTCTCTTTTCCAATTTGTTCTTCTCTACAGAATCTGGTTAAGGAGAAGGAGAAGTGGTGGTGGCTTCTGGTACCAGGGACAAGTAAAAAGCTACTTTAAGAAGTATCATCGGTCTATTTTCCATCCTACCCCTAACTTCTAGTTCTAAGACATTTGCTTATGTGGTGAAACATATATCTAATACTGATGTTTAAAAACTTACGGACTTCTCCACAACTTGAAACATTCGAATGATGAAACATTGAAGTATCTGGTAGTTCTCCAGGAATACACGGAAGTGTTTCAATTCCAATGGCTTCTTCAGAGAAATGGGCCAGTAAGGGTAGCATTTGATAACTCCACCTTCTATCTCTCTGGTTATCATGGCAATAACATTACAATTATTTTCCAACACCATTTGCCAAAAGTCATCTATGGTGCTCAGCAGTGGTCCTTGAGTAGCGATATAAAAATACTCTTGTCCACAATTGACTATCCTAATATAACTAGCATTGATGTAGTCCTTGCTTTTTCCAAGAGGAACGCGTGTTGAATCATCTGTTACAGAAACAGAAACATCTGGTAGATAAAGGTGGGAGATACATCACACCCAGCCTTCACAAAAGGATTTCACACACATAAATCCATATATCTCTTTGACCAATAAAGAAGATGGCTCAGGAGTTTTTTTTCCAAAAGGGTTGAGTCCATGAGTTTAAATTCTTTCCTCCCTGAAAACTATTGGCATGACCTAAGAAATATACAATTATGAGAGGTTTATTTTTCAGATCAGTTTTTAATAAACACAGAATGATATCATTAGCATCCAGGTACTTCTGGAAATTTCTGCTAGAACTGGCATGGGCAAGATTAAGTCAAGGGAAGTATCCTCTAGTTTGCAACTGAACACAACAGAGAAGAAACTCTCTGTGGGAGTAAATGAATGATATTCTCCTGCAAATCTGTGAAACCTGCAAACCCAGAGCAGCAGAGACCAGGGGAAAAAAAAATCTAATAGTTGACTGCAGACAAATTCTAGGATTAATGGAATTCCACCAGTGTCCTCCAAACTAGACAGCCATATTTTACGTCCATTCTCAGCCTTCAGCTGGTGATGGGACATGTTATTCAAAGCAAAGATATTGTGGCAAAAGGATGCTACCAAGGGGATTTGCTCCAAGTAATATGGGACTCACCTAACATGGACTGTTATAACAAATATGAGAGGGAAAACCAGCTATTTGGCCTACTAAGCTTCACTGCTCCAGGAGTTCCTTCTTCACCTAACACAGACATTGAAGCTCTGGTTCCACCACCATTCCCCACATTAAGAGCACAAACACACACAGAAAAGGAGGCCCTCCTCTGTCATGCAGCTCTCTCACCAATAACCTGTCCTTACTACTCAGAATCACACAGACCATTTATCTAGTAAATATGCTGACAAGACCTGAACAGGCATTTACATAATATCTGGCAGAACTCTTCTCAAATTTTAACATAGTACACAGAAACTTTCCCTTGTAAATATGAATAAGCAGAAAAAACAGCCAGGCGCAGTGGCTCACACCTATAATCCCAGCTACTCATGCGGCTGAGGCAGGAGAATCGCTTGAACCAGGGAGGCGGAGGCTGCAGTGAGCCAAGACCGCTCCACTGTACTCCAGCCTGGGCGACAGAATAAGTGAGACTCCATTTAAAAAAAAAAATTACTAGATATATAAAGATACCCAGTATTTCAAAAAGGGAGCCCATTCTAAAAAATCACAACAAATGTTCTCCTTTCTATAAAAGGTGATAACACCTTAAAAACTCATATTTGTATATTAAATAAAACTCAAGAGAGCATTAATTGTTTAAAATAATACTATATATCTATGTTTACTAACAAATATGTTATATTACTAAATTATAGAGGCAGTAACAATGGCTTTGTAGGGAGATCTTTCATCATATATATGTACATATATGATGATATATGTCATATAATAAGCCTGGCAAGTGTTCATCACAATGTTAGCAGCAGTTATTACAGTATATAAACAGTATGAATTACTTCATAGTAAAAAAAGCATTTTTTAAATTTTGAAATGAGATTAAATATGTGAAAATTAAATAATCTAAACTAATAAAAGCTTGATTTCATATAAAAGTCACAATCATTCAACTCAAACTCCTAAAACAGGAATTGAACAGAAAAACAAATTCATGTTTAACAAACCAGCTTAAAAAATTTTCCCAGAACTCAGAAAAAAAAATTTTTTTAAACCTACAATAGTGATTAAAGTGCTAAAAGACATAGCACATACAAGGGGAATATAAAAAAAGAATTTCAGAAGCAAGCTGTGGAATTCACTGCAGAAAGGAAATAATTCAAGTGATCATAGGAAAACTCCCTAAACAGAAGCGAGAGTACTAATAGAACGCAGTGAAACATGCATACCAGGTTCAAGCAGCATGATACACTACACGTATCACCTTGTCAACTCCAAAACAAACCTTTGAGG
This sequence comes from Rhinopithecus roxellana, assembly GCF_007565055.1. Classification (NCBI taxonomy): domain Eukaryota; kingdom Metazoa; phylum Chordata; class Mammalia; order Primates; family Cercopithecidae; genus Rhinopithecus; species Rhinopithecus roxellana. Next base: position 4,071,164 of record NC_044559.1, on the reverse strand, counting down.
GAGGTGCTATTATATTCATACTTTTCAAATAAAGAATCTGTACAAAGTAACTTGTTCCATATTATGCAGAAATATTCTAGACTCCACAGACTAGGTAAATCTGGACTCTGGTCCAAAAATAATTCCAAGCTCTGTTGTCCATCAAGGAAGACCCAAGTTTGCAGAGAGAAAGGCCTAAGTGTCAGACAACATTAATGAAGAGAGCCACTAAGACCCCTAGACCAGCAGAGCATAAGGCCACATGAACAGGAAGCAAAAACTATGCTAATGGATGACTAGGGATAATGGCGACTGGTGCCACTCCCATTTCAACCCCTTGATTCTTGAATCCTGGCTATGGTAGAAACAGTATCATATATTGGATGCTGATCTGGGGCATATATAACCTCCTGGAGAACATTACCCCAGCCCTGCAAGGTACTGCCACCTAGCTTTCACTGTAATTGAGTCTTCGAAGGCCATTTATCCATTCTATCAAGCCAGCTGCTTTGAGAGGATAAGGAATATGCTAACACAGTGGCAGTGAGGCCATTGCCACAAGGTATTTGCCACAAAGTGAGTTCCTTGATTACAGCAATGCTGTATGGAATACCATGATGGTGGATAAGGCATTCTGTAGGTCCACAGATGGTAAATTGGCAGGAGCACTGTGTGCAGGGAAGGCAAATCCATACCCAGAGTTACTGTCTATTCTAGTAAGAAAAAAGTACTGCTTCTTCCATGATGGAAGTGGTCCCAATGTAATCAACCTGCCATCAGCTAGCTGGCTGATCATCCCATGGAATAGTGCCCATCAGGTACTCAGTGTTGGTCTCTGTTGCTGGCAGACTGGACACTCAGTAGTAGCTGTAGCCAGGTCAGCCTTGGTGAGTGGAAGTCCATGTTGCTGAGCTCATACATAACCTCCATCCCTGCCACTAAGGCCACTTTGTTCATGAGACCTATGGGCAATGACACAATGACAGGGGTGGCTGGGGGAATAGTCTAGCTGATATTCATAGAGCAAGTCATTCTATTCACTTAATTATTAAAGTCTTCCTCTGCTGAGATCAACCTTTGGTGAGCATTCACATGGGATACAAATATCTTTGTGTTTGTGCCTATCTAGCAAGGTCTATTCACATGCCTCTTCCCCAGACCTTACTGTCACCAATTTTTCCAATCATGTTCCTTCAAAGTCCCTGACCATCTGGCTAAGTCATTAAACATAGCCCATGAATCAGTATAGATTTATACCTTTGGCCACTTCTCCAGGCAAAAAAAAAAAAAAACCAAACCACTAAGTGCACTACCCAATATTCTCCCCACTGGGAGTATTTCTCTTAACCACTGTCCTTCAGAGATGTCTCAAAAAAGGGATGCAGTGCTCTAGCTGTCTTCTGGGTGGTACCTTTATATCATGCAGAACCTTCTGTAGACCACATCCAAGTCTTCTCTTCTTCTGTCAGTGGATCATAGGGAACTCCTCATGAGGCAATAGGTGCAGGCTGAAGATAGGTAATGTAGTAGGGGTGGGAACAGTAAGCATTTGAGCAGCTTCCTCGTGTAACTCATTTGTGCCTTCAGGATCTGCTCAAGCCCAGGATCTACCACTTTCATTTGATGGTGGAGTGCTGTTGTGTATACCTAACTTTATGGCTTGGTGGCCCATGGTTAAGCATTCTCTACTTCGTAGTCTATGAAGCAGTCTCTACCAAGGCCCAGTAGCAGGTCAAAAACTGTTTCTCAAAAAGAGAGTCCACAGAGGGTGGCAGGAATTTGCTCTAAAATCCTATGTGCCTGCACTGTGACTCATCTAAAGGGGTCTGCCAAAGGTCCAAACAGCACCCTTATCTGCCATGAACACTTCAAGCACCACTGGATCTGCTAGATCATACGGCCCACGTGGTAGAGAGGCTTACATGGCAGACTGAACGTGTTTCAGAGCCTTCTCTTGTTTTGGGTCCCACTCAAAACTAGCAGCTTTTCATATCACTTAGTTAATGGACCAGAGTAGCAAATCCAAATAAGGAATGTTTCCTCCAAAACGCCCAGGTTCACTAGCCATTGTGACTCTTTTTTGGTTGTAAGAAGAGCCAGATACAATTTATCCTTCACCTTATGATTATCTCAACATGTCCCACACCACTGGACCCCTAGAAATTTCACTGAAGTAGAAGGCCACTGAATTTTTGTTGTATATATCTCCTACCCTCTGGCAGACAATAAGACTAAAGCATTTGCTACTTCTTGTTCACTAGGTCCAATCAGCACAATGTCATCAATGTAATAAACCTTTGTAATATCCTGTGGAATGGAAAGGTGATTGAGATCCCTGAGAACTAAATTACAACATAGGGCTGAAGAGTTAATTCACCCCTGAGGCAGGACAGTGAGGGTGTATTGCTGGCCCTGCCAGCTGAAAGTAAACTACTTTTGGTGTTCTTGATTAATAGGTATAGAGAAAACAAAGCATTTCCCAGATCAATAGCTACTAGCTACATAGCAGGTATAAAGGGATGTGTTGATTTTCTAAGGCAATGAAACTATATCTGGTATAGCAGCTGCAACTGGAGTCACCATCTGAGGAAGCTTACAATAATCCACTGTCATTCTCCAAATTCCATCTTTTTTCTGTATAGGTCAAACAGGTGAGTTGAATGGGATGTGATAGATATCAACATCACTTCATCCTTAAAGTCCTTGATGGAGGCATTAATATCAGCAATCTCTTCAGGAATGTAGTATTGCTTTTGCTTTTTTACTATTTTCCTAAGCAGAATCAGTTCTAGTGGCTTCCATTTGCCCTTTCCTGCCATAATATTCCTCACTCCACAGGTCAGAGAAGCAATGTGAGGATTCTACCAGTTACTGAGTATTTGAATAATTTATGCCAATTATTCATTCCAGGGCTTGGAAAATAATCACAAGATGGGTTTAGGGACCTACTGAGTCCACTGTGAAATGAACTTGAACTAAAGCTCCATTGAATACCTGACCTCCATAAGCCCCTGCTTTGATTTGTAGACCACAGTGATGTTTCGGGTCTCCTGGAATTGGTGTCAATTCAGAGCCAGTGTCCAGTAGTTTCTGAAAGGTTTGATTATTTTCTTTTTTCCAAATGTACAGTTGCCCTGGCAAAAGGCTATAGGTCCCTTTGGGAAAGGCTGAAAGATTAACCGTATACATTCTTGGCAGTGTGCCAGGGTCCTCCCATTTATTCAAGGTGTTCTGCGTGTGTAAACTGGCTCAAGTCTGGGAAATTATTGACTGGTTGTGATTCTCTGTTCCTACGGTTCAGGTTAGAATTTTGCTCACTTGACCTAGAACTCTTATGCTTACACATATCAAGGAAGAATTTAGTAGACGTCCCATCTAGTTCACTTCTAGGAACACCATGATCAACTAATCAACACCATAGGTCTCTGCAGGTCAGACTGTTCTGATTGCTGCTTTGACTCTGCTGCCTATTACCATACCACATTCACCTTGCCTTTGGCTATCAAGTGCCACCACCTGGCCCTTATTTCTCTGGGATTCAATTATACCCACTGCATTCAGGTTTCCCAATTCAGTGGCAGCAATTTCCACTGCAATATCTGAGCTACAGAGAAGAACAATCACAGTATTCTTCAAGGATGCTGGGACTCGCCTCACAAATATATTTATCACAGTTATGAGAAAAGTACATCCTCTGGACCTCCTGGGGTGGGTGGGCAGGTCTTAAATGATAAACCCAATCTAATGTTCCAATCTCCCTAATCCTTTGGATCCCTTCCTTCGCAGTATATAGTATATATCAAGGCAGTTCTGGCATTTTATCTTCATTTAGACTGGGCCACCTTTTGGTCCATTAAATACAACTAACCAAATAAACTGTAAGAGCTCTTTCTAACTCCCCAAGCCACATATTAAGTCCAGAATCTCTTCTTAGTGGTCCCATTTCAATAAATTCAGCCTGATCAAACACTAAGTTCCTTTCACCATTGTCCCACACCCTTGAAATCCTTCCCCACAAATATTTCCCAGATTTCTGTCAGTATAAATTGGAAAATTCATGTAGTTCTTTTGTAGTGTAACATACTTCCCCATGGACCACACTTCGTACCTTACCTTTAAGGGCCTGCTGAGACTAGAAGCAATGAAGGATGGTGGCTGTGAGTCTTGAGAAGAATCAGCAATGTCTTGCAAGGCAACAAACTCAGGGAGGTAATAAATGTTTCCTCAGGTAAAGTAGCATTAATCTCCTCAGATGGGGGTGGCCTGGCTGCTTTTACTGGCAAGGAAGACTCATCAGAGTCAAGGGGTTCAATACGCCCAGCTTTATAAGGCTCTTCACATATGTCTCCACTCCAATTTTCAAGATCCCATTCCTTCTCAGTCAATGCCCTCATTTTAACAGCAGACACCCTAAAAGGGTGGGGATTCAATTTGCACTGTAATTCAGTCATTTTCAAGATGAGATTTTGGGTTTGGTTTTCTATAATCTCAGTTTTGTTGGAATATAAGAGTTTCTTTCTGGGCAGAAAGAGAAACTTTTGCGTTATTTATGTGGCACTTGAGCTGGGAAAATTAATTCCTAAGATCATCCTTTCCTTCTCTACATCAGGAGTAACTAGCCAATCTCATTGTTCTCATGAGAACTCAAAAATGTTCTAAGGTATCAAATACAGACACCCAGAACCTTGCTTCTTCTAAGTGTCTGAATAGGATTACCTAATGGCAATACTTTGTATATCTCTACTGTCACATTACACTATGAATTATTAATACTCTATTCACTATTGAAAAGTCATTAATGCTTTTACGTCTTATCAGATTAAGGAAGTAATTCATAAAACTCATCCTTAAAACTCTGTTCCTCTAGAATTGCTCTCAGTACCAAATTCTATTACTCTAGATTCTCTAGATAAATAGAATCAATAGGCTGTATATATACGGTGAGAAAGATTTAAAGAACTGACTCATGATTGTGGAGACTGGCAAGTCAATATCTGCAGGGCAGGCCAACAGGTTAGAAACCCAGGGAAAAGCTGACATTGTAGTCTTGAGTCCAAAGGCAGTCTGGAGGTAGAATTCCTTCTTCCTCTGGAAATATGAGCCTTTTTTTTCTTAATGACTTCAACTGACTGAATGACGCCCACTCTCATAATGGAGGCTAATCAGCTTTACTCAAAGTCTGCTAATCTAAATGTTAATTACATCTTTAAAAAATACCTTCACACCAACATCTAGACTCATATGTGACCAAATAGCTGAGTATCATAGCCTAGCCTAGTTGACACATGAAATTAACCATCAAACAAGCTAAAAATTTTAGTAGATGATTTGAAGGAGGAAAGTTTTTTTAAAAACTTAAATTAGTTTCCTATAAGACCAAGTGAAAGAAGAAAATAAGAATAAAAATCAGAGAGATAGAGAAAGTACATGCAAAACTACAGAAGTAGAAGTAACAAGAGAAAAAGTTTTACAAGATAGAACCGAGAGACAACCCTACAATTCATAGAAGCCAAAAAAAAAAAAAAAAAAAAAAAAAAAAGAAGGCAGGAGGAGCAATTACTAACTGATGAAATGTATTACAGCTAAAGGAAGATCAATTAAAGGGTTTATTTGTCTAGGTAAGACTGATGGAAATGAAGCACACCTGGTAACATTATTTAATTCCAGGAAAATAGTTAAAGATTTTGAAGGAAAAAAAAAAAAAACATATTTCTCATGAAGAAAAGGAGTCAGATGACCATTACAGTTCTCATCTAAAACACTGGAAGGAAGAGGACAGTAAAGTAACACTCAGGGGAAAAAAAATGAGAAAAAAAAGAACTAAAATCCAAGATTCCTAAAACCAATAAAAATATTCATTTATCAGGATACAAAAAAAAAAGAAAGAAAGAAAGATAAAGGTAGAGTTTGAGACTACATCAACTACTTATACCCATCTCCAATCAAACAGCTAATAGATCAGAATAGTGATTTAAAATTAAGGGAAAAGAGAAAGAAAATGAAGTAATAGCAACAAATACTACAAAATAAAGTTTCATATCTATAAGAAGAATAACGAGAGCCAGGTATTCCAGCTACTTGGGAGGCTGAGGCAGAAGGATCACTTGAAGCCAAGAGTTTGAGACCAGCCTAAGCAAAAGAGTTTTGTTTCTAAAAAAAATAAATGAATACAAAATTAGCTAGGTGCGTGTAGTGGCACATACCCATCCCCGTAGTCCCAGCTACTTGGGAAGCTGAGGTGGGAGGATTGCTTAAGCTCAGGAGTTTGAGGTTTCAGTGAGCTATGATTGTGATACTGAACTCCAAGTAGACTCTGATTCTTAAAGAAACAAAACAGCGAGGCACGTGGCACATGCCTGTAATCCCAGTACTTTGGGAGGCCGAGGTGGGCAGATCACCTGAGGTTGGGAGTTCGAGACCAGCCTGACCAACATGGAGAAAACCCATCTCTACTAAAAATACAAAATTACCCGGGTGTGGTGGCACATGCCTGTAATTCCAGCTACTTGGGAGGCTGAGGCAGGAAAATCGCTTGAACCCAGGAGGCAGAGGTTGCGGTGAGCTGAGATTGTGCCATTGCACTCCAACCTGGGAGACAACAAGACTCCATCTCAAAAGGAAAAAAAAAAAAAGTTTCTTGAAATAGAAAACAAAGCAATGTACAATAAATACAGTGGTGGATAAGCCTGGGTTTGAATCCCAGATCTCTCTCTATTTGCAGTGACTGTGAGAAAATTACTTAATATCTTTTAGCCTTTTTGTAAAACAAGGACACTAACATACTGACACCTCAGAGGTAGGTTGTTGTGGGAATTAAATATTACTACCTATAACAGACTTAAATTAGTAATAAGCAATAGTAATAAACATATTAGTGTTACTACTACTACTATTACTATTAGTAAGTGGTAGTAATAGAAGCAAACATACAGCAACCTCAAGAAGTACAGAAAGAAGCTTGTTAAATCTCTGCCTTAAAGAGCTTGTTTTCCCATCTATCTACATTATAATGGTGAACTGTATGAAAACTTTTTACAAGTGTAATATACCTTTTGCACTCACAAACCACCTTTTTCACAGTTTATGGAGGTATAACTGTCATACATGTGCACCCATGAGACCACTACAACAATAAAGATAATTAAACATCTCCATCAGTGCAAAACTATCCTCATGCCTCTTTATAATCTATCCTTCTTGCTCTCATCTTGCCCCAAGGCAACCACTGATATGCTCTGTCAATACAAATTAGTTTAAATTTTCTAACATTTTATATATGTGGAACCACTGATACACTCTTTCAATACAAATTAGTTTAAAATTTCTAAAATTTTGTATATGTGGAAGCATATAGTATATTAGTTTTCTAGGGTGGAAATTTATTTTCACATTCTGGAGTCTGGAAGTGCAGCAATTGTTAGGGTTTGGATGTTCGTCCTCTCCAAACCTAATGTTGAAAACTGATCCCCAACATTGGAAGTGGGGCCTAATGGGAGGTTTTGAGACATGGAGACAAATCACTTATGAATAGGTTAATGCCCTTCCTCGGGGTTGACTGAGTTCTCACTCTATTCACTGCTGCAAAAACTGATTATTAAGAAGGACGGGGCCCCTCTCTCTCTCCCTCTTGCGTCCTCTTTCACCACGTAATCTCTGCACATGCTGATTTCACTTCACCTTCTACTATGAGTGGAAGCAGCCTGAGGCCCTCACTACAGGCCCAATCTTGAACCTTCCAGCCAGCAGAACTGGGAGCTAAATAAACCTCTTTTCTTTATAAATTAACCAGCCTCAGGTACTCCTTTATAGCAATACAAAATGAACTAAGACAGAATTGGTACTGAGAATTGGGGTGTTGCTATAAAGATACCTGAAAATGTGGAAGCAGTTTTGGAACTGGGCGATGAGCAGAGGTTGGAAGTGTGTGGAAGGCTCAGAAAAAGACAAGAATATGAGGGAAAGTCTGGAAAAAGTGCCCAAAAGCACTTCAGAAATATCTGGGGCCACCCCTTCCCTAATAGGCCCCAAGGCCTAGAAGGACAGAATGACTTTTGGGGACAGACCTGGAGCACCACTGCCCGTGGCCACCTCAGGATGCTGCTCCCCACATCCTGGCTGCTCTGGCTCCAGCAATAGGTCAAATGGCCCCAGGTAGGGTTTGGGCCACTGCTCCTGAGGGGCTAAGTGGTAAGCCTTGGTGGCATTCATGTGGTGTTAAGTCTGCAGGCATCCAGAATGCAAGGGACATGGAGGCGTGGCAGCTTTAACCTAAATTTCAGAGAATATATTAAAAAGCCTGGGAGTGCAGGTAGATGGCTATTGCGGGGGTGGAGCCACTACAGAGAGCTCCTACTAAGGCAATCTTTAGTGGAAATGTTGGGCTAGAGTTTCCTTAGAGTCCACACCAGGGCAACTCTTAGTGGAGCCACAAAGGTGCTGGAACTCCACCATAGTAGAGCTATTAACAGCATTCCACATCAGCCTGAAAAAGCTGCAGCATTATTACAACCCATGGAAGTAGCCAGTGGTCTGTGCCCCGCAAAGCTATGGGGGAAGGGCTACCCAAGGCCTTGGGAGCCCACCCCACACACCACTGTGACCAATATGCAGGGCATGGAGTCAAAGGAGATTATTTTGAAGCTTTAAGATTTAATGTGTGCCCTGCTGGGTTTTGGACTTGCATGGGGACTATTATTCCTTTCTTTTGACCAATTTTTCCTTTTTGGAATGGAAGTGTTTACCCAATGCCTGTACCACCATTTTACCTTGGAGGTAAATATCCTCTTTTTTGATTTTACAGGCTTACAACTGGAAAGAACTTACTTTGAGTCTTAGATATGACTTTGAACTTTTAAGTTGGTGCTGAAACAAGTTGACTTTTAGGGACTATTGGGAATGAATAATTGTATTTTGCAATGTGGTAAGAACATAAGTTTTAAAGGGCCAGGGGCAAAATGCTATGATTTAGATGTTTGGCCCTTCTAAACCTCATGCTGAAACTTGATTCCCAATGTTGGAAGTGAAGCCTAATGGGATGTGTTTGGGTCACAAGGGCAGATCTCTCATTAATAGATTAATGGCATGAGTGAGCTCTCATTCTATTCGTTCTGCAAGAGCCGGGCACCTCCGCATTTCTCTCCTGCTTCTTCTTTCACCATGTGATCTCTGCATATGCTGGCTTCACTTCACTTCCCACCATGAGTGGAAGCAGCCTGTAGCCCTCACCAGATGCCCACTCTTGAACCTTCCAGTCTGTAGAACTATGAGATAAATAAATCCCTTTCCTTTATAAATTATTCCTTTATAGCAACACAAAACAAACTAAGACAAAGATCAAGGTGGCAGCAGGCTTGGTTTTTCCTGAGGTCTCTCTCCTTAGCATGCCAATGGCTGCCTTCTTGCTGTGTCTTCACTTGGACTTTTCTCTGTGACTTCGGATCCCTGATGTCTCTTGTGTGTCCCAATTGCTTCTTATATAAGGACACCCGATGGATTGGATTGGGCATACTCAAAGAGCCTCATTTTATCTTAATTAGCACTTTAAAGGTCCTATCTCCAAATCAGGTCACCTCTGAGGTACAAAGCATTGGAAATTCAACATATGAATTTTGGGAGAATTTAATTTGGTTCATAACATACAGTATATACTCTTTTGACTGGCTTATTTCACTGAGTAAAATTATTTTAAGATTCATTCATGTTGTTCAATGCATTGTTAGTCATTTTTTATTGCCTGGTTGCATTCTATTATGTAGACATACCACAATTTGTTTATCCACTCTCCCGTTGATGGGCATTTGCACTGTTTCCAGTTTTTGGCTATTATAAGTAAAGCTGATGTGAACATTAATATATAAGTCTTTATGCAGACATATGCTTTACTTTCTCTTAGGTAAAACATATGAATAGAACTGCTGAATCATATGGTAGGTATATGTTTAACTTTATTAGAAACAAACTCCATCATTGTAGTGAGCGTAAAATGGTATCACATTATGGATTTAATTTGCATTTTCCTAATGATTTATAATGGTGGATATCATTTCATGCATTTATTTGCCATCTTCCTTGAGAAGTGTCTGCTCAAATCTTTTGCTCATTTAGTGTTGGGTTATTTGTCCTCTTCTTGATTTGTAGTAATTATAGATTATGAATATAAGCTTTTGTGATATAACTGTTTTGCATGTATTTTTCTTCCAGCCTGTTGCTTTCCTTTTTGGTTTTATAATAATATGCTTTGAAGAGCAGAGATTTTTTCTTATTTGATGAAGTCCAATTTATTTTTTTTCTTTTACAATTTGAGGGTTTTGTGTCCTATTTAGGAAAAAATTTGCCAAACCCAAGGGCAGTAACATCTTCTCCTAGGGTTTCTTTCAGAAGTTTTATGTTTTTAACTCTAATGATAGATCTATAATCTATTTTGAGTTAATTTTTATATAAGTTTTGAGGTAAGAACCAAAGTTCATTTTTGGTATATGAATATGCAACTGTCCAGACGATTTGTTGAAAGATTATCCCTTCCTTATTATCTTGCATTAAATTTAGATATTATCATCTTCCCCTGTTCTTCTCACATGAGCATACAGAGCACTCAATGAGAAATATGTAAACATGCTCTGAAAAGTGAGAAGCTAACAGAAACCTAAGTCATTACCTTTATCAGTTCTGAGTAGATCCCTGAGAGACAGACAAGTAACAGAAAAAGTATTAGGCCAAGAGTTGGAGAACCTGTGTGACTTGCTCTTTTATTAGCCTTCAAAATGCTTTGTAAGTTGTGAAATGGTAAAGAAATGGAAGATACTGTCTTTATACCTAAAAATTCCTATACTACAAAATGAAGGCCATTCTTGCTTGGCATGATGGTACGGGGCCATAAATATGACCATGCAAGTTGAAACCATACAAAAGAATCTTAATAATCAATAGGAAATACTATTTTTGTTTCATGACTCTTAAATTTTTTTGTGAAATCACTAAAAACTCACTTATTGCTGGCTATACATATATAGAGAAGCAAAAAATAGCAAGACTAACATTTATTTAGAACATTGTAATTTAAAACATTAGAAATATTGGGAATTAAAGCATTTAATTTGTTTTTTTTTTTAAAAAAAAACTTACCAAGAGTAGTTTGAACAGTGTCTGCCTCTTCTTTTTGTTGTATAACTTACAATACAGAGTGAGTATTTTTTCTATGTCTAGGCTAACTTCTAAGTCTGGATCAGCTTCCACCTTTTATCCTTGGCACTTATATTGTTGTGAAATAGCTCCAAAGTTTCTTTCTTTAATGTCAAGTTTTTTGCCATCATTGCTTCCCCTAGGTTGCCTTTATCCTTTTCCTCACAACCACTTTGGTCATTCATGTTGGTGAGTTCTCCTTCCACAGGTGCCTTAGGCTGCAACTCTAGAGTCTCTTGAGCAGTAGCAGTGTCAGCATGTCCCTGGTCAGCTAGTTCTTCTATAATTCCGTTCAAATTTCATTCCCAACATGATCACTTTTTGTTTCTTTACTGCAGTTTCATCTCTCTCAGCCAAATCTCTCTCTCGATTATACATTTTGGTAAAAGGTCATAGGGGTTTACCATTGAGAGACGAGAAGACAACACAATCAGATGCTTTGCTGTGTGTGAAATGAATAACAGGCTCACAGTTACCTATCACTGACATATGTTGAAAGAAGTAACATTTATTAGTCACTGGTCATGATGCACATCTGTTATTTACATAGGGACTTGTGGACTAAAGTGCTAGCAAAGATGCTTATTGCTTTAGGCAATTTCTTGCAGTGAATATATTGTGGTAACTAAAATGTGAATTGTATTGTTGTGGGACTGGTGTTATTTAGTTAAAAACAGTAACCGATATTGGAGTATATTGAGGCCATGCAAAGTGAAGGCTGCCTGTATTTGTAGTGTTCAAAGGTGTGTGAATTCATCCATTTAGTGTTCTCAGCATTTGAAGACGACATAACAAATTACTTCTCTAGCTTTCTTGATGTGAATCTTCAGGAACCTTTTCTATAAAGCCAAGAAATGTGTGATTTTAAAAAACCAAAGAGTTTTTTATGATGGCCACTTAAGTTGACTGAGTTTCAGATTAGATTACACTGTGTTATGAGGTAGATACACCAATGGGCCTTTAGGTAGAATATGGTTGAATTACAGTTTCTTTTCTTTTATGAAAAGCAGAAAGTTTCACATAACTTTCCTTACTTTAATGGTTTAACTTTATTTTTTATTATCTTTGAATTTCTTAGTTATAACTCTTTCGATATCCAGAATAAAAACTTCAAGTCAGATAAAATATTATGTGTACCCTCTATTGTAAAATGAGCTTCTTACAATCCCGAGAGGCTAATTATTAAGGCATGTTTGCTTTTAGTCTCCTTGAGGGCAAACTGCACATGCAGGAATAGAAATTATGAAATTTGGACCTTTGACATTTTGGAGAAGCAACAAATTATTAGCATTATTTATTAAAATGTTTAATCATGGTTCATTACTCTGATTTCAGAAGTATTCACCAATGTACTTCTCCACACTCTCCCCACAGAAGATAACAGAATAGATTATTTTAACCATGTTGGAAATGTATTTATTGTTTTTTATAATCATAAAGTTATTTTCAATTTTAATAAACCCACTAAACATGAGGTATTTATCTAATGAGAGCAGTCACTGCATTCCACTCTGGTTTTTATAATAACTATCTCAAGTCTAGTAGGAGAAACAAAAATGAAAATAAATTAAAATATGGTTTGGTAGAAGGGGAGAGTGGTTATGGTTACAAGATGCTAAGAAACTACTGGAAAAACACCAAACCTAGCTTTGAGGAAAATAAGAAAAGCCTGTTGCAGCTGCTTAAGCAGGAACTGCCTCAGCAAAGAAGGGATGAGTAGTTCTTTCAAGAACTGCAGTTTAAGAGGCATAACAACCAATGAACAAAAAAAGAATTATTAATTCTAGATAGCAAAAGAAGTTCTGTGGGAGAGCTAAGGCTAGAGAAGAAAACAGGTGAAATTCATATGCCATGTTAAACAACTGTACCATGACAGTAACAAAGAGCCAAGAAAGAGCTTTAAAAGAAAAGCTACATGTTCTGACTTGCATTTTAAGGAAATCTCAGTAGCTTTTGTGAAAGATCAGAAAGTGAGGCAGTAAAGAAGACCGTAACCAGCTGAGAGTTAAAATGGGCTCAGACTAAGTCAGCAGCTGTGGGAACTGAGAGATGGGGGAGGACCCTGGAGGTATTACAATCAACTGACTCCCTATTTTCTGGTTTGAACTTGGTGATTATGTAAGATGTAAAATATAAGAAGAGGGTTAAGTTGGAGGAAGTAAAATAGTAAATTTAGTTTTGAAAAACCTTGACTCTGAAAGGAATGTGAGTTATGGAATGAGATTTCCTGCCTAAGATAAAATTGCATTGTTGTGTTTTGATTCTGCTCTTTGAATGGCCTGAGATGGATAACTCCTAAGAGTAACTGAGTGGGGAGAACAGAGAAGGTGCCACTACCCTCCCGTCAACACTGGGAAGCAGTTAAGGCCCTGTGGAGACAACCAAAAGGCAGCCTCCTGTTGGAGAGCAGATTAATAGCTTTATTGTCCAGGATGAAGGATGCAAATAGCGTTTTTGTGTGTCTAAACAAAATAGCCAGAGAAGGTGGTTAAGACTTTGGGTACCAAAAGTGGTGTATGACTCAGACTATTGGATTTTGTTTTGGAAGGCTCATGCTCTGAGAAGCAGCAATATATGAGAACAAGGCTGAAGTACTGCTGTAAAGGACCCTGTGACAGTGGCTGAAGGATGTACCAGAAAGAGAGGAACTGACTCTCTCCTATGTAGCACATATCTTAGAATCTGCCCAGGTCACCCAGTGCTATGTGCCGGAACTCTTCATCATGGTCACAGGCCAAAATGTCTCATACAAAAAGCCATACAGTGCCCTTTTCACTTTTGCTAAATGTAAACAGGAAAATAATCAAAACCATTTTTAGCTTACATGGAAGAATATCTCGGTATCTGTTTTTTTCTCTGTTGCTTGGTTGATTCCCAGAGTTGAACTCACCAGGCAGATTCTTCAGTTCCAAAGCCTTTAAAAGGTTAAAAAAATAAATAAATAATAAATTGTGTATTTACTATAACCAATAAACAAGAAAAAAATCTTCCTTTGTTTAGTGCTCATGATCCTTAAACCCCATCTGACATGACCTGCTATTTAATGTGTTTTGTGTTAAGTTAGATCCCCATTTTAAAAGTACTATATAAAGTATCTCAAGTTTAGATGCCAATCAATGAGTTGCTTAATAAGAAAATGTTAAACTTTCTGGAGATACTTCCCATTTGAACTGCATTTTGTTCTTCTTTCATAAAAAAGGAAATACAGGCTAATCACTTCTCCCAACCTACCCACAGATCTATCATTTTACAAATAAAAATAACAAAATAACAATAACCGAAACATGTAAACAAAAAATATATACAAACAGTCTCACAATTTACCCTTCCCCTTTGAAGAAATTATAGTTAGGACCCTAAGAATCCTTCCTTTCAAAAAATTTCTTTACCAAGTGTGAATTCAACAAACACTTATTAAGCATTTAGTAGGTACCTGGCCCTGTTTCAGACACTGGAATACAGAGATGAATTGGATAATGGCCTCATCCTTAAGGAGTGAACAGAGTAGTTAGAAGACATGTAATCAAATACCATGTGACCAATGTATGGAGATACTAGTAAAAATGACAGCACTAGATTGCACCTAAAAGTCAAGAAGAAAAGCTCCTAAAGATGAAGTAGCCCTTGAACTGGGCCTTAGTGAGTCATTGGAAGTTAGCATATGAAAAACAGTGTGTACTTAGAAGGAAAGAGGAGAGAAGGTGAAGGGGTGGAAATAATGGAGGCATAAGCATCCCTTTGGGAAACTGTGACTAATATGGTAATAAGAGCCCAGAGCACATGATCTAGTCCAACAACAGACTAAAACTACAAACGATCTTGTTTCTTATACAAATGAAATTAGGAGGTAGCTAGTCATACTCTATTAGAATATTTGTGGAGAAAGCCTGAGGATCTATATATTTCCAAAGCTCTTGGGTAACTCTTGTGTAGCCAACCTAGCAACCACGGGGAAGAAGGAGCCTGTGAAGGTTTTAAGTAGTATGATAAAATGATCAAGTCTTTCTAAAATTAATTAATGAAATTCATTAATTTTAGAATTAACAATTCTAAAATTAATCTGGAAAAAATCTGTAGGAAGAATGAGAAAAAATTTCATAAATGAATAATGATGGCAGATGAGTCTCATTAGATGCTAAAAGATAATATGAAGCTATGCTAATTAACAGAGTAATACCAATAAAGGAATAAGAAAATCAGTAGAAAAAGTCCAAGAATAAATTAAAATATATGTAAAGCTCTAGTATATGATAAAAGTGGCATTTTGCATCACTCAAGGGAAGTTCCAGGAGAGTCTTGGGACAACTGGATAGTTATATAATGCTGAGTCCCTATCAAACATCTTATACCAAATTAAATTCTAGCTGCATCAAAGAGTTAAATGCTTAAAAAATCATAAAAGTACTAGAAAAAAACATGAAGTAATTATTACAATCCTAGAGTAAAAGAAGCATTCCTAAAGAGCACCGAAAGCCCCAAATCCAGAAGCCCCAAAAGAAAAGACTGCCATATTTGACCACTAAAAATTAGCTATTTCTTCATGGTAAACAGGCATGTGTGTGCAAGTGCATGTGAACCTGTGTGTAACACAAACAACAGCAGAAAAAATACTACATGTAAGACACAAAAAGGCATAATTTTTTCCTTAAAGAGTTAGTAATCGGCCAGGTGCGGTGACTCACGCCTGTAATCCCAAAGGGCGGATCACCTTAGGTCAGGAGTTTGACGCCAGCTGGCCAACATGGTTAAACCCCATCTCTATTAAAAATACAAAAATTAGCCAGGTGTGGTGGCAGGCACCTGTAATCCTAGCTACTCGGGAGGCTGAGGCAGGAGAATCGCTTGAACCTGGGAGGCGGAGGTTGCAGTGAGCTGAGATCACACCATTGCACTCCAGCCTGGGGGACAAGAGCAAGACTTCATCTCAAAAAAAAAAAAAAAGAGTAACCAATAAGAAAAAAAAAAAAAAGAAATTGGGGCAAAGAATTGAAACTAGCAGTTCTCTGAAAACATAAAAGGCTTAAAAACATATGGAAAGATATTCTTTTGTTCTCAAATAAAGAAATACCAATTAAATCATCAATAAGAAATAATTTGTCATTTAAGAGATGAGAAAAGATCCAAAAAATTGATAGCCCAAGATATTAATATTGTCTTTCTAGGAATTTGTTCTAAAAATATTTAAATATATGCATACAGTATATGAAGAGAGATGACTGCTGTTCATAATAGCAAAGATTAGAACAACCTAAATGTCCAAGTGTTGCATGGTAGTTAATTATATGGATAAGAACCTTAATTTCAGAAGTTAAATATTATAAGTACCTTAATTTTGAAAATTAATTACCATATAATTACTATGCAACACTTAAAAAATGAGATACTGCTATACATGCTGATAATATATTTGGAAATTGTATCTAGGTGGAAAACAAATTTAAGGATGTAAAGTGCATTCCAACAAATTTTTTAAAAAGTGTGCATGACCAAATGACAAAATGAATAGTGTAAAGGGGTCCTAGAAAGTCTTGAGAGAAAGAGAGAGACTTTCTATTTTATATCCTTTTATGTTATTTGGCTTTTTTTTTTCTAACCATGTACATCTATTACTTTAAAATAGATATAATATTTAAAAGTAAAAATAATGTACTAAAACCAAATAAAGAAAGAAAAGAAAAGAAAAGAAACCCTCTGGCAATGATATGGAAAAAGAAATCACATATAAACTTTTGTCAAGAAAATATTTACCATAAATTCCTGCATGATATCATATGTTCCTGTTTTTTTCTCAAGCATTTTCAAACAATCCTTGATGGCTGTCTGCTCATGAAAATTGAATATTAATGGCCGAATCTGAGCCAACTGATGTAGTTCCCCTTCAGAAACAATTTTGTGTGTATCTAAGGAAGAGAAAAATTCACATATGTCAGTCACTGGTATATATGTGAAGGGAGATTTTATTTTTGTTTCTGTTTCTCTTAAAGGCACAACCATTTAAGGGTAAAAAGAAGTTTATTTTTCCACAGGTAAAGAGTACATTACTTTGAAAGAGGCTTCCTTTGGAAAAATCATGGCTATTTGCACCTTGAAATTATACAAAATCCACTGTCCTTGGAGAAAACTGTTCAGTGCTACAAACATAACAGATGCTGTGAATTGAGAAGTGTTCTGTTTTATAATATGAATTGGGTATATGGATTGACAGTTATGCCAAGGGAAGAATGTACAAGGCTTAGATTAGGAAAAAGAGAACTTTTGCCTTCCCTGGGACCAAGTGTTTGGAAGTTCCTAGAGTCTGAGATGTGGGGATGTGGAGAGTTCACGTCCTATTTCATTACTCTGAAACAGATTGAACATGAACACACACACGTGCACACACACCAAGGATGGAGAGAATCTATGCAATGTAATTAATAAGACTGAATAATGGATACATATGGACACTTGTGACCAATAATTGGGGAGAACATTCTATTAATATTTAATAACATATGCAATCTTTTTATTGTTAAAATTATGATCTTTTAGGTCATGTTGACAGTCAAGGTTCCAAATATCTGAAATTTTATACATCATGTCCACTGGCCAAAATGCAATAAATCTAGAAGTCAACAGTAAAAGAATATTTTAAAAGCTTCAAAATTTTAGGTAAGATGTCCAAGTAAAACAAGTTCTCATGATCTCTTTGCAAAGCCAAATAACATGAACAATAATCAAGTTAATACCAGCAAAAAGATATATACAAAACAATACAGAAAAAGAAAGAGGTGGACATTTCTAAGAATCTGCACATTCCTGGGAAGCACATCTTGTCTTGGAACTCCACTATATACAGAGGCTCTTTGTAGAGTTGGAAGTGAGGGCTCTTGGTTGGGATAGACAGGCACAGAAATCCTAAAATTTCTCACAAATTTCCCTAACCTTAGTATGAAAGGAAGTCTAAGCAAGCTAGAAGGGGAAATAAAATTTCCACCAGATTAGAAGCCATTTTGATCATCTTTGATCCCCAACAGGAAAACCTTTAGACCTTCACATTGTGTTCCATCTTTGCTAGTACAAAAGCTGAGAGAATGAAGAGAGAAAAAAAATGAAAATGTAGAATGACTGGAACAAACACTGGTGTTGACTCCCCAACACTGATTCTACCGTCTGGCTAGTTAAAGCCATTTGTGATCATTCCACAGTAAGATCCTTCCAGTGAATAATTCAGAAATGGGTAGTTGATTTGCACCACCCATAGAAACAAGCTGGTCTTGTAAAAAAGAGAAGCAAACCTCTCTTCTACCTTCATCCCTCTGTACAGACATAAACAAAGAAGCATAAGGACCTAATTATTATAGTCTGCCCTGTTATGGCCACAAAAGGAAGGAGAATAGCAAATGTGAAAAACATAAAGAATCTATGTTCTTGGTGACATTAGCAACTGATCATACTGAACCTGGAATCCTTCCTATCTCTGGACTTCCATTATGGTAGAAAATACATATCTTTATCATTAACATCATTCTGAACTTGGTCTCTTTTTCTTGTAGCCTGGTCCAAGAAAGGTGAGGTTTCAGCTGTAGATCATAGGAATCATTTCAGCCAGTTTACAGAAAGGGATTTGATCTAGCTATTTGGTGCTTGTATCACCACTGGGTGGGCTTGAAGAGCAGATGCCTCTCTCATTATGATCCAAGAACAACACTGCATAATGGTCTGCCAAGAAAAGTTCTGTCTCTACTACAATAGGAAACTGAGGAAGTTGGAGATCATTCTTTCTAGCCACTGGCTCCTGGATGACACCACTTGAGCAACAATGGAGAAATGAGAAAGTCACTACCACAACTGTTGGCTCTAATAACACATCACCTTACCTATAATGAGGACCAGGAACGCCAAGCCTGCTATGATGCATAGCAACAAAATGGATGTCTCTCTAAATATTTACATCTTGGCTAAGTGCATATGATTAGTGAAGCCCAAATAAGCTGCCAGGAAGTCTTGAAAATGTAATTTTTCATTTTTCTGCCTGTGCCACACAGGAAGGTACGCTAGGAGAAGGGTATGATTGATAGTGAGTAAGGGCATCTATGATATCTGCTTAACATTTCAGCCACACCATGCCCTTTGAGTATCCTGCTCCTCGGTCCCTACCCTTTCAGCACACTTATCATTGTCCTCAGGCAAAATAAAAAATGCAGCCCTCCAAAATATAGTTTACAGGGGAAGATAATGAGATCCAAATAAAAATGGAAATCAAGAAGAACTCATTCCTGCTCAGTCAACAAAATCGAAGAGATAGAAAAAGCTATACATGTTCGTAACAAAACGCAATAAAACATGAAACAGAAAAAATAATAATATAATATAATATAGCATGCAGAATGATTTTTAAAATCTATTCTAAAATGGAAGATAAGCTTAAAAAGGAAAATTCACTGTGTATGCATCATCTGTCAAAAGAAAAAAAAATTATTTTAAGTAAGAGTTCACAAGGAGATAAGAAAACAATAGAAGGAGGTAAAAATTAGTTTATAAACCTAAGAAAATAAAAGTAAAACTCAAAAGTACATAATTATAGCAATTTATAATTATATCAAATTCTGCAAGAAACAAAGCAGACAGTTCAAAATTAACTTATTGACATAGGACAAAAGCATGTGTACATTTATTAATGAAGACAAGAAAGGTTTAAAAACAAACAATGAAAAGATAATGCATGTGAGGACCTCATTAGAGGTCAGGAGAAAAGTTGGAGACAGGGTGAGGAACTTGAGAAATCCTCCTTCGTGGGGCAAGCTTGGGAAGGGGAAAAACAGCATCCACAGGAATGGCACAAAGCATGTGCAGAATGCTTTTCCCTATTTCCCTAATGGACCAAAAGCATAAGAAGCTGGGGAAAGGCATGAAACTCTGTCATCCTCAAGGCATGAGTGAAGACTCATTAACAGTGGGGGTAGGGAAGGGAGAAGAACATCCTGGACTCAGGCCATAAGACATTCCCTACCCCTGGAGAATGGACAGAATAACAAAGAAGGTACCACCTGAGGCCTTCCTAAGACTGAGGCTGAACAAGGACATCAAAGAATGTCACCTCCAACCAGGCTGGCAAGCAAGGTAATCATAAGTAAGAGCTCTGTACTGGTGGGAATTAGACAAGATCATGGAGAGGACCTTCTCTGAGGTGCATGTACAATAGGAAGAGCTAAAGCAGAGGGTGGAGTAAACACTGAGGCAAATCCTCTACATGCAAGGTAACACTGGAGGAATTTGAAGCTGGTGGTGTATTGAGGGTAACCACAGTAACATCAAATCCAAGCCCTGCTGCATTACTGAATAAATTGATGTAACTCCTCACACTGAAGGGCTACCAAAAAAAGAGTCATGTCCATCCCTATGTACCTCAGCGTCTAGAACTTAGCTAAGAAATACTACAATAGCTCCTCTTTATCTGCAGGGGATATGTTCCAAGACCCCCAGTGAATGCCTGAAACTCTGGATAGTACTGAACCTGACTGTCATCAACTGAAACATATTTTTGTTCATGTCTTCCACCCATAAATTTAATGCCTTTTCCATCTTAAGTAAGCATGTATCATGCACTGTGGCCATAACTTTGGCACTCTGATGTGCAACAGCAAAACTTGGATAGAAGAATACCATAGGTCTAAGCAACTTTAGCATATGATTTTTTTTCTTTCCTTATTAAGTCAAAAACATTCACCTTTTCATGTAAAGAAAGCACTTTACAGCTTCCCTTTGGCATATCCAAACTGCCAGCATTACTGCTCTTTGGGGTCATTACTAAGTAAAATAAGAGTTACTTGAACACAAGCACTGTGAGGCCAAAACAGTAGATCTGATAACCAAGATGACTACTAGTTGGCTAACAGGCAGGTAGCATATACAGCATGAATATGCTGGACAAAGGGATGATGCACTCCCAGGCAGGAAAGAGCTAGACAGTGTGAGGTTTCATCACACTGCTCAGAATAGCGTACAATTTAAAACTTACTGTTTATATCTGGAATTGTCCACTTAACATTTGTAGTCTGTGTTCGACTGCAGGTAATTGAAACTATGAAGAGTGAAACCACGGATAAGGCATTTTTACTTCCATCTCTAGACTATACAATATCCAGTTTTCAACCAAAAAATTATAGAGTACACACAGAAGAAAAAGAGAAAAAAGTTGTCAAGAGACAAAACAATCAACAGAACCTGGAGCTACAAGTTTATTTTGTAGAAAATAGCTACAAGAAATATTTTTGTAGAATTTTTTGTATAAAAGCTACAATAAATTTTTTTTAAAACAAAGATATAACATATGTTAAAACTGTCAAGTGATGAATTTAAAATAGTGATAATCGAGGTGTGAAAAGTCAGTGGGAAAAGTAAACAACATACATGAACAAATGGAGAATTTCAGTGGAGAAATGGAAGCCATAAAAAAGAATCAAGTGGAAATGCTTAAAGTAAAAAAAATTGTAAGAAATTAAGCACATTATTGATAAGCTCATCAGTAGATTTTACAGAGGCAAGAAAAGAATTCATGAATTACAAAATAAATCAAGAGGAATTATCCAAATTAGAACACAGAGAAAAAAGGTAGATGAGTGGCGGAGGCAGAGAAGAAGAGACCATCCAAGAACTACCAGCCAATATCAAACAGACTAATATATTATACCTGTAAACGGAATCCCAAAATAGAAGAGAAGGAGAATTGGGCAGAAGAAATATTTGAAAAGATAATAACTGAGAATTTCTTCCAAAATGAATGAGACACCAAGCCTCAGATCCAAAAGCTCATCAAAAACAATATAAGCCAGAAGACAACTGAGTGACAACTTTAATGTAATCAAAGAAAAAATCCACACAAAGAAATCAAGATTTCAGCAAATACATGACTAATTATAAAAGCTAGTATTCTTGTAACAATAATGTGTAACTTCACTTTTTCTTTTCTACATGATTTCAGATGACATTTTTCTAAATTTATTAGTCTAAAAATAAAAAACTGTCATAACTTTAGATTGTAAATCCACATTTTGTTTTCTACATAGGAAACTAAAGCATTAAAAACATTATTTTATGTTTTGGGACATATAATATATAAGAATGTAATTTTGTGATAACAAATGAAAAAGGTGGGGGGCAGAACTGTTAAAGGAGCACAGTTTTTTGTTTTTTGTTTTTGTATTTTACTGAATTAAGCTGGCATAAATCCAAATTAGAGTGATAAGTTTAGGATGTTAAATATAATGCCCATGGTAACCACAAAGAAAATAGCTAAAAAATATATATAAAGGAAAGTTTTTAAAAATTTAAATATTTTTTTACAAAAGGCAACTAAATACAAAAGGAGACAGTAAGGCAAAAAAAAATAATAATAATAAGGAACAGAAAAGCTACAAGAAATATTTTTTTAAAACAGCAAAATGAGAGAAGTCCCTCCTTATCAGTAATTACTTTAGATGTAAATGAATTAAACTCTCCAATTGAAAGAGAGATTGGCAGAATGGATTAAAAAGTAAAAACATGACTCAACTATACACTGTCTACAAGGGACTCACTTTAGATCCAAAGACACAAATAAGTTAAAAGTAAAAGAAATATTCCATGCAAACAGGAACCAAAACAGAGCATGAATAGCTATATTAATATCAGATAAAATCAATTTTAATTTTAAAAAATTAGAAATGACAAAGAAGGACATTATATATCAGGTTCTATATAAAAAGTTCAATACAGCAAGAACATATAACAATTATAAACATTTATGCACCTAATAACAGGTAATCAAAATACATAAAGCAAAAATTGACAGGAATGAAGAGATAAACAGTTTTATAACAATAATTGAAGACTTCAATATCCCATTTTCATTAGTGGATAGAACAATCAGACAGAAGAAGAGGGAGGAATTGAATAATATAATAAACGAAGTATATCTAACAGATACATACAGAATCCTCTGTGCAACAACAGCACATATTCAAGAACACATGTAATACTTTGCATGTGTTAGGCTTTAAACTAAGTATCAATCTATTTTAAAAGATTAATATCACAAAGAGTATCTTCTCCAAATGCAAGAGATAAAATTAGAAATCAAATATAAGAAAAACTGATAAACTTACAAATTTGGGAAAATTAACATATTTTTAAAATTCCAATGGATCAAAGAAGAAATTACAGGGGAAATTAGAAACATTTAGAAATGAATGAAAACATAACACAACATATCAAAACTATGGGACACAGCAAAAGCAGGGTTAAGGGGGGAATTTATAGCTATAAATGCTTACACGAATAAAACAAGACCTCAAACTAGCTTTACAACATAAGGAATTACAAAAAGAAGAACAAACTAAACCTAAAGCTAACAAAAGGAAGGAAATAGTAAAGATTAGAGCAGAGGTCAAAATATAAAATATAAAAAAGAGAAAAATCAATGAAACCAAAAGCAAATTCTTCAAAAATATCAACAAAATGATGTGATGAACCTTTAATTAGATAAACTAAGATAAAAAGAGAAAAGAATCAAATTACTGAAATCAGAAACAAAAATGAGGACATTACTACCAATTCTACAGACACAAAAAAGGGAGTACTATGATCAATTGTATGCAAAAAAAAAAAAAAAAAAAAAAAAAGCTGGATAACCTCAATGAAATAGACAAATTTATAGAAACACAAAACCTACCAAAACCAAACCACAAAGAAATAGAAATAGACCTATAACTAGTAAGGTGATTGAATAAGTTATTAAAATTATCCCAGAAAAGTAAGCCCTGGATCCAATGGCTTCACTGGTAAATTCTACCAAACATTTAAAGAACTAACACCAATACTTCTCAACTGTTCAAAAAAATTAAAGAGTAGGGAACACTTCCTAACTTATTCTATGAGACCAGCATTATCCCAATATCAAAGCCAGACAATTACCCTACAAGAAAAGAATATTAAAGGCCTATATCCATCTTAAACATTGATGTAAAAATCCTTAACAAAATAGTAGCAAAGCAAATATTCAGCAGCATATTAAAAAGATCAAAAGACTATGTGGGATTTATTATCGGAATGCAAGGATGACTTAACATCCTTAAAATCAAGGTAATACAACACATTAACAGAATGAAAGGGGAAAAAAGACATAATTATCTCAATTGATGCAGAGAAAGTATTTGACAAAATTCAACATCCTTTCAAGGTTATATTCTTTTTTTTTTAATTTTTATTTTTTGACAGAGTTTCACTGTTGCGCAGGCTGAAGTACACTGGAGAGATCCTGGCTCACTGCAACCTCTGCCTCCTGGGTTCAAGTGACTCTCCTGCCTCAGACTCCAAAGTAGCTGGGATTACAGGCACCTGCTACCACGTCCAGCTAATTTTTGTACTTTTTCTTTAGTAGAGACACGTTGGCCTGAATGGTCATGAACTCCCTGACCTCAGGTGATCTGCCTGCCTTGGCCTCCCAAAGTGCTGGGATTATAGGCATGAGCCACCATGTCTGGCCTATTTGTTTGTAGAAAAAAAATTCAACAAACTAGGAACATAAGGAAGATACATAAACATAATAAAAGTTATATATGGAAAACCCACAGCAAACATAATCAGTGTTGAAAGAGTAAAAGCTTTTCCCCTAAGATCAGAAACAAGGCACGGATGCCACTTTTGCCACTTCTACTTAACATAGTATTGGAAGTCCTAGTCAGAGAAATTAGGGGAAAAAAAGAAATAAAAGGCATCCAAATTGGGGAAAACAAAAAGCAAACATCTCTGTCTGCAAATGATATGATATACATAGAAAATGCTAAAGATGACTGGATTTTACACACACACACACACACACACACACACACAGAGTTAAAAAAAAATTCTGTAAAGTGGCAGGATAAAAAGTCACACACAAAAATCAGTTGCATTTACATATACTCACATGAACCATCTGAAAATGAAATTAAGAAGACAATTTCATTTACAATAACATATAAAAAGAAATAAAATACTTTGAAATTAGCCAAGAAGGGAAAGGGAAAGATTTGTACAAAGAGACCTACAAAACATTGCTGAAAAAAAATTAAACAAATATATCTCATGTTCATGGTTTGGAAGATTTAATATCATTAAGATATCAGTACTAACCAAAACGATCTACAGATTCAATGCAATCCTTATCAAAATCCCAGTGACCCCTTCTGCATAAATAGACAAACTCATCCTAAAATTCATATGGAATTTCAAAGGACCCCAAACAACTAAAACAATCCTGAAAAATATGGGGAAAAAAAAGACTCCCACTTCTTGATTTCAAAACTTACTACAATACTGCAGTAATCAAAACAGTCTGGTATGGGCATAGACAGACATATAGGCCAAGGGAATAGAAGAAAGAGTCCAGAAATAAAACCCAATGATTTTCAAAAGTTGTCAAGGCCATTTAATGGGAAAAAAACAGTCTTTACACAAATGGTGCTGGGAAGCTGGATATCCACATGCAAAATAATAAAATTGGATCTTTACCAAATGCCGTATACAAAAATTAACTCAAAATGGATCCATTACCTATATGTAAAAGCTAAAACTATAAAACTCTTACAAGAAAACATGGCAATAACTTCAAGACGTTGGATCTGGCAATGATTCCAAAGGTACAAACAAATTTTTTAAAATATAATTAATAATACTGACATATATACTTAAAATGGTTAAGATAGTAAATGTTATGTTATGTAAAGTTTACTACAATAAAAATAATTTGGAGAAAATACCACTAAGTAACCCGTAGATCAAAGAGGAAGTCACAAGAGAAATAGGAAGACATTTTGTTAAAAATGTATAGATTTTATTTTTTAGAAAAGTTTTATATTAAAAAAATGAGCACATAGAATTCCCATATATCCCCTGCCAAAGTTTCACTTACTATTAATGTTTTACATTTGGGTGGTACATTCATTAGTATTGAACCAATATTGATACATTTTTGTTAACTAAAGTGCATACTGTATTTTGGTTTTCTTAGATTTCCTTAATATCTTTTTACTGTTTCAGGAGCCCATCTAGGATAAAACATTGTATTTAGTTGTCAGGTCTCCTCGGGCAACTTTTGGCTACAACGGCTTCTCAGATTTCCTTGTTTTTGATGACCTTGATAGGTTTGAAGAGTATTGGCCAGGTGTATTCTTCAATGCCTTACTATTGAAATTTGTCTATTTTTTTTCTCATGATTAAGACTGGGGTTATGGGTTTTCAGGAATAAGATCACAGAAGTAGAGTGCCATATTTATCCATAGTATCAAGGGTATATTCTATCAACATGATGTATGACAGTTGATGGTGACCTTGATCACCTGGCTGCAGTAGTGTTTATTAGTTTTCTCTACTATGCAATTATTCTTTGTACTCCTCTGGCCATACTGTACTTTTTGAAAGAAAGTCAATATATGCAACCCACACTTAAGAGTTGGGAAATTATGATCCACTTCCTTTAAAATTGAATATCAATGTAATTTATCACAAATTCTTCTGCATGGGAGATTCGTCTCTTCTTTCCCATTTATTAACATATTTAATCATTTATTTGTATCAGTATGAACTCATGGAAGATTAGTTTATACTTCATACTATAATCCACTGCTACATTAGATTGTTGTTCAAATTGTTCCATCTTTTGCTACTTAGAATGAGAAAACATTATAAATTGAATGAAAATAAAAACACTTCAAAATGTGTGGGATGCAACTAAAGCAGTACTTACAGGAAGATTTGTTGTATTAAATGCTTGTACTACTGTTGTCCCTCTGTATTTGCAAGGGATTGGTTCCAGGACCTCCCACGAATACCAAAATCCTCGGATGCTCAAGTCCTTTACATAAAATAGCATAGTATTTGCATATAATCTAAACACATCCTCTCTCTCAGATACTTTAAATCATGTCTAGATTACTTATACCTAATACAACATAAATGCCATGTAAATAGTTGCCATACTATATTTTTAAAATTTGTAATTTTTTTGTTGTGTATTGTTATCTTTGTTCTTAAAATATCTTTGATCCACAGTTGAATTTGCAGATGCAGAATCTACAGATATGAAGGGCCAGTTGTATTTACGAAAAAGAAATATATCAATAATCTTAGTTTCCACCTTAAGAAATTAAGAAAAGATAAAATAAAATCCAAAGCAAGAAGGAAAAATAATAAAAAGCAGAAATCAATGAAATTGAAAACAATGAGAAAGTAAGTGAAACTAAAGGCTAGTTCTTGGAAAATATCAATAGAATTGATACAGTCTCTAGCCAAACTGATCAAGAAACACAGAACAAAGACACATTTTATGTAACTGAAAAAAAAGAGAGGTGATCAATGAAGATAAGACATTAAAAAGTTAATAAGGGAATATTACAAACAACTCTAGTGCCATAAGTTAGACAACGTACATGAATGGGACAAATTCACTGAAAAATACAAACTGCCAAAGCTCATTAAAAAAAAAAGAGAGAGACAATCTAAAGAGTCCCATATCAATTAAATAAATTGAATACTGTTGTGGGCTGAATTGTGTAACCCCCCAAAAAATACATGTATACTAAGTCCTAACTCACAGTAACTAAATGTGACCGTCTTTGGAGATAGGGTCTATAAAGAGATGATTCAGTTAAAATGAAGTCATTAGAATAGCCCTTAATGTAATGTAACTGGTATCCTTATCAGCAGAGATAAGACACGGATATACACAGCAGGAAGACCATGTGAAGACACAGAGGAAAGAGGGCCACCTGCAAGCTGAGGAGAGAGGCCTCAGAAGAAATCAACTTTGCTGACACCTTGATGTTGGACTGCTAGCCCACAGAACCATGAGAGCCATTCTTCGATACTTTGTTATAAAAGCCTCCCCCCCCCAAAAAAAAAAAACTGACACAAATATGTATTTAGAAACCTCACAAATTCCAGGTCCAGTTGGCCTCACTGGTGAATTTTACCAAACATTTAAGGAAGCGATACTACCAATTTTATATAAACTTTTCCAGAATATTGAAGAGGAGAAAACACTTCCAAATAATTTTATAAGGAAAGCATTACTCTGATACTAAAACCAGAAAAAGATATCACAAAAAAGAAAATTACAGATCAATATCCATCATGAATATAAACACAGAAAAAGTCTTCAGGAAAATACTAGCAAATCAAATCGTAAAAGATAAAAACAATATTATACCATGACCAAGTTGGGCTTATCCCTGGAATGCAAAGCATGTTAGATATTTGGAAATCAACCAAAGTAACTCATCATATATCAACAGGCAAAAAAAGAAAAACTATATGATCATCTCAATAGATGCAGAAAATGCATTTAACAAAAGTAAGAATCCATTCATAATAACTATTTGGGAAACTAGAATAAAAGGAAGGCTCCCTTAATCTGATGAATGGCATTCACAAAAATCCTACAGCTAACATTATACTTTATGATGAAAAACAGAATGCTTTCTCCCCAAAATGGAGAATCTTGAAAGATGTCCACTGTCTTTCATCTTATTCAACATTGTACCAAAGGTTAATGCTAATGCAATAAGTCAATAAGTCAAAAAAAAATAAAAGGAAGGGAGGGAGGGAGGGAGGGAGGGAGGAAGGAAGGAAGGAAGGAAGGAAGGAAAGAAAAAGAAAGAAAGAAAGAAAGAAAGAAAGAAAGAAAGAAAGAAAGAAAGAAAGAAAGAAAGAAAGAAAGAAAGAAAGAAAGAAAGAAAGAAAGAAAGAAAGAAAGAAAGAAAGAGAAAGAAAGAGGAGGAGGAGGAGGGAGGGAGGGAGAGAGGGAGGGAGGGAGGAAGGAAGGAAGGAGAGAAAGAAAGAAAGAAAAAGAAAGGAAGGAAGGAAGGAAGGGAGGGAGGGAGGAAAGGCAAGGCATATGCACTGTAAAGGTAGAAAAAATAAAACTGTGTTTATTCACCAACATAAGTATCTACATAAAAAAATTCCAAAAAATATATTTAAAAGGTCCTAGAATTAATGAGAGTTTAGGAAGGTTGAAGGGTAACACATGGGTAATATACAAAAATCAATCATATTTCTATCTGCTATCAATGAACAATAGAAGCTACAATATTTTTCATAAGTCCCATTTACAATAGCACCAAAACATATGGAATACTTAGATATAAATGTAACAAAACATATATACAATCTATATGTTAAGACTGCAAAACAAACACTGATGAAAGAAATCAAAGCAGACCTAAACAGAGTGAGGAATGCTTCCATCAGGAGAAACAACTACAAATCCATTGAACTGGAATTGGAGAACGCCACTAGGCCATTTCGGGCTCCTCATATGCTACTGAATCATCATGGAAAGGGGGATTACTACACTGCCTAGTATGCTGGATTCTAAGTATTAAGGGGAAACGGGGCTACTGCTATCCAATGGGGTAAGGAGGAATATGTCTGCCATGCCAGTGATCCTCTAGGTTGTGTCAAGGTGATTAAAGTCAATGGAAAACTACAACCACCCAATCCAGGCAGAACTACTAATGACTTAGATCTTGAGGAATGAATGTTTGAGTCACCCTATCAGACCAGGAACCACAACCAAATAGGATGTTTGCTGAGCTGAAAGAGAATACCAAACAGGTGTAAGACAGCAGTGATCAAAACCAGATACAACCATGTGACCAGCTGCATAAACAGGGATATAATATTGTGACTTTTTCTTTTTTGATATGCATGTTATATATATATATATATATATCATATTTTTGTTCTCTTTTAAAAGTATTAAAGGGAATATGAATCACTTGGAAAAGAAAGACTATCACTCAAGATAAGAAAGAGACACTTTTGGAGAAGGGGAGAGAATGTTTTCAGTTGTACACAGATTAGTTTTATCGCTGTAGATGCAAGCATAATGATGTCTTTATTTGGATATTAAGTAACATTTAAAACGATGTGTATGGGTGCCAGCCTGATATAGTGTGGACTGTGACAGCTTTATAATATGTTAACATGGCTAGGCTGGACCACTTTTCCCAGAATTCTGTTTCCTGAATGTTTCCAGCTAAGACAGGGCACAAGCGAGGTCCTCATGGCAGATATGGAAGGTGAACATGGGGCAGCAGCTATTCTGTGCTCAGATATACTGTGGATGATCTCCTGACTCCCCTCATTCTATATGTGGAAGGAAGAACCTAAAATCACAACAGTGCCAATCCTACCTGAATGAATGTAACTGGCGTGTCATTCTATCTACATTTCAAACAAGTTTACACAAGAATGCACAAAATAATTTAAAATCACCGAGGTAGCAAAAACTTGCCCAAATAGCTACAAAAATGTATATTTTAAAAAGTTAGACGGAGGATTTTCCTTTCCAGATATGTTTAGAATGAATAGAATCAAAACAGAATACTATAATATGTCCACAGGAACAAACAAGTCAATTAGTAAAAAAATTTAGAGAATACAAAAGGATCAACCATTTTTGGAAACTTAATACGTGATAAAAGTATACATAAATTCATTTGGGAAATGTGGTTTACTTAGTGAATAGTGCTGGTATAACTGTCTAGTCATATGAAAGAAAATAGTTTTCTATACCCCTATAATATTTAGCAATAAACTGCAGATAGAGTCATGATCTAAGCAAAATAAATGAATAAAAATTCTGAAGAAAATTCAGGAGAATATTTGTATGTTTTTCCTGTAAAGAAGACCTTTTTAAGCATTTTAGAAATTAAGAATGTTCATGAAGGTCTCCCTTCTTAAGGTATAGAATTGAGGGTCACAATTTATAGCACATTTGTTGGACAGACAACATGTTAAGATTTCCAACATGTGAAGAGTTCCTACAAATTAATAAGAAAAGAAAAACAATGAACAAAGTTTATAAATATGCAAATCCAAGAAGAAGTTAATAAACATATATTAAGATACTTGATCCTGGCCGGGTGCAGTGGCTCACGCCTGTAATCCCAGCACTTTGGGAGGCTGAAAGGGGGGTGGATCACAATGTCAGGAGTTCAAGACCAGCCTGGCCAACATGGTGAAACCTGGTCTCTACTAAAAATACAAAAATTAGCAGGGCATGGTGGTGCGTGCCTATGGCCCCAGCTACTCGGGATGCTGAGGCAGGAGAGTTGCTTGAACCTGGGAGGCAGAGGTTTCAGTGAGCCGAGATCACGCCATTGCTCTCCAGCCTGGGCGAGAGAACAAGACTCTGTCTCAAAAAAAGATAATTGATCCTACTAGTAATCAGTATAACAAAAATTTGCATAATAAGGAGATGCTGTTTTTCATCCATCAGATTAGCAAAAATTAGAAAACGGGTTATCTAATAATAACAGGAAGGTGGGAAAATTGAACCATCCCTAACAGCTTAGGGTAACAATAAATTTCTCTAAGCTTTTGGAAAGGAATCTGGTATTGCCCATTAAAATATAAGATGAACAAAAACTTGTTCTTAACTATCTTACTTCAGGGAATCTAACCAAAATCAAAGTATCAGTACTTAGGAAATGTGTAAAAATATATAATGCAGAAAAAGTCAATTGGAGAATGGGTGAATGTATTATGGTATCTACATACAATGAAATATTAGACAACTATTAATCCTATGTTAGAATATGTCTTAACCTATGTACATAATATAAGTTTAAATTTTAAAAACTACGGTTGCAGAGTAATGGTAGAGTTGTAGAGCACACATCAATTTTCATTTAAACTTTAAACAGAAAATCTGTTTTTATATCTTTGTGTATTGTTAGATAAACTATTAATATTGGTTGCCTCTGAATCAGGATTCAAGATGATGGGAGGAAATTATTAACTTTTTCTCGATATCATTCTATATTGATTTTCATTAAAATATTAGCATATGTTAACTTTATAATTTTTTTTTTAATTTTGGCTTTTAAAATATTTTATTAAATGTTAAATAGGTACAAAATAATAATTAAGTGAAATATCTTTAAGAAAAAGAACAATACATACCCAATTTAAAACTGAACATTAGCCCCTGATGATCCTGTGTCCCCTTCCCAGACCTCATTCCTTGTCCTCCTCCCTCAGGGTATAATCACTATTCTGAATTGTGCTATCATTCCTTTTGTTTGTTTTGTTTACCCTTTACGCTGTTTTGCATATTTTGCAAGTTTATATAGATTAAATTATTTTGTTTTAAATCTCAACTTTTTTGCTAAGACTGCATCTGGGTTTATTCATCTTCACATTAAACAAAATACAATATCTAATTCATACATGCTGGTGTTGACAGATATCTGAGTTATTTACAGTTGAAGTCTATTACAAACAAGCCTAGTATGGACATTCTTGCATATGTCTTCTGTTACAAAAGGAAAAGAGTTTCTCTAAGATAAATAACCAGGAAGGAAATTGCTAGGACATATGGCATGTGCACATTAAAAGAAACACCAAATTATTTTCCAAAATGGTTTCCATCAAGCCACATACTCACCAATATTAACTATTATCACATTTTTAAAAATGGAAACCATCTAGTCAGTGTAAATTATTATTTCAATATGATTTGATTTTCACTTCCCTGATTCAAAATTAGGTTGGACCACTTTTTCATATTTTCTCTTCTGTGAAATGCCTGTTAATGTGTTTTGCCCATCTGTCTTTTACTTATTAATATGCAGTTCTTTATATTTTCTAGTCATTAATCCTTTGTGAGCATAGACCTCAGTAACAGACCCTAGGAGGAGCTTAACCATAGTCCTAAACTGAAACTGACAAGGAGGGTACTAAGAAAGAAAAAAGCAATGTCTATCTACTTTTCCCTAGGAACTGGCCTTACTCTAACAGCTAAGACATGGTATTCCCTGTTTGCAAAGGAATATGTTCTTATTTTTATTTTTAAAATATATTTATATTCAAAATTCCATTTCTGCCTAAATACAGAAAGCTAGTATGAGCATCACTCATACCCTAACAATATATACAAGTTGAAAAAAAAAAGCACTAAATCAAAAATTTTGAACCCATCAGAGAGCTGAAGTTGCAGGGCAACCAAGTAGTCTGAAATCTAAGAAAAGACAGACTCTCCTAAAGAGTGACAGGACATGAACACTGGCTCCCTGTTGCAGTTCGAAGGAGAAAGAGATACCAGGCACTATACAAATGGGAAAGAAGTATTCAGACATAAAATGTAATGTACTGCTGATAGCTGGATGTGGGCCAGTGTGACAATACAGAACAGTGTAAAGCCACAGACACAAAGAGAACTTGCACACATTCAAAGACTCAAATTCACAGACCTCCAACAGGTGCTCATAAGAAAGACTGAGAGCAGAGCAGGAGATGGGAAGAACCATTCCCTCAGAAAGGTAGGCTTGGAGGAGGGGAGCTACTGTCATGGTAGAAAATGCATAAAGCCCGACTAAGACCTATTTCTCCCAGAACAAAAGCCTCACACTGCAGGAGGAGGAGGATCAATTCCTGCTGTATATAAGTGTAGACACACTGCAGTTGGGAAAAGAGCAAACAAAACCCCTCTATTCCTGGAGAAGTTACAGAAAGCAGTCCTGAGTCTTGAGTCCTGAGGATTTGATGCCATTATTATTACAAAACTCCTACCACTACACTAAGTGAAGGGGAGGAAACCTTCTCCACTATAGACTTGCCAAAGGTGTCAGGCAGAGTCTGGATGCCATGAGAAGGGGTAGTATCACTGACCAAGCCTGTCACTGAGGACCAGGGACGGAGGACCTGCCCAAGGCTGAGAATGGAATAGGACAAGAAACAATGACTTGGCCCTCCCTCCCCAGGCAAGCAAGCACCAGTCTACTGCTGGAAGATGGGCAGAAGAAGGAGAGAACCCTTCTAAAGCACTGGCACACAGGGAAGGCCCAAAGTTGAGGATGAAACAGGAAAAGGTCAACAATAAAAACTCTTTAGCACCCCAGCTGCCACCCTGCACACAAGCTAAATCCTAAGGAATTCTAAGCCAATGGTTCACTATAGGTAATGAGAGCAACACAAAACCAAAACCCAGCTCATGTCCTAAATGGCCTACCAGAGGAATAGGCATGACTATTTCTAGGCATAAATTCTATTTACTTCAGTCTCTTTTTTTCTACACCCAGTACCAACACTCAATCAGATATATAGACATATAATGAAGCTGCAGCAGCTGCAACAACAGAAGCCAGTGTCAAAAAGCAAAGCAATCACAGAAAAAAATATCAGCAACAACCCATCTGTCAGAGTTATCCAACAGGGAATTTTAAATAACTATCATTAACATGTTTAAGCTCTATGAAAAATGCAGACAAAATGCATTATCAACAGAGACAGAATCTGTAAAGGTGTCAAATGGAAATGTTGTACATAAAAAAACACTGTATGCTTTCAATGGGTTCATTAGTAGACTCGACACAACCAAGAAAGGAATCAGTAAACCTGAAGATAGGCTGACAGAAATTACCTAACTGAAATACAAAGAGTAAAAAGAATAGGAGGAAAAAAAAGTAAAAAGCAACCAATAACATTAGTACAGCTTCTTTGGAATACAGTTTGTCTGTTATACACTTATGACCCAGCAATCCCACTCCTAGATATTTACCTTAAAGTAACGGAAACTTATGTTTACACAAAGTTTGTGAATATCTGTGGTATTATCCATAATTGCCAAAATCTGGAAACAACCCAGTGTCCTTCAACTGGTGAATGGAATACTATTCAATAAAAAAGAAATTAAATACTGATAAATGCAATGACACAGATGAATATCAAAAGAATTACGCTAAGTGAAAGAAGTTGGACTCAAAAGGCTACCTATTTATGATTCCATTTATATAATACCTTGAAAAAGACAAAAGTAAAGAGAATGAAAATAGATTACTGGTTGCTAGGCACTGGTGGTAGGGTTGAGTTAACTACAAAAAAATACAAGAAAAAAGTGTGGGGAGATAGAAATGTACTATACCTTGATTGTGGTGGCAAACCTTGGTCAAACCTCATAGAACCGTATGCTAAAAGGGTGAATTTTCCTGTATGCCTCAGTTTAATTAAGCATGTTTTAATTAATTAAAATTATGCCTGATTTTATAAAAGCATATTCTTATAACAAACTATTTTTGTATATTTTGTATATAGTGTGGACTGTGATAGCTGTATAATATGTTAACATGGCTAGTCTGGACCACTTTTCCCAGAATTCTGTTTCCTGAATGTTTCCAGCTAAGACAGGGCACAAGCGAGGTCCTCATGGCAGATATGGAAGGTGAACATGGGGCAGCAGCTATTCTGTGCTCAGATATACTGTGGATGATCTCCTGACTCCCCTCATTCTATATGTGGAAGGAAGAACCTAAAATCACAACAGTGCCAATCCTACCTGAATGAATGTAACTGGCATGTCATTCTATCTACATTTCAAACAAGTTTACACAAGAATGCACAAAATAATTTAAAATCACCGAGGTAGCAAAAACTTGCCCAAATAGCTACAAAAATGTATTTTTTAAAAAATTAGAGGGAGGATTTTCCTTTCCAGATAAATTTAGAATGAGTAGAATCAAAACAGAATAATATAATATGTCCACAGGAACAAACAAGTCAATTAGTAAAAAAATTTAGAGAATACAAAAGGATCAACCATTTTTGGAAACTTAATACGTGATAAAAGTATATATAAATTCATTTGGGAAATGTGGTTTATTTAGTGAATAGTGCTGGTATAACTGTCTAGTCATATGAAAGAAAATACAGTTTTCTATACCCCTATAATATTTAGCAATATTTTTGTATGATATCTGCAGTTTAATAATTGTGTAATGTGATATTTTCTTAATTGGGTTTGATATGTTTCAAATAAAGTCATTAGAGAAGATGTTTCCAACATTTGATGGGATGTTGGTTATGGATGACCTTCAAGATCCTCTCCAACTCCAAGGTTTTTGAGGTGTGCATGTGATCCCCCAAGTTTACAAACACAAATTTTATAAATATATATACACACATACACATATATATAAAGTATATATTCATAGTTCTAATTACATTTATATTATATATACATGTAAATACACATACACAAAAAGTTCTGAAATATTCTTCAGTGTTATAATTTATTATGCATATTTGTTGTTTTCTTTTTCCCACTATAAATATGTGATAATTTGTAATCCAAAAATGTTATTATTTTACTTACAAAGCATATATTGTGCAACAAATTTTTAAAAAGGAAATTAGGAAGCAGGTTGTTATTTTTCAAATCTATAAAATATCTACCTTTAAAAAAATGGATTTTACTAAACTGACATATTTAATACCTTAAAATACTTGAAGAAAGGACAGAAATTAGCCATTCTGAATATGGGGTGTGCAGCATTTTTTTAATTGTATTTTTTTATTTTTAAAAGAAAATCCTAGAAAAGCATATTTTCCCATTTTTTGAAGTTTTTCCTAGCTCTTTCCTTCACTGGTATTAGAAATATCTTTGTGCATATCTCTAAAATACAGCCTCAACTTGTTACTACAAATAGGATGATGTCATACCAGAAAGTAGAGGGGAGAGAGCCTGTGAGGGCCCTGCAGGCTCCTCATTCTCACTGCTCCACCTGTCTCTTCTGAAGGGGCCTCTGGCTGTCCACATGCTGGGATCACTGCCACTAGAAAAGAAATGTATATATTTGCCCATGGTTTCAAAGAATATATACATTTGAGAAATACTTTCTAATCATCTTTATTGATCATTTAATTGACATTCACTTCCATTTCAATTCAGTCACCCACTCCCATTGTCATCACCTGAAATTGGCTCACTTGTGAGATAATCCCCAAATCCCAATGTCTGATCATGAACTCCATCTCCTCTCACTACTTTTACCTTGCAAACTAGTCGCCTTAGATCCATCCGCCTATTTACCTTCTCCTCTCCTTTACCTAGGCTGCGGGAGGGAAGTACTAGGGTTACTGGGCTTTCTAATATCAGCAGAGAGACATTTGGAAAACACCAGCATGTCCCTGGTTGGTTTCCTGTACCACTCTTCCATGGCAGCTAATTCCAAGCCACCATCCTGTTAGAGTCCTTATCTTAATACTTTCTCTGCCTTAGTAAAACTGTAACTTCTTCTAGAAAATACAAGCCAGAAAACAGAAATTCTTTCAATTTATTATCTTTTAAAACATTTACTTAGATGCATCAATGTCTTTCTTATTCCTTGCTTTCTGCCTGTTCAAAATTCATCCTTCCATGTTCTTAACCTGATTCCTTCTACCTCCTCTAAGGTACTTTTCTATAATTTATGTATATTTTTTAACATATCATGAATCACTCCCTATCTACAAATTCTCTCATATCATACTCAATTTTCTGTATCTAAAAAATAGGAAATGCTTTAAAATCTGTCTAGCTACTAATCGTTAACAGATTTTTCAAATACTAGCCCATATTCACTTTCTGTTTCCTTAGCAACCTCTCCATACTCAGCTGACTCGCTAATGCTATCAACTTGGCTCCTGTTGCATTTTCATTTGCAAACCTACCTAGCAAAATCCTCCTAACTTGACTTCCACATCTAACCTTCAATGTTTAGAGAAAATTCTTACTAAAACACAAACTTAATTATACCTGCCCACCAATATCAGGATAAATCAAAGCCCCTTATCAGACACCTAAGTTTAAGATATTGGCCAGGTGGCCTCTGTGTACTTTTTCATCACCATCTCCACTGATTTCCTACCTCCACTGTATGCTTTAACCTTAGCAAAATAAATGCCTTTTTCTTTTACTTCTGTAAGGCATTTCGGGTTTCTTACTCTTTTCTCCTTCCCATTTTTTCTTGGATTACTCTAAACATTTAATTAATCTCCACTGACTGCCACTTCCAGCTATCCTCACCTTGCCACCAGCATTCCTCCTTCTGTGTGGATAATAGACAGTTTCACAAATAAAACAAAAAGACCTTCCCTATGCATCCTTTTCATTTTAACAGACTGAATAAAATGTATACTCAGCTTCACGTATATGGCGTTATTTCCCACTCCAGCCCACGCTGTATTTTGGGCTCTACTTCTCATCTTCTCCAGCTTCCTGGCATTCCACCTCACACACACCCTATGACTCTTGGCACCTAATATTTCTCCCCATTAGTAAGATATTTTCACAACTCCTTACCCTCACTCAAACTTCTTCCTCTTGCCTGAAATGTTCTCCTTTTCATCTGCTAGGTTTCTATTTAATTAAATCCTAAATTCAACCAAAATATCTTTTCTTCAGAGAAGCTTGTGGGAAACCTCCCTCATGCATAGTCAGTCTTCTGTACCCGCAATCTTTGGATTTTGACTCTAAAATAATGTTTACAACATTGTACATCAATTTGTCTTTTATATGTCTGTTTTCCTAATTAAACTGTGAACTAAAGAGCAAAAAATATATAGTAGTTTTTATTTATGTACAATGCTTAGTATATCATAGAAGCTCAAAATGCCTTTGGAATTACTGTTATTTGTTTAATGCACTTCTGAAAGTTGTACATACAAATTTCATACAACACACATACAAAAACACATAATATAAAGAATATACACATTCTTATACAGTGCTATTCCAGTGAGGGTAGCTAAAATTACTGATAAATCTCTAAGAAAATATGGCTTAACAAAATGTTTCCTCATTTGATGTTTTTGCTTATAACACCTAAATTTGAAAATTTTGTAAGCATGAAAACTTGTTTCTTTAGTTTTCCCAATGGAAATTTACTGTTCTTCAGGTACTTTAAATTTTTTAAATATATACTACCAGAAATTCACCATACTAATAATCCTATTGTTTATACCATATAATTTTCTTTCTGAAAACAGATTACATTTCTAACAAAATTTAGTGCTGTACTGAGAGCTTCATGCTACCTCAAGTACACTGACCACTTCAAAAGCTCCAAGCATATTTGCAAAAGCTTTGATGCCAGGTAACTGTTGAGAGGATAGAGAAATTGAATCCTTCAAGAATACTTTTCTCTTGTGTTAATTACCATATTTGTGAGATCGTAACCATTTTCCTAAGAAAGCTAAATCAGGTTTATAAAAGGCTATATCTTGAAAAATTAAACATTTGAGGGCCATTATTCACTGTCTCCATGCAGAGGGCTAGCTATGAATATAAGTAGCATAAACAGAAAACTCACTAAATAAGCATATTAGTTATACCTTTCTGAAGGCTCTTCAAAAACATCCTCATAATCATTACGTGGGAAATTCCGAAGAGAAGGTTTTACCTTCTCTGAGTTAACTTTATTTTCAAAAACCTACAGACATAAGAAAGGAAACAAATTATAGCCTTGGTTTTAGAAAAAATATGGTTTAAAAGAAATGTGATTTCTATAGCTACTTAAGAAGAGTGAAAAGATCTGCAATAATGGAATTATAACCACAATCACATAGTATAATTCTGCTTCTAGAAAATCACTTAACTGTATATCTCCCTATAAAATATTTTTCAATCTGTCAAAACAGTGCAGAGTACTATGTAAACAGAAGTTATTTATACTGAATTACTCAAGTGATTTTTCAAAACTAAATTTTTAAAAAGCTTCGTTTGAGAAAAAATAGATTTATTACTTCAGCCCATAAGAGATTTTCTTATAAGTGTTTACCATGTTTTGTTTACTGTGAATATAAAATTCCTGCCACTATATTTATCTTTACTTTAGTACTTGCACCATCCAATCTACTAATTCTAAGTATTTCTCCACATTTCACTGCCCAATTTTGCACTGGAGAGACTTCAGTCTTGACAACTCGCAGTGCCAGTGCCCCAGTCATCATATACACACGTTTCCTTCCTTCCTTGTCTAATACTGTCCTGCCATACTTGACCTTCTGTTTTCTCAAGAACATCTTTTGAATCAGCTGATCGAATCTCATTCACACACAAAAATAACTTTGGGATTATTATTGAAATTAAGTGATATGAATTTTTTAATTTAAATTGGAAATAAGTGATATATTTATATATTAAGTATTATTATCCACTAATATGATACAGCTACCCAGCAAACACATTATAAAATATTCTCAATAAAGACAATGTACACCTTTTCTTAGATTTACTCCTAAACACTTTAAGTGGCACAATTGTAAATGTAATGTTATAGAGTAGACCTTATATTTGTTACACACTGCTCAGTCCGCAAACCACATGTTTTTACATCTAGTATTTTTGTGTACATTCCATTCTAAATACTTTAAACATCCATTATGATTTCTTCTTTGACTAATGAGTTTACTAGTGTTTGCTTGGTGTATATTTAATTTTTACTTTAAAATCACAGGAAAATGTCCACCTAAGATTCCTCCTCATTAAATTATGTAGCTAACCAATACATTAAATGAAATGAGCTTCACAGAGTTGAACTAGTTTTGAAATCAGTACTGATTGGGAAATCCCTAAAAATTAATTTCAGGATAATTAAAATTGAAATGTAAAAACTGTGGCTCCAGTGGGATGGAGGAAAAGAAGTGGGACAGTGCTATTACACAAACATGATCCCACTTCCCTCCTATGAGACATGTTTAAAAGTCATTTGAGTACAATTCATTTACTTAGAAAAAGTAACATCTGGAAGTCCTAACACAATTTAAACCTGAGACATCTTTCAAGTCATGGTTCAAAATCAAATTGATTATATTTATTTTTTAAAGAAGCAAACTGTTCTAGATGGCTGCAATTCAAATTTAAGGTTGACTAACATATGTCTGATTGAGTGAAATGTGATTTTGCTAACAATACCAAGAACTAACATGGAGAAACATAATAAATTATCAAGATGGCAGAACTTTTGGAGCTTGCTCACTGAATCAAATTAATATCAAATTTTTTTAAACGTTAGAAAATGTTTTCTGAGGAGCCTAAGTTAGCTTTCCTGTACTCCATGAAGCAAGGATTTATGAGGACAAAGTGAAAACAGTAACACAGATAGGAGCCTGGTTTCTAGTCTGTGACTCAAGAGTTGTATGATCATAGACAAATTGCTTCAGCTTTCACCTCTAAAATGAGTGGCGGCATAAAAATGTCTTTAACAGGCCAGCTGTGGTGGCTTATGCCTATTATCCCAGCACTTTGAGAGGCCGAGATGGGTGGATCACTTGAGGCCAGGAGCTCAAGACCAGCCTGGCCAACATGGTGAAACTCTGTCTCTACAAAAATCCAAAAAATAAATTAGCCTGTCTCAAAAAAAAAATTAGTAATGCTCCAAATCTAACCAACTTCAAGTCTATGAGTCTAGACAATTTCTAGGGGACAGCATCTATCTGAAAGGACATAAAAACGGCTACAATATCAAATTGTTTCATGAAATATAAGAAAAACAAGTTCTAACGAAATCAGGTAATTTTCCCAACACTCTAAAAACCATCCAGGAATGTTCTAAGATCCTTTTTTCTAAAAGGAAACTTTAAAGCATATCAGAATTCATCCTAGATGGGCCAAGCTATAACTTAGAAAAAAAAAACCAAAGTAAAAATATAAACAAAATCACAAAATGTGCTCAGTTCTAGAAGAAGTCAAATAAGACTGTAAGACTATACAAAGGATCTACTTGGGCCATTCTGTGAAGGTGTTCCCTTTCAAACTGTCTCTGCTTCAAACAGGAAACCATTCTGATCAGAGAAAACTATCAAGAGTGAGCTAAGAGCCCAACATGGCACTAATAGCCATAGATTCCCAGCCAAAGATGTGATGGTAGCCTTGATGTGCCCAACTTAAGTATAGCAGAGAACGGACAGGAGATAATAACCAAGTTACAATGTTGTTCTTAAAAGCGGCACTCCTGCCCATCAGGGGTGGAGGTGGCAATTGAACGGGGGAAGTGGTAGAAGCAGTATTTGGTCTATGTACTGACTTTATCTCTATTATTGCTGTAACTTACAGGAAATGAGCACAAGGCCAGCATCATCATGGCAGTTCCAAAGCTCTAGTTGACTAGATAAGAGAAAAAAATGCAAAGCACCCACCAGACTAAAATCCATTTCCCTTTTTTTGTGTTCTAACCCTAGCACTATCTCCACAAATGGGGTAATGTGTTGAAGTAAGAGGTTTTGTCACAGACTTTTCACAGCCCTCTACTTTTCCATAGTTTGGAGACACCCAATCATGCTGTCCCAAATAATGAAAAAGTCCACAATCAATACATCTAAAGGTGCTTCAAACTTCATGTGAAATTTATTTTGTATCTTCATTAGTAGCACAAAACAAGTGCCTGTAAAATTTCTAGAGTAGCATTAGAAAATGCAATTCACTAGAAACTTGGCAAAAAGTTCCACTCTTTCAAATCCCTATTTTGGTCACTGTCAACACTACAGTGCAAAGAATTAAGAAATTATTTTGGTGAAAACAAAATAGATACCCATTTCACAGAGAGCATAGTCAGCAACTTAGGTATTAGCCAAAATTAGTAGAGATCCCTCTCCTTTTAGTCTTACCTTTGATCTAGGTGTGTTTTTCTTACTTGATGAAGGCAAAGTCTCCCTGAAATTCAGGTCTTCTGCTTCAGAGTCATTTCCCTCATAATCTTTTACTGAACAAAGCAGGGGAAAAACTGATCAAATAGAAAACACTACACAGAAGGAAAAATGGAGACTTAATGAGAAAAAACAAGCTACATGAGGGGAATTTTCACCTCCTTTTCCTGTTTTCCAAACACCTCGTCTTTACCTCCTATGGTAATCATCTCTTTCCCCCCTGCTTTGAAAAAAGCAACATAGCAAAGCTGATCCTTCTTCTAGGATTATCCTCAGGGAGTTGACTTGTGAGCAGTTCCCTTGTTCTTCACTGCCATATTATTCAAGAAAGTACTCTTCAAGTAAATCCTAGATATTTACAACCTGCAGAACCCATGCATTGGGA
The DNA here is from genome assembly GCF_007565055.1 of Rhinopithecus roxellana. NCBI lineage: Eukaryota > Metazoa > Chordata > Mammalia > Primates > Cercopithecidae > Rhinopithecus > Rhinopithecus roxellana. The sequence continues at coordinate 4,028,158 of NC_044559.1, read as the reverse complement.
TCTACAGAATACAGTCTTCTGTGTTTCAGAGTCTATTTCTTGAATAAAGAATACTGTGTTACAAAAGTCACACTTTAACTTCTTGTATTATTTATAATTCATAAGTTAGCAAGCAATATGTTAAATTATATAGAAAATTGTTTTCTGCTTTGTTGAAGAATGTAATATGAATCATCCCAAGGAAACTCTGGGTTTCTTAAATGATTGTTCCTAATTACTGTGTAAATTTTACTGCACAGACTCTTTCAGATAAGAAGCCAAGAGAGAAAATTTTCTCTGATCTCAGTATTGAGCACTCACAGTACTGTTTCTCATACCGTGGCAGCATGAAATATTACGATTTAGAACTTCTGTGACATGGCATATTACAAAATCAATAAAAATACAGTAAACAAGCACTATGGAATTGAAAAAGTGTGTTCCTGAATGTGCGTTAAAAAGGAAATCTAATAGAAATTATGAACCTTTATAACATATGAATTAATTTTATAAATTAAAACATTAAGAAATGTCAATGAAGGAACAACATATCAAAACTAATGTGAAGTCGCTAAATGAGTATTTAGATAGAGGGAAAATGTATAGGTTTAAATATGTTTACAAAAAAAGTAGAAAAAAAACCTGATGTAAATGAGTTTTGTATTCAAGCATAGAGGCCAAAGAAAAACCAAGGAAACCCAGAGAAACTACAAAGGAGGAAATCATCAAGAAAACTATAATAATAGAAAATAAGCCTAAAGAATCATCAGCAAAATCCAATACACTAGTTCTTTGGAAAAAAAAACTTAAAAATACACAACCCTCTTTCACTACCAATCAATGGAGAGTAAGTGCACAAACGACATTAAAAATGAAAAAGAATCACTTCTCAGCCTTTTGGCTAAGATCAAGTGTGAAAATGAAAAAACGCACAAATACAGATGCAGCTCACATTTTTAAAGGTAATAAGCAAATACTATGAGAAACTTTAGGAAAATCTGATGAAATGGAAACTTTTATAAGAGAATTGTAAGTTATGAAAATTTACTCCAGAAGATGTAGAAAGCCTAAATAGTGTAATAACCATTTAAAAAGTCAAACCAATAATCAAAAATATCACTCCCAAGAGGAAAAAGCATCTGGGCCCAAACAGGTTTCCAGATGGCATTTTATCAGACTTTCAGTGAAGAAAAATCTCTCTTATGCAAGCGGTTTTGAAAATAGGAAATTCTGCAAACCTAGGAAGAAGCTTCAAGTGCTAGAAAAAAAATTAACAGAAAAAAGTCTATAAGAAATATAAACAAGCAACTCATAGAAGGTGACTTACAGGCCAGTAATGTATTTTTAAAAAGTCCAGTCTCACCTGACAAACAAAAAATGAAAATTGAAACAACCTACAACTTACTTCCATTTATGCTTATGAGAGATTTACTGTAATAGGACTTAACCACAACTAATCAGAAAATACGACAAAATATATAAAACAATAATTTTCAGACCTTGAACAACAGATTGTGATCCCAGAGAGAACGGGGTGAGCCTTCTGGTTGCTCCAGATCATGGCCTCCAGGAGTTTGCAGGCTATAGCTCAGAAAAGGAATCGGAGTCCAGTGATTCACCGATTGAGAAGAAAAAGATCAAAGTTAGGAGAGGCTGAGGCAGCCAGAATTTGTAGGGCAGAATAACAGGGAGGCCTGTTATTATATTATTATTATAATAATAGGAGGGAGCTATACAGAACAAGAGAAGTCTAAGTAGCTGCAAAGAACCCCCTCATGTATTTTGCAGAATGTGGATATGCTTATATGAAGGAAGACAATCTCTGACACTCAGGAAGGATCACTGGAAAGTAGCAAGCCACACAATTCCTAGAAACAGTTCATATGAGCCAGAATGAGGAGACCCTGTAATACAGGGACATTGAGGATAGTGCACAGAAGAGATACCTCTTAGTAGTAAAACCATCCTTGGAACAGAAGCTCCTTAGGGCCACCTATAAAAAAGGTGAAGAGCAAGCCTCAGACAGGATCAGGTTAAACTTCAAGTAACATAACTACGAGGCAGAAAAACCCAACATTCTTTAAAGAAATACCAAGGCCGGGTGTGGTGGCTCATGCCTGTAATCCCAGCACTTTGGGAGGCCCAGGCAGGTGGATCATGAGGTGAGGGGTTCGAGATCAGCCTCACCAACAAGGTGAAACCCCATCTCTACTAAAAATACAAAAATTAGCTGGGCATGGTGGCGTGCACCTGTAATCTCAGCTACTCAGGAGGCTGAGGCAGGAGAATTGCTTGAATCTGGGAGGTGGAAGGTTGTGAGACAGAGCGAGATTCTGTCAAAAAAAAAAAGAAGAAAGAAAGAAAGAAAGAAAGAAAGAAAGAAAGAAAGAAAGAAAGAAAGAAAGAAAGAAAGAAAGAAAGAAAGAAAGAAAGAAAGAAAGAGAGAGGAAAAGAAAAGAAAAAATCTAGCACCAAAATCATGTAATTCACAATGTATAGTAAACAATTAACAGGTATGCAAAGGAATAGAAAAGTATAACCTACAGCCAAATCAACCAATCAATAGAAATGTACTTAGAAGTGACAGATGATAAAATTCAGAAAAAGGAACTTTTTAACATTATAAGTTTTTAAAAGGTGATCAAGGTAATAAAGAAAAACATGATACAATAGAGATATAAATAATGTAAAAATAAGATATACTGAAATTTCTAGAGACAATGTATCAACTAAAAGAAATTAACAGCAGATCAGGCAGTAGAGAAGGAAAAAAATCAGTGTCTGTCAATATACAGCAAGAGTGTATCCAAAATGAAGCACACAGTAGCAAAAAAAAAGAGACTGAACAGACTCAGCAAACTGGGACAACGTAAGTGAACTAAAATTTCTGTAACCGGAATACCAAAAGTAAAACAAATATGAAGAAATAATAGCTGAAATGTTACCAAACTAGATGAAAACTATAAACCAACAGACCAAAGAAGATCAATAAAATACAAGTGTAATATATGAGCTTATAGAAAAATCACATTCATGTATGTCATATTCAAATTACTGACAAGAAAAAATGCCAGAGAAAACAGACACATTAAATATAGAAAAACAAAGATAAGAATGATGGATTTCTCATCAGAAATCATGCATGCTAGAAGATAATGGTGAGACATTTTAAAGTATTGAAAGAATATAGAATTTTTATAGAATGTCAGTATAGAATTCTATACCCTGAAAATATATATTTCAAAAAATAAGACTTCTGTAGACCAATAAAAACTAAGATAATATCCAGCCTGCACTAAACAACAACAACAAAAAATTAAAGGAAGCTTTTCAGACAGAAGGAAAAGGATAAAATATGAAAATGTAGACCTATACAAAGGAATGAAGAGTGGCAAAACTGGAAAATATATGAGCACATAAAACAAACTCTTTCACATGTTCTGGTTTCTTTAAAAGATAACTCAATTTTAAGGAAAAATAATCTATTGTAGGGTATACAACACTCACAATAAAATTGGTATCAATAATAGCATGAAAGGCAAACTGGAGGAAATGGAAATATCCTATGTTCCTACAACTATATGTGAAACGATAAAGCAGTCCCTGCTTACCCACAGGGAATGTGTTCTAAGACCCCAGTGGATGCCTAAAACTTAGGCTAGTACTTCCTGCACTGAAGTCTTAAATCCCTCAAAGTCATCCATGAGAGTTAAAATCAATTTCTCCCAAACTCCTGTTAATGTTGACATTTTGATCTTCTCCCATAAATCACAATGTTCTTAATGGCATCTAGAATGCTGAGTTATTTCCAAAAGGTTATCAATTTACTTTGCCCAGAACCATCAGAAGAATTACTATCTATGGCAGCTACAGCCTTATAAAATGTTTCTTAAATAATGAGACATGAAACTCAAAATTATTCCTTGATTTCTAGGCTATGGAATAGATATTAAATCAGAAACTAAATCAGTAATTTTTGAAAAACCCACCAATCAGAAAGAGCCTGGGCCAGAAGGATTCACAGTCAAATTCTACCAGATGTATAAACAAGAGATGGTACCAATCCTACTGAAACTATTCCAAATAATTAGGAAGAGGGACTCCTTCCTAACTCATTCCATAAGGCCAGCATCATTCTGATACCAAAACCTGGCAGAACACAAGGTCTAATATCCAGAACTTATAATGAACTTATAAATGAACAAGCAAGAATCAAACAACCCCATTAAACAATGGGCAAAGGACATGAACAGACACTTTTCAAAAGGAGACATACACGTAGCCAAGAAGCATAAGAAGAAATACTCAATATCACTAATCATCAGAGAAATGCAAATCAAAACCACAACGAGATACCATCTTACACAAGTCAGAATGGCTATTAGTAAAAAGTAAAAAAGAAAAAAAAAAGTTTGTGAGGTTGCAGAGAAAAGTGAACACTTATACACTGCTGATAGGAGTGTAAGTTCAACCACTATGGAAAGCAGTTTGGAGATTTCTCAAAGAACATAAAATAGAACTACCATTTAATTCAGCAATCACATTACTGGGTATATGAAGGGATATAAATTGTTCTGTCATAATAGGACACAAGCACATGTATGTTCACCACTGAACTTTTCACAATAGCGAAGACATGGAATCAACCTGCATGCCATCAACAGTGGAGTGGATAAAGAAAATGTGGTACATACACACCGTAGAATATTACACAACCGTAAAAAGAATGAAATCATGGCCAGGTGCGGCGACTCATGCCTGTAATCCCAGCAGTTTGGGAAGCCAAGGCAGATGAATTACCAGAGGTCAGGAGTTTGAGACCAGCCTTGCCAACATGATGAAACCCTGTCTCTACTAAAACTACAAAAATTAGCGGGGCATGGTGGCACACTCCTGTAATTCCAGCTACTCAGGAGGCTGAGGCAGAAGAATTGCTGGAGCCTGGGAAATGGAGATTGCAGTGAGCCAAGATCACACCACTGCACTCCAATCTGGCTGACAGAGGGAGACTCTGTCTCAGAGAAACAAACAAACAACAACCACCACCACAACAAAAACAGAATGGAATCATGTCCTTTGCTGCAACATGGATGCAGCTGGAGACCATGATCCTAAATGAATCACTACCCGAGTGATGAAATCATTTGTTCACCAAACCACAGCAACAAGCAATTTGCCCATGTAACAAACTTGCATATGTACCCCCAAGCCTAAAATAAAAGTTGGAAAAAAAAAAGTCTACAAAACAGTTTGGGTAGCTTTCCATGTGTTCCCATATTCTAGCATAATTGATTTAGCATTAAAATTAGCTTTTTCAGAAAAGTTTGCAACTGTTAAAGGATGGTTTTCAGAAAAAGAAAATCATGGCTCTCATACAGATATATAAATGAACATATTACTTTATTATATTCATTAATCAGTGAGGGAACCAGGCAGATGTTATTTAAAAAAAATTTTTTTAAACCCATAATACTGTGTGTTAGTCTGTTTGCATTTATATATAGGAATGTCTAAGGCTGGGTAATTTATAAAGAAAAGAGGTTTGTTCTGGCTTGTGGTTCTGCAGGCTGTACAGGAAGCATGGTGCTGGTATCTGCTTCCAGTATCTAACCTCAGAAGGCTTATAGTCATGGCAAAAACTGAATGAGGAGCCAGCATGGTGAGGGAGAAAGCAAGAGAGAAGGGGAGGTTCCAGACTCCTTTGAACAACCAGATCTCACAGGAGCTGAGCGAGCACTCACTAACTACCAGGGTGATAGCACCAAGTCATTCACGAAGGATTTGCCACTATGATCCAACATCTCACACCAGGCTGGGGATTACATTTCAACATGATTAGAAGAGATAAACATCCAAACTATACCATACTGGAAGTCCTTGCCAGAGCAATTAGGCAAGAGAAATAAATAAAAGGTATCCAAATTGAAAAGGAGGAAGTCAAATTTGTCCCTGTTTACAGATAACATGCTCTTATAAATGCAAAAACCTGAAGAATTCACCAAAAATCTCCTCTTAGAACTGATAAACAAATTAAGTAAAGTTGCAGGATACAAAATCAACATGCAAAAATCAGTAACATTTCTACACACCAATAACAAACTACCTGAAAAAGAAATCAAGTAAGCAATCTCATTTACAATAACTACAAAAAAAAAAAAAAAAAAAAAACCTAGGAATAAATTTAACCAGAGATTAAAGATCTCTATAATAAAAACTATAAAAAATTGATGAAATAAATTGAAGAAGACACAAGCCAAAGGAAAGACATCCCATGTTCATGGAATGAAAGAATAAATATTTTTAAAATGACAATATAACCAAAGGAATCTGAGAGCTCAATGCAGTTCCTATCAAAATACCAATGATATTTTTCAGAGAAATGTTAAAATCCTAAAATTCACATGGAAGTACAAAAAATGCTCCAAATAGCCAAAGCAATTCTGAGCCAAGAAAAACAAAAACAAAATAAAAACAAGCAAACAACAACAAAAAAAACAAGAACAAAGCTTGGGGTATCACACTACCTGACTTCAAAATACACTACGAATCTATAGTAACCACAAAATCATGACACTGGCATAAAAACAGGCACATATACCAGTGGAATAGAATAGAGAACCCAGAAATAATTCCATATGTTTATAGCCAACTCTTTTATGACAAGGCACAAAGAACATATATTGGGGACAAGACAGTCTCCTCTATAAATGGTCCTGGAAATAACTGAATACTCCTATGCAGAATAAACTTAGACTCCTATCCCTCACCTTACACAAATATTGCATAATCTGACTTTGAGATGGAATCCAGGCTCACAAAAGCAGATAGCAGAATGGTGGTTGCCAGGGGATAGGCGAAGGAGGAAATGGGGAGTTGTTGGTCAGATGGTATCAAGTATCAGTTATACTAGATGAATACGTTCTGAAGATCTGATGTACAGCATAATACATACAATACTGTATTGTAATGATATTTGCTAAGAGGGTAGATCTTATGTTTGTAATACAGACATACACACACACACGCACAAAGAAAGAAAATGGTAACTACGTGAGGTGGCGGATATGTTAGCTTAATTGTGGTAATCATTTCACAGTATATAGACAAATCAAAACATCAAGTTGCACAACTTACATATACACAATTTTGTCAATTATACCTCGATAAGGATTGGAAAAACACTTCTAAGAAGGGAGCAATAATAATGACAAGGAGGGCAGGCAGAAGAGAGAATAGAAGCTGGGCTGAATGTGGAAGGAATGAGAAAAGGCATTAAAGACATACTGAAAAATGATGGCAAGCTAGTAATGTTTTAAGCAAGACAATGATAATATGGGTCGGCTGGGAGACAGCTGACATTTAACTAAATAAAAAACCTTAGAAATGTGTAAGCCCTGAGTTCACATCTAACAAAATTATGAAAACAAACAGCTTTGTGGCAGATTACAGGTTGTTTTTACTGTCTTGTTATTTTGTGTTTTGATGCTTTTTTGTACTTCCCAAATTCTTCACAATAAACCTATATTACATTTATAATCAGGAAAAAAATGCTATTGGAAAAGAGTAAAGTAAAACACTAGAGTCTAATTGTTGTTACTCTACGTGTGATGGCTTACTAGAAATGCAGAGTCTCGCCGCCCCCCCGCACCTCACCAAGACCCAGGAGATCAGAATATGCAAGATAATAATCCACAGGTGGTCCCTATGCAAATCTACAGTCTGAGAGGCACTGCTGTAGCTCCTCCTGATCCCATACCCACAAAAGTAGATGATGCACCTACCAGACTCTGCTCTAAAGTCCCTAGGTGAAGACATGTTCCCATCCCCTAAATTAGACTGGTAAAAGGCTTCTTCAGAAACGGAGCCTTAGTGTCCTGTGAGTCAGGCCAAAGGTCTAATTAGTATCCTGGGGGCCAGCAAATAATTTTTGTTCACCTAGTAAAACACACAAAGCCAAAGATTTTTCTGTTAGACAACTGGAGCTATCACAGCTTTGACATATTATTACTCAATTCAAAATATTTAAAACAGTGCAATTTTAATTAAAGACAATTAAAATAAATTTCATTTGAAATTTTATCAAATAATTTCAGGATGTTCCTTGAGAACTGGAGATACGCTTATTTATTCAAATACCAGAGCTTAAATATGCTATACCTTGCATTCCACAAATAAATATGCGAATGGCCCTCCACTCCAATGATAGATCTCTTTATATAAACACACACACACACACACACACAGACACACACACACAAATGCAATCAATTATTTAAATGCCACACCTAAGCTAAATTAGGTGCTGAGAATTCAGTACTGAATAAATAAGAATTAATTACAGAGCCCGTCTTCAAGGAGTTCTTGTTCATTCAATCTATAAAAAGTTCTTGCACAGAATAAATATTTTTTTCTTTTCTAATTCTTCCCATAAGGGGCCTTTAAGGCCATGTTACATTGCTCCCATTGGTTAAAATACCAAGAATACTTTTTGTCTGGAGACCTTTCCATTAACTACCTGCAAATAAAATGGTATTACTGTAATCTGAATCTAAAGTGAATGTTGTGAAACAGATTTATTTTAAAACTTTGAGATATAGGTGCTAAAAAATTATTTAAGGCTGGGTGTGGTGGCTCATGCCTACAATCCTAGCACTTTGGGAGGCTGAGGCAGGAGGATCACTTGAGTTCAGGAGTTTGAGACCAGCTGGGACAATTGGGCAAAACCCTGTCTCTACAAAAATTAGATGGGTATGGTGGCACACACCTGTGGTCCCAGCTACTCGAGAAGCTGAGGTAGGAGAATGGCTTGAGCCTGGGAGGCAGAGGATATAGTGAGCCGAGATCATGCCACTGCAGTCCAGCATGGTCAACAGAGCCAGACCCTGTGGCAAAAAAAAAAAAAAAAAAAAAAAAAACTAAAATGTGAAAGTAAGGCAAAAAGATAAGTGGAATGTCACTTCAACGTCGTAAAATAATGACAGGCCATCCCAAAGATTACTTATGTGGGGAAATTGTACTTTATTAAGTTCATTGTTTACTACTGATTAAAAGTCCTAGACTTAATGCAATTATAAGGTAACCTATAGATTTTTGTCCAGCAGTGATACAAATAATTTCTATCTGATAAAGTAACACTAAAGATTATAATTTATTTCTGTCTGATATTAACCAAGTTTTCTTAAACGAATCCAGCATTCTTACTCTAACACTGGTTCAAAATGCCAGTGAAAAACCTAGATCCTCAAACTGCTCTTTGAACTACCTTTGCCATCTTCCTGGTTTATTCACTAATTAATACATTGAGTAAAATGTTTAACCTGGTTTCATTTCAAATTTGTATGAGTCACATTTTTAATTTTTAAAAAACTCTACTTTGACAAGGGGAAGAATATCTTTTTTAAATAGGAGGAGGGCTAGGCACAGTGGCTCACACCCTTAATCCCAGCACTTTGGGAGGCCGAGGTGGGAAGATCACTTGAGCTCAAGAGTTTGAGGCCAGCCTGAGCAACGCAGTGAGACCTCATCTCTACCAAAAATTAAAAAAAAAAAAAAAAAAAAGATAGCCAAGTGTGGTGGCACTCACCTGTAGTCCCAGCTACTTGGGCGGCTAAGGCAGGAGGATTACGAACCTGCGAGATAGAGGCTGCAATAAGCTATGACTGTGCTACACTGTACTCCAGCCTAGGCAACAGAGCAAGACTCTGTCTCAATTAAAAACAAAAACAAAAGGATGGCAGTGGTCTTGTGACTGGTAGTGAGGTAACAGATTTCAGTGAGGAGCCCTCCCTGGAAGCAGACATGAGATCTTAAGGACCTCAGAATTAACTAAGAACCTCTAAGAATGACACCTAAGCTTCTGCCTACCAACTATGTGATTGAAAAGATACAAAATAGTACAATTTTAATTAAAGACAAAATAAATTTTGTTTCAAATGTTATCAAGTAATTTCAAGACACTCCTTGATAACTGGAGACACTCATTACTAATTCAAATACTAGGGTTTAAACATGCTATACCTTGCATTCCACAAATAAATATGTGAATGGCCCTCTGTACCAATGACTTATCCTCTTTATGTAAATACACACACATATTAGTAAGATCTCTCTAATGCACAGATGAATAGACTAAAATTCATATCAAACCATACCAACAGTCAGTTGTTCAAACCTTCCATCAGAACAGCTTTGATCAGAAATGCATGCCTAATCCTAGTATTTTAATAAACAACAGTGCAGCGAGTCACAGATAACCCTACAGAAACACAAGAAATAAACTGGATAAATTTCCCTTTCCTGACATGTTTTCTAGTGTATCTTAAAATAGACAAAACAAAGCAATATTAAAATGATTAACATTTAATTCAATATTGAGTTGCAGCTACTGTAGTAAATCAGTAATAGGATCATACAAGTCAACATCAACACATGTGTACTGAAATTTTAAATAACCTAGAAAAGTAAACTATATGATAAAAACAAAATCTTCATTTGCAGAAGAAAACTTTTCAGAAAACATAGTGCAAGCTTTTACCATATTTCCCACCTCCCTTCAAGCTTGGCTAAGTAAGCCCCTGCAAGTGCTTCCCCTATAAGCTCCATGTTTTATAATGATTTCTGGACTCATCTCCTCGGGTTGGACCATAAGCATCTTGAGGACAGAAACTATAACATTTTCATTTTTGAATCTCCAGCCACTAAACTAACACATTGGAGACATGCAAGAAATGTTTGAGGGACTAATTAGTTAATTCCATGAAGAACGTGTATGTATCACCAGGTAACTAATCTGCATGTCCACATCAAGAGCTCTGAGAAGTCACAGAGGTATCACTTGAGTGACAGGCACTCGGTCCCTGAGGGAAAGATAGTGAAAGATATTGAGGGACCAGTGGTCAGGTCCGTAAGACAAAGGTTTCCTTCCAACTCCTGGGGAAGGTGCAATAGTATAGAAAATAGAGAATTAGCCCTGACAAAAGGGAAACCCTTTAAAAAGTATTACTTATTCTATGATAGAGCACTGAGGATAGAGGAACAAAAGCTCCAATATGAAACAAAGTGATCCCATCTAATCATAAAAAAAGAGAAAAACTACAAGTGTTTGGTTTGCTCAGGAAACAAAAGCAAAACAGCTTTCCTCAGGTGGCAGGGTGACATAATTGGAGAATCAGTGAATACTGTACATATTCTCAAATTCTCAGCCAGGACTGTATTTTCAGTCTATCTCAAACTCTCTCAAAACTGAAACAGGTGCTAACAAAGACTATTTCTTCACAGTGGACTTTGGGTTGGGTGCAAGACGCGAAAATGACATGCTCAGCACCTTGGGCCTCTGGCAATTCTTAGCACCAGGGCTGGGGCTGCCTCTAAGTCTTGTGAAAGTTCTATCACACACTACTCCCTGAGACCTATACTAGCCTGAAGAGAAGGGAATGAAAGAAGTCTCAAATGTTCCATAGTGACTGACTCTTGCCCTACCTGTAGTCACCCCAGGGATAAGAGTTCTTTCCTCTGAAATCTGTATTTCCTGTGACTAAATTCTCAGTACAAGCTTCTTAGGCTACTAGTAATTATTTGGCAGGTTTTATGCCTTTTAATAATGATTTTTAGTTTTTTATAAAGAATGGTGGTATTGCTTTTTCTGATTGTAAATGTAACCATTAAGAAATGTCACTCCATGGTTTCTTAATCAATCATTCTCTGTAGTATGTGAGTGTGAGGGCTGGGGGCTCAGAGGGAAGCAGGGAGAAGTGAAGTGCTGAAGTGCTACCTCCAGAGCCACTGACAGTTCGCCCAGTGCAATCAGGCAAAACAAGAAAAATAAAATAAAAGGATTAATATTGGGGAGGAAGAAAGAAAACCGTCTTTATTTGCAAGGTTAAAAGCTTTATATATAATTATACCTCAATAAAGTTGATTTTTAAAAAGCTGCAAAAAGATAATGTACTTCAATTAAAATAAAATATAGAAACACTTGTATAAAGACAATATCAAGTGACTAATGTAAGTTTAAACATTAAAAAATAGTTGCTACCCACCCATCATAGACATGAGAACAAACTGTCACCATCTGTGTTAGCAGCAAGCTCACTAAGGATTACTGTCAGCATCCATTGGAACAATGGAAAACTTAACGTTCCAAAGGCACTGGAACCCTATGTCAACAGTGCTTCACCCCTTGAAACCCAGGCACTGATGATACAGTTGCCATGAGCTACATTCTGAGTAAATACTTTTTCAGTTATTAGAATGGTTCAAGTAAAAGTAATGAATGACTTAAGACATCTTTCCGAAATGATTCTGTTATCTGGATGCTTCTGCTATTAAGGTGCCGAGGCAAACAAGCTTCTGTTGTTTATTTCATTCATGATATAAATTGCTTTGGCATATTCCCTCCAACCTCCTGAACCTCAGGTCCATCCATTTGTCTGTCTGTTTAAACTTCTTTTCTTCCCTCCTTCCTACATTCCTCTCTCTCTCTTTCGGAAGTGTACCAGTAACTACAAGAGGGTGCTTTATTTCAAAATACACAATGCCTGTACCTCCAATCACTGTTACCAAGCAAAAAAAGTTAACTGTTTAATGTGTTAGAAGCCAACACTACGGCACTGGGTTTTTGAGAAAAGAAAGACTTTTTTGTAGGTCAACCAACAGGGAGACAGGATTCTAGCTCAAATCTGTCTCCATGTACTGTTTTTAAGGCAGTATTTTTATTAGAACACATTTAGGGAGTGAATTTGGGGATAGCAGGAGATTGGCAGAAAGAAAAGGGTGGCTGAAAAGGCTTTGGGCATGTGCAGTATCTCTTCATGCTGTCTCATGGGTCACATGTGTAAATTCCGGGGGAGTTAGTAAAAAACATGCAGTGGAAATGTGGGCTGTGGCATCAGCAAGTTCATACTATGTAGACTCTAGTTTGCTATATTGGTTCCAACTGATTTCAGCCAGTTTTGTTATCTTAAAAGCGGAGAGAATTTCAGTGTTTCAGAAAGTTGTTTTTGTTTTTTGTTTTTATCAACCAATCCTATAAATTCAAGAATTCCTCTTTGCCACTGATTAACTCTTTGGGGCATGGTTTCATTAGTAGACCTCGGCTTCCATACTCCAAAGAACTACTTATTTACTGGGTGCAGCTGAACCATTTCCATAACTGAGATCATGTAAGTCAGGAATGTATACACATTACATATGTGCACAGACAAAAGTTTATGACTTCACCTACCAGGTCCAAGACGAGTCTCCTTAGGAATGCCTGCATACAAGGCTGGCCCTTGACTGGTGTCTGGGAACTTGGCTGGTAAAATCATTGCCTATACTAATATAAAATTTTTTCTAAATGAGAAAAATAGCTCATTTCTCCTAAAACATCTTCTTTCCTTCTAGGTATCTGGAATTTCAGTGACTGCTATCAGTCGCACTGACAGTCTGTGCTCATGACTAACCCCTGATAAAGACCCTAAATTCTTAAGCTCAGATGAGCTTCCCTGATAGACAACACTTCACACAAGTTTTCATACCTTGTTATTCAGAAAATTAAGTGCATCCTACGTGACTCACAAGGAGAATATTCTGGGGAGATTGTGTCTGGTTTTCCTTTGTTGATTTTGCTTTGTACCTTTTCAGTCTACCATATCTTAGCCATGAATGTGACTACCTGCTGAAACCTATGAATCCTTCTGTCCAATCGCTGAACCTGGGAGTAGTCTTAGAGAGCTCTGACAAAGGCTAGTGTGGGAAATACATTGTCGTCCTCATTAACAGACCCTTCTTAGTTATATCTCACTTTCTAAGTTCCTGCCTTCCACTTCCCAGGAGAGAAAAAACCACACAGCATTACCTGAACATCATCCCAGGGTAATCACAGAACACCCATCTCTGCAAAAGAAGGAAAAACGAACTGGGTAATGTTGCAATATTTTTAACTGCAAATAATTTTGCATACAAGGCTTACCTACATTTGACTATTTTTGCACTAAATGTTTAAAAGTAACAAGCTAGTATCTTCTTAATGTAAAAATATACATGTCCAACAAAATTAAACTTGTTTTGCTATCATGAAAAGAGGAATTCCAGACAAATGTCTCATAATGTGCAGTCAATGGGCTTATATAAATAAGGACTAAAATTACAGGCTTAATAAAAGATCATCAAACCAGGGAAAACTCCAAGTAAAATTATAGTACACAGTTGTCCCTCCCACCTGAGCTCACCTGAGACTCATACTTTCCTTCCAACATGTCTGTTTTGCCTATTCCCTCAAGACTCAGACTTCAAATGAGTTCCCTTTAAGTAGATAAGAACAGTTTCGCAAGATTCCAGAAAAACCAATATGCCACCTAAAGGACAAGGAAGGCATCTGCACTAAGAAAATGAAAAGAAGTCAGAGAAAGCACTTCCTGACCTACTCAGATCATATCCATGGGTTCACATATGTCTAAAGGCCAACCTTGTCCTTAATCTTTAGCCACTTAATGTATAAAATAAAAGATTTAGAAAAGGGCTATAGGCAATATGGATTTTTTTGCAGATACAAATTTTTTTTTTTTCTTGTGTGTTTTTTGACTTTTTTTTTTTTTTTTTTTATTATACTTTAAGTTCTAGGGTACATGTGCATAACCTGCAGGTTTGTTACATATGTATACTTGTGCCATGTTGGTGTGCTGCACACATCAACTCGTCAGCACCCATCAATTCATCATTTATATCAGGTATAACTCCCCAATGCAATCCCTCCCTCCTCCCCCCTCCCCCCTCCCCCCTCCCCATGATAGGCCCCAGTGCGTGATGTTCCCCTTCCCGAGTCCAAGTGATCTCATTGTTCAGTTCCCACCTATGAGTGAGAACATGCGGTGTTTGGTTTTCTCTTCTTGTGATAGTTTGCTAAGAATGATGGTTTCCAGCTGCATCCATGTCCCTACAAAGGACGCAAACTCATCCTTTTTTATGGCTGCATAGAGATACCATCTCACACCAGTTAGAATGGCAATCATTAAGAAGTCAGGAAACAACAGGTGTTGGAGAGGATGTGGAGAAATAGGAATGTTGGTGGGATTGTAAACTAGTTCAACCATTATGGAAAACAGTATGGCAATTCCTCAAGGATCTAGAACTAGATGTACCATATGACCCAGCCATCCCACTACTGGGTATATACCCAAAGGATTATAAATTATTCTACTACAAAGACACATGCACACGTATGTTTATTGCGGCACTATTCACAATAGCAAAGACTTGGAATTAACCCAAATGTCCATCTGTGACAGACTGGATTAAGAAAATGTGGCGCAGATACAAAATTTTTTAAGTCCATAAACTTTCTCCTTAAAATACTGAAGACCATTAGTGATGGTTATAATATTCTTGTCTGAACTGAGAGCTATAGTCAGGCTCCTTTTAGAAGCCCTGCCATGAACAGAGAAAAGAGAAAAGGCATGTTCCTACTCCTTTATCCTCTGTAGACATCTTTCCCATGATAAGTTAATAATGAGAAGAGAAAACCAACCTTCTAGATTTCTCATCATTTAATGGTGTGAACCCTGAGTTTCTGAAGCCTGATTAAAAAAAAAAAAGAAAAAAAAGAAGGAGAAGGAGAAAGAGAAGGAGAAGGAGAAGGAGGAGGAGGAGGAGGAAGAGGAGGAGGAGGAGGAGGAGGAAGAAGAAGAAGAAGAAGAAGAAGAAGAGAGGAGGAGGAGGAGGAGGAGGAGGAGGAAGAAAGTTCTCCTCATTTGAAATTCTTCCCTCTCCTAGCTCACCTTCCCCACCTTCTCCTTCTTCTGTGGTCCCCACAGTCAGATATGAGGTAATAGATGGAAAACACTTCCCTGTGATAAGGCAGTGATGCCTGAGGCACCCACTTCTGGTACTAAAGCTGTTCCTAAAGAATAGCAAATGGTACTCATGTTTTGGGGGACTCTATGCTACTTAGAAGTGAGTGGCTAAAGTTTCACAGTGACTAATTCAAGAACAAACAGAAGAAAAGGACAAACAGAAAGAGGCATACCCTTAGCCTCAATCAGGTAGTTCTAAGAAAGTGATTAGGATGGTTTGGAGATCACCAGTCCCATACCTTATCCAGTTACCAAACAACCCAGGCTGGATGTGGTTGCCTGGCAACCACACCTTCCATGTACCGAGCTACAAGTATGTCTTTCAGGTGTGTGATCACCTGAAAATTTTTAATTTTTAGGTTCTTTTTATATAATGCACCTAAAAATTCTTCCAGTCTATACACAATTCCAAAGCCACTTCCATGTTTTTTAGGTACTTATTACAACAGAAAAAGATTTCCTGGTATCAAAATATGTATTCATTTCCTATGGCTGCCATAACAAAGTGCTACAAATTGGATGGCTTAAAGAGGCAGAAATGTATTCTCTCACAGATCTGGGGACAAAAGTCTGAGGGTGGCAGCAAGGCCATGCCCTCTCTTAGGCCCCAGGGAAGGATGTTTCCTTGTCTCTTCCTAACTTTTGGTGGTTTCAGTAATCCTTGATGTTCCCTGGTTATAGACATCCCACTCCAATTTCAGCCTCTGCTGATACATGAATTTCTCCCTCTGTCTGTGTCCAAATTTCCCTTGTTTTACAGGGACACCAGTCATTGCATTAGGACCTCAGCTTAACTTGTTTAACATCTGCAAAGACCCTATTTCTAAACAAGGTCGGACTCACAGGTACCTGGGGTTAGGACTTCAAAATATTCTCTTGGGGTATAAAATGCAACCACACAACAATAATAAAAGAGAAAATCTAGGTGACCTTGGTTTTGGCAATGAGATTTTAAATACAACACCAAAAGGATAATCCAGGAAACAACATTGATAAGTTGGACTTTATTAAAATTAAAAACTACTTTTCTGCAAGATACACTGTTAAGAGAATACAAAGACAAGCTACAGACCAGGAGAAAATGTTTGAAACACACATATCTGATAGAAAAGTTCTAATAAAAAATACACAAATAACTCTTAAAGCTCAACAATGAGAAAAGAAAGAACCTCATTTTAAAAATGGCAAAATAGGCATGTCACTGCAAATTCCATGAAACAGGAGAAAAACTGTGAGTTCCCAGAGTGTAAGAGGGAGAAAACTGACCTCCAAACACACATCCCTACAGGGAATCTGAAAATCCAGACCACAGGATAATAATTTAACCTTACCTAGAGATGAAAGGGATTTAGAAAGTCACACAAAATATAAAAGTAGAAGTAGCAGCAGGAAGTGCCTTCTATGAACTTCTAGCCTCCAGCTCGACCACAGGGAAGCCATTCCTGACTATATCTCACTGGGGCCCTTGAGGAAGGCAACCAGCAGAATTGTGGAAGTGTTGTGGGGTAAAGAAAGCTCCCAGATGAAATTGGTAGTGGTTTCAACTGGGCACATATTTTCTGGAGTAGAGTCCAAGGAAGGAGCAGGAGTTGCTGCAGATACAAGCAAGTGCAGGAGTACAAGAACTGCCACCAACGAAGCAGGGGCAAGGTCTGAGTGGGGCAGTGCAGAATATGTGGGCTTGCCAACTGCATAGGAAATGAGTCAGGCCTCTTGCTACTGGCTATCCCTGACTTCCCTGGCAAACTATATAATACAGCAGAGTGGCCATGATTCCCTATGGAACATAATCCCATTGGCCAAAGAACCAACTCCCAGACCCCACAGTGGCCTCAGCAAACCCCGCCCAAGGAGAGTCTGAAACCAGACCTGCCTAATCTGCTGCCACCTGATGGCATTTCCCTACCTGCCCTGGTAGCTGAACACAAAACACAGAAACTCTGGGGAACTTTATCCCTGAACCCTGCCCCCGGCACCTGAGAAACAAAAATACTTACCCTGGCCGTCTTAGGGCAGACTTAGAGCCCCGTCCTAGTATCATAACTGGTGCTCTTCTGAAACTTCCACCTCCTGGCTAGAGGCCAACCAACTCAGGCCATTACAGCAACACATAACAGAATAATCCTGATCCCAGGAAGGGGAAGTCAACACCTAATTCCACTGCCTGAAACATCCTGGCTAATCAGAGGTCCTAAGTGTATCCACTTGACAACTTCACTGTAGCATAACCAGCATTCAAGAAAGCCAGAATGGTAAACATTATCTACAACCAAGGACTCTCAGAGTCTACTTCACTTCCCTGCCACCTCTACCAGAACAGGTGCTGGTATCCATGGCTGGGGGACCTGAAGACGGATCACATCATAGGACTTTTTGCAGACATCCCCCAGTACCAGCCCAGAGCCTGGTAGCCCCGCTGGGTGGCTAGACCCAGAAGAGCAATAACCATCACTGCAGTCCAGCCCTTAGGAAGTACCATCCTTAAGGGAATGGGGAGAACACCACATCAAATGATCGCCCCATGGGACAAGAGAATCTGAACATCAGGCCTTGAGTTTCAGATCTCTCTACTGAAATAGTCTACCCAAATGAGAAAGAACCAGAAAAGTAATTCTGGTAATAAGACAGAACATGGTTCTCTAACAGCCCCAAAAGATCACACCAGCTCCCCAGCCAAGAACAAATCTCTGAAGTGCCACATAAAGAATTCAGAAGGTTGATTATTAAGCTACTCAAGGAGATACCAGAAAAAAAGTTAAAAAAAAAAGAAATTTTTAAAAATACAGCATATAAATGAAAAATTCTCCAGAGAAATAGATATAAAAAAAAATCACAACTTCTGGAAATGAAAGACACACTTAAAGAAATACAAAATGCAGTGGAAAGTTTCAGCAACAGACTAGAATAAGTAGAAGGAAAAACTTCAGAGCTCTAAGACAAAACTTTTGATTTAACACAATCAGACAAAAACAAAGAAAAAAGAACTTTAAAAAAATGAACAAAGTCTCTAAGAAATGTGGGATAATGTTAAATGGCCAAACTAAGAATAATGGATGTTCCTGAGGAAGAAGAGAAATCTAAAAGTTTGGAAAACTTATTTGAAGGAATAGTTGAGGAAAACTTCCCCGGCTTTGTTAGAAATCCAGACATCCAAATACAAGAAGCTCAAAAAACACTTGGGATATGCATTGGAAAAAGATCATCACCTAGGTACAGTCATCAGGTTATGTAAAGTCAAGGCAAAGAAAAGAATCTTGAGCTGTGAGACCACCTATAAAGAAAAATGTATCAGATTAACAGGAGACTTAGCAGAAACCTTACAAGCCAGAGGGATTGGGGTCCTATCCTTAGCTTCCTGAAACAAAATAATTGTCAGCCAAGAACTTTGCATCCAGCAAAACTAAGCTTCATAAATGAGGGAGAGATAAAATATTTTTCAGATAAACAAATGCTGAGAGAATTTGCCACTAATAAGTCAGCACTATAAGAAATGCTTAAAGGAGTTTTAAACCTTTAAACAAAACCTCAAAATACACCAAAAAAGAACTTCCTTAGAGCATAAATCTCATAGGGCCAATAAGACAATAACACCATGAAAAAAAAGGTTATTAAGGCAACAACTAGCATGATGAATAAAATCACATCTCAATACTAGCATTGACTGTAAGTGGCTGGCCTAAATGCTCCACTCAAAAGATACAGAATGGCAGAACGGATAAAAATCCACCAACCAAGTATCTGCTCTCTTTAAGAGACTTGCCTAACACATAAGGACTCACATAAACTTAAGGTAATGGGGTGGAAAAAGATATTCCATGCAAATGGAAGCCAAAAGCAAGCAGAAATAATTTTTCTTATATCAGACAAAACAGACTGTAAAACAGCAACAGTAAAAAAAGACAATGATATTATACAATGATAAAAGGATTAGACCCACAGGGAAATATCACAATCCTAAAAACACATATGCCTAACACTGGAGCTCCCAAATTTATAAAACAATTGCTATGAGACCAAAGAAATGAGACAGATGGCAACACAATAATATTGAGGGATTTCGATACTCCACTGACAGCACTAGACAGGTCACTAAGACAGTCAACAAAGAAACAATGGGCTTAAGCTACACTCTTGAACAAATGGACTTAGAAGATATTTACAGAACATTCTACCCAATGAATGCAGAACATACATTCTTTACTTCAGTGCATGGAACATCCTGCAAGATAGATCATATAATAGTACATCAAAAAGTCTCAATAAATTTAAGAAAATGAAAATTATATCAAGTATTCTCTTAGACCCCAGTGGAACAAAACTGGAAATTAACTCCAAAAGGAACTCTTGAAATTATACAAATACATGGAAATTAATTAATCTGTTCTTGAATGATCTTTGGATCAACAATGAAATCAAGATGGAATTTAAAAATTTTTTGAGTTGAACAATAATAGTGAAACAACATCAAAACCTCTAGGATACAGCAAAAGTGGTGCTAAGAAGAAAGTTCAATGCATTAAATACCTACATCAAAAAGTCTGAAAGAGCACAAACAGACATTCTAAGGTCACACCTCAAGGAACTAGAGAAACAAAAACAAACTAAACCCAAACCCAGCAGAAAAAAAGAAATAAGAAAGATCAGAGCAGAACTAAATAAAATTGAAACAAAAAATACAAAAGGTAAATGAAACAAACAGCTGGTTCTTTGAAAAGATCGACAAAATTGATAGGCGGTTAGCTAGATTAACCAAGGAGAGAGAAGATCCAAATAGATTCAACTGTAAATGAAACAGGATATTACAACAGATACTATGGAAACACAAAAGCTCATTCCAGGCTACTATGAACACCTTTATGTACACAAACTAGAAAATCTAGAGGAGATAAATAAATTCCTGGAATTATATAGCCCTCCAAGATTAAATGAAGAAATAGAAACTCCGAACAGACCAATAAAAAGTAGCAACACTCAGTCAATTAAAAAAAAAAAAATTGCTAACAACAACAACAAAAAGCCCAGGACCAGAAGGATTTATGGCTGTATTTTATCAGACATTCAAAGAAGAATTGGTACCAACCTTATTGAAAGTATTCCAAAAAATAGAGAAAGAGATAATCCTCCCTAAATAATTCTATGAAGCCAGTATCACCCTAATACCAAAACCAGGAAAGGACACAACCAAAAAAAAAAAAATAGAAAATTACAAGCCAATACCCCTGATGAACATAGAGGCAAAAATCCTCAACAAAATACTAGCTACGTGAATCCAACAGCATATCAAAAAGATGATATACCATGATCAAGTGGGTTTCATACCAGGGATGGAGGGATAGTTTAACATACGTAAGATAAATGTGATATATCACATAAACAGAATTAAAAATCATATGATCATCTCAACAGATGCAGAAAAAGCATTTGACAAAATCCAGCATCCCGTTATAATTAAAAGCCTCAGCAAAACTGGCATAGAAGGAACATACCTCAAGGTAGTAAGAACCATCTACGACAAACCCACAGCCAACATTATACTGAACAGGGAAAAGTTGAAAGCATTCCCCCTGAGAACTGGAACAAGACAAGGATGTCCACTTTCACCACTTCTATTCAACATAGTACTGGAAGTCCTAGCCAGAGTAATCAGACAAGAGAAATAAAGGGCATCCAAATTGGTAAAGAGGAAGTCAAACTGTCACTGTTCACCAATGATGTGATTGTATACGTAGAAAAAACTAAAAACTCATCCAAAAAGCTCCTAGATCTGATAAATGAATTCTGCAAGTTTCAGGACACAAAATCAATGTACACAAATCAGTAGCACTGCTATACCTCAACAACAACCAAGCTGAGAAGCAAATCAAGAACCCAATCCCTTTTATAACAGCTACAAAAAATAAAAATAAAATGCTTAGTAATACACCTAACCAAGGAGGTGAAAGATCTGTATGAGGAAAACTACAAAATACTGGTGAAAGGAATCACTGATGACACAAACAAATGGAAATACATACCATGTTCATGGATGGGTAAAATCCATATTGTGAAAAATCATTAAACTGCCCAAAGCAATCTACAGATTCTATGCAATTCCCATCAAAGTACCATCATCATTCTTCACAGAATGAGAAAAAAACCTAAAATTCATATGAAACCAAAAACGACCCCACATAGCTAAAGCAAGACTAAGCAAAAAGAACAAATCTGGAGGCATCACATTACTCCATTTCAAACTATGCTACAAGGCTATAGTTACCACATGGTACTGGTATAAAAATAGGCATGTAGACCAATGGCACAGAATAGAGAACTTAGAAATAAAGCCAAATACAGCCAACTGATCTTTGACAAAGCAAACAAAAACATAAAATGGGGAAAGGACACCCTGTTCAACAAATTCTGTGATTTATCAGTGGGGAAAGTATCCTTTTCAAACTTTATGGTGCTGGGATAACTGGCAAGCCACACGCAGAAAAATGAAACTGGATCCTCATCTCTCACCTTATACAAAAATCCACTCAAGATGGATCAAAGACTTAAATCTAAGACCTGAAACCATAAAAATTCTAGAAGATAACATTGGTAAAACTCTACTAGATATCAGCTTAGGCAAAGACTTCATGACCAAGAACCCAAAAACAAATGCAATAAAAACAAAAATAAGTAGATAGGACCTGATGAACTTAAAAGCTTCTGCACAGCAAAAGAAATAATCAGCAGAGTAAACAGTCAACCCACAGAATGGGAGAAAATATTCATAAACTATGTATCCAACAAAGGACGAATTTCCAGAATCTAATAGGAACTCAAATCAGAAAGGAAAAAAAAAATCAAAAAGTGGGCAAAGGCCATGAATACACAATTCTCAAAAGAAGTTGTACAAACAGCCAATAAACATATGAAAAAATGCTCAATATAATTAATTATCAGGGAAATGCAAATCAAAACTACAAGAGACACCACCTTACTCCTGAAAGAATGGCAGTAATTTAAAAATAAAAATTAATAGATGTTGGCATGGATGTGGTGAAAAGGGAACTCTTTTATACTGCTGGTAGAAATGTCAACCAGTACAATCACTATGGAAAACAGTACAGAGATACCCTAAAGAACTAAAAGTAGAATTACCATTTTATCCAGCAATCCCACTACTGGGTATCTACCCAGAAGAAAAGAAGTCATTATATGAAAAAGACACTTGCACAGGCATGTTTACAGCAACACAATTTGTAATTGCAAAAATAAAGAACAAGCTAAATACCCATCAAAAGAAAATGTGATATATATATATATACACACACACACACACACACACATACACATACGTACACCATGGAATACCACTCACCATAAAACGGAACAAAATAATGGCATGCACAGCAACCTGGTGGAGTTGGAGAATATTATTATAAGTGAAATAATTCAGGAATGGAAAACCAAATATCATATATTCTTGCTTATACATGGGAGCTCAAGCTATGAGGATGCAAAGACATAAGAATGATATAATGGACTTTGGGGATTTAGGAGGAAGTTGGGAAGTGGGGTAAGTGATAAAAAGAATACACATTGGGTCCAGTACACACTGCTCAGGTGATGGGCGCACCAAAATTTCAGAAATTATAACTAAAGAACTTATCTATATAACAAAAAAACCATCTGTTCCCCCAAAACTATTGAAATCCTTTTTTTTCTTAAAGGAAATGAGAAATGCCTTCTAAGATGGCTGAATAGGAACAGCTCCAGTCTGCAGCTCCCAGTGTGGTCGACGCAGAAGATGGGTGATTTCTGCATTTCCAACTGAGGTACCTGGTTCATCTCACTGGGACTGGTTGGGCAGTGGGTGCAGCCCACAGAGGGCAAGCCAAAGCAGGGTGAGGTGTCGCCTCACCCAGGAAGTGCAAGGGGTCGGGGGATTTCCCTTTCCTAGCCAAGGGAAGCCATGACAGACTGTACCTGCAAAAATGGGACACTCCCACTCTAATACTGTGTTTTTCCAACAATCTTAGCAAACAGCAGACCAGGAGACTATATCCCGCACCTGGCTCGGTGGGTCCCACACCCACGGAGCCTTGCTCACGGCTAGCGCAGCAGTCTGAGATCAACCTGCAAGGCAGCAGTCTGGCAGGGCGAGGGGCGTCCACCATTGCTGAGGCTTGAGTAGGCAAACAAAGCAGCAGGAAGCTCAAACTGGGCAGAGCCCACTGCTGCTCAGCAAGGCCAGCTGCCTCTATAGATTCCACCTCTGGGGGCAGGGCATAGCTGAACAAAAGGCAGTAGAAACTTCTGCAGACTTAAATGTCCCTGACAGCTCTGAAGAGAGCAGTGGTTCTCCCAGCACAGTGTTTGAGCTCTGAGAATTGACAGACAGCCTCCTCAAGTGGGTCCCTGACCCCCGTGTAGCCTAACTGGGAGACACCTCCCAGTAGGGGCCAACTGACACCTCATACAGGTGGTGCCCCTCTGGGATGAAGTTTTCAGAGGAAGGATCAAGCAGCACTATTTACTGTTCTGCAATATTTGCTGTCCTGCAGCCTCCACTGGTGATACTCAGGCAAACAGGGTGTGGAGCAGACCTCCAGAAAACTCCAACAGACCTGCAGCTGAGGGACCTGTTAGAAGGAAAACTTACAAATGAAAGGAATAGCATCAATATCATCAAAAAGGACATCCACACCAAAACCCCATCTGTAGGTCATCAACATCCAAGACCAAAGGTAGATAAAACCACAAAGATGGGGAGAAACCAGAGCAGAAAAGCTGAAAATTCTAAAAACCAGAGTGCCTCTTCTCCTCCAAAGGATCGCAGCTCCTCGCCAGCAACAGAACGAAGCTGGACGGAGAATGATTTTGAGGAGGTGACAGAAGTATGCTTCAGAAGGTTTGTAATAACAAACTTCTCCAAGCTAAAGGAGCACATTTGAACCCATTGCAAGGACACTAAAAACCTTGAAAAAAAGATTAAACGAATTTCTAACTAGAATAAACAGTGTAGAAAAGACCTTAAATGAATGGATGGAGCTGAATGGATGGCACGAGAACTTTGTGATGCATGTACAAGTTTCAATAGCCAATTTGATCAAGTGGAAGAAAGGGTACCAGTGATTGAAGATTAAATTAGTGAAATAAAGTGAGGAGAGAAGTTTAGAGAAAAAAGAATAAAAAGAAACGAACAAAGCCTCCAAGAAATATGGGACTATGTGAAAAGACCAAATCTACGTTTGATAAGTGTACCTGAAAGTGACGAGGAGAAGGAAACCAAGCTGGAAAACACTCTTCAGGATATTATCCAGGAGAACTTCTGCAACCTAGCAAGGCAGGCCAACATTCAAATTCAGGAAATACAGAGAACACCACAAAGATACATACCCCAAGACGCATAATTGTCAGATTCACCAAGGTTGAAATGAAGGAAAAAATGTTAAGGGCAGACAGAGAGAAAGGTCGGGTTACCTACAAAGGGAAGCCCATCAGACTAACAGCGGCTCTCTCAGCAGAAACCCTACAAGCCAGAAGAGAGTGGGGGCCAATATTCAACATTTTCAAAGAAAAGAATTTTCAACCCAGAATTTCATATCCAGCCAAACTAAGCTTCATAAGTGAAGGAGAAATAAAATCCTTTGCAGACAAGCAAATGCTGAGAGATTTTGTCACCACCATGCCTGCTTTACAAGAGTTCCTGAAGGAAGCACTAAACGTGGAAAGGAACAACCAGTACCAGCCACTGCAAAAACATGTCAAATTGTAAAGACCATGTAAAGACTATGAAGAAACTGCATCAACTAATGGGCAAAATAAACAGCAAACATCATAATGACAGGATCAAATTCACACATGACAATATTAGCCTTAAATGTAAATGGGCTAAATGCCTCAATTAAAAGACACAGACTCGGCCGGGCGCGGTGGCTGAAGCCTGTAATCCCAGCACTTTGGGAGGCCGAGACGGGTGGATCGCGAGGTCACGAGATCGAGACCATCCTGGCTAACATGGTGAAACCCCGTCTCTACTAAAAATACAAAAAACTAGCCGGGCGAGGTGGCGGGCGCCTGTAGTCCCAGCTACTTCGGAGACTGAGGCAGGAGAATGGCGTAAACCCAGGAGGCGGAGCTTGCAGTGAGCTGAGGTCCGGCCACTGCACTCCAGCCCAGGCGACAGAGCAAGACTCCGTCTCAAAAAAAAAAAAAAAAAAAAAAGACACAGACTCACAAATTGGGTAAAGAGTCAAGACCCATCAGTGTGCTGTATTCAGGAGACCCATCTCACATGCAGAGACAAACATAGGCTCAAAATAAAGGGATGGAGGAAGATCTACCAAGCAAATGGAAAGCAAAAAAAAAAAAAAAAAAAAGCAGGGATTGCAATCTTAAGTCTCTGATAAAACAGACTTTAAACCAACAAAGATCAAAAGAGACAAAGAAGGCCATTACATAATGGTAAAGGGATCAATTCAACAAGAAGAGCTAACTATCCTAAATATACATGCACCCAATACAGGAGCACCCAGATTCAAAAAGCAAGTCCTTAGAGACCTACAAAGAGACATAGATTCCCACAAAATAATAATGGGAGACTTTAACACCCCACTGTCAATATTAGACAGATCAACAATACAGAAAGTTAACAAGGATATCCAGGACTTGAACTCAGCTCTGCACCAAGCGGACCTAATAGAAATCTACAGAACTCTCCACCACAAATCAACAGAGTATACATTTTTCTCAGCACCACATCACACTTATTCCAAAATTGACCACATAGTTGGAAGTAAAGCACTCCTCAACAAATGGAAAAGAACAGAAATCACAACAAATTGTCTCTCAGACCACAGTGCAATCAAATTAGAACTCAAACCTGCACAGTTACATGGAAACTGAACAACCTGCTCCTGAATGACTACTGAGTAAATAACAAAATGAAAGCAACCTAAAGATGCTCTTTGAAACCAATGAGAACAAAGACACAACGTACCAGAATCTCTGGGATACACTTAAAGCAGTGTGTAGAGGGAAATTTACAGTAGTAAATGTCCATTTAAGGGAAAGCAGGAAAGATCTAAAATCAACAACCTAACATCACAATTAAAATAACTACAGAAGCAAGAGCAAACACATTCAAAAGCTAGCAGAAGGCAGGAAATAACTAATATCAGAGCAGAACTGAAGGAGATAGAGACACACACACACATACACACACACACACACAAAAGCCCTTCAAAAAATCAATGAATCCAGGAGCTGATTTTTTGAAAAGATCAACAAAACTGATGGACCACCAGCAAGATTAATAAAGAAGAAAAGAGATAAGAACCAAATAGATGCAATAAAAAATGATAAAGGAGCTGTCACCCCTGATCCCACAGAAATACAAACTACCCTCAGAGAATACTATAAATACCTCAATGCAAATAAACGACAAAATCTAGAAGAAATGGATAAATTCCTGGACACATACACCCTCCCAAGACTAAATCAGGAGAAGTTGAATCTTTGAATAGACCAATAATAGGCTCTGAAATTGAGGCAGTAATTAATAGCCTGCCAACCAAAAAAAGTCCAGGACCAGATGGATTCACAGCCAAATTTTACCAGAGGTAAAAAGAAGAGCTGGTACCATTCCTTCCGAAACTATTCCAATCAATAAAAAAAGAGGGAATCCTCCCTAACTCATTTTATGAGGCCAGCATCATCCTGATACCAAAGCCTGGCAGAGACACAACAAGAAAAAGAGAATTTTAGACCAATATCCCTGATGAACATCCATGCGAAAATTCTTAGTACTGGCAAACTGAATCCAGCAGCACATCAAAAATCTTATCCACCACGATCAAGTCAGCTTCATCCCTAGAATGCAAGCCTAGTTCAACAAATGCAAATCAAGAAACATAATCCAGCATATAAACAGAACCAAAGACAAAAACCACATGATTATCTCAATAGATGCAGAAAAGCCCTTCAACAAAATTCAACAGCCCTTCATGCTAAAAACTCTCAATAAACTAAGTACTGATGGAACGTATCTCCAAATAATAAGAGCTATTTATGACAAACCCACAGCCAATATCATACTGAATAGGCAAAAACTGGAAGCATTCTCTTCGAAAACTGGCACAAGACAGGGATGCCCTCTCTCACCACTCCTATTCAACATAGTGTTGGAAGTTCTGGTCAGGGCAATCAGGCAAGAGAAAGAAATAAAGGGTATTCAGTTAGGAAAAGTAGAAGTCAGATTGTCCCTGTTTGCAGATGACATGATTGTATATTTAGAAAACCCCATCGTCTCAGCCCCAAATCTCCTTAAGCTGATAAGCAACTTCAGCAAAGTCTCAGAATACAAAATCAATGTGCAAAAATCACAAGCATTCCTACACACCAATAACAGACAAATAACCAAATCATGAGTGAACTCCCATTCGCAATTCCTACAAAGAGAATAACATACCTAGGAATCCAACTTATAAGAGATGTGAAGGACCTCTTCAAGGAGAACTACAAACCACTGCTCGACAAAACAAAAGCAGACACAAACAAATGGAAGAATATTCCATGCTCATGGATAGGAAGAATCGATATCATGAAAATGGCCATACTGCCCAAGGTAATTTATAGATTCAATGCCATCCCCATTAAGCTACCAATGACTTTCTTCACAGAATTGGAAAAAAACTGCTTTAAAGTTCATATGGAACCAAAAAAGAAATATAGACCAATGGAACAGAACAGAGGCCTCAGAAATAACACCACACATCTACAACCATCTGATCTTTGACAAATCTGACAAAAACAAGAAATTGGGAAAGGATTCCGTATTTAATAAATGGTGCTGGGAAAACTGGCTAGCCATGTGTAGAAAGCTGAAACTGAATTCCTTCCTTATACCTTATACAAAAATTAATTCAAGATAGATTAAAGACTTAAATATTAGATCCAAAACCATAAAAACCCTAGAAGAAAACCTAGGCAATACCATCCAGGACATAGGCATGGACAAAGACTTCATGTCTAAAACACCAAAAGTAATGGCAACGAAAGCCAAAATTGACAAATGGGATCTAATTAAGCTAAAGAGCTTCTGCACAGCAAAAGAAACTACCATCAGAGTGAACAGGCAACCCACAGAATGGGAGAAAATTTTTGCAACCTACTCATCTGACAAAGGGCTAATATCCAGAATCTACAAAGAACTTAAACAAGTTTTCAAGAAAAACAAAGAACCCCATAAAAAGTGGGTGAAGGCTATGATCAGACACTTCTCAAAAGAAGACATTTATGCCACCAACAGACACATGAAAAAATGCTTCTCATCACTGGTCATCAGAGAAATGCAAATCAAAACCACAATGAGATACCATCTCACACCAATTAGAATAGCGATCATTAAAATGTCAGGAAACAACAGGTGCTGGAGAGAATGTGGTGATTCCTCAAGGATCTAGGACTAGAAATGCCATTTGACTCAGCAATCCCATTACTGGGTATATACCCAAAGGATTATAAATCATGCTGCTATAAAGACACATGCACACGTATGTTTATTGCAACACTATTCACAATAGCAAAGACTTGGAACCAACCCAAATGTCCATCAATGATAGACTGGATTAAGAAAATGTGGTACATATACACCGTGGAATACTATGCAGCCATAAAAATGGATGAGTTCATGCCCTTTGCAGGGACACAAATGAAGCTGGAAACCATCATTCTGAGCAAACTATCACAACGACAGAAAACCAAACACCACATGTTCTCACTCATAGGTGGGAACTGAACAATGAGAACACTTGGACATAGGGCGGCGAACATCACACACCAGGGCCTGTCATGGAGTGGGGGGCTAGGGGAGGGATAGCATTAGGAGATATGCCTTATGTAAATGACGAGTTAATGGGCACAGTAAACCAGCATGGCACATGTATACCTATGTAACAAACCTGCACATTGTGCACACATACCCTAGAACTTAAAGTAAAATTTAAAAAAATAAAGTAAAAGAAACAAAATAAAATAAAGTTGGCAAAATATCTAAATTGACACCTCCTAAAAGAAGTTATAATGGTGGCAAATAAGCATATGAAAATATGCTTAGCATCATATGTCCTTATTGGAATTGCAAACTAAAACAACAATGAGACAATACTATATACCTATTAGAATGGCTAAAAAACAAAAAACTGACAACAGCAAATGCTGGTGAATATATGGAGCAACAGGAACACTCATTCATTGTCAGTGGGAATGCAAAATGGTACAGCCACTTTAAAGACACTTTAAGCAAATTCCTTCAAAGCTACACATAGTATTGCCATACTATCCAGCAACTGTACTCCTAGGTATTCACCTAATTAATCTGAAAACTTACATTCACACAAAACTTGCATTCAAATGTGTATAGCTGCTTTATTCATAATCACACAAAACTGGAAGCAACCAAGATGTACTTCCTAATTTGAACAAACTGTGATTTATCCATTGTGGAGACAGAAGTTACTCCATTTTGGATGCTAATCCACTACTCTGACTTCTGATGAACCCCAGTCCTGGAAACGCCTCCTGCTTCCTACCTTATTTCCTATTCATAGTGTAAGAACATGTCAACCTTGATGTTATCACACAAATTATAGGCTATGATACATAGAGAAATCTTACCTGTTCTGGAAGGTTGTCTTTACTTGTCTATGGAACATATATACACTCTTTTCCTATGGTATATAAACCCTGAGTCGAGGTAGTAATGGTGTGAACATCTGCCTCTCTTAAAAGAACACATTTCTGCCCAAGAACACATTTGTCTCCATAAGTTCCCCCTAAAAATCACCCTCTGCCAATAAACTAGATATGCCTTCTTCATTCTTTGATTTCTTGGCTCCTTCTGTATTTGGGGGTTATTTTGCATACATGGCCCTTTCAAGGAGCATCTATCTATATAATGATAAACAATAAGCTATCAAGCTATAATAAGATATGGAGAAAGCTTAAATCAATGTTTCTAAAGAAAAGAAGCCAATTTGAAAGGCTGCATACTATATAATTCCAACTATATGACACTGTAGGAAAAGCAAATCTTTTGAGACAGCAAAAAGATCAGTGGTTACCAGGGGTCCAGGGGTTGAGCTGGAATAATGAATAGATGAAGCACAGAAGACCTTTAGGGCAATGAAACTATTTTGTATGATACTATAATTGTGGATACATGACATTATACATTTGTCAAAACCCATAGAAATGTACAATATAACTAGAGAACCTTAATGTAAACTAGAGACTTCAGTTAATACTAATCTATGGATATTGGTTTATTAACTATAACAAATGTACCAAACAAAAGCAACATATTAACAATAGGGAAAACCATGGGGCTGAGGGGGTATAGGGTAACTTTTTGTACTATCTGCTCAATTTTTTATAAATCTAAAACTGTTCTAAAAGTAGTCTATAAAATAAGATTTTTAAGAGTGAAGAGAACAAGAATTTAAAAAGATGATTGTCTAAAGCAAAAATAATGACAATTACATGGTGGAGTTTATAAGATATGCAGATGTAAAATGTATGGCAATCATAACACAAAGTGTGGGTGGGAAATAATGGAAGCATACTGCTGTAAGGTATATATATTATACTATATGTGAAATGATATATTATTTGAAGGTAGACTGTGACAAACTTATATAGCCTAGAGTAACCACTAAGAAAAAGACTAAAAAGAAGGAGAAGAAGCATGGAGGAGAAAAAGCAGAAGCTTTTCTCTGAAAAGGGCAGCGTGGAGATAAAATGGAGTAAAAAATTGAGTAAGTAAAGCAAGCCTCATTTAAACCAAAAGAGTATCGGAAAAGAAGAGAATAGATTACAGCACAGGTAAGGCAAGTGCAAACCTGGCAAGATAACAGATTACAATCTAATCATATCAATAATTATATTAAATGTAAATGGTCTGGCTATCCAAATTAAAAGTCAGGGATTGTCTGACAGGATTTGAAAAGTGAGATCCAATTATATACTGTCTACAAGAAACCCACCTTACCTATAAAGACATGATAAATTTAAAGAATGCAAAAAAGATAATCCATGTAAACACCGATCAAAAGAAAGATAGAATGGCCATATTAACATTGACAACATAGACTTTAAAAAATGATAAACATTTCCAGAAATAAAAAGGGGCATTACATAATACGTAAGAATTCTAAATGTGTGTGTATCCAACAACATAGCTTCCAAAGTGATAAAATGAAAACTGAAATGAAAAAACAGAAAAATCTACAACAATGTTGGAGACAAGTAGACAGATAATAAGGACAGAAAACCTGAACAACACTATGAAGCAATTTGGCCTAACTTTTATAGGGCATCCCAGCCAACAACAAAATAAGTATTAAAGTAGACATGGAACCTTCACAAGGATAGTCCATATTCTGGGCCTAAAAACAAACCATAGGCCGGGCGCGGTGGCTCAAGCCTGTAATCCCAGCACTTTGGGAGGCCGAGACGGGGGGTTAACGAGGTCAGGAGATCGAGACCATCCTGGCTAACACGGTGAAACCCCGTCTCTACTAAAAATACAAAAAACTAGCCCGGCGAGGTGGCGGGCGCCTGTAGTCCCAGCTACTCCGGAGGCTGAGGCAGGAGAATGGCGTAAACCCGGGAGGCGGAGCTTGCAGTGAGCTGAGATCCGGCCACTGCACTCCAGCCCGGGGGACAGAGCAAGACTCCGTCTCAAAAAAAAAAAAAATAAATAACCATAAAACATTAAACTGAAATACAAAATATGTTTTTTAAAATGGAATTAAAATATAAATCAAAGAAATACATCTTTAAAATTCTCAAATATTTGGAAATTAAACAATATATTTCTAAATAACTCCAAATTCAAAGAAGTGAAAAGTGAAACTATACAATATTCTGAATTGAATGAAGGTAAAAATATAACATCAAAATTCGTGGATGCAGCTAAAACAGTGCTGATAGAGAAATTTATAGCGTTAAATATTTATATTAGGAAACAATAGAGGCCCCAAATGAGTAATCTAAGGTCCTACTTTAAGAAATTAAAAAAGAAATTAAATCCAAGGCAAGCAAAAAGAGGGAAATAATAAAGAGCAAAAAATCAATGAAGTGGAAAATAAAAAAACAACAGAGAAAAATTAATGAAATCCAAAACAGGTCCGTGAAAAGATTTAAAGAAAAATTACTAACTCCAGACCCTCAATGTCCAGTAGAACTTTGTAGAATGATGAAAACATTCTATTTAGCAGCACCCTCCAATATGGAAGCCACTTGTGACTACTGGTCACTTAAAATGTGGCCAGTGTGACTGAGGAACTCAATTTTCAATGTAATTTTATTGAAGTTAATTTACATTTAAATAGACACATGTGACTAGGGATAACTATTGAACAGTGCAGCTCTAGACTGACCATTGAAAGAAAGGAAGCGGTGGGAAGGAAAGAGGAGGAAGAGATAGAGGAGGGAGAGAAAAAGGGAGGCAGAGAAGATGAAATACACAAATAACCAAAATCAGAAATGAAATGAAAAAGAGGACTTCACTACAGATCCTAACGTTAATGCCATTAAAAGGATAATAAGAAAGTATTACAAGCAACTATATGCCAAAGTTGATAACATAGATGAAAGGAACTAATTCCTTGAAAGACCCAAAGTATTAAAGTTCACTCAAAAAGAACTGAGTAGCACATAAAATCTGAATAGCCATATATAGTTTTAAAACTTGAGTTGATGGTATAAAACTAACACAAGGAAACTTTAGGCCCAGACACCTCCCTGTTGAACTCTACCAAACCTTTAAGGAAGAATAACACTCCTACACAAAATGGTCCAGAAAATAGAAAAGGGAACACTCCCAAGTAATTTATGAGACCACCATTAACCTTGATACCAAAATCAAGAATATTACAGACCAATATCTTTAAAGACCAATATCTCTCATGAATATATATGCAAAAAAAAAAAACCCTTAACAAAATATTATCAAATAGAATAGATTTATTTCTCCATTTATTTGGTTTTCTTTCCCTCTTCAATGTTTTATAGTTTTTAGTATTCAAATATTACAGAACTTCATTAGATTTATCCCTCAGTTTTTCATGTTTTTGACACTATTGTCAATTGTGTTTTTAAGTTTTAATTTCCAATTGTTCATTGCCAGTGATAAATACAATTGATTTTTGTATATTGGCCTCACATCCTGTGTCTTTGCCAAAGTCATGTTATTTCTAGTAGCTTTTTTGTAGATTCCTCAGGTTCCTACATAAACAATCATGTTGTCTGCAAATAAAGACAATTTTATTTCTTCCTTTTTAATCTGTGTAGTACGCTTATATCTTTTCCTTCCTTTATTTCACTAACTAGGACCTCCCTATAATGAATAGAAATTATGAATGGAATATCCAATGTGGTGCTGGTATAAGAATAGACATATACCTCAGCAGGAAAGAACAGAGAGATTAGAAATAGTTCACACATAGTAACAATTGATTTAGGAGGGGAAAGGTGTCAAGATAATATAATGGGGATAGGATAGTGCTTTCAACAAGTGTGTTGGGAAAATAAGACATCCACACACAGAATTATAAACTTCACCCCATACTCACATTATGTACAAAAATCAACTCAAAATAGATGACAGACCTAAATGCAAACTCTAAACCTATAAAACTTCTAGATGAAAACTTAGGGGAAAACTTTTGTGACACTGGATTAAACAAAGATTTCTTAAGACACTAAGCACAAACCACAAAAGAAATAATTGATAACTCAACTTCAAAATAATTAAAATCTTCTGCTCTTCAGAAGATAGCATTAAGAAAATGCAAAGTCAAGCCCCAGTCTAGGAGAAGATATTTGCAAAACACACATCTGAGGAAGGACTTATGTCCTAAATATATAGACTCCTATAACTCAAAAAGAGGACTACCCAATTTTAAATAGTCGAAAGATGTGAACAGATACTTCACCAAAGAAGAAACATAGATGGCAAATAAATACATGAAAAGATGTATTTTCATGAACTGGCCAACACAAAAATGCAAAGGAAAACCATAACAAAATACTACTACATACCTACTAGAAATGCTAAAATCAAGCACACAAACACAATCCAATACAAAGTGGTTCTGGTGAAGATGTGGAGCAAATGGATTCTCATGCATTGCTGCTGGGATCACTATTTATCATCCTGCTTTACTTTTCCCCAAAGCACTTTTCATTACCTTAAAGTTTGCTTACCTGTGTAAGTCCATATGCATCTTCTCACATGTTTATTGTCTACCCCCCCCCCCAATATAAGTACTATGAGTCTGGCAATTTGGTCTGCCCTGTCATCACTGTGTCATTCTGGCACCAAGAACAATGTCTGGCAACCTTTACCTATTTGCTAAAAGTTGAGGAAGGAGTGGAAAGAAAAGATACTAAGATATCTATAAGTGAATGTACGAAGGCAAGGAACCCAGTCACAGCAGTCTACAGAAGGGCAACCTACGGGTGTACGAGAAAATTAATTTAGACCACCAGGAAGCTGCATGGTGTAATGCATGATTCCCAATTTCTGCTGCACATTAGAATTAGCTGGAGAGCTTTGCAAAATCCCAATTCCAGGCCACACCAGACAACAAAATTAGCATCTCTGAGAATGGAACACCAGCACTGGTAATTTTTTTTTCTTTTTCTTTTTAGACGGAGTCTCGCTCTGTTGCCAGGCTGGGGTGCAGTGGCGTGATCTTGGCTCACTACAACCTCCACCTCCCAGCTTCCAGTGATGTTTCTGCCTCAGCCTCCCAAGTAGCTGGAACTACATGTGCATGCCACCACGCCCAGCTAATTTTTGTATTTTTAGTAGAGATGGGGTTTCACCATGTTAGCCAGGATGGTCTCGATCTCCTGACCTCATGATCCACCTGCCGTGGCCTCCCAAAGTTCTGGGATTACAGGCATGAGCCACCGCGCCCAGCCGAGCACTCGTAATTTTAAAGTTCCCCAGGTGATCCCAGTGTGCACTCAAAAGTTGAGAATCACTGAGAAAATGGAACCTAGACCTTGGAAATGTACACAACTGAGTGTGCAAGCTACTTAACCTCCCTTAGCCTCAAAATTCTCATCTACAAAACAGGAATTATATGTACCTCCCAGAGTTGCTGAAATATTGAGATTCTATATAAAGCTCTTGGGAAATGTAAATTCTCATCCCCAGGGGAAACTTGATCAAATCTTCATAGCTTAGTGCAAGAAATGCTAATTCTATCAGCAATTCACATTTTTTGTTGTTACCTGACTATCATATTGAACATTTACATTGGGGAAATTCAGAAATGCTCATTTTTCCACTTTCCTGGTGGTAAGATATTGCCTGAAGCTATGTTTAAATTTTCAAGAGTAAATAAACTATGGCGGGAAATCTAGCTGACTATGCCAGTGATTCTCAAACCTAGCTGTACATTAGAATCACCTGAGAAATTTTTTTAAAGAAACACACCAATGTCCAGACCTCACCCAGGCTAAATTAAATCAGAATCCCTGGGGTGGCTCCAGAACATCAGTATGTTTTTAAAAAGCTGATTGAAAGGTAATTGTAAAACACAGTCAGGGCTTAAAAGCACTGATTTGCACTAATGATATCCCATGCTAACTGCACATCACAGTCACTTGGGGAGCTCTTAAAAAAGTTGATTGATTCCAGAACCCTGCTGAGACTTACTGATTCAGAATCTGTGGAAGTGGAGCCTGTCATTCTGCAAATCTTCATAAAGCTCCCACTGGTGATTCTGATGCAAACTCACTGAGAATTACTACTTTTTATCATACATTTACTCTACGTGTTGCATATCAGCAAAGATCACTTAGAACTTTCACTAGTCTCAAACGCCAAGCCTGCCAGTCACTTTTAATCAGTAACTGACACAACACATCATAGTAACTCCAAAGACTTTACAGATCTTTTCAGAACACTTTTATGTCCAGCCCACTGACCCACATCACCTACCATATACTGTGCCCAGTACTGGCCATGCAGTCCATTGGCCTTTCTAACCAAATTCCTCTAAATGGGCTGCTGATCTGGGAAAAGCAACATGGAATCACATTACTCCCCAAGCCTTATTCCCCTTTGCTAAGTGGTATGCAATGCCAGGATGAATGAAATGAACTCTATTGGTCAAATGAGTCTGAATGAAATTTGAGTTGTTTTCTGCTCCTAGAAGCAAACTGTTATCTATTTGTTTCCCTCAGAGAGATAAACTCAGAGGAAACAGGAGTGATCCCTGAGGTGGGAATAATATAGTGGGCTGCAATTTTAAAACTCTGCTTAGACACAATAGCAGGACACTTGGAGTATTATTTTGATCAAACCAATCAGTATATACTGCTCCATGGTAGTACTAGCAAGCAGGTGATAATAGTAGCATTTAAACAACCAGGCACTATATTAGGCATATTGAATATATTAACTCATGTGATTCTCAATTGCAATGATAATAGCCCTATCAGGCAGGTACTATTATTATTTCCATTTTGTCAAAAAAGAAACAAAGGCACACAGAAGTTAGATGATTTACCCGAAGTCCCATAGCTACTAAGTGGCAGTTTTCTGAAACCAGGCATTCTGGCTTTGGAGTCCAGCATGTTAAGTACTCCACTGCAATGCAGATGAGTAATGGTGAAGCAGTTAAAAAAAAAAAAATTGCTGTCTGCAGTAGAAACTGGAGGTCAGGGTATGGGTACCTTGGGCAAATTACTTAACCTCTTGGAGCCTAATTTTGCATCTGAAAAATCAGTAAAATAATTGTACCTGCCTTGTAGAGTTGAGGTGACAATTAAACAAGATTATGCATGTGATGTGCTTAGAAAAGTGCTTGGCACTTTCAAGAGCTTACTGTCAGCCATTATTGTTATTTGTATTTTAATGCAGCTCAAGTGGTCAGGGAGAAATGAAAACCTATCAAACTGAAAATTTTCCTGCTGATCTTAGATTTGTAGATTCTATAGATTACTAGTGCATCAGATCTAATTTGAAATGCAGTCATAAAAGATTTTCACAAAAACTTAAGGACTGTCGCTGTGACAAACCTCAGCCCAAACAGTCCAGGACAATGCCTCTAAAAAGCAAACACCCTCAATTATCACACTGTGTACATGTAACCGCAACAGGAATCAGACTTCTGAGTTGCTGCAAACTGCAGTTCTCTGTGATTGAAGAACATGCCCCAGAACAGTCTGTCGGGTAGTAATTGCCAGCCCTCCTCAGTCACATATGTATAAACAGAAAAGAAAAACAAAATGAGGGCTCAAATAAAAAGTGTTAACATTCATCAGATGCCTGATACTCTATTAAATGTTTTTCATGCATTACCTTATTTAATCCTCACAACACCCTTCCGAAGTTGAACACGATACAACTACACTGGTTTGTATCACTTTAAATGCATGACTACACATCTCAAATGGGCCCTCAGCACTGCCTGGGAATCCAACTTTATTTCTCTAGTAAGTTCACTTTCACCCTCTCTAGGACTCTGTCACATGTCTCTCCTCCAAGTTCCCACACCTTTCTTCTCCCCTGCTGCCCTCCCTCTCAGCTGATGGACGACTGTACCAATAGACTCTCTTCCCACCACCCACCGTATCTGCACCTGTTGTCTCAGCTTCCCCTCTAGTTACAACAGAGTAAGTGTCGCTGCTCATTTCAAAACCAACTACTCACTTGCGTAGGGTCTCCTCCTCTCTCAGGTATTCAACAGCTACCCTCTACAATGTTCCCCTCTTTCATCTGCAGCAGTTTTTCCTTTCTATGAGTTTAATCACATTGCCATATAAACATTCTGCTTTCTTCTCTCTTGAAAAAACTCTACCCAACCTTAATGCCCCTCTTCTCCATTAAAGTTGTTCTTGTCAAAATGATTAAAATCCTCCTAATTACCAAATTCATCTTATACAGTAACATTCAACATGGTTGACCACTACCTCCCTCCCTTTTTTGGCTTCCCCTCTTCTTTGTGTACACTATTAAACTAGATGTCTTCACCAGTCCCATATATTTTAAATACTATGTACAGTATATGATGCCGATTTCAAAGATTACCTCTAGCCCAACATCCTCCAGGACTTCAGATTTAAATTTCTAAAAAGTATATTTGATATCTCAACCCAAATATCTACTAGGTGATTTATGTGTGTATATTTCACCACACTAAAAAAAAAAAAAAAAAACTACCAGGTGACTCATAAATGGAGACAAGGTGAATAGGTAATGTGAAAAATCAAATGTGCTAAATGTTCATGGCACCTGTAGGTGGTAGGGGGTCAGAGCCCTCTGTAAAATTCTTCCCAGCTTATGCTTATGTCTAGTAGGTTTTATTGGGAAAAACCTACTGGGCATCTCAAACTTAACACATTCAAAACGTAAGTACTGATTCCACAACTTCCAAAAATGAAACCTACCCCATCCTACAGTTTTCCTTGAATCAAGGCTAGCATATGAGGGCCTTGCCTATCACATTCAGTGATACTCAGAGCTTCTGGAACAGCGTCTGGCACACAGGAGGCGTTCAAAATAGCTGCTGAATGGATTGATGAATTCATGTTATTTCTTTCTAGGTCTCTTTACTTCCACCGGCCCTTGAGTCACTGGGAAGTTCTTGGCTGTCTTAGCGCCTGATGACGGCTTCTTACTAATCATACCACACTGCTGCTCCTCAGGGAGTTGGTGGCCTTCCCCTGCCACAGAGCCACAGGGTTCCTGTCCCACGCATAGGCGCCCCAACACGCGTCACAGTGCAACTGGCATCACATGGCCAGGATCGGGTCCTGCCCTCGGGCTGCAGCGACACTACCTCACAGCCGAGACCCACCCAGGCAGCCTCCCGGGCCAGGGCCACAACCCACACCGTGGGTCGCCTGCACATCAACGGCATCTTCGCGCCCGCCCTCCCACAGCCCGGCGCGGCGGCCTCCCGCACGCCCCCTGCCCACCTGGGCCCCAGTCACCTTTCCTCACCTGGGCCTGAGGGGCCGCCCCAACTGCCCCGCTGCAACTCTAGCAGCCTTGCCAGTTGGGTCCACTCCGAGCCCGCCGGCCTTCGTCGCTGTCCAATCCCACCTGCGCCCGCGAGCCTGCGCACTGGAGCCTCGCCCTGCGCTTGGGCCCTCTGCCTGCCAGGCAGGGACAGACAGAACCTGCCTCTACCGGTCTTCCAAGGCACTGAGAGAACCCATGGGGGACGCCGCTGTAAATTCCCTGCGGGCCCTGGGCACCACCCTGTGCGCATCCCCCTCTCCCAGGCCAGGCTGATAATGCCAACAGCTGTCTGAGCCATGCTTATATCCTGAACCACTGAGGACTGTGTTCTCCAGGAATGCTCACCTGACCCACACCTGCCCTCTAAAACCCTACTGAGTCCTCAGAGGGCTGGGGCGGGGTTCCCTTTGTAGTATCAGAGCAGGGCAGATAGGCTATTGCAAAAGGAGTCAGAGCCTGTGCCAGAATATGAGGACAGCTGGCTACTAGGTCAGTTAAGACAACTTCAGCAAGGGTGGTCAGTGTAGAGGGAATTCAATCGTAGACGTTACCTGAAAACAGGAAGCCAGGATATTTTTATCTTGACGAACACACCTCTATTCATTGGTCCTGACCAGAGCCACTTTGGTGAATCCAATTACCCTGAAGGTGTGACAAGACCTGCCTCACTTATCCCCCAGCCTTCAATGCTGGTCCCACAGAGAGCCATATGCTTGAGCTGAACTGCAGTTAAGCAGCAACAGCCACCCTCTGTCCAGGCTCTGAGGCCAGCTTCTTGCTCCGTAGTCACTGACAGTGAGTCTCTACAGAGACTTTTTCTTTCTGCATCAGCCAAGGTACCCTGCAAGCAACATATGCCATTGCCATATGTCTTTGTTTGTGTTGCTACAAAGCAATACCTGAGCCTGGGTAATTATAAAGAAAAGAGGTTTGTTTGTTTCACAGTTCTGCAGGCTGTACAAGAAATATGGCACCACCATCTGCTTTTGATGAAGGCCTCAGGAAGCTTCCATTCATGACAGAAGACAAAGGAGAACCAATGTGTGCAAGACAGAGGAAGAGAGAGAGGTGGGAGGTGCCTGGCTCTTTTCCACTACCAGTTCTCATGGGAACAAAGAGTAAGAACTCACTCACTTCCACAAGACTAGCACCAAGTCATTCATAAAGGATCTACCCACATGATCCAGACACTTCCCATCAGGCCCCACCTCCAACACTGGGGATCAAATTTCAACATTAGATTTATTTTATTGATTTACTTATTTATTTTGAGATGGCATCTTGCTCTGTTACCCAGGCTGGAGTGCAGTGGCGTGATCTCAGCTCACTGCAACCTCCACCTCCCTGGTTCAAGCAATTCTCCTGCCTCAACCTCCCCAGTAGCTGGGACTATAAGCGCATGCCACCACAGCCGGCTAATTTTTGTATTTTTAATAGAGACGGGATTTCACTGTGTTGGCCAGGCTGGTCTTGAACTCCTGACCTCAGGTGATCTGCCCGCTCGGCCTCCCAAAGTGCTAAGATTACAGGCGTGAGCCACTGCAGCCAGCCCAGCATTAGATTTAGATGGGACAAATATACAAACTATATCACCAGGGTAGGATTCCCCTTTAAAGATGGACCCCATGTCTAATGTTTCTTTATAGTGTCTAACATCAGGATTCTGCGCTGGTCATCATTTCACAAACATGTGCAGCATGGCTGCTCCAAGACATACAGAGGGAATAACCCCCACTCACATCACCAGGAAATCCTTGCATAGCGGCTAAATGAACAGTTGGTAAGAGTGGACCCTGAGGTCTCATTCCATCTTCCACAGACTTCCTGCTTGACTACACAATATTCCAAGAAGCCACTGACCCAGAAGGCTCTTCTTGGCTTTCTGTCCTTTTACCTGTGAAACATTCAAAGAACTATGAAGTTTAGGGCCCATCACAGTTAACTACCCTTCTTTGGAGGCCTCTTTAAACCCTTGAGTCTTACCAATTTCCAGTAGCACTAGGAGTCTTGCAAGCCTAGCCTTAAGTCCCTGCTTTGCTACTGAATAGTTGGTGGCCTTTGGCAGGTTACTTCCCAACTAGTGTCTCAGTTTTCCTTTTTTTAAAAAAGGGGACACAGTTGCAAGTGTTTAATGAGACAAAGAACAGAAACATTCATCACTGTGCCTGGCAGTGAACACTGCTTTTCTTGCTCAAGAGATTTGAGCCATACGCTTCTCTAAGTCTGTGACTCTCCCAGAGTTTCTGGGAGTTCTCTCTGAGCAACAGACCCACTGCAGTCTCCATACTTTAGGGGTAAGGCTGGATGCCCTTCACACATCACACAGTCTGGATGAGTTCATGCACCACACAGTGATTCCAAAAGCAGAGGCCCGAGACCTAGTTGCTAATGTTGCCTCTCCTCATGGTCCTAGGATTCAGTCACACAGGGCTTCCCATGCAGCTTAAGGTCCTCCTCACTCCCCAGTGCAGGCCCAGTTTCACTCTCTGGTCCTCCAGCCCAGGCCTCAGTTCTGCCTCTTTTAATCCATCCCTCCAGGTCCACTTTCCAACAGGGCTGGGAAGTCTCTTGGTTGTCCCCTGCCTGCCCCACCACACCTCCCAGACACCGCTTCCTTATTTCCCGCATGGTCCGAGGCTCAATGCTAATCCCTGGGTGTCTTAGTCTGTTTTGTGCTGCTATAACAGAATTCCTGAGCCTGGATAATTAGCAAAGAACAAAACATTTTTTTCTCACAGTTCTGGAGAATGGGAAGTCCAAGATCAGGTGCCAGCATCTGATGGGGGTCTTGTTGCTGCATCCTCCAGAGAAGAGGAACACTGTGTCCTCGTGTGGCAGAAGGCAGAGGGAAAATAGGAAAAAGGAAGCCAAACTCGCCCTCTTTAATAGCATTAATCTCACCCAGAAGGACAGAGTCCTCATGGTCCTTTCACCTCCCGAAGGTCACACCTCCTAACACTACTACCACAGCAGCAACCAAATTTCTTTTAATATTAATACATGAGTGTAGGAGGGGACAAACAGTCAAATCATCACACTGGGAAGGCTCAGCTGGAGAAGCAGAATTGGCCAGCACAGGGAGGCAATGTTGTTTTTGGAATTTTTGTCTTTGCAGTCCTTGGTCTTGATCCAGATATCCAGATGCCCTTTGAGATGGACCTTGAGGGCCATGCTAATGTCTGCTTTCTGCTGAGGTAGGGCTCATCTACTCCTTACAAGTATAAGTACTTACTGCCAAACATACCCTCATCCAAGCCATGGGTCCCCAGATACAGTCAGGAGGACACCAGTGGATAGCTGGAACTCAGGGCCTCGGGAGAGACCCCAAGGCCCATGCTCAAGTTCAGAGTTTTCTAACACAGGCTTGGAGCCCAGGAAGAGAAGATAACTAAGAACAACATTGGCAGAAAAAAAAATCACTTCATTGACATTACCCTTCACAGCACCCCCTGCTTCAGGCCTGTGCTTTGCAGCCTGGTTCATTTGGGAATGGTATGCTTCACACCCAGCCCTATTAAGCCTGAGTTGATGAGGACCATGAGCTTGGAAGAAGCTGGGAGGACCTCTCTGTGTGTTTCTCTCTGCCCTGCTTTGAGATGCTTCACATAAAAGACTCTATAAAAATAAATTGTGGAGATTTCAATGCCAATAAAAATCCCAGTGGAGGTGGAAAACTATTTAAAGAGCA
Organism: Rhinopithecus roxellana; assembly: GCF_007565055.1. Classification (NCBI taxonomy): domain Eukaryota; kingdom Metazoa; phylum Chordata; class Mammalia; order Primates; family Cercopithecidae; genus Rhinopithecus; species Rhinopithecus roxellana. The sequence goes on along the minus strand of NC_044559.1, from coordinate 3,984,639 downwards.
CAAGAACATACATTTATCTTGTGAATCCCGGCTGCCTGGTCCCTGAGCCTGACACACGGCAGATGCCCAGTAAATATTAATAGATTGATCCATTTATTGGCTGCTCATCAGTTTGCAGCTTCAACCAGCCCATGGCTCTGCATGCACACACCACAAGGAGAGATAATCCATAGGCTTCGATGGAAGAGAGCTGCTCAGCTGGCAGAAGAGCCTACCACAAACCCTTGAACATAAATGTCCTGCCCTCCACTTGCAGCTCTACTTACTAACTGTAAAATAATGATGTGGCAGAAAGTGAAGTGCAAAGACTGCCAAATTCTAAGAAAGAACCTAGATTCATGCCTTTTAATCCTTATGAATTGCTCCTTGGTCTGCACCAAGTCCTGTGCTTTACAGCAAGAATACAGATGTCTTCACTGAACTGCATCTCATTAGTGGAACCTAACAGAGTGCAAACAGAAGACAACTGTTTCTTTGCAATGCCATTTGAACTCAACGCCCAGATGCTTTTTTCCCTGGGCCCATGCATATGAAATCTTGGGCTGGTTTATAACTTTGAACACCCAGAATATTCCCATTTCAGTTTAAGATTCCCTCTGACTTATCTAATTGTTAGGCTCTCTTCACCTTCAGCCTGGGAAATGAGCACCGTCAATTTCTCCTTTCTCACCCAGATTCACACCTAGGCGCTCCAGACTCAGTGGCTGTCTGACACCTCTACAGCTAGAGTCCTCCTGCAATGGGCCCCCTGGGCTCAGCAGCTATTTTGAGCTGTCTATTTCTTCTGCGAGACAATCTTGTGTTTTCTCAGGAATTCCCCTGCAGAAGATCTCTGAGTACAAACCCATGCCCAGTGATGTTGCCTCTGCCAAGCTACTTACAAGACCCTCCCTCAGCCCCTCCAGGGCTACCAATCTGTTTATGTAATTTTTGCCATGAATAAAGGTACCAGACAAATGAGTAAGCGGAGGCTGAGTTGCAGGCATTGTTTTGTGCCCCAATAATGGGCTGCACAGGAAAGGAACGGCCACCTTTTTTGTCATTCAATGGCTACATGTGGGTGCCTTTTTGTGATTCCCCCTAATGCATGCTCTGTGGGAGCTGAGGCTCCGGCTCTCTCTCTGCTGGGGTCCCCATCACCCCTGCTTATTTTACAGTGGCTCCAGGCTATACCTTGCCTGCAGCTTACTTGGCTACATAAAAAGCACGTCCACACCCTTGCCCTGACATAGGGATTGGCTGTTTACTCCTAGTGCAGTCCTCTTTCGCTTTGCTCTCCCATCAGGCATGTTGTTGCTGTCATCACCTCTCACCATGAGATTGCTCAGGGCCATTCTAGACACTAAGCCCTTGCAGAAGACACGTGTCAAACCCTGTATATGATTTGAGCAGTGTTTCTCATGTGGCTGGAGGGAAAGGAGAGGTACCTCATTCCTCTCCCCTCCACAAAGAGGGGAAACAGGTATGGAAGGGGAAATGCCATAGCAATCCAACAACTCTTTTCAAAGGAATTTTCTACTCCTGGCCTCAATTTTTTGTAAACCCTCATGGGTGTGTTAGTGGTAGAAGTCATCTAGGTTATCGGTGGCAAATCTGTATGGGTCTGCAGCAATCTCAACTCTTGCCTCCTTAGAAGAAAGAATCTGAGGGGCATAAGGCAGAAAGAGAGACCAAGGCAAGTGTTAGAGCAGGAGAGAAAGTTCATTAAAAAGCTTTAGAGCAGGAACAGAAGGAAAGAAAGTACACTTGGAAGAGGCCCAAGTGGGCAACTTGAAGGACAAGTGCCCCATTTGACCTTGAACCTAGGATTTCATATGCTGACACACTTCTGGCATTTTGCACCCCTTTTCCCTTGCTTTTCCCTCAGGGTGAGCTGCCCGCATGCACAGTGGCCTACTAGCACTGGGAGGTGAGCATGGGCAGTGTGTTTAGTGGAGCTGTAAACATGTTCACCTGAGGCTTTCCTCCCTTTCCGGGTGGCATGCCTCCGGAAGGTCATACTCTGCCATTTTGCCCCTTAATGCGCATGCTTGAGCCCACTTGCCCAATTCTTGAAAGCTGCCAGTTACCAGTTTCAGATGTTTTTATCTATTGGGAAGCTGCCTCTCTCTGGTGCTGGCTGTGACCAATTATTATTTCAGAGAGACAATGTGACAACTGCCTGACCATCACCTGATGATCACCTGACATTCCTTGTTGGTGGGGGTAGCCCTCTCCTGCTCTGCTCCTGCCTGACTAGCTACCTACCAGGAGCTCCAAATGACGGCAAGAAAGAGTTTGGAGATGGTCCAAGAGCTGGGATTGGAACTGGAGAACTGGGTTGTAGTCAGATACTGGAGAATTTCACATACCATGCTAAGAAATTTGAACTTTATCCCGTAGGATTGCAGGGAAACGATATTCAGCAGGAGAGTACCTGGACTTATTTGCCTCTGAGCATGCTGGGTGGAGAGGCATGATGAAAGTGGAGACCTCTTTGGTGTGCACTAAGTAAGTTAATAAGCAATGTTCAGAGAATCTTCCACTCAAAGTAAAAAAAATTCTCACCTTTTTCTCATTTCTCAAGTTGGTTTCTAATTCAGTCTTAAGAGCCAGACACTCTTCTTGGTTTGGGTTTTGTATTGTCTTATGTGTTGATCAATCAGGTGAGGCCTCAAGGGTAGACTTAGTGCTCAGGAACACAAAATCTGTTATACTTTTAGGTCCTAGAGACAGCAGCCACAGCAGGTCACACGGGACCACATGGGGAAGACACCAGGGTGGCCAGGAGGCTGAAGACAGGAGCATGCCTTTGATATACAAACTAACGAGCATGGAGCTGCATCTCTATCTCTCCCTATGCTCCAGGAGACCATATTCCTCTCCTTAATCATCCCAGGGCCAGGTACAAGACAACTAGAAACCGTGTCTAGAGTCAAAGCCCACTGGAATGATTCAAACTGGCTAGTCCTAAGCTGTTGAACCTGCCTTGCCTTTCCCATGGAAACCCAGTAAAGGCCATGGCCGCTGTGTCCCCCTCGCCTGTCTTCTGCCTCCTGACCACCCTGATGTCTTTCCCATGTGGAGTGGCATGGCATGCCTGCTGTCTCTAGAACCTGTGTGTATCATAAACTTTATTTTCCTGAGCCTGTCCTGGGTCTCTTCTTGTGGTCACACCTGACTGACCACATCATAAAAGAATACAAAACAGCTTGCCAGGTCCTTAGGCGGGCATGATTGAGTGAGAAGGCCGTAGTCCTGGGCCTCAGTGACTTTATTTACTTGTGGCCTCAGACAAATTATTGAACTTCTCTTGGTCTCAATTTCCTCATCTATAAAAATGACCCTTGCAGTGTACAAGTCAGAATAAACTAGACTATGCTGCTGTAATAGATAAACCCCAAATCTTAGCCACCTATAGCAGTAAAGGTTTCCTTCTCTCTCTCAGTGCATACGCAGTGTGGGTCAGCTGGCCACTCTGCTCCCTGCTCCCTGACTTAGCACGCAGGCTGATGGCACGCCCACTGTCTCTGATCACATTAGGATCTCGGTGGCAGATGGAAGGAGCGCTCGGGTGGGTCCTCCACCTGCAATTAAATGCACCAGCATGAAATTGGCAATGCATGCCTCTCCTCACAGCTCCGTGGTTGGAAATCACATGGCCCTGCTTCACCACAAAGGAGCCCTGCGTGACTACCACAAATGCCTACTCCACGGGTGTGGGGTGAGGGTTACATGTGCTACAACACAAAGAGCCTGGCACAGGGCTTGAAGGCTAGCAGGTTCTGACAAAGCTCTTCTAGGAAGAGCAGCCTCAACCCACAGTTGTGGTCAAGACTCCCAGGTTTGCACTGGTAAGTACTTTAGAAAAAGCATACTGTCTACAGTAACATAGACTTTCTTTTTTTTTTTTTTTTTTTTTGAGACAGAGTTTTGCTCTTGTTGCCCAGGCTGGAGTCCAATGGTGCAATCTCAGCTCACTGCAACCTCTGCTTCCCGGGTTCAAGTGATTCTCTTGCCTCAGCCTCCCGAGTAGCTAGAATTACAGGTTCCCACCACCACATCTGGCTAATTTTTGTATTTTTAGTAGAGATGGGGTTTCACCATGTTGGCCAGGCTGGTCTCGAACTCCTGACCTCAGGTGATCCATTCACCTTGGTCTCCCAAAGTGCTGGAATTACAGGCATGAACCACCATGCCCAGCTGGAGCTTTTCACTTTAAAATTATTTCAAAATGGTAAAAGGAAATCTGAAAAGTCCAGTGAAGGAAAATCACTTGGGAAACAGAAATCCCAAAGATCAAGATTGATAAATGTCTCTATCTTCGAGTAACAGACTAATAGGACTCTCAAGGACAAAATCTGGGGAAAGATGATTGATAATCTCTTGTGTAAGAAGGTTTTCAGGCCAGGCGCGGTGGCTCAAGCCTGTAATCCCAGCACTTTGGGAAGCCGAGATGGGCAGATCATGAGGTCAGGAGATCGAGACCATCCTGGCTAATATGGTGAAACCCCGTGTCTACTAAAAAAAAAAAAAAAAAATACAAAAAAACTAGCCGGGCGAGGTGGTGGGTGCCTATAGTCCCAGCCACTCGGGAGGCTGAGGCAGGAGAATGGCATAAACCCGGGAGGCGGAGCTTGCAGTGAGCCGAGATCCGGCCACTGTACTCCAGCCTGGGCGACAGAGCTAGACTCCGTCTCAAAAAAAAAGAAAGACTTTTCAGTTGCAAGAAACAGGCAGAGCAACTTAAGCTGGCTTAAGCATGAATAGACTGATTGTCACAGGAACTCCAAGTCCCACTGCAGGACAGGGTTCAGCTGGTTGACTCAATTATACCAACTGGGACCCCAGCTCTCGCCATTCTCTGGCTCTGTGTTGATTTCGTTTGGCTTCCTTTGAAAACGGATCCCTCTTAAGGTCATGGAAAGGCTGTCAGAAGCTATACAGTGGGGTAGATAAATAATTGCTTCTGGAAATTTTCCCTAAAGATGTGTGGGTACTTTTCTAAAAGTCCCTATGAAATATTTGTGTATTTCAATATTTGTGTATTTCACTGGCTTAAATTTAACTATGACTTCTGTCCCTAGCAAGAATGGTTGCCTTGAAGCCAACTGGGCCATGCTGATAGGAAGAAAGAGGAAAGGATGCTGAATAGACAACGTGTAGTCTACTCTTACCCAGGGAGAGTAAGCAGGCCTGATTTTAAGAACTGAGCCAGAGATGGGTTTGAAACCTGATGATTTTTAGCAGTTTCTTCTCAAAGACGTGGGATGACTTGAAAGTGCTTGTCAGTCAGGCAATGAGAAATCTAATGAAGAACCACAGAGGAGACATGGTGTCCCTTCCTCTGCTCTTCTCCTTCACCCTCAACCCTGAGATGCATCCACTGCCACTCACCTTGAAACTCCCTCCCTCTGCTACTCCCTTTGCGTGTTGATGCTTCATTGCGTGTCAGCTCTCTTTAGAGTGCATTCTACAGAAACTCATGTAGATAAAACCATGTCATAGCATTGCTTTGAGGCCTCAGTGACTGCTTCCCTTGCAATGGAATTCACCATGATTTCGCCTAAGTGGAAATATCCCTCTGGGATCCCTTATGTTCAGAGATACCACAAATTCAAAATGTACAAAGCCAAAATGATCACCAAATAAGATATTCCTTGGTAGTCCCCAACTCAGTCGATGACCCCATCATTCCTTCTTCTCTGGAATGAGCAATGGTCTCTAGAGTGGTCTCAATTCTTGTCTTTCCCATACCAATCCATCTTCTACCCCACAAACCAGACCAACTTTTCAGATTTGAGTTCTGATAACAAATACCTGCTGAAAAGCCAAGCCTTTTAGCTCACAGTCCGTGCCCACCTCTCAGTGGCTCTCCTCCTGCCTCTCAGCTCCATACGTGGTTTGTCTGCATGTTGGGGTCTTTGATGGCCTCCTCCCATGCCTAGCATGCTAAGCCCTTTCATGCTTACACCTCTGCTTCCAGAGGAGCTCCTGCTACCCCATCCAAAGCCCTCTCCTCAGGCAGGATTCCCATTTCCTTTTGAGGAAAAAAAAAATCCTTGTTTTTTTATATGTTTACTTCCATACCATCATTCCAGCATCCATCCCATTGATTGTAATACTATTTCATGTGTTTATGTTTTACCTCCTGCACAGGAAGCAAGTCCCCAGACAGCAATTCTCATCCACATCACCGCCGTCCCCTGGGCCTTGCCTACAGCCTGCTATACAGCATGTGCTCAGTGAATGTGTGTCAAGCCGAGGGAGCAGAGACACCTAGAGCTGCTCCAACATTCTTCCTGTATGTTTTTCTCCATGATTATTTGACTCTAAAGTTGAAGCTTTTATTCTGTAGCGGGTATAAGTACTGAGGGATGGAATTGGTTTAGACTCTTATAATTTATTTAAAATTACTACAGGTGCCAAAGTGATAACACTGGCTATGAAGGTGGGCTAATCAGCCACAGTGAGCCTCGGAGGCTGAGCACTCTCATTCTTGGTCAGTGAGTCTGTAACCTTCTATAGAACTTGACCTGCCAATATGTGGAGCTGCTATGGCATGATTAAAGCACAGATGGAAAACCCAGTTTTTAGTTAAATGTTTTTATTTTGAAATAACTGTATACTCATAATGCAGTTGGAAGAAATAACACAGATGATGCCCTGTCACCTTTACCTGGTTTTCCCCAACAGTAGCATCTTGTAAAACTAGAGTATAGTATCTCAATTAGGATATTGACATTGACGTAATACATCTATCTTATTCAGATTTTCTTAATTGTATTTATATCTGTTTGTGTGTGTGAAAGAGAGAGTCTGTGTATGTGTTCTATACAATTTTATCCCATGGGTAGGTTCATATATCTGCTACGTGTCAGGATACAGAGTATTTCCATCACCAAGAGGACCCCTCCTGCTGCCCTTTTATAACCACACCTGCCTTCCCTCCTCCTCCACATCTCCTTAACTTCTTGTAACCACTAATCCATTCTCCATTTCTATAATTTTGTCATTTTAAGAATGTTCTATATATTGAATCATACTTGTACTACCTTTGGGGATTGGCATTTTCTCACTCCACATAACTCTCTGGAGTTTTGTACAAGTTGTTGTGAGTGTCAAGCGTTATTTCTTTTGATATGGATTACCACACGTTACCTAGCCATTCACTTATTTGAAGGATATCTGGGTTCTTTCTCATTTGGGGCCATTACAAGTTAAGTTGCTGTGAATATTTTCATAAAGGTTTTTGTATAAACACAAATCTTAATTTCTCTAGGATAAGTACCCTACGTGCAATTGCTGGGTCTTACGGTGATCGTGTGTTTAGTTTCATAAGACCCAATCAAACCATTTTCCACAATGTATACACTATTTTACATTCCCATGAGCAATGTATGAGCAATCTCCTTTCTCCACATCCTCAGCAGCATTAGGTGTTTTCCCTATTTTTGATTTGACCATCCTGATACATACGTAGAGATAACTTATTGTAGTTCAGTTTGCATTTCCCCAATGACTAATTGAAGTTGAGCATCTTTTCATGTGCTTATTTGCCATCCGTATATTATCTTCAGTGAAATATCCATTCATGTATTTTTCTTATTTTCTAATGGGATTTTTTTGTTTTGTCGCGGTTGAGTTTTGTGATTCTTTATGTATTCTAAACACTAGTCCTTTGTTGGATATATGATTCCAGATACTTCCTCCTTATTTGTTGCTTGGATCTTTTATCCTCTTAACAGAGACATTTTACAGAGAAAAAAATAAACAAAAAACAATTTGTCAATTTTTCCTTTTCTTTTTACAGATCATGCTTTTGGTGTCAAGTCTGAGATCTCTTTGCCTAGTCTTAGATCCCAACAATTTTCTTCCCCCCTTTTATTCCCTAAAGATCATATAGTTTTGCATTGACATGTAAGTCCAGGATCCATATGGAGTTCATTTTTGTACAAGGTGTGAGGTTTAATGTCAATGATCATTTCTTTTTTTGTCTATGGATGTCCAATTTTTCCAGCCCTATTTGTTGAAAAAGCAATTCTTTCCTCACTGAATTTCTCCTGCATTTTGTCAAATATCAGTTGGGAATATTTGTGTGGGTCTATTTCTGGATTATCTATTCTGATCCATTGATTTATGTGTCTATTTCTCTATCTCACTATTACTCTAGCTATATAGTAAACCTTAATATTGATTACAGTGATTCCTCCCACTCCACTCTACTTTTTGAATATTATAGCTATTCTAGTGCTTGTGTATTTTCAAATTAAGTTTCAGAAGATATTTTCATTTGTATTATGTAAATTACATTATGAATATAAAATAAAATTTATAAAAATTAATTTCAGAATAAACTCATCTATGATTACAAAATACTTTGCTAGGATTTTGATAAGAATTGCATTAGACCTATAAAATTAATTTAGGGAGAATTGATGCCTTTACTATGTTGAGTTTGGAAGCCCACTTTTGCACTTCAATTTAGTGCTGAATATGTATATGCTTTAGCAACCGCATAACAATGGTGTGCTGGCACATCATAGGAGCTTCATAAATATTTATGGCATGGAGGGAGGATGGGAAGGACAAGTGAAGTCTTGAAGAGTCTGGATCAGTTGTCCTTAAATCTGGCCACAGAGACAATCATCTGCTGAGCTTGGTAAAAGTACAAGTTTCTGGGCTTCATCTCAGCCCTACTGATTCAGAATCTCCAGGGATGAGGCCAGTGGATCTGTATTTTGAACACCTGCTATAGTTGATCCTCAAGTACAGCCAGGTTTGTAGGATGTAGCAGCCAACAATGGAAGCAGTTGAGTCTCGTAGGAATTAGCTGTTCTTTCTGACATTTGCCCTGAAACAAAGCAAGTAGTAGCTGCAATTGAGTCCACCTAAGACAAATTAACATGTGGCTCAAAATGAGTATAACAGCCTGGGAATCAAGGGCGGTCCTTTCCTACAAGGAGGAGGACCAGATGTATTTTGAGCCTGTATCCACCAATTTCTTTTCCAAAGAGGAAACAAGCAACCAGTGTTCAGCAGAATGTGAGCAGTCTAAAATTGTAAATACTGTTATTTAATCACTTCATTGCATACTTGATTAGTTCCCTAACCTTGAGGCCTGTGAAACTGTAATGATGCACCAGGGGAGCTGGCCTCAGCTCTGAGAGAATTTAGAACAAGGCTGTTCAGATCCCGGGAAACATCTTTTTCATTAATAGCAGAAGAAGCCAAATGACCTATAAGATTTTTCTGTCATAAGGAGAACAGAAAAATTAGAAACAAAAGCACATAGAGGAGAGTTCACGAATTAGATTTTAGAGCACAGGCTTTTTTAACCTTGGTCTTTGTTTTTGTTTGGTTGGTTATTCTTGCTTTCTTTCTCTCTCTTATTTTGCAGTTTCAGTCTCTTTATTTTCAATGTAAAATTTATAGCTATATAAAAGTAATTTTTAACAAAATTCTCCTAATCCCATCACCCAAACTTTGGTCAATTTCTGTTCCATTGCTGAGGCTCCCCTCTGTTCATGTTGCTTCTCCTTGTGCCTGTGAGGCCTTCCGTAGTTGTAACCAGCATGTAAATCTGAGTTATTACATCAAACACTTGACTAAGTTGTGAGTTCTTCATAGTTATATTGCTTTCTTGGCAGTGCAATATTCTATTATGCTATTGTACCATCATTTTCTCTAATGTTACTGTCATTCTAAGGCATTTCAGCCAATTCCAATTTGTTGTTTTTATCAAAAGCACTACAGTGAGCATTTTTAAATAAATTGATATTTTTCCTATTCCAGATTATTTCTATGGGATGATTCTCAGGAATTTCATTGCTGGGTCAGTGGACATACTCAGCTTTTGATATTTCTGAATATGCCAGCTTCAGCAAAATTTTGCCAGCATTGGACAGTTTTTTTTTTAATTTTGTGAACGTAATGAATGCAAATCAGTATATTGACATTGTTTTGGTTAGAATATTTTGTATGTTTGTTGGTCATTTGTATTTTATTGTATATTTTGCCTATTGAAACCCTGTATTGATCTATTATAAACTATAATGGGCTTTCTAAATATTAAACATATTAATCTTTGTTCACAATTATGTAAATGCTTTCCCAACCCATTGCTGTTCTTTTTACATGAGTTTTGTCATTATTATTGTACGGAAGTTTAAACTTTTTCAATATTGTCAGCTTTGTAGGTTTTTTGTTGTTATGCTTTTGGTCTACTGCAGTAAGCTAGAAGAGTGATCATTCCTCTGCAGATCTGATAAAACTAGAGCCTGTTTCCTACCAGTCTTTCTCTGATGTGTGTGTGTGTGTGTGTGTGTGTGTGTGTGTGTGTGATTCTAGTAGATGAAGTGGGCTTTGAAACTAAATCATTTTTCCAGCTCTCCCAGTTGTATCTATGAAGTTGTCTCCCCTTCCCCTATGCTGAGACCCTGACTCTGCCCTGCTTTCTCTGTTACACAGCACCAGGTATGCTCCTGGGCTTGCCTGTGGTCCCCCAAGTGTTTCTTTTGGGCGTTTGCTAATCCAAGTGTCTTTAGTTCTTTGTCCTAATATGGGGTAATGCTGGATCTACCACATCACTCTGCTTTCTTTACTAGATATCCCCATCTTATTTTTCCTTCATATGCTTTGTACAATCAGGTATAAAGTCCAAAAAGAAAGTCCTTTTAAAAGAATGTATAGCTATGTGGAGTTGTATAGAAAAGATACAGAAAGATATCAAAACATATTACACCCATAACCTTGGAGCCAACCCCCTTTACAGAGTCCTTCCACTGTGATAACCATAGAAACTCCTTTGTTCCAAGGTGAACTACGAAGTGCACCCTGAAACCTTGTATCTGTCCCGGAGAGTGTGTGCCAGTGCCGCAGCAAGACCTCACCCTGCCTGGGGCATCTTTGAGGAGGAGGTTGGTTCTCAATTCCTTTCACAAAGGGAAGCCACCTACCCCCTTCTCACCACCTCCCCTTTCCACACACACACACACACACACACACACACACACACACACGCAAAGCTTTGCTGGATGTAAATCCCAGAACTGAAGAGAGGCAGCAGCTATGATTCAAAATGAATCTCGGAATTGACAAGCATGCTCTTCTTGCAGTGAGCTCTTAACAACTGGGCCAGGCCCTTCATCCCAGGTCACCTTCGCAGGAGCCTACAGGTTTCTTTCCCAGTGGCAGAGCCAGTGGGTACACTCTTTGGACCAAGGTCATCTGAGGGCTCTTCTGTCAAAAGGACTTCCATGCAGAAGCCCTCAGTCTCTGCCTTGGGAGACGGTTGCTCTCTGTGTTTACCTAAAACAAGAACAGCTTTTAATGGGTGGCCTCCTCATTTTGCTAGCAGCCTTCCCTAAACAGAACAGTTCCGTGCTCTTCTTAATACCACTGAACAAGGGAGTTTTTCTTAGCCTCATAAAAGAGAAATATTTTGTGAAGGAAAAGTAGGACTCATGCCACTTTGTGGAAAGACCTGTGTCACACAAATTCCCATGAAAAGACACATTCTAGGGGAAATGTGAAAAGGCACCAAAAGGAGAACCAGACAGATGTAGTGTGAATCCACCCCTCCTACCTTAATGATCTCAGGCAAATTAAACCTTCTAAGCCCCTTTTAAAAAGAGAAATAAGAATATCACTCAAAATTGACATGAGGATTAAGTTAAATCACATGTAGAAGCTATCTTATGTACTAGGACTGTCTTAATGTCTGAAAGAACCAAATGAAATAATTGGTGATTAGGTTTAAAGGTTGCACTGCTCTGTAGGCAAAGTCCTCTTTATAAATGAGATCGTATATATAGTGGAGGGGGTTCAGCTTATAGGGGTTATGGACACTTCGGAGAATTTAAAGGCTGTTAAGACCTTCATTTCCCAAAAGAAGCACACGAGTCAACATTCTAGGTGCAGTAGCCCATAGATGCCATGAAGCACACCTGTGGGCTGCTGCATGGAGCCAAACTAAGAACTCACGCCTTGAGCACTCATGTTGGCACACCCATCCTCTGTCTACAGGGGAGGGTGAGACCTGTTCTCCTTTTTGTGCTGGATCAGTGATTCTAACAGGACTCACCCTGAGCACATCCCACACCACAGTCCATACATAGATGAGGACTTGGTAGAGCCTGGCGCCCTTGTCACAGGTGAGTGTTTCTCCCCACCTAGACCCATATCACATGTTAGGGCACAATGCCAACTGTCTAGTTCCTTTGACTACATGGAAAAACTCAACAGGATTGAATGCATTAAAAAGCTTGTATCCTCTCACTGGAGTAATTCCCTCCTTTGTGATTGAAGATAAAAATAGCTAATGTTTTTTAAGCGCTTACCACTACACACTTGGCATCATAACCGCATGAGGTGGGTTTGGTTATCTCCATCTGGCAGTCAGATGCATACTGAACAGTTTAAAAGTCATGTGCTGCAGGTCTCCCAGCTAGTGAGTGGCAGAGCCAGGCTTCAAATCTGAGCACCCACAACCACAATGCCACACCTTCTGCCTTTCTCTTCCTGGCTGGCTCAGAGGCACTGCACATGTCAGTGGATTGGCCCTTGTGATCCCCACCAATTGTTCAGCCTTCTTCTTTCAGCTTCCCAGCTCTGTGGAGTCAGCTCCAAGAAGACTGCCCCTGCATATAAGCTGCTTCCTGCTTGCCCACACTTCTGTTAATCCATGATGTACACTCCCAATGTTATAAAGTGCTCTACTTCCCCATAAATGAACATGAACGGTTTCAAAGCCTCTGAATCTTCCACTCTATTAATTTGTTGCTTCCTATTTCAGATAAGAACTAGCCCTTTTGCTATATTTTAATTTCAAATATCCACTCTCTTTATCAGCTGACCCACCACTGTCCTCTGAGGCTCCAGCTCAATCATTTGTGGTGGCTGAGCTTCCTTATGTACAGCCAGGAAAATGGATCTGGGATACAGTGGGAGGAAAGTGGAGGAGTGTGTTTCAATTATACCGGAAACTTCTCAAACTGATGTCTCGGTAAGTTTCAATGGACCTTGAAACTCTGTTTATGTGAAAGTTTTTGGAACATTTAGCATTTTTAAATATGCACTGTAAGTACTTTAACAGAATGTTGGATGGTTACAGACCTGCCCAGAATTTAACCTCCCTTCCTCCCGGTGTGACAGTTTCTGTTGTCCTTACTCTTCCTGTGTCCTCATCAATATGTTCTGACCCTGCCTGGTGACCAGGTCAGCTTCCGGTGGCTCCTTGCATTAACAGTGAGACTTTCCTGATGCTGGTCTATACTCAGCCACAGCAATCCAACAAGATGGGCCCTATGACAAGACACCAAGACTCTTCTCTGCAGTACATCCAGCAGAGGGGCGGGTAGGAGCAGGCAAAACAGGAATCAGCACTAGACATTCAGACCCCCAAAAGAAAGAGACTTGAGGAAAGAGATGCACCCTCCTGTGCACAGGAGTCAGAACAGATGGGCACTCAACAGGTCAGCCGTGGAGTGGGGAACCGATCAGGCTTGAATTCTGGTTCTGTCACTTACTCACTGGATAACCTTGGGAAAGCCCCAAATGTGTCGTGTGAAATGGGGGTGATGACAGTCCCCATGTTGTAGGTCGTTTTCATGGTGCAAGGGCCATGGTAAGTGCTCTGTGAAAATGGCCATCACAATGACGCATGACCCCCAGAGAAGATGCAGGGGAAACTGGGCAATGCCCGCAGACCATCCCCCGCCCCCAGCTGAAGTGGCTTGATAGCACTGAGCCCTGCTGCTGTCAGAGCTCAGCCCCAGCCCACCCAGTCAGAGTGATACCCACCTGAGGGCACCATACTCCAGGTCCACAGGCTCCTCCAGGTCTTCCCATTCACTCCCACTCTCTGGGGACTCTTCTGGAGGCAAAGACTCTGGGACAGTGCCCCAAGAGCAGAACTGTGGCAAAAGAATGGTCCCAGAATCTGCCTCCAAACATTCTTCACAGGGTAGCTGGCCTTGGCATGTAGAGTTGATGGTAAGATACTCTTCATCCTCCGAGGTGGGAGAGGGGGCTCCACATGGATGGTACATGTCATCTTCCCCATCCTCCCCATCCAATTCAGGACTAGAAAACAGAAGCCCATGTGTCTTCCAGCCTTAATAAAACAAATTATTTGCTCCACCTTCCCCTTGCCTTTTAGAATACTCTCCATGACGCAGGGCAGTGAGACTCAGCCAATGTTCAAATAGCTCATGCCAGAGGCTGCTCTGGGCACCAGGAAGCAAGAAATGAATAAGGCACTGCCCCTGGCTTTGAGGAGCCCCCAATTTAATGAGAAGTTGGAGCAGTAAAGAAATGTTACAGTCCATGTAGGAAGTGCTATGATAGAGGCAGCTGCAGCACCTTACTGAGCTCAGGAGACCAGAGGGGCTTGCCAGAGAGCACAGCATTGCAAGCAGGGCAATGACCCAATTCTAAGACTGACTCTTCACATGGCAAGCAGAGTCAGTCAGATCTTGGACAAGTTTATTGACTTCATTGGAACCTCAGTTTTCTCATTTGACAAAACTAAATGGTCAAGAAGCATCTAGGATTACTGGGACATGTAAATTACATAATTCTGATACAGCCCCCTCGCTCTGGGTTCCTGATATGGGGTACGCTTTTAGTAAATGTGAGATTACTACTGTGAATATGATAACTATTTCAACAGAAGAATTACAAAGGAAGGGCCTCAGGAAGGGGTTGGGAGTGACTCAAGCAGGCAACCATCAAAGTACTTTGTGCAAAGATCAGGTCCTTTTCTGAGCACTGAAAATGTGCCTATTTAGAGAGGCGGCCAGCTAGAGTGACATTTACTCCCCGTGGAAGGACACAGGAGGCAGACGAGTGAGTGGTGAAGCTCATTATCCAGTGATGCAACTGCAGACGTAATGGTCAAAGAACAAGGCTTCCAGGGGCTGCCCCAAGTTCACCACACACGCCTCTTGATTAGAAAGAACAGTCCATGCAAAGGTAGGGCATTTTACACAGCACTGCAGACATGCAGAGAAGGTGCTCAGAAAATATCTGTCGAAGGTCTGGTTAGAGAAGATGAGAAGGAATATCTAAGAGAAAAGCACAAAGATTTAGCTTTTTACCAAATACATGGATCCTCATTTCTCAGCCTCCTTCCCCATACCCAAATCAATGGGTTGGCTTTGTTATGCGCTGCTGCTCTCCTTCTCCTTTCCTGCATTGCCTCTTTCTCTTAAAATTGGCTCTTGTGCACCCCAATAGCTACAAAGACCCAGACACCCGGAGAGTCCATCCTCCTCCCCAGTAGAGCTCGAAGCGTCTGTCCCAAACTGAGCTTCACTGTGAAAGAGACATTATTTCCGCTCATGAGAGCTACAGGGTATGTGAAATAGTGAATTTCATGTAAATATATGCAAACTCAAGTGTATAAAAAAGAAATTATTCTACAAGGACTGAAGAGGAACACTCACTGTCAAAAGACATTCTTAATTCTTGAGCATTTGCAGGGAAAATTGGCTTTAAACTTGGCCAAATCATGTAGAAACTGTTTTCTTATAAAAATAGGAAAGAAACATTCAAGAAGTTTTATCAAAGAATGGGAAATCTAGCCTATTGCCCAGGCCAAGACTCACCACTGCCCCCACCCCCTCAAGCAGCACCCACTTCCCTCCATTCTGAGCACACTAAGCCTTGTTGAGGAGTGAGAGATGCCAGCAATATGTTTCCATTGGCCACTGCAGCTGCCTATGTCCACACCTCACCTCCCACCAGTAGACTCCCTCCACCCCTTCTAATAAGCTCTTTGCCCTCTGGTTTCGATTCGGAGTTCCAGCTACTGGCTCTGCCTGGACAGAGACCTAGGGAAGCCATCAGCCTAAGAGGCAAGAGGCAAGGCTTCATCTGAGGCTCAACCAAAGAAAAAGTGATTTGCTTCCTGCTTGTCCAGGGGGACTTGGGGTCCCAAGGGTGAAATCTTGGCCATTATCCCACCACAAGTAGGGACAACGACTGCCTTTCCTTCTACCCTTTTGCCCATGCCATCAGGCTGCCGTTGGAGATTTGACCTGGGGCTCAACTGTAGGCATAGGGAAAGGGTGACTGGGAATAAAGAAGCACCAGAAGCCTGTATGCCTATTTCACAGAAAGGGCAAGACTTGGAAATTTGGAGAATTTCATTAAGATAGAGACATTCTTTCACAGCAAGCCTCATGTTTTGCCATGTGGACATGATGGGTAAAGAGGTGGAATCCTACACCCAGGGTTCAAGGTCAGCCAGCTCATGGCTAATGTAGCAGGACTTTCAGCAAGACCCTGATGCTGTCAGGGTACACGGAGCTCTCTGCTCACCCCCTGGGTTTGTGTAATGACCTCAAGTTCTTGCCCTCATTCTCTGCCCACCAACCTGTCCAACAGAAGGAGACTTTTATAGACAGATGATAACCAGAGGAGAATCTGGAGATTTCACATGGGCTCCCGGGCCAGCCATCTCTCCCACACAAACCAGCAGGACCCCAGAACCAGGGTCCCCACCAAGTCCTGAAACTCTTCAGTGGGTATTTTTAAGAGGAATCCTAGTTCAACTCTGAAGTCAGTGAAACCATTCTGAAGGCTCTGTTTGCTACAGGATATTTACTGAGAAAAGACACTGTGCCCAACGTTTCTGGACAGCAATCCTTTAAAGACTTGGGCCACCAAAATCATCTCTACCTTTCAGGAGGAAAGTCACAGAAGCAGATTGGGCATTTCAGGCTTGAAATATGAAGGTATTATAATTGTTCTATTTACTTATGCTTAAACTCACAACGAAGTTTGGGTTTTGTGTCTCTTCATGTCTCCAGTTCTCCATCGTCAGGCCCCATACTGATGTCCCTGTTAGCCCTGATGACACAGCTGGGAACCCCAGGTCTCTGCTCCTGACAACTGCATTTAGTTTTGGCAGGCTGGATTTATAGTATCTCTAAGATATCAAGGTAGACAAGTTCAATGGACTGCCAGATTTGAAGCTTAGATGATAAATCTGAGCTGAAGTATAAGAGTTGGGATTTGTCAGAATTGTGTGGATAGGAGTAGGAATGCAGGGGGCAGGTACCCCTGGGAGCCTGTAAGGTATAAAGAGAACCCTGCTAGAGGCAGCACCCAGGCTCCATCCCAGGCTCTGCCACCTCACTCACTCCCCTCAGCCACACTCCAACCCAGGAGCAGGCATGACAGCTCCCTCACCTGGCAACTGCATCCCTCCCTAACTACTCTGACATCACACCTGGCCTAGCAGCTGCAGTTGAGTGAGATCTCTGGCCTCCTAATTATCTTTTTATATTCCAGGCAGTGCCCTTCCCCAGAAGGTATGTCATAACTTTAGGTTCATTTCAAGGACTCCTGCTTCATTTTGCTTTCTTAAATAAATGACCATCAAGATTTATACCATCACTTTCACAAAGTGATGCTTGGTGAACTTACGTGCATTTTACTTACACGAGTTCAGTGATATGTGCTAGGCAAAAAAAGAAAGAGAAAAAGAACCTTAAACATTCTGCAAAGACCAACTGTCCAACCAATGAGTGGAAGCCCTGAAGTGCACATGAGTGGGAGAACTAAATCTTCCATCCTCTCAGTCTGTCTCTGTTTCTATGGGGCCAGCATTTAAAGACAAACATTTTGCATACAGCATAGCCCATAAATGCAAGCCTCCTAACTTCGTCTGAAGCTTGACCAAACAAAAAGTGATTTGCTCCCACACCAAGGGGCAAACAACATCACTCCTTCCAAAGTGATGTTTCAAGGGTAATGAGACTTGATGTGATTGTTGCCTTATGCCTACCTTTAGGAACTAACCTTATAAAAAATGTGACTCCAGCCAAGCTTTCCCTCTGATAGGCATGTAATCCAACTCTCCTCCATAAAAATGTACTATAGTGCTTTATTATAAGATATTTTTATAAAGATCTACTACTAGACGGTAAAACCTCTAGATATAGAGTGTGAGAAAAGAAGAGAACAGAGAAAGAAAAGTGAAATCGAATCTTGTCCATGAACACTTTGGATTTGCTGTGGTACTGGCAGCCATCTGGTTGTAGGAAGTTGCCACCTGGCAGATGGTAAGTTCCGGCAATTTGCTGGCAATTTCAATTGAAGGGACCTGTTCTTTAGCTGGAAATAGCTCAGGAAAGGGCAGGAAAACAGACTTGCATTGAGTTCTTACTGAATGCCAGGCAGTGTGACAGCACCCTGCACGTGCTATTTCTTTTGACCTGCACAGTACCCTGTGGAACTGTCATGGTCCCCATTTACATTTGGGAAGCCTCCAGCTCAGAGAAGGCAACTCTCCAGGCATACTAGTAAGTGGCAATGCTGAAACCATGTAATAGGATCCAGAAATCCATGCTCTTTTTGTTAAAGAGTTTGACTCACAGATGCCAGACACTTAAGAGGCAGTGGCCTGCGACAGTCACCTCAGAACTGAGCTGCAAACACTTCTAAGGCTTCTGCAGAGAGTCACAATCCCACTTTGGAATTCTTATTCAGACCCTAGCCAGGAACTAGGGGAACTGTGTCCAGGGGTTGCGGGGCATGCGCCCCGCTTTTCTTCCTGTAGGGGGCAGCCACTAACTATGTGTGCATTAAATGCAAACTGACGTCCTGTTGGAGGAGAGGCGGACTTGGTTTGAGTTCTTTCAGAGGGGAGGAAAGGTTCCTAAGTGAGGGAGGGAAAACAAAGTAAAAATCAAGTCAGGAAATGTGAGGAGGCAGAAAGCATTCATCAACAGAACCACCACAGGGAGGCTAGAGAAAAAGGGGGAGCGGTTGGCCATTGAGAGAGCCAGGATATGGAGAAGAGTAAGGCTGACTGCCCACAGTTCATCCATGGGTACATAGACCATGTTGGCCTGGCAGTGAGTATGATGGGCGATGGGCGTTCATGACAGACTGAAGATCGGAGACTCCCCTGGAATGCTCTGGACAAGCCCTTGGGACTCTCATGTAGCTCTAGAAGGAGCAGTCCCTCCAAGAATGACAGATTTTGGACATCTGGTATACCCTTGCAAATAGGGCCACTAAGCCAAATTTAATTTGGTTCAGAAGAACAGAATAATGTGATGTTTGATGCGAAAAAAAAAAAAAAAAAAAGCAAATGCTAAAAGATAGGCAGAAATAGGTATCCGGACTTGGAAGTAGAAGACATAAAGAGGCATAAAGATGTATTTGCTCCCTCTATGTGGGAGCAAATCACTTTTTCTTTGGTTGAGCTTCGGATGAAGTTAGGAGGCTTGAATTTATAAACCATGCTGTATGCAAAATGTGTAACTTTAAATGCTGGTCCCATAGGAACAGCATAACAGCATAAAGATTTCACCTTAATATAAGGAAGAACCTTCTGATCAATAACTAGATAATGATAAAATGGGTCACTCAAGAGGTAGCAAGTTCTGCATCCCTGCAGATATTCAAGCAAAAGCTAGGACCCCTTCTTCAGGAATGTTATGGAGCAGATTCTAGCATGGAGTCTGAGGCTAAACTAGATCATTTTTATATTGAACAGGCTGATTTTCTGTGATTTAATGAATGACACAGTGACTGCCTATACTAATAGTTTAAAATACCATTTTAAATAACTATTGACTATATTAAATTAAAGGCACCTGGCAAGTCAAATTCCAAGCTTGTACCTGTACCCAGGGTCACTTTATAATTCAGCTCCCAGGGTCTCTTTTCATTATCCCGAACTATCTGGCAGCAAAACCTTTCAATATCCAAACAAGTGCCTCCTGCCTACAGGAAAGTACGGTTCCTTTTATATGTCCTTTAAGATCATGGTAATGATTGTCCCTGGACAAGTCGCTGTAGGTTATTTTCTTTATTATTTTATCAAGTATGTCAATTACTGCCTAGACTGCAATTGTAAAGAACTATAAATACACTTATATTATACATTATCAGACAATGAAAGTGAACGTCATTGATGAATGTGCTTGCCCACCCTGTTCTACTTTGCAAACCAGTTAGCTTCTGTTTGGCTGACATAATGTTCTTCAAAAAATTGTAGCAGGGTACTTTTAGGGAATGCATGCCTGGCTCCTGTTTTTACAGCTCTCACCAGGTCCAACCACCGCTTTACACTTCACAGGGACTATCATTCCCTATGGATCTACCTTTAACAGTCTTCTAGGATGACCACCAAATGAGAGCCATTTCATCTCAGTGGGTTTATAGAGTGTCAGACACAAATGATTGCCCCTTATTATTTGCCTGCTTTGTGCCCAAGCCTCTGGCTGGCAAATGCCTAGAAGCAGGTCTTACCCTACATGTGCAGCCCTCTGTCTGCTCCCAACAGGTTTCCAAGCCCCTTGTATAATAAGTACTTGTCAAACTGAATCAAAGACTATGTGTTCCTTTAGCATAGGACTGAGAACCAGAAATACTTATAGATGGATGGGCACAAAAATGCAGACTAAGTTAAAAATGACTATGAAAATGAATGCTGCAGGGTGGTCTTGAAGATATAGACATGTTTAGAAAACAAAAGCTGGTATAGCCAGGCATGATGGCCGGTGCCTGTAGACCCAGCTACTTGACCAGCTGAGGTGGGAGGATCACGTGAGCCCAGGATTTTGAATTCAGCCTGGGCAACATAGTGAGACCCCATCTTTTTAAAAAAACTGATGTTGATAATAAAGCATTATATTAGCAATAGAAACGAGGATGCATGTAAGAATTTCCTTCTTAATACAAAGCTTTAAGAGGCCATGGAGGATACAAGAGAAAGGTTTGTGTGCCAGGAGAAAACCTGAGGCCTGCCGTCTATAGTTTCCAAGACATATGGGGGACAATTGTGGTCTGGGTAGGGTTTGCTTTCCCAAAAGCTCACAGGTGATCACAGCAGCATCAGACCTTATGCTTCTCTTGTTGCAACCTCTCTCCTAAATGCCCGGAACAGTGCTGGGTACAAAAAGCATCCAAGCATAGTTGTTGATGGCTTGATTATAATTTCCTAGCAATGAGATGCACACAGTTTACAAAATGACTGCAAATGTGGCAATTCTTACCTTCCAAGTCTCATGATATCACAAACTGAATAGCAGTTTTGCCTCACATCCTTTTCCAAAGAGGTCTCCAATGTTGATGCATCCCTTTCTTGGTGAAGTTTGCACAAATGAGGGTGGGACTCAGGAGAATGCGTCAAGGAACTGGCCCAAGGTCTCTCTCTATTTTGGCCCCATTGTACTGCTCTGATGGCCTTTTGGGAAGACTCTGGCCTGAGACCCAGGCCTTCCCCTGCTTCTGGGGAGGCACTGTCCCTCCAGCTGTCCTCTTGATCCAGGATGGGGCTGGTACATGAGTCAGTACATGTTGCCCTGGTGAATTCTTTGTCAGCTGAGAGTTCAGGTGTCTATTAAAAGAAATGCTACTGATTACTGGCTCCAGGGTGCAAATTGTTTTTTTAAAAATAAAAAGCTTTTCTCCCCATGTGGTTGTAGATTAGAGCAGTTACAAGATGCTCTTTGAGGTCGGCCTATCACCATAGCATCCCAGCTCCTCCACATGCTCCAGGCTGGACCCTGGGCAACACACTCAGGCACCTTAGCTTAGGGGGCTTTGGACGCTTTCCATAAATGTGAGCCTTATTTTTAAATAAAAAATATTTGCAAAATTTAGACAAAGATAAAAATGGAAGATAAATATGCTAAACAATGACTCTATTCCACTTTCCGATAAGAAATGTTTTCTTTTTAAGTTCATCTTCATCTGTCATTGCAGGGCTTGTCTCCCTGTCTCCCGCCCCATCAAGATGATGTTCTTTCCTGGGTCTCCTCACTTTCCCAGACATGACTTGCTTCATCTCAACTGCTCACCTCCCTGTCAGCCTTTTAGGTTCGGTTTTGGTGACGTGCTATGTCTTACTGCCACTGCTCGACCTTCTACAGAAAAACAATCTGTGTTTCAGTAGAAAACTGTTTTTATCTACAGCAGAACCTGCTGGGTTCTCTGATTCTGGCTGTCTCCACTGTCTTTGAGCTATTTTACAACTCTATAAATAAACAGGTCCTTTGAAATCTTTTTTTGAGCCAGTTTTAACATCTGCCTGGTCCCCTCATTGAATGAGTTAAATAAAATCTTTAATATGTGTTCATTTTTATATTTGTAGGAATCATGATTTTACCTTTTCCAGAAAATTATCTTCTAGCACTTCCACCCCAGGATCTCCATCCCTGATGTAATAAAGCCCATGGCTGGGTTCCCACCCCTGCCCTCACCTGCAAAAGAAGAACCACCCCAATGAGTGGTCTCCCCGCCTTTCTGATTGTACATTCCTAGCAATGAGAGGGATACACCTCCAAATGAGCACACTTATTTAATTATAAATCATAAACATTTACTACTCTTCTGATAGACTGGACATTATAAAGGATACACCAAAAATCAAAATTTTAAGAAAGAGCATATTTTATCACATTTCATACTATTTGGAGAGACCTCCAAAATCTGTCTTTTAACCTATCTTCTCCTAGCTCATTGTCCCTGGACACGCTCTCCAGCAATCCTTCCCCACTCCAAGACTTTCAGTCTGTGGAGCTGCTGCTTTTCATCATAACCCCCACTCCCCTTCCCTGTCACACATGTCCTCGGTGTGCCTCTTATTCTGCTTAGATTCCATGGCTCTGCCCCTAGATGCTCACTTACAGACAAGGAAGACCCTGAGCGCCCACCTCCTTGCCCCTCTCTTCCTCCCACATGTCACTTGCAGATTCTGGGTTTCCATTTTAATTCCTACTCAAACTGTGTGAACCTCACCCCTGCTTCTGAGCCTCTGACTAGATTAGCTTCAAGTATGTGACTGCAGATGTCAAATGGGCAGTCAAGACTTCCAGATAATCTTTCTCTGTGTCCTTAATCAATTCAGTTTTCTACCTCTGCTCTCTAAATTATTTCTCATCTTGTCTCTCTTCAAGTTTCCAACAACTCCACCCTGACCTTGCCTGTGACCTCACAGTGAGAATGGACACGTTCAGATGAGAACTCTTCATCTTCCCACAGCAAATTCCACTGAGCAGCCTGTGCCCCTACCCCAACTTTACCTTCCACCTCTTGCCACCCATTTCTGTGCTCTACTTCATGGCAGCCTCTTACATGAGTGTCTCTTCTCACAATTGCCATGCCTCCCTCCTTCTTTCTTGCACCCACTAGCACCAGCCTTCTGTCCTTACCACCCAATGGAAGGAGCCCACATCAGGGTCCCCAGTGACCTCTATCTTTCTAAAGCTGAAGAATAAATCTCTGTCCTCTCTCTCTCTCTCAGCAACTTTCAACAAAGTGCGTCCCTCTTTCCTGCCTGAGAGCTTCCTTGCTCATTTGCTCTACTTACCTAGAGTTGACCGTTAGTTTCACCCTTGCTTCATTTTTCCACCAATTCCCAGGCCCCATCTTAATCTCATATGCTGTTCTATCTCTGTACCAGGCCTCTCAATGTTGGCATGCTCTGTGCTGACTTCTGAGTCCTCTCCTTGAACTTATCTGCACTCTTTCCCAAGGTGATCTCAACCATTTCATGGCTTTATATGGCCTCTACATGCTGACAACTCCCAAATTCACTTTTCCCAGCCCTGATCTCATGCCTATTCTTCACAACTGCCTAATAGACATCTTCACTGGATAGCCTATAAACATCTCAGTTTTACATGATATCAGAACTATTGTTTCTGCTCCATGCACCCCAGATGGCCTTCCCCAGCCCCTGTAAGCAGTCCCTCTCTTGGTAATTGGTACCAAGAGAGATAAAGAGGAAAATAGGATCTATGATTACCCTCCTAAAGCATGAAATAGGCATGTGTGATCTAGTGCAAAGAGAGGTATTGGAATCAGGAAAATTGGGCTTTTTACCTTCTGACCCCTCCTTCACCCTGCATTGGCTTCCTCATGCCAAAGCTTGATTGCTCTCTTTCCTCATACCCATTTCTAATCACAAAGTAGTCTCCTGATGTATCCCAAATGTATCCCAAATACATCCCAAATACAGCAGCCAGACGTATCCCAAATCTGGCTGCTGCTTAACTCTTCAGCTACAGTCTGAGTCCAAGCCACATCATGTTTGACCTGCTTGACCTCCTGCAGTCCCTGAGCACGAGGAACCCAAGTGGCTCCTCTGAAGAACGGAGGAGGACATTTCCTGCTTAACCCTCCATGCCAGCCCAGTGGCTTCCCACTGCATGCAGGATGGTGGCATCATGTTCCTCTGATCCCCAAGGCCCTCCAGGGTTGGTCCCTGCTGCCTCCACAACTTCCTCCACTTCTGCTTCATTAACGATGGCCCAAGCACACTTGTTGTATTTTTGTCCCTCAAACATCCAGGTGGGTTCCCATCTCAGGGCCTTTGTTCATGCTGTTCCTTCTGCCTGGAATGTCCTTACCCCAAATGTGGGCATGGCTGCCTCCTTCTCAGAGGTGGTTTACTTTATGGACTAAATGCTCACTCCCCAGAGCCGCTTACCCTTGTTCTGCAATCTGACCACTGGAGCCACCCAAGCAAATCACAATCCTTCTCCCACTTGGCCTTTGGGTATGAGGAGGGAAAGCTCACCCCCACACCTCACCTGGACCCTTCCTGCTAGAGCTTTATGGGCTCTCCTGGGAGGAGCTATTTTCCAGGATGGAAAGACTGCTTTTTTCCCTGGGATTTCCTAGAGATATCAACAAAAACACAAAGTCCCAGCACCTTGGCCTGAATTGGTGTGTGTGAAATTTGGCCCTCTCTCACCTGGTTCAGTTTCTTAACACAATTGCTGTCATCTACCTTCTTTTCCGAACCAGCAACTTTTGGATATCTTTCCCATAGCTCTTCTCTCCCTAGAGGCTATGTCAAATGACCTCTTGGAGTCTAAGCATCAACAGGACCTGGGTCATCAAGTCCTTTATGTTGTCCTAGTGATGGTGACACCCTCAGGCACAATAAGTGATCATTTTTATCCACATCCTAGAGATGAGACACCATGAGGCCTAGACAGGACAGGCAACTGCCCAAGGCCCATGCAGCACAGCAGGTACAGGTGATCCAGGTACCTGCCCAGATCCCCTCTCCAGGACTGAGACTCACATCCCACTGCCTCATCTCCCCTCCCTTGGGGTGGCCTACACCCTAGTGCTGCTTAGGGCAACATGCAAATGCAAAGGCACAGGTTCTCTTGTCCCAATTCATGGCAGCTCCAAGGGGCCATCTCTGCTACAGGGCTCCCTCCAGGATCAGCTGAGGCCCTGGTTATAGCTGCACATTGATCTCTCCTTCTGCCTCACCCCACTTCGATCACCCTCACAGGGGATGTTCTCAAGTGCAGGCCCATAAAACCTCCCACACTCACATCTCTGCTGCAAAATCTGTTTCCTAGGGACCCCACAGAAGGCATGGCAATGGGTAATTTTATCTGTCAACTTGGCTAGGCCATGGTACCCAGATATGTGGTCACATGCCATCTAGATGTCGCTGTGAAGGTATTTTTTTTAGATGTGATTTGACATTTAAATCAGTAAACTTTGAGCAAAACAGATTGTCTTCCATAATGTAGTGGGCCTCATGCTGTCAGCTGAAGGCCCTAAGAGGAAAGACTGACCTCCCTGAGGAGGAGGGAGTTCTGCCTCCAGACCACCTTTGGGCTTGATCTCCATTAGTTATTCCCTGGGTCTCTAGCCTGCTGGCCTGCCCTGTCGAATTTGGACTGGCCAGCCCTCATAGTCACACAAGCCAATTCCAATAATAAATCTCTTTCTCTTTCTCTCACTCTCTTCATATATAAACACACATAAACACACACACTCACACACACTCATTCTATCTGTTCTATTTCTCTGAGAACCTGACTAATATAGGCATCAAGGTAAAACTCCTGATTTTCCTGATTCCAATGGCTCTCTTCTTTGCACTAGACTGCACGCTCCTATTTCATGCATTAGGGGGGTAATCATATATCCTACTTTCCACATCATCTCTCAGAATGGAAATTCTTATTGGAAATTCCCTTGGTCTGCTTCTGTGTCTACTCTCCTTCCTCCCAGGATTCCCTCTCTGATGCCTGGGCTTCCAAAGAACCTGGCCCTAAAAGTTTCACAACCAAAGTCTAAACATATAAACATCTACAGGAAGACCCAAATGTCGGAAGATTTAGAATCAGGGAGAGGAAGGAGACCTACTGAGGTTCGGGGACCAGCTATTTTCCTGCCCTGTGAAAGGAGGTGGCACTGAACCTACCTACAACCCTCCTAGGACCCTAGAATCAGGAAAAGGGGGACCCAACCAGAGCCAGGCAGAGTGAGTAGAAGATACTGCAGCCTACCTGCCATTCCTGCTCCATCTCAGGCAGCGCACCTGGAGGGGGTCGGCAAAGGAGGAGAGTGACTTCCTGTGGGGCCCCTCTCAGTAAATGCAGCACCTCCTGCGAGAAACCAAGATTCACTGTTAGATCTGGGACTGCATCTCTGGGGATGCAGCGATATTCTCCCCCCTGTGTCCCAGGCACTGGCTCCTGCCTCCTGCACCTTGGTCTATTTCTGACTCCTGAAAACTCCAGAGAACACTGCTGTGGGCCTGACTTTTCAAAGTGCAAGGAACCAACGTCAGTGTCCTGCAGCTTCCACAACTTTGATGCAAGATGCTGGGCTGTGCATCACCTTTGTGCAGCTTGGGTTCTGGGAACCTCTCACCTGTAATATTGCAGTAACCGCCTCTCTGGTCCCTGCCTTCACCAGTGTCACCCACCTGCCTCCCTCCACATTGCTCAAGGGAATGGCAATATCTGCCAATACCAATGCCTTTTCTTCAGAGAGAGAAAGAGTGGCCCCGACAAATGGTTGTTCATCTCAATTGCCCTTTCCTCCTGACCTCCCCTCATCTTGGGCCACCAATTGTGCAGGCTCCACCACCTGAATCTCTAAAGCCTGATCCTTGGCTCTGAGTTTCCTATCAGGGCTCGGTTTGAGCTCTGGGAACCTCTTGCCTGTAGGATTGCAGTGACCTCCTCTCTGCTTGCTGCCTTCTCCGGTGTCACCCACCTGCCTCCCTCCACAATGCTCAAGGGCAGTTTTCCATAATGCAGATATAACCGAGTCCTTCCCCCACTGCACACCCTGGCTGACTCACTTTTCCCCCAATGTAAGCTCCAAGGCATAGCACATAGACCCCGTTTCTACCTGCAGCTGCCTGTCACCCCAGTTCCCTCTCTCCCATCTACTCCCCTCTGCACCCACGTCCTAAGCCCTTGCCATGCTGAACCTGTTGCTCCAAGCCACCCTCTCAATGTCCAGGGCTCAAGGTTGCCTCAATAGTTCCTATTTCCTATTTACACCAGGATTTCTCAAACTCTTGGCACTGTTGACCTCTCAGGCTGGACAATTCCTTGTGGGAATGCCTGTCCTATGCATCGCAGGGTGTTTAGCAGCATCTCTGGTCTCTACTCACTAGATGCCAGAAACACTCATCAGCTGTGACAACCACAAATGTCTCTGGACTTAATCAAATGTCCCCTGAGAGGGAAATAATCCCTGCTTGAGAATTGCT
Organism: Rhinopithecus roxellana; assembly: GCF_007565055.1. Taxonomy (NCBI): domain Eukaryota; kingdom Metazoa; phylum Chordata; class Mammalia; order Primates; family Cercopithecidae; genus Rhinopithecus; species Rhinopithecus roxellana. The sequence goes on along the minus strand of NC_044559.1, from coordinate 3,957,146 downwards.
GATCAAGAAGACACTCCCCAGTTCCTGCCTCAGCCACCCAGGACTTCCAAGGGGTGCACTACTTTCCTAGCTCACTGGTGTGAGCACTGCAGCATGGGCTTTCATCTCCCAGGATATGTATCTCCTGCCATCACCGCTGTTTCCTGCCCATGAGCTCTGAGGCTGCATGAGCTGTCCTCCTCTCTGTCTTCAGCCTCTCATAGAGTTACCAGCCCAGCAGTGGTTCTCAGAGAAGGGTTCTTGGATCAGAAGATGGACAGATGAAGGCACACCCTCCCACCCGAGTGTATGGTGTTCTAGAGACCTCCCCGCCACCCTGCCCTGAACCACTGTCCCCCATTTGCCCATCTTGCTTTGTGATTCTGGAGCTGACCTATGAAGACTGCATGAGGCTTCCTGTTGGGCTCAGCTAGGGGAATATGGCGGAAGACCAGAGACAGGGAGAGGAGGTCATTACTGCTTCCACATTCCTCCCTTCAGGTTGCCATGGGATGACTACAACCTCAGCCAAGGCAAGAGCTCATGCCAGTGAGTCCCTCCACCAGTTCTCCATTCCTGGGGTGGGGTAACTGCTCTTTCCCATCCCCTTTGGTCTCGTACTGCTTCCCGTAGCCCTAGCCCTAGGCCACAACATGCTCCCTTGAGCTTCCTGACAACCTGCCCACACCTTAATTAAATGTTCCTCAAATGACTCCATTTTCTTCAGGACTCTGTCTAATATATACAATATTTCATTACTCTTTCTTCTTTCTAAATTGCATTTTTGATCATAGGCAGGACAATCAGTGCAACAATGTATGAAAAGCTATAAGTGTAGCTGAGAAATGAGAAGAAGAACAGAAAGGGACCCAATCTAGTCCCTTCAGCCCCACGCCCGACTCCCAGGATGTGTGTGAAGAGACATCAGCCAGCACAGAGGCCAGGGCTTTATCTTCAGCTTCTCTCATGAACCCAGCGAGAAGCAAGGCTGAGTTAAGGTCAGATATTTAAAAACAGAGATTTTAAATTAAATGTGAGAGTGTACCACTAATTACTCTCTTTGTGTGATTAAAATCCAGGCTGCTGGTGTGATTTTCAAGAGCCCAGAGTTTTCCCAATGGCGGCAGGCCAGCAAGAGGCAAAGCTGGGGCCAGCCTGCACACAGAGCTGCATTGCCCGTGCCCCCCAGCACCTGGAAGATGAGGCCTTCCGTGGACCTTCCATTCACGGCCAGGATAATGTCACCAGCTTCGATGGCCCCATTCTCCTCAGCCGGCTGCCCCGGAAAGAGCCTCTTAATCCTCACAAGATCACTTTTGAGATGGCTGCAGCTCTCTTTCTCCATCTGCACGAAACTGAATCCCAAACCATTGGCATTCTTTTTTAGTTTGACTTCAAACTTAGGACCTGTAGTGTGGTATGTTTATAAAAACAAATTCTTCAGTAGATTACAAGTGAAATTGACCAGTCTCAAAATGTAAATTGTCAAGTAGATGAATTATTTCTTTTACGTTAAAATAATTCTTTTGCTAATTTTTATGGCAGAGTACATTATGTGTGTTATGGATTAGTGCTGTCCAATAAAATATAATGTGAGCTATAAATACAAACCACAAATGTCATTTTGAAGTTTTCAAGTAGTTACATTAAAAGAAAAGGAAAAAGCAAATAAAAAGTAAAACAAAAAATAAATAAAACAATTTAAAAAGTAAAAGGAAACAGGTTAAATACACTCTAATCATACATCTTATTTAATACCATATATCTAAAATATTACCACTTCAACACGTCATCAATATGAAAAAATTGTTAATGAGATTTTTTTATTCTGCTTACAAACTAAGCTTTCAAAATCCAATACCTATTTTATCCATTTAGATTGGTCACATTTCAAGTCCTCAATAGCCACATGTGGCAAGTGGCTACTATATTGAATAGCACTATTATAGATAACCCAACTATGTTTATACATAAAGACATAGCTGCCAGGCACACACAACATGCTCTTGGCATTTAATAAAACCTGTATCACATATATTCCTATTACTCCTTTAGAACTCTAGTCATTTTGTAGTATACTTGAAACTAAATTTTGCATAATTAGACCATGGAGAAAATTATGGCCGACTCTCTGGACAATGCTTTAGCTGCCATTTTGTTTACCTATGTAGGCTGACCATAAGACAAAACGGTTGCCTCTGGGCACCAAGGATGAGCACAGCTGGCCACCTACGTGGTCTGTCCAACAAAAAAGCCTCTGAGCTGCCTCTCTGATGCCAGCGACTCTGCTGGCATCAATGCACAGAGGCACAGAGCACAGGCTTGCAAACTTCACCAGGGCAAGAATGGAAGCATGTGAAGCAAATATGTGAAGGTGTGTCACACGACCAGTTCTGCCATCGCCATGAGGCCTCCTCCACCCTTTGGAGTCAGTTTCTCAAAGGCCTCAAGGGAGTGAGCAAAGGGATGAGGACAGAGGAGACTTGATTTAAACAGAAGCATTCCCCCTTTACCCCATCCCAACCCTATGGCTGCCTTGCATCTTCTGCAGCAAAACCAGAAAATCTCTATGAAGGTACTAAAACATGGCTAAGGTCCAAATAATTCTTACTGAGGAAATTAACATGTTCTTGGCAAATATCAGAATCACAAGGAAAGTGTAGAGGGGCAGCCCATTGGAAAACATGCAGTGTTGTCCCTCTAAACTGATAGTTCATTTGCTTTTTAAAATGATGCTAATAACAAAGCTAGATTCCTGAACCTTCCTCTCCCAAACTGCCTGGTCATTCCTCAAATAACTTCATTACAAATGACTTGGCTGGACTGTGAAGCCAAATGTATCTGAAAATGTATGACCCTTTCAGTCAATTTCATCCTAAATATTCACACAAACATTAAGGTTCTGGCAGGTGATCAAAGGACTGAGGAAGGCTGGGGGCAGAAAGACACCTAGAAATCATTTGGGGAAAATGCATTTGTTTCCAGAAACCTATTCCATGAGATGGGCTTCCATCGCATGAGAAAGCTGATCTCAGCATGATCACCATGGCTCACTTTCTTTTCAGAACCCAGAGGAAGCCTTTGTGCCTTTCCCTTTTGACCTGACAATTCAAAAGTGGCACACAATAACATGACAATAGTAACACTCAATTCTCTCTCCTCTCACCATCTGTCACCGAGACACAGCTCGAAGGCCTGCCAGGCAAGGCTGTTACCAAGGAAACAGCCGTGTGTTCTTCTCCCATGCTGTCATTAGCAGAAGGACACTGCTGTGTAGTCCTGGGGCCTCTCCTCTCTAAGACTAGTCTTGCAATCTAGAAGGAAGGGTGAACAAACTCAGTTTACATTTCATGTGGCAACCAGGAGGCACTCCCCTGACTCTGCAAATGTTTCTTAATTTTCAGACGCTTCCTATGAGCAGCCTCATTTGAATCTCTCAACTAGCCTATGTGTTGGAATCTAGACCCAGATTTCTCAGTGCTTATTAGACAAGTGCACCTGGAAGCAACACATGTACCTCCACTTCACATATGCAGTGCCACACTCATCTTCCTCCCCTCACTCACCCTCACTTCCCCTCCTCGTTCTTCCTAAAACACTCCTCCCCTCGCATTGGCTCACCCCACCATTAGCCTGCCAAGGGCCACATTTGGAGTGGTCCAGCTCTCCCTCATCTGGTTTCTAAGTTGTGAACATTCCCCAACAGGAACAACTCCCCAGTGCCCCCTCCCCTCCACCCCCTCTCTCACTGCCAGTGTCCCCCTGGGCTGTGGCAAACTCTGGTTACCTTGGCTCGCTGGACCCTGTCTGCACCCCTCTTGGTCCACTCATCATGACTGCCATTGAACAAATTGAACATGCAACATTCTTGACTTAAAGTCTCCAATGCTTCCCATCACCTAAGACTCAAACCTGTGGCATCCCAGGTCTGCACCAACTGCCCTCCCCTTTCTTTCCAAAGTGATTTCCCACCTTTCTCCACACAACACCATATACCCTTGTTGCCCTAAGTGTGGTTCAAGAACCAGCAGCTAGACATCACCTGGAAGCTTCTCAGAAATGCCAAGCTCCCATTCAGGGCATGTGGCCCTGCCTTCATCTTCCTGCTGCACCTGTCACTCAGCACCTGCCAAAGCAGCCAGGAGGCCAGCCAAGTACCCTCTTTACTCATGCTCATTAGCAAAAGTCTAAATATCAGAAGGTATCAATAAATTATGTCTCCGTTCTCAAGATAGGTCAACCAAAGTCACTAATATAAGCAAATTTCACCAGACACCAGAGGACCACTTTGGGAAAGAAAGCAAAAAGTGGCCAGAACATTGCACCACAGCTTGCTGGAAGAGCCCCTAGGAATCCCTCCTGTTTCTGTTGACTTTTTAGTTGCCAAGAGAGGGTGATGCCAGCTCTGTGGCTCAGGACACTGGGGCAGTTAGAGGCTCCTAGCCTCCAGCAGAGGACTTGGCACAGTGGGGTAACATCGGGTCACTGCGGGGCAGGGAATAAAGGGGACAAAAAGGATGAATGGCTCTGCTCTTGGCACCCTGAATTCCTACCTCATTGTGAGTAAAAGAATCCCAGGACACTCTGACCCAGGCCCCAGTGGGTACAACACAGGGTGACAGGGAATGGCATGAACAGGGAGTGGAGTGGGGTCAGCCTATGCAAAGGTGGGGAAGTAAGAAGTCCCAAGAGCCTATGGACACAGGGCCAGCGGGGCCGGGGCAGCCAGAGCCAGGCTACAGCAGTCACTTCACTCCATCTTCTCCATTCTGCTGCCTAATTCCAGAATTCAGGCAAGCCACCAGTAAGTTTCTAAGGCTATCTGCAGGGGGTGAGATTTTTTTACTTGGAAACATCTGTCTGCTACCTCCTGGGTTGCACATCCCCATAGAAAAGTGAGAGTAGAAGAAATGGAAGAGAAAAAAAAAAAAAACTAACAAAGAAAAAGCCTTGTTTCCTGCCTGCCTCCCTCCCACCCAGAGGTGATGTCAGCTTCTGATGTTGTCCAGGAAAGCTCTGGACGGAGGGGAAGCTGGTCAGCAACAGTCCACTCACCTGCCCAGGACCCTTCAGGCACTGCACAGCCTGCTTGTGGGTGAGGCCGCACAGACTCAGTCCATCCACCTGCAGGAGTCGATCACCTGGGAAAGGGACGGATGTCATGTCATGACCTGGTGCCTGAGGCTGCAGGAGGTTCCCTTCCAGGAGGCCCCTGCCCGGTGCCCCTCCATGTAGCCTGGAGAAATGGGAAAGGAAGCAGAGGTGCCAGGTGTCCCCCCGGAGTCAGCAGGAATCCTGCCTCTCTGAGCAGCCTCGCTCCCTTCTTCTCAGGCACATCACAGATCAGGGATATAAAAGCCTTTCTATTATTGGCTCACAGAATGGTTGAGCCAGCTCTTTTCAACCTCATCCTTCCTCCTGTTTTCCTATGAAACCATTTTTGAAAGTATTTTCAAGTCGCTTAGATATTTATATCTCCAGGATGTATTTATTATTATTATTATTTCAAAAAAGGTCAGGGAGGCATGGTTGATGCTGGAGACACCAGAATTCTAGGGGAAATGGAGATAAGTAAGATCCCAGGTTCTCCTTTTGGCTCAATTCTGGCAGTTTTGGAGACCGATAAAAATCACCCCCTTCCATCAGAGCAGTGGGAGGTGAGCAAAGGCAGGCAGAAGGCTCAGGTGTCCTCCCCGGATGTGCGAGTGAGGTTACCGAGGTCCACTTGTCCTCCAAGGGAAGCCGTATGTTTCCCCATGAAGGCCAAAGAGCAACACAAGTCTTTTAAGTCTTCTACTATTTTTCTATCACCTATGCTTCCCAGTGTGCCACTGCAGAACCCCCAACCTGTCAAATGGCAGGGCAGGTTCATCACCCCCTTTCCAGGTGAGAAAAGCATGACCTGGGGTGGCAATCATTTGCGTAGTTTTCAGAACAGGAGCAGGGCAAGGCCTAGAGGCTGCCCTCCCTGTGCAGGGCTCTTTACACCATAGAGCACAGACTTCCCAATGAGACCCCATCTCTCACCCTGTAGGATCTGCCCTTCCTTGGCAGCTGGTCCTCCAGGAACAATGGATTTCACGTAGATACCACCATAGGGCACGCTGGTGTTAATGCCACCCTGAAAAACACAACAAAAAACTCACTACTCATCTGTCCTCCTCCAGGAAGCCTCCCCAACCTCCCCGCCTAAGGGAATCCCCACCTGCCCACCACTGTATCCCATGACCTCACCTCTGACTGGCACTGTCTTCTGTATTCACCTGTTGGTCTAGATTGTATTCTCCGCTGAGCAATAAGATTAGGTGTTCATAAGCTTAACAACAGAAACTATGTGAGAGATCTGGGCATGTCCCCAGCCCAAACACTGGTACATGGCAGGTGCTCAGCAACTGGTCACGTGGGATGCGCCACTATCTCTCTATAGGTAGCGACCAGTATAGGTGGATATGGCTCTGGGCCTGAAGGCTTGTGCCTGGCACGTCTTGTGTGCTTTGATGGGCCAAAGGATATGTGCATTTTTCATTATAATAGATGTTGCCAGATTGCATCCCTATGTGAATATGGATATACTTATTCACATTTCCACCAGTTTTGTATGACAGTACCATTTTCTACTTTCCACCAGCTATATTTGGCCAAGCTGATAGACATAAAGTTTAAAATTTCATTTAATTTAATTTGTATTCCTGTGGCTTTTCATGGATTTGAGTGTTTTTCATGTGCTTAATGGCCATTTGGATTTGAGTGAGACATTTCAGGAATTATTTTTGAAATGAAATATCTGCAAAGAAAATCCAAGTTTTTGCCAGCCAAAGGAAACCACTAACCTCTTCTCAGCAAATATATATTTGTGAATAACCTAAAATTCAGTGAGTTTTTCAGACAAGAAATAGCTATGTTTAGTGTCTGATAGAGCTGTTACCCCAAGCCAAGAATAAATTGACCATATTTGGCATCAGCCTGTTCCCTCCACGTAGATTCATGAGCCTTATTGCTTGGTTTCTTACTTGGACCCTTAACATCATATACTGCTGACAAATTCATTGCAGGCTTAGGGTCCAAGAAAACACATATCCTTGCTCTAGGTGCACAGCATTATCACAGGGGAAAGCAAAGGATGCCCTCCATTCACATCTCTCTTCAATTTCCTCTGAAAATTTTCATCAGTCATAGCATTTCCTTACTTTGATGGGAGGTGCTTCAATTTCCCATCAACAGTTAAATCCAACAACGACATTCCTGAAGTACAGACCCATTCCAGGGTCTCAAGATAATGGATTTCTTTCTTTCTTTCCTTCCTTCCTTCCTTCCTTCCTTCCTTCCTTCCTTCCTTCCTTCCTTCCTTCCTTCCCTCCCCCCCTCCCTCCCTCCCTCCCTCCCTCCCTCCCTCCCTCTCTCCTTCCTTCCTTCCTTCCTTCCTTCCTTCCTTCCTTCCTTCCTTCCTTCCTTCCTTCCTTCCTTCCTTCCTTCCTTTCTTCTTTCTTTCTTTCTTTCTTTCTTTCTTTCTTTCTTTCTTTCTTTCTTTCTTTCTTTCTGTTTGTTTTTTTGACGGACTCTCACTCTGTCGCCCAGGCTGGAGTGCAGTGGTGCAATCTCAGCTTACTGCAAGCTCTGCCTCCTGGATTCATGCCATTCTCCTGCCTCAACCTCCCGAGTAGCTGGGACTACAGGCGCCCACCACCATGCCCAGCTAATTTTTTTGTGTTTTTTTAGTAGAGAAGGGATTTCACTGTGTTAGCAAGGATATTCTCGATCTCCTGACCTCATGATCCGCCCGCCTCGGCCTCCCAAACTGCTGGGATTACAGGCGTGAGCCACCACGCCCGGCCAGTAATGGATCACTTTCAATACTCAATAGTAAAAGCAGCACCTTCCAACCACTGGCCTCTGGATTTTCACCAGCTTTGTGTGTGCCATTTCCCAACCCCTTGGGTAAACACGGTTACATGGGTAATCTCCTTCCACAAGGGTCTACCAGGTAGAGCTCAGAAACCAAATGCAAAGTGTCAGTCCTGATGGAGGCCTAGCCCTTGGGATGTCTGAGTAAGAGGCTCCACACTGATTCTGTGCTGGATGACAGTGGATTGCCCCACCCATCCTTGGCCAGAAGACAGTGGACTGCCCTTCTCACCTTTAGCTTGTGTCCCTGAAGACCCAATATGTTTCTCTCTCTCTGCAGTCCAGCTTGACCTCAGAGTCAGGATACATCACCCAACTCTGCCCACACTGCCTCCCCATGTGATTGGAGTTCCCTAGTGTATGTCCTGCTCAGCTTGAGGTTCCCCAGTACCTCTGTTTGTCTCTGAACTCAACCCCCAGTGCAGGCCCCCACTGACTTTCCTTATTCACCCCTTGCACTTGTACACACTGAGCACACTGTCAGAGGTTGCCATCTGGGTGGGATGGCCACCAGGCTCTAGAGGGACATCTTGTTAACTGCTTCTCAAGCTCTCCTAAAAAGTCTTACAGTTACGCTGAATCCAAGCGTCCCATCTTCTTTAACCAGTTCCACAAAGTAGATTTCACCAGCACTGATTTCCGGAGGTGATGGAGGACAAGAAGAACCAGCACCCTGCCATAAACAAACAAAAATAAAGAGGGGATGAAGGCAGATGTCACCTCTTAGCTCTCACCTGCTCTCAGGAGCATTATTGCACCTCAGAAAGAGCATGAACTTTGGGCTGGGTCAGTAGGGGATGCATTTCTAGCTTTATCATGCCTTCTCCATGTGACCTCAGACAAGGCAGGAGGAAGATGAGGGAGCGATGGACTGGACTGATGCCACTTCTAGGCAGAGAATGCTTGGGTCACTGTTCATGTTCTGCTGTCCTTCTGCCTAGAAGATAGGGTCTTTTGTCCTATCTGTCCCCTTTACTTGGTGCTTTCTGATCACCACGCATGTCAGAAAATTCTAATAACGCACAGGAAAATAAACAAGCTGGAGGAAGCTGAACAACGAAGCCTCGATTCTTCCAGAGACCTTACACACCCCATGGTTGGCAAGGTGTTTTGTCTAAATTTTAAAATTCAAGGAGCAAAACAACTGCTGAGGGTGAGACCTGAAGTGAGAATGTAAAGTCCACCATACTACAGAGGATCATCTGGCCACAAAGTTGGCCACAAGACCCAGAAGAGCCTGCACCATCTGGGTTGGGTCCTACAGCCTGCACCATGGTCAGCGTGACCTTAGAGCTCCCTTGCTCCCATTAACTGCCCCCAACCCCAGGAAATCAACTCTCCAGTTTGCCGCCAAAGAAGCTGCAGCCTGAAGGCCTCTCTGCCCTGCTTTCTGACAGAGAGGACCTCCCAGAGGAAGGCCTGGGGTGAAGGTTTCGGCTCTAGAGGCCAATCCCTTGCATTCCAATCCCAGCTCTGTCACCTGCTCCCTGAGAGAGCTTGGGTGTGCTCCTTTGATCTCTCTGTCTCAGGTACCCCACCTATAAAAGGGGTTGATAATAGGAATGGTCTCATTAGGTTACCATGGAGCTTCTATAAGCTAATACATATAAAGTGCTTAGGACACTGCCTGGTACACAAGTAAGCACTCAATTAATGGCAGCTACTACCATTATTCCTCTACCGGCCTCCTGCATACAGTTCCTCATGGGATGTGCTGTCCAGGTGAGCACCACGGCCAATTAGGAAGGCACTGTCATTCATGGAGTCCTATTTCATGCCAGATCCTTGTGGCAGGGGTCAAGACACACTACCCCAAAATAGGGCACCTTGGCACATTGGAGGAATTGGAGAAACAGCACATGCAGGAAGGTTTCTCTGACCTTCCCCTGCTCTTCTCTTCTGAAGCAGGCCCTAAAACCTAGGAAGGATTTTCTAACCTTCCCCTGAAGCAAGGCAGAAGACCCTCAAGTGAGAACGCCCTCCCTATATCCGGGAAAACGGAGCATCTTGTCTGGGAAGACACAGGGACTGAGAGAGGAATCTGAACAAGCAGGCCTTCACTGAGTTCCTCCCAGTTTACATACTCCTGCTTTTTGTTTTATCTCATTTTTCCATGACTCTCCATTCTTCATGAAACATACTCAGGGAGAACTGTTTCTTCAGGTCATTTCCATATGAAGGCTCACATGTCACATAAAACTTACAGTAAATACTTGTGGATGCTTTTCTCTCATTAATCTGTCTTTAGTTACAGGGGCCCCAGCTGATTAAGCTAAGATGAGTAGAAGAAAGAGATGGGTGTTCTCCCCAACGCTGGGCATAGTACCTTAGCTTCCACAGCTGTGGACAGGCATCATTATCTCTGTCATAAAAAGAGAAATGAGGTTGAAAGAGGTGCAATAACCTGCCTGTTTCAACCAGCAAGTTGTCCCGGCGAGAATGAGAAGGGCCACTCAGCCTGAGTAAGGGAAGAGAGGTCGTGGAAGCCTTGTTTTCAAAGGTCTTGGCAGCCTTTGGAGAAACCAGTAATATCAGTTCAGCACCTGGGGCTGGAAACACTAGCTGCTGTGACCAACCCTGAGGCTGAAGGGCGAGAGAAGGGAGTGGTTGATGGACCCTGATAGAGTTGTGCTCTTTGTAGAGGGACACAGCCAACCTGTGTCAGCACAGGGAGAGAGTGGGATGAAGGGTGTGAGCTGCAGCTGAGACCCCAGCACTGCCACCCTGTCCTCACTCATCCCACAACTGCAACCTCCTCCCGAGGCTTCTCCTGGGCAGAACCAAGCAGAACACAGCAAGCTGACTCAGTCCATGAGCACCAGCTGTGCAGGGCCCAGAGCAAAATGGAAGGGCTGGGGCATGGGTCTGGAGGGGCCTAAGGAGACAACGCCACTCAGAGTCCAAAGAGACGGCAGAGGGCGGCAGAGCTGGGACTGAAGCACACAGCCCTCCATACACCTACTCCAGATCCCATCTTCTTCTTCCATGGGGTATGGTCAAGACCAAAGCCACTGAGTTCCCAGCTTGAGGACCAATTCAAGGACAACAATAGGAGGTGCCTGATTGCCCACGCCTTGCCATTGGCAGCAATCAATTTCCTCATGTTGCTATTATCATAACAATTATAATTAGTGACTAAGGACTCCAGAGGCACCCACACTGAGCCTGCGCCCAGACACTGACTAGGAACTCTGCCTTCTTCTACGCATTTTTCTCAACAACCATGCCGTGCAGGCATTTGCTTCTGTTTGCAGATGAGGAAGCTGTGGCTCAAAGGGGCTAAGTAACTGCCATCCACCTGACATGGAAAACAGAGAGCAGGGAGGGCCTAGGGGCCAGGCTGTTGGGCTCCACAGCCTGTTCTCGTTCCTCCAGATCTAGAAAGTTAACCAAGGGATGATTACCTTTAACGGCAGAAAGGAAAGCTGATGTCTCAGCCTGGGCACTAAGCTCTTCACCCCAGCCATGTCTAGTTCTTCAATATTTCTGTCCTGGTCTTGTGTGTATGATAACAAACTTCCCTGGTACCCAAAGCTCAGGATGTCTGTAGAGGAGACCCCAGAATTGGCTGTGCTATTCTTTTCTTCATCTGGGTTATTTCCACAAACACCTATAAAAGCAAGCCAAGAAAAAGTCAACAGCTTAAAAAGGCTGGCTTCTCGGTGGCATCTCTATGTGGGCACAGCGTTTTCCTCCAATGACAGAGGGATCTTTTATAGCTGCTCAGGAACAATGTGAATTTAGCTCCTCCTGAAAGATGTTGCATTCAGATTAGAGAAAGGGAACATTATATATATGATTTAGAAACCTAGATAGAGCTTAAATGACCCAACTATGAATGCGTAGGCTCAAAAGAAGTTCATAAGGCCAGTTCTCCCTTATTAAGCTCTAGCCATGTGATAGGCACCTTAGATATACATACATATAGGAAGATATGGACATCTTCCCATCTTCTCAGCAGACCACCATGAAGGTGTAATCCCTGTTCAAACATAAGAAAACAGAGTCAAAACTATTAACTATCTTGCCCCAAATCCTACAGCCAGCATGTGGGCACTTAAACCCAGCCTCTCCTGGACACCCCACTGAGCATATCTGCAACCACCATGTGATCCAAAAACCAACGTATCAAGTCCTTTTGGGAGGCTTGGTAATAACCAGACTTCAGGCCCCTCTGAGTGAAGGCTAGGCCACTGATTCCTGCTTACCCCATGTCTGACTTGTGACCTGGCACCGAACAAAGAAAAGAACATGAGGTTGTGAATCAGTAGAAAAAACTTGGGCAAGGTACTTAACATATCTGAACCTAAATTTTCCTGTATCTAAAGTGGAAATAATATCAATATCAATAATATTGTAGAGTTGATAAGGCTTAGAGATTATACATACAGAAAAGATTTTACATATGTAAAGATAAAAATATACATGTATATATGAAAGAATATGTATTTCCTCATATATATATATGGCTCTCTCATTCACACACACACACAGACACTCACAGCGTAGTACATGGTAGAGCCTCAATAAATGTATCTACTGTTAATATGTTATTATTAGCTACTCAACAAATACATGTGGGAGGAATGAATAATAGTCAGATTTTCTTTAGACCTGGATACAAGTTGATTTACTACTTTTGATACAGACTCATTAACACTCAGGGAAGTGCCCAAACTCACATGCTGAATGAATTCAATTTGAATAAATTTGATTTAATGAATTTGATTTGAAGTTATTCAAATCTAAAGGTATCCAGCAGGGAGTGGCTGGGCCACTATTTCATAATGCTGCATTTCTGGCCATTTCATTCACAGATTCTGTCATCTTTGTCCTTCTGGCAGTATCATAAGCATCAGCTCATTATCTTCCACATCCTCCATGAGAGGTGAGGATGGGACTTATGATTGAATTGAAAAGTCAAGCCATGCTGCAACTGGTGTCCTGCCTAGTAGACATATGAGCTGGGAGACCTTCTTTGGTAACTAAAACTCAATTTATTGTAGGCCATGACAGAGGCTCATGATGGACATTTTATCTGTCTGATCCTGATCTCCAATCTAGCCCAGGTGCCTTAAAAGCAGCCTAACCAGATAGAAGAAAGTCACAGTGGTCAAGTCTCTGCCACGGAGACCCAGCCAGCATCACCAAGGAAACGTCTTCCTCTGGCAGTGGCCCAGCTGTATGAGGAAACCCCACCATGATGAAGGCAGCATTGTCAAAAGGTAGCTGGGGCACCACAGTGAAAGGACATTTTATTCCCAGCCATTGTGGGAAACTCATTGTCTGGAATTCTAATGTGAGGTTGTGGTTTGAGAATAGCAGACCTCGAGTACCGCTTTTTGGCAACCTCCATCACAGCAGGCCATCCTTGGGCTATGCTGAATTGTGATTCGGTCACCTGCATTGTGTTTCCTGATGACACATGGGACGGTTTGATTGCTCCTGTCAGTGGAGGATGTGGGAGAAAACACAGGGATTGCTGAACCACTGCAGAAAGGAGAGCAGTGGTGCTGGGAAATCCGACAGAGACAACAAGCCTGAGACTGGCATTGGGGACGTGTTGAGGTCAGCCCCTGGGAGGCTTCAACCCCGGGACGAAGGGTGTGGGGCTGAGACCCCAGCATGGCCACCTTCCACCATCCATAGCTTCTGGACGGGGGAGCTGCATGGCACTGTGTACATATACAAGAGTGAGAGAGTGTGCACAGTGTTCAGAAGGCAAGGCAAATGTAGTGCCTGCATTTAGGAACTAGAAAATGCAGGCTGGTGTGACAGGAAGTCCTCCTGTATACAAAGGAAAACTGTAAGACACCCCTGAAGTGTGAAGAAGCAATTGTGAGCCTGAATTTGCAAGCAGTCTGCTGGTAGTTTACAGGATCACCCAACCAAAAGCAGCAGTGGTCTCAGGAAACTAGGGAGAAGGGATATTAGCCTCCTCCCATTACTTCCTCCAGGCTCCTCAAGCTTGCTCCCAACAAAAACAATAGTATTTTCCTTTGATATAGGCAGTTGTTGCTCTCTCATTCTTATCTAAAGGATGAAGAAAAACATCATTAAAAAGTACTTTACTCTTTAGGTTGATCATGAACACGCACATCAAGTAAGAAGAGCGAGCTTGCCATGAAAATTCAGCTTTAAGAACAGGCCAGGTGCAGTGGCTCATGCCTGTAATCCCAGCACTTTGAGAGGCAGAGGCGGGCAGATCACCTGAGGTCAGGATTTCAAGACCAGCCTGACCAACATGGAGAAACCCCATCTCTACTAAAAATACAAAATATGCCAGGCGTGGCGGTGCATGCCTATAATCTCAGCTACTTGGGAGACTGAGGCAGGAGAATTGCTTGAACCCAGGAGGTGGAGGTTGCAGTGAGTGGAGATCACACCATTGCACTCCAGCCTGGGCAACAAGAGTGAAAGTCTATCTCAAAAAAAAAAGAAAAGAAAAGAAAAGAAAAGTTCCCATTATCCTCAGCAAACTAACACAGGAGCAGAAAACCAAATACCAGGCCAGGCGTGGTGGCTCATGCCTGTAATCCCAGCACTTTGGGAGGCTGAGGCAGGCAGATCACTTGAGTTCAGGAGTTCAAGGCCAGTCTGGCCAACATAGTGAAACCCCATCTGTACTAAAAAATACAAAAATTAGCTGGGTGTGGCGGCGCATGCCTATAATCCCAGCTACTCAGGAGGCTGAGGCAGGAGAATTGCTTGAACCCGGGAGGTGGAGGCTGCAGAGATCATGCCATTGCACTCCAGCCTGGGCGAGAGAGTGAGACCCCATCTCAAAAAAAAAAAAAAGGAAAATCAAATACCATATATTCTCACTTATAAGTGAGAGCTGAATAATGAGAACCCATGGTCACAAAGAGGGGGACAACAGACACCAGGGCCTACTTGAGGGAGGAGGGTGGGAGGAGAGAGGGTCAGGAAAAATAACTATTGGGCACTCTGCTGAGCACCTGGGTGATGAAATGGTCTGTACATCAACCCCTGTGACACGAGTTTGCCTGTAATAACAAACCTACACATGTAGCCCTGAACCCAAAACAAAAGGTTAACAAAGAACAGTTCCTGTCTCCTCCCCAGCTGATTGCTATACCTAAACCCAAACTACAGAAATCCTGGAGCAGTCACTGTCAACAAGGACTTTGGGTGGCAATAAAAAAGTCCTCCCTGCCATGCAAGGAGAGTTGACAGAAAAAAAAGACTGGTTGTATCCAGCCGTGTCTAACAAAGAATTAGAGTAGGTTACTCCCTTTCAGCAACACAAGCAGTGGTAACGCCCATCCTGCCCTTGAAATTGCAAAGCCTATTAATTTGTGCCACTACACTGCTTCTTTGCAAGCCAATACCACAAGGAAAGCAATACAGAAGACCTACGTGGACTCCAAGGTCTAGTACCTCATAGTAATCATGTACTCCTGAAAATAGGGAAGGCTCTTCAGCTACCAAGAGCAGGTTAAAACATACCTTTTGACTGAGAAATAATTAACTCTATGTTGTCAGGGGAATTCTGGATCATCCTAACAGCCATGTTGAATGTGAAGCCCTCCAGACTGATGTGATTCAGGGCTAGTATCTGCCCTCCTGGAAAAATAATACATCTAAATAATCCTTCCAAGGAAATAAAAAAGAGTGATTTCTTAAAACTATCTCTAGTGATTTAAAAAGATGTACCTGGTTTGATCATTTTTGCTTTTTCTGCTGGTCCTCCAGGTATAATAGAAGATATAAAAATGCCGGGGTCAGCTTGGCCTGCATACTCTCCCTCATTAATGACAAAACCTGTAATCCAAGATGACAGTCCATGATAAGATGATACTTAGTGATTTTGCTGTTCAGAGAGGTTAGGTCATTTCCCTGATATCACACAGCTACCAACTGGCATTAGCTAATAGTTACAGTCAGGTCTTCTGATCCTCAAATAGAAGATCCTTTTTACTCTGCCATGATACTTGGAGAAAGGTGGATTGTTCCACATTAGTAAGCACAGCTAAAGCTAGGAGCACAAACCACCAATAGGCACTGGATTTTGCTTCAGTAGATAACGAGATATAGGAAAGAAATGATTTTTAATCAAGTACCTTGTTTCCATACCTTGTTTCTTGTACAGTTTTTAGGGTCTTAGAAAGTGGTTACTAGTAAGAGGTGAGATAAATTGACTCTTCTTCCCCATGGCTGACTGGAGGAAGGTTGCTACATGGTATTAGGGGAAAAAAATCTTTTTCTGCATTGTACTTAGATACACTGCAAAAATGTATCAGGCCTAAAAGAAAAACTTTGAAACAAAAGTCCCATTGCTCTTTAGGAACAATTAAAGGGAGAAAAAAGCAGAAGTGATTACTAGAAAAGGCAAACTGGGAGAGGAGGGATAGGAAAGGGTAGTAGACAAGTTGAAAGGGAAAACAACACCCACCTCCCCACTTTGCCCAGTGGTAGAGACTGGGCCTCACCTGCAGGGAACCCTCTTACCAAAACCACGATGTGGGTCGCGTTTCAGTGTCACACGCACGATTTCTCGGCCTGGTTCAGCTGTAAAGCTCTTCCTCCTATTATTCTGTGACCCTAGAGGTAGAATCAGAGCACCACACTGTGCTTTTCCCCAAAATTATTTGGGAGCTAATACAAAAGGAGTAAACAGCATTTCACACACACACGTGCATGCACATTCACATGCACACATTCCTGAAAACAAAAGTAGCTCATATTTTATCTTCCAGCAGTGCTGGGAATGGACGCCTGAACACACACTCGCATAAGCCTCTCTGGAGTGTCACTCAGTGTTGCTCAAGTTCCAGCTTAAAGAGCAGGGGCAAGAACAGTATGGGCTATGGTGCGTGTTTTCTGTATGACTTATTGTAGCTATTTTGTTCTGCATTGGTTTTGGGACAAGACAGAGGATGAGCAGAGATGTATTAATAGTTGCTGAGAGTGAAAACAAAAACAAAAGCTAAAACAGAGATGAGACAGCAAAACCTTCCCATCCCAGGCCTCAAATAACCAGGGGTGACAAGGTGCCAGCAGCCCAGCTTGTGTGACCTGTGGTCTTCCCCTGGCTTGGATCATGGAGGAGCCCCAGACAGAGCCCTGAAGCTGTTCCTGGAGAGCTGGAGTCCTGGGGTGGGGCACTTCAGTGTGTGCCACGGCGTACTTGGGAAAATCCCCAAACAGTGACCCACCACTGCAATCCTTCCGCATCTCTCCCTCCCCCAGGGACCTTGGCAGAAATTGGCAGACGGTTACTGGTAAAGAGTTGTCTGGCAGTTTTCCTGATTGATATGGTTTGGCTATGTCCCCACCCAAATCTCAGCTTGAATTGTATCTCCCAGAATTCCCACATGTTGTGGGAGGGACCCAGGGGGAAGTAATTGAATCATGGAGGCTGGTCTCCCCATGCCATTCTCGTGATAATGAATAAGTCTCACAAGATCTGATGGGTTTATCAGGGGTTTTCACTTTTGTTTCTTCCTCATTTTTCTCTTGCTGCCATCATGTAAGAAGTGTCTTTTGCCTCCCACCATGACTCTGAGGTCTCTCCAGCCATGTGGAACTGTAAGTCCAATTAAACCTCTTTTCCTTCCCAGTCTTGGGTATGTCTTTATCAGCAGCATGAAAATGGACTAATACACTGATCCAATCCCCAGGTTTAATGCTCACAGAGTAGAGATATTTTTCCAAGTGTCGGATCTCTTTGTCCTTACATTCAATGGGGAACTGGCCAAGAGGATGCATGGCAGAAGGGACTGCTGTCTACTCTGTGTGTGTTTTCTGGTGAATACTAGGAAACATTGGTGTTCTGGCCTGCATAAAGAAGCATATCTACAGTGAATGGTGCCTTTTTCTGAGCACACTGTCCATAGGAGGTATTATTCCTTCTGGATCAGAGTGTTGGGATTGTCTTCGCCAGAGCTAACACACTTCAGATCCACATACCCAGCCAAAGCTAAATGTCTCTTCCCAACCACAGGTAGTTTAAAAAGAAAACAATTCAAAAAACAAAAAGATTACAAACATTGTGTGGGAAGCAAAATGAAGTGGTGGTAAAAGACTCAAAGCAAGCTTTCTGCGTAAGGGTTCCTCTACCCGAGACCTGGCCGTAGCCTGGCCCATACCTGCATGCACGCTCTGAACAGGTGGCCCAGAGAGAGAGTCCCAGGTCATTGGCTTCTGGATCACACAGGCACTCTTCAGCTGCTCCTGGCCAGTGCAGGGGCTGCCAGGAAAAAACCATGAGGTTAGATAAGGTGGCCCACGGGGAAGGACAGTGAGGTTAGATAAGGTGGCTCAAGGAGGAAGCAATTTCTTGGCATTTCTGAGTATGGATGGTGGCCCAGGGAGGGCAGCTTTGTGTCCAGTCATCCAGCAGCTCCTCAAAGGGACCTCACTGAGGGTTGATCTAGTTATTAGGAGGGCACTGGGAAAAATGGCTCTAGGATCTTTATGTCTCAGAGGGGACACTTCCTACTATGTGCAAGATATGTGGCCCTGCAAGCCTCCATTTATTCAACCATAAAATAAGAATAATATTCCTACTTCCCAGGCTTCTAACGGAACTGAAATGGGATAGTAAGCATCAAACACCAGTCCTCTTAGTGGATACAGATGTTTTGTCATTTGCTCCTGTTTTCAGCTGAAGGCCTTCAGCCAGGCCAGGCACCCTCCACACCCCACCTACCATGTGACTGAGGGCTGCACAGGGTCACTGACCTGCTTGATCATTGTACATGCTTGCGTTAGGTGCCACCTGATCATACCATGCTGTGAACAAGAAGCATTCATGAAGGCATTCAGTTGGCCCTGATGGAATGTGCCGCATGCTAGTAAATAATGTACTAGAGCCTAGCAGAATAACGAGTCAAGGGAGATGTTCCCCCAGCCCTGGGGTCAGTTCTGCATAGAGATAAGCTACATTCAGAGGTGAGCAATGTCTAGAGTGAGAGGGAACAATTGATGTAAAGCCGTGTGTCTCAGAGCCCTGGAAAAAGCCAGCTCTGGGCCTCCTGGGTGGCCAAACATCTGAGCAGATTCAGCTTTCCTGGTTACCCAGATTGACCCCACCCCTCAGAGCCCCATAGCCATCTCACAGCTTCAAGCAGCTGGACTATGGCAGGGGACGCTGGAATGGACAGTTTCCCGTGGACCCTCCCCCTGTACCCTTGGAGCTGTGACACCAGAGCTCTCTGCAGGGAGCTTGGTACTGTGCAAAAAGGCTGCAGCTGGAAAGGGAAGAACAGGGGTGGTGGGGGAAGGAGAAGTCCAGCCTCACAGCGAGGTACAGCACAGAGTAGCTTTGGAGGCTGGCGACGGATGAGGCCTCACTCTGACTTGACTCGTGTTTGTGTTTCCCTTGCAGCACGATAGACCCACAGTGACAGAACCCCAGGTGTCAGGCCTGGGCTCCAAAGCACTGAGGATAAAGGGTGGGTCAGGCATGGGCCCTGTCCTCTGGGAGTCCCCAGCCTGCTGTGGGATGCAGAGGGGATGACTTTCATGCCTCCTAGAGCCAACCAAGGAGCTCAGGGAGAGGCAGCGACAGGGTGTTCATGTGCTCAATGGATGGAGAAATCCCCACAGTCTGGGAAGAGCCGAGAGAGGCGATGAGGCTGAGGGGGCCTTCAGGTGGCCTTTAGGGAAAAGGAAGAGCTTTTCTGGGCCTGGGTTTTTATGACCCATGTGATCTGGGCCACACATACAAACCTCTACTGCTTAAAAGCCAATCACTGCCAGCCATAAAAGGATGAAATGTGAATGATTCCACTCATCTGAGGAGCCTGGAGCAGTCACATTCACAGACCAGAAGGAGCACGGCAGTGGCCAGGGGCTGAGGTGGGTGGAATGGGAGTTGTGTCGAATGGGTGCAGTTTCAATTTGGGAAGACGGACAAAACTCTGGGGATGGACTTCGGTGATGGTAGCACAACATCGTGAGTGGACTGCATGCTACTGAACTGACAAATGGTTAGGATGGTAGGTGTTATATTATGTATATTTTTTACCACAATTTAAAAACATTTTAAATGCAAACTTAAAAAAAAACTCATTTACTGAAAGCTTTCTCTACCAGCCTCAGAGCTAAGGATACACAGGGCACATTGCTGTTCTTGAGAAGTTCCATGTTTAACAGCACAGACACAAGCGTGTGGGTGTCAGGGTGGACAGGACAGAGGGTACTGCCCTAACTGGAGCCAGGGATGTGGAGGAGGCACACCTTTGCCTGGGCTTCAGAAAAGCAGTGATGTGAAGTCAGAGGCCACCTCCCAGAAGTGGGAGGACAGGCAGGAGCTGTACCTCAGGGCAGGCAGCCACTGGCACCTCTGTTCCAAGAGGTGCTGTGTAAACAACTGCTCAGGAATGCCACTGGCGATGGGGTCCTGCCTCCATGTGTCAGCCTTCCCTCCTGTGTTCACATGCCCAGGCTCAGGCCAGCAGCATGGCCCGCACCTTTCTACACAGACCCCATGTGGGCCTCCTATCCGCTGGCCTGTGAGCTCATGAGGTGGGGACCACATCTGCCCTGCTCACCACCGAGTCCTCCACACCTGACCCAGGGCTGGCACACTAGGTGCTCAATCCATTTTTCTAGTAAGACTAAGGAAGCCCTTGCTCATGGTGTTCCTCCTCTTCCTCTCACGGTGCCCAGATCCTACTCATCAGTCAAGACCTGATGTCACATCCCCCAAGCAGCCCTCCCTGGTGCCCTTGCTTGGAAATTGCTGCACTGTTCATGGAGCCTAACGCTGTGTTTGAGACCAGCATCAAGGCAGTCACCACAGACCCAGCCCATATTCAGCTTTTATAACATGACTTAATTCCCACAGCCACCCAGTGGGGAGGGATGACTATTAATACCACTGGACGAATGAGGAAACTGAGGTCTGGGGTGTTGAACAACTTCCTTGAGGTCACACAGCACTAGACTGTGGAGCAGGTGTTGGCGAAGGACTTCCATGATGCAGGGCTTGATCCAGAACCCTGTCAGAAGGGGCCCTCGGCAGAGTGGCCTCTGTACCATGACAGAAACATAAACATCTCATCTGCATCACTGTCATGGCCTTTGGCCCACCTCAGACTTCGACTGCAGTGGTGAGGGGCAGTTCCATGAGAGCTCAGGCTCAGCTGAGCTGACAGCATCCTGGCTCAGGTGTGGCCCTCTTTCTGCTCTAGAGATTCTTGTCCATCTTGGGGGCCGTCTCCTCCACCCCCACTAGTCCCACCTTACCCAAAAGCATGGGAGAGTCCAGTCCTCCCATCCTTCGACCAAAGGGAAGTAGGAGCCAGTATACGGTGTTTGCCTCCTGTCCTGCAGTTCTAGGAGGCCTCTGCACACCTCTGTGGAGCTGAGCCCTGGTTGCCCTCAACAGCTACCTGGTGACTCCCACTCCTGTGACCACACTTTGCCTGCTTCCTCAACTCACTCTCTCGCTCACTCCTTCTTGGCATTAGCTCCACAAAAATATACCCACACCCAAACCAGTGTCTCAAGCTGTGCTTCTTGGGGGTGGGGTTGGGGGAATCTTCCAAGAATTCAAAAGCCTAGTAATTAGGTTTCCCTTTTCACCCACGGGTTACCAGTAACTTCTGATGTGAGTTATTAAGGATCATGAAAATTTGGCATTTGTAAACCAAGATTAGAGTTATATCGAATTGTATGGAGGGCACCAATTCAGCTTTCTATCAAGAAGGCCAGCTACCATGCAACACTGAAAAGCCCCTACTGTGCATGACCACTGGCCAGTCACTGGAAGGGCCATCATTCTCAGGAAGGATGCTTTGCGGGCAACACATCCTCAAGATGGCCTTGAGTCAGTCATAGCTTCTTCTGCCTTTTAAACAATGAAGTGCTATAAGGTACCATCAGTTTAGGTGACAGATGAAAGATGTCCACAAGGTCTTGGACACTCCTACATCAAGAACTGGAGCCTATTTCTGCTCCCTTTGAATCTGTGCTGACCTGTGACTATTTTAACCAACATTATGGCAGCAGTGACACCAGGCTAGCCTCAGGGCTAGACTTGAAGAGAGCTGGCAGCTTCTTTTTGGGATCTTGGAGTCCTCCTGCCATGCAGAATCTTGCTGGAGACCCCACAGGGAGAGGAGTTGAGGCTACTCACGGAGAGAGAGGGGCTCCGTGAGCACTGCCTCTCAGCCATCCAAGGAACCAGCCTGTGAACAAAGTCATCTTGCATCCTCTAGACTACTCCAACATCTGCTGGACCCCAGTCAATAGCACATGAAGTCCAGAAGAATCCCTCAACTAAGTCCTGCCTAAAATTCTATTCCAGTTCATTATGAAATTTCTAATCCAGTCGTTTGTTACACAGCAATAGATGCTCGAAACCGTTTTGCTTTACCACTGTTGATTTAGTTTGTGATGCACAGCAATGTATATTTGCATCAACAGAATTGGGGACAATCATTTTCTAAGAATTACTTTAAGATGATAGTCATGGATATAGATATAGGTATAGATATGGATACACACATAGACTTTCAGTTCAAATGAATCGTCCATACCTTCTTGCTGAAGTAGCTGGAAAACTCATCCCAAAAAAACAGATCCTGCAGCAACATTCATTGGTCATATGCTGCCTGGGAATCTGTGCTATTTCTATAAATTGCAGTGTAAATGGAATCCAAGTCCTAAGCTATTTTTAAATTTATGAATCATTGTTTTGTCATGTGAAGTTGCATTTATAAGCCCATTATTTTTACATACAAATTTAAATGATAAGCAACTCATCAATAGGAAAGGTAGCATGGTGTAGAGGTTAGGAGTTGGACTCTAAGGCCAGCTGCATGTGTTCAAATCCTAACCCCTGGGTTTTCTCTCTGTGATGTGATGAGGACAACAGAAACACTTAACGGAGTCATAAGACTTAAATTAGTTGATGTGTACACATGCTCAGAACAGCACCTGGCTGATAATAAGGCCAAATAGGCTTATTGCAACTTGTTTATTTGTCCTCTCCAATTTCGTATTATCATGTAGTTCTTTCTTCACCAAAAGACGGGAGCATCATAGAAGGAGGAATGAGATGTTTGTCCTAGAGTGTTTAACATAGACTTAGCCCATAGCTGGCCTTCTGTAAATCTCTGTGGAATTGACTGACAGTTACCCAATAAATATATACTTTTCTTAGACATCTAACATCCTTTAAACAATTTCTTGGCTGGGCGTGGTGGCTCATGCCTGTAATCCCAGCACTTTGGGAGGCCGAAGAGGGTAGATCACCTGAGGTCTGGAGTTCAAGACCAGCCTGACCAACATGGAGAATCCCCGTCTCTACTAAAAATACAAAAATTGGCCAGGTGTGGCAATGCATGCCTGTAATCCCAGCTACTCGAGAGGCTGAGGCAGGAGAATCGCTTGAACACAGAAGGCTGAGGCTGTGGTAAGCCAAGATCACGCCACTGCACTCCAGCCTGGGCAACAAGAACGAAACTCTATCTCAAAAAAAAAAAAAATCTTCAATATAGATCACTGCAGAGCATCAAGCACATGGTGGTTTGGGCCCAGAGAACAAATGTGTTACACCCACCTGCGCCCGATGCCTTCTGCTCCAGCCTCCTTGCTGCCGTCCACGTTGAAGTTATCCAGTGATGTACTCAACATGCCTCCTACAGCGTCCTGAAGCTTGGATGCAAACAACTCGTTTTCTGAGCATGACAATCTCTGAATCCAAATGAGAGGCTTAGACTGGACCTGGTGTGCAGGACTCAAATTGGCCGTTTGCACAAACTTATCATGGTCTGAATTTGGGGAGAAAAAGATAGACATACACACACACACAAGAATGATGCTGGATCCATTGCTGTGGTGGTTGTAACATATCACTGGGCCCCCGCTCTCCTCCTCCTTTCTTTTTCTGCTGCTATTTTGTCTCCTGCGATTATCCCTGGGAATGCAAGTTCTCCTAATTAGCACTTGCTAATGAAAGAAACCTCAGAAACAGAAGAAGGAAGAGACAAGATGCTCTCTCTCCCCCCTGCGACTGACAGGACGCAGAGCCACGGAGCCTGTTTAAATGGGTGCTAACCCTAGAGCATTTGCGGGTGTGTCGGGCTCTGGCAGAGCCTCCCGCGAAATCAGCTGCCCCATCCCTTTCTGCTTTCTGCTTTTACAGGTCTGTTCTCCCAAACATTCTTATAACAAATGTTCCTCCAAATCCCCTGGGATCCCAAGATTAGGCTCTGCTCTGTGGAGTATAACCTTTAATCTCTACACAGCTTAGTTTGCCCTGGTAATCATATTTAATACAAGGTCCTATTTCCTGAAATATAATATGAGATGTGTTGGGTCCCCTCAGATTTGACACTTGCCTTTCTCTTTTCATGCAGAAATGTTTAATAAATAACTTTGATGAAATCTTGAACTTAAGACCATGGATGTGATTAACTCCCCACTTCCCTATTCACATTGTTCATAAAAAAAATGTGGGATTTGAAAAATAGAGCTTTTAAGTTAATGAGGCTTTACATAAAGCCAAGTTAGTATTTTAAGAAAGGAAAATGATGACTACATTCTGACCATCTGTGCCTTGCTAAAACCAAGAAGGAAAGAATGGTCAGACACATGGTAGTGGTATGGCTCCTGGTTTCTCTGTGTGTGTATGTGTGTGTGCACATGCACTTCTAGAGCCTGGTGAAGTGCCTCCATTTCAAGGATATCCATGGGCATATAGTTCTTCAAACAGACCCCCCTCTCTTCCCTAAAATGGTGTCTGGTTCCTTGCCAAGGCTGTGCTCACTGAAAAAGCCAGCATTTAAAAAAAAACTTTTTGAGAATTTTCTGCATGCATGAGGCATTATGGTAACATCACTCACATACAGTAGGCAAAAAGCAATGAAGGAATATAAATAAATTAAACGTGACCTGCAGCTTTTGCACAAATTGCATAGTATCTTACTCCAGAGCTTGGGCTTGCTCAAAAGAGCAACAACAGCAGTAATGTCAACACCAACTACTAATATTTGCTGAATGCTTACTATGTGCCAGGCATCAGGGGAAGCACATTATCTGCACTGTCTCATTTAATCCTCACAATAACCCTGTAGGGTAGATATTATACACAATCTGTAGATCATGGAACTTGGGGCTAAGAGACTGTTAATAATTCGCTCATGGTCCCAAAGCCAGTAAGCAGGAGGGCAGACTCACACTCAAACCTGCAGACTCCACAGTCCACGCTGGAAAATGGGAATGCTGAGGACACAAAGACAATGACAGCAGCAGGGGAGACTGATCTGAGACACGCCCAGCCTTCTGTTCACCAGGGCCCAAAGGGACAGTCACCTTAGACTTAATCATGATGGATATTAATACCCACAGGGGGATATTCTAGGCAGAGAGTGAAGGCAAAATCTCAACTCGGAGAGGTTTAGCGGGTTTGAAGCAAGACTGTTCAGAGACTGTGATTACAGGAAGGAGCCATCCCTTAGAGGCAGGGGACTCACAGAAGTCAGCAGAGGAGAGAGAGCTCAAGGGCCTGTGAGATGCTGGAGAGTGCCTGGAGCCTGAGGAGGAAGCTCAGTTGGCGGGAGAGGGGCCGCTTAGTGAGGTTAGGAAATGAGACCCCAGGTGTGAAGCACTCAGCATCAGGGACTCAGCCTATAGCTGTGGGCTGGCAAGGCTGCCGGTGAGTGCCAGTGTCATCGCTAGGCCTCAGCTTCATGGGGCTAACTGAGTGGACAAACAGTGGAGGGGGGATTTGTTG
Organism: Rhinopithecus roxellana; assembly: GCF_007565055.1. Taxonomy (NCBI): domain Eukaryota; kingdom Metazoa; phylum Chordata; class Mammalia; order Primates; family Cercopithecidae; genus Rhinopithecus; species Rhinopithecus roxellana. The sequence continues at coordinate 3,931,552 of NC_044559.1, read as the reverse complement.
GAAGGTGGTAGGGCCAAAAGCAGACAACCTTTCAAGAACAGAAGGAAGCATTGCCATGAATGTCCCAAAGCCACTAGCGAGCCGAGGACAGTGGACAGTTTCTATTCCCTGCTGTGGGTGACTCGTAGCATAATTGTGGCACTAGGGAAATAAGGCTGAATCCATCTGGATGTCAAGGGCAAAGTCCAAGTCAGTGACAGTGTCAGAAGGGCACAGGATATACTCAGAGCCAAGGGCCACGAGGAAAAGACACCCAGGACAAGATTCTGGGCAGCCCACTGCAAATCTGCAGTCTTGCAGCCTTCTTGGGGAAGGGCCAAGACCATTCCTGCAGCCCCCGGGCCACCCGTGAGAAGAGCTGAGCAAAGGCCCATGGGCCCCACTCTGCAGGGCTGACAGATCCTGCCTATTTAGTCCTGAAATTATGCATTTGTAAAAGCTCAGTGATCTACCTTTTCTCCCCACAGAACCAAATATAACCATAAAGTAATATGCTTATTGAGACAATTTACAGAAGAGTGACTAAGAAGCACTTGGAAAGTGCTCAACTGCTCAAAAATCAAAGGACTGCAAAATAAAGCCACAGTGAGAAATCACTTTTAGCTCTCAAATGAACAAAGATAAACACGATGATATCTATTCCAGCAAGGATGCAACAAAACAGGCAAGACAATACTGGGCTTGAGAATGGCACTCGGGAAAACAGTAATAGTCTTAAAAATGCCCATCGCTGGTGCCCAGCAATTATACTTCTGAGATCTAACTAAAAGAAACGATATAAAATACAGAAAAATATTTATTCCAATGATATTTATCATATTATTTGTTATACTTAAAAACAAAAAGTGAACTAAATATCAAAAATGGGAAGGGTTCAGTAAATGATTGTAATTCCATGCAAATCGTCCATTTGTTCATCAAAAAACATGTATTAACTGCTTCCCATTTGACACACCACACCTCTGTTCTGTGCTGGAGCTGCTCTTGTGGAACTCCCAGTCCACTGCTGACTACAGGCAGACATATCCACAAATAAAAGTGGCAGAATAATACAGGTGAGAAGACAGAGGTCTGCACAGCAGAGGGAGTGGTCCATCCACCTAGGAAGAGCCACCTGGGGGCAGTCAATCAGGAAAGCCTTCAAGGAGGAGGTTACCGGACTTATCTTGGTGGTCTGAGCCAGGAGAGGGTTGGGAACGTGCTGTAGGCAGAGGGTATGCTGGACACAAAGGCCCTGGAAGCTGAGTCATCCTGGTGTGCTGAACAGCCTGCAAGCTGGCATGAAAAACAACCAGAGACCAGAGAGGAGGAGTCAGGGCAAAGAATACAGCAGGACTGGGGGCAGAGTGGGAAGTGTCTGGCATGCCATTCTAGAAGAAGTTTGAGCTTGTCCCTGCAGACAGCAGAGAGCCATTAACAAGTTTTCAGTATGGAAGAAAATGATCGGATTGGTCCTTTTGAAATGTCACTCTGAAGGCTGAGAAGGACAGTTATCCGGGACATGAGTACCAGCAGCAAGTCCATCATGTGATGTGCCTCCATTTCAAGGATATGACATGTGTTGGGTTCCCCCAGCTTTGACATTGCTCTCTCTCTGTTTTTGGTGACAAGTGGGGTGGGAAGAGAGGGTGCAGGCCCAGACACTCCCAGTTTTCTGCAGGGAGTCTGGGTGGACCCATTTGAACAAGACAAATATCACGGCAAAGAGAGGTGTGTGAGAGGAAGAGATCAATTACGGATGCCCTGAGCTTGAGGGATGTGTGGGACCATCAGCTGGAGGAGGCCAGTTCTCAGCTGCATGTAATCACTGAAAAGGGTGTCTGCAGAGAGAGTTTCTAAAATGAAGAAATATTTTAAAAAGCAAGGAAACTTTGTCTAAACTCATCCTTTCAACGCAAATAAATGTTAGATTCCTAAAAACTCCTAAGACGGTAGAATGTGTAGTTTGAGAAAACAGCCTGTTACAAGCCAAATAGGCCTGAAAGGACTAATTTTACAAGTGAGCTCATGAAATCTTTATAAATATTTTACAGTCACTGAAATCAGGCAATAAAAGCAATATCAATGGTGTTTCACACACTGTTCTCAGCAATAGCAGGTAAGTCAGGTATAATTAATTTACATTTGTCACCTCCAGCTCCCTGGAAATATCCTGGAACCACCAGCCTGTGGTTTCAATGAAATGTTGATATGTTCATCTGGTTCTGCTGCAAATAACAAAATAAGCTACCGTAATTTTCTGCGTTTGGTTCTGCATCTGAAAGTTCAGCAATTTTGTTTCCCAGTTGACCCCAACTCCTGGGCCAGCCCCAGAGCCCAATGACACAGCTCCCACATGAATTGGCTGGCACTGAACAAAACCTCCGTGAGCAGGAGCCACCATTACTACTCTCACACTGAGCACAGAACGCCAGACATTGAGCTGGAAATGTTACACGCACGCACCTTCCCGCTTGAGCGCAACACAAACCGACAGGATGGTCTGTATGCGCCAATGAGGACACTCCAGCTCCGAAAGGGGAAGTGAGCTGCCCAAAGTCACACAGCTAGAAAGTGGCACTCCCCTCAGTCTACCGGACTCCACAGGCCACATTCCAAATCAGTGTTTCTGAAGCTTATATGTACATTCAAATCACTTGGGTTCTTTTTAAAAGGCAGATTCAGATTCTGAAGATCTGGAGTGGGGCTTGCAATTCTGCATCCTTTGCAAGCTCCCAGATGACATGTATGCTGCAGCTCCAGAAACCATGCTCTGAACACGAAGGGTGTAAACCACTGTATTATATTGTTCCCTTTTGTAACCAAAGAAGAACTAATGCTAAGAGATTGACAGCAGCTGTGGTAAAGCCAGTGTGCAAAACCAAGTCTCTCTAGCACTGAATTCTATGCTCTGGCTGGTTATAAAAGGCTGTAGTACAGACGCCAGGCCCCAACAGCCACAGGTTCAAACCTTGACTAGGCCTTCCACTAAGCAGCCAGCACATTACTTAACTTTTCCAAGCCTCAGTTTGCTCCTCCCCATAATGCTGGTATATGCCTCCTGGGGCTGCTTGACCAGGGCAGTTTGAGAAAACAATAAATTATGAACATAAGGGAGGTAATTAGTGTAAGTACTTAGCATAACATCACACAAGTTAGTAATAACAATAGTAAATAGCTCCATAGCACTTCGTAAACGCTCAGTAAATATTAATTTGTCTTATGTGATATGTGCCCCATTTTAACCAATAGTCTCACTCTTAGTTATAACAATAATACATGTTCATTGTTGTAAGTTTAATAAATATCGAAAAAGTATTGCAGAGAAAACAGTCATGCCTGCATGCCTAACTCCCAAAGGTAATAACAAGTAACATTTTGGTGCAGTTCATTTCTGTATTCTTTCTTATCTTAAAATACATTAATATTAACCAAATTAGTGTGGTGTGTCTATCTATAACTATGCTATTCAATACAGTAGGCACATGTGGTTGTTTAAATCTAAGTATAAATGGACGAAAATTAAATAACATTGAAAATTTAATCCCTCAGTTCTTGTTGCCTCCTTTGAAGTGTCCAATAGTGTGAACAAATGTGAACTTAAAAGAGCCAGTCCCTGAAGATGGATTCTGAGCAACTAACTGGGCCCAAATTTAAAATAGATTGCTTTGGCTATTCAGGCTCTTTTTAGATCCCATACGTATTCTAGAATAGTTTTTTCTAATTCTGTGAAGAATGACATTGGTAGTTTGATAGGAATAGCACTGAATCTGTAAATTGCTTTGGGCAGTATGGCTATTTTTACAATATTGATTCTTCCAATCCATAAGCATAGAATGTTTTTCCATTTATTTGTGTCATCTCTTATTTCTTTCAGCAGTGTTTTGTAGTTCTCCTTGTAGAGATTGTTCAACCTTCCTGGTTAGCTGTATCCCCGGGTATTTCATTTTCTTTGTGGCTATTGTTTAAGTGGGATTGTGTTTCTTGATTTCACTCTCAGCCTGAGATGTTGTTGGTATATAGAGATGCTACCGATTTTTGTACATTGATTTTGTATCCAGCAACATGGATCGAGCTGAAAGCCAAATTCCTAAGGAAATTAATGCAGGAACAGAAAATCAAATACCACATGTTCTTCCTTACAAGCAGGAGCTAAGCATTGATCAGACATAGACATAAATATGGGAACATAAATATGGGAACATAGACACTGTGGACTACTAGAGGGTGGAGGAAGGTGAGGTGGGTTAGGAAACTACCTATCAGCTTCTATGCTCACTACCAGGGTGACTGGATCCATACTCCAAACCTCTCAGCATCACATAATATTCCCATGTAACAAATCTGCACAAGTACCCCCTGCATCTAAAATAAAAGTTGAAATTTTTCTGAAAAAAAATGAGTTCAGGCAAAAAAAATCCTACCATACTAGGTACCTTAAAGTTTTAAGATATGGTCCTGATAAAACAAGGGTATTTATATTTTTTGAATTTAGAAGCACAGTAAGCAAAAGATCTGCTAAGCAACCAAAAGTAGGAGAATGTGATGAGTTACATTTCTCACTGTAATTGCTAAGCAGCATCAAATAGCTTCCTGATTGGTACAAGTGGCTTCCAGGGCTGTTTAATAGGACATTCCTTGTCATTCTTGTTGGTAGGTAATCTTCAACTGCTCTGCATTCAGGTCACCGTGCTGTTCACCTGATCTCTAGATTATGTGTACTGCAGAAGCATTTTAGTGTTTTTCCTTGCAAGGATTCCAATCTAAACACAAATTACAAACTCTGCCTCTTCAGTAATCTGGTCCTGCTATGAATTTAATACCAAACTCTCAGTTAAGGGTGATACAGTCGATGACTACAGCCATTATGGCAAGGACCATGGTGTATCATTATACTACTTCCTCTTCCTGGGCACACAGGAACTCCTCCCTTTCCAACCCCTTTTGTACTTGTCATGGGGGCCGTGTGACAATGTTCTGTTAATGAAATGCAGATGGAAGGAATATGAGTCACTTTGAGGTCTGTCTCTTAAAACATCTTGTGCAATTTTACACCTCTCTCTTTCCTTTCTGGAGTAATTGTTCTAGATAATGGAGCTCTCTGTGGAAGCAGCCAAGACCCCAAGTCACTGGAGGAGAGCTGCAAAATAGCCAGACTGAGAAGCACCTGAGAAGCAAACTTTTGCTGTATTAAGCCATTGAAATTTCAATGTTTATTTGTTACCTTTTGTCCAAAATTGTATTATGTTTCATAAGCAAATAAAAACTAAAAGCTAAAAAATATAAATAAATAAACAAAACAGAGCCAAGCAGCCATTTGCTGATTAGAGGTCACACAGGTACTCTGAGTTCCCTGAATACCCACACTTCTGTTTAACAATGGGACTTTCAGAGCTCACCTGAACCAACCAATCAGAGCTCACCTGCCTCCTCAAATAAGGGCTCAGCTGCATCAGCTAGTCAGAACTGCACCACATCAACCAATCTGAACTAAGCAAGTTTGAATACTTCATTTGCATAAATGAACTTGACTGGGAACCTCGGTGGGAACTTTCTCTATAAAAGTCAAACCCTCTCTTTGTTCTCTAGAACACACCTTTGTTTTATACCAAGGTTGTGCCTTCTGCTTTTGCAGACTGTAACGGGAATAAAGTCTTTTTCCTTTGAATTCCTTTTCCAAAAACTTTTGTTAATGATAGGTCTGCATTGCTAGTGACTCCCACACTGAACAATGCAGATATTTCCATCATTGAAGAAAGTGTCATTGGACGGTGCTAGCTAGACACAGTCTTATAACTTCCTTTTCCTCACTTAGCACCATATCATGTAGTTTCACACATCATTAGTGTCCAAAAACTGATTTTACTGTCTGACTTATATAGATGTTCTTGGTTTATTTATCTGGTCTTCTATGTTTGGATACTTAGATTGCTTTCAAATGGTCACTGTCATAAACGACACCCTAGTAGACGTCCAAGGGCAGCAACTTTTGGGTATGTCTATATTGATTATCTTAGGATAAATATCTAGCTACAAGTAAAATTATGGGGTCAACGGGACATGCACTTTTTAGGGCTTTTGATGTATATTTCCAATTGCACTCTGAAAAGATCATATCAATTTACCCTCCCAGTGTTATTTTAGTACTTGCCAACATGAGAAAATAAAACTATATTTCATTTTTATTGTATTTCTGTCATTGTTAGAGAGATTTACAACTCTATTAGAGGTACCCAGATCAATTGTTTCTATTTACACAAATTATTTTATGAAATAACAAACTGTCACAGTGTATATGGGGAATATAGCTTCTACTCACCAAATAAAACATGGGAAGGCTGCCCAGAACCCATCTGTGCATTAAACCCATGCTGGGCTGAGCAGAGGTCCAGTAAGTATTTACTGGTCTTGGCTGAATCCGTGACAAACGTGTGCTTCTTCCCAGTGACACTGCTTGTGATGGTGAACTTTTTTTGCTGAAGGAAGCAAACACAGACTTTAAATACACTGATCATCCACAACTCTCCACTGATGCACAACTGCAAGAAAATGCTCGGTCCCTCAGTTCCACATCCTGTAGCAGGCATCCACGGGTGCATGGCAGATGCTGTCTGACTATGGCTTGATATTCTTCTTAGCGTAAAGAAAATCCCTCTTTTTAGTTTTTTCTTCATTCATCAATCAAATTGTTTATCAAACAATTACTATTTTCCAAGGAGCATGCTGGGTGAAGAGAATATGAAGTGGGTCAGGTACATTGACCTCAGCAAGGACGGAACCTAACCCTCAGTGTGCATTATGAAAAGCCACTAAGTATTCCCATTGCTTTTATTGTACAAACTCCAAGAAGTTGTAGACAAAATCTCAACTAGTCAGGTTATGAAAAAGATAAAAACACCTGTGTATTATAATATTTCTGGCTATAACGTGGCAGATTCTGTTCTAAATGCTTTATGAGTATGAATTTATTTTGTCTTCACAACTACAGAATAAGAGAGATTCTATCACTTTTTTTATTCTGCAGATGAAAAATAAAAAAGCAAGAGTCCTCAAAATGCCACAGGAATTGAGGTCACACCACAAAGAAATGCTTCCCCACATTATACCTTCAAGGCCCAGAAACAAAGGGGTAGTATTTGTCCAGCTCACTGGGCTAAACTGGGGAAGATGACCTATATGAGCCTACCTGTATAGAGCCTTATGAAAAACACACAAATTTTTGCAATATATTATTCTGATAATAACAATAAAATATAAATATAGGTGATATTAAATATTAATTCATATAAAACTTCCAAATAAAGTCTTCATTCTGGGTATTCTATCTATTTCAATAAGAACTTTCAGCTTGCTCCTATAAAGATAACTTTATAGGGCCGGGCGCGGTGGCTCAAGCCTGTAATCCCAGCACTTTGGGAGGCTGAGGCGGGTGGATCACAAGGTCAGGAGATCGAGACCATTCTGGCTAACACCATGAAACCCCGTCTCTACTAAAAGATACAAAAAACTAGCCAGGCGTGGTGGTGGGCACCTGTAGTCCCAGCTACTCGGGAGGCTGAGGCAGGAGAATGGCGTGAACCCGGGGGGCAGAGCTTGCAGTGAGCCGAGATCACGCCACTGTACTCCAGCCTGGGGGACAGAGCAAGACCCCGTCTCAAAAAAAAAAAAAAAAAAAAGATAACTTTATAGAAACAGGGCTTATGCTTGAAAGGGCTCCCAGAAACCCCTGATCCTCTTTAAGGCTAATCTCTTTTAATTCCTGATAGTCACCATTTCCAAGAAATTCCATTCATGCATGTCAGATATCAACAAAAGGCAGATAAATATTCATTGCTTTTTCTCTGAGAAACTCCTTTTTACCATTAACTTAATTTTAGATAAGTTGTTCATTATCTATATATTCTACTTTTACTGACAAGTATAGTGCTAAGCCTCCTTGTGCTAATAGGAATGGATTCTGAATCCAATTGAACTGTACTATAACTAGTATTTCTTTAAATAATGTGTTGTCTCAAGCATTCATAAATGCTGCTCCACTACTCATAATAATTCTTCTTTAGTACTCAACAGATCATTTTATCCACACTTTTTCAAAGTTGAATATTTGCTTGAAATCCAAACACTTTGTCACTACACACTGATAGTCTTTCATGCAATCCTGATAGTTTTATATTAAGTTTATCCAGATATTAAGCAATTTTTATATGAACAAGTCACTCTTCTTTTGAGACAGGGTCTCGCTCTGTCACCCAGTCTGGAGTGCAGCGACACAATCATAACTCACTGATACCTTAAAGTGCTGGATTCAAGCAATCCTCCCACCTCAGCCTCCCAAGTAGCTGGGATCACAGGCAGGCACCACCACATCCAGCTAATTTTTGTATTTTTTAAGTAGAGACAGGGGTATCGCTATGTTGCCCAGGCTGGTCTCGAACTCCTAGGCTTAAGTGATCCTCCTCAGCCTCTCAAAGTGCTGGAATTACAGGGGTGAGCCACTGTGTCTTGCAAGAATAAATCACTTTTTAAAATGTAATAACTATTTTTTAACAAATCTGAGAAGAGAGAATCATTCACACAGACACATACAAACAAACACACACACCAAAGTTTCTTTCAGCTTATAAACTCTCAGCAAAACTCTGCTTTCAGATGCCAGTGCTCCAAGGTATCAAACACCAGAGTGGAATGTTGATCCTATTTCTTGACATAAAGGTGAAAACAGTCTTGACTGTAGTGGTTTGGATTTTATTTCCATTTGTCACCATTTTGATAACATCATATAATGGAAAATTCTTATCCGCAAACTTTCGCATAGGCAAGCTGCTGCTCTGATGATGTATACGATGATGTATAACTCCAATCTCTGAGTTTTCAGCACCAGCATGAAATCCCTTCTTTACACTTCTGTGGTTGCAGTATAAACATATTAGGTTGGTGCAAAAGTAATCGCGGTTTTTGCCGTTAAAAGTAATGGCGAAAACCGCAATTACTCTTGCACGCACCTAATTCATAGCAGGTGCTTCTGTAACATGCTGGTTTCAAAGCATCAGTTTACCATTTTGAATATTTTTCATCCCTAGGAGTTTTTTATTTTTTTTTTTCTGTTGCTATTTGTTCACCTGCTTGATTATTTGTTTTGATACATCTTTGTATCAAATACAAATAATAGTTTTCTAGGCAGGGGAGATTTGCCATCAAGCTAATGAAACTGAAGGTCCAGGGCACTAAGCTCCTGGGAGGAGCCCTGGCAATGCATTCACATGGTCTTATCATACGCAGAAAGTAAGATGTTTTCACCCCAGTTTGTTAAGACCACTGACTCTTTCTACTCAGACACACCCTCCTTGCCACTCACCTTCGCACCAGGTGGTATTGGGTGACATGGACCAGATCTCTCTAAGAAGTTGAGATGGGGATACACTTGGTTTAGATTTAGTTGGATTTATTTAGGTGATTTGAAGGCTCTTCTAGAATAGTTGCTTTATTGCTAGCTATCCCAGAATACTCCTTCCATTTGTCTAACTCAACTAAAATCTCAGCAGAAAGTTGCAGGGCCAGCAGCCAGATGAAATTGACCATGCTCTATAATACCCAGCCCCCCAAGGAAGCATGAGCTGTACAGAGCCAGTAGCTGATCTACAAGAAGTTTTTGCACTCATCAGAAATGAAAAACTGTAATTTAGTTCTCAAAAATACTATCCAATTGAAATGCTTCCCTATCAGGGATATACTCTATAATAGTGTATACTGCATTATCAATACATCATATGAATTTTTTATGGGAATCCCATGAAATAGAATTTGTTAGGTTTCACGCATTTGCAGCAAAGAACTCTGTTGCAGCACTAGAAAGAGCAAAAATGTTTCATGCAAAGCTGCGTGTTTCATGCATCCTATTAATCGTTTCAATAATAAAAACATTTCAATCCACCATGCTAGAAGAAAAGCTAAACTATATTTCTATCCTCTCTAGAGAAAATTATATAACAAAAGTTTCATCATATGGAAAAATAATCAGAGTATGCCATTAAAAATTTGAAAGGAAAAAAGTATTATAGACATCGTCAGGAAGTTAATAAAAATATTACTTGCTGGCTTTTGTGATATCTGCAGGATTTGTTCAGCTTTTAAAAATTCATAAAGTTTTTGTGATTTCTTTTCTCATTCTAAATAAACATTTCTTTCATGCCATCTATTGTAACTTTGTATTCTTTTTCATAAAGAGGGTCCCACATAGCATGTATCTGCTTCTGTTTCTATGTATTTCTCTTCAGAGATTTAACTAGTGTTGATAACCCAGAACAGTTACTAACATGCATAGGTTTATTGTTCTAGAAGGAACAGGTTTTTTATTGAACAATCAAACCACACATGGATGCCAACACATCGACGAATCATATTCTTTGGAAATGTCATCTTTCTCCATTTCCTTTGCTGCTTTGGTGCAGGCTGGCAAGATGAATGATCTGTAATTGTTTGAAGAATTTTGGCCTCAGGTATTAAAAAGCAAAACTGAGACCAGTTTCCTGAGTTAATTTTCATGTTATTCACTGAATTCCCTATTTTGTTCTTACAGAAGCATAAAGAGTTCAAGTCATTATCTGCGTAAGATGCTTGGTTTGCGGCAAGCTGCCGATGACATTTCTTCATCTGATGACTGTTCTGTAAAAATAAGTTATTCACGCCAAGGAAGAGGATGATCATCAGAGAATGGAACCCCTAATTAAGTATTTTTTGAGCTACTAAGTTTGTCTTCAGAGCCTGATGACTTCCCAGTTTTAATCAAGAAATTAATCAACTAATTTAATCAGGAAATCCCCTGGTGGGGGGGGAAATAAATACCTGTACAAGTTAAACCAATGTATACATAAAGTACTTACTTAAGGGGACTGTTGAGCTTTACAGCTTCAAAAAATTCCATTTTTAAAAATTACTTTTTAGGTTATCTGCATTTTTATGAATATTTTGAAACAGTGCATTGAAAAATCTGAACAATTAAACATGCAATAAAAAATAAGTAATGTAGTAGTATTAAATTCATTAAACAAAGTTCTTCATATAATCTTTCAGTTTAGTTAAAGTAATTTGAGTAATTAAAATTCTGAAAAATTCACAAATATAAATTCATTTGAGTTTGGTCAAAATAATTTGGAAAAAAAGTCAGTTTCCTGATAATATATGGACCACTTGAATAAACTCAATTAAATTGTGCTCAATTATTATTTATTTTTATATGTAAGCTTTTTTCCTGAAAACAAACAACAATTTATTATGAAATTGTATCTTGACAATGTGTTAACTTCAAAGCCAGGATGGAAGAAATAAAAGAAACATCCTGAAAATGAATGAAAGCAATTATGTTCTACTCAGGAAACTCTAACATCAAATAATAATACAAATAGTGATCTAGTCAGAAAATGTTTTTAACCATAGAGAAAACTAAATAGGAAACAAATATTTTTTCATGGGCCACAAGATAAAGAACTTCATATTTTATAATAAATCGTCACTGAAGTGACACAGGTACTGACTGGAACAACCACAGGACAGGCAGAGGCTGTCAGCCACCAGGGTACAGTGCCAGAGTGACTCACTTCAGGAGATAGAAATATGCATGCAAATAGTGTTCAAGTAGATTTCAAATGTTGTATACTTAATGGCGATTTTCTATCCAAAAATAGACTTTGAAACTTTTAAGAGCTATCAAAATTTTGCAATCCTCAGTGTCCCGTAGCACATCTTTAGTCCTCAGAGACAGACCAGAGGCCTTGGCACATCGTGTGCTAAGGGAAAATTAAAACACAGAAAGAAGTTACCAAACCTTTCAGGCTCTACTCAACCTAAACTACACTCTCAACATCCATTTCCCATCTCCAACTTTGCTCTCAACATTAATGGAGTCTCCAAATTAAGAAAACTTTACCCAGAAGGGAAGTGTAGCCCTTTAGACCAATGGCTGTTCTTGGGGATATGTGGGGGTCCAGGCAAGGAATAGTAGGGAAGAAATGGCCTCCTGAGGACCTCCCAAAATCCCCTGGCAGACTTCTTCCAAATATCCTTCAATGCATCAGAATGCAGGTTAACAAACAGACAGGTTGTGAGAACGTTTGGTCAGGAGAAAGCCACGTGACCCACGACCCACTGCTCCTCTAAATGGCCAACAAATTAGAGGAAAATGAAGTGCAGGTTATTTATCAACTGAGCTGCACTCACATAAGTAGAAATCTTTCCAGTTTCTCTCCACTGAAACCGTAAAGTTGCAATTCTGCTGTTGTTTTTCACTTCATATACTACAACACCTTTGGCACAGATCCCCAGGGCCATCTGCTCTTCTGGCCTCCTCTTCTCTGAGAATACTTGGTGAACCAGCACACCGTATTCTGGGAGCTGCTGAGTGACCTGGAGCAGAAAAAGGCTGATTTAGAAACAGGCACATGGTTTAAAATAATGGGCCCTCACGTCACTCACTCCATGCAAAACACATTGATAGGCGTTCTGAAAAGAAAGAGTAGGATCATCCCATAAGTTTAGGAAACACTGGATCGAACAGATTTATTTGCTACGTACAGAATTTCTCTGCACCTCTGATATGATGGAATTTTCCTTTTTTTTTTTTTTTTTTTTGTAACCCAAGGAATACTTTTCTCATGGAATACCTAAAATAGTACTTAGAACACAGTTATTATGAAAATAACACAGTAGAATAATAATATTCTGAATAAGTTTTTTAGAATTCATACCCTTCTGGGACATCTCATAGTAAGAGATTTCTTTTCCTGGTTATGTCAGAGTCTATAGCATTTTCTGTTCCAACCCCCTTACATGACAGATACAAAAACTGCAGCTAAGGCATAGAAAGCAACCTTCCAGATCACCAGTATTAGTTGTGAACTGCAGAGAAAATGACAATTCACTTTGGCACTCCTCACCACTGCAGCAATGCCTTCATGGGGGTCCCCATAGCCCAAGGTCTTGCCTCTGTTTACTAGGTTAGGGGAATAAATTTTGCCAGAGGCCATGGGTCAACTGGAGCTGGGGACTGCATTAGGCCACCAACTTCTTAAGAGACCAGAATATAAAATGAACACAAATGTTTCTACACCTGAATGGCTATCACTTTCCCACCCTGGGCTTTCCCAACCTCTTCTTCACCAGGAAGACGCCAGTCCCCATCAGAAAGTTGATGTGTCTCTGGGACCCACAGCCAGGACCTCTTGCTCCATGCATTTGAAGCCCTCTCAGAAGGGTTTTATTGCTGAGATCTGGTATCCCATTCCTACCCCCAACCAGAGAGCATCATGTCCTATCCAATCTCTCTCATCCCCAGGCAAGGTCACAAAAACAGGGACAAATTATGGCTTTTGAGAGCTTCTTTCTCAGGCTCCTTGCCCATTCACTGTTGATGAAGTCTGTGCAGACAGCTTATGCTGCCTGCAGACTCCACAGCTCTTCACACAGGGTTCAGATTACATTTCTGAACCCTAAGCCTCCTTCATTTAACTTTGGAGAGACCCTGTCATCATCATCATCATCATGATTATCATCGTCATCATAATCAGTCAGTATCCTCATCATCATACAAATCAATATTTACTGAGCGCTGGTGCTGAAATATCCAGTGGCCAGACTGGGCATGTGATTAAAGTTTAACAAAGCAGGACCATCCCAAGATAACTAGGTAGATGTTTTTAAAGAATTCGGTGTGATATTTCTTTTAAAAATAAGCATTAATAAGTAGTCCTCATTAGGATAAAGACACCTTTGCTAGACTTATACTTCTTCAATTGTTTAGTATTAGTTTATATTCTAATTTATTGTTTAACTATACAAAGAGAGATATGATACTTTTCAGTTCTTTGGGCCTCAAGATTCCTACTGGTAAAGCACCATGCTAAGCCTCTCCCAGCATAATTTCATTATTATTTAATCTTCAGAACAATCACAGAGATGGTGAAGCTATCCCTTTTCTAAGTAATCTGTCCAAGTTCCTGCTTTGGAGTCAGGAATAGAAATATGGAAGGATGAGCCTGTTTGCTCCTGAGTCTTCACTCTTAACAACTGAAATACAGGGAATCCAAAAGGCCTGGAAACATAGGCGAATATACTTAATGTTGTCAATGGCATCTTCATCTGTAAAACAATAAAATAATGACGTCTACCTCCATTCCCTGTCTGCTAGGGAGTCTCCTAGGATGCTTCTCCTGGCCCTGTTTGCATTGCTATTGCTGGGTGTCCTTTCAAAGGGTCATTTCCTCTCCATGTGCTTTGGGCCATCTTACTACAAGGCCTGTCCTCCTTACAACAGGCAGCAAAGTTGAGATGGGACCAAGCACTCCTGGCTGCAGCCACACAGCACCCTTGCTGTATTGAACATTCTTCTAAACAAATGGATTGTTATTTCTGGATATTCATCAAGGGGTTCAGAATTCATCTTCTCTGACCTCATAATTACACCCGTGGGTATTTACCCTAAGAAAATATGCTGAATAATCAGGACAACCCCTTCTCATAATGCTGTTCAGTACAGATTTGTGGGGTGATTTGGGGAAACCAGCTCCTGGAAGTAAACAGTTTCCTAAAAACAGTACTGCCTTAAAATTGATTATCAGGCAGCCTTTACAAATGATATTTATAAAGCATTTGTAATTATCAGGAGAGTGCATTTGTTGTAGTGCTAAGTGGGAGAAACTACAAGATACAACCAGTATGATTTCAATAGCAAGAAAAAAATATTTTAATAACCTATTACAACCCTCAGCTATGTAGGAAAATGGCTCCATGGTTGAGGAAGTTAGGAAAACACTGAATTCACCTTAAACAGATTATTCTGAGATTAATACGCTAATATAGTTGTGAATCTACAGACAGACTATGGTATTCAGTGCTCCCCAAAATGGACTTTTGCCCAGTCTGTTGCTAGTATGAGATGCTGAACTGTCAGAGTTAGTCATTAGTGAACCGGGGGCCAAGAGGCAGCCTCCCAATAATGATTTTCTCCTTTTTCTAATGAAACACAAGAGCCATGAGGAGCTATAATTAAATAATCCAGTGATTGCTTGTAGAGTAGTAACTGAGCTCTGGGGTGGGCTCTGAGGACCCAGGGCCCTCCAGGCATTTATAGCCCAGTAGAAGGGATGGAAAGTGTCCAGAAAGGACTGCAGTGCAAGGTGTCTTAGCAATATGTATCAACAATGTTCAAAATGTTTATTACCTTCCACCCAGTAACTCCACTCATGAGATTCTATCCCTAAGGAATGAAGCAGAAATACAGCTAAGATTTATATGTAAAAGATGCTAATCTCAGTATCATTTTAAATAGTCCCATATTGGAAACTATTTGTATGTTAAACAATAGAGCATTGAGAGAAAAAAGTAGGGTACAACATACGTTAATTCAAAAGAAGTTTTCAAATGTTTAGATTTATGGGATTATATGCATACATAAAAGTGCATATATAATATAAAGCTAATTTTAAACATATATGCATATACACATATATAGGAATGCACAGAACAAACAGAGAAGGATGAATATACCAAAATATAACTGTGCTATCTCCAGGCAGCAGAATTATGAGGAAATGTTTACTTTTATAATCAGGGAGGGGGAGAAAACCTTTAACAAACCCTCACCCTAATGAGAGGCTCCCAGTGTGCTCTGGGGGTGATGACAGAGCCCTGTCTAGTGTCTCCGTCTGTACCACAGGCAGGTAACACTAGTGTTAACAACCCCAACCAGTCTACCAAGGGGAACTGCAAAAGCAAGAGTGCTCCTTGAAACCGATAAAGATTACATGTAAACGAAATAAAATCTATTCAGTGCTTTCTGTGAATGGGGGAAAATTGGTTTCCTGTATTTTTGCTTCTGAGCCTGGTAGTTTCTTTTACAATCATTTTTCATCATTCAACCAGGAAGCGAGGGACCCTGACAGTGAACTCAGCACTCAAAGCCAGGGTCTGGGCAGAGGCCAGAAGGTAACGTCCATCCTACAGGCGTCTATTGCAGGGTTGGGTCCTTGGCCTCTAGACTGGATTCTGCAGTTCTGTGGCTCTGTGACCACTCATCATCAGGTGGCTTTGAAGTCTCCACTGGTCCTTCATCAAGGGAATGCTTTGTCCCCTTGACAGGGAACACGTGTGCAGCCCGGACTATGGAGTGCCCTGATCATGCTTTGCCAGTGCTTCTCAAACGAAACGCTTGCAGGCTACACTATGTTAGATACAGGGATAGTTCTGCAAAATGACTGGCTGAAAAGCAAAGGACCGACCTCATGTTGGCTGTTCTGTTTTCAAGTACCCATCTCAATTAAGGGCTAGAAAACACAGACGGAATATTTCTACCTGACTTCTGTACAGAGAAATATACAAATCTCCTAGCTTCCTTTTAAAACTGCTCCCCCAATCAAATGGCCCAGCCTCTATCCTGTCCTGGGGAAGCTGCGAGTGTCCTCTCACTTGCCCCCCAGCTGTATCTGCACAGGCACAGTAGCCACTCCCTCCCTGGTCCCCATATCTTGACATAGAGTAGCTGGTATTGTTCTTGTTCCATTGAGCGTTTATTGAGTTGTGCGCCTGTGGGTAGACCGCAATCCTCCCCACAAGACGTGGGGCTTCCTGGGAACAAAGAGCATATGCTTTTTTGTCTCCATTTTCCAGTGCCTGGCCCACAGCAAGGGGAGGTTGTGGAGTAGCAAAGACTATTCATCATTGTGTGTGCCCACACGGGGGTACTGCAGTGCCACTGTTTCTGCCCTGCTGGTGAAGAGACAGCGGGCTCAAGCTGTACCCCTGTCCACAGGCCACAGCAGCTGTGCTGTGTTGAGGACTGCTGCCTGGAGGGCTGCAAACTTGGGGTTTTGCAACGGCTTTTCTCTGGCTCAAGCTCTGATCTTGTACTACTGCTGTCCCATGTGTCAACTATAAGAAACGTGGTCTCCCTGCTTGGAGGAAAGTGTCTGGAATGCTGATCTAAGATTTGGCCGGGCACAGTGGCTCACGCCTGTAGTCCCAGCACTCTGGGAGGCCAAGGCAGGTGGATTACCTGAGGTCAGCAGTTTGAGACCAGCCTGGCCAACACGGGGAAACCCTGTCTCTACTAAAATACAAAAATTAGTGGGGCATGGTGGCAGGCACCTGTAATCCCAGAGTGAGACTCCGTCTCAAAAAAAATAAATAAATAAATAAGGAAAAGCCCTACCACACTCACCCCAGCTCACTAAATCCTACCCTCTTTGGCGTCATTTCCAATGCCAGCTGCTTCCAGAAGCCTCTCCTTGCCCCTCCCTCCCTCTTAGAGCTCCACCCTTGCTCATGCCTCCTTGTGGGTCTGCACACACCTGGACCCCTTGAGAAGGCTCCAGAGGGGATTGCTGACTGCATTCCCTTGAAGACCAACACCTCTCTCCAGGTCAGGAAGGCCTTACCCTCAAGAACTCCAGCTCAGCATCCTCTCCCCAGAGTGCAGAGCTGAGCCGGTGCATCTCTGAGACTTCGACTTGGACGCGTAAAACAGTCATCCTCTCGATCAGACTTGCTGGGATGTAATCTTCAACGTGAAAGTATGGCTTACTCTCCACCTGCTGGAAGTAAGATGCAGAGGGGGAGGGCATGATCAAGACACTGTCCGGGGGACTCTGAGCAGAATGAAAACATTATCTGTAGTCACAATTCCAGGAGAGCTCCAGAGAAAGACACTTCCTCGAGGTGCCCACCTGGGAAATTATTTTCCACTATACTAGAAACAGGGCCAAACCCTAGGACATGAACAGAAAAGAGAGAGTAAAGGAGCTGTTTTTGAGCCCCTTTTTATGCAGGTAGTTCACAGAACACATAAGGCTCTTCTGATTCTCACAGGAATACTCTGAAGACGGCATTGTCATTGCCATTGCCAAGAGGAGCAAGAGAGAGGTCACTCAACAGGGCAAAGCTCACACCACTTGAAAGTGACAGAAACAAGATTTGTTCACCCCAAACCCTCACACTTTCCATGACGTATGTTTTACCAAAAGGCACAGCAAAACCTTGGCCCCAAAACTCCATGTTTTTTCTTAATTCATTTAGCATTTCTGTCTACTTGCACTCCCAGAACATTGTGTCTTCTCACCAGGAAGGTCTTAGCTTTGGCATCATTGCTGCACAAGAAAGTGTTCAAGGAGTAGCCCCCTGAAAAAGGGGAGACTGGATACCCCCACCCCACCTTCGTCAAGTCTGTTCTTTGAGAGACTGAGGCTGCATCCCCGCTAGGAGAGGATAGCAGGTCGAATCACTCACTGCTTGATGGTGAGTTCCCTGAACACAGACTCTGGGGCAGGCAGAAGTCTGCAGAAGTCCACGCAGGAGTGATATTGAGGTCCAATATACAGAATGAGAAATGCAGGACCAGGCAGAGGGAGAAGCTGACTTTTCCTTTGTATTCCCAAATCAACATGTCCTGGTCTCAGGATGCCCTTGCCAGCCTAACCCTGGGCAAGCCATTTCCCTCCAGTTGAGAACAGTTACTCATGAGGAAGGCAGCTAGGATCTGGGAGAATCTGGCCTCGTTGGGGCTGGGGGTGAACGAGTTGGCCTGAGGGGGGATCTGAAGGGAAGAGCACAGTGTCCGCCACCTCCCACTCTCCTGATGTAGCATGTCCCCATGTGGCCATGGACCAAGAATCCTCAGGCTGGTGCTGGCTCGTGCTGGTTTTGAGCTCAGCTCCACCACAAACGGAGAGACATTGTTCAGCAGGCTAGTGCGTAAAAAGCATTTAGAATGCTATTAGAGTGGCCGAATTCCAGAATACTGGCAACACCATGCTGGTGAGGATGTGGAACAACAGGAACTCTCAATCATTGCTGGTGGGATTGCAAAATGGCACAGCCATTTTAGAAGACAGTTTGGTGGTTTTTCATAGAACTAAACATATGTTTACCATACAATCGAGCAATCGTGCTCCTTGGTAATTACCAAAAGGAGTTGAAAACTTATGTCCATACAAAAACCTGCACACAGATGTTTATAGCAGCCTTACTCATAATTGCCAAAACTTAGAAGCAAATGATGTCCCTCAGTGGGTGAATGGATAAATAAACTGTTACATCCAGACAATGCAATATTGTTCAGTGCTAAAAAGAAATGAGCTGTCAAGCCATGAAAAGACATGGAAGAGTCTAAAATGCATATTACTAGGTGAAAGAAGTAGGTGTGTAAAGACTACATACTGTATGATCCTAGATATATGATATTCTGGAAAAAGCAAAACTATGGAAGTGTAAAAAGATCAGGGGTTTGGAGGCAGGGAGAAATAAATAAGTGGAGCATAGAGGATTTTTAGGGCCATGAAATTACTCTGTAAGATGCTTGAAAACTGGTTATACAAATTGAGTAATTATTGTCATATTCAACTAAATCAGAGTCCAGGAACCAGGAAGAAAATGAATTCGGGGCACATAGCACCTGCTCCAAGAATTAAATTTTTCCAACAGCCCAACTACTGAAAGGACTTGCTGTAACCCTAAGACCAATTTTACCTAGTAGCTGCTGAAAAGACCTGCTGGGACTCTAAGACTTGTTTCACCTCCCACTGTCACTCACCAATCAGTTTTCAGTTCCCAAAAGCTTCTCAAGTGCTGATGAGTTTTCCTTCAAAACTACAACATTTTTATTCCTAAGAAAAATCTCAACCTTCTCTTCGTTCTTGAGACACACCAAAGACCATCCAGTATGTGAGTATACCCCAAACTGCAATTCTTGCTTCCCAAATAAATTGTTTTAAATTTAGAGATTCATCTCCATATTTTATTTGACTTCAACAATAGCATAATGGTGGATACATGTCTTTATACATTTGTCAAAACCCATAGAATGTACAACATCAAGCGTGAACCTCAGTGTAAATTATGAGCTCTCAGTGGTAATGGTGTGTCAATGTAGGTTCATTGATTGTAACAAATGTACCTTCTGGTGCAGGATTTTTATGTTGTCTGTAGGAGAAGGCCGTGCATGTCAAGGGGCAGGGGATATATGAAAACTCCCTATATTTTCAAATCAAATTTACTGTGAATCCAAAACTCTTCCAAACATTAAAGTCTATTAAAACATTTATTTTAAAAAAGCATTTAGGATCTTTGACCCAGGATCCTTTTGGTAGGAATATATCCAAGAGAAAAGTCCATAAGGGACTGAAAAAACTCTGGGGTCAAGTACACTTGTTTTTATGGCATTTATAAAACAGAAAAATCAGATGCAATTTAAATGATAATAATAGTAGTTATCACTCACATAGTGCTACTGGGTGAATACCCCACAATACAAGAACGAAGAAGTGAAGGAAGACTGGGAAGGCATAGCAGGCTGCCACTCCAGAGGATCACTAGGAAGGCCACTGGAGGACATGTACAATTGAGTGAGAAAGAAGAATGCAAATCGAATGTGGTGAAGTTCACAACTGTGTAAAAACCCCCGCATGTGATCAAGGCAGGGAGAGAATGCACCCAGAGGAAAGTTATTCTGCTGTGATGATGTGATTAAGGAGATTTATTTTTATACTAAATTGTCTTTGTCTCCCTTTTTAAAATGCAAATGTAATCATGTTGCTTCCCTGCTTAAAATTCTTCAGGGGCTCCCAATCTTTCACAACAGTGGTTTCCAAGTTATTTTTTTCAGTAACAGAACCATTTATCAAAGAAAATATAAGCCCCTTAGGAGGCCACACTGTCTTCCCAGATACAACAGGTGGCCGCCACCCAGCTTCACAGCCACCGAGGCTCAGGCAGCGAACAGGCCAGACTTCTCCTCTTGCCCTTTCAATGACACAGAGAGGGACTCTCCCTTCTGAGGCCTCACTCAATGCCCTTTGAAGTGTCCATTGCAGCACCAGTCATATAGCAAAGCAATGTGAAGTGAGCCCTGGTCGCGCTCTTTCTAGCTTACCTAACCTCAGAGTCACAACTTTCTCAATGGCAAGCACCAGCTTTTCAGGGTTGATGTAAGAATTCAATGGTGCCAAGCCCAGAGCAGACCTTCCACAAATCAAGACTGAGTAAGTGGTTGTATAAATGAATGGGTTTGCGTAAACTTACTGGCCTTTACAAACATGAGACAGGAAAAAGGTCTGCCTTCAGGAGCCATATGGGGGCAGCAGAGAGCACCTCAGAAATATCCTCGGGGCAGTAGACAGGTTAAGGCTTGGCAGGATTTGGGGATGGGGAAGCAGAAGGAGGAGAATGAGATGACACTGAGCCAGAAGCAGGGTGAGATCAGTCAGAAACTGGACGGGCACAGGAAAGCACCATAATGGAGTGTTGGTGCTGGTCCATTTTATGTGTCAACTTGACTGGGCCATGGGGTGCCCAGATATCTGGTCAAATATTCTGGGTGTGACTGTGAGGGTGTTTTTGTACTTGACTGACACTTAAATCCATACACTGAATAAAGCAGATGGCCCTCCCTAATGTGAGTGGACCTCATCCAATCTGTTGAAGGACTGAATTAAACAAAAAGACTGACCCTCCTGTGGAGAAGCAGCTCCTCTCTGCCTGACTCTCTTCATGCCAGGATGCAGGTCTTCTCTTGCCTTTGGGCTCAGGCTTGTACTGGAACTGCACCATTGGCCCTCCCAGGTTTCCGGCTTGCTAACTGCACAACTTGAAGCTTCTCAGCCTACATAACCACATGAGCCAATGCCTTCTAATACATCTCTAGATAGATAGACAGAAAGACATATAGATGATAGATAGATAATAGATACATAGATAGATACATAGGCAGAAGATAGATACATAGATGATAGATAGATAGATGATAGATAGATAGATAGATAGATAGATAGATAGATAGATAGATACATAGATGGATAGATAGATAGATAGATAGATAGATACATAGATACATAGATGGATAGATAGATACATAGATACATAGATACATAGATGGATAGATAGATAGATAGATAGATAGATAGATAGATAGATAGATAGATAGATAACTATCCATTAGTTCTGTTTCTCTAGAAAACCTGGACTATTATAGGCTCATAGAGACA
This sequence comes from Rhinopithecus roxellana, assembly GCF_007565055.1. Lineage (NCBI taxonomy): Eukaryota > Metazoa > Chordata > Mammalia > Primates > Cercopithecidae > Rhinopithecus > Rhinopithecus roxellana. The sequence goes on along the minus strand of NC_044559.1, from coordinate 3,909,551 downwards.
GGTCTGAGCCCCTGGAGCCCTGGGGCAGCAGACTCTGCTATACTGACTCCAGGTCTGAGTAAGAGACTATTACTCAAACTCCCACCTGCCTCTAGTGGATCTGACCTGTGGTCCCCAACAACTCTAAGCGCTAGAGTTAAACTCAGGTTTGACATCCTGTATCTGAATCTACAGACTGAAGGTTAGCTGTTGTGTTATTTTATATTAGAGCACTATAATGCTGGAGGAAGGAAAAGGAAAGCTTGTAAGCATAGGTACCACACATGCATTGCCACCTTTCACCTTTACAGCAGATTTGCAAGAGATTGATGATTATTTTCCATTTTGCAGATGAAAAAGCCAAGGCTCAGAGAGAAAACATGCCAAGGCCATATGGCTACTGAACCAGAGGCCACAGCAAGAATGTCAACTGATTCACTGGGACACTCCTGGCTTAGAGCACCCTCCTCCCAGGACTCTGCAGTGTAGCACCACAAGGACAAGAAGAAGGTGGCCTAGGCATGAAAAAGGCCCTAGGCCCAGGTACTGAGGGCAGGAAAGAATTCAAGGGTAAGCAGTGACAGGGCTTGTCAAAAGGGCAGGAAGGAGGTTAAGGGGTCCAGGCCAGCTCTGAGACACTGTCTCCCTGGGGCAGTGTCAGGGGCAGAAAGTGAACTTCCAGTCCCCATGGACCAGGGTAGGCCCAGGAGAGCGGACAGATGGGAACTGAACTACAGTTCCTTGACAAGCCAACTGCTGATGTTCCGATGGATGACTGTCATCTGTAGTGTCTTCCAGTCCAGGAGTTTCAGCTCCATTCATTCACAACTCTTGCACAAACTCCCTGTGCTTCAAGCACTGCTTTGGTGCTGGAGAAATGGCTACACAAAGCAGACAAAAAAGCCCTTACCCTCAGGTGTTTTCTATGCTAATGATCAATAAAATGAATTCATCATCCCACGTGATGATAAATGCTGTGAACAAAAACCCTGCAGGGTGAAGGAATATGCAGGGACTTCGAAGACCCCAGGACACAGCAGCACCTTCCGAAGCTGTAGCGGTAGGAAAGCAAGACAATGTTGGGAGAGTCTGAGAAGTGTTTTGCGAAACGCAGTCTGTAACCCATTGGTGAGCTATGAATCAATTTAGGGGCCCATAATCAGCATTTTTAAAATTAATGAAAATATAATAGGAGATATCAATGTGCATTGCATATAGAAAGGTTGCACCTTATTTCCTGAGGTTTTTGCTTCAGTTCTGTTCTATATACTTGTGTGCGTGTTGGGTTTTAATGTCCATTTATCCATGGGACATGGCAAAAAAAATGTTTACAACCCCACTGTTCTCACTGCTTTAACTGTTGGGCTTGTCCCTGCCCTTCAGTCCAGTTCCAGAGCCAAGGCAGGCAAGTTATAACTGAGGTCACTCACAGCCCTCCCCATCTATCCCACATACCCTATGAGGGATAAGACACAGAACTCTGCGAAGGTGTTCACACCCAGTGGTGGCTACTGCTTCTCTTTCTCAGACTCAGGGTGTATTAATCTACTGGAGTTGCCATAACAAATACTAACTGGGGAGCTTAAACAATAGAAATTCATTTTCTCATAGTTCTGGGGGCTGGAAGTCCAAGACCAAGGCTTCCACAGGTTTGGTTTCTCCCAAGGCCTCTCTCCTTGGCTTGCTGACAGCCGCCTTCTCCCTGTGTCCTCACATGGCCTTTCCTCTGTACTTGTGCCTCCCTGGTGTTTCTTCGTATGTCCAAATTTCTTCTTCTTATAAGAGCACCAGTCAGATTGGATCAGGGCCCACCTTAACAGTCTCACCCAAAATTAATCACCTCTTTAAAGGTCCTAACTCCAAATACAGTCACCTTCTGAGGTACTGGTAATTAGGGGTTCTACATATGAATTTGGGGGCTCAAGACTCAGCCCATAATACAAGGTCTGACCCCGGTGATGTAGCAGACTAGAACTTTAGGTAAACATGGTTCCTTTGTTCACCAATGATATAACATCTCTGACCACTCTGACCACTAACTGCCCACTGTTGGTGGACATGTATTTCCGGCCACACGTGACTATTCATCTTCTTTTTGGAAACGGGAAACCATCCTTCCTCCCTCTCAGTCTATGCACTTTGCAGTGTGAGCTCTATCCCTGCCTCCTAGGGTGACCATGGGGTTAGACTCAAGTCTAACCAATCAAAGCATGACATCCTCCTACACAATGATTGGCTTCAGGTGGGCACATGACTCTGTCAGCACCAATGGGACAGAAACCCACGATTTCCATGCTATTTCGAAGGGAGAGACTCTCTTTCTTGCACAGGGCTGGAACCTGGAGGGTGGAATTGGAAAGCCATGAAACGCAAATTTGACAGGAGAGCACAGCTCAGAGACACAAGAAGCCCAAGTCCTGCTGACATCATGTGAGTTCCTATCACCCAGGGTCCAAGGTAAGAGTGATTGGGCTGGAAGCTTGTCAAAGGGATGCTATGGGGCTGAGAAAGAACCAGAACCCTTCAGTTTTGCAAGCCAGTAAATGACATGTTTTATTCAAGCCAGCCTGAGCTTGATTTGCTATCACTGGTAATCAACAGAATGCTGTCCAATCACCTATGCTGGCCAAGGGTATGGGAGGATGCTAAAAATGACCCAGTGGGTCCACTTGTGGGGCCAGGAACTCTAGGGGATTGATACTGACCTTGAAAGGTATATAACATTGAGACAGATGAGCAGACATTATGGGAAAGGGCATTCAAAGGCCCAAGTACCTGCCAGCTCTTAGGATTTCAAGGATTTAAAGGTCCTTTTGAAGATTTCTGGGGCAGAAGGGTGGGGTGGGTGTGGTTAACATTTCATTGTTTCTTCTTCTTCTTTTTTTTTTTTTTTAAGCAGTGAATTCCTCCTTCACGCAGTGAAGGTCTCTTAAAGAAGGTCTCTTAAAGAAGACCATCTCTTCTCCAGGCTAAGCATTCCCCAGTGGTATCCAGCATTTGTCACATGACAGTGGTGAGTGCTATCCAAGATAAAGCCCACTGTGCTGACTGGGAGGTCACCAGGGAAGAGATTGGTGGAAACTTCCCCTCCTTTGCTCCTTCCTCTCTGCTCCTACTGATGCATCCAGAGATGGACTCCACATTCAGATGCAATGTCACACTGCTTGGTCTCTGTTGAGGTCTGTTCCCTAGCCTTTCCTTTCATCCAGAACATGGGCAGGAGATGGGGGAAGTGCTGCATAAACCCCGAAAGCAAAATTACACTGCTCTCTATAACAGCTCAAGGGGTTGGTTTCTCCTTCCTGCCTTGTGTCCCCATTTTAAATCCTAATTAGGTAAGTAAATACATTAGCATAATCCTTCCCTACTAATAGGCATCTGAAAATCAAATAACAAGTAATTAACTCCATTAACTCCCTGAGGATTATAACAGAGGACTATCATAGGCAGTTAAATCAAAGAAACTTGCATATGATTCTGCTGCAGGGGCAAGGGCAAGGGCTTGGCCAACAAGATTAGAATTGCCATTTGAGAAGAGTGTATCCCAGAAGAATCAGCATTGGCCTTGGAGTAACACATCTGGGCTCAAATTTAGACTTTACAATGTACTAGCCACATGAACTTCAGATCACTCTTCTAGGAAACTGCGTGATAATATCAACTCTATGATATTATCACACCAATTTACAATGTTGCTGTGAGAGCTGAGTTAACATAAATCGAAAATGTCTAGGTAAATGCCAGGTACATAGTGATCTTTTAATAAAGGTTGGCTGTTACTATTCAAAGCAAGACTAAGCAAAAAGAACAAATCTGGAGACATTACATTACCTGATTTCAAACTACACTATAAGGCCATAGTCACCAGAACAGTATGATACTGGTATAAAAATAGGTATACAAACCAATGGAACAAAATAGAGACTCCAGATAAAAAGCAAAACACTTACAGTCAATTGATTTTTGACAAAGCAAACAAAAACGTAACGTGGGGAAAGGACACCCCATTCAACAAATGGTGCTGGGATAATTCGCTAGCCACATGTGGAAGAATGAAACTGGATCCTCATCTCTCACCTTATACAAAAATCAACTCAAGATGGATCAAAGACTTAAATCTAAAACCTGAAACCATAAAAATTTGAGAAGATAACATTAGAAAAAACTTTCTAGATACTGGCTTAGGCAAAGACTTCATGACCAAGAATCCAAAAGCAAACGTAACAAAAACAAAGATAAATAGATGGGTTTTAATTAACCTAAAAAGCTTCTGCACAGCAAAAGAAGTAATCAGCAAAGTAAACACACAACCCACAGAATAGGAGAAAATCTTTGCAATCTATTCATCCAACAAAGGACTAATATCCAGAATCTATAAAGAACTCAAACAAATCAGCAAGAAAAAAAGTGAACAATTTCATCAGAAAGTAGATTAAGGACATGAACAAACAATTCTCAAAAGAAGAGATACAAATGGTCAGGGGCAATTCCAAGATGGCCGAATAAGAACAGCTGCAGTCTATAGCTCCCAGAGTGAGCGACGCAGAAGACAGGTGATTTCTGCATTTCCAACTGAGGTACCGGGTTCATCTCACTGAGGCGTGTCAGACAGTAGGTGCAGGACAGTGGGCCCAGACCACTGAGCATGAGCCGAAGCAGGACAAGGCATCGCCTCACCCAGGAAGTGCAAGCAGTCAGGGTATTCCTTTTCCTAGCCAAGGGAAGCTGTGACAGACAGCACCTGGAAAATCGGGTCACTCCCACCCTAATACTGCACTTTTCCAAAGGTCTTAGCAAACGGCACACCAGGAGATTATATCCCATGCCTGGCTCAGAGGGTCCCACACCCATGGAGCCTCACTCAGTGCCAGCACACCAGTCTGAGATTGAACTGCAAGGCAGCAGCGAGGCTGCGGGAGGGGTGCCCACCATTGCTGAGGCTTGAGTAGGTGAAAAAAGCAGCAGGGAAGTTCAAACTGGGTGAAGCCCACCACAGCTCAAGGAGGCCTGCCTGTCTCTGTAGACTCCACCTTTGGGGGCAGGGCATAGCTGAACAAAAGGGAGCAGAAACCTCTGCAGACTTAAATGTCCCTGTCTGACAGCTTTGAAGAGAGTAGGGTTTCTCCCAGCACAGAGCTGGAGATCTGAGAACCGATAGACTGCCTCCTCAAGTGGGTCCCTGATCCCCGAGTAGCCTAACTGGGAGGCACCCACCAGTAGGAGCAGACTGACACCTCACATGGTAGGATACCCCTCCGAGATGAAGCTTCCAGGGGAACAATCAGGCAGCAACATTTGCTGTTCAGCAACATTCACTGCTCTGCATCCTCTGCTGCTGATACCCAGGTAAACAGGGTCTGGAGTGGACCTCCGGCAAACTCCAACAGACCTGCAGCTGAGAGTCCTGACTGTTAGAAGGAAAACTAACAAACAGAAAGGACATCCACACCAAAACCCCATCTGTACGTCACCATCACCAAAGACCAAGTAGCCTAACTGGGAGGCACCCACCAGTAGGAGCAGACTGACAAGGTCGGTAGATAAAACCACAAAGATGGGGAAAAAACAGAGCAGATGAACTGAAAATGCTAAAAATCAGAGTGCCTCTCCCCCTCCAAAGGAATGCAGCTCCTTGCCAGCAATGGAACAAAGCTGGACGGAGAATGACTTTGACGAGCTGAGAGAAAAAGGCTTCAGATGATCAAACTTCTCCAAACTAAAGGAGGAAGTTCGAAACCATCACAAAGAAGCTAAAAACCTTGAAAAAAGATTAGACGAATGGTTAACTAGAATAACCAGCGTAGAGAAGTCCTTAAATGACCTAATGGAGCTGAAAACCATGACACCAGGACTACGTGGCAAATGCACAAGCTTCAATAGCTGATTCAATCAACTGGAAGAAAGGGTATCAGTGATTGAAATCAAATGAATGAAATGAAGTGAAAGAGAAGTTTAGAGAAAAAAGAGTAAAAAAAAAAAAATGAAGCCTCCAACAAATATGCGACTATGTGAAAAGACCAAATGTACATCTGATTGGTGTACCTGAAAGTGACAGGGAGAATGGAACCAAGTTGGAAAACACACTGCAGGATATTATCCAGGAGAACTCCCCCAACCGAGCAAGGCAGGCCAACATTCAAATTCAGGATATACAGAGAATGCAACAAAGATACTCCTTGAGAAGAACAACTCCAAGACACAAAATTGTCAGATTCACCAAAGTTGAAATGAAGGAAAAAATGTTAAGGGCAGCCAGAGAGAAAGGTCAGGTTACCTACAAAGGAAAACCCATCAGTCTAACAGTGGATCTCCTGGCAGAAACTCTACAGGCCGGAAGAGAGTGGGGGCCAATATTCAACATTCTTAAAGAAAAGAATTTTCAACCCAGAATTTCATATCCAGTCAAAATAAGCTTCATAAGTGAAGGAGAAATAAAATCCTTTACAGACAAGCAAATGCTGAGAGATTTTTGTCACCACCAGGCCTGCCCTACAAGAGCTCCTGAAGGAAGTACTAAACATGGAAAGGAACAACAGGTACCAACTACTGCAAAAACATGCCAAATTGTAAAGACCACTGATGCTAGGAAGAAACTGCATCAACTAACGAGCAAAATAACCAGCTAACATCATAATGACAAGATCAAATTCACACACAACAATATTAACCTTAAATGTAAATGGGCTAAATGCTCTAATTAAAAGACACAGACTGGTAAATTGGATAAAGAGTCAAGACCCATCAGTGTGCTGTATTCAAGAGACCTATTTCATGTGCAGAGACACATATAGGCTCAAAATAAAGGGATGGAGGAAGATCTACCAAGCAAATGGAAAACAAAAAAAAGGCAGGGGTTGCAATCCTAGTCTCTGACAAAACAGTCTTTAAACCAACAAAGATCAAAAGAGACAAAGAAGGCCATTACATAATGATAAAGGGATTAATTCAATCAGAAGAGCTAACTATGCTAAATACATATGCACCCAATACAGGAGCACCCAGATTCATAAAGCAAGTCCTTAGAGACCTACAAAGAGACTTACACTCCCACACAATAATAATGGGAGATTTTAACACCCCATTGTCAACATTAGACATATCAACAAGATGGAAAGTTAACAAGGATATCCAGGAATTGAACTCAGCTCTGCACCAAGCGAGCCTAATAGACATCTACAGAACTCTCCACTCCAAATCAATAGAATATACATTCTTCTCAGGACCACATCGCACTTATTCCAAAATTGACCACATAGTTGGAAGTAAAGCACTCCTCAGCAAATGTAAAAGAACAGAAATTATAACAAACTGTCTCTCAGACCACAGTGCAATCAAATTAGAACTCAGATTAAGAAATTCACTCAAAACCACTCAACTACATGAAAACTGAACAACCTGCTCCTGAATTACTACTGGGTACATAACGAAATGAAGGCAGAAATGAAGATGTTCTTTGAAACCAGTGAGAACAAAGACACAACATAACTGAATCTACGGGACACATTTAAAGCAATGTGTAGAGGGAAATTTATAGCACTAAATGCCCACAAGAGAAAGCAAGAAAGATTTAAAATTGACACTCTAACATCACAATTAAAATTTCTAGCAGAAGGCAAGAAATAACTAAGATCAGAGCAGAACTGAAGGAGATAGAGGCACAAAAAAATCCTTCCAAAAATCCATGAATCCAGGAGCTGGTGTTTTGAAAAGATCAGCAAAATTGATAGACTGCTAGCAAGACTAATAAAGAAGATAAAAGAATCAACTAGATGCAATAAAAAATGATAAAGGGGATATTACCACTGATCCCACAGAAATACAAACTACCATCAGAGAACACTAGAAACACCTCTACGCAAATAAACTAGAAAATCTAGAAGAAATGGATAAATTCCTGGACACATATACCCTCCCAACTAAACCAGGAAGAAATTGAATTCCTGAATAGACCAATAACAGGCTCTGAAATTGAGGCAATAATTAATAGCCTACCAACAAAAAAAGTCTGGGACCAGACAGATTCACAGCCAAATTCTACCAGAGGTACAAGGAGGAGCTGGTACCATTCCTTCTGAAACTATTCCAATCCATAGAAAAAGAGGCAATCCTCCCTAACTCACTTTATGAGGCCAGCATCATCCCGATACCAAAGCCTGGCAGAGACACAACAAAAAAAAAGAATTTCAGACCAATATCCCTGATGAACATCGATGCAAAAATCCTCAATAAAAGACTGGGAAACCGAATCCAGCAGCACATCAAAAAGCTTATCCACCATGATCAAGTGGGCTTCATCTCTGGGATGCAAGACTGGTTCAACATATGCAAATCAATAAACATAATCCAGTATATAAACAGAACCAAAGACAAAAACCACATGATTGTCTCAATAGATGCAGAAAAGGCCTTTGACAAAATTCAACAGCTCTTCATTCTAAAAACTCTCAATAAATTAGGTATTGATGGGACATATCTCAAAATAATAAGAGCTATTTATGACAAACCTACAGCCAAAATCATACTGAATGGGCAAAAACTGGAAGTATTCCCTTTGAAAACTGGCACAAGATGGGGATGCCCTCTCTCACCACTCCTATTCAACATAGTGTTGGAAGTTCTGGCCAGGGCAATCAGGCAGGAGAAAGAGCTTAAAGGGTATTAATTAGGAAAAGAGGAAGTCAAATTGTCCCTGTTGGCAGATGATGTGATTGTATATTTAGAAATTCCATCATCTCAGCCCAAAATCTCCTTAAGCTGATAAGCAACTTCAGCAAAGTCTCAGGATACAAAACCAATGTGCAAAAATCACAAGCATTCTTATACACCAACAACAAACAGAGAGCCAAATCATGAGTGAATTCCCATTCACAATTGCTTCAAAGAGAATAAAATATTTAGGAATCCAACTTACAAGGGATGTGAAGGACCTCTTCAAGGAGAATTACAAACCACTGCTCAACGAAATAAAAGAGGACACAAACAAATGGAAGAACATTCCATGCTCACAGATAGGAAGAATCAATATCATGAAAATGGCCATATTGCCCAAAGTAATTTATAGATTCAATGTCCTCCCCATCAAGCTACCAATGACTTTCTTCCCAGAATTGGAAAAAACTACTTTAAAGTTCATATGGAACCACAAAAGAGCCTGCATTGCCAAGTCAATCCTAAGCCAAAAGAACAAAGCTGGAGGCATCACACTACCTGACTTCAAACTGTACTGCAAGGATACAGTAACCAAAACAGCATGGTACTGGTACCAAAACAGAGATATAGACCAATGGAACAGAACAGGGCCCTCAGAAATAATACCACACATCTACAACCATCTGATCTTTGACAAATCTGACAAAAACAAGAAATGGGAAAAGGATTCCCTATTTAATAAATGGTGCTGGGAAAACTGGCTAGCCATATGTAAAAAGCTGAAACTGGATCCCTTCCTTACACCTTATACAAAAATTAATTCAAGATAGATTAAAGACTTAAATGTTAGACCTAAAACCATAAAAACCCTAGAAGAAAACCTAGGCAATACCATTCAGGACGTAGGCATGGCAAGGACTTCATGTCTAAAACACCAAAAGTAATGGCAATGAAAGCCAAAATTGACAAATGGGATCTAATTAAACTAAAGAGCTTCTTCACAGCAAAAGAAACTACCATCAGAGTGAACAGGCAACCCACAGAATGGGAGAAAATTTTTGCAAGCTACTCATCTGACAAAGGGCTAATATCCAGAACCTACAAAGAACTCAAACAAATTTACAAGAAAAAAACAAACAACCCCATCAAAAAGTGGGCAAAGGATATGAACAGACACTTCTCAAAAGAAGACATTTATGTAGCCAACAGACACATGAAAAATGCTCATCATCACTCACCATCAGAGAAATGCAAATCAAAACCACAATGAGATACCATCTCACACCAGTTAGAACGGTGATCATTAAAAAGTCAGGAAACAACAGGTGCTGGAGAGAATGTGGAGAAATAGGAACACTTTTACACTGTTGGTGGGACTGTAAACTAGTTCAACCATTGTGGAAGACAGTGTGGTGATTCCTCAAGGATCTGGAACTAGAAATACCATTTGACCCAACCATCCCATTGCTCGGTATATACCCAAAGGATTATAAATCATGCTGCTGTAAAGACACATGCACATGTATGCTTATTGCAGCACTATTCACAATAGCAAAGACTTGGAACCAACCCAAATGTCCATCAATGATAGACTTGATTAAGAAAATGTGGCACATATACACCATGGAATACTATACAGCCATAAAAAAGGATGAGTTCATGTCCATTGTAGGGACATGGATGAAGCTGGAAACCATCATTCTCAGCAAACTATCGCAAGGACAAAAAACCAAATACCTCATGTTCTCACTCACAGGCGGAATTGAACAATGAGAACACTTGGACACAGGAAGGGGAACATCACACACCAGGGCCTGTCCTAGGGTGGGGGTACAGGGGAGGGATAGCTTTAGGAGATATACCTAATGTAAATGAAGAGTTAATGGGTGCAGCACACTAACATGGCACATGTATACATATGTAACAAGCCTGCACAGTGTGCACATGTACCCTAGAACTTAAAGTATAATACTAAAAAAAACCAAGATAAACAAATGGTCAACAAACATATGAAAAAATACTCCACATCACTAATGATCAAGGCAATGCAAATCAAAACCACAATGTGATACCACCTCACTCCTGCAAGAATGGCCATAATGAAAAAATCAAAAATGATAGATACTGGCATGGATGTGGTTAAAAGGGAACACTTCTACACTGCTGTTGGGAATGTAAGCTAGTACAACCGCTATGGAAAGCAGTGTGGAGATTCCTTAAAGAACTAAAAGTAGAACTACCATTTGAACCATCAATCCCACTACTGAGTATCTACCCAGAGGAAAAGAAGTCATTATACATAAAAGACACTTGCACACGCATGTTTATAGCAGCACAATTCCCAATTGCAAAAATATGGAACTAGCCCAAATGCCCATCAATGAAAGATATATAGATATAGATATAGATATAGATATAGATATAGATCACAATTTCTTTATCCTCTGACTCCATGAAAAGGAATGGAATAATGGCATTCACAGCAACGTAGGTGGAATTAGAGACCATTATTCTAAGTGAAGTAACTCAGGAACGGAAAACCAAACATCGTATGTTCTCACTCATAAGTGGGAGCTAAGCTATGAGAATGAGAAAACGTAAGAATGATACAATGGACTTTGGGGACTTGGGGAAAGGGTTGGGAGGATGAGGGATAAAAGACTACATGTTGGGTGCAGTGTACACTGCTCGGGTGATGAATGCACCAAAATTTCAGTAATCACCACTAAAAAACTTATTCAAGTAACCAAACACCACCTGTTCTCCAAAAGCCTATTGAAATAAAATAAATAAATAAATAAAAATAAATTTTAAAAATAAAGGTTGGCTATGATTATTGATTATGGTGATTATGTTAGGAATTCAATAAATTAGTAAATTACTGTCTTTAGGAGGTACCTATTAGACTAGAACCATATTAGCATAGTCTAGCAAATAGTGCTCAATGAATGCTTTCTGGATGAATAGGTGGATGGGTTTGTGGGTGGCTGGGTGGGTAGATAGATGGATAGGTAGATGGATGGGTGGATGGATGGGTGGATGGGTGGATGGATGGATGGATGGATGGACGGATGGATGGATGGATAGATGGATGAATGGATGGATGGATGGATGGACGGACGGACAGATAGACAGGTAAATAGGTAGATGAGTGGATGGATGAATCAATGAATAGGTGGACTGATGGGTGAATGGATGGATGGATGGATGGATGGATGGATGGATGGATGGATGGATGGATGACGGACGGATGGACGGATGGATGGATAGACAGGTAAATAGGTAGATGAGTGGATGGATGAATCAATGAATAGGTGGATGGATGGGTGGGTGGGTGGATGGATGGATGGATGGATGGATGGATGGATGGATGGATAACTGTAGTTTACTCTAATGTAACTGGTAGATGCTAACAATATTCAAAGCAGAGTCTCCACATTACTAACACATGCCCTCATCCTGTAACTGTTTTTCCAGTGATGCCACACAAAGACCCCAGGTGTTCACCCCTACCTCCTTAGGGTAATTGCCAAACTCAGCCTGCAAGGCAAGGACCCCCAGCTGCAGCAGCATCTCTTCATTGCAGTATAGCCTCTCCTCCAGGATATCTTTCCGAAGCTGCAGGTAAAACTGGTGCCTTGTCAGGCTGTGCCTGGGAAAGAAGTAGCAATAAAGAAAGTTGGGTTGCTAAGGGAAAGGGAGAACATTAGCACCAGTGGGTTTTCTCACTGTGGGAAGTTGGGAAAGTAGAGAAGACGAGATGCAACTCAATAGAATTCAGAGGCAATGCCAGCAAGACAAGTGTGCTGTCCTCCACTTACGCCATGTCTCCTGCCCCTAGTTCAGGATAACTCACTTCACACAAACTTACAGAGGTGTTTCTTGCTCTGGTTTGAGTGAGGAAGCTAATAATCAGTTCGGTAGTGTTTCTAATAAACAAAGAAATAAAGAAGCAGTGATCAAACCGCAAACCCATGTCTCTGTCTTCTAACCCTCATGACTGAGCTGCTGAGTTGTGTGTTGGAGGTGAGGGGGCATTTTGGGGTCACAGACAGAGAATTTTGACCTTGAGTGGAGTATGTCTGAAACAAAAGGGCATATTCTCATTTTGACCAGGGCATGCATAAAAAAAAAAAAAAAAAAAAAAAAAAAAAAAAAAAAAAAAAAAAAAACAGATTTTTCCCCTTTGTTCTATCTTGATCAGAATCCAATCAACAGAAAACCAACCACAATAGCTATTGTTATTTGTATGTAATTTACAGTTTGCAAAGCATTTGTCGATCCATTACCTCTCCATCAGCCTGGACATACATAAATCCCTTAAGGAACAAATGAACACATTTGCAGCACTCACTGAAGCATCCCATAGTGGCTGACAAAGAACTTTATCCTCAGGAAGAGTGTGAAGGTATTCGTGGAGGTCTTCTGAGGTTGCTCTCTCCAGCCTTCAGGAGCTATTTTGCACAATCTGGTTTCACTGTCCAGGAAAAAAAACTCTTTGCCTGAAATAGAAATAGAAGCATGTGTGGAGGGAGAAGCAGTAGGGAATGCACCATCCCTCAGACTCACAGCCCTAAGCCCTACCCAGAGGGTCACACACAAGCAGGGTGAGTGCAGGAGTGGGAGGTAAGTCTTTGCGTACCTGGTACCGAGGAATCTTTGTTGGGGTTGTAAGGTGTTAAGAAGGAGCAGACAAAGAGGAGAGGATCAAGTAAGGAAAACTCAGCACTGAGAGGAGAAAATAGCATTAGTTATCTTATCTTACAAGCTGTTGCTTAATATCTGCCTTCAGCTATCATCTTATGGGTATAAAATGGAAAATCAACAAAAGGAATTTCACTAAGTTTGTGCAATGTGCCAGAACCCTCCACCTCAGCTGGACCACCCCGCTCCTCCCCAGCCATGGAATCCTATGGTCCAAATATGTGTGTCCTCCCAAAATCCATATGTTGAAGCCCTAACACCCAATCTGATGGCATTAGGAGGTGGGGTCTTTAGACGGTAACTATGTTTAGATGAGATCATGAGGGTGGGGCCCCCATGATGAGATCAGCGTCCTTATAAGAGGAGGAAGACACCAGAGCTTCCTCTCTCAGCCATGTGAGGACACTGTGAAAAGGAGGCCTCTGAAAGCCAGAAAGAGGACCCCACCAGGAACCAAATCAGCTGGAACTGTGTTCTCGGACTTTCCAAACTCCAGACCTGTGAGAAAGGAGTGTCTATTTTTGAGCCACCCCCTCTGTAGTATTTTGTTAGAGCGGCCTGAGCCGCCTAAGACTTGGTGTAAGTGGAGTCAATTTGCCCTTTGACCCAAGTGGTTCTAGATTGAAAATTCCACCAACCCAAGCTCGGGACTTCAAATCCTGGCAAGTGTGTTCTCCAGTACCTCTGGGAGGGAGGCTGAATCAGCCTCAGCCACTGAAGGCCCCTCCCTCACCCCTCTGCTCTCTTCACAGCAAAACTCAACACCTCCAGTGCCCCCGGCCACTCCTGGGGACTGCTGCAGGTCTGCCCCTGTCCTGTTCTACCACACACTCAAAGTGGCTCCTCCTTCTCAGTGGTCTACCCTTTCAGCCCAAAGCATTCTCTAGCAGCTTGCCTGGGCACAGAAGTCCTGCTAGTTTTGGAAGGCAGAACTTTTAAACTGGTGACCAGCCTCTTCTCCCAATGCATATGCATGCTGGGGTGGGAAGGGGGTGCCCAGGGTTTAAACAGCAGTCACCACACTGCACTCAGACCTCCATCACCTCTGCCACCTGCCTCTGCCCTTGCTGCTGAATCTGATGCCCCACACTGGACTCACCCTTCCCTTAGGATGAATTCTTCCCAAGAGATAGGCAGTTCTCCACCAAAGGTTGGTTGGTAAACCCTCCCAAGTTGGTCTATATCCAAACCCTAGAGGTAGTCACTTTTGAGTGATTTCCCCAAGATGACCCTAGCTAGGCAGTTGTAGAATTGTCCACATGGGAGGGGCTCAGGATGGCCACCTGATTGGGAGTAGGCAGGTAGGATATAAGTGGATTTGTGAGTGCAGGTGCACTCACAATGCAAGCACACTGGATTAGATTGCATGTTATAGATCAGTAACAATACAATTCTTAAAGACACCTGTATTCACACTTTACGGAAGGTCAAGCAAATATCAGTTGATCACATCAAAGCATATAACAGTTGTTCTTATTTGGGAGAGAGATCTTTATAAGGTCTGAGAACTATGGGGATAAGAACATGCTGTCACCAGCCCTGCTCAGTACAAAAAAGAATCATACAAGTTCGTGAGCTTCTCCTACTGCAAATGGGGAAATAGAGGAACACTGAGATATGACACCTAAGCCAGATGGGCTGGGAGAGAGAGGATTTTGCCAGAAGGCCAGTGTGATGCCAGCTCAGCCTCCACACAGTGGTTAAAGAGATCCAGCTGTGGCAACACGATATTTACAGTAATGGTGTGAAAGTTATCAATACCAAAATGAGGTCACTTACGTCTAACTCTAATAAAGTGCAGCCAAAAGGCCATGAGGGAGGGGCACTCATGCATTTGCCTATACCGAAAAACACCACAGGAAACGTTTTCCATACTGTTGCTTGCTACATGAGTCACACAAGGATAGCCAGCAGCACAAGGACAGCCAGCTGCACAAGGACATCTAGCCATTCACACAAGAACACTTGCCTGACACTCTGTCTTCACCGATGAACTGATGTCAACTCCTGCAATAAGCCCCTGGAATCAATCATCTTTTTGTTTCAAAACAACTCACATGTACTTCTCTCTTTTGTCTTTAAAAGCTTCCCCTTCCCCCAGCCTCCTGGAATGCACCTGTAGTCCTCTAGAACATGCATATCCTGGATTGCAATCTCCTGCTAATTCCTGAATAAACTCTTTCTTTGGAAAGCGTGTCTCTCTTTGTTGTTATTTTAGGTTGGCAAAACCTGGTGTCAGAGATGTGGGATCCAAAAAGGACAAGCCTTTTTCCATATCAGTGACCGCAGAACCACGTGCAGTGCGCACTGGAGTCCACTGTGCTCTCTGCTTCCAGGAATCATCTTTCTGCTGGTGCTAAGTTCTGTCTTGGATTCAAGCACCCTTGTTTTGGCTGAGCTTTGACTTGATTTGAGATCTGGTTTTATAGGTGTGAAGGACATGGTCCTTCTTCTGAGTATTCTTTTGGTTTCACTTTTGTAGGGGATTTAGCATCCTTTCTGGTGAGTCGGTTGTTTGTGCACAGAATTTAAATTGGCATCACATAGACTTTTCAGACATAATTCACCCCATGAATTTTTAAGCTTACGGGCAAATTATACCAAAGACAATTTAGAACTCCAGTGGCCAGATGGAGATCCTTTGAACTGCCCAAGCTTGTTTCTTCCTTAGAATTAAAATGAGAAGACTGCAGCTATAAGGTCAGTTTGCATGGGGCACATATTTCAATTGGCATCTTGAGGCTTCAAAACACATTCAGGACTCAAAAATGCCTTAATGCAAATATCTCAAAGCTAGCTGAGACTCATTTCTCTCCAGAACCTTCCCTCCCCATCTACAGTTCTTCCTCCTCTTTGTCTTCCTCTAGCTGAACTCTTTTTTTCCAAATTGCTCAGCTACTAACCCAATTCTTCTCTCCATGACCACCAAGTCATCTTTTAATATGTGAATCTTCTAGGGAAGTTCTAGACGGGTAGAATAAAGAAGTTAAACTCTGCCACTTGGGCCTATCAGCTATTTAAGTTAAAGACGCTTTTAAGTGCACTTTTAAGAGCAGGTGCAAATTGGCCACTTTGACCTTTGTGTTATTTCTTAAAGAAGATGAGATTCCCGTGTGATAGTCATCCTCCCTCTCCTGGAAGGAAAGGCAACATCCTTATCTTCGAGGACAGGAAGTTTAGACAAAATACCACACAGACCTTATTGGAATAACTCTGATCTTTTAAGCCTTCTCATAATTTAGTCCCATTTTCACAATTAACTGTTCTTTGTCCAACCCAGTTACTAATTTGTTGGAGTCTTCATCTTCTTATGGGGGCTCCCATACCACATAAAACATTTATTATGCTTTTCTCCTGTTGAGCTTTCTTATGTTAGTTTACTTCTCAGACACAGCTGGAGCCTGTGAGGATAAAGGATAGAAGTGGTAATTTTCCATCCTTACAGTTTCTGGCAATGAGGATGGCACCCTAACAGGCTGGACACTCCACTCACTCCAGCCTATGGATGAGATGCTGAGAGGCCTGACAAAAGTCTGCAAAAGATGGGGATTCTTTCCAAAGCCAGCTTTCCCAAACATCTATGGGTAATGCCTGGCTAAGAGAAGAAGGTAAAAATTTGTTCTTGTCCCTTCTTTTCTAAATTTGAATTGGCAGGAGAAAAACATTTGTAAGAATGTTCTCTGAATTGTGACTTTTGTGAATTTGGTTCTAGGTTCTAACAGAAATAGCTCTTTTTTTTTCTTAATCTCTGTCTTCTGTGTGATTTACCACAAGGATAAAAGTTACAATAAGACTCTCCTTTCATCTTGTTTTATGTCTCAAGAGCTCTGAAGCCAGTGAGGATATCTTCTCTGGTCCTCCACCAGCCGGGCCGTGGAGAGATTGTCAGGTTTGCATCAGGTGGCTAGCCAGCTGACTGGGAGTCTGAAACAAGAAGCGTCTCCTTGTCCCAGAGTGCCAGCTCCCAGGGAAATTTGTCTCAATTGTTTCAACCTCCACTACCTTGTTAACAAGGAGGGTCTTTGTTTTATATCTTTGGGAGAAATGTTGGATCTCGATGGGGGTACTGCATTTTTCACACTCTTTTTGTGGAAGCCTCTTGCATCCATGGTTAAGCCATAAAAGGCTACTGGCTTTGAGTCACAATTGAAGTGGTTATACCTTTGGCTATTTGGACTTTTATATTTAAAAGTATTTTTTAGACAGCTCTCATCCTGAACAACTGTCCTGTTGGGACATGTGAGATCTGGCTTGACAGAAGAAAACACACACTTCTATAAATTAACTATTTTCTCAGAAAAATAGAACTAACCTAAATGTTTTTCGAGTTTAGGTGATCTGGTATAATTTTTGGTAAACAAAGAAGCTAGTTTAAGTTTTTTGGTTCAATTAAAACAGGCATGTGTGGAGACTTGTCAACATTAAACATAATACAGACATATCACTTCTTCTATCTGGATTTATTGAGCAAAAGCGTAAGTATGTTTAAGATGGTAAAATTATAAATGTAACCTAAGAATGAAACACACAGTAAAATAAATTGCTTGACGTGTGACAAAGGTGACAATGAGAAAAGAGATTTAAGAAAAGCCACATGTTTTAACTTTTAGGTCCTTTGCTTCTGTGGTATTTTTTAATACTTGCCTGATTTACTAAACAATAAAAATAACTTAAGATGATGACTACATTTGTTTAATGTCTAATGGAGTTTTCATAAACAATTCAAACATAATTGTTAAAACCAAGTGAATTGATACATGTAAATGTAAATGAAATAGGATATAAGTAAGCTTTACAACAATGATTACGTTTTATAAGATACATCTACCTAAAATGGTTTACAAAATCTTTTTGGTTACTTAAAACCTTAAAGTTATAGTACGTTAAATGAAATGATGAATATTCATGTAATAGGACCATTTCCAAAGATATAATGCTGAAACATTAGTTGTTGAACATAAGTTTAAGTTTATTGTCTGCTCACTGCAGAGGAACAAAAGATATTTGGGTCTGTTAATTAAAATGCTGTCTGCTACACTGAAAAAATGTGCTATGAGGGAGCATATATTTCTAGGTGTTATAAAATAATGTTTTCACAAATTTGTAAAAGGCAGTTTATGATTGCTTACTTTCTAGTTTTCTGGTTTTCATTAGAAATTAAAGTTACCAAGAGTTTTTAAATTTCAATTACTATGCGTAATTCTGTATACAAGTGTACAAAAAAGTAAGATATGTTTGGGTGAGAAAAGTTATAAGGAAGATATGAGAATGTGTTTTTATTTGTTGTTTTTTAAAAAAGTAATTTTCTCTAGTTGGAGGTTAGTTAAGGATTGCTTCAAAATGAATAAAGAAAAAAGTGATATTAATAAAACTGAATAAGAACATTAGAAATAGTTTGAGAAAATTGCAAAAGGTTTATGGAAGATGAATATTATGAAAGAAATTTTTGTGTGATCAAGGTAATTAAAATTAGAAGAAAATTCTTTATTTATGTTTTTCTAAAACTTGAGCCTTAATATCAAAAGCATACTTGCGAAAAACTATTATTTTGTCTTCTCTGTTAATAAAATAAAGTTGTATTGCAGTATTAGCCTCTGCTGTTAATATTAATACAAGATGTTTTTCCTTAACTTCTTAGTAATTGGTCTAGAAAACAAAGATTTTGTGTTTTATCAAAATAGTTTCTTGTGCTCTCTGCTGTGTTTTATTAGGTCTTTGATTACTTAAAAAAGTGAGTCTTCTCAATATTAAAAGAGCTAAGTTTTGACTATTATGTATTTGCCTTTTGAAGCCTTTTAATTATCAGTCTGGTTATATGAATGGCAATTATTTCACAGTGACCTGTGATTCTATTTTGATTAAGAGTTTTAAACCTTTTGACAGCTTTGACACCTTCCCAAAATCAAATTCTAAATTGAGTCTTTTTGACCTTGAATTTACTTTGGGTTTTTCCAGCTGGACCCTTGGAAGCAACAAAGGATATGTCCCTCACCTTGGAAAAGAGATATTGAACTAATTGGGTTTATTCAATATTTTAAAATGCATGGGAAACATTGTCCAATAATAAGTGGTAAGAAAACTTTAAGTTATATTTACAAATATAGTTTTGATATAAATGTTCCTAAAAGTGTACAAAATTCGCTAGAACTCTGGTATGGCTTAGTATAATATTTGGTTATTACGTTAAAATGATATATGCCATAGAAATAACCAAATTTCTCTGTCAATTGCTGGTTAAATCTCCTCAGATTTGTAACCATGACCATTCTAAGTCCTTGTCATCCATGGAATATTATGGTGTTGATACTTTTCTAAACGCACTTGCAATCAGCTACAGTCCAAAAATTGCTTTTTCTTCAAGGAGGTTCACAGAAGGGATGAAAAGAATTCTGACAAGTTACAGGTTTCTGATAACTTCAAGATAAAACCATTGGACTAAGGAAAAATGTCCAGGACACTAAAGAAACTGAGTTTGTGAAACTGCTAACCAAGATCAAGCAGAACAAGAATTAATTACATGAGGCTGAATGAATGGATGAAAAAGAATAATGGGTTTTTATAATTTTTACTTGAAATTTCACTGGTTCTTTAAATGTTTTGTTTCCTAGATTTAAGGAAACTTTTTCCTTGTACGTTATCTATAGTTTACAACAATATAATAAAGTGTACTCTTGTGAACAAAATTACCCTACCTGATCCAACCAGAATTCTAAAACTAACCATAAGTATTCTTATTTTTATGATAATATAGGTTATTTATATAAGTTCAATAAAAATACGCTCTCCTTATAACAGGATACAATATTTAAAATTGGTTGTATTACTAAGGCTTTGACTTGGATGTCATATTTGAAAATGCACATAAGGTTACTTCAGTCAAACTGAGGTTTGTCTTGATTTGGCCTCCTAGCCTTGTGAGACTTTTAAAAGTCCAGGCTGAGATTCTTATCAAAAGTTCTAGCAGAACAAGCTTCAAAGGAGCCTGCGTGGTCAATCACTATTCTTGATACACTTATGTCAATACTCAGGCCAAACGTGATGAGGCTAAACTTACTCAGCAAACAAATTTGTCTTATTGTGATTATCTGTAGTAAAAATGGGGGTAACTGTAGATAAGAAATTATGCTTCTGAAGGAAGGTGAAAACCGTATTACACCTGTTATCTGACTGTAGTCCTGTTCATTGCTTTTGTGTGTTTCTAATCTACCTGTAGACTGAACTGGGCCTTGAATTCTTCTTGTTTCCTCCAGTATCTGGAGAACTAAGAACAAGAACTGCCCTGTTCCTAAAGCCCTATAAACTGAAGCTGGACAACTCGATGTAAAATTCTAGGAACAAGTCTCCCGCCTGATGTGCGAGCTACACAGAGAGTTCACCAAAATGCCCAGTGCTGGTCTAGTGCTTTGAAATGACCACCAACACCTAGGAAACAGAACAATGAACTCCAGAAAGATTTAGCCTCAGAGCCATTCCTTCCAAACCTCCATGTTGCTTAAATGAAGGGGAAAGAGGTTTTGACATCAACTCCTACTTGCTGGTCATTTCCCTTCAACATGAGACTGGAATGACCAGGAAAGGTCCATCCCAGCACCGAGGAATAATCAAAACCTAACCACAGGATGATCCAGTAGTGATGCTTTCAGAACAATAACTTGATTGGAGAAATGTAAACATTATCAATACCAAAATAAGTCACTTATGTTTAACCCTACTAAAATGGAGCTGGGAGGCCGTGAGGGGGTCACTCATGCTCTATACCTATAATGAAAAATACCTTAGAAACTTTTTTCCAAACCACAGCTTGCTACATAAGTACACATGAGGACAGACAGCAGCACAAGGACAGCTAGGCCACACAAGCACAGCTCGCCACTCACACAAGAACACTTGCCTGACACTGTTTTCATTAATGAACTGATGTCAACTCCTGCAATAAGCCCTCGGAACCGTTCATCTTCTAGTTTCAAAACAACTCGCATGTACTTCTCTCTTTTGTCTATAAAGGCTTGCCCTTGCCCAACCTCCTTAGATGCATCTATAGTTCACTACGGCATGTGGATCCTAGATTGCAATCTCCTGCTAATTCCCAAATAAACTCATTCTTTGGAGAGCCTGTCTCTCTCCACTGTTATTTTAGGTTGACAGCAGAAATAGAGTCTCTAATGGAACGTCAGAGAGGCAAGAGGGTATAGAAACCCTTTTTCTTGGATATTTAGAATGGAATCTTAATTAGGCTCCTAGGGTCAGGGTACTGAGTCCCCATTAGTCCTGCATCATTAGATGGAAATGCTTTTAACATTTGCTTGTTTGTCTAACTTCAGTGCCCTGAGATCAATCAACCAGATCCAGCAAGCCACAGAAACCCACATCTTACACTCATTATTTCCTGACAATCTTCTGCACTTGCTTGATGCTTTATCCATGAATACTTGAAGCCCCTATTATGCTGACTAATGTCTAGGTATACAAAGGGAGGCACCCAAGTCTCAAATA
The DNA here is from genome assembly GCF_007565055.1 of Rhinopithecus roxellana. Taxonomy (NCBI): domain Eukaryota; kingdom Metazoa; phylum Chordata; class Mammalia; order Primates; family Cercopithecidae; genus Rhinopithecus; species Rhinopithecus roxellana. Next base: position 3,887,726 of record NC_044559.1, on the reverse strand, counting down.
GTTTTCCCAGAAGAAACAGAGCTCAGGTACCCAGACATCCGAGTTACTGGAGGCACCAGGCCAGCTGGGAGTTGCCCAAGAGATGCTTACCTTTCATATATGCCAAGCCAAAGTAGGTGAGTTCCTCGAGCTTGGCAAAGGACGTCACGGCATTGAAGACAGCTCCCACTGTTGACTCGACGTCACATTTTACCTCCAGGTGCTGCCCATTCAGCAGGACCACACAGAGGTCCCTGAGAGCCAAATAGGATTTCCCTTTTTTGGTCTGAAACAACAGTAGTATCAATTATACTATAATTATAAGTCATTGAGCCTTTAGTGTGTGCTGGTTACTGTACTAAGCACTTTACACACATTGTTTCACTTAATTGACAAACAACTCTAAGAAATGAGTATATTTACAGTTCCTATGCAGGAACTGTAGGCTCAGAAGATGAGGCTCTTCTGAGATGAGATGAGATGAGAAACTGAGGCTCAGAAATGGTAAGAGTCTTGCCCAGGGTTTGCAAAGTTTGTAAGGCAGGAATTGGACTCAAATCTGAGCCTTCTGCCAGGCTCAGCAGGGGCCAGGAAAGCTGGGAGGCCCGTCTGACTGATGTCTTTCCCCTGCGGAAATCCCAGCTGCCCCTTGGGTTCTGCTTCCTAAGAAGGTCACCCAGGGCCCTCATCAATGAATCGTATGGCCCTGGATCATTCTGTCGATCTGACATTGTCTCCCCAGGTGCCAGCAGAGCACAGGTTAATTAATTCTAAACTTCAGAGAGAATTTGGGTGGGTGCAGATCTAATGAAGAGACAGAGCTGGAGCAAGCGGATTACCTGGACTCTAGACATGGGTCAGCACAGCCAAAAAGCCTCCAGAGTCTGCCTTCTGCCTCTTCATCTCCCGCCACAGCCCCACCCAGACCACTGTCGCCTCGGCTCAGCCTCCTGGACAGTTCATCACCAGGCAGCCGCCTGGGCCATTCTGCCTGTGTCTTTGCACATATAATACCCACTGCTGCCAGGGCTCTTCCACTCCCTCCCCACGTGGCAAACTCCTATGGGTCTGTCTGGTCAGGCTCTGAAGCCCTTGTCTGTGGCTCTTCCTGAGTATCCCCATGTCCCAAATCCCAGCCTGGACCTCCCCCAGGAAGTTCTCTTTAGAAGGCAGTCATGGAGAGACACTAGCATATGTGGCCTTAGTGCCATCAAGACCATGCCTGTGGTCACACCCTGACCCTCCTGGCACCCAGGGGCAGCCTATGCACTCTAAGGGCCAGAATAGATCTGAGGACCCTGTGGGAGGGGGTTTCCCACAAGTTGCTGGGCAGGGCTGATCACACAGGCACACTCCACGCCACCTTGCTTCCCACACTTGCTGCACACCTGAGTCACCTGAGAGGTGAGGGGACCACCCACAAGATGGTTCTGTCAGTCTGGCACAAGGCCTGGGAAATCAATATCTTGTAAAGCTTCCCAAGTTGATTCTACAAGGGCCAGGAAGGCTGGGAGGCAGATCTGACCTGCTTCTTTCCCTTGCAGAAATCCCAGCTGCTTCCTGAGAGGGCTGCTCAGGCCCTCAGTGATGAATCGTATATCCGCCAGTGATGGGCCCCTGCTTGGGTCCATTGCTCTGAAGCTGCCCTCTGGGCACTCTTAATAGCTGTGTCTTGGAATGTGTGTTTTCTAAGTGAAGTCCCCAGGACAATAAGCGTGTATACAAAGCTTCGACTTTCAACAGTCCTGCCTCCCCTCCTCCTTGGAGGGTTCTGGCTGCGGACTCCTTTGCTCTCTGAATCCCCAGGCCTGGCTCAGCCTCCCCTGCCCTTCGTCCTCCCCGCACAGTGACCTCTGCTGCCCTCCACTGAGGGCAGCCATGGCTCTCACTGTCCTCTAGTGATGCCCTCCTCAGGGGCTGGTGGAGGAAAGGTCCCAAGTAGGCACATGCACCCAAGCATGTCAGAGCAACCATGACAGTGACTGTCCCCACCCTGGGTCAGCAGCATCAAAGCTCTTTCCATGGGCGATTCAGCAGGGAGAAGCCTCTCACCCACCCAGCTCCCAAGCCAGGTACCAAATGCATCTCCATACAAAGGGTGTAACCCCTTGTGGGGACCACTGATTGTCTGGGCTGGGGCAGCAGAGTCATGGGAAGGGAGCTTGGGCTTTTTCACCCTACGTGGGGCATGGTGCATGGATCCAGCAACTGGTGTGACAAAGTCACAGGGCAGGGTCCCAGGTACCTGCAAGGGTCTCTGTCCACCTCATGAATATCCCTATGCCCAAGAGAATGTGACATTAAACAGCGAATAAAAAATAAAAACACCATGACATGCTGAGACAGAGAAAGTACACATGGAGAAAAAAGAAAATGTTTTATATTTCAGCTCCTACGGTGGCTGCTTTTGAACACAGGATGCTGCCTCTTCACGTTTCAGCGAGCCTATTTGCCAGTAGTTTCCCATGGGACAGTCATGCTGTGAGGGGAATCTGTTTTGTTCCCAACACCCATAGGGAAGCAGAAGGAAAGGGTGTGTGTATGAAGAACTCCACTTAGAGGGAGACATAGGGAGCTACATTGACTGAGCACCCTGGGGACAGGAAAGGAGAGGCTAAAGGAACAGGGGCAAATGCTCCAGTCCAAGTCAGACAAACAGACCGAGTGACATAGGAAACCCTGGAAATGGGGCCTCCCCTTTCCCAGGTAAGGGACAGAGGTCCAAAAAGTCTTTTATTGAGGGAGCCCTCAGTCACCCTCATGCCTTTCTGGCATCTTTCTAGAGGCTAGGGTTCAAGATCCCCTCTGAGGATTGTAACTAGGCTCCTAGACCTGATGTGTAGGTCAAGATGCTCGCCCCGGACAGAACTGGGACAATAGCACCGTTTCCATCACCTGGAGTCTTGGTCCCTAAGCACTGCACAAGCATCCCTGCAGAGTAGGAGAAGCTGGCCCCCATCACAGCAGGTCTGGCCCATCTACCTGGTGGGTAGAGGAGTCTCCAGTCACGTAAACCATGTGACCACAGGAATGTCAGGAAGGGGTTCCTGGGTGAATTTTCCTTTCTTCCCCTCAGCTGAGGGCTGGTGATTTGAAGGGGATGGGCAGAGGTGGGACTGGCCTGAGGAGGCCTATGGCCCTATGACTTGCAAGCCCCATACAGGAAGTGTCTTCAGAAAGTTGTAGACCCCCAGAGTGAGCCACCCTGACACCCCCAGCCACTCAAACACCAGTCTCCTTAAGTTTAGCATTTTCATGCTTTGGGTAACTCAATCTTGCATACTTGGGGTGTAAAAGTTATCATCCCACTTCATACTTTTTGTGCCAGTGCAGAGGGACCAGGCACACAGTGGGTGCCCAGTCAGCGTGTGCTACATGAATTGATGCAGTTGGTCATTGCATAGGAATTGGAGGCCCGGGTTAGGCAGGCATCCCACTTGCACTGACCAGTTTGTTTCAACACTTTCAGGACTCAGGTGTAGAGGGAATGATGTCAGTGCACCGCAACAGACATTCCCTTGGCAGGGGGGTACATGGAAGCTGGGATTCAATGGGATTTTGCTGGAGTGAGCCAGAGGTGGGCTCACTGGTGCTCTTCAGTGCAGGAACGACAAGTGGTAGGTGATGCAGGAGCCTGGGAGGAGAGAGCGTCTAGCCACGCCCCACCCTAGCCCTGCCTCCAGGAGGCCCTGAACAGAGGCCCAGAAAGCCAAATTGACAATGTGTGCGCTTCCAGCCCTGGGGGTTGGGGAGATGGGAAAGGCTCACATTCAAATACTCAACATTGACTGAGAAGCTCCCGGCCCCAACTGGGCCCTGGACAACAGAGATATGGACCTGAACATGGACAGATACGTCCTGGGGAGCTGAGGGCAAGACCAGCCACACATGGGGCTCTGCAGGGGACATGCTCAGGCTCTGGGGTAGGAAACGGACAGCCCACACAGTATTTGCCCTTCCTGAAAAGCCCACATGGCTCACTCTTTGTCTTCACCCAGTCTTTGTTAACAAGATGCCTCCCCAGAGCCACTTCCCCATCTAAAAGAGCACACTCTCCCTCCTACCACCTGCCATGCTCCATCTTCTTCCTTTCTTCATTGTTTTTTCTGTTTTTGTTTTTGTTTTTATCACAAATCACTACCTGGCATTCTTTTATATTTATGCATTTGTCTGTCTTTGCCTCCTCCTTCTAGAATGTAATCTCCACACGAAAAGGCCTTTGTTTCATTCACAGCATAGGTGGGGGCCTAGAATAGTGCCTGGCACCTGGTAGATGTTTCACAGCACTCCCTAGCTGAGGCTGGGAGGGCCAGCAGGACTCAGCTGGAAGTCACATGGGGCCCCTTTAATAGGCCAAAGGGAAAATAGCAGCAGTGGGAGGTAGTGATGGATGGTTCTGGCAGGGGTCTGGGGGAAACTGAATGTCACTGGGGTGTCCCCACGTGAGACCCCGTCCAGACACAATTGGCCTCCCGCAACTGCCCACTTCCCTCACCACCCTCCATCCCTGCCCAGTCTAGCCCAGTAGTTACCACAACCGATCCCGGCAGATGTAGTGTCATCGGGGCCTCTCCAGCCAACAGGATGAACTCTGGCCTGGAAAACTGGAGGAAAACAGTCACATATGGTAGAGAAGATGACAGATTTCAGGCTTTGGGTCTGGGCTTCCCCCATGATGCACCCCACCAGCACACATTCCCCAGAGCTAGCAGGAAACAGGCCAAAATGGGGCTGACCTGGGCTGAGGCCCTAGCTAAACGGTACATCTTGGAGCAGAAGTCTTACAGGTGGGTATAGGGTATCAGAACGTTCTGGCTCTGAAGTTGGGTACAGGGGTGTTCGGGGTGAATTATAAGTTTCATAATTCACACAGAACTCCATCTTTTGTATGTATAAAAAGTATAAAATGTATTGTATAATATAAATATAAATGCAATAAACATATTTTTAAAAAACAAAAACATTTTTAGATTTAGATGAGCTGAAACGTTTTCTAGCTCTAGATGTTGAATCAATAGCTTAGCGGGCAGCTCTTGTTCTCAGTGTACTTGTATTACACTTGACCCAGAAAATACTGCAATACCCATCACTAGCTAGACCCAGCTATCCCCCTGTGGGGGGCATATTCTCAACCCATTTTACAGGTGAGGAAATTGAGTCTCCTCACCTTTGAAAAAAAAATGCTTAAGAAGTTCATCTGAGTCATATAACCAACAAGTGATAGGGTTGGGTGGGGCTTCTGTAGTGCCCTCAAGGGTACCTAGCAGGACTCTTGTCCCAAGAGGCCAAAATTCCAGCCCAGAAGTGACTTGTGTCCAATAAGAGTTCCCAACAAAAGTATATTTCATGACTGATCAGGAAGAAAAGCCAAAGGAGGTGGACAAGGTCTCTCAGAAGCCCTCTTCACACCCTCCACCAAGTTCGTGGAGGCCAGAGAAGGGCCTAGGAGGACAGTGGGGGCCGGGCCGGGGTATGGGAACCATAGCCCAAACAGGAAGAGGGACATCCTGAGGCTGTTTGGAGCTCAGCTCAGTCGAGGGGCTTTAACTAACTTTGACAGAGAGGCACACTTCCTCTAACCCTATTATCCTCTTCCTTTCTTCATTGTTTTTTTTTTTGTTTGTTTTTGCTTTTGTTTTTATCACAAATCACTACCTGGCATTCTTTTATATTTATGCATTTGTCTGTCTTTGCCTCCTCCTTCTAGAATGTAATCTCCAAACGAAAAGGCCTTTGTTTCATTCACAGCATAGGTGGGGGCCTAGAATAGTGCCTGGCACCTGGTAGATGTTTCACAGCATTCCCTCGCTGAGGCTGAGAGGGCCAGCAGGACTCAGCTGGAAGTCAGCTTAGGGTTACCCAGCTGGAAGAATGACTCTCTCTTCCCTAAAGAAGCCCTCCCTGCGGCCCTGGATCTGTGCTCCTGCCTTTCACCTGTGCAGAAGGCCCCTTCCAAACACATTCTGCCTTGTCAGCTCTCGAATCACATAGCACGCTCTGCCACCACCCTGCACAGGGTGGCTGCAAACTTCCTCTAGGGTGGGACCCAATGTCTTCAACCCTACATCCTACACAATGTCCCCCACAGAGCCTGCCCCAGCAAGACCACACAGTGAATGCCTATGCCCTAACTTGCAAATTTCAGGTTTATGTTGGTCCAATCCTATAAACCTCAGCCCAGGGAAGTTGTCCCCTAGAAGACCTGGCCCATTTTCAGCCACTGTGCCAGCCACCCACAGCTCCCGGCTCAAGCCTCCTTGAGGAGTGCCCTTCAGCCTTCTTTTGCTTACCTTGCTCCTTCTTTGCAGAAAACCCCTTTGAGAAGGAGTTGTTGGCCATGAGCTATCTGCTGCCGAGTGCACAGATCCAGAGCTGAGCCTCCGGCCCTCCTGCTGGTCCTGGGGATCTGCTCCTGAAAGAGCGCTGGCCAGGGGTTGAGAAGGGGTGAAGCACTTAGCAACGACAAGGGCTTCCATTGCATGAAAGACCACCCACACACGGGCTCAGCTGGGCAGGGTGCACCCACTGACGCACGTCACCTTCTCCCCCATCTATGGGGGAGTTACATCTACTTTTCAAGTGGCGGAAGCTGAGGCCTGGAAAAGCCAGGCTGCGCAGCCACTGGGGTGTGGTGGGGTTGGAGGTGCAAGGCACAGTCAACTTCTCCACCCCATGGCTCTGCCTCTCTGTTTGTGGTGCCAGGACCACAGGTCTGGAGCAACCACCCAGCAGGTCATGGGATTGCAGTGGTTCTGGCTTCTTTAGAATTTGATATATTGCTCAAAATATTTTGACAATAAAATATATTGTTTAAGGAATCAGGGGGTAAAAATTGTTTTCATTGGGAAAATAAAGTTTTAAATGGCAGGAAAAAGTAATTGCAAGATAAACTCTACAATATCCAATCAGGGCGCCAACTATGGATTTGACATCAACTATGACAAGACACTGTTACAGCCCTCAACAGTCAATACGTGAATAAATAAATCACCTGAACTTCCAAATGAACAAGGTTCCAGGTCCAGGAATACATGAGCCCATCTAGGTTTTGATCTGATTCAAGCATCCTAAGTCAGACAAGTGTAAAAATGTCCACAATTCTTCTCCCTGATCTGCACCCTTTGCAATCTGACTTTGCATCCTCCTGCCATCAAGGGAAGGAGTCTATTTCTTACTCCTTGAAATGGGGCTGGCCTTTAGGTTTGAGTTGGCCAACAGAATGATGTGGAAATGATGGAAGGCCAGTTCTGAAGGCTTTATGCACCTCTCTTCTCTTCTCTCTTCTCTTCTCTCCTCTCCTCTCTCTCTCTCTCTCTCTCTCTCTCTCTCTCTCTCTCTCTCTCTCGCTCTCTCTCTCTCTGTCTCTGTTCCTCTCTCTCAATTCTGCCATTGTCACGAGAACAATCCTAGGCTGACCTGCTGGTGGAGGAGAGCCAGAGCTTCCCAGACAATGGCCATTCACCCCCCAGGAGAGGTTGGCTAGCCGAGCTGAAGATAGTCACAGATGCAGGAAGCCTTTCAGCAGAGTCTAGAAGACCTCTCAGTTGAGCACAGCTTAAATGACCAACTCACAGAATCATGAGCTAAATATATAATTGTTGCTTTTAGCCACTGTGTTTTGTGGTTGCTTGTTAGGCAGCATGGTATGGCAATGGACAATGGCAACAATATTGAGACACGCTGTCACTCTGCCACTCGGCCTGAGTATGGTTCCCAGGGGAAACAGGATGCCTTGACAGCACAGCTGCCACCAGGCCCCTCATCATCTTGGCTTCGGATCTGCTTAAATGCGGCTTCTTCAACTGCTAATGGAACAGCATTGGCATTTTCTGGAGGAGTAAGAGGCTTCTCATTAACAATTAGTAAAGAAATAAGGTACCGTAGCCCACACACCTATGTCTCACATCAAGTTCACAGCACCCTGCAGGCCTTGCTGCTTACCGGTTCACAAGGAGGCTGCAGTGACTATGTGTTGAGGTGCTCCAGTGGGGCTCCGGCGAGCTCTGGGTCTCCGTGCCTTTTTCTGAAACTAACCAAGCAACACGGTAGAGGGCATGGGCAGAAACCAAGATCACAGCTTTCTTAAATCAGGCATCCCAGAGCATGAATGGCATCATGACTTACTAGCTGTGTGACCTTGGTGAAATTACTTAACCTCTCTGAATCTGTTTCTCATGTAGAAAACAGAAATGACAGTTATAGAGGGTTGGAGGGAGAGTTACAAGGGAAAATAAAGCCTAATGGCAAAGTGCACCTTGTTTTAGAGACAACAAACAATAACAATAATTAAAAAAAAAAAGCTCAGATTTAGTTGAAAAGTAGAGAACAGTAGATTTGAAGATTATTCCAAAAACCACTCTTTTAACACACCCAGAACAATAACTGAAAAAATATCAAGTTTTTTTTTTTCTTGTTGTTTGTTTTAATTTAGATTTTCTCAACTTGGACAGTTAGAACTCATTTTTAAAGTTTTCATTTGATATAAATAACTGTGTTAAGTTTTGTCCCCAAATGAGACTTTCCTGGGAACACAGGTGAGTCCTAAGCTCAGCCCATTCTCTTCAGTGGCTTCCTGAAAGAGTGGCATTTACATAGACTTTCTCTGCCATCACAATGTGAATGTGTGGCCCATACAGGGCAGGAAACAATAGAATTGGTACCATCGGCCCACGCAGGGACTGCTCAGGGCACGTACCCACCTCTGCGAGGATGCAGACACTCCGAGGCCTGTGCTTCTGGGCTCTCACTGCTTGTCCCATGCAGCCTCTTCCTGAGCAGGTAGCTTCTGTTCTGCTGCACAGAGGAGCTTTCCTCCACAACTCTTTTCTCCACCTGGGGGTCAAGTGCATCACACATCCACATACCAAGATAAGGAGGGGCCATTTTTATAGATACATGCAAACTGGTTGTCGGACTGAATCAATGTGGAATTGTCTGCCCTACACAGTGAGCACCTAATGACGTGTTCTCTGGCACCCAGAATGTGCTCTGTACCCATCCCCCACATGTACCCTGAAGGCACTTCACCCCCCACTCCAGACCTGTGCACCCACACACATCTGTGCCTTTGTTCATGCATTCCCTCTTGGGGGTACAGAAGCTCCTCTGTGCCCACAAGACCCAGAACTGTGTCCTCTCTACTTCTAAGCCTCTCCACCTCTGCCCTCTGATCACCTTCCCTTATCACTGCACTCACACCTGGCTCTGGTGCACCATGTTCCCTGAGTGTGCTGCTTGCCTGTCTCCCCCAACATCTCTGTGTGCTCTACGCACTGCCATAGCACACCTAATGCAGTGCCCAGTGAATGCTGATAAGTGACTGACATCTACTTTGCAGGTCCCTGATGGAAATGTTGCAGGTCAATACAGTGTCTATCCAAGGACAATGGCACACCAGTGGATGGTAGACTTCAGTATCTTTCAAATAAATATAGTCCACTTCCCCCACCAAATCCTCTGGCTCAATTCACAGGAGCCACAGGTTCCCATGCCAAGAGAGAAAGGGTCCAAGAAGGAAGCCTTCTCTGATGGAAGAGGCCTTCTCTGATTGACTGTTGCCACTATCCACCTTGCTGTCCCCTCATCTCCATCCACATGGCCCCTCATTAATCCTGGTCTCAGCTCTCCAACTTGTCCCTGGACAAGTGCAGCCACCCAACTGGTCTCTAGCTTACCTGTCTTTGGTTCCTCCCAAATACAAACTTCCTTATATTTTGTGCCATAGGCACCTCACTTGCCCATCCTACCCCAGCTCCACCCGGGTCTCATGGGGGACCAACTCCAAGGTGCCATTCCTACACCAGAGCGCCCCAGGGGGCCAGGCTGGGCCTGTCTCCAGCTGAGACTTTATCCTTCAACTTGCCAGCTGTACTACCATCACTCCCCTCTCCCAGGAACATTTCCCTAATAAATAACTTGCACAAGAATCCCTGTCTCTGGGTTAGCTTGGAGGGAATCCAACCTAAGCCAAATGCCTCCCATGTGCCATGCCCCTTGCTGCACTCTGGGGACTGCACAGGGCAGCAAGCAGCACAGTGTGACAAGCACAACAAAGGACCCCCTGCAGGTATAAAATAGCAGAGGGGAGGGTACCCAGGGACCACAAAAACGAAGTCAGGGAAGGCTTCTGTGCAGAACCTGGAGTTGAATTTTGAAAAGAAAACTGAATCATGGGATCTAAACATGATTGCTTTATGTAAGGAGGCACTCGCCAAGATGTCAAGGGTCTTACCCATGTGAGAAACTGGGGCTTGCCCAAAGGTCTTTGTCAGCACTGCCCAACAGAACTGCAATGACAAGAATGTTCTAGATCCACCCTGTTCAATAGGGTCATCACCTGCTACAAGTGGCAACTGAGCACTTGAAATGTGACAGATGTGACTGATTAATTTAATTTTTTATTTTATTTTAGTTAATTATAATTTAACTAATTCTAATGTTAAGAGCCACACAAGGCCAGTGGCTACTGCTTGAAAAACACGGTTCTCTACTGACCTCGGAAATGGTGCCCAGAACCAAGCCAGCTAGCTTTCTAATGTGGAGACTGGCAGGGGCTGGGTAGACAGACACTTCTTTCTCATGAACCCGACAAGCTTCCAGAACCGATTGCAATGTGCACCGCCGGTGAGGCTGGTCTTCACACATGGTCAGCAGGATGGAGTGCAGGGGCTCACGGAGCTGCAGGGGCTGGAGGCAGACAGGGCCAGTGAGAGGAGAGAGCAGTAAGAGCTGCAGCTGCGAGGCAGCATCTTGTCAGGCAGGCTTTGGAGACATGGAAATGGGTGTTCCCACAAGCACCAGAGTAGATGCCTGCTCCTTCTGGAGAATTTAAGGACAGACACAAGATCCATCACTGAGGCCACAAAGTGCAGAGCAATCATCTCTGCATCAGTTCTGTGTTACCGGCTGCTTTCTAAACCAGAACACCCTTCTGCCCAAGCATGCTTGGAATGCTCATGAAAAATAGATGCTTTGACAAGATGGATTTCCACCTGTGCCAAGCACCCCAAATCAAACCAGAGGTCAACCTTTCACTCAAGTTCACCTGCACAGCTTGTCATTGTATCCAGTCACTCATGGGATCTCACTGGGCCTTTCCCCTGGAATGTGAGCTCCAGGGACATACAGACTGTGGCCTATTCCTGTTCACTTCGCAACAGCCAGCAGTCAGCACAAACGCTCAATCATTGTTGGTTGAACTTTACGTCACGTGTACATATCGAGCAAAAGAAAACGGAAGCATCTTATAAGCATTTCCCTCATGCATTTAAATGATCACAATTCATATGAGAAAGTCCTCAAATTCAGATTCAAAATCAGACTTTTCTCAAGCTCAACCCACACTGCAGGTCACTTTCCGGACAATGGCTGCACTACCGTTTCTTGCCAGGGAGCATCAGCTGTGAGCACCTATCTCTGTATACAGCCAAGCTGCTGAGTCCTGCCGTCACAGTAAATCCAGCCACACCAGATACAGTCCCTGCCTTCAGGAAAATAATGGTGTGATGAGAGAGATGGTCACTAAAAGAGACAAAGACCATAGAGGATGACGAGGGCTTTGACTTTGGGAAGCACAGGCCATGGCACTAATGTAGAGGAAGGGGCTTAGCCAAGGCTAGAGTTAACTAAGAGGAAAGTGGGGAGTGAGGTGCTGGTGAAGGGATCAGTGTGTGCAAAGGCATGAAGATGCAGATAAGCTGACATGCATCTGAAGGGAACGGGATTATGAGCAGGACAGGGCCTGGGGGAAAATGGCAATGTGGGGTCCCTTCTTCAAAATTATTAAGAATTCCAAGACAGGGATAGCAGAGCATTAAACTAAATGCAGGACCCTGTGCTATGACACAGGGTCACACACCCAGGACACACACCCAGGAAGCCGGTCCTGATTCTGGCAGATTGCCAAAGCGAGCCAGACGGGAGAAGGGACCCTATCCTAGGCTCCAGGTGTGTCTCACTGAGAAGCCAGAAGGCAACCCCACGGGCAGTGAGGCGGTGTTGCATGTGACAGCGGTGAGCTGGTCTCTCTTTTAGAAAGACCACCCAGGAAGTGCCGGATGTTGAATTGGAGAGGATGGGGTGAGTAGAAAGAAAGGCAGGAAGGAAGGAAGGGAGAAGGGAGGGAGCCAGTCTGGCCGAGTCAGCTGGGCAGGGCTCTCCAGCATGTGTTCTTGTGGCACCAGTCTCTAAGGAATTGTTATAGTGTCAAATGGAAATGTATACAAACACTTCTATTCTGTAGTCAAAAATTGTGTAAAAGATTAGGATATTTTTGTGTATATCTTTTTTGAGAGGGTTTTGTTCTGTTGCCTAGGCTGGAGTGCAGTGGTTCGATCTCCACTCACTTCAACCTTCCTCTCCCAGTCCCCTGGGTTTAAGCGATTCTCATACCTCAGCCTCTCGAGTAGCTGGGGCTACAGGCAAGCACCACGACACCCAGCTAGTTTTTTTATTTGTAGTAGAGATGGGGTTTTGCCACGTTGGCCAGGCTGGTCTCGAACTCCTGAGCTCAAGTGGTCTGCCTGCCTCAGCCTCCCAAAGTGCTGGGACTGTAGGTGTGAGCCACCATGCCCAGCCAGGATAAAGTTTAAAAGTTTCTAAGCTTTAAACCTTGTAGTCTTTAAAAAATGACTCTAAAAACTATTTGAGAGGGAGATATTGTAGGGAGCATTTACCCAAATCTGTTGAGCCCAGGAGCCTTTTTCAGGGAAGCATCTCACTTTGGGAAGGGCTGTTTTAAAGTCTTTTTAAAAATATATGTAAATCTGTATCTTCAGTGTCTATAAAATTCGCTAGCTTGCTATTAATACTTCCCCTGAGTGGAGATGGCCAAACTTATCTTGCTTGCCAGTCCCAAATTTTGGCTGCCTGGAGTGCTATGTTGAGTAGGATTCTGAGGTTGTTTCTGCACTAGCAGGAAGGAGTCGTGTGATGAGTTCACAACCCCTGCCTAGGACCTAGAGGAGGGGAGAGTAGCGGTATATGTGCTCAGTAAATGTGGTCCCTGCCCAGAAGAAAACCACTAAATAAACCCAAAGATATAGCCTGGCAAGACTTGAAGTATCTTGTTTACAAACCTGATGTGGCGGAACATGAAACCCTGCTGACCAGTAGAGGGTCATTCCTAAAGAATAGACGTGCATCTGCCCAAAAGAAGAGTACATGATTAGATTCCAATCATCTCTCTTATTCCATGGCTCTGCAAGAAAAATACAACCCAATTTCCACATGAACAGACACTGTTGTCTGGCTAGTCCAGCACCATCTACAACTCCCTTGACCCTTGTTCCCTTCTACTTTGGAGGCTAAGCCAGAAATTTGCTTTCTAGCAGAAACCACGACACTCAATATTGGTGAAAGGCGTGAGAGAAATCTGTTAGGGGGCTTCTGATAAGGTTTTTGCTTTACTGACAAAAGGACACATGTGACTGGCCCCACACTTTCCCCTTTGTACCTGCCTTGAACATTGATGTGATTAATACATGGAGTCTTTGCAGCCATTCTGTGACAATGAGGCAGCAAGAATAGGATAGAAAACCAGCCACTGGGGAGGTAGAATGGAAATACACAGCCTGGATCCTTGATGACATGAATCGGCTGCTGACCAATCCCTAGACCTCTTGCTAAGTAACTAATAACCATATATTTGGCCCTGGCCATTGTATTTTAGGCCTTCTGTTTCCACGACACATTGTGGTTCAGCCTGATTAAAAAGCACCGTATGTTGTCAAAAAGCAAAATGGTATCATGGGAAGAGCATTGTCTGACATCTCTGACCCTCGGTTTCATGATCTTAAAAATGAGTATTCTGCCTGAATTCTAATAAAGATCAAGTCAAAAGTACCCGAAGATGGTAATAATAACTATTATTATTGTTACCATTATTGTTATTATTGGACATAGAGTACTTACAATATACTAAGCTTTGTTCTAAGTCTTTTACCCATATAAACTTATTTAGTCCTCACTGCAATCCTGTGATGTAGTATTTGAATTTTTCCCACTTGACTACATGACCTCTGGATTATACCAGTCCTCAATCAATGTCAGTTGGTTTTTATTGTGGGGCTTCTATTATAACTGACAAGGCACATTTACCTTAAGATCTCTCTTCTCAGGAAATGGTTTTTGGGACTTTAGAAGGAAACAATGAGGTAATGAAACATTGCATGTAAAAACACACAGTTATTTGAGCCACCCACTGGGTTTAATATAAGTGGTTTTAGTTTTTGGTTTTGGTTATTCATATCCTCAAGGTCAAGATGTGTTCAACGTCACCTGTGACAACTCATTAGCTCTCATCTTTGTTTGAAACTATATCCTGAAACCAGCTCCCATCCCTCAGATGAATGTGCATAGATACCACGCAAGAAAGTTCACAAGCTGCACCTCCATTTCCAGAGAAAGGACCCGAAGAGTGGGGGCTTGGTAGACAGCCACTTCTTTCTCATTAACCCAACGAGTTCCCAGAACCAATTGCAGTGACTGCCACCTGCAAGGCTGGTCTTCCCACGTGGTTAGCACAATGGAGCATAGAGACTCATGGAGCTGCAGGGACTGAAGTGCAGACAGAGCTCCAGCATCCTGAGCACTGCGAGAGGCACCACCCACACCTGGGAGCTCACGTGGATTCCAAGGGCTCTGTCTAAAAGTGTCTTAGGGCAAGGCCTTGGCCACAGTGACAAAAGGTTTCATCCAAAATTCTAAATTCAGCTCATTGGTAGACACTGCCAGTAGAGGGTTGGTGAGAAGCATTTTGAAGGCAACTCCTGGCTCAGTGGGAAAGAACACCGTGTTTCATTGGTGATGTCTGCCATGAGCACGGGATGGGGTACTGGCAACACAGATGACTTGTAGTTAGAGACCTGCTCACACCTTCCACCTGACCTGCACCTGGGACTAAGATGCCAAGTAGTTGGGGAAATATGTCAGTGCACTGTTTAGGGCAGATGTTGGTCTGAGGAGGGGGTCCGGGTACACCCTCCCAGCATCAGAACGAGGCCCAGGACTGGGGAAGGATTCTGAGCACAGCCTGTCCAGGGACCATTCTTCTAGCTCATAGCTGCCCAACCAACCCCTCATGGACCCATGCCAAGTTGGATGAAGAGAGGAGCCTGTAATGAATGGAAAAGAGCAGTGATGAACAGAACTAAGTGTTAGAGATGCTGTAAGAGATCAAGTAACCTGGTCACTCTGCCTCCTGGCCTAATAAACAGGGCTTGAGGCTGGTGGCTCTGGCCCCTTAAAGCCCACTCCATTTGCCATGCTTCATACGCCTAGAGCGCTAAATCAATGTTTGGTTAGTCAGAGCTCAGTCCCTCTCATGCTGGATCTCTTCTAGCTCACACTCACTCTCATGTTCCTGGCCAGGACTCAGCAATACATTTAGCCAGTTCTTAACTCAACCTCTTAGCCTTGAATCTATTGGAGTCCTCGTGCCTTTGCCTGGAGGAAAGTGTGCAGGAGGGAGGAACTATTACTTTCCAGCTCAAAGATGCTCCGGGCAGAGGAATGACTAGGCCTTCACAAGGTGCTCAATGGAGGCCAACCTGCAATCGGGAGGGTGATGCCGATGCCTGATCCTCACCAGTGAGTGCTGGGATGGTCAGGGAAGGACCCCAGGAGCACTCAAATTTGTGTTAGCTCAGGTACATCAGAAAGTGGAGCCTGAGGCAAGGGTTAAGTGCAGACCCTTCATTCAGGGACTGTAAGCCCAGGGCAATGAGAGTGTAGAGAAAATGGGAAGGGAGACAGGGACCAATGTGATATGCAGGGTCAAAATGCTGGCCACCTCCTTGCCACAAGCAACAGAGCACAGCCTGAAGTGCAGCAGACAGGGCTTCCTAGAACTCAGGACTTCTCTAGAAAGCTTGCAAGGCTTGCACAGCACAAAGCCATCCATGAGAGAAAGAGAAGGGAAAACGTATCCTCTTAGTTCCCTCCAGACTCTCATTTACCACTGGCTAAGTTTACCCCATAAGAAGCTAGCTCCCCTGCATTCTCAGGTTGCATTGGCATGGTCCTTTAGCAGTCACGCAGAAATCCCAGTCCCAGGGCTCAAGATGTGACATCTTAGCTGAGTCCAGGGCATAGGAGGCAACTCAGTGTAGGTGGAGCCAAGAGACCCAAACAGACCTGAGAGGCACCCAAGTCTGTGTCCCATCCAGGAATCAGTGATTCAGCCCAGGGGTCCCGGCTGTATAAGAAGGTATGTGGGCCTGGATGCCAGAGTGACTTCCAGGATGTCAGCGAGGAGGGGGTGCCGGAGCTGGGGTCAGTGGAACTGGAAATCTTAGACCTTCACTTTTGTGAGCTGCCTTAGAGACATGTGGACCCAGATAAACCAAATCTGGAAGCCACCAAGTCCCCATTCTTTGTCTTTCAGAGCCTGGAGGGAAAGCAGCTCCCATTCCATGATGCTCCCGAGGGTAGCAGCGTTTTCACACGTGCACTTTTCTCATGAAAGGGCGAGGAAGAAGAAATAGAACTCTGAGAACACCCACCATGCCCCACCCAGTGTTGTGTGGCTACCTTGCATCATTCTCTCCTTCGAGAGAATTAAAATTCTCTTTGAAATCAAAAATGATGTTTACTGGAAACTTTTGCTGTTCAAAAGCAAAACATGTCCATTGCAGGAAAATCAAAAATCTCCATTGATGTTGCCATCCAGAAACAATCACTGTAGACACTTCGGTGCATGTATTTTTAGAACTTCCTCTCTCTCTCTCTTTCATTCTCTCTAACCAAACTTGGATAATATTACGTGCGCATATATTGAATTTCTTTTCAAGTCATTAAATAAGCTTCTACAGACTCATTTTAATGTTGTTTTGTCTCATATCCTCTCCCACTGACTACTTAGCTTGTTTTCAATTTATCACTAATGTCAGCAATACAACAATCAGCATTGCTGCAGCTAAATTTATCTTTACTTGTGCCTTGGAATAAATTCCTAGTTGAGGACGTGCTGGGTCATTTTGAGGTGTCTTGCTGCATACTGCCAATGGTAACAATGTGCCAGACCACTTAACCACAGCTTTTTAACACTTCTTTTTGAATATTGATAATAGCCTGATCAATTAAGCCACATTAACCCCACTTTACCAATGTAGAAATTGGGGCTCAGAGAAGTGGACTTGCCCTTGTCCATGAGCTAGTAAGTTGCTGACAAGACATCCTGGGAATAAAACTCTTGAAACCCATTCTGCTTTGGTATCGAGAACCAAGCTCTGCAAGGCTGAGCTGGGAGCTGGGGAGGCTGCCGCTGGGACAGGCCTTTTCCAGGGCACAGGACTCAGCAGCTGCAGAGAAGCTGCACAGCTTACCTGAGACACATCAGGCTGCTCATCCTCGCTCTGTCCCTGTAGCAGTTCAGGGGCCTTGAAAGGAGCAGCCTCTATGTGAGAAACATGGCCTTGGAAAGAAAGGCTTCCAGTCGCAGAAAGCAGGGCTGACCAGGGGCAGATCACATAGTCCGAGGAATCTGAAACCAAGCCAGTGATGGGGCTGTAGAGACAGAGCTTCCATCTGGGGGGCCAGAATGGGACTGTGCCCAGCAGGTGCCTGGCAGTACCCATCTCTGGGACTGAATGTGAGCAAGACCCGGAGGAGACATGGAACAGAACAAATTCAACCCTGATGCATGGTATACTAAAAGGTGGCTGTGGCCACGGCCAGGAAGTTACCACCTGCACCTAAATTCATCCGTGGCCCAAGAGTCTCAAGGTAAAAGGTAAAGAGAGGGTCAGGCACACCTGGAATTTAGCACAAGCCTGAGTTCTCTAGAGACAGACCAGGATCCAAGGCAGCTGGTCTTCTGGGAGCCCTGTAGCTGGGGAAGAGGGCGAAGATGACACTGAAGGCATAGGTACACAGCCTCCTCCATCGGCCCACTCTGGGACCCATCGCCCTCACAGAACATGTGTGATCTTTCACGCCAGCAGCCTCTGCTACATGCACTGAAGCCCCCAAGCACGTGTGATCTCTGAGTTGATACTTCAGTGTGGGCACTCAGTGTTTGTTCTGGAGCTTAATGCCTAGGAGCCCCAGAGTCATCCTTGGATACTGCTGCCTCAGGTCTCTCCTGTACTGAGAGTAGTGTGCAGCTTTCTCATTAGAGGGCTCTGAAGAGACACTGCAAGAGGCCTTATCTCTCCCGCAGTTTCTAGAGTTTAGTGCAAATGTGAGGCCATCTGGAGGTTGGGCTCTGCATAGAACACATGCCCAAGACATGAGATCCCTTGGCCACCTCAAGGCCTGAACTAGACATATGACCACCTTCTCCAATCTACACAGGACTCTAGTGGCCCTCCTGCCCACACCAACCTTCAGAGAGGTGACTCACCTGAGCCCACTTACACCCCAAAGGGTCGCCCTGACCCCCACTTGCAGTGCGTGCTCTCCACCTGGCCACCGGTGGCTATTGCCTGGGCCATGACTGCAGACCACCTCTGGCGGGGCACACCAGCAAATTCTACCATAATCATGAGCTGCAAGCACAGTTCCTCCCACAGATCTGAACCCCAAACAGGGAAGGGGGCTTCCCTTCAAAGTTTCTCCCTCACTGGGTACCTGCCCTCAGCCTTAGGAGACCCAGTAGCATTTTCTTTTTCTTTTCTTTCTTTCTTTTTTTTTTTTTTTTTTTTTTTTGAGACGGCGTTTCGTGGTCTTGTCTCCCAGGCTGGAGTGCAATGGCGTGATCTCAGCTCACTGCAATCTCTGCCTCCCGGGTTCAAGCGATTCTGCCTCAGCCTCCTGAGTAACTGGGACTATAGGTGTACGCCACCTTGCCCGGCTAATATTTTGTATGTGTATTTTTAGTAGAGACAGGGTTTCACCATGTTGGCCAGGCTGCTATTGAACTCTTGACCTCAGGTGATCCACCCCCGTCGGCCTCCCAAAGTGCTGGGATTACAGGAGTGAGCCACCACCCCCCACCAGTATTTTCTTATGCCTTACAGTTGTCTTCAAACAGAGTTTAATAATTCTTTCTATTAACCTCCCCTGTTTAGAACACAGGGTAGGTCTGCCTTTTTTTTTTCTTTTTTTCCTTTTTTTTTTTTGAGATGAGTCTTGCTCTGTTGCCCAGGCTGGAGGGCAGTGGCACAATATTGGCTCACTGCAACCTCTGCCTCCTGGGTTCAACCAATTCTGTCTTGGCCTCTCGAGTAGCTGAGATTACAGGCGGGTGCCACCACACCCAGCTAATTTTTTTTTTTTTTTTTTTTTTTGTATTTTTAATAGAGACAGAGTTTCACCATGTTGGCCAGGCTGGTCCCAAACCCCTGACCTTGGGTAATCTGCCCACCTCGACCTCCCAAAGTGCTGGGATTACAGGTAGTGAGCCACTGCGCCCTGCCAGGCCTGCCTTCTGATGGGGCACAGAGTAGTGCGACATCTGGTGGACAGAGTGTGGGGGTGTCCTGGGTGACCACCCCATGCCTCTCATCTCTGGTTATGTCCAGAGACAGCCTATGTGCTGTTAGATGCACATAGCACTGCAGCCACTCTCTTCCTAAATCCTCCCAGCTTTGCATGCCTGGAAATGCTGCAACTCCAAGGCGGAAGCAAAGCCTTTCTTTCAACTCTGCCACATGGCATGGGTCCAAGAGACAGGCCTGCCCTCCCAGTGCAGCTCCAAGGGTGGGTGCTATTCGTCCACTCATTCTAATACCTCAGACTAATCACAGATCAAGAAGCAACAACCTTGTTCTGTGCCCTCAGAGGTTGAAAAGAAAAATGTTTTTTAAAAAAAGCAGCAGCAGCCAGAACTGTATTAGTGTGGGAAGCTTCACATACAACCGCCCCAAACATACTCTCTTACCGTTGCGGAGATCTTCTAGGAGCTGCTCAGCGGCCAGGAACAGGAGGGACCAGATTTCCTCCTCAGACAGAGCTTCACCCCTGACCTGCAGGGCACTGGCCAGTGTCACAGAGGACAGGCTCATGCCTACGATAAAGACATGCATGTGACAGGGCCCCTGTAATGTCCAGGAACATGTCCGGGCCCATACTCGCCACTCTGGCCCAGCCAGGCATGGTCTGGGCACTCCCCGTGCACCGTGCACCGGCACTATGTTTTCATCACCTAGGTCTCTGGGGTCAGGCAGAGAGCCAAGCACACAGAGGAGTTAAAGAAATGTTAACTGCGGGACTGGCCAGGCTGGCTGGTCAGTTCTCAGTGAATGAGTAAACAAATTCCCAAATGAAAGGTTAAATGAATAAATAAATACATGAATGACCAAATGAAGCATGAGAACAGCACCTCCCAGCTGCGCGCAAGCTGTTGCAGAGAGTAACCTACACCTGAGTATTATGTGGCCTCCTCTCCTTCTCTCTCTGGGGAAGTTAGCTAACCATTTTTGCCTGCAATACATCATTCACATCTTTCATCTCTGGCTGCCACATGCAGAGTTAGATTTGGTGCCAGTACCACCCCTTTCTCCAGCACCTGCCTGAAGTGCAAGAGCGACTCACTAGACAGAAGTATAAGCTCCACATTTCAGAAAGGGGCAGCCTCACAGAGAAACTGGAGGAGGCTGAAGAGGGCTAGTCTTCTCTTCCCTCTCTTCTGGGAAGCAGGGCCTTTAGACCAAAGCTGATGTTTAAATGCCTATCTCCCTGACAAAGCTGCCACCCACTCATCTCCAGAGACCCGGGTGCTGGGTGGCACAGGAAGAAGCCAGGCAGGCTTTTCCTAATCCATTTACATCCTCATTGATCTTTCTCTACAGCCAGAGCTCAAGCAGGGTGGGTGTGGAGTGTGGGGCACTAGATGGGGAGAACGTAGAGGCACCCCCATCCCCCATTAGCACACTAATCCAAGATCTACCCCCCAGCTGCCCACCTCCCTGCAGACACCTCTGTTACCAGCCTCCTCCAGCCTCAGGAAGAGAGGCAGGTTTCAGGAGAAAGAGGCTTGGTCTGCCACCTCTCCCCGGGGCAGGAAGGGAGGTGCAGCAGGACCCCCTCAGGAAGCTTGACCTGTGAGCCGTCACTTATCACAAGCAGTCTGTGAAGAAGGGAGTATTTTTTTTTTTTTTTTTTTTTTTTTTTTTTTTTTTGAGACGGAATCTGGCTCTGTTGCCTGGGCTGGAGTGCAGTGGCCGGATCTCAGCTCACTGCAAGCTCCGCCTCCCGGGTTCACGCCATTCTCCTGCTTCAGCCTCCCGAGTAGCTGGGACTACAGGCGCCCGCCACCTCGCCCGGCTAGTTTTTTGTATTTTTAGTAGAGATGGGGTTTCACCGTGTTAGCCAGGATGGTCTCGATCTCCTGACCTCGTGATCCGCCCGTCTCAGCCTCCCAAAGTGCTGGGATTACAGGCTTGAGCCACCGCGCCCGGCTTAAGTATTGTTTCTATTTGCAGACAGGAAAGAAGTCCAAGGTAATCAGATAAAAAGTGACGAATTCGAAGCTGAACTCCAGGCCCACTCTCTTTTTATTTTCTTTCTTTTCTTTTTTCTTTCCTTTCCTTCCTTTTCCTTTCCATTTCTTTCCTTTTTTTTTTTTTATCTCCCGTCTTATTTTAGAAACTGAGATTTGTGGACTTGGCATTTCTGTTCCACCACATTTTTCTAACTCTCTATAGCCACAGTGAAAGGTTGCTTATTAAAGATAAGAAGGGGGAAGAACAAGACAATGATTCTTATACAAAAAATCTCTAAATCCCAAAATAAAATATTGAATGGGTGGGGTTTTTTAAATTGCTTTATGACTAGACAAAAATGCATTAAAATCTTCTAGGCTGATATGGCTAGTGAAGACCATTATTTCAGTACAAAATTTCAATGGAGGGAGGACAAACTTTTCAACAAATAGTTCTGGATCCATCATGGAAAAAAGCTGAACATGGGCCTAAACCTTGCACCTTATGCAAAAATTACTTCAAAATGAATCATAGATTTAATATAGAACATAAAACTATAAACTTTCATGGAGGAAAATGGGAGAAAATATTTAGGACTCATCACAAACAAGGACTCCCCAATAAAATGAACAGCTGATTTCTCATCAAAATCCATGGAGGTCAAAAGGCAGTTGGATGACATATGGTCTTAACTAGCCACACCAGCCTTGAAGACTTAATGCATTTTTTTCTAGTCCCAAGGCAGTTAGAAAAACCCCACCCAATATCAAAATACATTTTTGATATAATATCAAAATGCTTAGAGGGGAGACTGTCAAACAAGAATTTGGTAGACAACAAAGCAATCGATCCTTCAAAATTGAAAGAGAAATTAAGACCTATTCACATAAACAAACATTGTGCAAATTTGTTGCTAGCACACCCTTCCCTCCGAGAAATCCCAATGGAGTCCTTCAGACTGAAATGAAAAGACACTAGACAGTAACCCAAATCCACATGAAGAAATGGGAGCACCACTAAAGATAATAACATAGGTAAATGTAAAAGACAATAAAAATGTATTTTGACTGGAACTCTTTTTTCTCCTACAAGAAGCTTTTTAAAAGGAGCATCCAGCATCTGGAAAAGCACATAACTGGCCAGGTTTGCCAATCAAGCACCCTTCTTTTTGTTAAAGCTAAGAGTCACTTGAGGCTTGAAGTTGCTGTTTTTGTTATTGGAAGTGTCAGGATCACAACTTCCATATCAAATATAACTATGATCCAGGAGTCAATGACAGGAAATTACTCATCATCCTTTCAATTAAAAAAAAAAAAAAAGAAAGAAACCGTTGTCATGCTTGTTCCAATGCACAAGCATGATCCCTCCACAGAAGAAAACGCATGCTTTCCAGTTTTCTGCACCAACTCCCTGCCTGACCAACTACAGTGTTACAGTGGAATGTTATGATCTGTCCACAGTGGCAAGTTGGTTCCTGGAGAGTGCGGGAAGCCTGGGAATCATCCAGAGCTCTGAATTTCCCTGGCTGGCTTCTGGACTACAACGTGGGTTACCAATGCTCTGCAAGCTAGCAGGTAGGCCAAGATTTGTTTTGCTGCTAGGCAAAAATGCAAATTCCTTTTCTTGACCTGAGAGGTCTGGCAGGCAGATGAGTCTCACCCACCTCTCCAACTCCACTTCCCACCTCCCTGTCCCTTGCTTACCTCCCTCACCATATTCCTCCCTCACCATGTTCCATCACACTGGGCTTGTGGTGGATTATGAAGTAAGATAATTCTTTACACTAGCCCACCAGCCCTCAAGAACCAGCCTGGACTCACAATTAACATTGTTATCTCTGTGTGATATTGTGAATACTATTTCAAAGCCCACTGCTATTTCCTTGAATGACAATACAAGCTAATACTTCCATAGCATTTACTGTACGATCTCATTTAAGCCTCATGACAGCCTTCTGAAATAGGGCTACCATCATGCCCATTTTAAAGATGAGGAACAGAGAGGTTAAATGACTTGGCCAGTGTCACACAGCTTGGACTTGGGTTTATGCTCTTGGTCTCAGAGGCAGGGCTCTTCCCCACCATATTACGCTGGCTGTGGAAATGCTGTGAAGCACTTTATGGGGCCTATAATCTCAGGCTATGAAACAGTCATTAGCCTTTAGCCATCACACCAAGATGCCTCTGGGCTTCTCTCCAAGTTTTTCATGGTCTGGTGGGCTGTACCATACACTGAAAAGGTGATCATTAACTATGTAAAGGATGCAAGGATCCCACTGCATAGAGAGACCTGACAGTGAGGATGTTCTGGGAAAGCATCCAGTCAATGGGCATTTTGGGGGGCCCCTCCACAACGCTTATCTCTCATACACCTTCCCAGATCTCACCTACGTGGACTGACCCTCTATACTGACTCCACTATCTGAAGGCTTCGAGGCTCATCTAGTAGCATAGAAGTCTTCTTTGCCATTTGAGACCCCACTAGCCTATCCAGAGCTGCCTTGGGCCCTTTCCAGTGAGTTTCCAGGCTGAGGAGCATCCTATCTGCTATCCTGTTTTTGTCAGCCTTAGCCTGTAGCAGCCCCTCTCTCTGGCCTGCCTCGGGCTAGAATCTTTTTCCCTGCCCTTGATCTTTAGTGGTTCCACTTGGGCCTCCCTCTCCCATGTGCCATGGCAACAGTAGCCCTCAGCTTCATCTGTGAGGCTGTCCCTACAGCCTTCCCTCAGCCATTACTACATTTAATAAATACTAGTCAAGCACCTAGTATATTTCAAGCTCTGTATTACGAGTAGAATGAGGAACAATGTTAATAACCTACCCTGAGAGTCATGGGGTGGGCAGAGGAAGACAGCCAATGAGAAGGTAAGCAAATAAAATAATTCTGTAGAATGATAGACTATGAAGTAAGAAAAGGCAATGCATGATTACAAGTTTTTGGTGTGGAGGACATCTTTGCTGAAGTGATCAAGGAAGGTACCTCCAGGAGGTGTCACTGAAGCTGAGATTTGGAAGTTGAGAAGGCACCAGCCATGGGAAAAACTTCCCAGGTAGAGGGAAGAGCAAGCACAAAATCCCAGTTTGGCAGATTCCAAGAACTAAGAGAAGCCCGCTCATGGTGAGGGAGGTGAGGATGATAAGCCAGGGGTAGGGAGGTGGGAGGTGGAGTTGGAGAGGTGGGCGGGCCCTATCTGCCTGCAGACCTCTTAGGTCAAGAAAAAGAGTTTGCATTTTGGCATAGGAGCAATATAAATTTTGGCCTACCTGCTACTTTGCAGAGCACGTGCAACCCACACTGCAAAGCCAGGGAAAAGCTTTTTGACACTGGCTTGTGGCTGAGTATTAACTAGAAGGAGGGGAGAGTTCCAGAGGGCTGGATGCTAACACCTTAGCTCATCTGATGTTCATCAGTCCTGTAAGTAGGAATGGTTTTAATCAAGGGCAAGGCTCGCATCTGCTCCCTGCCCCCCCCCCCCCCCCCCACCCAGTAAGAACCCTTGGGTCCCTGTTCCCTAGAGAGCTGCCCAGTTGATCCCCAAGTGTCAACTGCAAGGATCAGCCACCTTACCCAGGTGGCACACCATATGCATTAGTTGCCAAGATATTTTGCAGCATTTGTAAAGTGCTGGCTTTTGAAGAAGTAAGGATTTCTGTTACCCCTAATTGTACATTGATTGACTGATTATATAGTGGCTTTTGAACTGTGAGATTTTGGTCGCATTTCGGTATTTTGTCTTCATTCATCTCCCCTCCCCAACTCTCTCCATCAAGACACCACCCATGACCTCTGGCCTTCATCTGTGACTGGTTAGTGAGATTGACAACTCTCTGGAATGTCCTGGAGACACTCCTGCATTGGGACAGAGGTTGGACCAAGGTCTCAGAGGTCTCTAAGGACCTTCTCAGCTCTGGAGCTGAAGGTGCCACTGCCCAGGAAGAGAAGGCGTGGAACAAAAGAAAGCAGAGGAGGCTTTGCAGGATGGGGACGAGTCACACGACTCCTGGCCTGATGGGTCAGGGGACTGGGCCACTATCTCTCCTTGGGACACTCCTTGTTTCTCCAAACTCCTGGTTTGTCCTCACCTCCTTGGCATTCTTTCTCCCTCTCACGGTCCCTGAAATGTTGTCTCTCAGGATTCTATTTGAGGCCCTGTATGGTTTCCTGTGGCTTCTATAACAAATTACCACAAACCTCGTGGATTAACACAAGAGAAATTTATTATCTCACAGTTCCAGAGACAAGAAATCCAAAATCAGTTTGACTGGGCTGAAGTCGGGGTGTCTGCAGAACCATGGTCCCTCCACAGGCTCCGAGGGAGAATCCTTCCCAGGCCTCCTCCAGCTTCTGCCAGCTGCCGCATTCCTCAGCTGTGGCCACATCACCCCAGTCTCTGCCTCTGTGGTCACATCGCCTTCTCCTCTTCTGTTTCAGATCTCCGTCTGTCTCGCTTTTATAGATATCTATGATTCTAGTTAAGCACCATCTAGATAATCCAGGACAATCTTCCCATCTCAACATCTTGTCACCCAATTGCATCTGCAGTCTCTCTCTTTTTTTTTTGCCTATAACATTCACAGGTTCCACAAATCAGGATGTGGATACCTTTACATTTTTCATTTTTTTTTTCTTTTTTTTCTTACTTTATTTACTTATTATTATTATTTTTTTGAGATGGAGTTTCATTCTCTCGCTCAGACTGGATTGCAGTGGCGTGATCTAGGCTCACTGCAACCCCCGCCTCCCAGGTTCAAGCAATTATCCTGCCTCAACCGCCCGAGTAGCTGGGATTACAGGCTCTCACCACCACTCCTGGCTAATTTTTGTATTTTTAGTAGACATGGGGTTTCGCCATGTTGGCCAGGCTAGTCTCTTAACTCCTCATCTCAAGTGATCCGCCCTCCTCTGCCTCCGAAAGTGCTGGGATTACAGGCATGAGTCACCACACCCAGCCAACCTTTACCTTGTTTTAGAGGGAGGCTTTATTCAGACCACCCCACCCTCTTTGTCATTCAACATTCTCTACCTGTTCGCCTGAAAAAGCCATGAGCTTTGGGAGGTTGAATTCTTAGCTCCTTGACCCTAGGCACAGGCCACATACTTATCTCTGAGACTCAGTCTTATCATCTGGTAAATAGGGTTGACAGCAGCAGTGACCTCATAGAACTGCCCAAGTGCTGAGCACATGAAAGGTAATGAGTGCATCAAATTTCCTGTCTCTTTTTATCTCTGCTCCAACCATCCAGAAAGGGATTTTAAACATCAGGGCTGCTGAGCAGCTTCCAACTATGGGATTTTTAAGATATGGTGTTAATTGTTTCCAGCTGTCTGCCAGGGTTGAGGTGCTATAAACATCCCATTTTCAACCTTAGCAAAATGCCTGAAGTATCTCCACAACACCCTAGGAAGAAACCAGGAAGAATGCGGGACTCCCAAGGAATTGAAGCTCTCAGAGTGATCTTTTCCTCTCTTCTCCTTTTGTTCCTTCAGTCTCTCTTCATTCCTTCTCCCTCTGGACATTTATTAAAAACCATCTGCCCACAGTCAGAACCAGAGATCTGAACAAAACTTTCCAGAAGGCAAGTTTTTCCCCCGAAGAAGGAAAAGACTGTCCTGCCTCATCTAGGCCCTAGTTAAAGAGTTAACAGTGTCAAGGTTCTTATCTTCTGGAATTCTTTCACAGTCAGCTTCCCAGAGCCTGACCTTGAGTGAGTGAGTGATGCTGACATTGCATCACTATCACCTTCTCCACACAGACCCTTCCCTGCTCTGTTTTCTCCCCCAGAGCCCCTGATTTAAATAGTAGCTACAGCACTGACACAGTATGACCTTGAACAAGGACACTCTCCACATCTCATTTCCCCATCTACAAAACAGAGATGTTAACTCCTACCTTACAAGGTGTGTGTAAAAAACAGAACAAGCTAATGCAAGAAAGGCAACTAGAAAACACCCTACCATTCTTCAGGATTCCAAGGTGGAATCTTGTATTTGTAGATGAGAGGATGCACACTAGTACAGAGAAATACTTTTGGGCATTTAGAACATTTTAGAGTAGTGTTTCTCGCATCTTCAATTTTTTACATCCCATTTCCCCAGTGTTTGCCACCTTCCCATCTCACTTGTACAATTAAGACAAGTTTCTTCATTTAAATGCATTTATTTTAAAAGGATACCACATATCATTATAGCAAATGGAAAGTTAGCATTATCAGATGTAAATAGAAAGTAATTATAACTATTTTTATAAAAATTATTGAATTTTTGCCAAATAAAATTGCCTTCAAAGGCTCTGAGCCTGGGTATGATTTTTCATTATGAAAGAAACAATTAGTTTTAGAAATATGAAAAGTCTATTTCTGAGCAGAGTGTCTTCTTGACATAATCTGAAAAATTGAAGTAAAATGTCAAGAGCATCATTCAATGTTATTAATGCAGTCATGTTCCACGTGGGCTCCATGGCCCCACCTATTCTTCTCTAAGGCTTTGGAGCCAGTTATAATGTAATGTGACCACAGTGTGAATTAGTTGACTCCTCACCAATTATACTTGATGATAATTACTTCTAAGGAGAGTAGCCCTTTACAGCTTACAGAGTCTTCATAAACCTCTGTGATTTCCACAAACATCCTTAAAAATAGAAAAGGCAAAAATGATCCCCACTTCCAGATGAGTAAACTGAGAATTTAATTGACTTAAGGTCACAAAAGTCACACAGCTAGTAAGGGCCATTTAAATTTCTGCAAGAGTGGAAGGCTGGGGTTGTGAGCTAACAAGACTAATTAAAGCTGTGTGGGTTTAAATTGGTCTTCAGTTTATTAAAGTTCTGAATTTAAAAAGCAACTTTGTCTCAAACCTTTAAATTTAAAGTATTATGTGCTATTAATCTAGTGACTTGCATATAAGAAGAACCATTTCACATGATGTTTAATATGTAATGTATTCATAATCTGTTGGTGGTCTCCAGAGAAACAGAACCAGTAGTACGTGAGTGTGTGTGTGTGAGAGTGTGTGTGTGTGTGTGAGTATATACACGCACACATTTTTTTTTCTCTTATCTTAGGAAGAAGGAAGCTAAGGTCATAGCCTGTGGTAATAGACTCACTACTCATAGACTTACAGAGCACATACCCTTTTCTCCCACCTTATTGCCTCATCACCAGGACTCCTGCATAAGAACAGCAGATGACAGCTAAAGAACAGCAAGGCCCAGATTCTACTTAAGAAGGAGTTTCTAGGAAAAGATAAAGACCATAAGGGAGAGAAAAACAAGAACAATAGAAAAAAATTGAAGTCTCAGATACCTACTGTATTAGGGCTCTCCAGAAAGACAGAACCAATAAGATGTATAGATATAGATGATATAGATATAGATATATCCAATGTATAATATTGGATAGGATATCCAAGAACTGTGGAACAATTACAAAAGGTATAACATACGTGTAAAAGGATACCAGAAGGAGAAAATGGAAAAGAGTAGAAAAATATGTGAAATATTTAAGGTAATACTGGCTGAGAATAGATGACAGATAGATAGGTAGATCTATATATGTATATGTATAGATAGATCTATATATATGTATAGATAGATATAGATATAGATATCTTATATATTATAGAGGCTGAGAATCTGCTATCTACAAGCTGAAGACCCAGGAAACTCAATGGTATAATTCAGTCCAAGTCTGAAGGCCTAACAACCACAGGAGCTAATGATGTAAATCCCAGTCCAAGGGCAGGAGATGAGATGTCCCAGCTCAAGCTGGGTAGGAAAAAAGGGATGAGTGTCTCCCTCCTGTGTCTTTTGTTCTATTATGGCCCTCAATAGATTATATGATGCCTGCCCATAGCACAATTCAAACTCTGATCTGTCCCAGAAATACCCTCACAGACACGTTCCAAAATAATGTTTCATCTGGGCAGCCCATGGCTTCATTAAAATTGACACATAAAATTAATTATAATACTTACAGCTATAGCAAACAGTAAACACAGCATTACTACTAGCCAGAAAAACACAAATGCTCTCATTAAAGGCCTGTTTATCTCAGTTCCTATTACCCAATACATCATGTCCAGCTTTCAACAAAAAATTATGTCATGTATAAAAACAACAAAAAACTCAGTTTGAAGAGACAAAACAAGTGAAAGAACCAGCCTCTGATATAGCAGAAACCTTGTGATTATCATACTAGAAATTTAAAATAACTATGATTAATACGCTAAGTGTTCAAATGGAAAGGGTGGGCAAGATGCAAGAATAGATGGGTAAAATGTAAGCAGAGACATGGAAATTCTAAAAATAAAAAATTTCTTAAAAGTTAGGAAATCAACATTGTAAGAGAAATGAAGAATTCCTTTGGTGGGCTCACCAGTAGATTGGACACCTACAAGGAAAGAAGCAAGGAGCTTATAGATGTGTCAGTAGAAACTTCCCAAATGGAAATGTGAAGAAAACAAAGAATGAAGAAAAATGGAACAGAATATCCAGGAACTGTGGAACAATTTCAAAAGGTGTGACATATGTGTAAGGGAATACCAGAAGGAGAAGATGGAAAATAATAGAAAAAATTTGAATAATGGCTGAGAATATTTCAAAATTGACAACAGACACCAAACCACAGATCTAGGAAGTTTGTAAAGCATCAAGAAACATACGCAATTCTAAACTTAAAAGTTAAAAAAAAAAAAAAAAGGTAAATTAATTTTCCCTGGGAAAAAAGCAAAACAAACAAACAAACAGAAAGTGAGAGAGAGAGAGAGAAATGTAACTTACATATAGCAGAAAAAGGATAAGAATTACAATGGATTTCTCTTCACAAACTGTTCTTTTTTTTTTTTTTTTTTTGAGACGGAGTCTCACTCTGTCGCCCGGGCTGGAGTGCAGTGGCCGGATCTCAGCTCACTGCAAGCTCCGCCTCCCAGGTTCATCCCATTCTCCTGCCTCAGTCTCCCGAGTAGCTGGGACTACAGGCGCCCCCCACCTCGCCCGGCTAGTTTTTTGTATTTTTTTTAGTAGAGGACGGGGTTTCACCGTGTTAGCCAGGATGGTCTCGATCTCCTGACCTCGTGATCCGCCCGCCTCGGCCTCCCAAAGTACTGGGATTACAGGCTTGAGCCACCGCGCCCGGCCCACAAACTGTTCTAGTAAAAACATCGTAGAATGTGATATTGAAAGTGTAAAAGTAAAAAAACTACCAATCTAGAATTCTGTATACTACAAAGTTATCATTCAAAGTGAAAAGAAATAAAGACTTTCTCAGACAAACAAAACCTGAGTATATTGGTCACCAGTAGGCTTGCCTTGCAAGAAATTTTAAAAATTCTTCAGAGAGAAGGAAAATGATACAGAAGAGAAACTCAGATCTTAAGCCATTTATTTCCCTTATTCTTTTTTTTTTTTTTTTTTTTTTTTTTTTTTTTTTTTTTTTTTTTGAGACAGAGTCTCGCTCTGTCACCCAGGCTGGAGTGCAGTGGCCGGATCTCAGCTCACTGCAAGCTCCGCCTCCCAGGTTTACGCCATTCTCCCGCCTCAGCCTCCCGAGTAGCTGGGACTACAGGCGCCCGCCACCTCGCCCGGCTAGTTTTTTGTATTTTTTAGTAGAGACGGGGTTTCACCGTGTTCATCAGGATGGTCTCGATCTCCTGACCTCGTGATCCGCCCGTCTCGGCCTCCCAAAGTGCTGGGATTACAGGCTTGAGCCACCGAGCCCTGGCCTTATTTCCCTTATTCTTAATTGATCTAATAGATAACTATTTTTCAAATTATAATAGCAACAACATATTGGGTGATTATACCTTATAAATAAGTAAAATTAATGCCAGTCAGTTATAAAGACTGGAAGGGAGAAACCGATATTACTCTGTGATAGGTACCTGTACCACACATGACCTATTTGAAAGTGGATTTAAATTTGTTGTAAATGTATACTGCAAACTCTAGAGCCACTACTAGAAATGTTTTTTAAAAGAAGTACAACTTACATGCTGAAATAATAGAAAATGCTCAATTACAACTGGAGAAGGCAGAAAAATATGGGAAGATCTTAAAAAGAAACAAAAACCAACTGCAACAAATAGAAAACAGGCCGGGCGCGGTGGCTCAAGCCTGTAATCCCAGCACTTTGGGAGGCCGAGGCGGGCGGATCACGAGGTCAGGAGATCGAGACCATCCTGGCTAACACGGTGAAACCCCGTCTCTACTAAAAAAAAAAATACAAAAAACTAGCCGGGCGAGGTGGGGGGCGCCTGTAGTCCCAGCTACTCGGGAGGCTGAGGCAGGAGAATGGCATAAACCCGGGAGGCGGAGTTTGCAGTGAGCTGAGATCTGGCCACTGCACTCCAGCCTGGGTGACAGAGTGAGACTCCTTCTCAAAAAAAAAAAAAAAAAAAAGAAAACAAAACAAACAAAAAAAAACAAATAGAAAACAGTTATAAATATGGTGGCTATTAATCTAACAACATCAATAATCACTTTAAATATAAAGTTCTAAGTATGCCAGTTACAAGACAGAAACTGACAGAGTAGATTAAAAAATAAAACCCAATTACGTTGTCTAGAAGAAACTCCCTTTAAATATGAAGGCACATATAGGTTAAAAGTAAAGGGAAGAATAAAAAGATTAATTTTAAGAAAACTAAAAGGATGTAGAAAGATATACTATGCTAACACAAATTAAAAGAAAGCTGGAGTAACTATTTTAACTTCAGACAAAGCAGACTTCAGAATAGAGAAAATTATCAGGAATAAAAAGGGGCATTGGCCGGGTGCGGTGGCTCAAGCCTGTAATCCCAGCACTTTGGGAGGCGGAGACGGGCGGATCACGAGATCAGGAGATGGAGACCATCCTGGCTAACACGGTGAAACCCCGTCTCTATTAAAAATACAAAAAAAACTAGCCGGGCGAGGTGGCGGGCGCCTGTAGTCCCAGCTACTCGAGAGGCTGAGGCAGGAGAATGGCGTAAACCCAGGAGGCGGAGCTTGCAGTGAGCTGAGATCTGGCCACTGCACTCCAGTCCGGGCGACAGAGCGAGACTCCGCCTCAAAAAAAAAGGGGGGGGGGGCATTACATAATGATAGAGGTCAATACTCCAAGAAGATATAACGATCTCTGATGCACTTAACAACAGAGCATCAGAATACATGAGGTAAAAACTGGTAGAACTGCAAGGAGGAATAAACAATCTACTATTACAGTTGGGGACTTCAGCATCCTTCTACCAGGGATTAATAGATCCAGCAGGCAGAAAATCAGTAAAGACGTAGTTAAACTAGACACACTGCCAAAGAACTGGATCTAGTTGATGGCTATAGGCTATTTTATCCAACAACAACAGAATACACATTCTTTGCAGTGTCTCATGGAACATTCACCAAGATACACATCACATTCTGGGCCATAAACTTTATTTATTTATGTATATTTATTTATTTATTTATCTTTGAGACAGGGTCTCACCCTGTCGCCCAGCCTGGAGTGCAGTGGTGCAATCTTGGCTCACTAGTAACCTCCACCACCTGGGTTCAAGCGATTCTCATGCCTCAGCCTCCCAAGTAGCTGAGATTACAAGTTTAAAAGTACAGAAATCAGCCAGGCACGGTGGCTCACGCCTGTAATTCCAGCTCTTTGGGAGTCCAAGGGGGGCAGATCACGAGGTCAGGAGATCGAGACCATCCTGGCTAACACAGTGAAACCTCTATCTCTACTAAAAAAAAAAAAAAAATGCTAACACGGTGAAATCCCCGTCTCTACTAAAAAAAATACAAAAAATTAGCCAGGCGTGGTGGCGGGTGCCTGTAGCCCCAGCTACTTGGGAGGCTGAGGCAGGAGAATGGATTGAACCCAGGAGGCAGAGCTTGCAGTGAGCCAGGATCACACCACTGTACTCCAGCCTGGGCAACAGAGCACGACTCCGTCTCAAAAAAAAAAAAAGAAAATAAAGTACAGAAATCATACAAAATATGATTTCTCTCATAGAGATGTGGTTCTCTCAGTAGAACCAAACTGTAAATCAATAACAGAAGGATAGCCAGAATATTCTCAACTATTTGGAGATTAAACAACACACTTCTAAATAGCAAATGGGTCAAAAAGGAAATCTCAACAGAAAATAAAAAATATTTTTAACTAAACAAAAATGAAAATACAAGTTACCAAAATTTGTGAGATACAATGAAGGAAGTACTTATACAGAGACTTCTAACATTAAATGCATACATTAGAATAGAAGAAAGATCTAAAATTAATAATCTAACCTTCCACCCTTAGGAAACTACAGAAAATATAACAGCATGAACCTGAATAAAAGGAAGCAAATAATAAGAAATTAGAACAGAAATCAATAAAATTGGAAACAGAAAAACAGTAGAGAAAATCAACAAAACTAAAAGCAGATTATTTGAAAACATCAACAAAACTGATAAACCCATAGCTAAGTAACCAAGAAAGGAAAAAAAGAGAGAGACGATAAAAATAACTAAAATCACAAACGAAATAAGGGCTATCACTACTGATCCCATGGACCTTAAAAAGGATCATATGACCACAGTTGTAATGACTTAGATGAAATGGACCAATTTCTTGAAAGAGAAAAGCTATCAAAACTCATACAAAGAGAAATAGATCATCTAAGTATGCCTATATGTATCACATACATTGAATTAATAATTAATGGCCTTGCAAAACATAAAGCACCAGGCCCAAATGATTTCACTATTAAAGTCTACCAAACATTTAAGGAAAAGATGACACTAATCCTCTACAATCTCTTCCAGAAAATAGAAGCAGAGGGACCATTTCTTAATTCATCCTATGAGGCCATAATTGTCCCAATACCAAAACCAGATAAAAATCTTGCAAAAAAGTAAAACTACAGATCAATATTTTTCATGAACAAGGATGCAAAAATCTTCAAAATATTAGCAAATCAAATCCAACAATGTATAAATATAATCATATACCATGATCAAGTGAAATTTAATTCAGGTATGTAAGGCTGGTTTAACATTTGAAAATGTATTAATGCAACCCACCACTTTCATGGACTAAAGAGAAAAATTATATAATCAAATTTATAAATACAGAAAAAGCATTTAGCAAAATCCAGCAGCAAATCATGATTAAAAACTCTCTGCTAACCAGGAATAGAGAGAAACTTCTTCAACTTAATTTTTTAAAAATATGTTATAAAAAAAAAAATCTACAGCCAACACGTGACCTAAGTGTGTCAAACTAAATGCATTCCTGCTAAGATCAGGAACAATACAAAGATGTCCCTTCTCACTATGGGAAGTCCTAGCTAATGTAATAAGACAAGAAAAGGAAATAAAAAGTATATAAATTAGAAGGAAAGAAAGTTACTTCTGTTACTAGACGACATGATTGTGTATGTATGAAATCTCAAATAATGAACAAAAAATCTCCTAGAACTAATAAGTGACTATAGAAACGTTGCAGGACAGAAGGCTAATATACAAAATTCAATTGTTTTGACTTTAATTAACATCAGCAATGACAACTGAAATGTGAAATTATAAACACAATATCAATTATTACATTAACACCAAAAATACGAACTATGTAGAAATAAACCTAACAAAATATGTGTAAGATCCCTATAAGGAAAACTACAATATGCTGATGAAAGAAATAAAAATATTTCTTTTAAATATTTTAAAAATCTAAACAAAAGAAGAGTATTCTATGTTCACTGAGAGAAGACTCAATATTGTTAAAATGTCATTTCTTCTCAACTTGTAGATTTAATCCCAGAAATTTATTTTGTGAATATCAACAACTAATTCTAAAGTTTAAATGAAAAAGGAAAACAAGTCACCTAAAACAGACAACACAATACTGAAGAAGAGAAACAAAGTTGTAGGACAGGTCCAAATATCCAACTTCAAGAGTTACTATACCAAGGCAATCCTATCCAAAAAGAACAAAGCAGGAGGCATCAAGCTACCCAACTTTACACCACTGGGCTACAGTAATCAAAAGAGCTTGGTACTGGTACAAAAACAGACACATAAACCAATGGAACAGAATAGACAGCCCAGAAATAAGGCCACACACCTACAACCATCTGATCTTCCACAAAGCTGACAAAAACAAGCAACAGGGAAAGGACTCCTTATTCAATACATGGTGCTGGGATAATGGCTAGCCATATGCAGAAGATTAAAACAAAACTTCTTCCTTAAACAATTATATAAAAATCAACTCAAAATGGATTAAAAACTTGAGTGTAAGACCCAAAACTATAAAAACCCTGGAAGACAAAACCTAGGCAATACCATTCTGGACACAAGCACTGGCAAAGATTTTATTATGAAGATGCCAAAAGCAATTGCAACAAAAGCAAAACTTGAAAAATGGAATCTAATTAAACTAAAGAGCTTCTACACAGCAAAATAAACTATCAATAGAGTAAACAGACAACCTACAGAGTGGGGGAAAATATTTGTAAACTATGCATCTGGCAAAGGTCTAATATCCAGCATCTATAAGAAACTTAAGCAAATTCACAAGAAAAAAACAAACAACCCCATTAAAAAGTAGGCAAAGGATATGAACAGACAATTTTCAAAAGAAGACATACACACAACCAATAAGCATATGAAGAAAAGTTCAATATTACTGATCATTAGAGAAATACAAATCAAAACCACAATGAGATACCATCTCACACCTGTCAGAATCACCATTAATAAAAAGAAAAAATAACAGATGCTGGTGAGGTTGCAGGGAAAAGGGAATATTAATACACTGTTGGTGGGAGTGTAAATTAGTTCAACCATTGTGGAAATCAGTGTAGCAATTCCTCAAAGAGACAAAACCCAAACTACCATTTGACCCAGAAATCCCACTATGGGGTATACACCCAAAGAAATATAAATCATTGTATTATAAAGAAATATGCATGTGTATATTCATTGCAGCAGTATTCACAATGGCAAAGACATGGGATCAATCTAAATGCCCATCAATGGTAGACTGGATAAAAAAAAATGTAGTATATATATACACCATGGAATATTATGCAGCCATATAAAAAGAATGATATCATGTCCCTTTCAGGAACATGGTTGGAGCAGGAGGCCATTATCCTTAGCAAACTAACACAGGAACAGAAAATCAAACACTGCATGTTATCATTTATAAGTGAGAGCTAAATGATGAGAACACATGGACACAAAGTGGGGAACAACAGACACTGGGTCCTACCTGTGGGTTAAGACTAAGAGAAGGAAGAAGAGTACAAAAAATAACTATTGTGTCCTTAGGCTTAGTACCAGGGTGACAATATAATCTGTACAACAAACCCTGGTGACACGAGATTTCCAATATAACAAACCTGCACATGTACCCCGTACCTAAAATAAAAGTCTAAAAAGTAAAAAATAAAAACTTCTAACATTCATTCTTCAATTTAAAAAAGAGGAAAAAAGAGTTATTATAGGGTACATTAATCAAGACAGTGTGATGTTGGTGAATGAATACACAAATAGATTAAAGGAACAAAATAGAGAGTCAAAAACTAGACCAATACCTATACATTTAACTGATCTTTGACAAAGGAGCAAAGGCAATTAGTATTGAGACAGTCTTTTCAACAAATGGTCAGCAAGGGCCTAGAGGAGAGCCCAGACTTTACAATCATCCAGCTATAATGAGGCACAGTCATTTCCTCCACACAGTCAGTTCAGAGAAGGCCAAGTAGGAGCCGAAACTCTCATTCCCACCTAGTGGTGACTTGCACCACATCCTAGACTTCCACCTTCCTCTGGTGATAACAAGATGCCCCTTGGCCTCCCAACGGGGGTGGTACCAGGGAATGTGTAGTAGAGGGTCAGTACTTTTACCACCATGCAGTGGTAACAAGGCATCCCCTGACATGTTGCATGAGGAGC
Organism: Rhinopithecus roxellana; assembly: GCF_007565055.1. Classification (NCBI taxonomy): domain Eukaryota; kingdom Metazoa; phylum Chordata; class Mammalia; order Primates; family Cercopithecidae; genus Rhinopithecus; species Rhinopithecus roxellana. The sequence continues at coordinate 3,850,471 of NC_044559.1, read as the reverse complement.
AGTAATAAGGTGTTCCCGACCCTCCTAGCAAGGGTGGTGTCAGCAGAGGACTAGAGGGGAGCCAGAAAAATCACAACAAGTTGCCCTTAAGGTTATCAAGAGAGACTGAGTGAGGGACCTAGACTTCCACTTTTACCTGAAAGTAATGAAGCAGAGCCCTTCTGTTCATAGAGTGTCAGGGAACATCTGCTAAAAATGAAGCTCTAAGTAAGGTCCAGAGTCTCATATGATAGTACCCAAACATCTTGGATTCAATCGCTATTACTCATCATATCAAGAACCAGGAAAATCTCAACTTGAGTAAATAAAGACAACAGAAGCCAGTACCAAGATAACACAGATGTTAGAATTATCTGACCAGGATTTTCGTGAGCAATGACAAGCACAATTAAAACAAAGACATAGAAAGGCTCGACAAAGAAATATAAAGAAACAAATGAAAATTTTAGAACTGAAAAATACAATAACCAACATTAGAAACACTATGGGTGGGCTCAACAGCAGAAAGGGGAAGACTGAGTAGAGCAACAGAATGGAGAAGACTGAGTAGAGAATCCATGGATTGAGAAGAGAACAAGAAAAATGACCCAATCGGACAACAGACATCAAAAGACATTTCTGCATCAAAGGGCATTATCAAGAAAGTGAAAAGACAATCCACAGAATGGCAGAAAATATTGGCAAATTCTCCATCTGATAAGAGTCTAGTAGCTGGAATATATAAAGAGCTCCTACAATTCCATAACAAAAACACCAACAATCCAATTTCAAAATGGGCAAAGGACTCAAACAGATATTTCTACAAATAATATATGTGAATGTTCATAGCAACATTATTTATAATCAAAAAGTGGAAACAACTCAGTGTCAATCAAGGGATGAATGGATAAACACAATGTGGTCCATCCATACAATGGAATATTATTCAACCATAAAAAGAAATCAAGTACTGATACATGCTACAGCATTCGTGAGCCTTGAACATGTTATGCTAAAGTAAAAGAAGCCAGATGTAAAAGCCTACATATTGTGTAATTCCATCTATATGAGATATCCAGAATAAACAAATCCATAGAGGCAGAAAGTAGATTTAGGTGCCATGCTTAATGCAAAGTGCTCACATATAGGATGTCTATAAAGAAGTTTCAAAACTTAACAGCAGAAAGCAAACATTCCAATTAGAAAAATGAGCAAATGGCATGGAAAGACATTTCACTGAAGATATACACATGGCGGATAAGCACATGACAAGATGTTCAACATCACTGGCCATAAGGGGAAGGCAAATGAAGTCTATAATGAGGTATCCCTGCCCACCTATATGATGGGGGGAAAAAAGTGACAATACCAAATGCTTATGAGGACACAGAGAAACTGGATCTCTTCTAAGTTGATGGTGGGAATGTAAGTGGTACAGCCACTACTTCAGAAAAGAGTTTGTTGGTTTCTTTCAAAAAAAGAGAAAAACTAAACATACTCTTACTATACAATTAAGCAATTGTGCTTCTGTGCACTTAACCCAGAGAAACGAATATCCACACAGAAAGCTGCATGTGAACATGTGTGTTTTATTTGTAATAGCAGCTTTATTTGTGAAAGCCAAAAATGTCAAAATGTCCTTCATTTGGTGAATGGTTAAACAAATTGTGGTATATTCATACCATGGAATACTACTCAGAAATAAAGAGCAAACTATTGACACATGCAACAGCTTGGATAGATCTCAAGGGCATTAGGCTGAATGAGAAAAGCCAGTCTCAAAAGGTCACATATTGTGAGACTGATCTCAGAGATAGTAGGAGCAGAGTGGTAGCGAGTAGAATGGGAATTGGGGGAGATCTTTGTGGCGATAGGATAATTTTGTGTCTTGATTGCTTGATTGTGGTAGTGGTTACATAAATCTACACAAGTGTTACAACGGCATAGTACTTTATACACATATTGTACCAATGTCAAATGGTGGGTTTGCCATTGTGCTGTAATTAGGTCAGATATAATCACTGGGGGAGGCTGGAGGAAGAGTATAGGGACTTCTCTGTGCTCCTTGGAACTTCTTTACAACTTCTTATCCAACTGTATATGAAAATAAAATGTAGAAGAAAATATGCAACAAACTAGAAGAAAATATATGTAATGGCAAAAGGATTGTTATTTACTCATCGATTCGGAAAAAAAAAAATCTTCAATTTAAAAGTTAAGAAATCACCAGGTGAAAAAAATACAACTACTTAATAAATATTTGAAAAGATTTGCTACATTTCTAGTAAATCAAGGAAAACAAAACAGCAATGAGAATTTATCAGAGGGTCAAAAATTTAAATATTTGATGTTAGCAAGGTGGGGGCTGCAGACCAGGCCCTCTCATAACACCCGTTAACGTGGGAATTAAATTGGTATAGATTTTTTAGAGCCATCTGTCAAAATTGAGAACATGCATTTGCCGAGTCCCAGCAATGCCCATTCTCTGCCTCCTAGGGAACATTTCTCAGCATACAGGAAATAAGATGCACAGAGGCGTGTTGCATGTGGATGCTGACCGGGGGGCAGGTGGTACCTGGTACAAGGGTGGCCAGGGTCACTGAAATGCAGCCTTCAGGGGGATCCAGAAGCTGAACAGGTCTGGGAGATCCCCCCTTCATGGAGAGCAGAGCCTTCTCTCCTCCTGCAGCGATGATTGAGGGATAAACCTCTGGCTGATGGGACTCTGGCAGGGCCAGGCTGCCCATGGGTTCCCAGCCTAATGCAGGTTGAGAAGTGGCTCGCCCTGTCACAAATCCCACTAGGTGAATGCTTTGTTTAAAAATTTTCCTGTAGAAGTGAAGCAGCTTCATTCAGTCAAATTAATCCATCCAGAGCAGATCATTTAAAATAGTGGTTAGTGAAGAGGGGGTCCTTAACTCACACTCGACAGATCCGGGAGACCTGCTGTAGCACAGATGGGAAACGGGAGACAGCCAAGTTGGGAGGGTGAAGGCATTGCCCGGAATCCTGCTCCGAGTGGTTTCAGGGAGAGGACTCCAGTCTCAAGCTCTTCTCCTGGGCTTTATTTACCACAAACCCCTCCTCAGGCCCTGAGTCAGGAAGCTGCTTCCCACAGTGATATCTGCAAAGAGCTATACAGCCAGCTGGGATAAGGGATGAAGGTCAAACCGAAAGTGACTATTTCTGTGCAAAGAAACAGAAAAATCTTATGGGCCCAACAGCAGTAGATAATTGAGAAAGTGACACTAAGAAAAGTCATAAAAGAAACTGTGGTTCCTTATTAAACAATATGGAAAACTGTCCACTCCTGCCTATAATCCAAGGAACTGCCAGTGGACGCGGTCACGAGGCCCATTTTCATCCCTCAAGCGGGCTTCGATGACAAGCGCTCAGTGCCCATGAGGTGGCAGTGAAACTATCCCTCTCAGAGATCTTACTTATGTGTGGCCAATGTGGGACAGCTGATTTGTAAAGCAGGTTGGCAATCTGTATCAAGAACCAAGGGGTGTCCATTCCCGCCATCAGGGTCGTCCTCTTCTGGGTATTGATGCCAAGAACATAATTGACAAAGATGTATATTCAAAGATATTTGCCATGGCATTATTTGTAACAATGAATAAAGGCAATACCAAATGCCAGTGGTCCTTGGGTTTCTCCCCGCTCTGGCCCCCTCTTCAAATCACTCTACATGCTCCAAAGTTACCAACCATCAGTCCATCCCCTCCACAGCCATGTCTTAAGCTCAGACCTGTTTCTTGAGCTCCTACTTTGTGGTCCCAGGATGTCCTTTAGACAACCCCCTTGGATGCACAAAACTGAATTCACATTCCCCTTATCTCCTCCTCTTTCAACCTCTCTTATTTGAATACAGCAAACAGCGTTCCCACCACCTAACCCCTCAAGTCAAACCTTCAGACAACATTATTGTCTCCTTCCCATCCCTCAACTCCCCATTCCTTTAATCATCATCTCCAAAATCTCTCCAAAATCCGCCTGTTTCTCTCCAACTCCACCACCACTGACCTGGTCTAAGCACCCCCCCCCCCACCCCGAATGACCACTGAAATGGAAATCCTACAAAATGGTTTCCTACAACAATACTTTGCCCCTGCCCTGATCCATTCTCTGTCTTTCAGAGTCCTCTTCCTAAAACACAAATCTGACCATGTCACGCCTCGTGAAAACCTTCAGCCACTTTCTGTTCTCCAAAGGATCAGCTCAGATCCTGAGCAAGGTTTACAGGACCTCAGGCCCACCTCTTTGGACTGATCTCCAGCAGCTTCCTCTTGCCCCCATGGCCTTTTTCCAGCCTCAGATGCACCACACCCTCCTTGCCTCCTGTCCTTCTGCAGGCTCTGTGGGGACACTCACATCTAGAGCTCCTTCTTCCCCCACTGGATGAATGACTCAGTAATTTAACGGGTGAATACTTCAGATGCTGCCTGCACTCTGTCAACTGGCATCACAAAAAAATGATACTGATAGAAGAAACAAAAGAAATTCCTAGATGGCACTTTTTAAAAATGTCTTATAAATTTACTGTCTAGCCAGACACTGTTTAACCCATCTTGAGTTGTCTAGCCAGACACTGTTTAACCCACCTGAAGAGTGAGTTCTGACAGCTCAGCCTTGATCTGCCTCCTGCCTGGCACCAGCCCTCCTGGAACTGGTTCCTGTGCACCATCCTACACATCTCCTTCCCGCCTCCCTTCATTACGTACTCTATTTCCAACAATGTCGGGCTATGATAGCTTAAGGAAATACAGGAATAAAGGAGGCTTACAGCCAAGGCAAGAAAAAAAAAGGGAGGGCAGTTAACAATAGAACTGCCAGCGACCAAGGGTGAAAAGAAGCCTGGGGAACAGGAATCAGCCTCGAAAGCAGACCTCTGCCAGGAAAGCAGCTAAAAACACTGACATCTCAGGGTGAATACAACTCAGGAGGGGAATGGGAATAGAAAAGCAGAGTGGCTGGAAGAGCAGGCTTCGAGGTCAGAGCTGGATTGATCCCACCTCACCGTGGGCAAGTTACTTCCTCTCTTTACTCATTTATACCATGAGTTATTGTGTCTGCACATGGCAGTTTCTCAACAAATCCTAGCCTTTCATGTTCTGAATGCTGAATATATGGAGAGGGCAGGTAATAAGCTAGAGACAAGCCAGCAAAACTAGGGTTTCAGATCAGAAATGACTTCACTGATGGAGCTGCAGGTAGCATTGTCCTGGGCTGCCCAGCCCTTGCTACTCCTTAGCAGTTGAATTCATAGTCATCTTTTCATGGTGTTCTTTTCAACGAGTCCAAGATTTTGGTGAGTGACAGCTTCACCCCTAGAGAGAAAGAAGTATTCTTCCTAATTCCTCCTTTCGTGCTCCCTTCATTTGTGCCCATGAGTCATTGTTTTCACCACTCTGTATTTTGCTCCTTAAACCTCTCTTGGATCCTGTGACATGCTGAAGAAGCCTCCTACTGACCTGTGAGAGCCAATTATTAAATTTCCAGAAATTTTGTAAGCTGGCTGTTAAACACGACCATTACCAAAAAGTGTTATAAAAATCTCCAATTAAATAAGTTATATTAACAATATGTTGAAATTCACCATTTCCAAATTATTTTTCTGCATTTTACTGTTGTCTGTGCTTTGGAATTTATTTAAATGAAATACATTTCTATTTTGGAAATACTATTTAATGGTGTGCTGGTGCACAGCTCTTCCACCTTTGTGTTCAGCGATATCACATTGGGAGCTTGTGATTGGCCATGGTGGTAGTATTTATACCACAGAAATTGGCAAAAGCTACAAATTAGGGCTTGGTTTGCTGTTTTTTCATTCCCTAAGAAAACTAAGAAAGTGATAGAGAAAATGTTCATGCAGATTAAACCTAAAAATGTGCCGTGTCCATATTTGTTACATTCTGAATAACACAAAAATTGGGAAAATACTCTTCCAAACTCAAAAACTATCATCTGATCCAGCAGTCACTCATGTCATTACAGATGAGTGAAGTTAAGACAATCATCTTCATTGTTTCACTTTCTTCTTACTTGTCAATGTAAACAAAAATATCAACCAGCATTCATATTGGAACTACATTCAGTGGTCAGTTGCAAACAGGCTGACCAACGGTATAAGAGTTCAGCAAAAATCAATGAATGCATGCTGTGAGAATCAAATGGCTATATAGAATTTGTAATAAAGAGTATTTGATATTTTATTACTTGTAAATTGTGCAATATACATCCTTTATATCAGTAAAATTTATAATGAACTTATTAGATGCATATTTATTTGTTTTTGCTCACAGTGCTGGCAGCACCAGCTTGGAGGCCTCCCCTTCTCTACATCCCACTGTTGTTTTCTTAGGTTAGGCCATCTGTCATCATTCCAGGTTTCATCCTCTCCAATCCCACACCCATATTGCTACTAGATTAATCTTCTTAATATTAAATGCAGTCACGACACATCCTTCATTAAAACTACCAGTGTCTATCTGGGACCTTCTGAGTGAACTCTGGGCCGTAGAAGGCCTTCCTTGCTCTCCCGTGTTCACCTCTGCAGCCTCCTTTCTTATCAGACTCCCCTGTTCCCATTTTACTAAAGTTAGGCCAAACTGCCTGCTGTTCCCAGAGTATGCTTTACTTATTCATGCCACTGGGCCTTTGCATGTGCTTTTCTCTGCTTGAGATGCCTTTCCCACTCCCCCTGCTCCCACCTCCTGCTAGTGTCCACTTAGCATTAAAGCCATGCTCAAGCATCACCTCTCCCAGGAGACCATGCTGCCTCCATTTCGGCACTTGCTATCACTGCCAGGTTTCATGCAGGTCCAACATTCTGCCCCCCAACTCCCACTGTCCTACGATCTGGAAGATCCTCTGGGCTGGGAGAGACATCTCCAGCATCTAGCATGTGGCTTGGCCCCAGGAGATACCAAGTAAGTTCTTGTTGAATTAATAAACTACTTAATTGGTTTTAGCTACAGCCTATAGCAAATCACAGGATTTAGCCAGGAGAAATAGGCATGACTCATCTATGAACTCAACTATTGCTTTAAAAAAAAAAAAAAAAAAAAAAAGTTGTTTAAACTGTTGAAAACCTCAACTGAGTTTTTTCTTTCCTTTAAGCATACAAACAAAGCCAGGTGAATCATTCCTTTTCCATTGTTTTCTGGAAGCCAGCTAGACATAGCCTGAGACTTCTTACTTTAAATCACTGATACTCTTTAAGCAATAACAAAACACTTGCTTCTGAAAGATAGTGACAGCCATCATTTACTGGGCTACTCGGATGCTCCAAGTATATTCTAAGTGCCTTACACGTGTCACCTCATGAATCCTCAACAACATCGTAACACATGGGGCATTATTATCCCCATTTTACAGGTGAGAAAAATGAGTCTTAGGAAAGTTAAAAGAGTCATTTGAATTTGCACAGATGCTGAATAACAAAGCAGTGATTCAAACAGGAGTTGGTCTGATTCTAAAGTCCATGTTTTCTATTCTGAGCCCATTCTTTATTGCTAAAACAGAAATACAATGTCTATCAGGCTTATCCAATGACCTGGAACAGATAATACTCCAAATAATAGCACAAAGTGCACTGACACAGGTCCTTGCCCAGCTGTGTTCTTCTTATTCCAGATACCTAGACCCAGTAAGAAGTTTGCCCTTTCCCTGACCCAGATTTATAGGAGAAAACTGAATGACACCAAGGAATACCTGCGTCCTTCGTTAAAGGCTGCATCCGAAAGTCTCCGTGACCGTGTCTAGGCCTTCATCATGGGACAACTTTCCAACAAGGAGCAGGGGTCTCTTGCAAGTCTGTCCGCGGAGCTCCCTGCTACCAGCACTGTTGCTGCTGCCTTTGTTTACTGCTTGTCACTAAGCACTTGCTGCCCAGTGAGTGAGTCAACAAGGCCCCTTCCCTTTCCTGCCACCACTCTCGTTCCCTGGGTTCTGCGCAGTCTCTGGCCTGTTAGCAGGCACTGCCACCCCAGCAGCCTGCGTCCTCAAAGCCAGTGACCCGTGAGAGAGCCAGGAAGAGCTCAAGTGGATTAGGTGCCACTGAAGGCAATGGGATTGCTGCTCAGCGGGGCTTTTACACTGATGTATCTTTATCTCCTGGTCCAATCAAAAGAAAGCTCTGCAAGGAACTGGGGGCGGCCCCAGAGCAGAAGCTTAGTGTCATCAACTCAAGAGTCCTCCACACCCTTTCATGGTGTCAGACATTGGACCTGCAACCAACAGGACAGGGAACCATGCAAAAGCAGCAGGAGGAAAGGATAACCTGGATCTGTCTGTGAGAAAACAAGAAAAATGTGGTTAGGGGAAAAGGAATTCTTACTCTCTCTGGTGCTTGGATTCAGAAAGGAACCAGCAGAGATGCAGAACAGCAAGAAATAAATCATAGTTCTGTAGTGGAAGGGGTGAAAGAACAGATCTCTCAAACCCTTTAAATCAAAAGCAGAGTCAAAACTGAAAAGCATTTGTTTAAAAAGAAAACATGAGTTTTTGCTTGACTACATAATAAAATACTAAAATTTGAGGCTGGGCGGGGTGGCTCACGCCTGTAATCCCAGCACTCTGGGAGGCCGAGGTGGACAGATCACGAGGTCAGGAGATCGAGATCATCCTGGCTAACACGGTGAAATCTCATTTCTACTAAAAATAGCAAAAAATTAGTCGGACATGGTGGTGGGCACCTGTAGTCCCAGCTACTCGGGAGGCTGAGGCAGGAGAATGGCGTGAACCCAGCAGGCGGAGCTTGCAGTGAGCCCAGATCGCACCACTGCACTCCAGCCTGGGTGACACAGTGAGACTCCATCTCAAAAAAAAAAAAAAAATTTGATGAAACTCCGTGCTGGTGAGGGCATGGGGAATGAGCACTCTCATATGCCAATAGTGAGATTATAGATAAGTGCAACCTCTCTGCAGGAAATTTGGTAATATTCATCAAATTTGTAAATGCACATATCCTTTGTAAACCCAGCTGCTAAGAAGTAACCCCATAGACATTCTTACAAAAGTTCACTAAGGCATCTGAGAAAGGATGCTCATTGCAGTGTATTTTTGTAATAGCAGAAAATTGAAGGCCACTGAAGTGCCCATCAACGGTGATTACTGTGGTTCACACACAGCGGAAAACCAGTTATGCAGCTGTGTAAAGAAAGGACGTAGATCTGTGTGTACTGGCATGTAAACAATTGCCTAGAAAATTTTTGAAGCGACAAGGGGTATGGAATAGCCTAGTATATTTCCTTTTATCACACATAGGTACATAAAGACCAGGTATATTTATGTATATTATTCTTTATACACTGTAGTATATTAGAATATTATGTGACATAGTCTTGTGGCTCTGGAAGGAATCACAAGCAACTTAATAGTGGTTGCTTTGGGGAAAGAGTTTTGGCTCATTATTTAGTCAGGAAAATTATTGTTCATTTTGATATTTTTCCCCTTATAACTTTATATTACTTGAAAAAAAACTAAAAAACACAGTGTTTTACAATTTTTTTTCCTGCTTAAAGCTATCTGTATTGACATTCCCTGCTAGCTAGCAAAACATTTTACAATATCTGCAACCATCTTTTACTGTTTTTTCCAAACTTGTCTTCTCATCAGATTCAGCCTTGAAGACGATAAAATGCAGATTCCCAGGCACCGCCCTGAATCTGCTGAACCTGAATCTGGGTCAGAGCCAGAGCGTCTGCATTTTCAGCAAGTGTCCAGATAATTTTTATTTAGTAATTTTTTCAGGCTGACCATGCAATCTTTCCCCCAGAGGAAGAAAGTTAACTCCTCCAGTCATGTGGCTGGTTCACAACAGAACAAAAAGCAACACCTAAGTCACTGGTCAACAGGTAAATGCTGATCTGCTAAAAGTCACCACCACCTTCACTTTTTCTGTTAAAAATACTAGCATCCAGCAGTAACCCCCTTCTACTGTTGCTCTGCTAACATTTCATTAAGTCCATTTTTTTTGCACAGAAATTTTGTTAATGTATTTTTGTTTTTCAAGTTATCAAAGCTAATTGTTTCTCTCTGAGTCATCTCTGTGTCATTCCCTATATAATTTTGTAATATTTTATGTATTTTTATTTTTTAAGGTTCTTTTCATGTCAAAATTCTTTATTGTATATGATCTTTTTTTAAAAAAAAATTTATTTTAGGTTCGGGAGTACATGTGAAGGTTTGTTACAGAGGTAAACTCATGTCATGGGGGTTTGTTGTACAAATTATTTCATCACCCAGGTATTAAGCCCAGTACCCAATAGTTATTGGTTCTCTCTCTACTCCCACCCCCCCACCCTCAAATAGACCCAATTGTCTGTTGTTTCCTTCTTTGTGTTCATAGTTCTCATGATCTAGCTCCCACTTATAAGTAAGAACATGCTGTATTTGATTTTCTGTTCCTGAATTAGTTCACTAAGAATAATAGCCTCCAGCTCCATCCATGTTCCCATGAAAAACATGATCTCATTATATTTTATGGCTGCATAGTATTCCATGGTGTATGTATACCACATTTTCTTTATCCAATTTGTCATTGATGGGCATTTGCGTTGATGCCATGTCTTTGCTATTGTGAATAGTGCTGCTATGAACATAAATGTGCATGTGTCTTTATAATAGAACAATTTATATTCCTTTGGGCATATACCCAGTAATGGGATTGCTGAGTCAAATGGTATTTCTGTCTCTAGGTCTTTGAGAAATTGCCACACTGTCTTCCACAATGGTTGAACTAATTTACATTCCCACCAACAGTATATAAGTTATTTGCAACCTTGCCAACATCTGTTATTTTTTATATTTTATTAATAGCCATTCTGACTGGTGTGAGATGGTATCTCATTGTGGATTTGATTTGCATTTCTCTCATGATCAGTGATGTTGAGCTTTTTTTCATATGCTTGTTTCATATGCTTGTTGGCCACATGTATGTCTTCCTTTGAGAAGTTTCTGTTCATGTCCTTTGCCCACTTTTTAATAGGGTGGTTTGTTTTTCTCTTGTAAATTTGTTTAAGTTCCTTATAGATGCTGGATACTAGACTTCTGTCTGATGCATATTTTGCAAATATTTTCTCCCATTTTGTAGGTTTTCTGTTTACTCTGTTGATAATTTCTTTTGCTGTGCAGAAGTTCTTAAGTTTAATTAGATCCCATTGCCAATTTTTCCTTTTGTTGTGATTGCTTTTGGTGTCTTTGTCATGAAATCTTTGCCAGTTCCTATGTCCCAAATGCTATTGATTGCCTAGGTTGTCTGTCAGTGTTTTTATAGTTTCTGATTTTACATTAAGTTTTTAATCCATCTTGAGTTAATTTTTGTATATGGTATAAGGAAGGGGTCCAGTTTTAATATTCTGCATGTGGCTAGCCAGTTATCTCAGCACCATTTATTGAATAAGGAGTCTTTTCCTCATTGCTTGTTTTTGTCAGCTTTGTCGAAGATTCACACAGTTGTAGGTGTACAGCCTTATTTCTGGGCTCTCCATTCTGTTCCATTGGTCTATGTTCCTGTTTTTGTACCAGCATCATGCTGTTTAGGTTACAGTAGCCCTGTAGTATAGTTTGAAGTTGGGTAACTCAACGCCTCCAGCTTTGTTCTTTTTGCTTCAGATTGCCTTGGCTACTCAGGCTCTTTTTTGGTTCCATACGAATTTTAAGATAGTTTTCTTCTAGTTCTGTGAAGAATATTGTTGGTAGTTTGATAGGAATAGCATTGAATCTGTAAATAGCTTTGGGCAGTAGGGCCATTTTAATGCTTTGATTCTTCCTATCCATGAGCATGGGATGTTTTTCCATTTGTTAGTGTCTTCTCTGATTTCTTTGAGTAGTGTTTTGTAATTCTCATCTTTTAGCTCCCTGGTTAGCTGTATTCCTAGGTATTGTATTCTTTTTATGGCAATTATGAGTGGGATTGCCTTTCTGATTTGACTCTTGGCTTGGCTGTTGTTTGCACATAGAAATGCTAGTGATTTTTATGTACATTGATTTTGTATCCTGAAACTTTGCTGAAGTTGTTTATCAGCTGAAGGAGGTTTTAGGCTGATCGAAATCTTTGAGTTTATATATGTTTAAATTTAATTGCTTCACTTTCAAAAACTGTGTTTATTACTATTTATAGAGAGTTCTTGAAAGTGAGGTATATAATCAAGTGAAATTCAATAATAAATCCAATTGCCAGTTGTGCAATTGGATATTTATTTATTAGGAATTGTCTCATGTGATTGTGAGGCTGAGAAGCCTCACAATCTGCCTTTTGCAAGCCAGAGACCCAGGAGAGCAGATGAGATAGTTTCACTCTGAGTCTAAAGGCCTGAGAAACATGGTAAGTCCCAAGGAGCAGAGAACCAATGGCCCAGCACAGTCAGCCAGAGAGAGAGAGAGAGAGAGCAAATTCTCCCTTACTCTGCTTTTGTGTTCTGTTCAAGACTTCAACAGACTGGGTGATGCCCACCTATATTAGGGAGAGGAGCCTGCTTTACTTAGTCCACCAACTCGCATGCTAATCTCACTGGGAAACAACCTTACAGGTACACTGTATTAATCTGTTTTCACGCTGGTGATAAAGACATACCTGAGGCTGGGCAATTTACAAAAGAAATGTTTACTTGGACTTACAGTTCCATGTGGCTGGGGAAGCCTCACAATCATGGTGGAAGGCAAAGAGGAGCAAGTCACGTCTTACATAGATGGCAGCAAGCAAAGACAGAGAGCTTGTGTGGGGAATTCCTCTTTTTAAAACCATCAGATCTCATAAGACTTAGTCACTATCATGAGAACAGCATGAAAAAGACTTGCACCCATGATTCAATTACCTCCCACCAGGTCCCTCCGACAATATGTGGGAATCCAAGATGAGATCTGGGTGGGGACACAGACAAACCATATTATCCCAACCCGGCCCCTCCAAAATCTCACGTCCTCACATTTCAAAACCAATCATGCCTTCCCAACAGTCCCCCAAAGTCTTAACTCATTTCAGCATTAACCCAAAAGCCCATAGCCCAAAGTGTCATCTGAGACAAGGCAAGTCTCTCCACCTATGAGCCTGCAAAATCAAAAACAGGTTAGTTACTTTCTAGACACAGTAGGGGTACAGGCATTGTGTAAATATTGCCATTCCAAATGGGAGAAATCGGCCAAAACAAAGGTTCTACAGGCCCCATACAAGTCTGAAATCCAGTGGGGCAGTCAAATCTTAAAGCTCCAAAATGACCTCCTTTGACTCCTTGTCTCATATCCAGGTCATGCTGATGCAAGTGGTAGGTTCCCATAGTCTTGGGCAGCTCATCCCTGTGGCTTTGCAGGGTACAGCCTCCCTCCCAGCTACCTTCATGGGCTAGTGTTGAGCGTCTGCATCTTTTCCATGCACACAGTGCAAGCTATCAGTGGATCTACCATTCTGGAGTCTGGAGGATTGTGGCCCTCTTCTCACAGCTCAACTAGGCAGTGCCCCAGTAGGGACTCCGTATGGGAACTCTGATCCCACATTCCCTTTCCACACTGCCTTAGCAGAGGTTCTCCATGACAGCCCTGCCCCTGCAGCAAACTTCTACCTGGGCATCCAGGCATTTCCACGCATCTTCTGAAATCTAGGCAGAGGTTCCCGTACCTCAATTCTTGACTTCTGCGCACTTGTAGGCTCAACACCACGTGGAAGCTACCAAGACTTGAGGCTTGCACCCTCTGAAGCCATGGCCTGAGCTTTACACTGGCTCCTTTCAGCTACAGCTGGAGTGGCTGGGACACAGGGCACCAAGTCCCTAGGCTGCACACAGCATGGGGACCCTGGGCCTGGCCCACAAAAACACCTTTTCCTCCTAGGCCTCCAGGCCTGTGATGGGAGGTGCTGTCACAAAGGTCTCTGACATGCCCTGGAGATATTTTCCTCATTGTCTTGGTGATTAACATTCAGCTCCTTGTCACTTTTTTTTCTACTTTTTTTTTATTTTTTACACTTTAAGTTCTGGGATACATGTGCAGAACATGCTGGTTTGTTACATAGGTATACATGTGTCATGGTGGTTTACTGCACCTATCAACCCATCATCTAGGTTTTCAGCCCTGCATGCATTAGGTATTTCTCCTAATGCTATTCCTTCCCTTGCCCTCAACCCTCCAACAGGCCCAGGTGTGTGATGTTCCCCTCCCTGTGTCCATGTGTTCTCATTGTTCAATTGCCACTTATGAGTGAGAACATGCAGTATTTGGTTTTCTGTTCCTGTGTTAGTTTGCTGAGAATGATGGTTTCCAGCCTCATCCTTGTTACTTTTCCAAATTTCTGTAACCGGCTTCAATTTCTCCTCAGAAAATGAGTTTTTGTATTCTATCACATTGTCAGGCTGCAAATGATTTGAATGTTTATGTTCTGCTTCCCTTATAAAACTGAATGCCTTTAACAGCACCCAAGTTACCTCTTGAATTCTTTGCTGCTTAGAAATTTCTTCCACCAGATACCCTAAATCATCGCTCTCAAGTTCAAATTTCCAAAAATCTCCTCCAATTTGGGGTGTACAGGGTATCAATTTGGGGGGTACCAGTGCAGGGACAGAATGCTGCCATTCTCTTTGCTAAAACATAACAAGAGTCACCTTTGGTCCAGTTCTCAACAAGTTTCTCATCTCCATCTGAGACCACCTCAGTAGGGACCTTATTGTCCATATCACTATGAGGCTTCTGGTCAAAGCCACTCAACAAGCCTCCAAGAAGTTCCAAACTTTCCCACATTTTGCTATCTTCTTCTGAGCCCTCCAAACTATTCCAACCTCTGCCTTTTACCCAGTTAAAAAGTAGATGCCACATTTTTGGGTATCTTTTCAGCAGCACCCCACTCTACTGGTACCAATTTACTGTATTAGTCCATTTTTGTGCTGTGGATAAAGACATACTTGAGACTGGGCAATTTACAAAAGAAAGAGGTTTTATTGAACTTACAGTTCCACATGACTGGAGAAACCACACAATCATGGTGGAAGGCAAGGAGGAGCAAGTCGCATCTTACATTGGTGGCAGCAGGCAAAGAGAGAGAGCTTGTTCAGGGGAACTCCTCTTTTTAAAACCATCAGATAGCATGAGACTTATTCACTATCAGGAGAACAGCATGAGAAAGACTTGAACCTATGATTCAATTACCTCCCACTGAGTCCCTCCCACAACATGTGGGAATTCAAGATGAGATTTGGGTGGGAACACAGCCAAAAAATATCATATACCCAGAATAACGTTTAACCAAGTATTTGGGCAACCCATGGCCCAATCATATTGACACATAAAATTAGCCACCACAAGTCTACCCTGTGTCTACTTGACTGTGATTTAAAGACACACAGTGTATCTGTAAAGTGTATATCACACTTAATTTCCAAATAAAGACAAGACAATAACAAGGGCATTACTTCACCTAACACGTTACAACTATCCTGCATACGACAAAACAAAAAAACAAACAAACAAAAAAAAACACATAATAACCCTTTCCCCATAAGAGAGGTAAAATCCTTGAATGATGTTTACTTCTCCTCTTGATATATCGTAACTTAAATACTTGATGTAAAATTATCAATACTTAAATACTATGATATAAAGTCAATATATATTATGTTCCAGAAAAAGGAATAAGAAAGGAAAGAAAACAAGTATTATATACACACAAAAAACATATTCATAACAAAATAAGGAAGAAATATTCATGATAATTACAGTCCTCATTTCTGTAACTGTTTACATGGTCGTTGCTCATGTTTATAACTATTTTCTTTCACTACTCATTCTGTATTCCCTTTACTTTCAGCAAATATCACAGATGACTATGGTTCCTTACCTGATGGAGTGACCCAAACCTTCATTCCTGAAGTGTCTGTGCCATTAGTAGCTTCTGTCTGAATTGGGTTGTTGTAGTTTTCCATTGACCTTAATCACAGAATGTGGTAATACTAAGAGATGCCCTAAGAGATCTCCAATATTTCAGACACACTCTTCCTTACTCCATTGTGTAACAGCAGTTGAATTTCCCCTTGGCAGTGAGGATCAGTCACCCCAGCCAGCATAGTAACTCCCATCTTTGCCTGTTGATTCAGAGGCATGAAGAACCCACAATGACTGGGTAGTCTTAACTGTTGTGTCTCCCGGTAGAAGTATTCTTTCACCTGAAACTAAGACTTAATAGCATGCACAGCATAAGGTCACAGGAACAGGAAGCAAAACTTTTGCTGTGGGTGACTAGGGGTAATAATGAATGGTGCCACCCTCATTTCTACCGCCTGACTCTGGGGCCATGAAACCCGGCTATGAGAGAAGGAACACCTTTAGTGAATGCTGATTCAGAGCATATAGAGCTTCCCAGAGAATGCTTCCCCAACCTTGCAAGGCATTGCCACCTAAATGGTGTTGTAACTGAGTCTTCAAAAGGCCATCCCTCTGTTCTAAACCAGCTGCTTCTGAATGGTGGGAAACACGGTAAAATCAGTGATGTGCTAGCCCCTATGCCCCTCCTCTGGGCTCTGCTCCAAGTGCTCTGCCCAACCAGCACTATGCCAGCTTTCAGGACCTGTATGGGTTGCCTCCTCCCTGCATCTGTCCTCCAGATGTGGATGTGGCTGGAGCTTGGCTGTGAGGACCTGAAGCCCCGACAGTGTGGGGAAGACTTGGAAGAGTAGTGGCCCATGGCCTGGGGCTAGAAGTCCATAAATTCCAAAGAGTTAGAATTTTCATTTCACATTTAATCTTCCAGGAGGTTATGAAGGTACATTTACCAAGGTACTAAGACAGACATATTTAAAGTCAGATTTTTATTTAAAGTCTGATGGCTTGACTCATAACTTTCAAATATTTAGACCTAACATACATGGGCCTCCACTTGCATTCTTTGTCCTGGGTCCTGCATATGTTAGAGAGGGTCTGTTCCTTTACTGGACCTGTCAGCTCTGGACTCCCTGTGGTCTATCCTGCCCTGCTTCTTTATAACGTCAACACATCTTTGATCTCCTCACTTCACCTTGCTCACCCTACCTCAGCCATCTACTTCTATGTTCATAACTCAATCTTTGTCATTACAAGGAAATGTTGCTGTACTACCTGCAAAACTTACATCTCAAACATCCTATGCTCAGACCAGCCACTGACTACTATTTTTCCAGCTTATTCCCTCAAGTTACCCAACTCTGACAATTTTTTGTGCTCATCAAGACCTCCCATCCATGATCCATGAATCCTACCACTTTTTCACTGTTCTGTACTTCTCTCACTGTCCAGCTTAGAGTTCATGGTCCATGTGTCAGGAACTCCTACTAAGCACACACCAGACCACTCTTCCCAGCCTCCCTTGCAGCTAGGTGCAGTCATGTGACAGAGTTCCAGCCAATGGGACATGAGTGGATAGGATGTCTGCACAGGAACAGGGTTCAGAATGGCAGTGATGATAACCACAGTGATCTTGGAAGCCTGAGACCCTAACTTATACCCACCTAGAACATCTTCCCCGGAGTATTAAAGAAAAAGGAAATATATTTAATCTGAGCCATTGCATTTTGTTACATCAGCTGCATTCCTATATCTCCTCACTGAAATCACTCCCCTGCATGTAGCCGGGAGGGCAAGCACCAATGTAGCACAGGGTTAAGAGCAGGGATTATCCAACCAAAACTGCCTGAGTCCATATTCTGGCTCCATGACATACTGGCTTTGCAACCTGAGCAAGTTACTTCTCCTCTGTGCCTCTGTTTCCTCACTTGTAAAATGGAGATGATAATGGAACCTACTCCTAGGTCTGTTTGAGACCCACAGGTCTGGTAAGCAAGTACTGTAGAACAATGAGACTCTGCCTGCCACAGCAAACGCTATGTATCTGCCACCACTGCATCTGCTCTCAACCCTACCGCCTCTCTCATACTTACCTGGGGCAGGGGGACCAAATTCTAGTTAAATTCAGGTTTCCCCCTCCTCCTCTTTGTGTCCAAGCAGCTGAGCCATGTTGAAGAATGTCACAAACCTCTGCTGTGCTACCTCGTCTTGCTCCCCGCTCATGGCCGCAGCCCACTGGTGGCCCTCACAGCTCCTAGTCGCCCTGCTGCATATCCCAGTCAGTCTCTTCACTTCTTCCAGACTGAAGCCATTCCTTCTCCTCGCCTGATGCTGAGCAGTAACCTCATGCCTCACTGAGGAAGGAGAAGCTGTCAGAGGGGAACTCCTTTGTGCTCCCACATCAAACCCACCTACCGCCCTGTGTTCCCTTATCTGTTTCCTCACCTCTCTCCTGGTTCTTCTCAAATCAGGCTCCTCCTGCCCCCAATAGTACTGAAAGGACTCTGTCTAGGATGCCAAATCCAAGAGTCAGTCTCAATTCTCATCTTCCCTGACCTGCCAGCAGCATTGGATCAGCCCCATTTCCTCACAACGCTTTATTTCCTTGGGTTCTAGAATGAATGCTCCCAACTGTCTTTATAGCCCGCTGGCCACTCTCTCTTCTCGCCTGCTTCCTCCTGCGCTGCCCTCTAAACACGGGATTCTTGGGAGTTTCTTCCTCAGCATCTTCTCTTCCCTTTCTATCCCCATTCCTCACCGACAATCAGCAAGTCCCATGGTTTTAGTTACCGTCATAGGCAATAATCCCAAATTCAGATTTACAAAGAGCACCTGTCCCTCCAATGTAAACTCTGGATTCTTCTGACCAACTGCCCACACTTCTTCACTTCCCTGAGGTCTAACAGGAAACTTACATTTAAGCATACCTGAAAGAGAGTTGTTGATTTTCAAATCATCTCTCCCACCAAAAGGAAGCCCTTGCTCCCTCCCCAATTTAATTATCTCAATAAATGTCCTTACCATCAACCTCAAGTCCCAGGCCAAAAAAAAAAAAAACAGCCACCCTTGACTCCCCTGGGTCCTTACATCACATCAACTGGCAAGCTTTGCTTAAAACATCTGACACGCCTCACCATACCCCTCCACCCTCCCCTGGGACTATCATTCCCCACTTGAACCACTGAGGGAGCTTCCTGGCTAGTCCCGCTCTAATGATTGATGACCCAGCCTATTCCCCACTCAGCAGTCAAGTTGTCCTTCGAAAACCAAAGGCAGATCACGCAATCCCCTTGTTCAGACCTACCTGTGGGTGCCCATTGATCGCCTGTGATCTAACCCTGGTTAGATCTAGTCGCTCTCTCCTTGGTGTCCCCTGCTTCAGTCACACTGGTATTCTTCTGAGGTCCCAGTTTGTTCCAGGGCTTTGCATGTGCTGTTCCTCCTGCCTGGAGATCTTCATCTGCTATGATGTCGCTTCATTCAGGCCTCTGTCCGAGCGCTGCCTCTTTAGAAAGTCTGTGTTCCTTCATCACACTGGGTCCCCTTGCCTCTATTAGTCCTCTTTATAGCAATTACCAGTTTTTATGTTAATACTATGTATTTATTTCTCATTTATTTTCTATCTCCCTAATGACAAATATTAGCTATCTGATGGCTGAGACCATATCCATCTTGCTTCCTGCTTGTGGCAGGACGTTTTCAGCTGCATGTGACAGATGAAGCAATGAAACGTGATTTAAACAATCAAGGACATCTGTGTCCCCACATAAATGCACATTCAGCAGCTCAGCAACATCAAAGCCTGGGGTTGACATTTGTTCTTCTCACACCAAAGAATAGCTGCCGCAGCTCCAGCCTTCACGTCCAACTCAACCATGTCAGAAGGAAGAGAAAGGACTTTGATCTTCACATCTGTTTAGAATCTTCCAGAATCCCTAGTCAGCTTCCCCTTTTCTATCCCTGGACAGACAAGATCAAGGGTCCACTCCTAAACCAAAGTAGAAGAGGATGAGCGCAGTTGGCTCTGATCAGTCATGATTTCTCCCTGGAGGGGAGGATGAACTCAGCTTCCTAGAGCACGCGCTCCCTGATGGGTTCACAAAATGAGACCCTGAGATCAAGGAGGAAAAGGGTATGTGACTATTAGGTGAAAACTCCGGAATGATTGCCTCAATTCTGTACCCCCTGCACCTAGAACAGGGACTGACTCAGAGCAGATGTTCAATAAATGCATGCCGATTGGATGGTAGAATATTTGTGCCTTTACAGAGGACAGGTGTCAGAGGGAGCAGGACCAGAATAATGTGCTGTAACTCAGGCCCAGTAGTGTCAACGTTTTTGCATGCAGTACGCGAGTCCAAACACACACACACACACACACACACACACACACACACACACACACACACTGGGAAGCAGAGAGTATTGTCCTGATTTCACAGATTAAGAAATTGAGGCCGGGCGCGGTGGCTCAAGCCTGTAATCCCAGAACTTTGGGAGGCCGAGACGGGCGGATCACGAGGTCAGGAGATCGAGACCATCCTGGCTAACATGGTGAAACCCCGTCTCTACTAAAAATACAAAAAACTAGCTGGGCGAGGTGGCGGGCGCCTGTAGTCCCAGCTACTCGGGAGGCTGAGGCAGGAGAATGGCGTGAACCCGGGAGGCAGAGCTTGCAGTGAGCCGAGATTGCGCCACTGCACTCCAGTCTGGGCGACAGAGCGAGACTCCGCCTAAAAAAAAAAAAAAAGAAATTGAGGTACAGGGAAGTCAAATAATTTTCCCAAGGACACATAGCTGTAAAAGATGGTAAAGTTAGGATTTGAACCCCAAAAAGTCTGTGTTTCTTCCCCTAGAAGAACCAATGCTAGTGAAAGCGTTGGAGAGGTAGAGGGTAGTTCTTTCTTTGAAGTGAGAGGGAGGAAGAAAGCGTGGAAAATGTTCAGGTCCAAGGGGAGAACGTGGACAATCTCATGTCAGATGGTCTCAGTCTTTTCAGTAAGTCACCCTCAGAGTCACCTGCTGATGAGTAGGATGAAGCTCAGACAGAAGTGGAAATGGATTGGTGTGAACATGGGGAAGACGGAGATGGTGACCAGGCAGAGAGGAACAGTGGAGATGGTAAGCAGCCGGTGAGCTCCACAGCTGGGGCTGTGCAGAGGATCAGAGAATCAGGAAGACCCAGGGAGGTGTGGGCAGGGGTGACTGGGACCTGGGATGAGGGAGGGACAAATGCCAGAGGCTGGCTCAGTGCCTTGTACCTATTCTGGTTGGTGGGGGAGGGCAAGGATTTTTAAAGAGTTAAGTCTGAGCAGACCCGACTCCCAGGTTTCAAATCTGGAGCAGATGGTGCCTGGGTAGTTATTGAGAAAGGCTGAACAGAAAGGAGGCTTTGTGTACAAAGGAAGGAGGATCCTGCTAAATACCAGTGAAGAGGCTGGACCCTAGCCAGGCAGTGATTGGCAGGACAGGCCTGGGCTGAACTGCATCATATGTGACCAGAAAGGACAGGGAGTCCAGCGCGCTGGGGAAGGAGACAGATCCAACTGAGACTGGTAGACCAGCCAGAAACAGCAGGGGTGGGACCTGGGACCTGGGCTTTACTTAACAGCCCCAGGACTGTAGCGCTACAGTTCAACTTCTGCAGCGCTCGCCTGTCAAGTACAAGGGCAGCTGACAAATGTGTGTGGTTTGGGATGATTTGACCTTGGTTGGTGTTTCTACTACCTGCTTAGATAACATCTGGGCATTGTTTTTCTAAGAACTGCAACTGAAAAGGAAAGCACACACTTTCCTAAGATTCCCACAGCCAGGTCCATGGGCCAGGCCTGGAAGCCATGAGGAAGAGGCTGAGGGAGCTTCTCCTGGTGGGAGGAGGACTGCCCACCTCCAGCTCAGACGCTGTGGGTGCAGACATCTGCCCCTGCCACGATGGCTCAGGTGGCTCTCTTTGCAGGTACAATGAGCTTATGAACTGCTCTGGCCCAGGTGGAGGAAGAGACAAATCTGGTGCTCAGAGAAAAAGCAGCAGTGAGTTGGGGCCAGAATCACTGATCCACTGAGACAGGCCATGGAGACAGAGGCACACATGGAGCCCGCAGGAAGAAGAGCAGGAGGAGTCGGACACAGGGCAAGGTTGCCCAAGGTGAAGCTTGCAGACACTGAGCACCCACGGCCTTTCTTCTCGTGGCAACACATTCCAGTTGCTGACAAAGTTCTAGGAAGAAACGAATGATCTCTCCAGTACCCAGTTGAAAAAGGAAGTGCAAAGTTTGGGAAAGGGCCCCATTCTTGGACGATTTATCTACCACTGAGAAGGGGTCTTAAGGAAGGCACATCCTTTGTCCTGGTTCCTTCCACATCACAGGAAGCAGAAGAGCCTCTGGATTTCTCCAGCTGCAAAGCAGCTGAGGCTGGTGATCTTCCCATGATTTCTCACTCAACTATTTGCCTTAACCAACAACATGGCTTTAATCCATAAATGGCCCACAGTGGCTTTGGCTCACATGCACTCGGTGCTGCCTAAGCTCCTGTTGGGTCATAAGGTGAGACATGGTGCCCTGCCCCCTCGCCCTGCTGCAGTGCCACACACACAGCCACCCTGTCCACCCTACTGCTCTTTCCCACCCTCTGGCCGCCCACCTGTCAGAGAAACTGCCTCCCTATGTCTCTCAGCTCCCGCGGTGGCTTCCCTTCTCCCTAACTCTTCTGTTACACAAACTGAGGCTGAACCTGAAAGCACATGACAACGATACCATTTATCCCCATCGTTCAATCACTCATTCATCTCTCCCACTACTCACGGGACCCTGGGCAAGTGACTTAGCTTGTTCGTTAACAAGGAATGATTGTGAGAATTAAATGGACAAATCCATGGCCATCCATTGCATATTTTACATGTTCAATATGAGTTCATCTTTAGCACTATTGTTGTTTTCATTATAGTCTATGTTATCACTTATCCAAACATTTACTGAAATCAGCTGTGTGTCGGGTACACTCTACAGAGTATGCGAGGAAGAATGGCCAAGGAGGCCCATGTTTCAGCAGCTCAGTGCTGGAATGGTCGGAACACCACCCCTCTGTCTGTACCTCAATGGACCATTTCCTGTAAAGAAAAATATCTTGTACAATAAAGCATTTCTTTGTAGAAGTCTAGAAATCCTTTGTATTTTCTTGGGTTATGACCTCTCTGTCAATGTGATTTCTCCCCTTGGGCTAAAGAACTCTGCCAAACATGGGGAGCAGGCCATAATGAGAGATTGGGTGGTATGCATTGTCTGGGATGCTTTTCTTTGCCCTTGTCAAGTTGCAGAGAAGAAAGGCCTTCTGAGAACAGGGACAGGGCAGTCCCCTATCCCACAATGCAGACCTGACACCGCTGCATCGTCTGGTGACCACACCACCTCGTGGTCACCACTGGAACTCCACCCAACCTCCTAAAACATGAAATTCAGCCACAGTCCTTCTGTCAGAGTGACCTTGAGGGCTACTTGGTGCGTGATATGGTTTGGATTTGTGTCCCTGCCCAAATCTCATGTCCAGTTGTAATCCCCAATGCTGGAGGAGGGCGCCTGGTGGGAGGTGACTGGATCACGGGGCAGATTTTCCCTTGCTGTTTGCATGACAGTGAGTGAGCTCTCACGAGATCTAGTTGTCTAAAAATGCGCAGCACCTCCCTTTTTCCCTTTTCCTCCTGTTCCTGTTATGTAAGACATGCCTGCTTCCCCTTCCCCTTCTGCCATGATTGTAAGTTTCCTGAGGCCTCCCCAGCCATGCTTCCTGTACAGTCTATGTGAGCCAATTAAACCTCTTTTCGTTATAAACTACCCAGCCTCAGGTATTTCTTTATAGCAGTGTAAGGACAGACTACTAGAGTGAGCAACACTGTCTAATTGCGGCAAACATTCTAAGAAATTAAAAAGGAAAACAACCCACTCCTCGGAAGACAGTATGTAATAGTGGTTCGAGCCAGGTTTCACCTCCAGACGAATGAGCTGGGTGGCCTTGGGCACATTACACAGCCTCTCTAAGCCAGTTTCATCATCTGAATTGGAGTCATAATAATGCCTATCTCATAATGTCGATATGAGGCCGGCGTGAAGTTCCAGATGTGCTGGTTTCATACATGGCCAGTTAGTACCTGCCACCCAAGCATCCTCTGTCTCCTCCTGCCCATCCTCTGCCACTGGATTCAGTGTCAGGAGTGCAAAGTCCATTCACACACAAGACCCCTCTTGCTTGGGTCCATGAAAGCTGATGTTTCCCACACATTTCTGGAACCACCAAATAAAGTCCACACATAGCTGCAAATCAGTCCCAATCATGACTCCCATAGCTGGAGGGCCATACACACTGGACATGTCATATCTGCCTGCCTCTAATGGGCCACCTGAATGGGGACATGGTGACAGCTTTAGGGCAGAAGGTGGCCACACAAATTCCTACCATCCCTGTACATCGTGCCCTTTGCTGAGAGGTTCTAGACACTGATGCTCTGGCCCTCTCAGGATTATAAGCACTACCTCAGGCTAGAAAGGAGTCCCTCCTTCACCCTGCTGTGCCCAGTGAGGAGAACCCTGCCAAACCTCACTGGGACCCATTGTGTCACAGAGCAATAAAGGTTCTTCATCCCCACACAATTGTTTTCCTTCCTTGAAGTGGGTTTGAAGTGCTAGCTGCATGCCATCCTCACAGCCAGCATCCCATCAGGCACCTGACCCAGAACCCTGCTAACTTGCTCTGTCTCTTTCTTTTTTTCCTGGCCCCAGTGAATGCCAATTGAGGATACACTTTGTATCAGTTATCTATCTATTATCAGGAAACAAATGGCTATAAACTTAGTTGGCTTAACGCAACAACCACTTTATTTGTTCCTGACCCTGTGGGTCAGCTTAGCTGGGTGGTTTCTCTAGGGTCACATGGTTCCAGGAATCATCAGATGGTTTGATGAGGGCCTGAGGGTCCAGGTGGCCTCCCTTACGTGTCTGAGAGTTGGTGTCAACTGTCAGTCAAGGCTTTTTATCTCTTTGTGTCTCTCATCTTCCATATGGTGACTGCAGCTTTCCTAGAGGACAGAGGTGGGAGCTGCAAGGCCTCTGAGGGCCTAGAGCCAGAAGTCACATGGTGCTACTTCTGCTTTCTTTTTTTTTTTTTTTTTTTTTTCTTTTTTTGAGACGGAGTCTCGCTCTGTCGCCCGGGCTGGAGTGCAGTGGCCGGATCTCAGCTCACTGCAAGCTCCGCCTCCCGGGTTCACGCCATTCTCCTGCCTCAGCCTCCCGAGTAGCTGGGACTACAGGCGCCCGCCACCTCGCCCGGCTAGTTTTTTGTATTTTTTAGTAGAGACGGGGTTTCACCGTGTTAGCCAGGATGGTCTCGATCTCCTGACCTTGTGATCTGCCCGTCTCGGCCTCCCAAAGTGCTGGGATTACAGGCTTGAGCCACCGCGCCCGGCCCGCTACTTCTGCTTTCTAACTGGCTAAGGCAAGTCCCATGAACAGCCCAGATTCAAAGGAAATAAAGTCCACCTCTTGATAGACTGACAGTAAAGTTACATTTCAGAGGAAGCTCACACAGGGATAGAGGGACATTTTGCAGCCATCTTTGCAAGCAGTCTCCCATATAGTGGTAGGATTTTTTGTTTATTCTACTTCGGTTGGCTCCTCATCCTTCCTGGAAATCAGTAAACGTAAGTTACTACTCCAGGGTGAAGGAGCAGAAGGACTTCAACACCAAATGCATCTGTATGTTTCTTTCCACCCCCCTCACCTCTTGTCCTTGTCTCACTTCTGCCCCATTTCCCCCAAGTGTGTGATGCTTGGATCCTTTCTTTCAATCTAACCTTAAAGACAAACATTTCTTTCTTTCTTTTTTTTAAGAAGGTTCTTACTCTGTCTCCCAGGCTGGATCACAGTGGCACAATCATGGCTCACTGCAGCCTCAAGCTCTCAGGCTCAAGCAATCCTCCCACCTCAGCTCCCAAGTAGCTGGGACTACAGGCACGCACCACCATGACAAGCTAATTTTTATTTTTATTTCATGTAGAGATAGGGCCTCACTTTGTTGCCCAGGTTGGGAAAGACAAACATTTCTAAGCCAAAAGCAATAGCTCCATCACTCAGAGAACCTCCTAGGCGCCAAAAATCAGTTTGTCCGGGCCAAGGACAAGAAGTAGTCATAGTGACTATGGGGAAGGCAACAAGGAAACAAATGTGAGAGACAATGAAGAGATGAATCCTGCCGGTGAGAGATGCAGCCTTTTAAAATTACTTAAGACCTCTCATTTGGAAAGCGTATTGGAGAGAAGGTAAAAGAAGAATGGAAAGTAGGTAAGTCTGAGGTAGAATGTGAAGATCTAGTCCTCTTTTGGGAATTTGATAGTGATTGCTTTAAATGTTTACATACATCTTGGGAGAATTGACAGTTTTGCAATACCAAGTCTTCCAGTTCATGAACATGGTACATCTCTCCCTGCATTTAGATCTTTAATATCTTTCAAGCAAGTTTTGTAATTTTATCCTTTTGAATTTAAAGCATGTTAAGGCTATAACATTTTTATTTAAATATTTCTTAGTACCTTTTTTGAGAAGTGTGTGGCTATAGATGTGACTGCTGACACTCTCGATGAATAGTGGAAGAGTTACGTGGTCTGAATCAGTGGTGGGGACAGCAAACAAGGTTTCCCATAAAACGGGTGTCCCTACCCATGGTCATGTCTGCGTGCTATGGAGAAAGAGTATTCCTGTAATAGACCAATAACTAGATAAAGAAAGCACAAATCTGTTTGGGGTTGCATTGTGGATGCCAATCTGCATGTTCTCAAGTTAGTGATTAAGAAAAGAAAGAAAGAAAGAAAGAAAAGAATAAGGGAAGTATATTTCTGGACTGACTAATACAACTGTACCTCATCACCTGGGGTCCATAAGAGCTAGGAGAATTTACAAATGTTTCAACCTCTCCAAGGAACATGAAGTTCTCCTGCACATTGTGAGAAAACTCCTCAACAAAGAAAGTAAGAAACCCAGGACCAAAGCACCCAAGATTCCCCATTGTGTTACTTCACGTATCTGGTAACTCAAACGTCAGCATATTGCTCCAAGGAAACAGCATTCTAAAAATAAATAAATAAATAAATAAATAAATAAATAAGGAAGAAGCTGTAGAATATGCTAAACTTTTGGGCAAGGAAATGAAGGAGGTCAAAGAAAAACACTAGAAACAGATTGCCAAAAGACTGAGGCTGTTTTCTCTGAAAGCTTCTACC
Organism: Rhinopithecus roxellana; assembly: GCF_007565055.1. Classification (NCBI taxonomy): domain Eukaryota; kingdom Metazoa; phylum Chordata; class Mammalia; order Primates; family Cercopithecidae; genus Rhinopithecus; species Rhinopithecus roxellana. Next base: position 3,823,425 of record NC_044559.1, on the reverse strand, counting down.
TCAGAGTCCAGTCAAAAATAAGATTTTTCTAAGAGTAGCAAACAAATAAGATCAGACATCCACAAGAGGGAGAGGGAGGGGAGCAAGATTTCAGACACTGCAACTTATCAGACACTGGTTATAAAACAACTTCCTTTTTTTTTAGAGACAGGATCTCACTCTGTTGCCCAGGCTGGAGGGCAGTGGCACAATCTCACCTCACTGCACCCTAAAACTCCAGGCTTAGATGATCCTCCCACCTCAGCCTCCCAAGTAGCTAGGACCACAGGTGCACACCACCACACCCAGCTAATTTTTGTATTTTTTTGTAGAGACAGAGTTTCACCATGTTGCCCAGGCTGGTCTCAAACTCCTGGGTTCAAGCGATCTGCCCACATAAGCCTCCCAAAGTTCTGGGATTACAGGTGTGAGCCACCAAGCCCAGCCAAAATGATCTTTTTATTTTATTTAAATAAATGAAAGACAACTTTGAAAATATCTACAGGGAACAGCTAACCACAAAAATTACCTCCCAAATTTGACAGATAAACAAATGAAATATCTTGAAATTACAAGCAAAATTGATCAAATTTGCTGAATTTGGCCATGTGAACAGTAACCCTAATGGAGTTGTGTAATGTGGTTACCCAAATGGAGTCTGGCATGAAGTTCATGACTTCAGTTCAGCTCCACAGGACACTCTGGCCTTTTGCCAGATCATCTCCTCCAGTCACAATGTTAGGATCCAAAGGCATACTGTAAGTGGTTTTGGGGCAGTTGGGGTTCCAAACATTGGTACCAACATCCCCAACCTCGGAGAAAAATCCTTATTCCCTGTGGGAGGTATTGCACACTGCTGCAGGTCCGCTGACTTTATTCCAATATGCTGTTTCTTATCTGTGACCCTATGATCCTAAGGACCCCAGCCAGGGGTCCCACACTAGACAGGTATGGAGGAAGTGACTGTGGCTAGCTGTTGAAGACCAGTTCAGCCCACTAGAGGGAAAATGGAAGCAAAAAGTTGAACCACTCATCCCAATGTCCCTGAGTCTGCTTTACCAAGATGACTTTCTGACTCTCTGTCCATCTCTTGGCCCTTAACAAACCTGGGAGAAGAGAGAAGTAACCTAGTTCTGAGGCTGAATACTTCCCATGATATTCTCTACCTGGAACCACAATATTAAAAGCATTTAGAGATTCCCGAGCTGTCACAGGACAGAGGGAAGGAGAAAAATAATGATAAGATAACCCAGCGATAAAATTCGAAATATTCTCTGAATCCTGGGACAAAACTATTTGTTTTTAACTCTAATAAAAAATCACAGTAATTGGCCAGGTGCAGTGGCTCACGCCTGTAATCCCAGCACTTTGGGAGGCCAAGGCAGAAAAATCACTTGAAGTCAGGAGTTCAAGACCAGCCTGGCCAACATGGTGAAACTCTGTCTCTACTAAAATGAAAAAATTAGCCAGGTGTAGTGGCATGTGCTGTAGTCTAGAAGCAACAGGCTGCACCATATAGCCTAGGTGTGTAGTAGCTGTATAATCTAGGTTTGTGTAAGCACACTGTATGAGTTTCACACAACAATGAAATTTCCTATCGATGTATTTCTCAGAATGTACTTCCATTGTTAAGCGGCAAATGACTGGATATTAGAAGAAACACAGGCAATCAACACTTTGGGAAGCAGAGAAAAATTATCACCTGCTAATATTTTCCCTCATATTGTTGGTTATTTCAAAACTCTCTGGATATAAAGACAGGTAGAAGGAAGGGTGATTTCTAGTTTGCCTGGCCTCATTTCCTCCAGGACAGTGGTTCCTGGCTTGAGTTCTTATGGGAAAAGGGGAGAGAGTTCCTGGTTCTACGCGTGTATTAGTTCATTTTCACACTGCTGATAAAGACATACCCAAGACTGGGCAATTTACAAAAGAGGTTTAATTGACTTACAGTGCCACATCTCTGGGGAGGTCTCACAATCATGGTGGAATGTGAAAGGCACATCTCACATGGAGGCTGACAAGATAAGAGAGCTTGTGCAGGGAAACTCCCCTTTTTAAAACCATCAGATCTTGTGAGACTCATTCACTATCACGAGAACAGCATGGGAAAGACCTGCCCCCATGATTCAATTATCTGGGAATTCAAGATGAGATTTGGGTGGGGACACAGCCAAACCATATCAGTGTGTATGTGTTGTGTGAGTGCATGTGCATAAGCATACAGATGCGTGCATACGTGAATGTGTGTGTGTGTATGTGTGTGTCTGTATCTAGGGTAGAGGTAGAGGACAGAGACCTGGGTCAGGCACCAGGATTTCAGGGTGAAACCTGATACGTGTTTTCCCTCTTGCTCTGTGTAAATATCTCCATGTTTGAAAATGACCCTCATGGGCCTGGTGCCAGGTATAAACAGCCCTGGACTGGGAGACCTGCCACCATAGAGGTGCTAGAGTAGGGTGTGGGTGAAGTGCAGAAGGTAGCAAAGCAAGCATAGGGGTGCACTATGCATGGGGTCCAAAGGGGGCTTTGTCATTGCCCTGGGGACTTGTTATCCTTGGTTGGATTCCTCAGGAGCTGCATTCAATCCCCAGCCACCAGTCTCCCTCCCTGACCTGATCCTATCCCGCCATAGATGAAATGCTAGGAGTCTCATCTACTTTCTTCATGCTCCATTACCTCTCAAATCTTCTTGCCATCTTCTTTTTCTTATCACCCCCCCAAACCAACTGAAGACCCCTCAGGGGGGTCCTGATGTCAGTAACAAGCAAATGTGGTCAATCTTGGGTCCTGCCTCATGACACTTTGGTTCTAAGTGATGAATCTTTACAGGACAGTTTTCAGTATTTCTAAACAGAGTATGTCCACAGGAACCCCCCAGATGTCCCAGGGAGTTTACATCAAGAAAACAAAGACTGGGAACAATGAGGCCTGGGCAAGGCCTCAGTATCTTACCAAGTACCCCCAGAATCCGGGGATCCCAGACCAGAGTGTCCTGCTATGTTACATTGGCCCATTTATGAGTTGCTGAACTCTGTACCCCTGTCCTCAACCCTGGCCAAGGATAGAGGACTCTAAAGATCACTAAGAACTTTTCCTTGCTTAACTTAATGGTTTTTCTGCACCAGTGCCACACAAGAGAGAAAGAGAGACAGTCCAACCTTGAGTATTCCTTTATAACGACACAAACAGACTGAGACAAGCCCTAATAAAATTAAAAGTTAAACTTCCTAATTGATTCCCCCCACCCATCCTTGAGGTAATTCCTTTGTGGCTGAGCACAGATAATTAATCCTATCTGGGGGCATTTTCACTTGACCCTTGCTGAGAAGAAACCCAACCCATCAAAAGTAGTGACCCAAGATTCCACAAAGACTCTTCTCTCCTCTCCTTACCTTAACTGCCTTCTGCTCTCCCTGAAGACACAGATGACTGCTCAAGTGCAGGCTCCCATTTCCCAGGGCCTAAGCCCTCCTGCCTCGAGGGACCTACTATTCCTTTGCCTAGCCTCCCTGCTGGGTTTCCATATTCCCTGACATTCACAAGGCATTTGGGCACATTTCTATGCCACACCACATCACACCATACCATAGAATTATCCTTGGTGAATTCAGTGCCCAAGATAGGGCCAGCTATATAACTTGTAGGACCAAGTGCAAAATGCAAATGGGGTGGGCCCTTGTTCGAAAAGCAAGAAAAAAGTGTCATTAAAGGTACTAAAATATAAATATTCCTCTTTTAAAGTATCATATTACTTATCAAATGAAATGGTATAATAATAATTCATGAATAACATTATAAACCTATAAATTGCTCCCCAAATCTATTTATGGTATCATAATTTTATATAATACAATAAGCAATAATACTTTATTAAGTATTATTAAGGTGGTATTTTGATTGATCATAATATTTTTCTGAATCACTTTTCAAAAAATATGTTTGTCAGGTCATTAAAACGTATAGCTTTAGCCACTTTAAAGACAATTAATTTTCAATTAATATAATTAAAAGCAACGTCAGTTGCTCTTGGCAAGTACACAAAGATAATTTTTGATAATTTTAAATTTTGAGAAGGATCATTCTGCAGATGTGATTATTCCTGGAACTGTTAAGATTATTTTTCAGATTGTGACAACATTAGAATAAATTTCTGATAAGTTATTTCAAAATATAAATTTTAGTACATCTAGAACTGATGCTTCTTACGAAACAATTTTTCTAAAAATATTTAACTTGTCATACAACTTAATTTCACGTAAGTTGTATAATTTCAAATGTAAATTTAAACAATGGTATTTTAACGTTCCTCTGACATTTTCTATAATTTGTGGAAGTTGTACAGGAAGCAAAGTGTCTTTATGGTTTATCTATAATTTAAAACACCCATTTATACATTAATGGTATATCCTTGTATCTTCTATCACAAGAGAAAGTTAATTTTAAAATGTCTTCCTCATTAACAATTGGTTTATCTGAAATTTCATATGAAAATAGTATTCTTTTTATTGAATATGACAATAGTTTATCTTAATTTTTATTTCTAAGCCTGTGGATATTCATTTTGCAATGTTGTAGCAATTTTCAAAAGCAAATATTCGAAACTCTTTGAAGAACTCTAATAATTCCTTGATATGCTTTATTGCAATGTCTTCATTGCATTTTTATTTGGTAATAAGAGTACAGTTTTGTAATAAGTGTACAGTTTGTAGCTAACAAAGTTTACTGCCCCAGCATGGAAAGTTTCTGTCCCATAGTTCGGGCCAAAGTGCAAATGCCCTGAGATGGGCTCTGGGTACTGATGGGGAGACATGTCCCACTGGGATTCCATCTAGCCACTCCTCTCTTTGAGATATGGCCAGTATCTCTTACTGCTGCTGCTGCCATAATCAACACCAATCTGGGCCCATGCTCTGGTTCCAATTGTCCCTTCAAAGTCTCACAGTGCCTCAGGCTACCCCAGGCACACGTGTGTGCTGGACAGTGGGCCTAGGCCCATGCTGCACACCCTACTGCCTGGCATATCTCCTATGCCCATGCTTGGGCTCCAGTGTACCATCAGACTGCACTCACAAAACACAAGTCCAAAGATGAAATTATAAGAATTGCAAGATGGCAACAGCAGAGCATTAAACCAGCCATGGACTCCTTCTGAAAGCAGGATCTCATGTGACAGCACAGGTCAAATGCTCATGAAGCCAGCCCTGCCCAAAGAATTTGCTGCATAGGAAAGGGATTATATAATTTGGTCATTCAAACCTGGATGCCTTTGAAAGTGCCAGACACACAATTAATAATGATTCTGGGGCAACAGGTATAAACTGGACCCGTCCTGGACAACCTGGGGTATCTGATCCAACTAGGAGTCCAACACAAGAGGCTCATATTCCGACTGTGAGTGATCTTCACTTCTGTGATGGAGCAGCTGTACACATGTGTGGACATGCCTAGGGTGCTCCACACAGGAAACCTAAAATACGGTGTCTCAGCCAGTTCCTCTCTGTCCCTCTCCTTCTTACATGCTCGCATCTGAATTTACCACCATTCTCAGTCCTAAAGAACTGAAAACCTTGCTTCCTGTGTAAATTTTGCCCCAATATATTTGTCCTCTCCTGGCCTCACTGCCCTCCCAGCCTGGGCCCCAGAGTCCTTACCCTGATCATCTCTGGGGCACCTTCAACTGCTTTGATGTCCATCCTTCCATTTGACATGCCCAGGAATAAAACCCAGCTCCCAGATACACCCTTCCACATGCTGTCTCTATTTCTCTACCCCTGTTGACAAAGACTCTAGAGAAAAGTCCACAATTGTGTCACTGAGAATCCACGGCTTTCCATCTCAGCGGAGCACCACCTGAGAACCCTTGAGCTCACCATTTACCTTGGCACTCGTAAACGTCTTGCCTTAGATCTGTAAGCTGAAGAATTGATGTAGCGGGGAGATTTCTGGTGCCTTGACTAGTTTCCCCAGGGGAATTTTGCTTTTGTGCAGTTTTTTCCCCCATAACTTTTGGTTGAAGTCTGTGCCTCAGAGGCCAGGTCTTGATACTTGGTTTTCTTCGGCTTGCATCTCACAGCCCTTTCCAGTCTCCCTTTGGGGTTGTAGACCTCATAAATAGTGGAGGAGATTCTGCTCCCTAGGTTCTGATGTCCCACTCTGCTGTGAGGCTAGATGGGGCCAGATATTTGAATCCAATGTAGTTTGTGTGGTTCTTCCTTCTCTGAGTGCATGAATAGGTGCCCTCACAAAGAGTTTCAAATGTGAGGGTCCCCATTCCTACAATGGCACACCCTTGTTGTGGACCTTGCTTGACGGCTTGAGGATAGAATCTCATACCATGGCCCTGCTGATTTGTGATCTCTCTGTTGTTCCTGCTGATGCCAAAGAGAAGTCCTGCTCCCTGCTCTGCACAGATTGGCAGTACCAACCACACTTTGACTATTCAAGGAAATAGAATACTACAGGGGGTAAAGGAAGTGGTGAGCTGGGGTGTGGGTTTGAGATCTTATCCAGTCTTCATGACTTAGCACTCCCAGAAATAAATTTCTGCCCTATCTACCCTGGATTGGTTATTCCTCAAGCATCGCTGGAGCATTTGGGGAGGAATGCTATTTATTTATTCATTGAAGATGGGTCTTGCTCTGCCACCCAGGCTGGAGTGCAATGGCATGATCATGGCTCCCTGTGATTTCAACCTCCTGGGCTCAAGCAATCCTCTCACTTCAGCTTCATGAGCAGCTGGGACTACAGTGTTCACCACGGGATCTGGCTTTTTTTTTTTTTTTTTTTTTTTTTTTTTTTTTTTTTTTGTAGAGTTGGTGCCTCACTTTGTTGCTTTGTTGCTCAGGCTGGTCTCAAACTGCTGGGCTGAAATGATTTTCCCACCTTGGCCTCCCAAAGTGCTGGGATTATAGGCATAAGCCACCATGCCCAGCTTCACTTATTTTCCTGTGTAGCTGTCCCTCCTTTAAGAGACCCACACCTTGAAGGGTTATGATACTTCCGTCTGCCTTTTCCCAAGCCCAAAAACCCTACTCACCTCTGCTAGATTCCCAGACCCACAACAAGCCTCAAGCTGGCCAGGCTGACCAGCTATGCCAACCCTCAGGTGGGAGTGAATCCTGTAGGGTTGTGGCAAGAGAAGCAATGCAACCTATCCTCAGAAGTGAAGCTGTCATTGACTGGGAATCTGCTTCAGGAACAGGTTTAAGAAGTCATTGAAAATTCCTTCAAATTGTCTTCTAATCTTCACTTTCTAGAAGCAAGAGCACCTTCTCAGGAGCATCAGAGGACCTCAGGGCTCACCTCTGAGTCAGGAACATGAGAATGCCCCAGCAGAGGTCACTGGCAAGGCAGCGGCAGGGAAACACACCCGTTTGCCTTCTGAGGGGCTCAAAACCCTGCCACCTGCAGAGACTCATGACTTTCCAGTGATGCCAGAATCTCTTTCTCATTTCCCAGTGATGCCACAGAGTCTTTTCAAATCTACCCAGGAATGAGCAGGACTGTTGGCCAAGGTTGGGAATTCACAGGGGTCTCTCTGCCAAAGGGTCATTGGTGGAATGCCTGCCAGTCTAGCATGAGCTCCAGTTTTACATCTGAAGGGTAAAAGTGAAGGCCAGGAGGTAAAGGTGGAGATAGAGGTGGAGGGGGCTAGTATCTTCTCTCCACCATGGGACCTTAGCACAGGTTCTACAGTGCAGGAGCTATGAATGGCAAAATTTCACTGGTGCTCTAATAAATTCTTAGCTAATAATTGTAGATGGTGTAGGGCGTTGATGCTAAGAGATCTGGTAGAAAGCTCTCTTCTAAAACATTTATTTATTTAAAACAACAAATATTTTATTTATAGGTTGTATGACTTCAATAAAATATTCTTTCTCTCCTATTCAATTTCCTTTATATTTTTTTCTCCAGAGGATGAACCCTGAATATCTTCAGTTTCTGGATACTATGGACTAAATTGTGTCTCTATCTTCTCTAATTTCATATGTTGAAGCCCCAGCTCCCATTGTAATGGCATTAGGAGGTGGGGCCTTTGGGAGGTGATTAGGGTTGGAGGAAGTCACGAGAGTGGAGCCCACATGGTGGAATTACCATCCTCATAAGAAGAGACACCAGAGCTCTCTCTCTCTCTCTCTCTCTCTCTCTCTCTCTCTCTCTCTCTCTCTCTCTTTCTCTGTCTCTCTCTCTCGCACTGCCATGTGAGGACATAGCAAGAAGGTGACTGTCTGCAAGCTGAGAAAGGAGACTTCACCAGAACCTACCCATACTGGCACACCCCAATCTCAGACTTCTAGACTTTAGAATTTCGAGAAAATAAATTTCTGTTGCTTAAGCCACCTAGTTTATGATATGTTGTGATGGCAGCCCAAGCTAAGACAGTGGGGTGTGAATGGAGAGAGAACAATTTAGCATATGTATAAGATGTGGGAGATGGGGGCAAAACATTGGTAAAAAAGAACCAATAATGAAAGTAAGAATTAAATAAAGAATGAAAGCACAAAAGCTAATGGAGAGCAAGATGTTCTGTCCAGTTTCTCTGAGATTTTAAAAGAACAGAAAATATGCCAAATTTCTTAGGGCACTGGCTTTCATTTTTGGCTACAAATTAAAATTATCTGAGGGGATCTGAAAAAAGCTACAGAAGGCTGGGCTTCACCCCACACCACTGGAGAAGGAGCACCAGACATGGAGCCTGGGTGTGGGTAGTGTTTTGTTTTGTTTTGTTTTGAGACGGAGTCTTCCTCTGTTGCGCAGGCCGGAGTGCAGTGGTGTGATCTTGGCTCACTGCAACCTCCGCCTCCCAGGTTCAAGTGATTCTCCTGCCTCAGCCTCCTGAGTAGCTAAGATTACAGGCACGCGCCACCACAACCAGCTAATTTTTGTATTTTTAATAGAGATGGGGGTTTCACCATGTTTGTCAGGCTGGTCTTGAACTCCTGACCTCGTGATCCACCTGCCTCGGCCTCCCAAAGTGCTAGGATTACAGGCGTGAGCCACCGCATTCAGCCGAGTGTGGGTAGTTTTAAAGGCCCCCCAGCCGCAGGTGATTAAAATGAGCAGGGTGACTTGCGAGTCAGTGTCCTGCTGCTGGAATTCTCAAACATCAGAAATGCCTGGGGGGCTCGTTAAAACACAGATTGCTGGTCTTCTTCCTCAGGTTTTCTCACTCAGCCGGTCGGAGGTGAGTATGAGAATTTGCATTTTCGACAAGTTCTCAGCTGATGCTGGTCTGCGGAACCACAATTTGAAAACCATTGTCTTAGAGGAATAAATGCTGACCTTTTTTATGCCATGGAAATATGCATGTGTACTCAATCTATAAACTTGACTGGCTTAGTTGATTCTCTCTTGCATGTACCTGCAAGCAAAAACAGGGTACCACTTGTAACTTCAAATCAGAGTTCTGCCCATTCTGTCTCCACTTCATTTTGTTCAAGTTGCGACTGAGGAGCTCGGGTCATTTTTGGCCCTTTCCTACCCCTGAGGAGCCATAGTTCTTGCAGTTGGAGGATGGATTTACAATATGAACACTCGTCTTTCCTCTATTCATGCATCCAGGGTCTGTCTCGCTCTATCGGGAGCCAGCAGGCTCTACCTTGAAAGATTCTCAAAGAACATCCCTGAGTCAGGGACTGACTGACCAAGGTGCTGAACCTCCCCTTCCGGTTGGGGGAAAAGTAGACTTGACTGGAGACATGGGTGGGAGATGAGACTGGGAGGCTTGAAAGATAGGCTAACAGAGAAGGATGGTGGTGGAAGTGGAGTCAGGGGAGAGGCAGTGTCCCTGGAGATGCCCTTCTGCAGGCTTTAGTTGGTAAGTACCTTCCCACCAACCCAACTCCCCGTCCCTGGGGTGAGGTCAGGGAATTAGGAAGTAAGTTGAAGTCTCAACTTTCACTTTCTGCACCCTGAATAGCTTGGTGATATTCACCTGACTACCTTAGCCAAAGAAACATCTTCAGTGCAATCCAGTGTGTGTGTGGTCTGGGATGACAAGGGAAGGGGTACTCTGGCAGAGTGCAACCTCTTCTTGAACATCCTGAGGGCTCCAGCAGAGACTGAGTTTGAAAAGCCTACAGTTTCTCTTCTCTCCTTTCCCCATCCCAGCCTCAGAGGTATCCAAAGACCAAGTGTCCCCAAGACAGCTCCCCTGGGACAAGAGACAAGAAAACTGAATTCACGATATTTTCCTCTTTTTCTGAGTCAGTCCCTTAATAGGTTAACAAGGAACCCTAATAGGTTGACAAGAAAGAATTGTATGAGAAGGAAGAAGAAGGCCCAATACTGCATCTGGGTTACAAAAAAGCATTTTGAATTTGCAGAATATCAGAGATAATTACATTCCATCAGAAATAGCAAAATGCTTTCTGAAATCATACACACACGCAAACATACAAATGCACACATGTAAATATGTGGAATGTTCTTTCTAGAGTTAGATAATCAGAGACTGACCATGGTAGATGCTAAGTCAGAAGCTCGCTCTGTGGAGTGAGACAGAGGCTGTTACGGACAATAGCATCACATAACTGGGTGAGAAACTCTGGAGCTCTGCTCCCAGTAGCTCCCCTCACTTCACAACAGCTCTAAGGGTTGTATTGTTTTTTGTTACCTCTAGGCCTTTAATTTGACTGGTGAAGAGTAGGCGGTACCTCTGTCTGTGTGCTCAATCATACCCCATTCTCCCTGGAAACACACATTTCTTTCTTCTCTTCTGTGTGTATTTAACCTCTCCCTCTCAACAGCCTTCCCATTAGATGTAAAATATGCTTGTATCCTACTTCACTGCCCAACTCATCCATATTCACCACCTTTATTTTCTCACCTCCCATTCATTTCCCAGCCCATACTAATTCACTTCTGGTTCTATTACTCCAGGATTCCAAGCCTCCTCTTATGTTTAATATTATTGATCAGCCCTTTCTTCTTGAACACCTCTCTCCTGGTTATCCTTCTATCTCCCTGGCAGCTCATCACAGACTCATCTTCCCCTTTGTGGCCCTTTAACATTGAAGTTCCCCAAGCCTGGTTGTAGGCCCTCTGCTCAGGCCTAGGCTGACCCATCTATCCCAAGGCTTCAAGGCATCACTCACTGTCAATGATTCGTCTCTCACCTAGCTGAACCTCAGCTCTGTACATCCAACCACCAACTTAACATCAGTTTTAGGCATCTCAAAAGCCAAACAGCCAAACAGCCTGCTCTCATGATATTTTCATCCCAATCTGGTCCATTTCTCAGATTCCCATCTTGGTAAACCAGCACTAACATCCATCCTTGGCCACAAGTCAGAAACCTTTGAGTTTTCCTCGTTGACTCCCTCTTCTTCATTGCCCCACATAACCCATCACTTGGAGAATGTGCAAGTTCCACCCCTTGGACCTCCTAAATAATTCACAGATCGTTCCATGTCCATCAGCTATTTCCATGACCATCACCCTAGATCAAGCCTCCACCTTTTACTGTCTAGGCTACTCCTACATCCACCTGGCCTCTTTCCAATAAGGAATATTTTCAAGACACTATTCTGACCATGCCATACCCTTTGCTGAATATGTCAGGGGCTTCCCATTGCACTTAGGATAAAAAGATTTTCAACATGGCCAATATGGCTGTCCTATGTTTGGTCCCTTTACCAATCTTCCTGACTTCATCTCATAGCTCCTTTTTCCTTGCTCCTCCAGCAGAGCTGGCCTTTCCTGAATTTTTCCATCTTATCCTGCTTAATCTCATCACAGGACCTTCGCATGCAAAATTATCTCTAAAATATTCTCTGTCTAGTCAAACCTATTCCCAGCTCAAGGGACAGTTCCTCAGGGAAATCTTTTCTGGTCTTACTAATTAGTGTATTAGTTAGTGTCATAATATTATGTATCCTTAACAATTTGTATTATAATACAGTGATAATTTTGCGTTTACTGTTATTACTTTCATAGTACAGTGATTAAATCTGTAAACTCTATTGTACTGCCAGGCACTGAATGGGCCTGCAATAAATAATTATTGCAGGAATAAAGGATAGAAGGAAGGAAATTAAGAAGGTTGAGAGGGAGGGAAAGAGGAAATGGGAAGAGAATGAATGAATAATCACCTGTATGTTCGCTTTCAGAATCACCAGAAAGAGGCCAGCCCCACATGTAATAGGAAAGTAGTCTACCTGAAATCATTCATTTATTCAACAAATATTTATATATTCATTATTAAAGTAACTTACTTGTTTCCGATTGTGAACATAACTATTCCTCTTGGAAAACATGAGAAAATACCCAAAGTATAAAAGAGAACCAAGTCACCCCTTATTCTATAGTCCAATGACGAACCATTGTTAACATAATTTGGTGTATTTCTTTCCAGGTTTTTTCTATGTGTATATACAGTAACTAAGTGGGACCGTTCTATATATAAGACTTGCTTCTTGCTTCTTTCTCTTAATGATATATTGTTAACATTATCCTGTGTTCTTAAGAATTCCTTGAACACATGGCGTTTAAATTGCTAAAATGTATTCTACCGCATTGGATGTACGTAACTTAAACGCCTTTCCACCCGTTGTTTGATATTTAAAAGGCTTGTCAATTTATTGCTTCTGTAACATTTACACATTTTGTGGGGCCTCAGAGGTAAACCAGGTAATGCAAGGAATCTCGGAGGAGGTGGATTTTGGAAAAACTGGAGGCAGCTTTACCGGGGCAGCTGAATAGAACACTTAATCTCTCTGTAGGTTGCTGGGATCCGGACAGGTGTCCTCAGCATGGAACGTATTGTTGGTCAAGGTAACCAGCTCTTTATCACTCAGGTGTGTACCGGGAGGGGGGCGCCTGTTCGCTGCGCAAGTTTGGCCTAAGCTCACCTGCCCTTCAAACCCTGTGGCGACGAGGCCCGAAGCCTTAAGCTCCGACCTGGCTACCGCCGCCAACCAGATGCGGTTCCCTGGGTCCACGCGCCGCCACGTGCCACCACAGGGCCCGTCCTTCCCGCTCCTGGCCACGCCCCGCACCCTCCGCCCTTGGAGGCTCTCTCCGCGGCTCCGCCTCAAGGCGACCTCCGCAAGTCCTCTCAGCCCCCTGGAGTAGCCCCGCCCCCGGCCGACGGCCCCGCCCCCGCAATCCGGGCCCCGGGGCTGCCCCGCCCCGCAGGCCGCTCGGGAGGCGCGGGGGCGGCGCCCTGCGCGATGACGTGGGCGGGCGTGCGCGGTGACGGCCAGCGTCCCTGTTACTCAGCGGAGCGGCCGCGGCTGGACGACGGGGCTTGGATCGCGGAGCCGCGAGCAGAGCTGGGTAACGGCCGCGGCGACCGCCCGGACCGCGCCTGTCCCCGCTGGCGGGCTTCCCTGTCGCCGTTCGCTGCGCTGCCGGGTGAGTGCGGCGGACGCCGCAGGGCCTGGGCGGCAGGCAGCCCCGTCGTGTTTATGTTATTGTGCCGCTGCCGCCGCCTTCTCAGCCGTAACCACCTCCCGGGAGTGGGGGCGGGAGCGCGCGGCGGGCGGGGGCGGTGTGGGAACAATAGCGGCGCAGAGGCGGGGGCCGGCCGAGGGGGCGTGGGGCTGCGGGACCTCGGCGCGCTCCGCTACCCGCCAGCCCGCCCGCCGCCGCGAGCCCCGCCCGCCTGTCCTCTCGCGTCCTCTTCGCGCGGGTCCTGCCTCCGCGGCGGGAGAAGAAAATGGAGCGGGGGGGTGGGTGGCAAGTTCTGAAACACTTCGGCAAGGGTCGGAGAGAGGCGTCTCCGCGGCCCGCCGTACCCTGGCTGCCTCTGGGGCGGCGAGGAGCCGGGGAGAGCGCTTCTGCCAGCGGGTCCCCAAGCCTGCCCCGCGCCCATGGGGACCGTATTTTGCTTCTCGGTGGTTTCTTTGTGCTCAGGTTCTGGATGAAGGCAGGCAGCAGCGCTGAAAAGGGCCGGGATGGCCTGCAGCTCTGGGCTGCGAGGCAGAGCCCAGGCCCGTGGTTCAGGTGGGAGGTGTCCATCCAGCTTGGCCCGAGCTTCGGTGGTCAGCGCACATTTCTCTTGAGGGTCGCTCGGTGGTGACCTTTTGACTTTTTCACCCCACCCTCCCATCTCTTTGTCTCGCATTTGTGTTCCGGATTCAGAGATGGTAGAACCAAGTCCATTTTAAAGTACCCTGATGAACACTTTCCGTTTTTATTTCTGAAAGTTCCCCGCCTGGTCTTTATTGCGAATTTAATAACATGTCAACTACATGGCATTGTCCAGTGATTACCGTTTTTACCTCTGAAATTCAGCGATCTGTCCAGTAGAATTCTGGTCCGTCAGTCTATTGTGTTTTGAGATAGGCATCCAGCAAATACCTCCTTGGCAATTAGAACATGTTTTTTTCATTCATTCATTCATTCAGCAACTGTTTGATACCGTACCCAGATGAAGAGGTTTGGTTTGAAGGTAAAGGAAAGTATCCTTTCATGGAAGAGGATGCTTTGACTGAAGTATAATAGATGGACCTTTAAATGAGACAATTACATAAGAGATGTCTGTTAAGGAAGGTATGGTTATGTTCTGGGTCATTTTTTAAGCAGTATATCTGGAAGTTCAAGTGTGATGTTAGGAAGTAGAATTAGATTTGGTCTAAATATACAACAGCTTTTATTTATTTCTAAATTTTATTTTTTCCAGTCTTGCAGCCTTACAGTCATTTGTAATGGTTACCTCAGATTCCCCTGCTGTGGTTAACGTTAAACCTAGGAGGTCAGATGCTCTAAGTGAACATGTTTAGTGCTGTGCCTGACAAAAGCAAGCAATCAAAATGGGACTTCCTTGAGGGCAGGCCTGTCTTGCATCTGTTTCTCCACCACCTAGCCTGGAATATAGTAAGTGTTCAATAAAAGTCGGATTGATGAAAAGCTCTTTGTGATTGATATAATATTTAAATTCAAGCCTTAAAAAAAAAAACTGTAATGTCCTCCATAAAGTTTTGGAAGCTTCATGCAACTGTCGCTTCAGATGGCTAAGTGATCAGTTCATGTACATTATCTGTTATGATGACATGGGCTTTTGAATCACGTGTAGGTCATTCACTGTCCTAAAATAAAATCTTGTCTAAATGTTTTTTTAATATAATTAATAAACTTAAGTAGGTTGTGGGGTGTGTCTTTCTGTGTATGTACTAGTTTATGTGTGTCTGTGTGTGTGTATGTACGTAATGCACACACAGGCACACATAAACTGGTATTTCAGTAGGGGTCCAAAATGATTGCATTTATAATTTTGTGAATATTATTTGAAAGGTTTTTGGTGACTCTCATTTTGTGAAAAATTGAGGACAAAGCCACATAAATGTTTTATTAGAAATATTTCTAATAGTTTGGAAATGTTTACTTGAAATGTTTGGTTTTAAGTTCTAACTTGTATTAACACAATTGGTACAAAATATGAGCCTAAAACTCAAAATAATTCATTTATCCAAGTTAAAGCTCTTTTCCACTCACTGAACAGTTTAGTGTTTGTTTTGGATTTGAAAGAATACGAAAAGAGTGAACTAATTAATGAGCTTCTTATTATTTGCTGTAAAGTGGAAATGAGGAAATAAGAAAATGATACTTTTTAAAGATGAGCGATGAAAATCTTTGAGATACCAACGTTTTATTGCTTTACCTAGTTAAGGTATGTCAGATTCTAGTAGGGGTTACTGACAATCCTTTGGCAGTAGCTCACAGTCAGCCTATGTAAAGAACCAGAGTTGTGTTATTTTGTTTTCCAAATTATTCGTTTTTCAAAATAACTTTATTGAAATTTAATTGACATGAAATTCACCAGTTAAGAGTGTATATATTTCAGTGGTTTTTAGTGTATTCACAATGTTGTGCATTGATCACCATCACCAATTCCAGAACATTGTCATCACCCCAAGAAGAAACACCATATTCGTTAGCAGTCACTCTGAATTTCACTTCAAATTATGCTTTAAAGTAAGAGATATAGCATCGATTCTGTTAGTAAATATATTCCTTTAATAAGTATGAAAAGAGCTCCTTTTAAGTGTCCTGTCCTGGCAGAATAGGAAACTATATCCTTCATACTCCTTTAGATCGGGGAAAATGCCATTTGGAAAGGAAGTTAGTGCAAGAATACATTGTACACAAATTAATGTGGTTAGAATCTTAACTATTTGCTACATGACTGATATTATCGAAGTGACCTTGGGAGGATGAGATGTTCAGTGAAACAACTTGAAGTAATTTGTTGTTAAATGACTAGTCCCCAACTATCCTAGTGCTAAGAGGTTGTTGAATAGGAGCCTGCTTCTTGTTGGTAAGCTTTGCCAGCGGGTTGAATTTTGACATATTTGAGTCATCTACATGGTTGAGATGCTTTGTTGCACGAGTAGAAATACAAAATAATGTTTGACATTAGGATTCCAGCGCTCTAGAGGTCTCTGGTCAAGTCAATGGTATGGGTAGTAGCCTTTCTGATTCACGTAGTCCAAGGAAGTCATTATAACCGCATAGCTTTATATATGAATCATTTGCCTGTGTCAGTGAACTGTGATGCTGATTGTCTTCATCATGTGCTTTTTACCTGAACATTTAGAAGCCTTGCATTCTTACTCTTAATGCAGGTTAGGTTGAACTTTGACTTCAGAAATGATTTGACTGAAAGGTGACAGGAGTATTGAAATGAGTTACCCTGTCATTCAGGTCAATAGGTGGAGCTGGAGCAATCCAGGAATCAGACCTAGGTTCATTTCTCAGTTCTGCCATCTGGACTTTGTCATCAACAAGTTCTGGAGCTCTAGGCAAGTGCCTTAATGTTTTTGGCTTTAAAAGTATAAACTCAGGCTGTCAGAACTTTTTTTTATAGAAGGCTTGTTCCTCAGATAGGTGGTTCTAGAGAAAACATACTAGGACAAAAAGAGCCCTTCTTGGGTGATAATCAGAAGCCTAAGTTAAGAACAGTAGTCAAAGTTAGAATTTTGTAATTTTCAGAAGCCAAAAAAATTGTTGAGTTAAATTTTTTCTTTAATATCCAGACTTAGAAAACAAATGGAAGACTTCGCCATAAGCTGGAGATTCTTGGAAAGGTAGATTTTTATTTGTTCCACAGCATCATGCCTTCTCATGAGACCCTATGCTCTCAGAGATTTTGTGGAAGACATAAAATGAAGAGTTCGTTATCCTCAGGAAGCTTACAGTCAAGGATGAGACTTAAGGCATCTCTGAACAGTGAATTTATGCTCTTTGAAAAGGTATATGAAAGGGCTCCTGCCAAACAAAAGCCTACTTCACATCTCTGCGCAAGCCAAATTTCACTGAAATCCAGTTTTTAAAATTGTGTGTGTGTGTGTGTATGTATGTGTGTGGGGAGAGAGAGAGAGAGAGAGAGAGAGGGAGGGAGGAGACACCTTTTTGGAAAACTTTGTAGCTTCCGTTCTTTTTCTTGGAGGTGGGTTATATCACAAATACAAGACATGCCTGTGTTTGCTGTTACCCTTTATTGTATTTCAGATTTAGTTAAAATCTGACATTCTTTAGAAAGTTAAGGAACCCAAACCTTATAGTGATTGCAAGCGTGGATTTTAAGGTCAGCCTGAGTTCTAATCGTGCTCCAATCTAACTGTGGTATAGGCTCGTTCAGGTTATATAACGTATTTGGGCCTGTTTTATTGTCTGTCAAATGAGAATAATAATAGCACATAACCTCATAGGTCTGTGAGTTTTAAATAAGGTACTGCATGTAAAGTGCCTGGTACTGGTATGGTGGCTGGAATGGTAGATACAAGTATTCAGGTAGTTTTTGCTATTGTTATCACTAAACTTTAAACAAACATAAAATGCCGAGTAAATGTCAAACCAGTTTAATGCACAGTGTCCATTCTAATTCTCCAGAATATGCCATTTGTTTCACTCTGCATCTCTGGGGGTTTATTTAAAATTCGATCATCTCATATAATCTGAATTGACTGAGATGATTTATATTAACATTTGGACCAGTAATCCTCTCTATCTTAAAATTTGGAAATGTTCCAAAAGCATATATTGAAGGGAACATATTTGCCACTTTCACGATTTTTTGCCTTTTCCCATAGCAGCAAATTGCCTACGCTTTCCTAGGTTTATTATAGACATCTAAAGGAATGAGAATTTAGGAACTACGAATAGCTTTATCATGTGACACATTTGAAGAAAATGGAATGCTGTCAAATCTTTTAAATTTAGTGTTATTGGGATCTTTGATTCTGCGAAGATTGCAAATTTGTCAGAGACCTGGTAACCACAACAATTCATTGAGGCCTGGAGGCCTATTAAAAAATGAGGGAGATTATTTATTAGTACCCCTTGGAAATAATTATCTTTTCTGTATTTTCTGTGTTTTTCTAAGTCTTCTGTTTAGCGTTTGTATGGTTATAATGGTAGATTAAATTTCTTGTTCCTTCTCGAGAGCATCTACTCTACTGTGAGATGACACTGGTTTTTACTTCGGCAGTATTTACTGAACATTGCATTATACCAATCCAGGTATTCAATGATGTGGGAGCCAAAGGAAATAGAAGTCAGTTTCTACCCTCAGTGAGCCAAGTATAATTTGATAGAAGATAAGGATTAATGTAAGCACATTTATGTCCTAACACAAGGAAGCAAATATTGTTAGTCATTTCATTAGTAATTTCTTTTGTCATTGGGGCATTTGGGGCCTTCCAAACCTTGTGTCTCTTGCCATGCCTTTGTACTCACTCGATAAACCTCAGAAAGCAAGATATCTTTTCTGATTCCTGGTTTAAGTTGAGAGTGTGGTGCACATTAGTCAAAATCCAAATCATAAGAAAAGGCAAACCTTATAAATTCATTCTGGAATACAACAGGGTATCAAAATAAGTATATGAAAAATATGAAAAGCTGACAGTAGAAAAGATGCTCTTCAGGTACTAGAGTTCTCAATCTCCTTTGTATTGGAGCTGTTACGATGTAAGGCTAGATCTGTACTAGAAACACTTTTTAAAGTCTCTCTCCAGTATTGAGAAGTGTAGCCCTCCAGTACTGCTTCTTGGTGCTGACTCAAGCCCGCCACCTACCATATTTCTGGGGGCACTAGAAACGAAAAACAGCCACACACAAGCACTTGCTTTGCTCGGCAGGAAACATCAAAAACATTGATAAGATGCTATTTCCTAAAAGTCATTAATTGGGTAGAAAAATCACCATTTTCTGACTTGTTCCGGAAAGGATGGCTCTCTTTATTTTCAGATGCCATTGGGTCAACCAAAGGTAAGATAAAGAAAAGCTACTGCTGTATGGATTTCTCTGTGACCTGAGAAGGGGTCACTTTTCAGTTAAAACAAACAAAAACCAAAGTATCTAGCTTTGTCTGTTACGATTGAGAATTTAAAAGTCTTAATGTTTTACTTTGTTTACATTTTATATTTTGACCAAGTAGTAGTGAATTCACTTTGACTCAAAATTCCAAAGATTTAAAAAGATAAAGAATCTCCTTTTCTACTGTGTGTAGCCACCTAGTTCTTCTACCTGGAAACTTAAATTTCCTGTGAATACTTCCAAAGATAGTTTATATGTGTGTAAGTGTATAATCCTTTGTTCAGAATCCTTGGTCTAGGTGTATTTTAGAATGAAGGCTTCTTTTTTTTGCAATTGTAGGAAGATAATATAGCGTATCTACCATATTATCCAAAATCCCTTCTAAGAGGTTGTAGCCTCGTGATTAAACACATTAACATTTCTGTAAAAAATTCAGACGTAGGCCAGGCGCGGTGGCTCACGCCTATAGCCTCAGCACTTTGGGAGGCTGAGGTGGGTGGATCACCTGAGGTCAGGAGTTTGAGACCAGCTTGGCCAACATAGTGAGACTACATCTATACTAAAAGTACAAAAATTAGCTGGGCGTGGTAGCATGTGCCTGTAATCCCAGCTACTCAGGAGGCTGAGGCAGGAGAATCGCTTCAGTCTGGAAGGTGGAGGTTGCAGTGAGCTGAGATCGTGCCACTACACTCCAGCCTGGGTGGCAGAGGTGAGACTGTCTCAAAAAATAAAAAAAAATAAAAAACCCAGAAATAATCAAAGGTGTTAATATTTTTATAAAAGCATAACAAACACAAGTGGAGTGAATAAAGATTATAAAATCTTATGCTACATCTCGTCAGGTTTTGCTACCAAATATGTTTGTACTAAACTTATTTTAAAAACATGATTTTCACAGCTTTATAGATTTTGGCTTTGCCAATGAAGGATAGGTATCATACATATATACAGTACTGTGTAGCCTTTGCTCTGCTTCCTCCCTTTTTATTTAATATAAGTTGATGCATGCAATATGTACCACCCTTTGCTTTTTTGTTTTTTGCTTGTTGGTTTGTTTTTTGAGATGGATTCTTACTCTTGTTGCCCAGGCTGGAGTGCAGTGGTGCAGTCTCGGCTCACTGCCACCTCTGCCTCCCAGGCTCAAGTGATTCTCCTCCCTCAGCCTCCTGAGTAGCTGGGATGACAGGTGATCCACTTGCCTTGGCCTCCGAAATGCTGGGATTATGGGTATGAGCCACCGCATGTGGCCTGCTTTTTTGTTTTAATGTAGCTGAGAGATTATTTTATATCAGTCATATCAGTATGTAAATAGCATGCTTTTTTAACATGTTTGTGGTATTCCATTTGTGTTACTTTGTTTGGGGTGCTATATCAAAATACCGTAGATTGAGTGGTTTAAACAACAGAAATTTATTTCTCACAGTTCTGGAAGTTGGGAAGTTCAAGATTAGGCTACTTAACCAATTTGGTTCCCTGTTGAGGGCCCTATTCCTGGCTTTACAGGTGGCTGGTTTCTGGATGTATCCTCACATGGCCCCTAAGAGCTCTAGTCTGTTCCTCATCCTATCATGGGGACTCCACCCTCATGACCTAATACATGAGAAGTTTAGTTACCTCCTAAAGGTTTCTCCTCCAAATACTATCAAGTTGGAGGGTAGGGCTTCAACATATGAAATTGGAGGGACACAGACAGTCCATAACATCATTATACTGGTGTACCATTTAACTCCTTTTTGATGCATGTTTAGGTAGTTTTCAGACTTTTGCTATCAAAAACCATGGTGCAGTGGATTACCTTGTGCATACATCATGTTGCACTTAAATGCATAGGATAAATTTCCAGAGGTAGAGTTCCTAGGCCAGTGTATGTGCGTTTGTAATTTTATGTAGACATGCAGTACTCCTAGCTCCATTTGTTGAAAATGCTATTCTTTTTTTTTTTTTTTTAACGAAGACGTATTTTATTATTTTGCTGCAAAGCTGTTGCTTCACCATATAAAAATAGCACCAGCAAATGCAGTGTATTGCAAAATCAAGATAGTGGTATGTCATCTGACACTGTACAAGCAACAAAAACCCCTTCACTCCCAGTTATTTCCAATGGAAAGATCATTAAGTATTTCATCCCAAATCCAGGTATGGATATATGCAAGTTACAATATTATATAAGGCTTAAGAATAACAACGTTATCTTTGAATTATGTAATTTTTAAAACTAGTTTTTACCATGGATAATTTAATGAATTCTGAACACTAGAGCCTAGTCTAAAATCTATCATCATTAGAAAGTTAAAGGGCATTTTCCTTCATTAGCAGCGTTAACAGTAGTTTTTTTCTTCTCCATCGGTAATGCTAAAAGTTGCTATTCTAAGTCTTCTATCCACCACTAATTTAAGACAATCTGCTGGGTTGCGGTATTTCATACTAGTTTATTTAGGGGTTCCATTTTCACTCCTCAATAGATTTGATGTATTTCTCATACGCTTCTTCACTCATAAGTTCATCTAGTTCTGAAGGGTTACTCTGTCATCTTGATCAGCCAACCATCTTCATAACAAGATTTGTTTACAAGTCCTGGATTTTCTGCAAGAGCTTCATTAATTTCAGTTACTTCTCCTGATAAAGGAGAATAGAGTTCACTAGCAGCTTTCACACTTTCCAAAGCACCAAACTCATCTTGTTTGTTCAATTTTGTCCCAACTTCAGGTAGACTACAGTAAACAACATGTCCCAGTGCTTCCTGTGCAAAATTGCTGATTCCCACTGTTCCAGTACCATTTTCTGTTGTTATCCATTCATGTTTCTCTGTGAATTTACGCACCGAAAGCAGAGCGGGTCGCGTGCGCAGTGTCCGGACGGCGCCCGCCCCCAACTGCCAGGGCCTCAGCGGGCAGGGCGCGGCGGGGGACGGGACCGCGCGCAGGGTGCAGAGCAGGTCCCGCACGCTCCGCACCACTCGCAGCGCCATGTTCGCAGGGACCGAAAGTGCTATTCTTTCTTACCAAATTGTCTTGGGCATTCTTGAAAAAAAGGCAGATTTATTTCTGGATTCTGAGTTCTATTCCATTGATCTATGTGTCTTTTCTTATGTTCCCACAGTGTGTTGATTACTGTAGTTCAGAATTTTTTGAAAGTTGTGTTTCCCATAGATGTGTGAGTATATTTATATAGCGATACACACAGAGGTGTGTGTGTAATGGATTATGTTGTAAAATGTTGGAAAACCTATGGTGTTTCCCCGATAGAGTTCACTCTCTTGTGGCAACTTAGTGGAGTATGTTCCCTCTCAGGTAATATACAGAGAAGACAGATTAGAGGGTCTGTCTGTGAGTGTATGAACTCCTTTTAGATTGGATGACTGATTTTTCTTACTTTAGTACATGAAGGTTTCAAGTGCATGTTGACTGAAGGGCAGTAAGTAGGGCATAGAACAGCTGTGGGAATTCCTAAAGAATTCATCGGGGATGAACGTAAGGATTATGGAGTGAAGTATTTGAAATTTTGAAGTTAGCAGAGTTTTGTACTGCGCCAGTCTTTCATGATTCTCCAAAAAAAAAAAAAAAAAAAAAAACTTTTTTGAATATATTAAGCATGTCTGTGTTGGATAACTTAAGACGTTATATAATAAAAATTATATAGATAATTTAAGGTTTGGGAATGATGCTATCTCCTTCTAGAGAGGATTTTTGTTGACTTGGCAGGAGGCAAGCTAGTGGCACTAGCAATCCTGGATCATCTTAATCCAGTCAGAGACTATAATGTTTCAAAACTGGGTTCCAGAGTCTACAAATGCTGGTCTATTTTGTTTTATTTACTTCTGGGATATGACCCCTTGGAGTCCTAGCATAAAGCCAGGGGTGTTATCAGCCCCACACGCCCCCACCCCCACACTTTCTTGAACCCTTAACTCCAGTATTTAATCATCTCTCGTCATGTAAATCTGTTGCAGGTTCAAGCTCAGCTTCTCAGCCACCTCTTTGGAATTAGCAGATCCCTTCAGGAGGAAAAACGGCCCCGGATGCCAGGCTCCCTTATGAGCTTTTCCTTATTCTACCAGATCTGGTCTTCATGCTTTTTCACTACCGTGGCACTCTGATGCCCTCAAACAGGTTTTTTGGTTTTGATTTTTAAAACATTTTTTACTGGGGACTTGAGCAGGTGTCCAGTTTTTCTAGTTGCTCCCAGTAAGATCATTGGTTTGAATTATCTAGTTCACCATTTTAAGGAAAATGATTTGTTAGGTTGATCAAAGTTTATGTCATAAGATTCCCTATTTGAAATTGTAGTATATGTGGTTTCAGTTTTTCCTAGGGGTAAGATTTTGGGTACCAGTTTCTACAGATTATAGGAATTATTAGAAAAGGGGGAAATAGCCTTGGAAATAGAAATGGGAGGGGAAAATGGTAGAAAAAACTAGATATTTTTGCAAAGTTTGGAAAAGATAAAGGTATAGGGTAACATTTTCATGTCTATTAGGAGTGTAAAAGGGCAGTCATGTGTAAAAGGAGCTGAGATATTTGTTGTAATGATATTGTCGTAATTAAAAGACTGTGGAATCTAGGTATTATGTGGGTGGCTTTGAGAAGTATCTACTTAGTCATGTTGAATAAAATTTTAAAATTTCTCAGAAACCCTAGGATACTGAGTCATTAATTAAAGGAGTCAACTTTGGGGCTGGACTTACGGTTGTGTTTATAGCAGTATAAATCTGCCCAACCACTAGTGTGTAAGGGATTGCAGAACAAATGTAATTTCATAGAACCCATTATTTATATGAGAGATACAAAATGATACTGATTTTGATTTAGGATGCCATCTTCATCTGTGTATGAAAATAAATGTAAGGTCTTAAAGAGTTTTTGTTTTTGATTCTCTAAGCTATTCCCATACTTCTTAAATTTCAAAATTACAAAGTTTTCCATCCATCTTAATCATTATAATTGAGCAAAAATGATATATCTTTAATAGCCCCTTCTTCTCTTGAGAAAATGATAGATACTGGGTGTATTTCAGAAGGTTTTATCAGCAGAGTTTTGGTTGATATTTTAAACTTTGAGGATAGGAATTGTTTAGTAAAGTGATGCCCTCTCTTTTTTGGCTCCGTCTTCCAGTATATGTGTCATAGGAACCTGATTTAAGATCAGTGTGTTTCTTTGTTAGACCTGTCAGTAGAATCGGCTATTACTGTTTTTTGGTTCCTTAAAACTGAACATTTTGGCCACCGTCCTCACCCACATTTTAAAGTGACTTCATTCTCTCATATCACTCCCAACTGAAGAATGTTCAGACATACACATTGAAAGAATATTATGGTAAACACCTGTATATTTCATTTGGATATTGTAGTTGTTAGTTTTTTTGTCATATTTGTTTATGTCTCTCCTAAAAGTAAGCACATTCTCTTACATATGTCATACTTAAGCCCTTAATATCTAGTTCATATTCAAGTTTTGCTAATTAGTCCCCCAAAAGATCAGTTTGTGCTGCAATCAGGTACTGTGATTTCTCACCTTGTTTCCTTAGCTCTTGTGAATATGTTTTCGTGCATGAATAGTGTTCACATTGATGTTTCTGTTAGGGGCAGTCACTGGGGAGTCCTATTCTTCCATCTTGTTCTGCCCCTCTTCTCCAAAAAGGTCAACTTTTTCAAACCAATATTGAATCAGTTTATGAACTACGTTTGATTGTTGTTGCTTTAGTCACTTTTAACATACAGCAATTGTCCTGTTTTCTATTTTTTTTTTTTTTTTTTACACTTATGATACTGGCTTCTTGAAGAGACCAGGCCATTTGTCATAGAATGTTTCCCTTATTTTGGATTTGTCTGATTGTTTTCTTGTAGCAATTAACTTGTATCTCTGTTCCACTGTTTCCTAAAGTAGAAGGTTGAGTCTAAAGGCTGGATTATATTTAGTTTTTTTGGCTTAGTTATTCCTATGTACATTATATTGACTCATAACACAGGCATCAGGTGGTTTGCCTAAAGTGTGATCATTTGGTGTTAAGATGGTATTCACCAGATCTGTCCATTATAACGATGGGTTTCCCCTTGACAATCAGCAGTTCATCAGCGAGATGACATTTTGGTTCCCTGTGAATATTCTGTTTTCCAGCAGCCTATGTGTTTAGAGTCTCTTGGTGAGCTTTGAATCAGTTGTTTCATTTGGGCTTGCAAATGGTGTTTTTTTGTTTTTGTTTTTTGTTTTTCTAACCCTATCATCCTTCTTTTTTATTTTTATTTTTTTCAGACAGAGTCTCACTCTGTCACCCAGGCTGGAGTGCAGTAGCACCATCTCTGGTCACTGCAACCTCCACCTCCTGGGTTCAAGCGATTCTGTCACCTCTGCCTCCCGAGTAGCTGGGACTACAGGCACGTGCCACCACGCCTGGCTAATTTTCATATTTTTAGTAGAGACAGGGTTTCACCATATTGGCCAGGCTGGTCTCAAACTCCTGACCTCAAGTGATCTGCCCATCTGGGCCTCCCACCTATCATCCTGTTTGATCTATTAATATTAACCAGCTTTCCTTTGTTAAAAAGACCTTTCCCCCTTGTCAACTAGGATTAACTACAGTTCTTCCTAACAAGATGAGATAAATGTTTATTTCTCTTTAACATACCAACCCTTTAACATGCCAGTTTTGAAAATTGGTTAGTAGTCATCTCCAAAAAGTGGCACATAACTTTCACTCTCTCTGTATCACAGGGATTTTTGATTTTTCAAAAGTTTTATGATCATTTCAGTCATTCTTTTTAAAATAGTCTTCATTTGTAGAAGTTTTGGTTTTACAGAAAAATTGAGTATATACTATAGTTTCTATATACCCCACACCCAATTTCTCCTATAATTAACATCATATGTTTGCATGGCACATTTGTTACAGTTAGTGAAAATTATTGGTACATTATTAACTAAAATCCATAGCTTATTCAGCTTTTCTTAGTTTTTAGCTAGTGTTTTTGTTTTGTTTTGTTTTTACAAGATCCCATCTGGAATACCACATTACATTTTGTCATATCTCCTGAGGATTTCTTAGCTGTGAGTTTCTCAGATATTCCTTTTTTTTTTTTTGATGACCTTGACTGCTCAAATATTTTGTGGGAATACCGTTTTATTGGAATTTGTCTAATGGTTTTCTTATTTTTAGACTAGCCTTATGGGTTTCTAGAAGGAAAATCCACAGAGGTAAAGCATCATTTCATCACATCCTGTCAAGGGTACGTACTGTTAACATAATTTATGACTTGGTTTTGACTTTGATCACCTGGTTGAAGTAATGTTTGTCAGATTTTTCCATTGTAAAGTTACTCTTTTTTCCTCCTTTTCATACTGTACTATTCGGGAAAGATGACCATGCACAGCCCACACTTAGAGTAGGAAGTTATGTCCTGCTTCTTGATGGCAAAGCGTCTACATAAATTATTAATATTTGTAATCCTTCTGTGCAGGAGATTTTTATTTTCTCCCATTTAGTAATTTATTCAGTCATTTATATCAGTATGGACTCATGGTTGCTTATTTTATACTTTGTGTTACAGTCCAATGCTAATAATACTTCATTTTGCTACTCACATTGTTTCAGATTTGGCCATTGGGAGCCATCAGTGTGGGTGTTTTCTGAGCACTTTCTTTCTGGCACTGCAGGATGCTCCCAGCTCATCTTGTATGTTTTCTACCCTAGTCCTGGGATCAGCCATTTCTCTAAGGAGCACTGTTTCCTTTAATTAGGAAATGGTATTAGAAACAAAGTTCTAGGTGTGCTTGTTGCTACTGGGATTTTGTTTCTTTTAGGTACTCTCAGCAGATAGAGCAAAGAAATATATTCGTATATTAGAAATATCTGTATATCTACATGTCTAGATAGACACATGTAAGTATTTAATATTATATATAAATATATGTGCATAAATATTTGTAACCATCTGTATCTGTACAAGCTAAACATGAATTCTTAGTGTCTTCAATTCTAATCTATTACCGTATGGATCATTCCTGGTCCTCCCCTTACCAGTAAATTTCCTCCAGTAGCGGGAAACCTGCCTCTCAGCACACACCATGTATTTACTTAGTTGTTCAATTCCAACATAGATCTTATAGCAGTATCAGAATTGTTAACTCACACGCAATGGAAACAGCTGTATCAACTAGGAGGGTTTTTTCTTTTTTTTCAATTCTTCAGAAATTTCTAGGTAGACAGTCATGTCATCTGCAAACAAAAACAGTTTTGTTTCTTGTCGCCCCTCCATCTGTGTGCCTTTTCTTCCCTTTTATTGTCTTAGTGCAGTATTTAGTACTTTAGGTATGATGTTGAATAGGAGTGATGGGAGGAGACGTTTTTGCCTTATTCTTGTTCTTAGGGGGAAAGTATCTAGTTTTTCACCATTCTATGTTCACTGTAGAGGGTTTTTTGAGGGGAGTAGAGTAGATTTTTTTAAAAAAAATCAAATTGAGGAAATTCTTCTCCATTCTGGGTTTTCTGAGCGTTTTCATCATGAGTGGTGTTAGATTTTGTTAGATACTTTGTCTGCATCCGTTGATATGATCATTTGATTTATCTTCATTAGCCTGTTGATGTGGTGGGTTAGGGTTACATTAGTAGATTTTAGAACCAGCCTTGCATACCTGGGATAAATCTCACCTGGTTATGGTGAATAATTCCTTTTCTACATTAATGGATTCAATTTACTAATATTTTGTTGTGGATTTTTGTTACCTATGTTCATGAAAGATACTGGTCTGTAGCTTTCTTTTCTTACAATCTCTTTGTTTTATTATTATTATTATTATTAGAATAATGCTGCTCTTTTAGAATAAGTCAGGAAATGTTCCTTCTGTTTTTATTTTCTGCAAGAGGTTGTAGAGAATTGGTATCACATTTTTTTTCCTTAAATGTTTGGAAGAATTCACCAGTAAAACTGTTCGGGCCTCGCATTTTCTGTTTTAAAAAGTTAATAACTATTGATTCAATTTTTTAATAGATACAGATCTGTTCAGATTATTGATTCAGTTTCTTTAATAGTTACAGGTTTGTTCAAGTTGTTCATAGTATTCCTTTGTTGTACTTTAAATGTACTTGGGATAAGTAATGATGACCCCTCTTCCATTTGTTACGTTAGTAATTTGTGCCTTCTCTCTTTTTCTTCTTCTTTTTTTTATTTGAGACAGAATCTCACTCTGTCACCCAGGCTGGAATGCAGTGGTACGATCTTGGCTCACTGCTACCTCAACCTCCTGGGTTCAAGCGATTCTCCTGCCTCAGCCTTCCAAGTAGCTAGGATTACAGGCATATGCCACGATGCTTAGCTAATTTTTGTATTTCTTAGTAGAGGTGGAGATTTTACCATGTTGGCCAGGGTCATCTTGACCTTCTTGATTAGTCTGGCTAGAGGTTTTAACAGTTTCATTTATATTTTCAGCGAGCAAGCTTTTTTTTTTTCTTTCTATTTTCCTGTTTTTAATTTCATTGATTTTGACTGTAATTCTTTTTTTTTCTTCTGTTCACTTTAGGTGTTATTCTTTTTGATGATCGGTTGTCTCACATTTGGCCAGTGAGAATCTCTTGAGATGGCTGCTGTGTCCATTTTGATCTGACCTGGTTGTTCGTTGAGTGCTTCCTTGCTTTCTGGCAGGATGACATGTCTTTCAGCCTGTACTTATCTTGCCTTAACCTGGGACACTCCATTTCTTTAGGAAGTTGGCTTCAGTCTTCATTTTATGTGATTGCTCATTTCTTCCATCTAAACTTTAAACAGATTTGACACATTGAGATCAGCATTTTTGCCTTTTTTTGGTAGTCAACAAGAGCAACTGAGGTGTCCTGTTGATGCTAGTATTTAACGTGTCTTAAAACTTGTCTTAAAGACAGAACATTTTCCTATTCAATTTATATAAGCAAAAAGGCACTTTATCTGTATCCAGCCAAACTCTTCTATGGCATCTCTGAAAGTCATTTATACTTTACCAGTTTGTACTTTTGCTAAGGGATAGTTGAAAACCACACCTTTTTAAGAAGTTCAGAAATTGAGGATGCAGTATTCTGAATTATCTAATTTGATTTTCTGCATCTCTACAATTGTTTCATTATTTAATAAAGTGTTTGAACTTTAGCTTCAGGGTTTTTCTTTTACTTTTAACAAATATTATGTGCCAATACTTTACAAATAGTAACTCATTCAATTATTTAACCTTGCTGGTAGATATGGTTATTCTCCTCTCTCCCTCATAGCTGGGAAAACTCAGGCAAGATGAAGTTAAGTAACTTGTGCAGGGTCATACATGAGTTGCAGAGTCAGAGTCTGAATCCAGATAGTCGGCTCCAGATGCCAAACTCCCAGCCACTGCTTTGTGCTGCCCCTCTTTCCTCTGCCAGTTAAGTAGAAAAAGTTGTTTGTGATTCTGCATTTTGCTGTCCCCTTCTCTTGTTAATTATAGTATAATGGGTGTCACTCTTATTACCATATTAGTATGGTATTGCAAACACCAGTTAAGCAATAACGTTTTGAGATCCCTAATTGAAAGAATTTAGAGCGGTGTATTGCTTTGAGTTAGTTGGCCCTTTGCCGCAACTCTGTTTTTCCATGAGACAACATTATCATGAATAGTGATAATGTGTGAAAAGATGAGGCCTCCTTTTTTAAAAAAATAATATTAAATTCATTTAGAGTATGAATTTTAAAGTAGTGTAGTCAGTGATGATATAAGATCAAGGAATAATAAGTGAAAACACTTCATAAGGCACAGAGCTAAATGTGTGTCACTATTTTATTGGTGTACATAGTTACTGCTAGAACTGTAGAGGAAGAATCATTATTTTATGGAAAGAACATATGTTACTGGAAATCCTATACTCTTAGATCAGAATTCTAAATTCTTTGATGTGTTAACATAGGGTCCATTGCATCCTATTTCCTGGTTTATTTTTATCCTTGCTCTGCTTCTTCATAATTCTAATTAACTAAAACCTTCTGGTTCCCCAAGGTCAGGGCATACTCTTTTTGAAAATAATATCAACTAGTGCTGATGAGAGGAAGAGAGCAACAGGAAGCATTAAAAAAATTTTTTTTAGCCGGGTGCGGTGGCTCAAGCCTGTAATCCCAGCACTTTGGGAGGCCGAGACGGGCGGATCACGAGTTCAGGAGATCGAGACCATCCTGGCTAACCCGGTGAAACCCCGTCTCTACTAAAAATACAAAAAAACTAGCCGGGTGAGGTGGCAGGCGCCTGTAGTCCCAGCTACTCGGGAGGCTGAGGCAGGAGAATGGCGTAAACCCGGGAGGCGGAGCTTGCAGTGAGCTGAGATCCGGCCACTGCACTCCAGCCTGGGCGACAGAGCACGACTCCGTCTCAAAAAAAAAAAAAAAAAAAAATTTTTTTTTGAACTAACAGCAAATATAAAATATTGAGGAAAAAGGTAAAGATTAAAAGTATCTATAATCTGGCTGGTAATATTTTGGTGTATTTCTTTTTATGTATTTTGTGTGCATGGGATAGAGATTTATATACATGGGTACATGCTTACATGTACAATTTGTAAGGATCCAAAAATCATATTAGCTTACATTAATTGAGGACTAGAGTACTGATAACTGCTTTTATTTGATTAAAGTCTAGGAAATATATTTTGTTTAAAAGAAATGTATTCTTAACAGAGAAATAATTTTTATAAAATAAGAGATTTGCAACATTGTTTTTTTCGTGTAAGTATGCTAAGACTACCATCTCTTTAACAGAAAGGAGTTTTAAACTTAATAGGAAGATGTTTCAGGGATTCTATGAAGTCAAGAATGTTTTCATATAATACTGGAAGTGTTACTTGCCTTTTTCGTGTCTGTTCTCAAGAGTTTTTCTGAGGCCATGTGACTTGCCCTGTCATGTGGCCACAGATCATATAGAAGCAAATGAGAGAACCCAGCTGTCTGAAATTAAGCCAGACAATAAAGGGATTTGCAGAAATGTAAAACAATGTGTGAGAAACACATTCAACCATCCAAACCCATTGAATGGACTCAGAGACACGAAGAACAGTGGAAGTGAGACTTTTAATGGCAGTCTTGCAAGATCAGGTGTCTGGTAGGCAGGCACACCCAGGGCAGGTACAGCAGGTAATTTATCTCCTAGCATGCAAGTCCTTTCCCCAGTTCCTCATTGGTCGAGTACTATGGGGTTACGATCTTCCCGGACGTTGCGTAAGTTTCATTATCCCCCTCAAAAGGTTATACCCCAGTACCCTTCCCCGTTAAGTTTCGATTTCCCAATAGCAAAACTTTCTTCCCTTTTATGGACTGACCCCTCCTCTACATTCTGATCGCTTATCATGACTTTATAGATGCATGAGCCATGTGATTTGTCACATCCGCAGGCTGACTGCCAGTATTTAGATTTGGTTCTTGGTCTAGAATGGCTGGATTGTCAATGGTGATGAGTATAGGATTACATTCTAAATTGTGGCAGTTATTTGGCAGGGAGCCCTTGGACAGATGTAGTTTATTCTTCAAGGGTCTCCAGCTCAGAGTTACCCAACCCATGTTTACTGTCCAACCCTGAAGTTGGGTAGTCCATCATACATCATCCCAGCTAGGTGGGCAGGGTGATGCTCTACTATAACCTGTATCTGGTTCAGGGCAAAGATATTTATCTGCCTATGAGAGCTATCCCTGATTTTCCAAATTCCCACAAGGTTAGACATGGCAGGCATCAAATCTTATAGTCTGGGGTGCTACCGTCTTGGTTACACTAATTACCAACCTGATTGGATAGGGAGGAGTCCCCTGCCAGTTTCCATTTTGACCTTCTGCTCTTTGTATAGTAGCTCATCTCAGCCGTATTAACTTCAAGAAATGGGGCCAACCCATGTTTTCTTTTTAAATTTTTCTCAGAGTTAACTTTAAGGGTTCCTTAGTGCACTTTCCACTGGTCTTTTCCCCTCCCTTCTGGGGTCTCTTTTACCAATCCCTTGACTCAAGGATAGTGAGTCCACCCCTGTTAAGCTGTTTGCACGGCTGGCTCAGTGGTAAGGAGCACTTGACAGGGACCTTCCCAGCTTGGGTGGAGCTTGTCTTCTTTCCAAGTCTTAATCAGCACCAAGTTGCTAGGCTGAAAGTGGTGAACCGTGAACTCAAGAGGTGGCATTTAAGTCTTCAGAAGTCCTCCTAACCTAAGGAATGACAGGGTGGAAGATATGGCCAGTATATAATTTCTTAAGCATTGATCCTTGGTTTCCATAGTAGGGAGATCTGTAGCTCTGCTCAGATATGGGAGCCCCTATAATAACTTGTAGGGGGACAATCCCAAGTATTTTCTTGGGACTGTCATAATCCTAAGGAGTACTATTGGGAGACATTTGGACCAGGTCTTTTAGTTTGGTGATTATGCTTTTTGAGAGTTTGATTCATTCTTTCTACCTTTCCAGAGGAAGGGGATGCCAAGGGGTTTGATAATCCCATCTAATTTGTAAACCTTCCATAATTCCCCTTAACACCGTTGAGGTAAAGTGGCTCTCATTGTTTGAATCAATGTTTTCCACCAGGCCAAATCTAGGTACAGTCTGTTCTAATATTATTTTCACCACATTACTGGTCATGACTGTTGGAAGGAGCAAGACTTCCACCCAGCTGGAAAGGTGACCTAGGATCACCAGTAAATACATTAGTCTTCCTCCTTTGGCCATTTCTGTGAAATTTACTTGAATGCTTTGAAATGATCTTACTCTGGGAGGTCTTCCTCCTGTGGCCTGTTTTCTGATCACCTTTTTGTTTATCCTTTGACAAGTTACACAACTTCCACACACTTGTTTAGCAGGGGTATAAATCCCTGTACACCCATAATTCTGAAGTGTTGCATCATGCAGAGCCCGGGATCCCCAATTACTCCTTTTGTGTAATATAGACATTAGCTTTCTCATCAGGGGTTTACTTATTTCTCTCCTATTGGGAAGTACCCATCTCATCTTCAGTTTGAGTGACCCCTATCCTGTCTAATTCTTCCTTCTCATCTCTGATAAACTGGGGCCTTAATACTACCTTAGATCAGGCTAAATAGTCTAATTTCTTCCTCCAGGGAGGCTTGCTTAGCAGCTTCAGCTGCAAACGTGTTTCCTACAGCTTCTATAGTGTTCCCTTTCTGATGACCATTTACATGAACTATGGCTACCTCTGCTGGAAGCAAGAGGCTTTCTAAAACCTGTTTGGCCAGTTCCCCCATGTACCAATTATTTTCCCCTGCTATTTATTAGGCCCCACTCTGTCCAGATTTTTCCGAAAGTGTGTACCACCTCATAGGCATACTTAAAATCAGTGTATATAGTGCCATTTTGGCCTTCAAGGAGCCTTAGGGCCTGGTTAAGAGCATATAATTCACAGGTTTGGGCTAACCAGCCATTAGGTAGTCTTCCTTTCTCACATAAGGAGTGTTTATTTCCGTCAATGACAGCATAACCATTATGTCCCTTGCCATCTATCACTGGAGGCAACCCATTCACAAACAGCCTTATCCCATCATGTAGTGGAGCTTCTCTAACATCTGGTCTAACTTTGGTTTGGTATTCTGTGATATCTAAGCAGTTAGGATCTGATGTCTCTTTGTTCTCCTCTCCTTTCCATAGGAAACTGGCTGTATTCAGGCAAGTATTTGTTGTTACGACCAAGTCATCTTTTTCTAGTAATATGGCCTCATATTTTAGAATCCGAGAATCAGTTGACCATCTTCCAGCTTTTTGATTTAATATATTCCTGACTAGATGTGGGGTGCTATTAGGGCCCCACCAAAGGTTAGCTTTCTAGTCTCCTCTACCAGCAGGTCTGTGGCAGCTATTGTTTGCACACATTTGGGCTATCCTTGAGAGACAGGATCGAGAAGCTTGGAGACAAAAGCAGCAGGTTGCCTCTTCCCACCCCGTGTTTGAGTAAGCACCCCAAGGGCCATGCCCTGGTCTACTGTTACAAACAGATGGAATGGGTTCTCTAAAGAACCTGGGAGGGCCAGGGCTGTAATGAGGGCCTGAGTTAGCTCTTTCACTGCCTGAATTTCTTCTGATGACCACTGCAAGGGATCGGGTTCCTCTTCTAATAACTTGATTGGCCAGATGCACCAGGGAAAGAAGAAGGGGTGGAGCCACGAGGCAGAGCCAGTCCTCCTGCTTGGGGCCTGGGCCTAGGAAAGCTAACTAGGGGCAGGAACGGGGAGTCCCAGGCTGTGGATGTCTCTGGGAGGGAACGTTGGGTCAGCAACAGCCAGAGGAGCTCCTAAGGCCAAACGGTAACTGTGGCCTCCCTACCTTTGGGTGTCTTCTGGTTGCCAATGTGCTGCAAGTCACGGCTCCCGAATCCGGTTGTGCAAGCTCCAAAGCAGTGGAGCCTGGCACTACTGCCATCTCTACCTCGTGGATCTCAGAGCTGCTGGATGGCTCCGCCCACCACCCCCTGAG
This sequence comes from Rhinopithecus roxellana, assembly GCF_007565055.1. Classification (NCBI taxonomy): domain Eukaryota; kingdom Metazoa; phylum Chordata; class Mammalia; order Primates; family Cercopithecidae; genus Rhinopithecus; species Rhinopithecus roxellana. The sequence continues at coordinate 3,788,763 of NC_044559.1, read as the reverse complement.
CTGGCCCCACTTGGGGCTGGCATTGGCGGACAGCATGTTCCGGGCACCTCTGCTCCTCTCTGCTGGGGCCTGCACCTTTCCTGGCTGCTGACTCATACATGTCAGAGCTGCAGGACGACTCCACAGACGCACTGTACCAGCCCTGCCTGGAGCTGGCTTTGGTGCACATGCGACAGGTCATTGTGGTTCCCATGGGCCACCTCTCCTCTTTTTGGGCAGCTTGGGCCTTCGCTTGTCCCCACGTCTGCAGAACTGAGCACCTGCCGCCTCTGCCCAGGAAAGGTAACCAAATGCGACCAACTTAAGGCACCCACTGAAGGCACTAACTGAAGGCTACCAACTGAAGGCCAGTTGCCCTGCCAACCAGATTGCGTCCTACTTAGGAGGAACCAGTCAGGCCTTGAGTTCCGTCCAGGTGCTGCCCTTCCATTTGTGATGTGGGAGTCCAGGCACTGGCTCACAAGGCCCCCCGCCCCCCCAGCGACCCCGCCCCACCTTTCATTTTTGGTAGCTAATAGCAACTTTCAGGTTTCCTCACTATGAATTATGAATATGAATTATGCTGAAATTACTGTATCCTAATGTACCTCATGCACTATCTGACATTCAAAGACCCCCACCTTTGAGATTTTTGGAAACTAGAAAAGACAAATTTCTGCAGGTACTTTCAGAAAATAACATTGCCATGAACTAAGATTACTCTGTGATGTCAAGTCATATTTCATGTACAATACATTAATATTTCATAATTTAAAATGCACATATTCAGTGGACTTGAAGCCAATCAAACATTTGAATATGTGCATTTTGAATTATGAATATAAGTTCATGTGGGGAATTGGGGTTCCTCTTCTGATAACTTGAGATACACAGAATCTTTGTCGTTTGAGCATATGAGTTAATCCATAACCTACTATAGCCAGTTAAACCTAAAAATTTTCGGAGTTCTCTCTTTGACTTAGGCAAAAGCAGACCCACTCACTATTCCCGATATTCTCTCCGGGTTTATTGTCCACTCTCCTTCACTAATCAGGTGTCCTAAACGTTTTAACTTCTTTTTCCACAAACTGCAATTGTTCTTAGAGACTCGCAATCCCCTTTCTCCTAGGAAATTAAGCAAGCTTGTTGTGGTTTCTGATACCTTGGCCCTACTCTCCCCAGAAAGTAAAAGATCATCTACGTGTTGTAACAACTGGATTCCCCTGGAAGGTTGGAATACTTCCAGGACTTAGTTTCTAAGATTTGACTAAGTAAGTTTGGGGCTTCCTTGAAACGTTGTGGCAGCACAGTCCAGCGGTACTATTGCTTTCTCCCAGTTATAGGATTTTCCCATTCAAAGGGAAAGAGGCCCCTAAACCTAAAGTGTAGGGGACATGCCCAGAATGCAGCTTTTAGATCCACCACACTGAACTACTTACATTCATAGTATCTTACTAAGGAAGGTGTAGGCGTTAGGCACCATAGGGTGGTGGGTCTGGACAATTCGATTTATAGCCCTTAGATCTTACACCAATCTATACGACCCATCAGGATTTTTGACTGGGAGAATTGAGGTATTGTGACATACAGGGTTCTAATAGCCCATCTTTAATCAATCGCTCTATTACCAGTTGGAGACCTTTTCTCCCTTCAGTAGAAATGGAATATTGTTATCTGCAAATGACTTCCCCTGGTTGTTTTAGTTCAATCTGTAAGAGTGTGATTTTTAACCCTCCTCTGTTGCCTTCCCTAACAAGGGGATTAATTTTTCTGTCCTCCTTCTCTGTTGGGAGGCCCGTCATTACTTTCAGTTATCCTTTCTCTATTCCTAATCCTGAACCCAATCTCACAATCAGGTCGTGACCCAGGAAGTTAGTTCCTGCTTCAGGAACATGTAAGAGTGACCCCTCAATTTGTTCTGGTCCCAATCTAATTAACATTTTATTGAAATCCCTCCCCTTTTACCCCGATATTGTCCATTTTTCCTTAGAGAGTTCTGTACCCCTTGGTTGGTGAATTAGGGAGGAGCGAACCACCCCAGTATCAACCAAAAATGTTACTTCTCCCTTGGGTCCCACCTTCAAATTTATCAAGGGTTCCTGTGGGACCTTCTCGGAAGGATCCCCTGACCCCCCAGGCTTCATCAGCAGCCATGATGGGAATCACCTTGCTTCCATTCAAGACATTCTCTCTTAAAATACTCTTGCTTTCCTCACTTGTAACATCCACTCATAGTCTTAGGAGCTTTTCCCTGCATTTCCTTTTTTTTGTCTGTGTTGAAATCTATCATTCCCTGGTCTCCTTTGAGGGGATCTTGATCTAACCTTTTTCTGACTACCTCTTCCCTAGTAGAAACCATGTTTTTTGCTTTTGTTTCTGCTTCTCTTCCTCTCTCCTTACAAAAAGACTTTCTGAGCTTCCCTCAGTAATTCCTCAATTGGTTTGTTATTCCATGCATCAATCTTTAGTAATTTTCTTTGTCATGTCAGGCCAGCTCTTAGTTACAAAGTTACCCTTCAAAAGGCCTTGCCCTACTGGGTTCTTCTGATCTAATCCGGATTGTTTTCTCATCTGATCTCTGAAGGAATACAGAGGGAGTTTCTTCTTTTTAATCTTTGAATCTCGAATGCCTTTGAGACATTTTGTGTCCTAGTAGTGGACTCTTTTATCCTTTTAATTATTAGTTCCCTGAGGTCCTGCATTTGGGCCTTGTGCCTGGGATCATTATTATCCCATTTGGGATCTACATTTGGAAATTTTTGTTTGGCTGGCAAGACTCCTTGCCTGAGAGGGTGTTGCCTCTCCTAGGTGGTCATGACCAGTCTCCTGATCATTCCCCTTTCTTCTCCTGTGAACAGAGTATTCATGATGGACATCATTTCAGCCCAAGTGTAAAAGCTGGGTCCTAGGAATTGGTCCAGCTGGTCTGCTAAACCAAGGTGATCTTTTAGGAGTGGTTTCATTTCTTTCTTGAAATTCCTAACTTCAGTACTTGTAAGAGGAGCATTTATAAAGCCAGTCTCTCCCAGTCCCATGGGAACTTCCCTAAGAGGGAACATGCTAGATGCCTGCTGTGTGGAAGGGATAGGGAAAATAGCCCTCTTACACTGTTCTAATTCTTTTCTTAAATTTGGATAAGGATTTAAAGGAGCAGTTGGTTCAGCTCCCCCATGGTCTCCAGATCTCTCTTCCTCTAACCCTCCTGCTGCCCCTTGATCTTTCTGTCCCCTATTTTGTAAGATGTATGGAGGGGATGAGCATGATAGGGGGTCCCAAGGCTTTTCCCTGGGCAAGGGCTTTTTATTAAACTGTTCTTCTTTTTCTTTGAAGGGGAACATGGGGACTAATTCCTTGATCCGGCGGAGAGCAACCTATCTCTTCTTGTGAGGATGGTGTTTTATTGTTCACATAGAGAATTAAAGCTTGGCACACCTATTCCTCATCTGAGCTAAACTTAGGCCAGAAGACCAAAGGCTTACAAATGGGGTCTTTGGGCCAGATAAAACAGTAATACTTTATCATCTTTGCTTTTCCTTGTCTCTGTTTCAAGGGTTGTCACTCCAAATCTGCAGCATTCTCCCCAAGGGACTATCCAGAGGAATGTCAGAGGGATTCTCTTTGGCTCCCTCTTTCCTTTGTCCTCTAGGCCTAGAATTTCTGTTTCTCATTTTCAGTCAGTCTTTGTGTTTGAGCTTTTCCCTGTGTACTCAACTCCCCAACTGGAGGTTTCTTGCACACCCCAAGAATCGCTTTGTCCGCCTCCGGCCATTTCCCTTGCAGGAGAACGAAACTGCGGATTGGACTCTGCATTTGCCTTGTATCTAGGATACGTCTCAGTCACACACACTCAACCTCTAAAAATGCCCAACCACCAAGGCAGTACTTAGAGTCCATTTTTCCTACTTTGGCTCGCACATGAGGTTGCCTGGTTGCCACCGTGCCTGCTTTTCTCCCTGTGTCACCTCTACTGCCTCCTGAATAACAGGCTCAGGTTTGTCTATGGCCTGTGTGAGGAGCCAGGACACTCAGACATAGCAGACCCCCTAAATCGGGTGAGATGCATCTACCTTTTCGGCTGGAGTCCCACTCCACGCAGGCATAAAGATCCCAGACGGGCCCCCAAGTTTGTAAGAGAAACATTCACCCGTCCAAACCCAAAGAATGGACTCGGAGACATGAAGAACAGCGCAAGTAAGACTTTTAATGGCGATCTTGCAAGATCATGTGTCTGGTAGGCACGCACACCCAGGGCAGTTACAGCAGGTAATTTATCTCTTGGTATGCAAGTCCCTCCCCCAGTTCCTCATTGGTCAAGTACTTTGGGGTTACAATGTTCCCAGACGTTGTCTAAGTTCATCATCCCCCTTATAAGGTTATACCCCAGTCTCCTTCCCCACTTAAGTTTTGATTTTCCAGTATCAAAACTTTCTTCCCTTTTATGGGCTGACCCCTCCTCTACATTCTGATCACTTACAGTGACTTTGTAGGTGCATGAGCTCTGTGGTTTGTCACAACCGCAGGCTGATTGCCAGTACTTATATTTATCATGCCTTGAAAATGGATCATGTAAAATGTTTTCTCACACAGTAGCACTCTTTTCACTAGGTTTTCTCTTTTGTTAAATTGTCATTTTCCATCAAAATGCTAGTTAATCATGCAGTAGAGGTTTATTGTGTTTAAATAAATTTTTAAAAGTTTAAGTGCTCACTTCTGTCTAATACAGTAAATACTGATATATCAACATAAATAAAAGCTTCTGTTAACAAAGTTCTTTGTTTAAAGAGTATAAAGGAAAAGTGATACCAAAAAGTTTGACAGCTGCTCTATTGTATAATATCAAAAAATTATTTATTACTAACTACTCATCTCACCAGCAAAATCATTGGATCCTGCACAGGGATAGATAAAAATTTTGCAAAATTTTCATTTTCACTTGATAGTTTGAATTTTCTCATTGGCAATAAATACTGTCAATTTATTTTTCTTGAAATGATAGGCATACTTTGTTCATTTTCAAGAAAATGTCTTCCACATACCCTAGTCTAAATAACATAGTTTGTGTGCCATTCTTTCAAGTAAAAATTGTGTTCTATAAAAACGTGTCTCACAAGTGCTTTTCCTGCAGCGGCCCCGTACTTCAGTATATAGGAACAGTGCTTATGTATACTTCCCATTTCATCATACAGATAATGTGGATATTCCTCTTTTGTATATACTACACCAAAACTTAACAAGGTAACTGCAGGGAGAATCTGAAACTATATGAATAAATTTTTCATATTCTATTCTATTAAAATTCATTGGTCTATCTTGCATTTTAAATGAGTGTTTTGCCCATGTATGAGTTTGAAACATCATGTATTAGTCATTTGGAAAATACTGATTTAGTGAGGCCTGCAGATCTTTTAAATGTGTTTCTTTATACCGCCGTTGTCATAATGTGGTTTGAGGACTAACAGGGCTAGCAGAAAACTCCATCTGTATGAGGTATTTGAGGATCAAGATTTATGTAATTAGAATTTTTGGAAATAAATCAGTAAAATTGTTAAATTTCTAGCCTGACTGATGAGTATTAAAAAAAAAGAACCACAGATTATCAGTATGTGGAGTGAAAGACAGACATCACAACATATCTGGCAGATACTAAAAGAATAAAGGAATATTATAAACACTCAAAAGCTAATAATTAAACAGTATAGATGAAATGGAACATTCTTTAAAAAAATATGCATTGCCCAGATTTACACAAGGAAACAACTATGTATTTATTAAGGAAATTAAATTTGCAGTAAAAAACCTCCTCACAGGCCCTATGATACCATGAGGGAATAATTTGATGTGGCTCCTACTTCTAAAAGCAGCGATTCTCAAACTTTTTAAAAGTTTTGGGATGTCTGTGTTCTTAAAAATTATTGAAGATCTCAAGGTGCTTTAATAGGCTATAGCTATTGAAATTTACTTTATTAGAAATTAAAACTAAGAACTCTAAAAAATATTTATTCATCAGTTCATCTACAAAGTAATAACCCAGTTAAAGTTAACATAAATAATATTTTATGAAAAATAACTTTTTCAAAAGAAAAAATAATATAACCTATTGTGATAACCCTGTGAGTTGCTTAGCCCCTGGAAAACTGCTGTACACATGTAAGAGAATGCCAGTGAAAAAGGCAAAAGATAGGCATTTCTGGAATGGAACTTTTATTTCTCAGCACTTTATAGGTTTTTTAAAGAGAAGGCGTTGCTATTGTTGTATCAGATAACACAGATATTAAACCAACAACAGTAACAGAAGACAAAGAAGGGCATTATACAACGACAAAGGATTCAGTTCAACAAGATTTATATCTCCTAGATATATATGCCATGCCCAGTGTTGTAGCACCCACATTTAACAAATACTACTAGACTTAAGAAAAGGAGACAGCCACATAATAATAGTGGAGGACTGCAACACCCCACTGACAGCACTGGACAGATCACCGCAGAAAACTAACATTCTCGACTTAAGTTAAAGTTTTGACCAAGTGGACCTAACATACATGTACAGAATACCCTACCCGACAACCACAGAATACACATTTTACTCATCTGTGCATGTTCTAAAAATGACCACATGCTCAGTCATAAAGCAAGTCTCAATAAGTTCAAAAAAGTAGAAATCATATCAAGCATCTGTTTGGACCACAGCTGAGTAAAATTAGAAATCAATACCCAGAATAACTCTAAAAACCACATAAGTACATGGAAATGAAACAATTTGCTCCTGAATGACTTTTGGCTAAAGAACAAAATTAAGGCAGAAATACAGGTTTTTTTTGGAACAAATGAAAATAGAAACAATATATGAAAACCTGTAGGATATATCAAAAGTAGAGTTAAGAGGAAAATTTTAGTGCTAAATTCCTACATCAAAAGAAAGATCTCAAATTAACAACCTAACATTGTCCCTAAAGGAACTAGCAAAATAAGAACAAACCAACCTGAAAGCTAGCAGGATAAAATAAATAACAAAGATTAGGGCAGAACTAAACAGAATTGAGACCAAAAAATTACACAAAGAATCAACAAAACGGAAAGTTCTGTTTATCCTTCTAAAGGGTAAACAAAATGGATAGACTGCTAGCTAGATGAACCAAGAAAAGAGAGAAGATTCGAGTAAGCACAGAAATAGCAAAGATGTCATTACAGTTGATACCGCAGAAATACAAAAGATCCTTAGAGACTACTGTGGACATCTTTATGTGCATAAACTAGAAAATTTAGAGGAAATAGATAAACATCTGGAAACACACAACCTTCCAAAAGTGAACCAGGAAGAAATCGAAATCCTGAACAGACCAATAATGAGTTGTAACATTGAATACATAATAAATCTACCAATCACAAAAAGCCTTGCACCAAAAGGATTCATAGCCAAATTTTACTAGGTATTAATAGAAGAGCTGGTACCAATCTTACTGAAACTGTTCCAAAAAAAATGTAAGGAGGAGAGATACCTTCCCTAACTCATTCTATGAAACCGGTATCATCCCAATATCAAAATCTGGCAAGGACTCAACAACAAAAAAGAAAAACAGAAATGTAGGCCTGTATCCCTGATGAAGATAGAGGCAAAAATCCTCAACAAAATACTAGCAGACTGAATCCAGCAGCACATCAAAAAGATAATTCACCATGATCAGGTAAGTTTTTTCCTAGATTCAAGGATGGTTCAGAATATACAAATAAATAAATGTGATTCACCACATAAACAATTGAAAAACAAAAACCATATTCTCTCAATAGATGCAGAAAAAGCATGCAATAAAATCCAGCATCTCTCCATGATAAAACCTCAACAACCTAGGCATCAGAGGAATATACCTCATAATAGTAAGAGTCATTTATGACTCACCCACAGCCAACATCCTACTGAATGAGCAAAAGTTGAAGGCATTTCCCCTAAGAACCAGAACAAGACAAGGATGTCCACTCTCACCATTCCTGTTCAGCATAGTACTAGAAGTTCTAGCCAGAGCAATCAGACAAGAGACAGAAATAAAAGATGTCCAAATAGGCAAAGAGGAAGTCAAATTATCTGCTTGTTGATGACATGATCTTGTACCTTAAAAAACCCCAAAAGATTCCCCCCAAAACTCCTGGACCCGATAAACAACTCCAGTAAAGTTTCAGGGCACAAAATAAATGTACAAAAATCACAGGCACTTCTGTACACCAATAACATTCAAGCTGAGAGCCAAATCAAGAACTAATTTCATTTACAGTAGACACACACACACAGTATCTAGAATTACATTTAACCAGAAAAGGGAAAGATCTCTACAAAGAGAACTGTAAAACACTGATGAAAGAATTTATGGATGACACAAACAAATGGAAAAACATCCCATGCTTATGGATTGAAAGAATCAACATTGTTAAATGACCATACTGCCCAAAACAATCTATAGCTTCAGTATAATTCCTATCAGAGTACCAATGTCATTTTTTTCACGGAATTAGAAAAGAATTCTAACAGTCATGTGGAACCACAAAAGAGCCTAAATAGGTAGAGCAATCCTAAGCAAAAGGAGCAAAGCCAGAGGCATCATATTACCCAACTTCAGACTATACTACAAGGCTGTTGTAACCAAAATAGCATGGAATTGGTACAAAGATAGACACGTACATCAATGGAACAAAATAGAGAACCCAGAAATAAAGCCACACACCTGCTATGAACTGATCATCAACTGAATCAACAAAAATGAGCAATAGAGAAAGGACACCCTGTTCAATAAATAGTGCTGGGAAAACTGGCTAGCCATATGTAGAAGAATGAAAATGGACTCCTACCTCTCACTATATACAAAAATTAATTCAAGATGAATTAAAGACTTAAGACCTGCAACTATAAAAATTTTAGAAGAAAACCTAGGAAAATGTCTTTTGGACATTTAAAGAATTTATGGCTAAGATCCCAAAAGCAAATGCAACAAAAACAAAAGTAGACAAGTGGGATTCATTACAGAGCTTCTGCACAGCAAAAGAAACAAACAGGGTAAACAGCCTACAGAATGGAAGAAAGTATTTGCAAACTTACATCCAGTAAAGGACTGATGTCCATAATAAATAAGGAACTTGAATCAATGAGAAAAAGTAACTCCATTAAAAAGTAGGCGAAGGACACGGACAGACCTTCTCACAAGAAGACATACAAGTGGCGAAAAAAGGTGAAATAATGTGCAGCGTCACTAATTATCAGAGAAATGAAATTAAAACCACAGCACGATACCATCTCATAGCAGTTAGATGGCTGTTATTAAAAAGTAATAAAATAAGACATGTTAGTGCGGATGCAGAGAAAAGGGAATGCTTACATGCTGTTGGTGGGAATGTAAATTAGTACAACCCCTATGGAAAACATTGTGGAGATTTCTCAAAGAATTAAAAACAGAACTACCATTCAACCTAGCAATCTCATTACTGGGTATCTACCCAAAGGAAGAGAAATGGTTTTAGTCGTAAAGACACCTGTGCTTGCATGTTTATTGCATGCAGCACTGTTCACAATAGCAGAGGCACAGAATCAAGTGTTCATCAACAGTGAATTAGATAAAAGAAAATGTGGTACATATGCACTATGGATACTACAGAGCCGTAATCAAGAATGAAATAATGTCCTTTGCAGCAACATGGATGCAGCTGGAGGCCATTATCCTAAGTGAGTTAATGCTGAAACAGAAAAATACCATATGTTCTCACTTATAAGTGGGAGCTAAACAGTGGGTACACATGGACATAAAGATGGAAACAGTAGACACTTGGTGACTCCAAAAGGAGGCTGAGGGGGTAGGGTTGAAAACCTACCTCCTGGGTACTGTGTTAACTGTGTGATGAGTTCCCCAGAAGCTCAGACCCCAGAATTATGCAATATACCCATGTAACAAACCTGCATATGTGCCCCCGAATCTATACTTAAATATACTCATAATTCTCTATTAAATATGATTTTCGCTATGAAACAAAGTTTTAGTTTTCTTATCTCTGACTTGTGTAGTTTCAGATGAGAAGTCTATGGTAATTCTTAGTGTTTCTGAATAAGTTCTAGGAATTGTTCATCTTATAGTTTCCTGGCGTTTGTCCTTTGCCTAAGACTTGTGAAATTTTGCCTTACGCATGTGCAAATTAGTATTCAACCAAAAACACAAGAGGATCCCTATGCCAATTTCTGGTACTCTCTATTCTCTGAGTCTCTCTCTTCTCTCTATACTGCCCTACAAATTGTAGTCACCTTCACCTCCTTGATCTGTCTCCTCAACTTGGCAAAGTTGCCATACTGTGTTTGGTGTAGCCCTTTCTGCACAGTGTTCTGGAAAGGGCCTCCTGCCAGAATGACAGGGCAGTTATACGACTTACCTAATTTGTTTTCCTTCTGTCTGTTGCCAGTGTCTGACAACAGTTTCTTATATTTTGTCCACTTTCTAGTTGTTACTATAAGAGGGTAAATCTGATCCCAATTACTCTACCATGGTAGAAGCAAAAGTTATATTAATTTTTATTTTTAGAGTTGCCTCAAGAACTGCTGTTTTAAAATAAACTGAACCGTATTTAATATATAATGGATAATACTGGACAGTGAAATGTTTTTTTCCTTAGGAAAATCTAAACAGCTGTGGGTCTGGGTTAAAACATATTAACAGTCTTGGTAATGAAATGTAAAAAGTTAAAGAAGAAAGATTAGGTGCTTCCAGGACACTCATACTTGAAGTACAGGTTGAACATCCCAAATCCAAACATCTGAAATCTGAAATGTTCCAAAATCTGAAACTTTTTGAATGCCAACATGACACTCAAAGGAAATGCTTATTGGAGCATTTTGGATTTGGGATGCTTAACTGGCGTATATATAAAATGCAGATATTCCAAAATCTGAAAAAATTAGAAACAAAACACTTTTTGGTTACAAGCATTTTGGATAAAAGATACTCAAGCTGTAATAGATTTCATTTTTCAGTTGGCAGATACTGTTTGGTGCTTACTTATGTGCCAGGCAGTATGCTTAGACTTCAAGATGAAGAGTGAATACAGCAAGCATTACCTACCTTCTTGGAGTTTATAGTCTAGTGAAGAAGAGAATTAATTGTAAAAATAGACAATTAGAACTCTGATGAGTACAATGAAGAAGATGAACATGGTGCCATGAAAGTATAGAAAGATACCTAATTTAGGTTGGACAGCCAGGGAAAGCTTCCCTGAGAAGCTGGTAGCTGAGCTGGAATTTGATACTTGAAGGATGAGCAGGAGTTCAATAGTAAGGAGAAGGAAGTAGGTTGAGTAGAACGTTTGCACAGCAGTGTAGACTGAGGGAAAGCACATGCGGAAGCTATCAGGAGAGAGCCTGGCATATGCCAAGGAACTGAGGGAAGGCTAGTGCAGTTGGACTGTGGAGAGCAATGTTTTGGAGGGAGTGATGGAAGAAGTGGCAGGAGAAGTATGTAGGGCCTATATCACACAAGATTGAGTACAAGTTATTCAGAATTTATTTATTTATTCATTTATTTATTGAGACGGGGTCCCTGTTGCTTAGGCTGGAGTGCAGTGGTGCTATCACGGCTGATCACAGCCTCAACTTCCTAGTTCAAGTGATTCTCCCACTTCAGCCTCCCAAGGACTACAGGCACGTACCACCATGCCCAGCAATGTTTTAAATATTTTGTAGAGACAAGGTCTCACCATGTTGCCCAGGCTGGTCTTGAACTTCCTGGGCTCAAACAGTCCTCTCACCTCAGCCTCCGAAAATGTTGGAATTACAGCCATGAGCCACCCACACCTGGCCAGAATTTTATTTTTTATAAAAAATGTTTTAACAATAAAATTCAGATTTGTAGTTATTGAGAGAACAGTAGAAGTCATTGAGGAATCAATGAGCAGATTTTAAATTTGAAAACATAATTTTGTTATTATGAAGAATGGATAGAATATGACAAACTTGTTAGGGAACTATTGCAGTTATCCAGGAAGACATGATGATAGCTTGAAATGTAGTCGTGTGAATGGATTCAAGAGATATTTAGAAGGAAACAGTATAATCAACCTGTTGTTGATAGGAAGAGTAACTCCTCAGAGTAATTGTGGGTAATGGAATACATGTTTCTAGCATTTGCTGAGACAACACCAGAAGAGGACCAGATCGGTTTTTGGATATGTTGAATTTGAGGTGCCTTTTGAATGTCCAAATGGAAATGTCATGTTGGCATTTGAGTTTGAAATCAGAGGAGAGATCAGAGTTGGAACTCACACTTGGATTTTATTATATTGAGGTAGTAATTGCTGTGGGTGTGAATGAGATTAGCCAGAGCAAAGGAATATGGAAAGAGAAGAGCAGTCCTGTATTTTGAGGAATTCCCCCTATTTAATGTCCAGGTAGAATAAATGAATCATTAAAGAAGCCTGCAAAGAACTGATTTCAGCAAACCTAGGACAGTGATTTATTAAAGAAGTTACTGTGTATTGCTTTCCTATGGCGGCTTTAACAAATTACCAGTTCTACTGGATTGAAACAACAGAAGTTTATTCTCACAGTTCTGGAGGCCAGAAGTCTGAACTCAGTATTAGTAGGCTGGATTCAAGGTGTCTGTCACCAGGGCCATGCTCTCTCCAGCATCTCCAGGGGAGAATCTGTTCCTTTCCTCTTCCAATTTCTGTTGGCTGCTGGCATTCCTTGGCTTATCTCCACATCACTCCAGTTACTGCCTACACGGTCACATTGCCTCCTCCTTTTCTGTGTGTCTAATCTCCCTCTGCTTCTCAGACATTTGTAATGACATTTAGGGCCCATAAGATAATCCAGAATAATCTCGTATCAGAATCTTTCATGACATCTGCCAAAATTTCTCATAGAAGATAACATTCACAGGTTCCAAAGATTAGGACCCAATATCTTCAGGGTAGCATTTTTGAACCTGCCACTCAAGGGAAGACAATGCTTTAAGGATTCAATTGATCAGCAATGTCAGGTGTTTCTGAAAGATTAAATGTGAATTGAAAAAGTCCAATCGGTGGCCTCAGAGAGTGGTGGCCTCAGAGAGTGGAAGCCAGATTAAGAGGTGTTAAGAGTTAATAAGATGCTTTGTAGCTAGACATTGCAAGATCTCTTGATTGCTTTTTCTCTGTGAGATGGAACTATTGGAGATTGAAATTTTGAAAAGAATGGAGAAAATTTGTGTTGGAGAGAATGGAAAGTAATTTTAACAAAGAGGCATTATTGTATTCTCATTGTATACTATTGATACCATGTATGAAATGATAGCTGATTCATCTGTCCTCTTGTGTTACTTTGTCCATTTGCGCTTGGGCATAGCTATGGAGAAAGCAGCTTGCTGGGTTCATCTGGGGTTGGTATTTTGCAAGACAGGAATCTAAGGAATTTAGGATATTCATAAGAGTAGTTTCAATAGGACAGCATGGAATTTAAATAGTCTGAGAAAGAATCTAGTAAAGGGAAGATAGATGGGGAGAAGATACAAAGTTTAGGTACCATCTGAGGTCAGTGTTCATATTGATGGTGGTAAAGCAAGCTATTAGGAAGGAGATTGCAATACCTGAACTATGTTTTCTATGTAAGTGGGGCAGTTTCAGGTGATGACCAGATTCAGTTAGTGACCACAGGAATGGGTGGCCAGGGTTGGTGGAGGGATAGATTATTATAGATGAGCATATCAAACAACTGAAAGTCTGTGGTTTTGGAGAGTTTGTTCTCACAGATGTTGATATCACTCAGGATGATAGCAGGGCTTAGGGTAAAGAGGAAGACTTTAATTTGTATGAAAGTCATCAGTCAGTAAGAGGCTTTATTAGGGGACTGGTAGATGATAGTAACAAAGAGGGGAACTGGGTGTTATAACTGACTAAGGAGCAAGTTTTTGAGTATATGTCTTACAAGAGAGTTGGGGAATGATGGTAACAGTAAGGAGTAAGTAGGATGCCTATAGCATCATTTCAGAGAGCAGCATGAGAAGTGGCATTTTGAGATAGTACAAGATTTCATTCAAAGCAAAGAGGCAAAACATGCTTGAAGAAAAGGTTGAGGATACAGGTGTTCCTGACTCATGATGGTTCAACTTACAGGTTTTCAACTTTATGATGAGCTTATCAGGAACTAACACCATCATAAGTTGAGGATCATCTGGACTTAACAGTGATTCGACTTAGGAGTTTTCAACCTTTTTATTAGTTTATTAGGACATTAAATGCACACTTGGAATGTAGCCCCATTATACGTTGAGGAACATCTGTATAGGGCAATTTGGAGCTGCAGTTTTAGTGGCTCCCTAGAAAGATTTGGGAGGGTTGGGGAAGAATGGTGGCCTGAGTTAAGGTCAGTGTGGAACTTCATGGGGATGATGGTGGGCATTTGGTTGGGCATTAAATATTTTCTTTGATGAAGTGAGGAATAGGAATCATGATGAATTTGTCTCACCCTTTTGTTTGATACGGTTGGCACTAGACCCAGTGCCCAGAATACTTTGGTAGCTTGATGTAAGTGAAAGCTTCAGTTGATTGAAGTTTTTTTGTTTGTTTTGTTTTGTTTTTTTAAAGACAGAGTCTTGCTCTGTCATCCAGGCAGGAGTGCAGTGGCACGATAATGGCTTACTGTATTCTTGAACTCCTGGGCTTAAGGTGTACTCCCACCTCAGCCTCCCCCAGAGCTAATACTATAGGCACACACCACCACACATGGCTAATTTTTAAATTTTTATGATAGCTTCTCCCTATGTTACCCAGGCTGGTCTTGAACTTGTGGCCTCAAGCAGTCCTCTTGCCTCAGCCTCCCAAAATGCTGGGCTTACAGGTGTGACCCTGGCCAGGACTGAAGTTTTGACTTGCTTTACAAGGCAAGCATTGTTGCTTTTGTAGGTTTTTGTTTCTAGTTTCAAGAGAAGGCAGTAGACAACAGGGATCTGGAAGTGAAAAGAGGCAGAGAAAATAAGGTGATACCATGCATAAAAATGTATGGGAATATGTGTAATAAATTTGTCAATTACAAACTTGGGTTATTTGATATGTTGGTTTGCAGTAGTTTGCACCCTCTAC
Source organism: Rhinopithecus roxellana (assembly GCF_007565055.1). NCBI lineage: Eukaryota > Metazoa > Chordata > Mammalia > Primates > Cercopithecidae > Rhinopithecus > Rhinopithecus roxellana. Next base: position 3,773,706 of record NC_044559.1, on the reverse strand, counting down.
TGCTTTACCTCTTGAATATTTTTGGTATACTTCCAATCTGTCCCATTTAGCCAGGATTTACTTAAGGAATGCAAGTGAAATAGTTGGTAAAATAGAACAATATCAGAGTAAACAAAGACCACATATTTTCACTCTAATTATGGGTCCCCTCTGTGACCACAAGAAGCAACTGTAGTTGGTCACTTCTGAAAATCGTTACAAGGAGATACAGTCCAGATGTGACTTAGAAAGTCTAGGGTAACAGATTTGCTTTTTCTATATGCATTTTTAAACCTGCACAGATTTTGTCAGCTACTTTTGAGTTTATAGATTTTAGTGCCATTTATAACTCCCTGTGGCCTTTATTCCTAAAGAGCTACCACTGTTTAAGATGGTTGCCAGACTGGCCATCTGCTGTTTCCCACTAGTCATCGGTTTTTCATCAGGTACATAACCAAAGCATTTCTTCTTTTCAGTCCTTTTGGGGAGTTTCACATCAGTCCACTGTATAGAAGATGATAGAATATTTTGGTGGTGGCATTCTCAGCATACATATCTGAACTAGCAGACTGTTTTCTTGCCAGGATCTCATTGTTGATATACTACCTAGCTTCCTCATGCTGCAAGATTAATCTTGAATAATTTAAATTCAAAATGTATTTTTAAAATATCTTCTATAAGCAAGGCTACAGACTGAATACTTTTAGAAATTTTAAAAAATTAATTAAAAATTTTCCACCTTCCAAATGTGTGTAGTTCTTGGGGAGATAGTGTGTGTGTAAATATGCCCAAACTGTATAATTAGAATTACGAAGAGACAAGGAAAGGTCAAATGCTGTATAAGAATTCAGGAATTCTGGGAGGCTGAGGCAGGAGAATGGCGGAATCCCGGGAGGCAGAGCTTGCAGTGAGCCGAGATCGCGCCACTGCACTCCAGCCTGGGCGACAGAGCAAGACTCCGTCTCAAAAAAAAAACCAAAAAAACACACAGGAATTTTAGATAAGACTGTGATGTGATTTTGCATATCTCGCATTCTGTCTTCCTCTTTGTCCACCGAAATCCAGGTAGAGTCAGTAAACAAAATCTAAGTAGATGCTTTCTAAAAGAAAATCATCTAAAACAAAGTGATACGGAAGGGTTAAAATATTTTTTTTTTAATCCATGAATGCTTAAAGAAGATTGTGAAATTGCAAAAGAAACCAAGAATTGTAATAATATAAGATGTGGCAGAATTCAAGGCAGAAAACATTAAACAGAAAGGATCATTTTTTAATAGATCATAGTGGGAGATTTTAACCATTGTCTCTGAGAGTAAAGTATTCGGAAAATAAGCAAGACCATAGGAAATACTAAGAGATCTAGATAAACTTGTCAGGAACTTCCAGTTTCATTGCTTGACCCAATACTTCTGTGAATTACCCACTTTATTTCTTTATTGTTAACCCTCTCTCTTAACTACTGGGTGCCTTCTCAATTTGGTTAATGAGTCAGTTGGAATACAGTTCTTGGGTTCTTCGACATTTTCTGGTAGAAAGTGAATCCTAAGTATTTTGTGAAATAAATTTCAAGGTTCTTGTAGAGTCTTTATAAAGAGGCAAATGAATGAAATGAAATAGGCACATTTCTTTTGAGTCCAAGATCTAATTCTTTTCACACACACTCCCCTTTGCCTATCAAGCCTAACCATGAAGAAAATGATACATAAACTTCTAAATGAAGTGGTACAGATTTCTGCTTCCAAAATGGGGTAGATACACATTTCCATACTTTTCCCTATTATTCTTGCTAAGTGGAGCTAAAATCCCTGGACATTACATTTAACATAAGAAAACAGAAATGTAAGAAAACTGAAACATAAGAAAATAGAAAAGTGGAGAGAACTGGGTGGATCCCCTCAGGACCCACATAATATCACAGTAAAAATCCTGAGTGTTTTTATTACCTCACGTATTTCGGAATGGGTGCAGAAAAGCTGGCAATCCAGAAATGTTGGACACAGACAAAAGCCCCAGGAAAAAAATGATCCTATTTAGCTATGGACCAGGAAAGGGGTAGCTTAGACAGAAAATAACCACTCCACTCCAGCCAAAGAACATAGAAGAGTCACCCTGATTAGCGAAGACCAAGCGAGAACCTAGACTTTCACAGTGTTTAGGCTGTAACAAGACAACTCCTCACTCCATAGTGGCAGCGGAGCCAATATGGGAAGCAGTAACCATAGGCAGGGAGCCTGAATTCCCACCTTTGCTTAATATGATAATTATTATTATCTTAATAATTCTTCCCTTAGCCCCCAAGTTCTTTGGTATACAAAAGCCTAGTGAGGAACCTGCACTTCCACCCCCTACTAGGCAGTTTTTCCACCAGAGCAATGTCAAAGGAAGCTTACTATAATGGAATATTTAAATTAGATCCAGTCACCTAATGTAATAACCCAAATATCCAGGTTTCAGTGAAAAAAAATCTCTCATACCAAGAACCAGAAAAGTGTCAGCTCGAATTAGAAAAGACAATTAATACATGCTGACACTGAGATAACACAGATAGTAGAATTATCTGACAATAATTTTTTTATTATTGTACTTTAAGTTTTGGGATACATGTGCAGAATGTGCAGGTTTGTTACATAGATACACATGTGGCATGGTGGTTTGCTTCTCCCATCATCCCATCATCTACGTTAGGTATGTCTCCTAATGCTATCTCTGCCCTAGCTCCCCACCCCGCAATAAGCCTCGGTGTGTGATGTTCCCCTCCCTGTGTCCATGTGTCCTCACTGTTCAACTCCCACATATGAGTGAGAACATGTGGTGTTTGGTTTCTATTCCTGTGTTAGTTTGCTGAGAATGTTGGTTTCCAGCTTCATCCATGTCCCTGCAAAGGACATAAACTCATCCTTTTTGATGGCTGCCTAGTATTCCATGGTATATATGTGCCACTTTTTATTTATCCGGTGTATTATTGATGAGCATTTGGGTTGGTTCCCAGTCTTTGCTGTTGTGAACAGTGCTGCAGTAAACGTACATGTGCATGTGTCTTTATAGTGGAATGATTTATAATCCTTTGGGTATATACCCAGTAATGGGATTGCTGGGTCAAATGGTATTTCTGGTTCTAGATCCTTGAGGAATCGTCAGCTGTCTTCCACAATAGTTGAACTAATTTACACGCCCACCAACAGTGTAAAAGCATTCCTATTTCTCCACATCCTCTCCAGCATCTGTTGTTTCCTGACTTTTTAATGTTCACCATTGTAACTGGCATGAGATGGTATCTCGTGGTTTTGATATGCATTTCTCTAATGACCAGTGATGATTAGCTTTTCTTTGTATGTTTGTTGGCTGCATAAATGTCTTCTTTTGAGAAGTGTCTGTTCATATGTTTCACCCACTTTTTGATGGTTTTTTTTCTTGTAAATTTGTTTAAGTTCCTTGTAGATTCTGAATATTAGTCCTTTGTCAGATTGCAAAATTGCAAAAATTTTGCAAAAATTTTCTCCCATTCTGTAGGTTGCCTGTTCACTCTGATCATAGTTTCTTTTGCTGTGCAGAAGCTCTTTGGTTTAATTAGATCCCATTTGTAAATTTTGGTTTTTGTTGCCATTGCTTTTGGTGTTTTAGTCATGAAATCCTTGCCCATGCCTGTGTCCTCAATGGTATTGCCTAGGTTTTCTTCTATAGTTTTTATGGTGTTAAGTCTTACATTTAAGTCTTTAATCCATCTTGAGTTAATTTTTGTATAAGGTGTAAGGAAGGGGTCCAGTTTCAGTTTTCTGCATATGGCTATCCAGTTTTCCCAACATCATTTATTAAGTGGGGAATCCTTTCCCCATTGCTTTTGTCAGGTTTGTCAAAGATCAGATGGTTGGAGACATGTGGTGTTATTTCTGAGGCCTCTGTTCTGTTCCATTGGTCTATATATCTGTTTTGGTACCAGTACCACGCTGTTTTGGTTACTGTAGCTTTGTAGTATAGTTTGAAGTCAGGTAGTGTGAGGCCTCGAGCTTTGTTCGATTTGCTAGGATTGTCTTGGCTATACGGACTCTTTTTTGGGCACGTGCAAAGACACGCATAGGCTCAAAATAAGGGGATGGAGGAATATTTACCAAGCAAATGGAAAGCAAAAAAAAAAAAAAAAAGCAGGGGTTATGATTCTAGTCTCTGATAAAACAGACTTTAAACCAACAAAGATAAAAGAAGACAAGGGCATTACATAATGGTAGAGGAATCAATGCAACAAGAAGAGCTAACTTTCCTAAATATATATGCACCCAATACAGGAGCACCCAGATTCATAAAGCAAGTTCTTAGAGACCTACAAAGAGACTCAGACTCTCACACAATAATAGTGGATGACTTAATACCCCACTGTCAATTTTAGACAGATCAATGAGACAGAAAATTAACAAGGATATCGAGGAGTTGAACTCAGCTCTGGACCAAGTGGACCTAATCGACATCGATAGAACTCTCCACCCCAAATCAACAGAATATACACTCTTCTCAGCACCACATCACACTTATTCTAAAATTGACCACATCATAAAACACTCCTCGGCAAATGCAAAAGAGCGGAAATCATAACAGTCTCTCAGACCACGGTGTAGTCAAGTTAGAACTCAGAATTAAGAAACTCACTCAAAACCACACAACTGCATGGAAACGGAATAACTTGTTCCTAAATGACTACTGGGTAAATAACGAAATCAAAGCAGCAATAAAGATGTTCTTTGAAACCAGTGAGAACAAAGACACAATGTACCAGAATCTCTGGGACAGCTAAAGCAGTGTTTAGAGGGAAATTTATAGCACTAAGTGCCCACAGGAGAAAACAGGAAAGATTTAAAATCGACACCCTAACATCACAATTAAAAGAACTAGAGAAACAAGAGCAAACAAGTTCAAAAGCCAGCAGAAGACAAGAAATAACCAAGATCAGAGCAGAACTGAAGGAGATACAGACATGGAAAACCCTCAAAACATCAGTGAATCCAAGAGCTGGTTTTTTGAAAAATTTAACAAAATAGACCGCTAGCCAGACTAATAAAGAACAAAAGAGAAAAGAATCAAATAGACACAATAAAAAGTGATAAAGGGTATATCACCACTGATCCCACAGAAATACAAACTACCATCAGAGAAGACTATAAACACCTCTATGCAAATAAACTGGAAAATCTAGAAGAAATGTAGAAATTCCTGGACACATATACCCTCCCAGGACTAAACCAGGAAAAAGTTGAATCCCTGAATAGACCAATAACAAGTTCTGAAATTGAGGCAGTAATTAATAGCCTGCTAACCAAAAAAAGCCCAAGACCAGGCAGATTCACAGCCAAATTTTACCAGAGGTACAAAGAGGAGCTGGTACCATTCCTTCTGAAACTACTCCAAACAGTCGAAAAAGAGGGACTCGTCCGTAACTCATTTTATGAGGCGAGCATCATCCTGATACCACAACCTGACCTGGCAGAGACACAACAACAACAACAAAATTTCAGGCCAATATCCCTGAAGAATGTTGATGCGAAAATCCTCAGTAAAATACTGGCAAACCAAATCTAGCAGCACATCAAAAAGGTTATCCACCATGATCAAGTCTGCTTGATCCCTGGGATGCAAGGCTGGTTTAACATATGCAAATCAATAAACATAATCTATCACATAAACAGAACCACCAACAAAAACCACATGATTATCTCAGTAGATGCAGAAAAGGCCTTTGACAAAATTCAACAGCCCCTCATGCTAAAAACTCTGAATAAACTAAGCATTGATGGAACATATCTCAAAATAGTAAGAGCTGTTTATGACAAACCCACAGCCAATATCATACTGAATGGGCAAAAACTAGAAGCATTCCCTTTGAAAACCGGCACAAAATAAGGATGCCCTCTCTCAGCACTCCTATTCAACATAGTATTGGAAGTTCTGGCCAGGGCAGTCAGGCAAGAGAAAGAAATAAGGGGTATTCAGATAGGAAGAGAGGAAGTCAAATTGTCTCTATTTGCAGATGACATGATTGTGTGTTTAGAAAACCTCATCATCTCAGCCCAAAATTTCCTTAAGCTGATAAACAACATCAGCAAAGTCTTAGCATACAAAATCAGTGTGCGTAAGTCACAAGCATTCCTATACACCAGTAATAGACAGAGAGGCAAATCATGAGTGAACTCCCATTCACAATTGGTACAAAGAGAATAAAATACCTAGGAATACATCTTACAAGGGATGTGAAGGACCTCTTCAAGGACAACTGCCAACCACTGTTCAAGGAAATAAGAGGGGACACAGACAAATGGAAAAACATTCTGTGCTCATGGATAGAAGAATCAGTATCATGAAAATGGCCATACTGCCCAAAGTAATGTACAGATTCAATGCTGTCCCCATCAAGCCACCATTGACTTTCTTCACAGAATTAGAAAAAACAACTTTGATTTTTTTTTTTTTTTTTTTTTTTTTTTTTTTTTTTGAGACAGAGCCTCACTCTGTCACCCAGGCTGGAGTGCAGTGGCATGATCATAGCTCACAGCATCTCAAACTCCTGAGCTCGAATGATCCTCCCGCCTCAGCCTCCTGGGGTCTCACTATGGTGCCCAGGCTGGTCTCAAACTCCTGGGCTAAACGATCCTCCTGCCTTAGCCTCCGAAAGTGTTGGGATTATCTGCATGAGTCATGGCACCTAGCCCTGACAAGAATTTTAAAGGATTCATCAAGACAGTGCTTCAACAAGCAGTTATGAACATGCTTGAAATAATGAAGGGAAAAAAAAGGAAATTTTCAACATAGAGTCTCAGCAAATACATGTGTAAGGAAAAACCAATTGGAAACTTTACCACTGAAAAATACAGTAACAAAAATAAAATCTTAATGGGTAGACTGTAACAAAGCTGACACACAAAAAGAAGACACAAATCATCAGGAGTGAAATAAGAGATATAGGTTGAGTATCCCTCATCTGAAATGCTTGGGTCCAAAAGTGTTTCAGATTTCAGATTTTTTTCAGATTTTGGAATATTTGCGTTGGTTGAGCATCCCAAATTCAAAAATCCAAAATCTAAAAATGCTCCAGTGAGCATTTGCTTTGAGTGTTTTGTTGGTACTCTTAAAAGTTTCAGATTTTGGAGCATTTCAGATTTCAGATGATCAGATTTGGGATGCTCCACCACTCTGGAGCCTGTGGACATGAAAATGATACTATTTTTAAAAATATACACAAATAAATTTGACAGCTTTGATGAAATTAAGTTTTCAGAAAGTACAACGTGCTGCAAGTCACTCAGTATGGCATAGATAATTTGAGTAGTGCTATAACTTAATAGAACTTTATAATTTTAAAATGAAAATAGGCCCGAATGACTTCAATGGAGAATTCCAACAAAGGCTTAAAGAAGAATTTACACTATTTCTATGTAGTCTCTGCCATAAAATAAGGGAATACTTCCTAATTCATTTATGAAATTAATATTATTTTGCTACCAAAAGCAAAGACAATACCAAAAGAAAAAAAAACCTTCCAATACAGACCAACTCCTTTATAAGTATAGATGTAAATAATTCTTAACAAAATGTTAATCAGTATAAGCCAACGGTATATAAATAGAATTAAACACCATGGCCAAGTGGACTTTATTTCAGGAATGCAAGATTGATTCAGCATTGAAAATCTGTCAGTGTAGTCTATCAATGTAACCGTATTAACAGGATCATGAAGAAAATACCATGTCAAATGCTGTAGAAGCATTTGACAAAATTCAATACCATTTATGATTAAAACTCTTAGAAAACTAGGAATAGAAGGAAACTTCCTTAACTGGATAAAGAACATCTATAGAAAATAAAGAGCATCATACCTGATGAAAGACTGAATGCTTTCCCCTTGTGATTGGAAACAAGGTGACAAGGATGCACACTCTCACAACTCTTATTCAACAAAATATTGGGAGTTCCAGCCAGCACAGTAAAACAAGTGGGGGGAAAGGCCTGACAATTGGAAAGGGAGAAATGAAACACCTTCCTTTTTGCCTATGACTTGATCATCTGTTTAGAAAATCCTAAGTAATCTACAAAAAATCTGTGGAACTAATAAGTGAATGTAGCAGGATCACAGGATACATTTAAAAAATGAATTTCTCTATGCTAACAATGTACTTGTGAAAACCAAAATTAAAAATGAAATACTATTTGGAATCACTAAAAAAAAAAAAAAAAAAAAAAAAAAAAAAAGAAATACCTAGGTATCAATCTAACAAGACATGCATATGACTTGTTGGATGAAAACTAGTAAATGTTGATGAAAGAACTCAAAGACCCAAATGAATGGAAAGACATACCGTGCTCATAGATTGGAAGACTTACCATGTTATAAATGTCTATTTTCCTAAAATAACAAAATTTCGGCAGGTTCTTTTTGTAGATATAGACAAAATTATCCTAAGATTTATATGAAAAGATAGAAGAACTAGAGTAGCTAGTTTTTCATACAATTTTGAAAAAAGATGAGGTGGGAGGAACCACTCTATACTCAATTTCAAGACTTATTATAAAGATAGTATAATTAAGACAGTGTAGTATTGGCAGACAGATAGACACATAGGTCAGTGGAACAGACTAGAAACCCAGAAATAGCGCCACACAAGTAAAACCAATTGATTTTGACAGAGGTACAAAAGAGACTCAGTGAAGGAAAGTGGCCTATCCAAATGGTACTGGCGCATTTGGATAGCCATAGGCAACCAAATGAACCTTGACCTAAACCTTGTGCAAAAATTAACCCCAAGTGGATCATAGATCCTAAATGTAAACCCTACAACCATAAAACTTAGAACATGGGGAAAAAACTCTCTGGGACATTTGTGATTCATTTGTATCATGGAATCCTACTCAGCAACAAGAAGGGAATGTGATGTATATGCAACTGTTTGGATAACCCTTAAAGACATTATGCTGCTGAGTGAAGAAAAGTCAACTCAAAAAGTCACATATGTATGACTGCATTTATATAACATTCTTGAATGACAAAATTACAGACATGGAGAACAGATAACAGATTAGTTGTTGCCAGGGATTAGGGATGGGGTTATGGGTACAGAGAGGGAAGTGAATGTGACTATAAAGCAGGTAGTCTTTGTGATGATGGAACAGTTTTGTATCTTGATTGTGGTTGGTGGTAGTGACACAAATCTACATGTGATAAAGCGATACATACCTATGCACACACACTGTACTAATGTCAGTTTCCTAGTTTTGGTTTTATATTATAGTTGTATAGTAAGATGTAACCATGGGGGAAACTGGGTGCAGGGTACAGGGGACCTCTTTTGCTATCTTTGGAACTTCCAGTTTTTTTAAATTATCCTAGCTAAAGTATCAAGTAAAAGTTTTTAAGAGAAAAAAAAAAAAAAAAAAAAAAAAAAAAAAACAAGGGAAGGGAAGGTACAGGATGTCTGGGAAATTGTCTGTGACATTTACACTGGTTTTTATCCAAAGGGCATTGGCCAAATCTGGTAAACTTAAGTTTCCTTTCCTCAGCATCAGAGAGCATTGAGGAACCTGAGGAAATAATCAGGTCTTTCTTCCTGGGGTGATGAATCTGATAGGTTCTTCCTCTTCACCTTAAAGCTGAGACTCAGCTAAACTGGAAACCACTACCAATCCCACCATCCTTCAAGATTGCAGGGAAAATTGATTTTCTGCATGCTTCTTAGTTTTAATGTGCATCAGAATCACGTGGGGGACTTGTTAAAACAAAGATTGCTGGGCAACATACCCAGAGTATAAGATTCAATAGGTTTGGGGTGAGGCTTTTAAAATTTGTACCTCTAATAAGTTTCCAGATGGTGGTGATTTTGCTGGTTGGGAACCACACTGCAAAAATTATTTGTATAGCTAAAACTTTGTTGGAGTGAATATGGAGACAAGATTACTGCTGAGAATTTTAAGCGACCAGCTGACCCTTGTGTAATTTGCAATGTGAATTTAATGCTGTGTAGGTGATCTTAAAAAAAAAAAAAAAAAAAAAAAAAAAAAAAAAAATTCCCTAGAATAGTTTATCCCCATCATGGCAGTATTCATAGACTGGCAGTGAGTATCCCCAGACTCTTATAGAAGCAAATACAGATTCTCTTTGGATCCAAACTCATCTCCATCCCAGGGTTGAAAGTTTTCCTAGAAATAAAATTCTAAGTAAGTAGAACAACTGATAATCAAAAATAAAAACATAAAGAAACTAAGCACTGCGAGCAGGAGTCAACAGCAGACCTGCTAGAAAATAGGAATAGGCAGATACAGAATATGAAATAAGTGTTTCATGTGTTTCAACAAAAGACAAGTTAAAAATATGTTCCAAGATTCAGAAACTATAAAGAATATTCAAAGAGATTTTTAAAAATAGAATTTATACAATTGAAAATTATAGTAGTTGAAACTTTATTAAAAATCCTCAATAGATGAATTTAACTGCAGATTATATAAACTCAAAAAAGGAAATAATGAACTGAATAATTACTTAAGCATTCAAGAGAAACAGTTGAAAAGCATGAAAGAGAAGTTATACATATTTAAAAATAAATATTTGTCTGAATGGTCTTCTGTAAGAGAGAATGGTAGACAACAGTTGAAAGAATAATGGCTAAGAATTTTCTACAGCTCGTGAACAACACTAAACTATAATTTCAAGAAGCACAGGAACCTAAGGTGGTTAAATAGATAAATTCTCACTTAGCCTTGTTACAATAAAATAGCAGAACACCAAAGACTAAGAAAAGATCTTTGACATATCTGGGGAGGAAGACAGATTTACCATTAATAAGGTCACACCCAGAAGATAGGGAAACATTTTCTTAAAATAAAAATCTAGAATTTTATACTAAGAGAAAAAATCCAGGGAAATTCTTACATTTCTTGCAGACAAAAACTGAGCATTTGCAATTAGGGAGTCTTCACTCAAAATTTAGGATTGTGTACTCTAGGCAGGAAGAAAGTGACTCTCAGATAGGAGACCTGAGATACAAGATCACAAAGCATAAGAGTAATAAATATCGTAGTAAATCTAAACAAACATTTTCATAAAACTAATCATTTTCATAGACTTTAAACATATTAATATATATGCCAGTGATAGCATGTAAGTCAGAAGGATGAATGGAGTTTCTATAAGGTATTTGTGAGGACAGTAAAGATACATAACTTTTCGGAGTCTAAAGTTAATCAGCATGTATGTCATAATAAAGAAGAGCAGATAGAAGAAATAGAAGTAATAACTTTTGAAATAACATAGAGGATGAAATAAGGGAAAATATGAAATCCAAAAGGAGAAAAACCCAGAAACACATAGTTCACAGATTAAGTAGAAAACAAAGTGATGGATATAAATCCAGATATATCATTAACCACATTAAATGTAAAATGAATTAAGCCCCAATTAGTTTGAGTGGGCTACTGAATTTTTACAATCCAACTATGTGGCCTGGCATGGTGGGTCATGCCTATAATCCCAGAACTTCAGGAGGCTGAGGCGGGTGAATCGCTTGAGGTCAAGAGTTCAAGACCAGCCTGGCCAACATGGTGAAACCCTGTCTTCACTAAAAATACAAAAATTAGCTGGTTATGGTGGCATGTGCCTGTAATCCCGGCTGCTTGGGAAGCTGAGGCAGGAGAATAGTTTCAACCTGGGAGGTGGAAGTTGCAGTGAGCTGAATTTGCACCACTGCACTCCAGCCTGGGTGGCAGAGAGACTCCATCTCAGAAAGAAAAAAAAAAAAAAAAAAAGGCAGTTGAAAGTAAAAGGATGGAAAAAAGATATATCGTGCAAATAGTAATATAGGTTTTAAAGGCAAAAATTGGATTATTTTTTGCACTGATAAAAGGTAACACTTCGATAGGAAAATACGAATGTAAATTCCACATATTTAATGCTATGACTACAAAGTATATGATGCAAACAAAATACCAGGAGGAAAAAGACATTCATAATCACAGTTGGAGGGTTTTTAGGCTTGTCTCATTAACTGATAGAACAAGCAGAGAATACACTGACATAAACCTTGTTTTACAAGTATTCTTTAATCTGTTTCACATCTGTAACATCTGTAGTCACATCCTATTTTTCACCACTCATAATTGGTTTTCTGTACCTTCTTTCTTTTTGTTTAGTCTTGCAAACACCAAATAGTAAAGGCTGCTATCTTTATGGTTTGCTAAGAATAATCAGTGGTAAGTGAACATACCAGAGAGTTCATCATTTTTGTTTGTTTTTTGAGATAGGGTCTTGCTCTTTTACCTATGCTGGAGTGCAGTGGCATGATCAAAGCTTATGCAGCCTTGACCTCTCAGGCTCAGGTGATCCTCCCACCTCAGCCTCCCAGGTGGAAGCTGGGACTATAGATACATGCCACCACATCTGGCTGAATTTTGTATTTTTTAATAGAGATGGGGTTTCACCATGTTGCCCAGGCTGGTCTCAAACCCCTGGGCTCATCAAGCAAGGCATCCACCTCGGCCTTCCAAAGTGGTGGGGTTATAGGTTACACTGCACCTGGCCATCAATCTTATTTTTTAAAATCTTTTAATTATAAAATACACGTAACATAGATTTATTATTTGTTTAGTACATTTAGAATGTTGTGCATCCATCACCACTGTATAGTTCCAGGACATTTTCATCACCCCAAGAGGAAACCCTGTATCCATTACCTAGTCACTCCTCATTGCCCTGTCCCATTTCCTTCCTGGTAACCACTAATGTGCTTTTTGTCTCTATGGGTTTGTCTTTTTTGGATATTTCATGTTAATGGAATCATAGAATATGTACCTGGTTTACTTCACTTAGCACAATGTTATCAAGGTTCATCCATATCGTAGCAGGTATCAGTACTTTTGTTTCTGTCTACCACATTTTGTTTAGTCATTAATGAACCTTTGGACGTTGCTGCATTTTGGCTGTTGTAAATAGTGCTGCTATGAACATGTGTATCCACATTTTTGTTTGAGTATCTATTTTCAGTTCTTTTGGATATACACTCCTGACTGGAATTGCTGGGTCGTATAGTAATTCTATGTTTTACTTTTTGAGGTACCCAGCAAACTGTTTTTCATAGCAGTTGTACTATTTTATATATTTCTACCCATGTGATATACAAGGATTCTAATTCTCCACATCCTGGTCAGAGCTTGTTACTTTCTTTTTGATTATATTAGTAGTCATGATAGTGGATATGAAGTGGTGCCTTATGGTTTTGATTTGTATTTGCCTCATGGCTAATGATGTTGAACATCTTGTAACATACTTGTTGGCTGTTTTGGGTTTGTCTTTTTTGTTGTTGAATTGTAAGAGTTCTTTCCTGTTTTGGATGCAAGACCTTTGTCAGATACATGAGTTGCAAATATTTTCTCCTCTTCTGTGGGTTGTCTTTCCACTTTCTTAGTAATGTCCTCTGATGTACAAAAGTTTTTAATATTGGCAAAGTCTAATTCATCTGGTTATTTTTCTTTTGTTGCTTGTGCCTTTGATGTCATATCTACAAAACCGTTGCCAAATCCCAGGTCTGAAAGATTTACCCCCCGTCTTTTCTTCTAAGTGTTTTATAGTTTTATCTTTTATATTAGGTCTTTGATCCATTTTGAGTTAATTTTTGAACATGGTATAGGTAACAGGCTAATGTATTCTTTGTCCATGTTGGCTATGTAGTTGGCACCATTTGTTGAAGATACTGTTCTTTCCCTATTGTCTTGACATCCTTGTCAAAAATCAATTGACCATTGATATATGGGTTTACTTCGGGACTTTCTGTTCTATTCTATTGATCTGTATGTCTGTCCTTATGTCAGTACCATACTGTTTTGATTACTGTTACTGTGTCGTACATTTTGAAGTCAGAAAGTATGAGTCCTCCAGCTTTATCTTTTAAAAGACTCGACTTTTGGTTTTGCTGATTCTTCTACTGTTTTGTTTCATTAATTTGTGCTCTCATCTCATCTTCATTATTTTCTTCCTTTTACTGTATTATTTGGGTTGATATTATTGTTCTTTTCCTAACTAGTTCAAATTATTATTTATTAGCTTATTAACTTATCTTTTTTAAAAATACACATTTTAAGTGTGTAGATTTTCTTCAGTATATACTGCATCAGCGAATCCACAGGTTTCCTTTTTTAAATTAATTTATCTCAGTTTTCATTTTTAGTAGTTTTCTGTTTATGATTTGGTGTTGTAATTCAGATACATTTAGTTTTGGCATTTTTTAAAAGCTTGTTACACATAGTTTTTTTGTAAGCTGTGATTATTCGAGGGTTTAAGTTCTTTGCAGGCCTTTGTCTCTTGTCTGCGTTAAGAGTTTCTTGACAAAGTTTGGGGGACTAGCCCTATCAGATATCAAGATACATTATAAAATGAAAATAATTAAACATTGTGATATTGGTACAAAGATAGAATATAGACAGTGGAAAGAATAGAGAACCCGGAACCACCTATTCCCTGCCTATTTGAATACTTTCTGTATGACGGAACACCACTGCAGATCACTAAGGAAAGGGCTTCAATGACTTGTGCTAGGATAATCGGATAGATGCATGGAAAAAAATAAATTGTATACCTTCCTCACATCATATAAAAATCAGTTCCAGGTTGAATAAATACCTCTATGTAAAAGCCAACAACTATATAAAGCTTTTAATAACATAAAGAGCATATTATCCATGATTTTGAGGCTGGAAAGATTCTTAAGACACAGAAAGCATCAAAAGGATTGATCGGTTCAGCTACATTGTTTTGGAACTTTGTCTTTGCCAGAAAACTTTATAAGGGGAGTGAGACAACAACCCTCCAACTAGAGAAGATATTTGCAACACATAATTGAGAAAGAACTGTTGTAAATTAGCCGGGTTTGGCAGCGTGCACCTGTCATCCCACTTTCTTGGGAGGCTGAGGCACCAGAATCACTTGAACCTGGGAGGTGTAGGTTGCCGTGAGCCGAGATTATGCCACTGCACTCCAGCCTGGGCTACAAAGTGAGACTCTGTCCAAAAGAAAAAAAAAGAAGAAGGTGTAAAGAACTCGAACAATTGAACTAGAAAGAGACTTCAAAAAGAGGAAAACTGAAAGGAAAGTATACACAAAAGATGCCCAGTCTCCTTAGTATTTAAGAGAAGTGCAAACTAGAACCAAATGAGGTATTAGTTACATTTAAAAGTCTGTCACTTCCATGATAGTGTTACCCCTTTGGAAAATAGTTTTTTTATCACCTAAAAAAGGTGAACACCTGCCTATCCTGTGAGCCAGCAGATTAACTCCTAGATACCCTAGAAGTTAGGGTAAATAACTCTCGAAAAGCATAAGCAAATGTGTGGGGGAGGCATCTACAAGAATGTTCATAGCAGCATTTTTTATCATAGCCTAAAATTGGAAACAACCTAAATATCCCTCAGTAGTAGATTGGATAAACTGGTATATTCATGTAGTGGAATATCACTCCACAGGCCCAATTTGTGAACTACAGCCACACACATTCATACACGCATGTATCACAGTTATAAAGGCAAGTGAAATAAGCAAACTGCAGAAGGATATGTATGCCATGATTTCTTTTATATGAAGTTTGGTAAGAGCCAAAACCAAAAAAGATGACTGGGTTAAATACTTAGAGTGTGAAGTTATAGAGAAAAGCAAGGCAATGATTTCCACAAACTTTAGGATAAATGGTACCTCTTGGGTGTGAGAGGAGGAGATGATTTTGGGGGGAATTTTAAGGCGATGGTTACACTGGTGTTCATTCTTTTTTTAAGTGTATGTATATACAGAATACACTTTGTTACGTAATAGTTTTCATAAGATGCATTTTTTGTACATTTTTATGCCAGTCATCTGTAATCATGATGAAGTGGTTGATTTTTTTTAAAGGAAAATATAAATAACCAAAATCAATAAAAAGGAAAAGACCTGAATTGATTAATATTATGGAAACAGCATCAGACCAGCTACTTTTATACATGAATTCTATCGAGGAACCTGACCCACTTTTTAGAGTTCCACTTTTGTATTTCCATAACTCTGTTGCATATTACCCCCGATCACGTTAATAGGGTCTCCAAATTAACATGTCTAAATCAGTGTTTTTATCCTTTTGCTTTTCCAAGGTGTCACTTGATAGTCTGTTCTTGGTTGACTTCCCTTAGTTGACTTATGACTGCCTCTATAATTATCTTAAAATGATTTCATTTTCCTTATGTTCTCAGCTGTTTTCGACTTCTCTCCTACCCCAATCTCTTATTGCTCCACAGGACCTCATGTCCTTTTCTAGGGTGAAAACAGCCACTGAACATGAATTATTTCAGTATACCTTTCCTAGGCTTGAATGCTTCCCTATTGCTTTCAGAATAATACTTATACTTTTAAAAAAGGAAGTGTATTATAGCTTCATCACTTTCACACTTTAAAGCAAATAAAGTTTTTACTACTTCATACTATTAACATTCCTCTCTCGTACTATTATACTTCTCTAAGTTTTCTTTCCTACCCTGATGGCTGTTGTTGTGCATTTCTTCTTTCATCCTTGCCTTTCTTCTTTCTTTCCCCTGGGGGGTAGCGGGGAGCTTACATATAGGTCTTCCCTAAGGTGCTCTCCTTAGTCTGCATCTTTCTTCTTACTAATTTGTATGTGAAATGAGAATTTATATGACACAGTAAGTATGTTTTGTACTTGGGTTAATAATATCACTACCCTTCCTGGCATGCAGACTGAAATTTCTTGAGTTCTATCTTCTTCCTCATTGCTTCTATAGCCAGTTGACTAGCAAATTTCATTTATTCTTTCCAGAACTTCAGAAAATTTTCCTCATTTTCATTGATGTGACCAGCTTTATTTGCCTTGCTTAGTGTCCTCAGATGTAGTTTGCCAGTGGTCTGTGATGCAAAAGTAAATTCATCGTACCTTTTTCTAGCTTTATTTCCTGCAGTGGATCCTTCATGAAACCTGTATGCCCAGCAAAATGGAATATTTTTCTTTGACAGTTGCTGGTTTTGCTCTGTTCTTTCCTCTCACTATTCATTCCCTTCACCACATCCCCCAAGGCAGAAACCCCCAGAGGCAGAAAAGAAAGGTCTGCCTCTTTTCTGCTTACACAGTGAATCTTAGAAAGAAAGATACGGAAGTGAAAATTATCTTTTTTTCAGGCCAAATTCTTAGCTTCAAAGATATCTGTAGCATTTCATTTGTATCTTTTCTGACCCTTGTTTCTGCCTTGCTTTAAAATGAACTTGAGTGTTTTATTTCCACTAACAAGTTTCTCTATTTCTTGGGATGAGGGAGTTATCTTTGTGTTCCAGACTCAGAAGAGGAAATCATACACTATTCACGTGAATTAATGGGAAAAAATACAAACCAAAAAAGCACATTTTCTTTTTATTAGCCTCTATTGGGGGGCGGGGCGGGAAGTGGGCGAGGGTTTCTAAAATCATTAAATTTTAGTTAAGAGCGATCTTACCACTAATTTATTCCAAGACCATAGTTTTATGGATGAGAAAAATGTGCCTCCAGAATTTAAGTGGATTACACAGTATCACACAGCTCATATAATTTGTGGTTTCCAAAATTTTACTAGTTTTTTTTTTTTTTTTGAGGCAGAGTTTTATTCTTGTTGCCCAGGCTGAAGTACAATGGCATGATCTTGGCTCACTGCAACCTTCACCTCCCGGGTTCAAACATTTCTCCTGCCTCAGCCTCCTGAGTAGCTGGGATTACAGGCGCCTGCCACCATGTCCAGCTGATTTTTGTATTTTTAGTATGGATGGGGTTTCACCATATTGGCCAGGCTGGTCTCAAACTCCTGATGTCATGATCTGCCTGCTTCGGCCTCCCAAAGTGCTGGAATTACAGGCGTGAGCCACCACACCCAGTCTGGTATTTATTTTTTAGAAATGGGGCCTCGCTATGTTGTCCACACTGGAGTGCATTGGTTACTCACTGACCTGAACATAATGCACTGCAGCCTTGAACTCTTAGCGTCTAGTCATCCTCATGCCTCAGCCTCCTGAGTACTGAAATTTGTAAGGTCATTTTGCCTTCAGTCCCACATGGGAGCAGGAGTCCTAGGTGAGCTGGAGTTGCCATAACCATAACTGAATGTGAGTCCCCAGGCAGAAAGGTAACCTTTTCTGTATATGAGCTCATAGAAATTCATTTATCTATTCCTATTTCCCTTTTCTCCCCACCTTTTACTGCCTGCTGTCTTCCTTCAGACTTTGGTAGCTGGAGCTGGTAAGAAATCTTTCTTATTTTCTGTAATGTGTTTTATAAATTACCTGTAGTCTAATGATTATATATGGTTTTAAGAAAAATACCATAAAGGAAGAGTATTTGTCCTTAGTTTTCCATCTTTAGTTATCCATAAAATCTGAACTCTACCCTGAAAAATGTGTTGTCTTTGTATTTTTCATCTTTCCTCGATATCTACTTGTTAGTTCAATACTGTCTTTTATCAGTTTTAATGTACTGTTCCCCAGAACATATTTGTTACTGTTTTCATAGAGAATTGAGCAGAATTCGTACAGAATTAAACTTACTTTTTTCTCCATCCACTAGATGGCTCAAGTGCACCACTTTGGCAGCTCAGATTGATCCTTGCTTGCTTTGCTTGTGGTTTCTACTTTGAGTACTGCTTGCTTTTTAAAAACTGGATGAGCCCTTATCTGAACCCAGCTTTACATATATGTGATGGCAGATTCCCTCACATTTTCTGATTATTTACCGACTTCTGAAAAGCTGGTGAAGTGTTCTTCATATCAAAAGTAAAAAGTGCATTACACTGCTTAGAAGATTTTGTTTTTTTGCTTTCAAGTTATTTTGGACTTTAATTCAATCACCAATAATCTGTTTAGATTTCCTCGAACTGGGCATGCAGTTAATAATTCATGCATTTCTTCCTGATTCATAGTCATTTGAAGTCATTTTCCAGCACACGGTGGTACTTCAGGAGTTTTTGAGGCACACAGGGCTATTTGCTTCAGTTCTGTAGTAGTATTTATTGAGTGCTTTTGTGCTTGGCATTGTATGAGCCAGTGGAGGGAAATACCAGGATGACTAAAGAAGACATGTTCATCAGCAAGGAGCCCACTGCGTTAATTCGTTCCCTTAAGTTTCTTTTTTTATTATTATTTTTTATTTTTATTTTTCCTGAAAGCACATTGGTATCTTGAGTTTTTGAAGCCAAATAATGAGTAGAATGAAATGGCTTATATTTGTAACCAACCCTGAGGAGAAGTTTGTTTTTGACATTGTCCCTGTTGATATTGCCTGAAAATAAAAACTTAAAAACAAAAACTGAATTCTTTAGAAATATGCTTATGGCTTTCTGTTTTGAGTTGTTAAGAAAAAAGGAAAGGGAATTAAGATAGGTTGAATGCTTATCATGTGCCAGTTTCTTTCTTAATCTGATACTGTCAGTAATTTGGAAGATAAGTACAAATATCTCTATTTACAAATGAAGAAACTAAGGAATCAGAAGTTGCCCAGGATCAAAGAGCTAGTAAGTCAGAGAGGCAAATTCTGGACCTCTTTGTGATATCAAGGGTTTTTTTTTATTTTTTTTTTGCCCAAGAAAAAATAATTATTTTCTGAAATGACAGAAACATTTGTAATATCAACTAGTTGGATACTTTCTTATTCTAAAGACAGAAAACTCCAAACAAAGAATCGATTGCCTCTCACAGTTGATCTTTGAGATTATAAACAAATATTCTTGTCAAACTAGAGCAGTCATACTGGTATCTCTTTTACAGATACCTTTAGAATGATAGCAAACACTATAAAATTGATTTTTCCAGAGAAAGCTTTTGTACCTAATAATCTTATTTTTCAGGAATAATTACTGAATTATTTTGTCAGTTTGAAAATACAGTGTACGATTTAAAGGAGAATGGCAAGTTGTTGAAGTAAATACACGTTATTTACAATATTATAACTAGATTACATTACAAATATTGTAACAACAATTTGTCTTTATATAATTCCCTTGATTTCTTTTTATTGTTTAAGGGTCCTTGTAGCTAAGGTTTGTAAAACAGGAAATATGGCTGTTTGCCAGTGTTCTTAAGGAAACAGGAGTGAAGTAAAGCAAACATTACAAAAGGGGTTTGTTTAAAGGATGTACTTAATTTCTCTGTGGCTGTGGTATCATTTTTCTGGCTCTGTTGTCTTTGTCCTTTTTCACTGCATCAGAAAACAGCCATTAGGTATATATCCTTCAAAGTTTTAAAAGTTGAAATTGTACTCTTACAAATATTAAAACAAAAAATAACCAGTACTGCGGACTGAACTCAAAGATATTTAAGATAAATATCTTCCCATGAGTATAAATTTGTATCCTCCATATCACCCTAGAAATTTTCGTACACATTGACTAGATTTATTGATATTTTTGTTCCTTTTTTTGTATTACCAGATATTGCCATCAGTATTATTACTGTATTTACACAATGTTGCCTTGTATGGAAATTCCAAACCTTTGCCGACTCTTGATAACCAAGATAACGATAAACTAAAGTTATTATCCCATCTTTTGAGAGAAATGTAAAATTATTCATTTATCTATAAAGAATCTTTGACAAAGGTATTTTTTAAAGCACATTGAATCCTAGCCATTTTGTTATTATTAGCTATGTACCTAAATGATATTTTAGATATGAGTATAAGGAAGACAAACTTTAGGTTGTCAAAGAATGAGCATGTCTCATGAGTTACAGTCATGGCATGACAATTGGATTACAATTATCTGTTGATGAATCAACTTCATCTAAAACTTAATTGCATATTAAATTATTTAATCATTTCCTGATTCGGTAATAAGAAGTCAGAATATATAGTAATTTACTGGGTAGCACGTTACATGCCATAGCTTGGAGAATGTACTTGATTAGTAAAGTCCACAATAAATCAAAGACAAATGAGAAAATTCTTTTAGAATTCAACTTTAGTGGATTTTTTTCTTAACTTGAAATGACTTTAAATGCTCTTATGTAATAAGAAAAGAACCCTAGATATATTTAAATATTTAACCTGCTATAATTTTTGTTGGAAAGGAGGTACTTTTTTTTTAATGAGTATTTTTTTTTCCCATGGGTAAAAAATAACTTTGGTGATGTAGTATGCATTTATCTCTGTATTGTTAAAAACAAAATTTAATAATAAAAAAACCCTAAGAACCTTTAAATTTAATGAAGTTTATCTAGAAGCAGACAGCACTCCAGACTAAGATGGTTCAGAATACTACCACTTACAACTGGTGAGCTGTTTTAATAACGGAAAAATAGGAAGTGTCATACAGAAATTACCTGATTGATGCTGCTTGGTGTTTGCCTTATTTGGGCATAATCTAGCAGCTTTTAACCTGGGATTGGCTGAGACTCAGATGTGTGGTTATAAGGATATACTCCTAAGTAAGGTTATAACTTGTTTACACATCAAGCTTGAGTACAGTTAACAGTGTATGGAGACAGTCTGGGCCAAATCTAATTGAACAGTATAAAAATAAGTTGTGCAAGTATTTATCCTTACTACATGAGTTACATCCTAATATTCTTTATTTTCTTCTATTTCACTAAAATATTCAAATCCATCAAATTGATTTCATGACCCATCAGTGTGTTGGAGCTCATTGGTTTGGAAAACACTGCCATATTTTTTACCCTATTAACAACTGACTAGTCTGAAGGAGCTCAAAATATTTGGAAAACACTATTATTGCAGTTTAGTAGCTGACTTTTTAAAAAAATTGCTTTCTAGAATCCTCCCTGCTACATAATCACCAGATGTTATTTCAATATTGTTTTCCTAACTTGAAAATTTAACTGAATTACTAGAAGTTGTTGGATGAAGAACTATCTGAAGTACCAAGCCCACAAAGGAAAATTTAATATTGATTGAGGTATCGTGGTTATCTGTGCACCCTTAAAATTAAGCCCATTTTGGTTAATAGAATGTAAGTTTCAGCTGGATGTGGTGGCTCAGCACTTTGGGAGGCCAAGGCAGGAGGATCACTTGAGGCCAGGAGTTTGAGACCAGCCTGAGTAACACAATGAGACCCCATCTACACAATTTTAAAGTTAAAGAAGTTTGGTGGTACATGCCTGTAGCTATTCAGGAGGCTGAGATGGGAGGATTGTTTAAGCCCAGGAGTTTGGGGCTGCAAGTGAGCTAAGCTTGTGCTCTTGCATTCCAGCCTGGGTGACAGAGTGAGATCTTGTTTAAAAATTTAAAAAAATAAAAATAAATACATATATATTGTTTATATATATAAATTTCAAGTTAATTGTTTAAAGGATGTCATTAACCAGAACTAAGCATCAGTCTTTGGTAATGAAAGCACTCTAAAAGTCTTTCTTTTAGATAGATTGAAAAGTCTGTCTTGCAGACAAAGATAATTTTATTAATCATAAGTAACATTATTGTGAAAAGTATTTATGAATATTAATAACTCAGTTTCTTCACGTATGTTGAATTGTTTTACATGTTTTATCTTTGCATAATCTATAAACTTAATGTTTCTTAGTTGACGAAATAAGTTTACAGTTAGATATATAGGTAACTTTTAATATTTTAAAAATTGTGTCATGAGAAGTATAAATAAAATTCAATGAACGATACCATTTCTTGGCCTTATATAATGGCGTATATTTGAACACTTGGAGATAGTGGAAAAGGGCATTTCACATAAGGGGAACAGAGGCATCAAGGCAGAAAAGCTTAATATGTTCCAGAAATAAAGCATTCAACTGGATGGGCTTTATTCTAAAGGCAGTTTTTGAGAGAAGAGAGAATTAAATTAGCATCTGTTACAATACTTACTTGCTACAGGAGATAATGGGATGGATTTGAAGGGAGTGAAATTAGGCAGAGAGAGCAGTTAAGAAATCACTGAAATATTTTAGAGAAGAAATGAGATTGAAGTAGGACAGTGTCTATGGAAATAAAAAAGGTAATTTATCAAGATAGTAAAATCAACACAGTTTGGCCGCTGATTAGATTAATTCAAAAATATTTGAGTATGTGCTGTGCAGTTCTGGGAATCCAACTGTGAACAAAATGCATGCTCTTTACCCTTACAAGTAGTTTTAGTTCAGTGGGAAGCACAGACATTTCAATTCAGGGTAATACATGTGCTGCCATGGAGAAAGGCCCAGTTTGCCTTGGGAGTGAGTGTACTGACTGAACTTGAAGCCTCAGGGATGAGTAGGTCTTGACCAGGTAAAGTGAGTGGGGTTAGAGTGTGTTACAGATTCCTCCCTGTCCTCTCCCCGCATGTTGGCTTGGAGGTGAAAAGATTATGGTACTTTTAAAGCAGTTCATTGTGGCTGGATCCTGGGATTGGAGAGGGAGGAGGATCTGGTAAGAGAGAGGGCCAGGACCAAATCATCCAGAGTCCTGAAGTTCCTAGAATCCCCTAGTTCTTGGTCCACAGCCCTAATGAAGGCTTGGGCTTTATCTTAGGAACAGAAAGTAACTGTGGTATGATTTTAAGCAAGGGAGACTCAGGGTCAAAAATTGCATGCTAGAATAATTATGTTAGCTAAGAATGTCTTAGTTTTAAGTCAGAAACTTAAGCAAAAGACAAAGAAAGTGACCCAGAGGATTCAGCATATGCAGAGGTAGAATTGCAGCTGGATTTTACAAAGATCTGGAACCAGACATGGTTCAGTACCAGATGCTTCCTCTTCCCCTGTATCACATAGTGTCTTGTCTCTCATGTCTGCTTCACTGCTCTATGTATAATGTCTTCTCTTAACTATAAAGCTCTACCTTAACAGCCTCTGAATTTCTCTCCCACTTCCAGGTCCTCTGGAGAGAGTCTGACTGGTTCCTTAAGTCAGTTGTCTATCCTTGGTCTAATCAGCTATGGCTAGGAGGGCAGGGTCATGTAGCATAAACATAGTGCTTCAAAGCCAACCGCTCTCATAGTTAAGGGGTATAGTGAGTTGTGGGCTAGGCAGAATTCTTAGAAAGAACCAACTTCAGAAGATCATTTTGGCTGCAGAATGAAGAATTCAGGAGAAGGGAACTAAAGGAAGGGGACCTCTTTAAAAGAATACAGTAATCCAGGCAGTAGATAATATTGGCCTGAATTAGGGGGTAAGAAGAAAACTGATCTATGGTAGATTAAAGGTTGAATCTCCAGAAGTGTATGTAGATTGGATATTGGAGTATAAAGAGTCAAGGATAATGTTTGTGTTTCTGGCTTGAATACCTGAATGGATGATGATAGCAATCCCTGAGCTAAAGGAGCATAGCTGCAAATTTAGTGAGGATTGAAGATGAAGACTTTATTTTTGTGCTCATGTAGAGTTTGAGATAGCTCCGAGACATCTAAGTGGTAATGATTAGTAGACCCTTGAATATATGCATCTATAGCAGAAGGAAAAGCTCAATAGTAGATACATATTTGAAATTCTTCAGTGTTAAGTGATAACTAGAGCCATGAGGGTGAATGAAATTGCTGTGGGAGAGTACAGCAAGACAAGAGGGCCAAGACAGCCATGAAGAGAATCTGAGGGCTAGCAGATGGGGGAAATGAGCCTACAGGGCAGACTGGGAAGGAACAGAAAGGTGTGAGAAAAATCCAGGGTATGCAGTGTTTTTAGAAACCCAAGAAAAGTGCTTCAGGCAGGAGAATGTGGTGAAAGTGTCAGGTGCTGATGGGCAGCATAGGAAGGAGTCACGTTGTGTTTAGGAGCAAGAAGTTTGTCGATGACTTTGGTGAATGAGCCTGATGGGCTTGGTGAATATGGAAAACAGGATTGAAGACTCTGGCAAGTGAAGAAATCAAAATAACAAATATAAACAGTGCTTGAGGTATAAGGAGAAAGAGTGGGTAGAGATGATTTTGACAGTGAAGTAAGGTTTTTAATTATGTATTTTTAAAAATATCAGGGTCTTGATCATATTTCAGTGCTAGGAGAAAGAATGATAATCAGTTGAGCAAGGTCAGGAGATTCTTCTGAGCACTATTACATTGTAATGGTAAAGAGTGAAGCGAAAGTATGTGGAAACTAGTTTAGTGAATGGAAGTGGAGGTATTTCCTCACTTTTGTTTTCTCTAGGAAGAGGTTAGGATTATTTACAAATAAGGTAAAGTCGAAGACTTAGGGAACAGGAGGACTGTTTGTAATAGATACTGTAGAAATTAGACTACTGCAACTTGGGATTTTGTTTTCAGTAGTTTAGATTAGAGGCCTTAAATTGAAAGCAGCACCAGTATATATCATTGTATTTGTTTTGTTCAGCAGTCTGATTATATGCTCATGTTGTGCTACTTCAGGTTGGTACATTGAGAGTAAGATTTGGCATGATGGTGGTCTGACTAATGGAACATAGAATATAAGCTGTGGGAGGAAAGAAGTAAAAGTGAGGACTAATAGAAAAGTGAGTTGTTAAAGGCCTGGAGGTCTTATGTGCAAAGAATAAGTGAGAGTAAGTCAGCTTGATAGGCAGGTCCTAAAATGAGGGTAACACTAAAGGGGAATGGACCGATAGCTTCTTAGGAGATTTTCCTGCATTTGCCTGCATTGCTGAAAGAATGGTATTGCTGATGAAAGAAGTGAACATGGAAGGAAGCACAAGTTAGTTTTAGAGGGAAGAAAAATTAGGTTTTTTCTATTTCCACTTTGAGTACCTATGGACCATTCATACTGAGATGACCAAGAGGCAGTTGAAAATATAAGGGAGAAGCCAGGGCTGGAAACAAAACTGGGAGATCATAATTGAACCCACAAATTTAACAAAGAATATAAAGTGATAAGGTCTACTTAGACACTATGTACATTTAAGGAGTAAGAAATAGAGAAAAGGTGCTTACAAGCTTTGAGAATTTGTGAAGAAACTCAAAAGAGGTTGAAAGGGTTGACCAAGCAGATCACTGGATTTGTGAGTGGCTTTCCAGAGAGTTCAGTGGAGGATGAAAGGAGATTGGAAAGGTTTGAAGAGTAACTGACTTTCTGGAAGTATGTATATTGCCAATGAATGATGTATTATTATATGTGATTTTTAAAATCTGCCCAATATACTGATATTTAAAAAATAACTGTAATTTGCTTTTTTATTAAAAAATTATTATAGTCTGGCTTTCTGAAATAGAGTATACTGGCTATTGAATTTGTTAATGCCTCAGGAATATAATAGTTGTTGATTATTACTCAGAACTATAATATGGTTGGGCCCTTTCGAGTGCTGTTAAGACCATTTGTTTTTGTACTGAATGCCTTCAGTGAGTTGTGTTTTTCAAGGCCTTCTTTCCCTTGTCATTTGTTGCATGAAGTCATTTGACAGTATTATTCAAGGATTTTTTTTTCCCCTCAAAGCACTTCACTGTGTTATAGTTTATAATTGGAAGCCTCTGTAGATATATCTGAGGATACGGGGTTGGTGGGGAGTAGTGTCTCCTACTATAGTCATATAAGACAGAATACTTCTGTGGCCTCTGGTCACCAGAATGTATGAAGATTTCTCTCCAGCAGACACCAACTGAGTGTCTTCTGATTCAGTTCCATTCTGACATTGTCTTCCTGAAAACAGCATCAGATCCCACAGGTTGAGGTCTCAGTCCCACAACACTGCCACGCTACTTCAGATGCCAGTCACAGGCATAAGTTGTAGCCTTGTGTCTGACTGAATAACTATAAATTGGGGTTCGCATGTTCCCCTCCTTGGGTTCAATTAATTTTCTAGAGTGGCTCACAGAACTCACAGAAATACTTACATTTACCCATTATTATAAGGGATATTACAGAGAATACAGATGAAGAGCTAGATGAACAGACAGGATGCATAACAGAAGGTATGGAGAAGGGTCATGGAGTTTTCATGCCTTCTCCAGCTATGCCACACTCTGGGAACCTGCATGTGTTATCCAGAAGCCCACAAAACAGTCCTTTTGAATTTTTGTGGAAACTTGTTTACTTAGGCATGATTGATTAAATCATTGGCCATTGGTTTATTGACTCAACCTTCAGCTCCTCTCCCCTTCAGCTCCTGTCCCCTTACTAGAGGTGGGAGTAGGACCAAAAGTTTCAGCCCTCTAATTATGATTGGTTTCCCTGGCAGCCAGCAATCCTAAGGTTATTCAGGAGTCCTCTGCCCTCAATAAAGTCATCAGCAGACAAAAAGACACCACTTTGAAGATTCCAAGGATTTTAGGAGTTATGTCAGGAAACTGGGACAAGACTAAATATGCATTTCACAGTATCATAGTACAAATAAATGCACTGTTGACTTCAATGGAAAAAGCTGAGGCATAATTACTATAGAGAATTTATTTGGGCCAAATTTGAGGACTTCAACCTGGGATACACTTCCAAGTTGACTTGGGGAGTGCTCCAGAGAACAGAAGAGAGGCCCATGGTTTTAAAGAAAAGATGAGAGCTGGCAAGATGGCCGAATAGGAACAGCTCCGGTCTGCAGCTCCCAGCGAGATCGACACAGAAGGCAGGTGATTCCTGCATTTCCAACTGAGGTACCTGGTGCATCTCACTGGGACTGGTTGGACAGTGGGTGCAGCCCATGGACGGCGAGCTGAAGCAGAGTGGGGCGTCACCTCACCTGGGAAGCACAAGGGATCAAGAGATTTCCCTTTCCTAGCCAAGGGAAGGCATGAGAGACTGTACTGGGAGGAACGGTGCATTCCGGCCCAGATACTGTGCTTTTCCCATAGTCTTCGCAACCAGCAGACCAAAAGATTCTCTCTGGTGCCTGGCTTGGTGGGTCCCACCTCCAAGGAGCCCAGCAAGCTGAAATCCACTGGCTTGAAATTGTCACTGCTAGCACAGCAGTCTGAGGTCGAACTGGGATACTCGAGCTTGGTGGGGCAAGGGGCATCCACCATTGCTGTGACTTGAGTAGGAGGTTTCACCCTCACAGTGTAAACAAAGCCTCTGGGAAGTTTGAACTTGGCGGAGCCCACTGCAGCTCCCTGGGACTGAGCACCTGGGGGAAGGGGCGGGTATGGGTCCAGCTTCAGCAAACTTAAACGTCCCTGCCTGACAGCTCTGAAGAGAGCAGGAGTTCTCTCAGCACAGTGTTTGGGCTCCTGTAAGGGTCAGACTGCCTCCTCAAGTGGGTCCCTGACCCGCTGTATATCCAGGCTGGGATATACATGAGGGGCCGACAGACATCTCATACAGGAGAGCTCTGGCTGACATCTGACCGGTGCCCTTCTGAGATGATGCTTCCAGACACAGGAACAAGCAGCAGTCTTTGTTGTTCTGCAGCCTCTGCTGGGGATACCCAGGCAAACAGAGTCTGGAGTGGACCTCTAGCAAACTCCAGCAGACTTGCAGCAGAGGGGACTGTTAGAAGGAAAACTAACAAACAGGAATAGTACCAACATCACCATCAAAAACCAAAGGTAGATAAATCTGCGAGGATGGGGAGAAACCAGCGCAAAAAAGCTGAATACTCCAATAACTACAACACCTCTTCTCCTCCAAAGGATGACAACTTCTCACCAGCAAAGCAACAAAGCTGGACAGAGAATGAGTTTGACAGATTGACAGAAGCAGGCTTCAGAAGGTGGGTAATAACAAACTCCTCTGAGCTAAAGGAGCATGTTCTAACCCAATATAAGGAAGCTAAGAAACTGGAAAAAAAGGTTAGACAAATTGCTAACTAGAATAACCAGCTTAGAGAAGAATTTAAATGACCTGATGGAGCTGAAAAAC
This sequence comes from Rhinopithecus roxellana, assembly GCF_007565055.1. Taxonomy (NCBI): domain Eukaryota; kingdom Metazoa; phylum Chordata; class Mammalia; order Primates; family Cercopithecidae; genus Rhinopithecus; species Rhinopithecus roxellana. Next base: position 3,745,028 of record NC_044559.1, on the reverse strand, counting down.
ACAGCATGAGAACTTTGTGAAGCATAAACAAGTATCAATAGCTGAATCGATAAAGTGGAAGAAAAGATATCAGAGATTGAAGATTAATTTAATGAAATAAAGTGAGAAGACAAGATTAGAGAAAAAAAGAGTAAAAAGAAACAAATAAAGCCTCCAAGAAATATGGAACTATGTGAAAAGACCAAATCTACGTTTGATTGGTGTATGTGAAAGTGACGGGGAGAATGGAACAAAGTTGGAAAACACTCTTCTGGGTGTTATCCAGGAGAAGTTTCCCAACCTAGCAAGGCAGGCCAACAACATTCAAATTCAGGAAATACAGAGAACACCACAAAGATACTCCTCAAGAAGAGCAGCCCCAAGACCCATAATTGCCAATTCAGCAAGGTTGAAATGAATGAAAAATGTTAAGGGCAGCCAGAGAGAAAGGTTGGGTTACCCACAAAGGGAAGCCCATCAGACTAACAGTGAATCTCTTGGCAAAAACCCTGTAAGTCAGAATAGAGTGGGGGATAATAATATTCAACATTCCCAAGAAAAGAAATTTCAACCGAGAATTTCATATCCAGCCAAACTAAGCTTCATAAGCTAAGGATAAATAAAATTCTTTACAGACAAGTAACTGCTGAGAGATTTTGTCACCACCAGGCCTGCCTTACAAGAGCTCCTGAAGGAAGCACTAAACATGGAAAGGAGCAACTGGTACCAGCCACTGCAAAAACATACCAAATTGTAGAGACCATCAATGCTATGAAGAAACTGCATCAACTAACGGGCAAAATAACCAGCTAGCTTCATAATGACAGGATCAAATTCACACATAACAATATTAACCTTAAGGGTAAATGGACTAAATGCCCCAATTAAAAGACACAGACTGGCAAATTCGTTAGAGTCAAGACCCATCAATGTGCTGCATTCAGGAGACCCATCTCACGTGCAAAGACACACATAGGCTCAAAATAAAGGGATGGAGGAAGATTTACCAAGTAAATTGAAAGCAAAAAAAAAAAAAAAAAAAAAGCAGGGGTTGCAATCCTAGTCTCTTATAAAAGATACTTTAAACCAACAAAGATCAAAAGAGACAAAGAAGGACATTACATAATGGTAAAGAGATCAATGAAACAAGAAGAGCTAACTATCCTAAATATATATGCACCTAATACAGCAGCACCCAGATTCATAAAGCAAGTTCTTGGAGACCTACAAAGAGACAGACTCCCACACAATAATAGTGGGAGACTTTAACACCCCAGTTTCAATATTAGATAGATCAATGAGACAGAAAATTAACAAGGATATCCAGGAGTTGAACTCAGCTCTGGACCAACCGGACCTAATAGACGCCTACAGAACGCTCCAGAGAATATACGTTCTCCTCAGCACCACATCACACTTATTCTAAAACTGACAACATAATTGGAGGTAAAACACTCCTCAGTAAATGCAAAAGAACAGAAATCATAACAGTCTCTCAGACCATAGTGGAATTGAATTAGAGCTCAGGATTAAGAAACTCACTCAAAAACACACAACTACATGGAAACGGAGCAACCTGCTCCTGAATGACTACTGGGTAAATAACAAAATAAAAGCAGAAATAAAGATGTTATTGGAAACCAATGAGAAAAAGACACAACATAGCAGAATCTCTGGGACACATTTTAAGCAGTGTGTAGAGGGAAATTTATAGCATTAAATGCCCACAAGAGAAAGCAGGAAAGATCCAAAATCGACACCCTAACATCACAATTGAAAGAACTAGAGAAACAAGATCAAACAAATTCAAAAGCTAGCAGAAGACAAGAAATAACTAAGATCAGGGCAGAACTGAAGGAGATAGAGACACGAAAAACCCTCAAAAAATCAAGTGAATCCAGGAGCTGGTTTTTTGAGAAGATCAACAAAATAGACCGCTAGCCAGACTAATAAAGAAGAAAAGAGAGAAGAATCAATTAGACACAATAGAAAATGGTAAAGGGTATATCACCACTGATCCCACAGAAATACAAACTACCATCAGAGAAGACTATAAACACCTTTATGCAAATAAACTAGAAAATGTAGAAGAAATGAATAAATTCCTGAACACATACACCCTCCCAAGACTAAACCAGGAAAAAGTTGAATCCCTGAATAGATGAATAACAAGTTCTGAAATTGAGGCAGTAAGTAATAGCCTGCTAACCAAAAAAAGCCCAGGACCAGGTGGATTCACAGCTGAATTATACCAGAGGTACAAAGAGGAGCTGATACCATTCCTTCTGAAACCGCTCCAAACAATAGAAAAAGAAAGAGACTCCTCCATAACTCATTTTATGAGGCGAGTATCATCCTGATAACCAAAACCTGGCAGAGACACAACAAAAAAAGAAAATTTCAGGCCAATATCCCTGAAGAACATTGATGTGAAAATCCTCAATAAATACTGGCAAACCAAATCCAGCAGCACATCAAAAAGCTTATCCACCATGATCAACTCTGCTTCATCCCTGGGATGCAAGGCTGGTTCAGCATATGTAAATCAGTAAACATAATCCATCACATAAACAGAACCAATGACAAAAACCACATGATTATCTCAATAGATGCAGAAAAGGCCTTTGAAAAAATTCAACAGCCCCCATGCTAAAAACTCTGAATAAACTAAGTATTGATGGAACATATCTCAAAATAATAAGAGCTATATATGACAAACCCGCAGCCAATATTGTACTGAATGGGCAAAAACTGGAAGCATTACCTTTGAAAACCGGCACAGGACAAGGATGCCCTCTCTCAGCCCTCCTATTCAACATAGTGTTGGAAGTTCTGGCTAGGGCAGTCAGGCAAGAGAAAGAAAGAAAGGGTATTCAGTTAGGAAAAGTGGAATTCAAATGGTCTCTATTTGCAGATGACATGATTGTTTATTTAGAAAACCCCATTGTCTGAGCCCAAAGTCTTAAGCTGATAAGCAACATCAGCAGTCTCAGGATACAAAATCAATGTGCAAAAACCACAAGCATTCCTATACACCAGTAACAAACAGCCAAATCATGAGTGAACTCCCATTCACGATTGCTACAGAGAGAATAAAATACCTAGGTATCCAGCTTACAAGGGATGTGAGGGACCTCTTTAAGGAGAACTACAAACCACTGCTCAAGGAAATAAGAGGGGACACAAATGGAAAAACATTCCATGCGCATGGATAGGAAGAATCAATATCATGAAAATGGCCATACTGCCCAAAATAGTTTATAGATTCAATGCTATCCCCATCAAACTACCATTGACTTTCTTCACAGAATTATAAGAAACTACTTTAAATTTCATATGGAACCAAAATAGAGCCCACATAGCCAAGACAATCCAAAGCAAAAAGAACAAAGCTGGAGGCATGATGCTACCTGACTTCAAACTATACTACAAGGCTACAGTAACCACAATAGCATGGTACTGATACCAAAACAGATATACAGACCAGTGGAACAGAACAGAGGCCTCAGAAATAATGCCAGACATCTACAACCATCTGATCTTCTTGACAAACTTGACAAGAAATGGGGAAAGGATTCCCTATTTAATAAATGGTGTTGGGAAAACTGGCTAGCCATTATGCAGAAAGCTGAAACTGGATTCCTTCCTTACACCTTGTACAAAAAGTAACTCAAGATGGATTAAAGACTTAAATGTAAGACCTAAAACCATAAAAATCCTAGAAGAAAACCTAGGCAGTACCATTCAGGACATAGGCATGGGCAAACACTTCATGACTAAATCACCAAAAACAATTGCAGCAAAAGCCAAAATTCACAAATGATCTCTAATTAAGAGTTTCTGCACAGCAAAAGAAACTATCATCAGAGTGAACAAGCACCTTACAGAATGGGAGAAAATTTTTTGCAATCTGTCCATCTGACAGAGGGCTAATATCCAGGATATAAAAAGAACTTAAACAAATTTACAAGAAAAAAACAACTCAATCAAAAAGTGGGTGAAGCATATAAAGAGACACTTCTCAAAAGAAGACATTTATGCAGCCAATAAACATATGAAAAAATGCTCATCATCACTCGTCATTAGAGAAATGCAAATCAAAAACCACAATGAGATACCATCTCACTCCAGTTAGAATGGCAGTCATTAAAAAGTCAGGAAACAGATGCTAGAGAAATAGGAACACTTTTACACTTGTTGGTGGGAGTGTAGATTAGTTCAGCCATTGTGGAAGACAGTGTGGTGATTCCTCAGGGATCTAGAACTAGAAATACTATTTGACCCAGCAATCCCATTACTGGTTACATACCCAAAGGATTATAAGTCATTCTCCTGTAAAGACACATGCACACATATGTTTGTTGCTTCACTGTCCACAATAGCAATGACAGGAACCAACCCAAATGCGCATCAGTGATAGACTGGATAAAGACAATGTGGCACATACACAGCATGGAATACTCTACAGCCATAAAAAGGATGAGTTCATTCCTTTGCAGGGACATGGATGAAGCTGGAAACCATGATTCTCAGCAAACTAACAAAAGAACAGAAAACCAAACACCGCATGTTCTTACCTCTAAGTGGGATTTAAACAATGAGAACACATGGACACAGGGAGGGGAACATTACACACCAGGTCCTGTCAGGGGGTCGGGGGAGGGATAGCATTAGGAGAAATACCTGATGTAGATGACGGATTGATAGGTGCAGCAAACCACCATGGCACGTGTATACCTATGTAACAAACCTGCGCATTCTGCACATGTACCCCAGAACTTAAAAGTATAATTTAAAAAAAAAAGGAAAAAACACATTTCTTGGACCCATGGTAGAAAAACTGATCACTATCCAAATATCCACTCTCTCACTCTTGGTCAATTGAACCCTTCAACTTTTAGTTAGGTACATGGCTACTTTGCAGTAAGATGTGACTGTGGTGTGTGAGCCAGGCTAATTTGCGCAGAAGAAATTGTGTAACTTGCAAGTCATATCCTCAGAAGAGAAGGTGCTCACCCTGTCTTCTTCCCACCCCTCCCCTGGATTGGAGAAGAGATGCATTATTGCCCATGTGGTGAAAGAGCAACAGGATAAAAGGAACCTGGGTCCTTGGATAACGTCATGAAAGACGTTTCATGACATCTAGGAGGTGAAAGAGCAACAGGATAAAAGGAACCTGGGTCCTTGGATAACGTCATGAAGGAGAGCTGCCTTTTCTCTGTGGCTCTCCCACTTAACTCTGGACTATTATATGAGAAAGAAAGAAACTAAATTGTTTGAAAAATAAATAAATAAATAGATAAATCGGGAGGGAGTGACTACAAAAGTTGCTTATCAGGTGTTCTAATTGGTTTACAGAAATAACATTGGTTAATGATTTTCTATACATTGTTAAATTATAGGGTGTGTGGCATTTTATGTCTACTTGAGGTCAGTTAGTCTAGAACTTGAATAGCAAGTGGCTTCAAGGGATAATTATTTACTCCAAGGGGAAATAAGACATAACTGCTGTTACATTTTAAATGCCTTTTTGGGACTGGTAACTTAGGCCCATATTCCTTAGATAAAAAGTTTCTCTTCCCCCCTCCCTCCCCAGCCTTTACTCCTGTGGTCAAAAATCTTTCTTCTTGAAAGCATTGTTAATCAAAATCTAAGTGTCAAGATTTCCCTTGTCACCGGGAAAGCTCACTCCCAGGTCGTGCTGTCCTGTGTTGATGAGGGAGGAGGAAATGTCTCGGTGAGGAATTTTAAGAGCTTGCAAAAGCTGACTTAGGATGGCATCGCAGAGTGGTAGAAATGAGACCTCAGTTAAGTTATTGATTTATGTAAGTCATTGCTTGTTGAATCATCCCTAGTCTTTGGAATCCCATGATTTTAGTTTTCTCCAAAGTAAAACAATAAGAGATACATAACATTAAGAATTTGTATAGTAGAAATGTAATGCACACATTGACTACAATAAAAAAGTGAATTTACATGTGAGAATGAAAAAAGAACCTATTCTTTAAGGAGCCAACAACAACAACAACAAAATCGTGAAAAAAATTAAAACCTGGTTCTTCTTTACAGACTGGTTGTAGCCAGGAAATAAGTCAGGATTTAGTCCAGGTGGTTGACAAATAATAAAACTCAAAAACAATGGTCAGGCCTAGAATCTAATAAGAAGTGTGTTACAGTTTTCTTGTGAAACATGATTTTTCTGTCTCTAGTCTTTTATTTTTAAAAAATATATAATTTTACATATATAAAATGTATATATTTATACCTAGAAATTTTTTCTTTTAGAGATAGTCTCACTCTGTCACTCAGGCTGTTGTGCAGTGGCATGATTATAACTCATTGCAGCCTTGAATTCCTGGGCTCAAGTGATCCTCCACCTCAGCCGTGAGTAGCTAGGCTTACAGGCACAAGCCACTACACCCATCCAATCCCTCTTTTCTACCAAAGAGAAATAGACCAATTTATTTGCAAAGTAAGTTTTAGAGTTATTATACTTGGCCTGATTATTTGTGTGAAGTGCAACAAGAGTAGTTATTGGTCATATAGACTAGTTGGCTTTGCTGAAACTTTTTCATAAGAAATTTTAGATTAGACTTTTAGAAACGTCTCAAGTCTAAGAAGTCAAGCCAGGGATTAATCATCAGACTGCCTGTAATACTTTCACAGTTTGGTTAATTCTTCTCTTCTTCAAGTCCCAAAATATTTTGCTATTCCTGAAACTCTCAGAAAGTGACTTTTTTTTTACAACCACAAGTCAGGATTCCTGTAAGGGAACAATATAGACAAGGTATTAGACCAACTCTTTCCAAGGGGCTTTTTATTGTCTCTATAAAGTCAACCTTAATTCCTCAAAGTAGTTTGGTCATATGCTGTTCCAGTTAAACCTTGGTACAATAACCAGTGTCTCCAGTGTGTCCTGTTACAAAACAAACAAACAAAATAATTACACTTACACAAATAACTGTATTGTCATAAATGCCATAAAATAAGAATATTCACAAATAGTTCCCAAATTCTGGAGAAAATCAGGTAGAGAGGAAGGTAAATGTTTTACTTTTGCCCACAAAAGTATACTTTACCTAATTGCTGTGAGCTATAAATGACTCAAAAAAAAAAAAAATTTGGACTCTGGCAAAACAAATATGAGAAGAATCAACAATGTTTCAAACCAAAAGTGATTAAAAAATCTTTTCAGTCCTCTATCAGTTCAGTCCCATGTAATTAATTCCTGTTCTGTTTCATGTTGGCTTAGCAGTCTTCATTAGCACATCAGTTTTTTATTCGAATTTTGGAAATTTTTACCCAGTCCAATGGGGTCATCTCCATAGTTACCTGAAACCTATATTCAAGAATAATTGAATATGGTACAAACTTGTATTCAAAGTCCTTTCCATGAATTTCTTTGAAGGCACACACTTTAGGATTTGGAGGGAAAGAAAGCTCTTTAAAAAACAAAACAAAACAGGCCAGGTGCAGTGGCTCATGCCTGTAATCCCAGCACTTTGGGAGGCTACGTGGGCGGATCATGAGGTCAGTAGTTTGAGACCAGCCTGACCAACATGATGAAACGCTGTCTTTAATAAAAATACAAAAATTAGCCGGGCGTGGTGGCACGCACCTGTAATCCCAGCTACTCGGGAGGCTGAGGCAGGAGAATTGCTTGAACCTGGGAGGCTGATGTTGCAGTGAGCTGAGATTATGCCATTGTACTCCACCCTGGGCAACAGAGCGAGACTCCGTCTCAAAAAAAAAAGACATGAGAATTAAACAGTTTACTGCATATACCAAGGCATCTCATATGTTTAGGAATTGCATACAATTTTGGAACACATATCAATAACATATACATACAACTGTAACTCAAAGAAAGCTGAACACTGTTGTTTGACAATGCTTTCCATGTTTGAAATTTGATTTGGGGGAACTGTATCAGATATCAAAGGTTTAAAACACTAGATATGGCCGGGCGTGGTGGCTCACGCCTGTAATCCACCACTTTGGGAGGCCGAGGCAGGCAGATCACCTGAGGTCAGGAATTCGAGACCAGCCTAGCTAACATGGTGAAGCCCCGTATCTACTAAATGTACAAAAAAATTAGCTGGGCATGGTGGCATGCGCCTGTAATCTGAGCTACTTGGGAGGCTGAGGCAAGAGAATCACTTGAACCCGGGAGGAGGAGGTTGCAGTGAGCCGAGATCATGCCACTGCACTCCAGCATGGGCGACAGAGCAGGACTCCATCTCAAAAAATAAATAAATATAAATAAAACAGTAGATATCAAAATAAGAAAGTTTCGAAACGCTCAGTGTTAAAATAGGATCACAGGTCATTGTAAAATAATTAGTCATTTAAACAAAGTGGTAAGTCAACAATTTTTAAAAAGTCAAAACCTGTACTCTTTGATAGGCAGGAGACTCCATCAAAGAATAAGTTTGAGGGGACTGTATCAAAGAGTAAGACTCAGTTTTCCAAATAAGACCTAATAAAGGCAGCATGAGCCCAAGAAAATCTCTCTCCCTCCTTTTCTTTTGTAGTTTACTCAAAAGTAAACAAAACCTTTTACTATCTCCTGTTAACACTACATGAAAATCTTGTTCAAAAGAAATAACCAAATCCTACCTTTGTATCAGTATATTATTAATATTAAACGTAATTTTAATAAAATCTTACAATAAACAGATCCATCTGATCCCAGTCATCTTTGACCAGATAAGATTTTCATAAATCTTTTATAACCTCTTACAGTTTTTTCTTTCTCCAACTTTTTAAATTTAGTTCTAGCTATATCACGTAAATTCTGAAACAATCTTTAAATAACCTCTAAACTAGACAAAATTACTTTTCCTTTAGCAAAACCCACACCCTCCTCTCTTTTTTATAACTTTCTTCACGAAAAACACATCCTGCTTTCCTTGTACACTTTGCACACAGAAGTATTTCCCATGTATCTAGTACTTTTACTTACATATATGAACTATGATTTTAACTCTTAGTACTAAGTTCAAGTGAAAAACGTAGGAAGTAAGTAGTAGTTAACTGTTTTATGTCCATATTTGTAGACAAATCATTTCGTGGTTTTGTAGAAAGATACTTCTACAAAATATAAATGATATTTACTTTTTTGTTTATTAACAGATCTAAATATTATTAACAGATTTGAATATGTTTAGCTTTTCTATACCTTGTAAAAACAAAATACCAAATTATGTAAACTAAAACATGAAGCTGAATGTCAGCTTTTAATTAGGCTAATTTCTGGCTATAGACCTCTTTCAAAGAAAAAATAATGTTTCCAAATTTCTTAACAGATTTTAGCTGGAATAAACAGCCAATATTCCTGTCTTTTGACTTTTTTTTTTTCTTTTTAACCAAAGGTACCTTTCCAAGTGACTCACCAAAACCAATAAGCCTTAAGAAAAATTGTTATGACTTGACCAAGGATACACAAGTCATCTCCAAAGAGGTGCAAAGCAAGCTCTCACAAGATCCAGAACCACCCCAAAGACGGTTTAAATAATGAAAGTCTTGATAGCCACAAATAAAGTGCAAATCCACATTTTTGCTTGGCTATACTCTCTAGTGGTTCAGCTGACCACAGAAGAAGACAGGAAATCAAAAGCTGTTCGTGGAAGGGAAAAGGCTCAATAACAAATGGGAAGCCTAAAGGGTCAAGAGTCATATTAATATTGTAATAATTGAAAATAATTCAAATTCTTAATAAATGTTTCTCTCCTGAGCTAAAGATATTAACCAAGGAAAGGAATTTTTTGTTGTTCTAAAGATTTTTAACTCTGTTTTAGATCTTAGCTGGAATGCTGCTTGGCTAATTCCTGCATGTTAACATTTCAAAGACATTATAAGATTTATCTCTCCGAGGGACTGAAATCCAGCTGGACATTAAAGGGTATCATCAGTGCCATTCATCAGTCCTGGTTTTGAAAAAAAAAAATTGTTAGATCTGTATTTTTATAATCTCAGTAGTTTTATTCTCATTTTGTAGTTGCACTGTTTACTCCTTTTGTTCCAAATTTAAATACATTTCTCTCTTTTAGACTATTAATCTTCCAGTAACCCATTTTATTGCCCTAAGCAATTATTGGGTTCTTCTAAAGGGATGACACTTCATGTGAAATATGTAGAAAAAATGTACAACTCAAAAGTCCAGAGCTGAAAGCAAACTAAGGAAGAAGGATGTAGGTAAAAGCCAGTTAAGACAAGATGGCCTGGCCTGGCGCTGTGGCTCATGCCTGTAATCCCAGCACTTTCGGAGGCCAAGGCAGGTGGATCACTTGAGGCCAGTGAGACCAGCCTGGCCAACATGATGAGATCCCGTCTCTACTAAAAATAAAAAAAATTAGCCGGGTGTGCTAGCGGGCGCCTGTAATCCCGGCTACTTGGGAGACTGAGGTAGAAGAATTGCTTGAACCCGAGAGGCAGAGGTTGCAGTGAGCCGAGATCATGCTACTGCACTCCAGCCTGGGTGACAGAGCGAGACGGTCTCAAAAAAAAAGACAAGATGGCCTGAAAAGCACCTTCACCCAAGACTTATGTAAATGTAAGCCAATGGTAAGTTTCTAGTGACTTAGCACTCCCTCTCCAGGTACAGTGAGGCAGAGACCCTTCAAAAGGAAGATTTCTTTTGTAGATGTAAATTTTTTATAAATAGCCAACTAAATGACAGAAAGCTGTATTTTGGACACCGATTTTGTTGAATTGGGTGGTCTCTTTATGTTCGCTTTTGTTAGCTAAAATTGCTGAGTTCAGCTGGGAAAGCCCATTAAGGAAAAGGGCAAAAAAAGCATAATATATGTGGACTCAGCATGGATAACTCTGATAAAGAAGCAGTCCTGAAGGGTTACCCCCAGGTTAAAGACCTCTCTTCTGAAAAAGGAGGGTTTGAAAGAACAGCCCAAATAAAATGTAGACCTTCAACCAAAGAGTGGTACAGGTCCAGATTATTAGTAGGACTTTTGTCCAGTAATTTATCTCGGAATTGGAAGAACATGAGAGGTTCACAGTTGGCCAGGTGCCAAGTCCAGGAATGGCTAAGGGTGGGTTACTTTGAATCCTGCTCACAGTGCCGGAAATGTCAACCTAAAGGAAGAAACTGAGGCGTAGTTAATATAGATAATTTATTTGGGCCAAGGTTGAGGACTGCAGCCTAGGACATACTTCCAAGTGGCCTTGGGGAGTGCTCTAGAGAACAGAAGAGAGGGTCATATTTTTAGAGAAAAAAAGGATGAATCAGGAAAGGGATTGATTACAAAAAGTTATTCATCAGAAATTCTTGTTGGTTTACAGAAATAACGTTGGTTATTTATTGTCTATACATTTTTGAACTATGCTGTGTATGGCATTTTATGACTATTTGGGGTCAGTTAGTCTAGAGGTTACATAGCGTGTGGCTTCAAGAGGTAATTATTTAGTTCAAGGGGGAGTGAGACATGACTACTGTACATTTTAAATGCCTCTCTGGGCCTGATAATTTGAAGGGGCTCGAATTCCATAGAGCAAAAGCTTCTTTTTTTTAATTTTCATAACCCTCATGTTTAGTTAACGTTGGTGACGTTCATGAATCAAAAAACCCAAACCATTAGAAACCAAGCCATTTTTATCACTTCTGCTGCCTAGCGTGTCGGGCAGTCATGTTATGTTTAAATTGCCTTCGAATGGTTTCAGCAACTTTTCCCATATGTAGAATATTGAACCACTCCAGAAAATCTTAAATCCCTTTTGTAGAGGAAGAGATGATTAGACGAGAAATACTTAGTGTCTGCCACAGATTTATACAGAAAAAAAAAATGTTTGTTTTTAGTTTCTGGTCATTGTTGTTACTTTGTTGGTAGTAAAAAATGAGTTAGTTGTTTTGCTGTTGTTGTTGTTGGCCAGGCTTTAGGCCTTATCCTGTGAAGGACAACTTGAAGCATAAAATTCAAGCTGTTTCTGGAGATTGATACAGGTTCGTCAGCTGGACAATTAAACTTTTTACTTGTCTTGCAAGTCTTCAGCTTAGATTTGTCATATTTGGTTATCATAATCAAATGGAAATAGTTTTTGCCCCGTCTTGCTGAGCTTTTAGATTTTGAGATCATTTGTAGTATAAAATTCAGTGATTATTATTTTTTTTCTACTGGGGGCAGACACATTTAATTACAGAAAGCCATTTGCCATGGAATCTTTTTTTCTAAAAACTACCTAGCATTAAAAAAAATCTGATCATAATTACATTGCTAGCAGGATAAACTAGCAATAATTATATGTGGTATCAACTAATACGAAAAAAATTCTCTGTGAAATGCATCTGGAACACTTTTCATTTCCTATTCTTAATTTGCAGTTTTAGGAATTGTTTAGTGGTGGTTGAATGTGATTAGCATTTTCTTCTCTTATGAGCCTGGGAGTCTTATTAGTAAAAGATTTGGCAAAAGTTAGAAGAAAATGTCAAGCATTTAAATCTTCTCAAGGAATGAGTTTTTTCAGGGTGTAACCAATTTTTTTGGACAGGCAAAGATTTAACCCAAGTAGTACATTGTACAAAGGTGCCTTTAAAGCTCAGCATTCCTTCTTATGTAAAAACTCCTAAAAATTTTATGGAAATTTTTGGGTATCAATTTTTCTTAGATTTAAAATTAAAATATCTTTTGAGTACCTTGGGAAATAGTATATTCTTACAAAATAGATGACCTATTTAGCTGAATGTCCTTGTGAAAATTGACATTGCTTTACTGACACTAATAATCTACGTGCAGCTGAGCAAGCCCAGAAGCTAACTTTGGAATGTTTTGAGATGCTTACCATTTTGAGTACAAAGTAATTTTAGAATCTTGGATACAAGCTAACTGAAGTGTTATGGTAATATCGTACTGATATCATTTCTGTTACTTATATTTGTTACTGTTTTAAAAGTAGCCAAAAGTGGCCAGGCACAGTGGCTCACATCTGTAATCCCATTACATTGGGAGGCCAAGGCAGGAGGATTGCTTGAGACCAAGGAGTTCAAGGCCAGGGGGCAACGTAGCAAGACCTCCTCTCTATTGAAATATGTATTTTTTAAAGTAGTCAGAAACACGTACTTAATTTACTGCCAAGGATACGGCTATAAAGTCCTGAGATCTTTAATAAATAACTTGAATGTCTGAATGACTTGGAAACAAGTTCTGAATTTGCTTACTGATTTCATGTGTCTGGCGCTCTTTAGCTAAATACACCATCCTCAAAATGTAGAAATTGTTAAGGGACAGTTTCTTGTTGAGACAATTTCTGTCTTAGCATCATTTTGTGGTTAGAATGCAGTAAACCTACTCAAATAAGCTCGATTAAGAATTAAATCTATTTTGTGAATAGGTCTTTAAAAACCCAATTGCAGAAGTACAAACCAGGCCTCCTCCTCCCCTTTGTGGGTGGGGGTCAGATTCTCCTAGAGGAGAGGGCAAACTAGGTATGATTAGTATACCTGGTAGAAAGAACAGTGAAGTGGCCAGAGCAAACAAAGTTGTCTCTTGGCTGTAATAATTTTTTTCTGGACTCATGTGCAACTAAAGAAACGTGCTAGTTATACTGATGCTTAAAGGATTTGCCCTCTACTTTATTACAGAGGATCTTTGGGAGTAGAACTATAACCTCTTCTTTATAAGAGAGTATTACAGAAAAGGGAGAAGGAGAAAGAAGAATCTTAAATATAGTGAGGAATCATCTGGAAAGAGCTCAGATTAATTTTATAAAATTGTATAAGATTTTATAAGATTATGTATTTTTATACGATTAAAGCCTCTTCCTGGAAGTCTCATTTTTAAAATGCTGATGGTAGTGACATTTTATTATACATGAGTTTAACTTTTGAATATCCAGCTGTACATGTCTTGACAGATAAAATGACAGTTTCAATAATACAGATAATTCTGCCCATCCTAGGAAGCTTATGCCCTTGCAGATGACAATGTGCTCTTCTCTCTTAGTTTGTACGTGTCTCCCATCAGGTGAGCATGTCATATGTAGTGTAAATAGTTTAAATAAAATCATGGCCCTGAATGTTATTCTACTAAATGTTATGTTATGATTTAAGGAGATTTTAGGGGTAATTTTGACTATGTTAGTTTTGTGGATTATTTGGAAGAAAGGGGAATTTTGTGCACTCTGGGCTCGAGTATAAAGTTAGTGTGTAAAGCCGAAGTCAGAATCACCCTTGAAAGTTCCTTAACTCATGAAAGCCAATATGAAATCTTTTATGTACATACACATTCTTGAGCATTAGTTCTTATGCACATTTAAATTGGAGAGTCACTAGGCTAGACTGAAAGGCAAAAAGAAAGTATACAGGTGTTGTATATTCATTCAGCTTTAAAGATGGTATAGGTAGAGAATTCTAAAATGTTCCTTTTTGCCTGCCAGCTTTACTTCATTTTGTTTTAGTCATAAACTTCTAGAATCTTAATTCTTACTAACGGTGTATTTGTTATGAGAATTTCAGGAGCTTGTTAGCCTCACCTTTCTGAGATAGCTTCTGAAATCAGTTGGTTAAATTCTAAGATTAGCCATTAAGTAGGTTTATGATAAAACTTTGTTTTATTGTAGTTTTCATTATTTCCCTTTTCTTTTGCTTTGGTATTTTAGTAACATCACTTTTAAGAGTCTCCCTTCTCATCTCTATTAAAGGAGGCAAAGGAAGAGATTTGGTATCAAGTCTTTCATTCAACTAAAGTGGAAAGAGAGGGAAGTAGTATGCCCCTGTAGGTTTGTGGTTGCTGTGGGAATCAATGTAAAACCCCCTTTAAGAGGATAAAAATGGGACAATTAACTGGAAACTTATCAATGAGACATTCTCTTTCTAGAGCTTTTTCTGTTATAGCATGTTCCCCCCAGGTTTAAGAAGATATCCCACACTCTTATCTGTCTCTTCAGTATATAATCTCAATTGTGAGATTACAAAATAATTTCTCTTTAATAATATGCCCCAGGTGAGAATGGGAGTAAAATTCTGGTGTTCTTCATTTGTTGCTAGTGTCAGCAGTGACTGAAACATAGGCTGTCTCAGCCTGGGCCCTGTCGTACACGCTCAGACCTGGGCTGGCTTACTCTTCATATGGCTCTACTACCTTAGTATAGAGGAGGAACCACAAAGTCCAAGATTGGGCACTACATTCACACCACTCAGTAGGCAGTCTCCTAAGGAAAAAAGAAAAGTATATGTCCTGAGAGACATAAATGGCTAGTCAGCCATAGTTTATTTTGGGGAAAGGAGGAAGGGGAGATTACCCTAGGATACACCCTATTTTTCACATATTGTTTCTACTACTTTTGGTTAAATTGTAGACACGTCTGTTGTTGAAACAGGCTTTTTTAGTGCAGGACATAGTGGTATTTCTATATTAATTACTTAAAATATAGTTGAAAAATGAACTTTGAGAATACCTAGAACTGAAATAGATGCATTTGCATGGTGGCAACTGAGATCTGATCTGAAGGCCAGTTGGGGGCTCATAAGGAGTGAGGTTAAATATAAGCTTATTACTCTTTTAGGGAAATGATGTGAGTTAGGGTTGAGGCCAAGAAATTCTTACTATATTCTGAAAGTCGTGAGACTTCATTATTTAGAGCTAACCTCATAGTGCTCACTATGAGCCCTCACCTTAGAGGTTGTTATCTGCCTATGGAAGAAGCGGTTACTCAGTGAATCCTGTAACATGTGGTTCCACCACTTTGTCCACAACTGATTAGACCAGGGCAGGCCTCTCACCCAAGGCTAATGGCTTATGAAGTGGCTTGGTATGAAAACAGCATAAATAGCAATAATAAGGTTAATCATCTTTCTCTTTCTCTCCTGTAAACTACTCCCTGAGAGGAGAATAACAGGCAATTCATAATGGGAATTTGAAATAACAGTTTGTTCACTTGTTCATTGGCTCATTCATTTTTTGAATGTCTGTTGTTAGCCAGGTAGTACTCAATGCACTTGTGATTTATTCATGACCAGACCAAAATTCATGCTTTCATGGAACTTGGATTTGAGTGGGACAGATAATAAGCATGTATTAGAATGTCAGCAATAGTCAGTGATATGAAGAAAAATGAAGCAAGTTGAGGGGAGAGAGTGTGCTTAAAGGGGAATTTAGATAGGCTAGTCAAGTAAGGCGTCTCCGAGGAGCTGTATTAAGATATTTATTACACGAAATTAGTTCATGTGGGTATGGAGGTTCATAGGTCCCAGGATCTGCAGTTTGCAAGCTGAAGACCCTGGAGAGCTGATGGTGTAGCACCAGTTTGAGTCCAAAGGCCTGAGAACCAGAACACCGAATGTAGTTGCAGTCCAAAGGCCAGTAGGCTCAGGATCTAGGAAGAGCTGATATTTCAGTTTGAGTTTAAAAGCAGGAAAACACCAGTGTCCAAGCTCAAGGTGGACAGGAAGAGTTCCCACTTATTCTCAAGAGGGTCAGCCTTTTTGTTTTATTCAGGCCTTCGACAGATTGGATGAGGCCCACCCACATCACAGAGGGCAGTCAGCTTTACTCAGTCTGATTGTTTATATAAATGTTAAAGTTATGCAAAACACCGTCACAGAAACACCCAGAATAATGTTTGACCAAATATAGGGGTACCCTGTGTCCTAGGCAAGTTGATGCATAAAATTAACTGTCATAGATAGGTCTATTGGTAGCCACAGAACCAGGTTAAGTAAAAATAGATAGGCTCTAAGTTACCTCAGTGACTTATTGTCAGGATTGCCTGATGATTAGAGCTGTCTTAAATTCCGAACCTTGTTGTATTACCTGAATTATTTTCCAGGGTCTCTAGAGTCTGGCTGTATGGTTGCATTGAACTTAATTCTTTTCTCCTTAAGTATGTTTTATGTAACTAGTTTAACCTGTGTGTTTCTATGTTCAGGCTTGACAGGCTAGCCATTTTATGGATGGGTGGTCAGCCTGGTATATAAAGATATCACAGAAATAAACCTTGAGTCATAAAAACCTAATATAGCACCCCCCTTTACTAATAAAGAGAAACTGGTAAAAATACATGAAACAATTTATTAAGTAATTTATTTTAAAAAGATGTACATTTTGGTTAACTTTTTTAGCAGTTATTTGTTCTAACTCTGTGAAGAGCCTAAGTGTTTTGGAAATCTGAAAATGTAGGAGATGCAGCCGTTGTCCTCAGAAAGACCACAGTCTGATAATAAAATCTGCATAAGTAAATATACAGCACAGTAGTTTAGATGAGAATTGAGGTTAGAGCTGGTTTGAATGGAAAAGGCTTGTGAAGGTCAAATCTAAGCTAGTCTTAGACAAAATTTGGATAGATAGAAAAGAGTGTTAAAATGTTTCATGAAAGGGAAAGGGAAATGAACAAATGATACATCAAAGTTTGGGGGATGGTAGTTTAGCTGTGTTGACATGGTTGTAGTCTTCTTGCTGTAGGAGTAGTGACAGGTGAAATTTGAAAGTTAAAGCTGAACGTCAGTATTTCCATACTTTTGGTTGCACATTAATTCTTTTGAGCCTCAGATTATTCCATTTATTAACTGGGATAATAATGCCAATATTTGTTCATATGTTTTAATCAGTTACATCTAAATTCTATAACAAGAGTTCCTTTGTTTTTAATCGCAGAAGCCTTCCTGAGTGAGGAAATGAGTCATCAGAAACCGTGCCATTTCCTTCTCGCACATACTCTTGCTGTTCAAGCTTCATGATGGAGAGATCAGTATATCAAATGCATCCTCCATAAATCTCACCAGTATCCTTAATGCCCTTATCTTGGTGAATGTGGAAAAACTCAAACTCAAAGTGCTTTTTTTCTGTTCTCTCAACACAATAATCACAGAAGACTTATGTGACCAAATGTTGGGTAGGGGGAGTTTCCCACACACCAAGCAAGAGATCACTTTTGCAGCAGACACCTGCTAAGTGTCTTCCAATTCTATTCTGACACTAGTTACGTGGAGATAGCATGAGATCCCACAGGTTGAGGGCCCAGTCCTCTCCCACCGCCTCCAGATACCAGTCTCAAGTTTGGAACTTCTCACTGACTGGCTCCAAGTTGAGGTTCCCATGCCCCTGTCTTTGGGTTAGATTAATTTGCTAGAGCAGCTTTACAAAACTCAGGGAAACACCTTTACCAGTTTATTATAAAGAATATTACAAAGGATGCAGATAATGAGATGTATAGCATAAGGTATGGGGGAAGGAACACAGAGCTTCCAAGCCTTCCCAGGGCACGCCATCTTCCAGAAACCCCCACATGTTCAGCTATCCAGAAATTCCCTAAACCCTGTCCTCTTGAGCCTTTCATGGAGATTTATTGGATAGGCACGATCGACAACCATGTGGATATGGGATTGAGCAAAAAGGATATAATCTGATACTAACAGGCTGAGTGGAGAAACCCACAAGCCTGTCTGTTCAGATTCTTCTTAGCCTTTCTGTGCAGCATTCCTTTCTCAAGGGTATGGGACAGGCCCCCTTCTGAAATTAGAGTCTTATGACCTGCAGTCAGAAAGACAGGGGAAGATTAAAGTCTTGGCTTGAGCTGGTGAAAGGAGGATGGGAAAATCAAGAGAGAGAGATTCTGTTTTCTGAGGCCTAAAGCACCCCAACATCATAACAGAAGACTGTAACAAGGTATATGGGAGTTAGGAGCCAGGAGCTGTGGATGAAAACCTATTATATATATGTTCTCTATATATACAATACATAGAATTATATATAGTTATTGTTATCTAATATGTAATAGATATATAATATCACACTTGGAAATTGCACTTTCTGTCTCAGTCTCTTGATGGTACTTTTTTATGGCAGTGACATACTAATATCTCCATCCATATGGCCACATATGTGCTCTGGATCCCATTCTTTTCTTCCTTTTTAGAAATAACATGCTATCTGAGAAACCTATTTTCTTTCTTACTCCCCCATTCTCACTCTTACTCTCTTTATTGGATCCTTTTCATTAGCATATAAACATGTTCAGGTTGTCTCTATGTTATGTGTTATACTATGCTATATCACACATAATGTATAATCTGATTATCCTCCCTTGACTATTTACTCTTCTTTATCTATTTCATCTTTGGTCTTCTTTGCTAAACTTCTCTAAAGAAGTAGCTGTATCCAGTGTCCTTATACATTTCCCAGTTACACATCAGCTCATTTTAATCTAGCTTCTACTGCGTTGGCTCTACTCAGATGGCTTATTTGACACCTCTGTAACAATCAGTGCTGTTAACCATTTTGTTCTTCAAAACACTCTCTTCCTTTGGCTTCTCCAGTGTGTTCTCCTTGTTTTCTGTCTAGGTCTCTGGCTACATCTTCTGTGGCTTCCTTGTCATCTTATCTTTCTCCAATTGCTCATTAAATGCGGTTGTTATAAAGCTGAATCTTAGGTCTCTTTTTACTTAACCACTACTCTTGAATAACTTGTCTCTCATTGCTTCAGTAACAATGACAACTCCTACATTTATCTTTCACCCAGACTACTCATCTGAGGTCCAGTTCTATATCTAGATACCAAATTGATTTTTCCATTTGAATGTCTTAAAGTTTTCTCAGACTCAACAGGTTTAAGACTTAAAACTTCTCTTTCTTCATGTT
This sequence comes from Rhinopithecus roxellana, assembly GCF_007565055.1. NCBI lineage: Eukaryota > Metazoa > Chordata > Mammalia > Primates > Cercopithecidae > Rhinopithecus > Rhinopithecus roxellana. The sequence continues at coordinate 3,725,463 of NC_044559.1, read as the reverse complement.
CTCTTTATCTTCAAGGTATTTTTTTTGTTTTTTGGACTAATATATTTTCGGAGGACTCAAATTCTCTACCCCTCACATTGTAACCATAGGCAATTAATCATTCTAAGATTCAGTTTCATAATCTGTAAGATGGAAAAACTGTAGTTCCTTTCTTAACATAAGGAAACATCAGACAAAATGTGAATATGGGATGTAATACCACGGACTAGATTTACCCTCTAGCTGTAAACAAATAGAAAATCCTTCTAGGGTTGTTTTCAGTATTAAAATAGTACTTACAAAGCACTTGAAACAGGACCTCACGTAAAGTAAGTTTTTTTAAGTGTCTGCTTTTACCGTTATTGAATATGGTTGTGAAGTTGTTGGATGAAGGCTTAAATCCTTATAAAAAGCAGTTCTCAACTCAGTACTTTAAAATTGCATTTTAAGAAACTAGAAGAAAGAATAGCTCCAAAACAAGCAATGAGAAGGAAATGAAGCATTGAAATATGAAAGTGTAAAACATTAGAGAAAAGTAAGAGAAATTAAAATCTTGTTTTTTGAAAAGATCACTAATAGTGATAAAATTCTAGCCAGACTGATTAGAAAAAAGAGAAGACACAAATGAGATTAATATGAATGAAAGAGGAGAGATGAGTATAGATTCTGTAGACATTAAATTGGATAACTTAAATTATTAAATGAGCAATTTCCTTGAAAAACACAAACTACCAAAGCCTGTTTAAGAAGAAATAGTTGCCAAACAGCCCTATATTTAAAAAGAATGTAGATTTATAATTAAAACATTCCCTCAAAAAGAAAACAACTCATCATAGAAGACTTCACTGAGATGGTCTATGAAACATTTAAAGATGAGTATCAGTTCCATACACTCTTTCCGAAAATAAGAGGGAACACTTCTTAACTCATTTTATGTCAGCATTACTCTAATATGAAAGAACTCTACAGTCCAGTATTCCTTATAAAAATAGATGGAAAAATCTTCAATGAAATTTTAGCCAGCTGAATCAATATATAAAAAGGATAGTATTTTATGACCAAACGGGATTCATTCCATGAATGCAGGGGTGGTTTAACATTTGAAAATCAATCAGTGTAATTCGCCATAGGAACCAGCTAAGAAAGAAAAACTATATGATTATTTCAGTATATTCAGAAAAGTCATTTAACAGAATTAGTACCCATTAATGATAAAAACTCTCAAACTAGGATTTAAAGGGAACTTTCTCAACCTGTCTGTTAAAGGACAACTAGTAAAATCCTGTAATATATATATCATGCTTAGTGATGAAAGACTGAATCCTTTCTCTCTAAGATCATGAACAGGCACCACTTCTATTCAGCATTGTATGGAAATTATAGTTAGGGCAGTGGAGCAAGAAAAAGAATTCAAAGGCATTCAAATTGGAAATGAAGAAATAAAATTGCTTGTGTATATAGAAAATCCCAATACACAAAAAAAGCCTACTAAGACTAATAAGTAAGCCTATTACAAAGTCATTATACAAAAATTAATTGCATTTCTACATACTAGCAATGAGTAATTGGAAATTTAAATAAAAACAAATTAAAATAAAAATATTAGCATTCAAAATCTTAATGCTATGGAGAAGTTAAACAAAATTATGTAAAGCCTGTATGTTAGAAATTATACAGGCCTATGGAAACAAGGATCATGTCCATGAATCAAAACAACTCAAAAATTGCTATAATGCCATTTCTCCCCAAATTGATGTATACCATAAATGCAATTCCAGCCCATATCTTTGCAGGCCTTTTTTGTAAAGACTGACAAGCTTAATTCTGATATTTATATAAAAATGCAAAGGACCTAGAATAGCTGACAATTTTTAAAAAGAACAAACTTTAATGACTTAAATTGCCTGATTTTCACACTTACTGGAAAGCTACATTACTCAAGACAGTGTGTTAGTGGCCTAAGGATAAACATTATTAATGGTATAGAAAATAGTTCAGAAATAGGCCCGCACACAAAAATGTTTATCTGATTTTCAGCAAAAATGCCAAGGCAATTCAGTGGAGGAAACTGGTAATCTTTTTAACAAATGGTTTTTGGACAATTGGACATCTGTATGCAAAACAATGAATCTTAACCTTTAAGTGGGCAATGATTTCTTAGACATACAGAACCAAACTGTAAAAGAAAAAATAAATCGGTTGTACATCATCCAAGTTAAAAACTTTTGATCTTCAAAAGTCACTGTTAACACAGTTCCCATCAAAATCTTAGCATTATTTTTTGTAGACATGGACAGATTTATTCTAAAATGTATATAGAATTATGAAGTAACTGGAAACAATTTTGAGTAAGAAGAATAGAGCTGAAAAAAAATCACACTACTTGATTCTAAGACTTAACATATAGCATTATACTCAAGACACTGTGGTATTGATCAAAAGATAGATCAGTGAAACAGAATTAAAAGTCCAGAAATAGACCTGTACAAGTAGAGCCAACTGAAGTTTGACAAAGATGCAAAAGCAATTAATTGGGGAGAAATGATGCTTTTTGCAACAAATAGTATTAGAATAATTAGATAACCAAAGAAATAAACTTTGACGTAAAACTCTTATACAACAGTTATCATAAATCTAAATGTAAAGTGTGAACTATAAAACTTTTATAAGAAAATGAAGGCGAAAATCTTTTTGATCTAGGGCCAGATAAAAATTTCTTGCACCAAAACCAGAATCCATAAAGGAGAAAAAAAATAATAACTTGGGCTTCATCAAAATTAAAAACTTTTACTCTGTGAAAGACACTGTTAAGAGCATAAAAAGACAAGCCACAGACTGGAAGAAAATATTTGGAAATCACATGGCTGATAAAGAATGTGTATCCAGAACATATTTTAAAAGTCTCTAAACTCAACAGTAGGAATAAGACAATCCAATTAGAAAATGAGTAAAAGACTGAACAGACACTTTACCAAAGAGCATGTACAGATGACAAAGAAGCACATGAAATAGATGCTCAACATGATTAGCTACTAGGAAAATGTGAATTTAAAGCCATGATGAGATATGACACACCTACTAGAATGGCTAAAATAAAAAGTACTGGCAAAACCAAGAGTTAGTAAGAATGTGGAGGAACTAGATCTTTCACACATTGCTGGTGGAAGTGCAAAATGATACAGCATTCTGGAAAACAGTTTGCCGGTGTCTTGTAAAATTAAACATGGAATTACCATATCTTACTCCTTGATATTTACCCTAAAGAATTGAAAACTTATATTCACACAAAATGTATACATAAAGCCTTTTAACAGCTTTGTCATAGCCATCAAGAGATGAATAGATAAATTGTCATCCATTTCATACAATGAATAATACTCAGTAAGAAAAAGAACAAGCTATTGATATACCAACACCTTAGAGAATCTCAAGGGCATTATAATAAGTGGAAAAAAGCCAGTTTCAAAAGATTTAATAGATTACTTATGGTGAGTTTAGTTTGTATAACTTTTTTTTTTTTTTGGAGACAGTCTCACTCCGTTGCCCAGGATAGCATGCAGTGGTGCTATCATAGCTCACTGCAGCCTCTGGCTCCTGGACTGAAGTGATCCTTCTGCCTCAACCTCCCAAATAGCTAGGACTATAGGTGTGCACTACTACCCTGGCAGATTTTTTTTTTTTTTTTTTTTTTTTTACATTTTTTGTAGAGATGGGGGTCTCTCTATGTTGCCTAGTCTGATCTTGAACTCCTGGGCTCAAGCAGTCCTTCTGCCTTGGCCTTCCAAAGTGCCAGGATTACAGATAGGAGCCGCTACTACCAACCTATAACACTTTTTAAATGAAAAAATTATAGTGACAAAGAACAGATTAGTAGTTGCCACAGGTAAAGTTGGGAGGAGTCTATGATTATAAAGGGATGGCATGAAGATGTTTCTTTGAGGTGATGGAATCATTCAGTGTTCTCTTTTTCTTTTTTTGAGACAGAGTCTCATTCTGTCACCCAGGCTGGAGTGTAATGGTACAATCTCGGCTCACTGCAACCTTCGTCTCCAGGGCTCAAGCGATTCTCCTGCCTCAGCCTCCCAAGTAGCTGGAACTACAGGCATGTGCCACCACACCTGGCTAATTTTTGTGTTTTTAGTAGAGACACGGTTTCACCATGTTGGCCAGGCTGGTCTTGAACTCCTGACCTCATGTGATCTGCCCTCCTCAGTCTCCCAAAGTGCTAGGATTACAGGAGTGAGCCACTGTACCAGGCTGGAATGGTTCAATATTCTGATTGTAGTGGAGGTTATACTAATATAAAGTATGTGATAATTTTATGTAGAACTATACACACATAGGGCATGTAAAAACTGGTAAAATCTGAGGAAAATTTCTAGTTTGGTTAATAGTATTATACCAGTGTTAGTTTCCTCATTTTGATAGTTGTACTAATGTTGTTGCTGGGTGAAAGATACCCAGAAACTGTAATATTTTTGTAACTTCTGTGTGAGTCTAAAATTATTTCAAAATAAAAAGACACTGTTAAGAAAATGGAAAGGCAAGCCACAGACTGGGAAAAAACAGTTGCAAAACATCTGACAAAGGATGTGTATCTACAATGTATAAATAAGTCTTAAAACTCTTAAGAAGACAGCCATATTTTTATAATAGGGAAAAGAACTAAATAGCTATTTCACCAAAAATAATTACACAAATGGCATATAAGCCCATGAAAAGGTGCTCAGCTTCATTAGTTATTAGAAAATGCAAATGTGAACCACCATGAAATACCACTGTACACCCACTAGTATAGATAAAATTAAATGGCAATCCGAAGAATGTGGAGCAACTGGAACTCTCACATCTTGCTGGTGCAAATGAAAAATGATATGGCTTCTTTGGAAGACAGTGTGACAATTTCTTAAAAACATAGGGCTCAGCAATTCCACTCCTAGATAATTAACCCAAGATGAATGAAGAAAAATTGTGAAATTCATACTGGCGTCATTTATAATAACTCCAAAACTGTAAACAGTTGAAATGTCCAAGTGGTACATCCACACAATGAAGTTTATTTCCTAGTAAAAGAACTCCAGCATGGATGAATCTCTAAATCATTAGAGCAAATGAAAGAAGCCAAACAAAAATTACATGCTGTGTGATTTCATTTATATGAAGATCTAGAAAAGGCACAATAACCAATCCAGTGATTGCTAGGAGTTGGGGGGAAGGGGGTAGAGAGTGGAGACTGACCATATAGGGAATATATTGAGGTAATGGAAATGTTCTATATCATGATTTTCTTGATGGTGGTTATGTAATTGTATATGTTAATCAAAACTCATCAAATTGTACAGTTGGTACAATTTTTATAGGTCCTTTGCATGTGTTTTGTTTTTTCTGCCTAGAAAGCTCTCTCCTCTCGCTGTCTGGTTGACTCATCTTCGGTGTTCAGATCTTGCTTAAACGTCATGTTGTCAGGAGTATCTGTTCCTGAGCCCAGACTGGCACAAGCTTCTTTGATATCCTGCCGCTTTCCTTCATTGTCCTTACCACAGCTGTAGTTTCAGTCAGGCAGGTAGCCATCAGCTTAAGGTCTCTTTTTCTGTCCTAGTTGCAGCACTGTGAGGAACCAGATGCTGATTACCATCTTGTTAACAGTACATAGCATGGTGCTTAAATCAGGTTTGAATATTGCATGACTGAGTATAAGTGAGTAGAGAGTTCTCCGTCTTCTGTTCTTGTAAGTGGCAGCTGTGGCTTTTGCCAAGGGTACTGCTAGCTGGGGCTGCCTGCTTAACCTTGGAACCTGTCTGCCTGCGTCTGCCCTGCTCCTGGGGAGTTGTGACTATCCGTGCTTATCTGCCTGCCATAGCCTTTGTTCAGACTTCTTGTCACCGTGAATCCCACTCCTGTGGCCAGGCCACCCTGTTCTGAGAACAGAAAGGAGCTTTTTCTTGCTGTTACTCTTAGCAAAAAAGTAAATGGTCGTGCTGCATGCATGTTCCTGGATCTACTCAAGCTTTTTCTTTTTTTCCCAGCCAGTGGAGAAACTCTGAAACACAGTGTTTTTTTTAACTACTGTGATAACAATATGTCAACTCCTGTGAAGCACCACAGAGTACCCCTTTGTCTCCTGATTATCTTAATCTTTTTGAGAGAGACGTATGACTCCTCCAAGTAAGGTTAGGAATCCTAATCTGCAGGTAGTTCGAATGCTTAGGTGGAAGGTTTAACGTTCCAGAAGGTGAAAACACCATCAAGTTTGTGCTCAGCCTCTGCTCATATTTGCAGATTATCAGAGATCACTATTAGTGTCTCCATGCCCCCAGCTGACCCAGTTTCCAGGATAAATGTGTAGAATAATTAATAAAGGGCCTGACAGCCAACACTCCTCTTCCACTCCTCCCATTTCTCTTCTTCCTTATTTCACTACTCTAGTAGGTAAGAGGGAATTCAGGTTATAGTAGGAAAATGATTAGGATGAACAATCCCTGTATGTGAGCATTCTGTGAACATAGCTCAGTGTTTAAATCATTACCAAAGCTCCTTTCTTTATTATGGGTTGTCCACTTAGGAAGAATTTATGAGTCTTGTCATTTCAGTCTTCTCTGGAGCACTACATGACTCCTCCAGTTAGTGATTTTGGAAATGTTTCTCTGGACCTTTTACAATGTGTCCAAGTCAATTCCTCATTTGTTTCTAGTTTATTTGTCCTCGGATTTTACAGCTTACATAGTTTGGAGTTGCCTGTTTAATTTTTGTTTATTTTGAACTCCTTTAGGCCTAAGACTCTTCATTGTTTCTCTTTCATCTGAGTCATTGTAATAGTCTCTCAGATGTTCATATTCCACTCTTGCTCCCCCTTTCTCCTGCAGTACAATCTACATGTCGCAGCCAAGGATTAGGTCAAGGCATTCTCATGGTCTCCACCCTCCAGTGGCTCACCTTCTTACCTAGTTTGTGATCTGGCCCCAGGACATGCAGAGTGCCTAGCAGGCAATTAATATTTGCTGAATTAATTCTTTGTATTGTAGTCATATTAGGATTTTTGGGGAGTTAGCATTATCTTAAAACCACAAAAAACAGTAACTTTAGACCTAATTGGTTTCATGACTTATTGAGGAGGCGAGGAGTAGGTTAAAGCTGCTTTGCATACATTTTGGAATAGTATCTTTTGTCTAGTAAGGATGGATAATAAGTTTGCTAATAACCAGTATTCACATGGGTAGAAAAAGACTGTCTTGATTTTTAATCCTACAAGTAGTAAAGGAATGGTAGTTAGAAGTTGAATTGTACTTTTAATGCTTCAAGCAGGATAGAATAGTATTGTTTTGTTTTGTATCCCAATATGCTGACTACTTCTCTCTCTCGTTGCTGTTTTGCTTCTCATCCTTTCACCCATTACAGTCTTAGTATGTATGTTACACCAGGAGGTTGCCTTGGCAGGTCAGAGGATCTGTCACAGTGAAGGCACTGTGGTACCCTTTGTGTTTTAGGCAAGGGTGACATGTGCTAGTCAACTTATTTCCATTTGTTGTTCTCTCCACTTGGCACTGAATGAGACTGTTAACCAGTTTTGAATGAAAGTTTGTAAATTTCTCATAAAAATTAAGGATTTTATTCTCTATAATAAGCACACGAGAAAGACTGGTTTTAAATTTTATTTTAAACTGTGGAGTGACGTTAAAAACGTGTTTAATTTTAATTATTTGCTTTTGTTAGTCTTGTAGTAAGTTACTAATGTATTAAGGCTGGTAACTTCTAGATTGGAGGAATGATTTATCCTAATGTTTCTTTTTAAAAAAAACTATCAGTCGTTCATATGGCATATGCTGATCAAGGCTCTGTAGTATTTTTTTCTTGTGTTTTTTAATGAAGCAGCTCTTTTCATGATCTAGCAGTCTGTTACTATCAGTAAGTTAACAGAGTAAGGACTCAAATTTTAATATTAAAACAAGTTCATTTTGTTAACATCACATTTTGTTCCATCTTGCAGCTTCTTGGTGAATTTTTGGATGAAACCATTAAATTAATTGCTTGCCATCATGAGCAGAAGCAAGCGTGACAACAATTTTTATAGTGTAGAGATTGGAGATTCTACATTCACAGTCCTGAAACGGTATCAGAATTTAAAACCTATAGGCTCAGGAGCGCAAGGAATAGTATGGTAAGTTTTTACTTCCAAAAATTAGGCAAAGAATCATTAACTGCTACGTTTTCTCCTCTCGTAATTTAGATACCTTGGCAAATATTTAACTTACCTTGAAAAATTAAAACTAAAAATTAAATGAAAACTATTCCACAGTAAATTGTTTGCTTCAGGGATCAATGGTCTTTTCTTTATTATTATTATTAACGATTGAGTATCCCTAATCTGAAATGCTTAGGACCAGAAGTGTCAGATTTTGGAAGATTTGCATTGGTTGAGCATTCCAAATTCAAATCAGAAATGCTTCAGTGAAACATTTCCTTTCAGCGTCATGTCAATGCCCCCAAAATTTGGATTCTCGAGCATTTTAGATTTCATATTTTCAGATTTGGGATAATAACCTGTGTTATTCATAATATATAACTATAGACTGCCATCTTTAAGTATAAACTATGATTAAATACTTGGTCATAAGCCATTGGAGACAGATATCTCTATCAAGAAAGAATAAGTGGCATGCTTGTTAATTTCATGTGTATTCCCATTAGATAACTGTTTAATAAGAAGCTACATTTAGCCATCACTTTCATCCTATAATGAAGCCCTGGAATTTCAGAAATTTTATTCTACACTGGGGAATGAAGTCAGCTAATATCTCACTTATGTGTTTCAAAATTCATCCATATGTTTAAAATTGATTTATTAGCTAACTTCTGCAAAAGGCTTAGGCTATATCAGCATAATTCTTTATAAACTGAAATGCAGATCACTCTTTGGGATAGTTCTGATACTGATTGCAGATCACTAAATTAGCATAATAATAAACTAGTGTTTTGGGGAATTATAAACCTCATTCAAGAACGATTATATTTTTGTTACCTTTTTTTGTTTGTTTGTTTGGAGACGGAGTCTTGCTCTGTCGCCTTGGCTGGAATGCAGTGGCGCGATCTAGGCTCACTGCAAGCTCCGCCTCCTGGGTTCACACCATTCTCCTGCCTCAGCTTCCTGAGTAGCTGGGACTACAGGCGCCAGCCACCATGCCCGGGTAATTTTTTGTATTTTTAGTAGAGATGGGGTTTCACCGTGGTCTCGATCTCCTGACCTCGTGATCTGCCCACCTCAGCCTTCCAAAGTCCTGGGATTACAGGCGTGAGCCACCGCGTCTGGTTCTGTTCAGGTTTTAGCTCTGTAATTTACTAGCTTTATGACTTTTGGCAAATTTACTCTGCTGAGCCTGTTTCTTACCTAATTTACAGAATTGTGAGGATTATATAATATATATATTATATATAAATAATATTTTAAAATATATTAATGTTTCGGCCGGGCGCGGTGGCTCAAGCCTGTAATCCCAGCACTTTGGGAGGCCGAGACGGGCGGATCACGAGGTCTGGAGATTGAGACCATCCTGGCTAACACAGTGAAACCCCGTCTCTACTAAAAAAATACAAAAAACTAGCCGGGCGAGGTGACGGGCGCCTATAGTCCCAGCTACTCAGGAGGCTGAGGCAGGAGAATGGCGTAAAACCCAGGAGGCGGAGCTTGCAGTAAGCTGAGATCCGGCCACTGCACTCCAACCTGGGAGACAGAGCGAGACTCCGTCTCAAAAAAAAAAAAAAAATATATATATATATGTAAATGTTTCTGTATCTTCAGTTATCCTCAGATAGGTGCACTTTGAAGTTTTTGTATCAGAGTTAAGAAAAAATTGCTTGTTAGGCCCTCTTAAGCCCTTAGCCTAAGGAATAACTATTTTCGTATTTTTGCTGAAAGTGATAATTTCTATAAGAGATGTTTATGAAATAGACAAATATTAAACATAAAAATTTCAAAACTCATTTGTGTGTTGCTGAGTCAACTGAATACAGACCTTTTTTTTAAAGCATTATTTTGTGCCCCAACCAAAAATAGTAAGATTAATTGGGTCTAGATTGTGGCCTTTGTATCCTCAGGTGCTTCTGATTTGTGTACATTGAAGAATCAACAATTAGAAATTTAATTTTTTTGGATACAGGATAGTGGAGTGCACTCAGACCCTTTTGAACTTTTAGAATTTGAAATATGCTTTTGATTTGGCGGATAAATTAATAGCAATGAATTTAATTGTTAAAAATAAAACCTGCTTTATTTGAAGATAGTCAAAACATCTAATAGTTTTGCATGACCCCACTGAGTTTTTGTTTTGTTTTGAGTAAGATGTGTTTGTAAATATGGCATTTCACAAATAAGGATTATAATATTTATGTATATTTTGGTGTGTGTGTGTGTATATATAGGCAGTAGTTGTATATATAGAATGTATAGATGTGTCCATTTATGCAGTACCAGTTTCTTAATACATATAGTGCTACATGGCATTTGATATGATCAGATAGCTACAAAACAAATTCAAGTTTTCAGTCAGGTAAGAAAACTGTTAATCAGCAGTGAGCTGGCTTTCCAAATATTATATACATATAAACAGAAATAGTCTTTTATAGTATGTTAAGTGGTCCAGTTTGAAAAACATGACTTCATGTCTTAGATCTTCTGGTCTCAACTTTGCTTTTAACTTTCTGGCTTAACCTTGGGCAAATTACTTTACCACTGGCCCTACATTAGGCAATGGTGAATCCAAATAATTTTTAGGATCTTCCAATCGTAAAGTTCTTTAAAGATACTTTACCTTATTTGTGCTTCAGTGTCTCTGACCTGTCATATGAGAAAGGTGCTATATGGTCAGTGTCATGGGATAGAGGAAGATATGAAGAGTAATGGGTATGATGATGTGTTTTCTAGTTATAAAACAGCTTCTCATGCCCTGAAATCTAGCATTCGTATTTATAAACAACTTGATTTTTAGTTTCTCCTTCAAAACACATTTTTAAGGGCTTTACTTTTTCAAAAAATTATAAAATAATATTTTGTATACAAACCTCTGTATATACCTTCGTCTTCTTTATTTATCTATTTTATTATTATTATAATTTTTTTTTTTTTTTTTTTTGAGGTGGAGTCTTGCTCTGTCGCCCAGGCTGGAGTGCAGTGGCGTGATATTGGCTCACTGCAACCTCCGCCTCTCGGGTTCAAGTGATTCCCTTGCCTTAGCCTCCAAGTAGCAGGGACTACAGGTGTGTGCCATCACGCCCAGCTAATTTTTTTGTCTTTTAGTAGAGACGGAGTTTCGCCGTATTGGCCAGGATGGTCTCGATCTCCTGACCTCGTGATCCACCCACCTTGACCTCCCAAAGTGCTAGGATTACAGGCATGAGCCACTGCACCCAGCATCGTATGCATTCTTTATCCTACCTTCATGGAAGTGCAAGGTTAAGGATTCATTCAGGCTTTAGGCTATCTAGTGGAGCTAAATAATTATTATGCATTTGTACATTGATGTACTAGGTGTACTACACGATGTACTAGGTGGATCTTTGAGGCAACACAATGAACATGCAGGGTCTCAGTTGTCATAGTCCACTGTCTGTTTGGATCCATTAGCATTTTAGGAAATAGTTGCCAAAAAAACATGTTGTGATAGATATAGAAGACACATGTTGAGCGTCATAGACTGGGAAGCGATCCAGTTACTTGTCTTTGGAGAAAGTGAGAAATCTATATGACTGTTTCATGAATTCAGTTTACAGATTTTTGCTTTAAGTTTTTTGTGTGTTTTTGAATTTCTTATTACAGCGCAGCTTATGATGCCATTCTTGAAAGAAATGTTGCAATCAAGAAGCTAAGCCGACCATTTCAGAATCAGACTCATGCCAAGCGGGCCTACAGAGAGCTAGTTCTTATGAAATGTGTTAATCACAAAAATGTAAGTGAACATTTTTGGTTTCCTAAGTATAGATGAAATCAAGATTTATTCATGAATATGTGAATATCAAAGACTTTAAATATTAGGGACTTTAAATTGTTCTGTATTAAAACATTGTTTAAAAGGGATATCTCTCTCTCTCTGTCTGTCTTTCTCTCTCTACAGGGTGATTTTTTTTCACAACTTTATTAAATTGTATCAAAAAATGATTTCTAGAATTTAGATTATATGATTTCCTGTCATTTAGTTTACAAAAGGAGTTTTAAAAAGAAGTATTTCAGAAGAATTTTATTCAGCTTGATCTCATCTTCTGCTTTTTGTCTCTGTCAGGCTGACATTTCAGAAAACTGTAGCATTAGCACAGAGATGAAATTGTTCCCATTATACTCTGACACTCTAATCATATTGAATATAAAATTTATATCACTTCTCCCTACCCCACTCCCACCTCTTTAAGTGATGGCAGTATTCACTGGTCACTTTATGATGAGGATAGTGGGTTTAGCAGAAAGTTTTTGAAAATATATGTAGAGGGTATTAACATGTATCTAATTCCATTTTCTAATGATTGCAAAGAGGAGGCTTTGTAAAGATACGTAACTTGTACTCATTTTGAGAATAAACAGTTATACTTTTTTAAACTTACATTAAGCATATTCATACTTTTGTGGTTGTTCTAATGGAATGATTTCTTCAGTTGAGGAAATAAACTAGGAGTGAATTGTGTAAGGGACACTTTTAGGCAGTCCTAAACCGAAGGTATCTGACTAAAGACATTTCGTAGTGTTTATCCAAAAGAGTTCATATAATACAATGAGTGCAGTACTTCCTGACTGCAGATAATACAATTTACCACATTTTGAGAGCTAAATATATGCAAGCCTCTGTATTGGAGTTATTGGGTTCATTACCAAGGGAAAAAAATTTGTGCAAGTTCAGGATTAGGCCCCTTATTTCGGGAGCTTACAATGGTGTTTTGAATACAAAACAGACATACAGAAGGTTAAGTATCAAACATCACAAAGCAGTGGACGTTTGTCAAATGATGATAGTGGCCTATATATTGAGATCTAAAAAGAGGGACAATTTCTGTGAGCTTTAATGAGCTGGGAAGGCTTTGGGGAGGAGTAGACCTGGGCTGACTCTTAAAGATGGGGTAAAAATTGGATTGTTGAAGGAAAGGAGCCTTCAGAGAGGAAGAATGGCATAGAAAAAGTCCAGAGACAAAGGTTAAAGTTAGATAATGATAGGGAAAAAGGTGTGGTAGCCATTCTTGTTCCAAGTGGGAACCTGATGTGTTGCTCGTCACAGTTTTGCTGGTGGCGTCCTGCCAATGGATAGAGCTGCTCGTGCCCCTTGTGGCCTGTGAACACAGTTCCATGGCAATGGTGGTGTTGCCTTAGTTTTTCCTTGGGGAGGAGTTCAGTTACTCCTACCTCTCAAGCCTGGGTGACTACAAAGAAAGGTGGTTCCTTCAACTGCATGGAGTATGACTAAGCATGTCTCACATGATTAGGCTTCTAGCAGGGGTGGCAGAGGTTTATCCAGGCAGTACTCTCAGCACCTAGAAGAGTATGGACAAGAGTAGGTACTCAGAATATATTTGTTCAGTGAGTGAGTGTAAAGCTAAATACGGGAAAACTGGAAATGGTAACTGAATTATTCCACTCCCCAATGGATGGATGTTTTTGTAGTGTTTTGCCTTTTAAACTATTTCATCCTCTGTACAGATTGTCTCTTCATTGGTCTAAGCATCCCTGGTTTTTCTCATTGTTTTCATAGATGATCTCGAGTTTCTTTTTTAATCTTGGCTGTTTATCTCTGAACACACTTTGAAAGTGACCTAGCGCACAGTACTGCATTTAAGCCACCTAGCACACGCTACTACATGTTTGATCAGATCTTCTGAGAGGAGCTGAGGCATGTCATCTCTTAACTGTAGACATTAAAACCCTGTTTAGAAATTATGTCCCCATCTGATTCCCGTTGTCTTTCTTTGTTACAGGCCTGCCTTGCAGGTCCCATCTCACCCAGTCATTATATTTTTTTCTTTTGGTTATGGAGAATTACGTATAGTACTTCCTGTTTCTCCCTATTAAATTTCAAAGGTGAAATGTGGTTACTCTTCCTGGTCTACTAGTGATTGCTTTTTTCTTCCTCGTTCTGCCTTTTCATTTGTGGGCTCCACTTCCCAGTTTTGCTCAGGATGTCTTTGTAATAGCTGAATTAATTGATTAGCAACTTTTGAGCATATTGTAGAAATTATGTGTCTATCACAGTTATCCAGCTGTTTCCAATTCATCATCTTATTCACATGGATGTTATTAGAAACATTTTCTAAAATGCCGTTTTGAACTCTTCATATACTGTGTCTAGTTGCATTTTTCTGATTTATTGCTATTGTTCTTTGTTGTTTTTATTCATGGAAGGAAATAGTATTTCTCAATGAACTTTTTACCTGCTCCTGGTAATTGTTACTTCTTTTGAAGTAGTTATATACCACCACTAATCAATCATTGACTTTTGCTTGGATGTCCAGTCTATAACTGATATAATTTCCTTTATTTCCCTTTTTGAAAAATAGGACAACTATCTGTTAGAATCTTTTTTATAACAGCTTTATTGAAATATAATTTCTGCATCATGCAGTTCACCCATTTGAAGTGTACCATTCAATGGTTTTTAGTGTATGTATTCAGTGATATGTAGGACCATCACTGCAGTCAGTTCTAGAATAGTTTATCACCTCAGAAAGAAATCTTTTATCCTTTAGCTGTCATTCCCCTACCTCCCATCCTTCTCAGTTCTAAACAACCACTAATCTTCTTTCTGTCTCTGTATGCCTTTAATCTTTAATACCTCTCTTCTACTCTAGGGCTTTCCAGATATTAATGAGACTAGATTTACTATTTGTCCAAGTCTCCTATTGTGCATTGCATGTGGTTGGTAAACTTGAACTTATTTAGAGCAGTCAGATGCTTCCTTGTTATCATTTATTATCATTTCCCTATCTTAAATTTGTTTGACCCTTTCTGGTGTATTGTTTTTCCGAATTTATTCACTGAACAAATATTTAAAAACCTTATGTAAAGCTGAATGTTTAGAAGAAAAACATCAGCTCTGCCCTTACAAAGTTTATGCCTGAAAAACAAATTCCCTTCCCTAAGTATCATTGTCAGCAAACATTTTTATATGTGTGTCATGTAACTTGCCATATACAGGGCAATAAAAGTGATTGAGACACGGTTCTTTCTAATAAGAATTCTCTATGGTAGGGATGTAGCTGATGTGAAAATGAGACTAGACTACAGTGTGCTGAATACCTTAACAACATTAGAAGATAACTGGGGACAAAGTAGAATAGTCAACTCTTTCAAGAACTAGGGGTTGTCAGAATCTACAAAAGAGGTTCACCTGGAAGGTAATTAAGTTCAATAGATAAATGACAAGCGTAGGGAATAGTATGTTTAAAAGCATCAAAACATTTTTAAAATGACGTTCTTGAAACTAGCATAGCCAAAATATGAAGTTTAATATAGGACTTAGCAGGAGATGAAGTGAGTTGATGGCATATCATGGAGGCTTTTGAATACACTGCAAGGGAGTTTCAGAATTTATTTGTTGGCTTTAAATTTATGAGGAGGTTAGTAATATGATCAGGTCTTTCTTTTACCATATTGTAGGCAGTAAGTGGTAGCTGAATTTGTAGAAAACCATTGTTAGTGACCCTTAATCAGCTCAGGCCACTGTGACAAAATACTGTACACTGGGTGTCTTAAACAACAGAGATTTATTTCTCACAATTCTGTAGGCTGGGAAGTTCAAGATCAAGTTGCTGGCCAGTTTGATTCTTGATGAGGGCCTGCTTCCTGACTTGGAGGTGGCCAACTTTTCACCTTGTCCTCACTTGCCTTTCTTCAGTGTGTGCTCAAGGAGAGGGAGAGAAAAATTGCTCTTTCTCTTCCCTTGTTTTAGGCCACTAATTCCATTATGAGGGCCCCACTCTCATGATCTAATCTAACCCTTAGTACCTTCCAAAGGCCCCATTTCCAAATACTATCACATTGGAGGCTAGACATATGAATTGTGTGGAGTGTGTGGGGGGCGGCATTCAATCTGTAACACTAGTGTTAGAAGGAATTACAGCATAAACAGTCTAGATGTTAAAGTCTTCAA
The DNA here is from genome assembly GCF_007565055.1 of Rhinopithecus roxellana. Lineage (NCBI taxonomy): Eukaryota > Metazoa > Chordata > Mammalia > Primates > Cercopithecidae > Rhinopithecus > Rhinopithecus roxellana. The sequence continues at coordinate 3,709,372 of NC_044559.1, read as the reverse complement.
CCTGTTTATAGCACAGGGAATGGAAAAAAGAGATTGAAGGTCAGATTGACAGTAGAATGGACAGCATTCTATGAGTATTTATTATGGTGCATATACTGAAAAAGGAGTCAAAAATCACCCTGAGCCTTTTGTAAAAGAGAGGGCACACTGGAAAAGTAAGGGGTTTGGGTAGGAATGAAAATGAATTCAACGTTATTTTATTTGTGAGATGTCCATGCAAAAAGTGAAAAGAAATAGATTAAACATAGTAGTGGGAAAGAAGGGATATGCTTATGGATGATCCAGTGAAATAGACTGGGAATGAAGAAAACTGAAAAACCAAAGGAGGAAAGGGCTGAGATTATATAGAGATACTGAATTGGAAAAGAGCTGGTAGAAGGGATTTAAGACTTGCTGTTAAATTATGTAGAGGTTTGTATAATGTAAGTGCTTGATAATTGACGGTTCATAAATGGAATTACAGATAAATGGGTTACAGATCCTCTGTGCTTCCACCTATCCATCCCCTACTCCAACTCCTGCCCATAAAGTTGCAATATATAAAATAAAAGCAATTACTTGAGCTTAGAATGTAAAGAAAGATTTTAAACCAATGGTAGATTTTTAACCCACGAATTTGTAGTTCTCAAATTAAAATATTAGAAAGTAGTTTCTAATTTTTCTCTCAACTTTTATTATAGATAATTGGCCTTTTGAATGTTTTCACACCACAGAAATCCCTAGAAGAATTTCAAGATGTGTAAGTGTAATAATTAAAATTTTGTTAATACATTTTTCTTAGATTGCTGCTAGACACTTTAGCTATTCTCTTTTTTTCACTCATAAAGTTACATAGTCATGGAGCTCATGGATGCAAATCTTTGCCAAGTGATTCAGATGGAGCTAGATCATGAAAGAATGTCCTACCTTCTCTATCAGATGCTGTGTGGAATCAAGCACCTTCACTCTGCTGGAATTATTCATCGGGTTAGTAGAAAAAACTATCATCGTACTCTTTGTTTTCTCACTGAGGTGAAATTCATGTAACAAAAGTAACCATTCTAAAGGGGCATTTTTAGTACATTGACAGTGCTGTACAACTACCATCCATATTAAATTCTAAAATATTTTCATTACCCCCCAAAAAATCCCCATGTTTCTTAAGCAGTTGTACGTCTTTGCCCTGGCGTGATACCAGTCTGCTTTCTGTGCCTATAGATTTGCTTTTATGTTTCCATTTATATGAAATACTATGTGATGTTTTCAAGATTTCTCCATGTTGTACCATGTATCAATAGTTCATTCCTTTTTATGACTGAATAATATTCTATATACCATATTTTGTTTTATCCATTCATCCGTTGATGGACATTTGGGTTATTTCTACCTTTCAGCTATTATACATAGTGCTATGAAAATTCTCTCACAAATATTTGTTTGAATATCTGTTTTCAGTCCTTTGGGATATACCTGTGACTGGAAGTACTGGGTCATATGGTAATTCTGTAGTTAACTTTCTGAGGAACCATCAAACGGCACAGTAACTGCACTATTTTACATTCCCACTAGCGGTGTATGCGGGTTCCAGTTTCCTCACATCCTTGTCAGTACTTGTTATCTGACTTTTTAAATTCTAGCCATCCTAATGGGTATGAAGTGGTGTTTCTTGTGATTTTACTTTGCATCTCCCTAACGAATAATAATGTTGAGCACTTTTCATGTGCTTGTGGCCATTTGTGTATCTTCTTTGGAGAAATGTGTATTTAAGCCCTTTGCTCATTTTTAAATTGTGTTGTTTGTCTTTTTGTTGTTGTAGCATTTCTTTATGTATTTCATATATGAAATCTTTATCAGGTATATAATTTGTAAATATTTTCTCCCATTCTGTAGGGTGTCTGTTCACTTTGCTAATGATTTCCTTTAATGCACAAAAGCTACAATTTTAATGAAATACAGTTGTTTCTTTCATCACTTGTGCTTTTGATATCATGTATAAGAATCCGTTGTCAAACCCATGGTCATGAAGATTTAGTCTAACGTTCTCTTCTAAGAGTTTTATAGTTTAAGCTCTCACATGTAGGTCTTTGATCTATTTTGAGTTAATTTTTTGTCTGGTATGAGGTAAGATTCCAACTTCATTCTTTTGTATGTAGCAATTTAGTTGTGCCAGCACTATTTGTTAGAGACTATTCTTTCCCCATTGAATGGTCTTGGCACCCCTGTCAAAAAACAGATGGTCATAGATACATGGGTTCTTTTCTGGACTATCAGTTCTGTTTCACATATTTCCTGTGTGCCTGACCATATATTATACTAGTACCACATTATTTTGATCACTTTAGCTTTGTAGTAACTTGAAATGGAGAAGTATGAATTCTCCAGCTTTATTCTTTTTCAATATTGTTTTGGCTTTTCAGAGCCCTTTGTGATGCCATATGAATTTGAGTATTATTCTATTTCTGCAGAAAGGGCAATTAGAATTCTAATTAGGATTTCATTGCATCTGTAGATTGCTTAGGTAGTTTTGCCATCGTCAGGATATTTAGTCTTCCAATTCACTAACATAGGATGTCTTACCATTTCCTTCCTTCCTTTTTTCTTTTCTTTCTTTTCTCTCCTTCCCTCCATCCCTCCCTCCCTTCCCCTTCCTTCCTTTCTCCACCCTCTCCTCTCTTCCCCTCCCCTCCCATTTGTCTTGTCTTGTCTTGTCTTCCTGATTCTCGGCTCACTGCAACCTCTACCTCCCAGGTTCAAGCAATTCTCCTGCCGCAGCCTCCCAAGTAACTGGGATTACAGGGGCCCACCTCCACACTTGGCTAGTATTTTGTATTTTTAGTAGAGACAGAGTTTCACCATGTTGGTCAGGCTGGTCTCGAACTCCTGACCTCAAGTGATCTGCCCACCTTGGCCTCCCAAAGTGCTGGGATTACAGGTGTGAGCCACCCCACCCGGCCTCTTTTAGCACTTCAGATGTATCATCCATTGCTGTTTGTTTTCGATGGTTTCCAATGATAAATCAGCTGTTAAGCTCATTGAGGATCTTTTATAAGTGACAAATGCACCTCTCTTGCTGCTCTCAGGATGCTTTTTGTCTTTGACTTTTAACAGTTTGATTGTAATGTGTCTTAGTGCAGATCTCTTGTTCATCCATCTTAGAATTCATTCAGTAGCTTGGATATGTAGGTTCATGTCTTTTGGTCAGGATGGAAGGAAGCTAAAAAGAAAAAATAGATTCATATCTTTTATCAAATTTAGCAAATTTTCAGTCATTATTTTTTCAAATATTTTTTCTGCTCCTTTTTCTCTTTCTTCTCCTTTTGGAACACCCATTATGCAAAGTTGGTATATTGATGGTATGCCATATCTTGTTTTCTCCTCCACTTTAATGTTTTGTTCCAGGCAGCATTGGGCTATTTACTTGCCTTAACCATGTTTTCAAGGATTGCCTCTGTCTAGCCTAAGACCAGGGTCCCACACTGAAAATGTGGCTGCTTTCTTCAAAATCCTTGCCTAGTTAGTGAGGCAGGTAGAGCCAAAGACTAGTTAAAATGCTGGAAATACTTCCCAATGTTTTTTCCCTACCTTTTTATTGTAGTAAATACATATAAAATGTGCCATTTTAACCATTAAATGCACAGTTCTGTGACATTAAATACATTCATAATGTGCAACCATCACCACCATCCATCTCCAGAATTCTTTTCATCTTGTGAAGCTGAAACTCTACACCCACTAGACAACAATTCCCTGTTCTCCTCTCCCCGCAACCCCCGACAGCCATCATTCTATTTTCTGTCTATATGATTTTGGCTACTATAAATATCTCATATAAGCAGAATCATGCAGTATTTGCCTCCTTGCAGCTGGCTTATTTCACTTAGCATAATGTGCTTAAGGTTTATCCATGTTGCAGCATATGTGAGAAATTTCTTCCTTTTTAAGGCTGAATAATATTCCATTTATGTATATACCATACTTGCTTATCCATTCATCAGTGGCACTTGGATTGGTTCTGCATTTAGCTGTTGTGAATAATGCTGCTATGAACATAGTTGTCCAAATATCTCTTTGAGACCCTGCTTTCAGTTCATTTGGGCTATAGGCAGAAGTGGAGTTGCCGGATCACATGGTCATTCTTTTTAACATTTTGAGAAACTGCCACACTGTTTTCCATAGCAGCTCTACCATTTTACATTCCCACGAGTAGTACAGAAGGGTTTCAGTTATTCCTCATTCTTACCAACACTTTATTTTTTTCATAGTAACCATCCTAATGGGTGTGAGGTGGTTTCCTGTTTTTAAGTTGCCCTTTTCTTGGTTCTGAGTTCACTTGATTGCCATAAACCTTTGAATAATTTCCAGAATTCTGAAAAATTTTATTCTGACACTTTGATGTTTTATGGTGCTTCTGTGGAGCTGTTTTGGCTGACATCACTGCCTCTCATCAAATTCTTAGGATCACTGTATTTCACTGATTTATATGGAGCAGTGTAAAGTTTGTTTTTGCTCTGAAGTGAGGCAGTATACGAAATAAGCTGCTATTATTACCAGTCATTCCAAATTGGAAATTGAATATTACCAAGTTACCAAAATTGAGTATTTGCCAGAATTGTTTTTTATATATATATTCAGCAATATTTTTATATTTTTGTTTTCTGGGATTTTTAACTGCTTTTCTTGTGATATAATTGACATGCCATACAATTTATTCATTTAATGTGTACAACTCAGTGTTTATTATATTTGAAGATTGTGTGCTCATTACTTTACTTTAGAAAATTCCATTGCCCTAAAAGAAACTCCAAATCCACTCGTCTTTATTTCCCATTCTTCTGTGTTCCTTTCACCTCTAGCCCTAAGCAAACAGTGATCTACTTTCTGTCTTTGTATATTTGTCTATTCTGGACATTTCATATACATAGAATTATATGTGATATTTTGTGCTTATTAGCTTACTTTACCTAGCATAATCTTTTCAAGATTAATTCATGTATTTATTGTGTGTCAGTTCTTCATGTCATTTTATTGACAAATATTTCACTGAATAAATTGTTTATCCATTTATCACTTGATTATAATTTGGGTTGTTACCACTGACTATTACGGATAATACCGACATGAACATTTATGTAAAATTGTTTTGTGTTGATATGTTTTGTATTTTAGTTAATTAACTAGCTTATTCTTTGAAAAGTATTGAGAGGAATTTTTTTTTTTTTTTTCTAAGAGACAGAATCTTACTCTGTCGCTCAGGCTAGAATGCAGTGGTGTAATCATAGCTCACTGCAGCCTTGAACTCCTGGGTTCAATAGGTTGAAAGGAAATTTTTTTTTTTTTTAATTTTTTTTTTTTTGAGACGGGTTCTCTCTCTGTCACCCAGGCATGAATGCAGTAGCATGAACATGGCCCACTGCAGCCTTTACCTCCTGGGCTCAGTGATCATCCCACTTCAGCCTCCCAAGTAGCTAAGACTACAGGCGTGTACCACCATGCCTGGCACATTTTTATTTTTTATGTTTTTGTAGAGACGGGGTCTTGCCATGTTGCCTAGGCTGGTCTTATATTCCTGGCTTCAAGCAACCCACCTGCCTCGACCTCCCAAAGTGCTGGGATCACAGGCATGAGCCATCATGCCCAGCCTGGAATTTTTAAAAATTATTTAATTCAGTGGAATTACATCTTCCTTCTGAGTCATCTGCGTCATTACATCTTCCTTCTGAGTCATCTACGTCAAATAACCTCACTCATGTAATAAAATAAATACAGAGATAGTTTTCATAGTATAAGACAGTTGCGTCTTTGAGTTATTGAGGCTTTTTTTTTTAAGTGAACAATCCTGTTACAGGCTTATCCTTAATTATCATTCTAAGTGAATTCCTTGTATATTACATATACAGCTGCTCTAATCATTTGTCTAGTGCAGTATTTAAATAACATAATAAAAATCTCTTTAAATGGAAGAATATTTTATCTTCCTGAGCCCCTACTCATACACTATGTGAAGTAGAGCAGACGAGTGAAACTTGTAGGTTTGGTTTGTTTGTTTCCTGAGTCCTTAGACCGGGGCAGTAATCCAACATCGTAGAAGTTCATTTGATTTTAGTAAGGCACACCCCTCCAAATAGAAAGGTTCCAGATTAACAAGGATAGCAGGTGGCTGGACCAGAAAAACATACTAAATGGTAGAAGATAGAAAACAATGGAAACAACAAGAACCATAAAAAAAACACACAAAATTACAAAAGAACAATATTTATGGTAGTATGTTAATGGGATTAGTTCCTTAGTTTAAAAAGGTCAGATTTTGGCAGCATGCAAAGACTCAACAACAACTACATGTTTCCGTAACACAGACATTTGTAGCTGACTTCAAAAGGCTGAAGGCAGAGAGGTTGGTAGACATATACCAGGAAAATGCAAACATCAAAACAAGGGTAACTCTATTTAATGAGATAAAGTTGAATATGGTAGGTTCAGAGAGGAAGCGTTCCTCTCTGGGAATAGTCTCACATTTTAAAGGTGAAAGATACTATCCAATTAGGATATACAATTATACATGAAGTAGAGTTGCTATACAAAAAGCTTAAAGTGTAGAAAATAAAAGAATGGCACAAGCACAGCAGTATTGGGATAATCTAACTCCCTTAGTATCAGTACATAAAGTGGTAAAAATAAAGTGCATCTGTAGAAAATTTCTTAATGTGATAAAGTGGAGCTAATGAGACCTACTGTGGTCTGTTACCTATTGTGAAGAATCTCCCTTTATCTTAGCTTGGGCTCTTTGGGAAACTCTAGAGTGGAGATATGCATTGAAGTTTTTTGCAGCTGATCTTGAGGCCACGATTGGTACTCATCTCTGCTCTACTACTTATTCTAGATTCACCTCCACCCTTGGCTAGTACTTCTGCTAGTCTGAGGTTACTTACTTGGTAAAATAACCTGGCCTTTCATCCCTTAGGTAGAGGTTCAGGGCAAGTCAGGATTACTACTCTGAGACCCAAGCTGATGAGGTCCCACCATCTAGATAGTTGTGGGTCACTTTGTCGGAAAGAGAAAGCCAAGTGATGTGCATGGCTCTTCTTTGCTTGGAAGTGACATACGTCACTTCTGCTTAGAGTACGTTGACAGAGCTAGCCATAGGACTTGCCTAATTTGTAAGGAAACTGGGAAATGTAGGGAGAGCAGACTTCAGAATAGTGGTGAGCCCCAGCCTCTGCCACAGTCTGTCCTTCTGGCTGGCAAACATTCCTTTGCTCCCTTTATTCCACACCCTCCTCAAGGGAAATAACCCAAAGTTCTATTCTTATCAAATCCAGACATTGTTCGTCTTGGTCCAGAAACATAGGAACTGGAATGACGAAATTATATGGCCACCCCTATAACCACTGCTCCCCTGCCATATACTGTAGATAGAGTGGTCAGACAGGGCCAGTGTTATCACAGTGAGCAATCCCATTTAGAAAACTGAAAAATGCAGTCATTGGTTAGTTGTAATTAAATTCTTCTGTACAGACATTGTGAATGTCCCTTGCCCTGGGTGTGGGGAGTATTCCTTATCAGTCCTGACTGATCTCTGTTCTCTAGTACCTGGCTCTACCCTGTGGGAGAGTCATCTTTTTTGCTATCCTCATGAATATATCTAAAGTGAGTATTGAAGAATGTATTTTCCTTGAGGGCTGCTCACCTTTCTCAGCCTGCTTCTTATCTATAAAAGATTGGGGCCCAAGGGTCATTTTAAGGCCATCCTTCTCAGCCTTGCCACTATTGACATTTTGGACCAAACAGTTCTTTCTTTTGATGGTGGAATGTTTAATAGCATTCCTGGCCTCTACCCACTAGATGCCAGTAGCACTCCCCAGTTGTGACAATCAAAAATGTTTCTGACATTGCCAAATATTATTTTGGGGCAAAATTACTGTGAGTTGAAAACTCCTGTTTGAAATATAGAAGGATCATAGACCTTTGGTGTTGGATCTGACAGTTAGCTAACTCTTTCAGAAATTTCAGAGATTTCTTATCTTTCTGATTGTAGTTGTTTTCAAAGCATCTTTTTTAACTCATGGATCCTGTATTCTTGCACTTAATTGAGGCTGTCTTCAGTCTTCCTGTAAGCGTTCAAGCTTCTGTTGGCAGACTGAGGCAATTTTATCAATTGAAAGATTTTACAGGACTTTTTCCCTGAAAGGATTTCAGAATTATTATGTGAAAATGATGCATAGAAACCAATCCAAGATATCAGTGGCTTAAAGCAATATTTATTGTTTACTTGGGTCTGCAGGGTTGGCTGTATGACACTGCTCCAAACCATGGGTCAAGTTCAGGCTTGTCCCATATTCAGGTTTCAGCATCTAAACTGAAGCATCCACCAGAGACATCCTTTTCTCATGGTGAAAGGTAGAAGAGCAAGAGCTATGCTGAATCAAACACATTCCCCCATATTTCATTGACCAAAATAAGACAAGTGACTAAACCTGTCAGCAGGGTGAGGACACAGTCTGGGGTGGGCAGGAATATTTGCAGAACAATCTACCATACCTTCTTTCAGGGGTCTGGTAGCATTTAGCTTTTTCAAAATGGCAAGACCCTGAAATTCTAGACTCTGTTCCCTTTTATTTCTGCTTTAAAATGTGGCTACTACTTTTAAATGCAGCCAGTAGCTACCAACACAAACTACTGAAGTTTTGCTGTCCAGTCTCTTCTAGAGCAGAGTTCAACAAACTTTTTCTGTCAAAGCCTTGTAGTAAATATTTTAGGCTTTGTGGATAATAGTCTGTGTCACAGCTATAAGACTCTGCCATTGTGACACAAAAGCAGCCATAGGTGATATGTACTTGAATGAGCGTGACTGTGCTTCAGTATCAACACTTTCTTTACAAAGCATGTAGGCCTTAATTTGCCAGGCCCTGTGCTAGAGCTTTCAGGTTCATTGTACAAGTGGCTGGGTGCAGGTAACAGCTTCATGAAGTGTTTTGCTACTACGTAACCTAGATCACCTTTCCAACCTTTGATGTGAGTTTCCCTGCTGCTCAATTGCTAAGCCGGGATCTTATGTTTTTATAATAGTTAACACCCCACTTCTGACACCAGTTTCAGTGTTAGAATAGACTCAGCTGTACCGAAGTAACAGATAAACCCTTAATTCTCAGTGGCTTAGCACGACTCAGGCTTATTTCCTTTGCTGAATGTGTGGTGCAGCTCATAGTGGGTTTGTGGACTGTACATTTACATAAATGATCAGCAACCCAGGCTGCCAGAGAATCCTCTGGAACGTTCCTAATCACCAAAGCAGAGTAGGAGACCACAGGAAGTTGTGCACTGGCCCTTCTCTTCTTTACTTCCACTCACATCCCATGAATTAGAACTACCCATGTGCCCTTGCCTAACTGAGGAAGCTAGAAAAATTAGGGGAAGAAGACAGAATGTTGGGTTAGTTCCACTGCCTACATAAATTCTAAGTTACTATTCTTAGATATAGTTAGCGTAATTAACAGCTGTAAGGTACATAATGATATATATGGATGAATTTCAGTTAATATTCTTTGAGGCTTTTTTTGACAATTTTTTTGCTTAACAAAAATACCTATCTTTAAAAATTGTTACTTTGCTTTTAATTTTTTCACAATAAAGTACTTAAAATTGGAATGTTATTTCTAAATTGGAATCTGCTAGTATAAAGAGCCAGTAACCTTCAACCATCACACTAAACATTGAAGTGGTATCAAAGCTTGTAATATTTATTCTTGAGCATGCAGTGTTTCTTTGCTGAGGTACTGTATTTTAGAAGTATTAGCAACATTATACTTACAGAATACCAATAATGAAAAAGTTTTTCTTCTGTTTCATTAAGACTTTTGAATTGTTGGTATATTTAATTTAATAAAACCACTAGATTACATATCTTCTAAACCCATCCGTGATTGCCTGTCGAAATATGTTAAAGACAACATGCTTTTCTGTATGTTAACATTACAAAAGTAATAGTTGTCTTTCAAGCAGGCTGTTTTCCTTTTTTGTATTAATCAGTGATATTTAATATGTATACTGCATGTCAGTACAGGTAATACAGTGCATTTGTGTTGTGGATTTATGCTTTCTTACTTTTTTGGTCCTTTGGCTTGTAATAGTATTCATCAAGGCTAACAGGCATAGTATATTGAACATGAAGCTGTGAGTGTTTATGCTGCTACCTGACTTTTTGATGGGCACAGCACAGAATATGTTAAAGTAGGGGCCAGGTGAAAAATTCTGAATTATTCAGTAGTATCTATAGCAAGCAATTTTATAGATTAGTGGCACCAAGACAATGGTGTCCTACTTCTACAAACAGACAAAAATTTTATAGCAAATTTGTGTGACTCCAGGTGGGAAATCAGGGATGGAAAAATGGATAATGACTATTCTGGTCCTTTGGGACTGGGTATCTGCCAATCTAAAAGATCAAATAACATTTGCTATTGATTGACAGGATGGCTCATTGTTGACTTATAACATCTGTATAAAGCTTATTGTGACTTTAAAATGAGATTTTAAAAATATTGGTAATGTGTTATGCAAATGAATATAAATGCTAACTTATCACTCTTTTACTATAGTAGTTTTTTATGTGAGCTTTGCAATGTCTTTTCAAATCCCCTCTATTTAACCAAAAATGTCTAGCTAATCATAATTTCTAACGATTAAAACATTACTAACTTCTCTAATAACTGTATGTATTCATAAATTTTAAATCCCATAAAGCTGACTTCTCAGGTTTGCCTTGTAATGATGAATCAGTGCAGTAATATTACAGTGAGAAAAATGAAGAGTTAACGTGAATGTTTTGCAAGGGATAGTATAACTTTATTGTGAACTGTAGGATTTTCATATATATCATGGCAGTCATTTTTTAATTTTTATTTTCTGAAGGACTTAAAACCCAGTAATATAGTAGTAAAATCTGACTGCACTTTGAAGATTCTTGACTTCGGTCTGGCCAGGACTGCAGGAACGAGTTTTATGATGACGCCTTATGTAGTGACTCGCTACTACAGAGCACCCGAGGTCATCCTTGGCATGGGCTACAAGGAAAACGGTCAGCACACACATTTATTTGAAATATTTTTCTGATTTAGCTTTTTTTCTTTATTCATTAGAATTTTTATGTAAATACTTAAGCTGAAGAACATTGAATTAAATATGTACCATTGTTTGAAATGTGTATCCAAAGTTTGCAGGTAACTATAAATTTTGTCTTAAATGTTTGGAAAAACTTGGGGCCCTTACTTGTTTAAATACAGATACATACCATTAGTACTACCATTGGATAAAGAATTTGTTGCCATGGCCCTGAGACAGAATTTATGCTCTTTGTTTGCCTATAACTTGAAAGTGAACATTTCTAACATGGTCTCAGGGATGTATAGAGTGTACTGACAGTTTATTATTAGTGTACATCAGTGATATTTGCCCGTATTTCCAACCTCATGAAACTAAAGATCATAGCGGTAGCACTCATCATAAACTTTAAGAGGTACGTTAAGGCCTCTGCAAAGCTGCTGGATAATTAAGGTGACCTCTTGAAGGAAGCAGTAAAGTTTCATTAAAACGTTGTGTCCAGCCTTAAGGAAATGACTTTTAGTATTTTGTGTGGGTATATCCGACTGTATCAATTGACCTAAGAATCAATGTTGAACAAAATTATCTGGCATGTAGATCATGAATTTAAATATTTTTTATGGATATACCTACCTATATTTAATTTAGGAAGAAATTTTGTTGAGTCTTAGAAATTTAGGAGATGAATAAATCTGCTAATAACCATGAGATTTTATGGAAATAAACCATCATTTTTAAAAATGTGGTGACTTCATCCAAAATACTACCAAGAATAAAACCTAGACATTTTTTCTGGCAAGGAATCTGGAATAGCAGTTCATTTTGAATCAGGAAATTGTAATAAGTCAACTGTTAAGATTTTTTTAAATAAAATATACGATTAAGCTGAGCTTGAGTTTCTGAACTGATTAAAAACAAATACTTTAAACATTTGCTATTAATTTTTTATACTGAAGTAAATATGCTGTTCTTTTTACTTACTCTCTATCTGAAATTTGAAGGGTTTTTTTTTTTTTTCGAGAATTGATAACTTCAAGTGACCCACCAGCACAAAGATGGCTTTTGCATTTGCTGTGATTGTCATAGGTACGGTGTTATGTGTCAGTGTCCTATAAATATGATCTTAGGATAGCTCCCTGCCAGAAATTAGCACTAAGAAAAACTGTCATATAAAGAATTGAGGCTGGGTATGGTCGCTTACACCTGTAATCCCAGCACTTTGGGAGGCCGAGTCTTGTGGATCACCCGAGGCCAGGAGTTCGAGACCAGCTTGGGCAACATGGCAAAACCCTGTCTCTACTGAAAGTACAGAAATTACTCAGGTGTGGTGGTGTGCACCTGTAGTCCCAGCTATTGCAGAGGTGAGGCATGAGAATCACTTGAACCCGGGAGGTGGAGGTTACAGTAAGCCGAGATTGCACCACTATATTCCAGCCTGGGAGACAAAGCAAGACTGTCTCAAAAAAAAAATAAAAATAAAAAAAGAACTGACATGTGGTTCCTCTCTTAGTTAAAAATTATGTAGATCACTTTCTTGCCTTCCCACTCCCACCCTAGGAAATGGAGTCAAATGTAATGCTTAATGACTATAACTACATTAGCCAGCAAGGTTAAACATAAGTACTTCCTCCTTTTAATGACACCTCACACTCATTTTATTTATTATTATTATTATTTTTTTTTTTTGAAATGGAGTCTCACTCTGTCGCCCAGGCTAGAGTGCAGTCGTGCCATCTTGGTTCACTGCAGCCTCCACCTCCCGGCTTGAAGCCATTCCCTTGCCTCAGCCTACTGAGTAGCTGGGATTACAGGCGCGTGCCACCACGCCTGGCTAATTTTTGTATTTTAGTAGAGACAGGGTCTCATTAGCTTGGCCAGGCTGGTCTCGAACTCCTGACCTTGGGTGATCCACCACGCCCAGCCTCCCACCCATTTTAACAACTTTGCTTTATGTGCCTTTTATTACAGTCTACTCAGAGCATTTTGGAAAGCAGTGTAATCAATATATTTTTAACTGCTTAATCGACTAAGCAGTTAGGTTAAAACTAGAGTTGTGCATGAATCAGACTTATGTTCCTAGTCTTCACTGGCCCAGATAATATCTTCTCTCATGCTTGCAGCTTTCAAAATACTTTTGTTTAAAAATAGGCTTTTCTGGAAGTTACCAACATAAGTTATATGCTGGATATTTAAAGTTTAACATTCTCTTTAAAATCTGTAGAGAAGATTTATTCCAATAGATTTTTGTCAAAAAGGAAAATCTTAGAAAAAATTTTTCTCTGAGGCACTAATTTATAAATATTAACTTTTTTTTCTAAAATCTTATCCTTGAAAGCTGAACCATGACATAAATATAAAAATGTTCATTCATCTTAATATGAAATTTTAGGGAAACTTTAGTTCCACAGTATTTCCAAAAGTAATTCCCAGTTTAGCTCCTAAGATTCTTCAGTGAACTGGCAGCCCTTTAGTAAGAATGTACTGTATTAGAAAGTACAGGCTTTAATTTTCTAAGTCCTTTAACATGAGTAAAGGGCACGTCTCTTTCTGACATCTATTTGTGCTGTTTTCCTCTTGTCATTTTAAAGAATTTGGACCTTCAGATGTCACAACCAAATGCAAGTTTCTAAGGCTTTTCCTTCTAAATTGCTCATTCTTCCCTCTTTTCCTATTAAACTGCAAGCACTTACTCTCTCCTTTTTGTGTGATCGTCAAACCCAAAGTCATAAAATGCCACGGTGTACTGTCAGTTTCCCTAAGTAGTTGGAGATTCCCAATTGTCTGTTTCTGTGTCTAGCAGATTCTTGTCAACATTGATTGGGATTCCCATTTACAGTTGGCAAGGGTCATCAGTAAGTCTTCCAGGAGACTCTAGATAGTCAGTTTGTGGAAACTGTCATACTGTGTCTAGCCAAAACTAACTTCTTAAGTCAAAAGCAGTTTGGTTTTATGGGTTTAAAAAACTTCAGGTAGGAAACATGAAATACATTTCTCTTACAGTTTTCCTTGAT